>NC_090379.1:11465297-12755297 GCF_036365525.1 Heterodontus francisci
CCCTTGCCTAACAAGAATCTATCTACCTCCGCCTCCACCACCTTCTGAGGCAGAGAGTTCCAAAATCCCACAACCCTCTGAGAAAAAAATTCTCCATCTCTGTCCGAAAAGGACAACCCCTAATTTTAAAACAGTGCCCCCTAGTTCTGGAGCCAGCGCAGGTGGATGGAGTTAGGGTACAGATCAGCCATGATCTCAGTGAATGGTGGAAAAGACTCGAGGGGCTGAATGGCCTAATCCTGTTCCTATGTGCTGATCCCAGGAGCAAGAACAGGAAAATTGATCCCCTTTTGCATTCTTTCTCAAAGCCTTAAGGTAATCTTACCTGGATGGCCAATGTGTACAGGTGCACCATGGGCATCCTCCATGGGATGGGTTATTTGCACTACTGCATCAAGCTTGTCTACGGGGATAGGCCGCATAGTGACCACCATGTTACACTGGAAACCGTCAATCCCGACACATGGAATTGATGTCTGGGGGTGGAGGGGTGGGGTGCGGGGAAGAAGCATGGAAAGAATAAGGTTTTGCTACAAAATTGCACAATAAAAAAAAAATCAGTATTTGATTTGCAGGCATTGGGTACACATTTACATATAGCCCAGGTGAGCAACGCCAAAAGAACCTGAGAGCAACTGCTCTTGCATGTTGGCTAAAATCAGTGGCCTACTACTCACCTTGACCAATCGTTACCCAGTAGTTTAATGGTGAACCGGTCTGATTCACTGCGACAAGAAATGCGTTGGCGCACTGAGCAGGCCGCAGACACCAGTTGCCATGGCAATGGCCAAGCACTGAATCCACAAAATGATGAGGTTGGCTGCGTGGAGGTGGGGGCAGTTCTCACCCATGAGCAAGGCCTGCTTGTCACCAGTCAGCAGCAATTCAGCAAGGCTGAGGGGTCTTTGTTTAGTGGTGGATAGTATGTGGTGGTTTGATAAACCGACTTCAGAGGGCAGTCAAGACGCAAGTGTGGACACTTGTTGAGGACATTGGCTGTGATTGCTTTCTTTTCATTCTAGAGATTTTGACATCGCTGGAAAGGCTGGCCTTGATTGCCCTAGTTGCCCAGAATGCCCTAGTTGCCCAGAATGTGGTTATGTGCCTTTTTCTTGAACTGCTGAAGTTTCTAGTGATTTTATTATACACTGAGTGTATTACTAGGCCACTTCAGAGGGCAGTTAAGAATCAACATTGTTGGCATGGGAACTACAGTCACATTTAGGACAGACCAGGTAAAGATGGCAGGTTTTCCTTCCCTAAAGCACATCATCAAAATAGTCCGGATTTTAACAACATTCCAACAGATTCAAGGCCACCTTTACTGATCCCAGATTCTGATTTGAAACTGAATTCAAAGTGGTTTTGAACTCACAATCTAGTGGATTATTGGTCCAGGCCTCTGCATTACCAATCCATTAATATAAAATAGTCCAGTAACATCTACTGCCCTACCAGACCCTGAACAGTCGCATGAAGACCAGCTAACTTCATACACAAGTGTGGGAATGTGCATGTGCAACTTTTAACCTACCTTGTACATGCTGACGTTACACCCTTGTTCAATGTTTCTTATAGGAACACCAGCCTCAAGGACTGGACTCTCAAAGGAAAAGCTACATCCCAGGTAAAACGTGACCATGTTCTTTAACTGCTCGGTGTATTCCACGAGGCTGCTTAGATTACCCGTGACATTTCCTCCTTCATACTTCATGTACTGTGGGCAATCGGTCCTAAAGCCAAATTGCAGCGTTAAGATTTTGTTTAAAGGTCTTTGTTTTTAAATCTGGAACAATTAGTCCTGTTAAATTAGCTCCTAAATTCCTAGATGAAGGGCTGAGGCTCCCAGTGCAAAACACCAACTTTGAAAAGAGTAGGAGAGAAGTTGAGGTAAATCAACAAGTAGGAACAGGAGGAGGCCATTCAGCCCCTCGAGCCTGTCCCATCATTCAATTAGATGACGACTGTTCTGTACCTCAACTCCATTAACCCACCTTGGCTCCACATCCCTTAATATCCTTAACTCACAAATATTTATCAAGCTCAGTCCTGAAGTTTTCAATTGACCTGTGTAACAGCTGGGGGAGAAAGATCAAGATTTCCACTACCCTCTATGTGAAGAAGTGTTTCCTGACATCATCCCTTCATGGTCCAGCTCTGATTTTAAATTTATATCCCCTCGTTCTGGACTCTCCCACTAGAGGAAATAATTTCTCTCTATCTATCCTATCAATTCCTTCAATCATCTTAAACACATCAATTAGATCACCACCTAATCTTCTAAACTGAATTAGCATTCAGGTAAATCCAACTTTGGCTTCTAAAAGCATGTACTCTCTCGAAGGAAAAAGAAGACTGATAGGGAGGGACCTCAATCTTTTCCAGGACCTTAGAAGTATTGAGTTAAGAGTCTGATGAAAGGTCATCGACCTGAAGCGTTAACTTAGTTTCTCTCTCTACAGAGAGAAAGCCTGAGCTATTGAGCATTTCATCAAGATGGGACAATGAGGTTTGGTTACAACTCAGTGAGGATGCAGTAGAGACAGAATGTATTAACATACAAAAGGACCAGCTTAGCAACAAGCCTGTCCCAAATAGTTATGGCACAACTAATATCCCCCTCTTATAGTCACATAATCTCCTTGGAGAGGCAAAAAGCAGATTTAAGAAAACCTTTGGCCAATTCAGTAATAACCTATTTGTAATATTTATAGTATTTTATAATGCATTTTAATATATTTATAACCTATGAATACAAGATAGTTATTAATAACTTAATAGCTTGATTGAGTTTTTGAGGAGGTAACAGAGAGGGTTGATGAGGGTAATGCAGTTGATGTGATGTACATGGACTTCCAAAAAGCGCTTGATAAAGTGCCACATAACAGGCTTGTCAGCAAAGCTGAATAAAAGGGACAGTGGCAGCAGAGATACAAAGTTGGCTGAGTGACAGGAAAGTTAGAGTAATGGTAAAAGGTTGTTTTTCAGACTGGAGGAAGGTGGTGTTCCCCAGGGGTCAGAGCTAGGACCACCGCTTTTCTTGATATATATTAATGACTTAGACTTGTGTGCACAGAGCACAATTTCAAAACTTGTAGATGACACAAAACTTGGAAATATTGTGAATTGTGAGGAGGATAGTGAGAGACTTCAAGAGGACGTAGACAGGCTGGTGGAATGGGCAAACATGTGGCAGATAAAATTTAATGCAGAGAAATGCGAAGTGATATATTTTGGTAGGAAGAATGAGAAGAGGCAATATAAAATAAAGAGTACAATTCTAAAGGGGGTGTAGGAACAGAGAGACCTGCGGATATATGTACACAAATCATCGAAGGTGGCAGGTCAGTTGAGAAATTGTTAAAAACGCATGCTTGATCCTGGGCTTTATAAATAGACATTGAGTACAAAAACAAGGAAGTTATAATGAACCTTTCTGAAACACTGGTTCCGCCTCAACTGGAGCATTGTGTCCAATTCTGGATGTCATGCTTTAGGAAGGGTGTGAAAGCTTTTGAAAGGGTGCAAAAATGATTTATGACAATGGTGCCAGGGATGAGGAATTTCAGTTACAAGGACAGATTGGAGAAGCTGGGGATGTTCTCCTTAGACAGAGTAGGTTGGGAGGAGATTTGATAGATGTGTTCAAAATCATAAGGAGTCTAGACAGAATATAGAGAGAGAGAAACTGTTCCCATTGGCCGAGGAATTGAGAAGTGGGGGACACAGATTTGAGGTGGTTGGCAAAAGAACCAAAGGCTATGAAAAAACAATTCTTACGCAGCAAGTGGTGAGTATCTGGAATGCACTGCCTGAGTGTGTGGTGGAGCAGATTCAATTGTGACTTTCAGAAGGCAATTAGATGAGCAGTTGAAGTGAAAAAAAATCTGCAGAGTTACGGGAAAGGGGTGGAAGAGGCTTATGTGGATCAGTTGGGCCAAATACCTGTTCCTGTGTTGTAAATTCTATGTAATTTAGGGAATAAAAAGGTCTAGAAAATTCCTGTCCGACTCCCAAAGGCAATCAAAATGTGGTCCAAGAGGTTACAGTGACCATGAGGTACATCACCAATATCCCACCTACTTTTTGTACCCAGTGATATCAGCCACAACAAGCACATATCGGAAAAATAATTGGAGGTTTAGGAGGAAAAAGGGAAATAAGTTTGCATGGCAATGACTGACTATATCAAATTACATGGAGCCGACAGCATGGAAACAGGCTATTCAGCCCAGCTGCTCTATACCAACATTTAAGCTCCACACAAACCTGCTCCCAACCCTCTTCATCCCACCCTATCGGCATAACTTTCTATTCCTTTCTCCTTCATATGTTTATCTAGCTTCCCTTTAAATGCATCCATACTATTAACCCCAACTACTCCATGTGGTATCGAGTTTCACATTCTAAACACTCTCAGGGCAAAGGCGTTTCTCCTGAATTCCCTATTGGATTTATTAGTGACTATCTTATATTTATGGGCCACAGCTTTGGTCTCCCCCTGCCCCAACTGGAAACATTTTCTCTGGGTCTACCCTATCAAATGCCTTCATAATTTTTAAAGACCTCGACTAGTATTGTACAAATGAAAATGACTGAAAAATAGAGGCTGGAGGCTACTAATTAGAGAAGACCCCCTATCAGAAAACAGCCTGTTTTGCCTGTAAGGGCCCCCAAGGCCAAAAAATTTCAGACTCGTCTAATAAGTGTGGGTCCACCTCACAAAAATTCGCATAATTTGACATGTTAGCAACAAACCAGTAATTTCACTCCAAAGGATTACCCAACAGCATAGTAGTCAAGGTCACCACCCAGTGCAGCACTGAGCCATCCAGAACAGAAGGACCTGGTTTCAATCCTTGACAGGGGCGGAATTAACTGTTTGTAGCCAGGGACAGAATGACAGGTCACGGAGGGACAGGAAAAAAAGTTTAAAAAAAAAATCTGTCAAGTTTCCAACTCCTGATCCTTATCTGGTGACTCCTGCCAAAAAAGTCCACATGGATGGTAATGCAGCTGGCTGTGATGCCTCCCAAAGTTCAACAGCCAACCAACACCTACTGGTGTGCACCCAACACTTTGGAATCGTAACCCAGCCACCGGTGATCACCTTCAGGAAGGTAATGAGGAAACTCGGGAAGAGGGAGGTGGGGGGGGGGGGGGTGGGGAGGGGGGGAAGAACTACTTGAACCTTCCTATAGCATTTGATGATCAGTTTATATATTAACCTCTGTTTTAAAGCTTTCAGACTTTGTCCTGCAATCAAATATACATTAACTTAGCTGGGTAATTTATAGTGACTTGTAAACTGAAAGCAGCACTCACATTTTAGTGCAAGTGACAGATTCCAAAAACCAACAAGACTAAACATTAAAGAAGGGATCAAAGATTGCTGCTTCCTTGGGATTTTTTTTTAATGCTTGATGTCTTCTCACTCTTTAGGCTCACATGCGAAGAATAGTCACTTGGTTGAGGTACCTGACAACACCACTGGAGATTAACCCCAGCATCAGTTCAGAACTTCAGGAGATAGGGAATATTCTTTTTTTAAAAAAAAATCAGAAAGATCGAGGGTTGAGGCGCTAAAACCAAATTTAGTAACCATATGGTTAACAAGTAACCAAGAGCTCTACCAATCACAATTGAGTGTTATCATGGCTCAATTGGTATCACCCTTGCCTTTGAGTCAGAAGATTGATGAGCACAAAAATCAAAGTTGACACTCCAGTGCAGTACTGAGGGAGTGCTGCACTGTTGGAGGTGCCATCTTTCAGATAAGATGTTAAACCAAGGCCCGTCGGCCCTCTCAGGTGGATGTAAAAGATCCCACTGCACTATTTCAAAGAACAGCAGCAGAGTTCTTCCCAGTGTCCTGGCCAATATCAATCCTCAACCAATATCACTAAAACCGATTATTTGGTCATTATCATATTGCTGTTTGTGGGAGCTTGCTGTGTGCAAATTTTCTGCCACATTTTCTACATTACAACATTCTTGATCTAATCTCATATGATTAAGGCTTTTGCTTTCTTTTAGTAATAGCTTGTAGACTTGCACTGTAGCTGGAAATAATAAAATGGCCAAGTTGTTCATTCTCAGAATTCTTCTGAATGACATTTAGCAAGGAAAAGCTTTGTCAGCAAGGAGAGGTCTTTATTTAGCAAAGACTGTAATATAAAAGAGTCAGCCACCTTCCAGATAGTAGGGAAGTCTATATCACAAGGCAATAGTCAACAGATCAGTTAGGAAACTGAAAAACTCCTTTTAAGAAATGGGTGTGCGTGACTGGAGCTCTATAAAGATTTTAAGATATCCTTTATAATTCATAGGGAGAGACAAGAACAAGAGAATCAATGCACATTACAGTCTCTATCCAGAGCAAAAGCAGGCAATATGGTTCATTTCTCTGCGAGACTATTGCTTAAGATAGTGAATGTGTCAAGTGTCAGCTGTGGCTCAGTTGGTAGCATTCTTGGCTCGGAGTCAGGAGGTTGTGAATCCAGAGACTTGGGCATAAAATCTGGGCTGGCACATGAGTGCAGTACTGAGGGATTGCTGCATTGTTGGAGGTGCCAAGGCCAATATTTATGCCTCAATCAACACCACAAAAAGAGATTTTCTGGTCATCATCACACTGCTGTGGGAGATTGCTGTGCACAAACTTGTTGCTGTGATTTCTACACTGCAACAGAGACTACATTTTCAAAGTACGTCATTGGCTGTAAAGTGATTTGGGACATCCCAAGATCGTGAAGCGGACGTATAAATGCAAGTATTTTTTTCGGTCAAACTCAATAAAGGTTATTTGTAACCAAGTTGGTGTCAAGTCCAAGAACCTTATATTAAGGAACAATGTACAGGTGTTTGAACCTACCTTATATCAGAAGTGGTGCTGAGTGGTGGGGAGCTCCACTCACCAGGTTTACTCCTGTACAGTAATGGCAGTGGTCCATTGTTTGCCACGCAAAACTTCTCAAAATCATCAGCAAATTGCTTGTTCACTATCACAATGTTGGCTTGCTTGAAACCTTTTGAGAATAAATTCATAAAGGAGTAATTATCTACACTGGTTAAACTTCCCAAAATACCAGACAAAAAGGAAACTTCGCTGGGCTGGATTTTCCCATGAATAGCAACAAACAGTGCTAGCCATTTGTTACATTAGATCAGTTCTGAAGAAGGGTCACTGACCGGAAACATTAACTCTGTTTCTCTCTCTCCACAGATGCTGCCAGAGCTGCTGAGTATTTCCAGCATTTCTTGTTTTTATTTCAGATTTCCAGCATCTGCTGTATTTTGCTTTTATTTATCCCCAGAGTATTAACCTGGACTCTGGATTACTAGTCCAGTGACATTACCACTGTGCCACCATAACTGATGTGCACTTTCCAGCAAGGTTTACTAAGGAGCAATCATAAATGGGATCCCCTACTGATTTTTAGCCTCTGCAGCTAGAATGCTAATTTCAGTGGTAATGCCCCACCTACAGACATTCCTCCCGAGACCATCTAGCACAGCATGTTGAAGCGGGGGGCTTCAGGGTAGAGACCTGCTACCCAACGACATGTGTTGGGTTTGGGTCGGGTACACACAGTAAGTGCTCTGCTGGTAAGTATTAAAAATAAAGAAAAACTTACCTGAGCTGGGAGTCCAGGACGAAACTGAGTCTGCGCAGTGAGCGAGTGACTTCACTATGACGTCTCGTGCATGCGCTGCAGCTTCTTGCAGGTTCAATGTCAGGAAGGTAAGTAAAGGGATGGTCGGGTCAGGCCGACTAGCGGCTGGTTCAGGTCAGGTTGGACTTGGGGCAAAATTGGAGGGACTCGGGCTGGTTTGGGCTCGGGCCCGCTGTAGTTAGGTCGGGTGCAGGTCGGGTTCTTTTTTTTTATTCATTCACGGGATGTGGGCGTCGCTGGCCAGGCCAGCATTTATTGCCCATCCCTAATTGCCCTTGAGAAGGTGGTGGTGAGCTGCCTTTTTGAACCGCTGCAGTCCATGTGGGGTAGGTACACCCACAGTGCTGTTAGGGAGTTCCAGGATTTTGACCCAGTGACAGTGAAGGAACGACCTAAAGCAGGCCTCTACTTCAGGGTATCATACTTGCCAATCACTAAACTCAGTGCCAGTACTGAGGGAGTGCTATACTGTTGGAGGTGCTGTCTTTCAGGTGAGGCGTTAAATCAAGACCCTATCTGCCCTCCTGAGTTGATGTAAAAGATCCCATGACACTATTTAGAAGAAGAGCAGGGGAGTTCTCCCTGGAGTTACAGTCTTTATTTATCCCTCAACCAACATCACAAGAACAGATTATCTGGTCATTATCACATTGCTGTTTGTGGGAGTTTGCTGTGCACAAATTGGTTGCCACATTTGCCTGCATTATAACAGGAACTACACTTCAAAAAAATGTACTTCATTGGCTGTAAAGTGCTTTGGGACATTCTAAGGTCATGAAAAGTACTGGATAAATTCAAGTCTTTCTTTAGAAGATGTTCTGGGAGCTCCAGCTCTTTTTCAATGTGCAAAGCTTTAATCCTCCTCCCACAAACACATGCATAACTTTATAAATTCCAAAGGAAAGCAGGTTTTCAGAACCTAAAGCTGAAGCAACTGACATGACCGTCACATCCATAGGATTTGATGGATTGCCACTCTCCCCACAGAGGATTCCCTTTTCCTATATCCGGAAATTCGATTCACAAAATTTATATCAAGTGCACCAGGTGGAGAGAATGTCAGCTGGGAAATGCCATATGTCACTGGCAGGAGCAGATCACCGCAAAAATTTCAGTTCTTTTCATTTCTTTTCAAGATGTGGGTGTCGCTGGCAAGGTCACATTTACAGCCCATGTTGAGTTCCCCTGAATCAGTGATGATGCACCACCGTGTGGCTACTTCAGGGAATATGTAGAGACAACCACATAAAGTCAGACTGGAGCCATAAATTAGCCAGACTGGATGGGGGTGACAGGCTGCCTCTATTGAAGGACACATTCGTGAATGCTATGTTTGTACAGCCATCTGCCAACTTTTACAGATATTCTTTCCCCTTGCACCAACACACAAATGATCGGATTTATTGAATTCAGTTTCACAACTTAAAAAAATGATTTGGAGCCTTCTGGGACCTCGCGATGTCCCAAAGCGCTTTACAATCCACAAAGTACTTTTGAAGTGTTGTCAATACGAAACCAAGAGACTGAATGAGTTTTAAAATATCAGTTTGAATAACCTCATGGTACTGATTTGTAAAAGGTTAATAGTAAGACTTCCTTAGCTTGTGAGTCTATGTCAGTGGGTCATTTGTTTTCAATTGCTGGGCACTGGTGCTTCAAAGTGAGATTAAAGAGCTTCTTACGTTGCCAGGCCTAGAGGCAGCATAGTGAGTTCTTGCTCCATCATGCTGTGCCCTAGACACTACCACTGAAATCTGCACCTTGTTTACAATGGGAGATGAGAGTGACTATACTATCTGAATAATGCTCATGCTGTTTCTATCTGTCTCTCTTTTTCTCCTTGTCACCCCTTCCTCCCCTTTAACTATTCATGTTGATTCTTGCTCTGTCCTTTCCTTTTGATGGGAAGTGTGGCGAGGGAAAGAGCTAGCAACACCTGCAGGTGCATTTGGAGGTGGGGAAACATGGCCTTCAGTAGCTCCCTAAGCCCCTTCACAAATCACTTCTGCAACTCTTTCCCCATGACCTTCTCACGACCCATTCTCTTCCTGCCACTCACCCACTTCCATCATGACACCCACCTCAGCCCCTTTGAATGAATCCACTCAAACCCCTGCATTCTTCCCCTACCTCTTGCTTCATCACTCACATTATCCTTATCCCTCCATCGACATATTCACTCTCCACACCCCCATTCACCCCATCACTCCCAAACCACCTCTACCCTACTGGTCAAACTCTGCCTTCTATCCATCTTCTTCACTGATGCCAAGCTGCTTTTAAAATTCAACATACTTTTTCTTTTTAAAAAAAAAGCATATCCATTTAGAATGAGGAAAGGAACTACCTGCTTCTCTCAGGTTTTAGGCAGCCAATAAAGGAGAACTAACCTCCGCAACCCAAAAGCAAATTCCCAATGAAAATATAGATGTGAAGAGCTTGGAGTCATTTCTCAAAGGCAGGATGAAGTGGTGTACAAATGTAATTCTTGATGCTGGAAATAGCAATGAGGGATATCTGTCATGTTCCTGGTGTTGCTGACAGGAAGAAATTTTAACCTAACCTATCTATCAGGAAACTGACCAGATTAGGTGCATTGCAACTTTTACTCCTCGCCTGATTTTTATATATTGAGTAATACTGACGGGGTGTTGCACCCGGCACCACGATTTTCCTATCCAGTGAGTTTAAGTTAAAATTTTCCCCAGATAACCAACACTCCCCCTTGCTTTCTGGGCTGGGAAGCTGTGTGTTTGTGTGTGCAATGAGACATGATAAAGGGAGTTAAAACAAAGTGACCGGCATTGCTGACTCTGGCTTTTTCACAACAACTGGGCACTGCCTGAGCGGGCACTGCGCCCGAAGTGTGCAGCAGATGCAGGAATTTGGAGAGGAATTGGCACAGAGCCCGGTACCTTGGGACACTGCGGAAGTGCCCACTGCCTGCAGCCGCCCAGCTCGGATCAAACTTCTGGCATAGGCCGGCAGCACAGACTTCAAGAAGCAAACACTCAGCATCGCTGGGTCCTGGAAGTAAGAACAGTGGAAAATACACAATACATTTAAAGAAAGGACGAATGTATAGCTATTGGCATTAAAAAAAAACAGTAAACACAATTGTATCGCTTTCAACTCGAACAATATTGGATAACCGCAAGTTCCTCAGCGTTTACATTGAATATTAACCCTATTTGGAGGATGTTATACTCCAGTTTAAACTTTCCAGATGCATGCGTCAAACTTTTTTTTACTTTTCTGTATTTTAACTCTGCAATTATCCCATTGCGTCATTGAATTTTACAACACAGAGCGGCAACGAATGTTTCTCTCACCTCGACCTCCAGATTCTCTCCCATCATATACTCTTTATTTGTTATTATTACGTCCTGGCACTGCTGCTCCCAAATTTCTTGATCCTATTAAAACTCAAATACTCTGTCGCACACAATCACCCAGCCCACCTGCACTAAGATTGCCAGGTTGGCAGCATGCCAGAGGTTTATCACATGAAATCCTGACACATGACACCTGATCATATGATGCTGAATCACGTGACGTTCGATTGCGTAACATGACTTCGACAAATGTCATTTCATATGTCCCCATTTCAGAACACACCCATTCCAGAGATTCCCAAATGTTGAGAATTCCCAAGTGCTGAGACTTGCAATTCCCAAGCCTTCCCCATGCATGACTCTCCCCAGTCCCCTCCATGTGGTTGCAGATCTGTGTGGGTGACATTACCAAGCCAGAGGCCTCTCTAACAGTACCAATGACATCACAAAGAGAGGGCAGGAAATTTAAATCACTCATTGCCTGGGTGACTGGAGACATCACTCAGGGGAGGAACCCTCCCCCACCCCCTCCCCCATTCCAGAAAACTCCTGGCCTTTCTGGGAAGGTTGGGAACCCTAATCATCACCCTTGTGATGATTCATGATTCATATCCTACTTTCACTCATTCTTCGCCCCAGAGTCTGAAAACAGTGGATGTCTCGCCTCCCCCAGTCTCCCCTTCCCTCCTGCAATCCACAGACTTTAAACCACCACCATTCACCTGCCCTCACCAGTTTGTCATCACCTAACCAATGCTTTTTGCTTTTCCCCTCCTCTTTTCCCTGGCTTTTCATCCAGGTTTCTCAACTTTAAGAGAAAGAAAAGGAGGTGTTATTTTAAAATACAAACATCCAAAAAGCCTTTCCATCTGACTGACTATACAGTACCTCACTGCACATCGATTACCAACATCCATTACCAAATGAAATAGCCCTCCACGAAAAGGCAGCTTCACAATTAAGATTTCTTAACTTAGTCAGGACTGAGCTGAACTAAGGTTTAACCCGGATTAGTGAGGAAATGAAGCAGTCGCTTTTACTTGGCTGTAACTTAGCACATTGTCTAATGATTAACGTCAGTCCACCACAATTGGTGGAGATGAAAGAGCCAGTTTAGCTGCAAATATTTGTGCCAGAGGACTGTGGACTGAAAGTCTGGAAAGTCCATTGTGGACAATCTCTTCAGCAAGAATTTAAGCAATTAAGGCAATAGGATACTTGATTAATAAGTCCTGAAAGTTTATTGAGAGTAAAACAATGCTTAACAATTAAAAATAAAATTATACTTGGGAATATAACCTTACAGCTCTAGCAGGTACGCTGACTGGTCGAGTTTGGTTACAGAGTGATGCAGTCCTCTTTCTTCAGTCCAGATCCCTTGTTAGGTGGAGAACTTGGCTGATGATCTGTGTTTTTAACTCTGAGGTCTTCTAGTGTTTCTGCGCAACAAAACGTTACAAGATCCCTGCTTTTAACCCCTGGATGGCCATCACGCCACTTCAGAGTTAGGCTCTTGCAAAACAATAATTGGTTCTAGCCTTTGCTAAGTAAATTTAATTGGTTCATAATCATGTCTTCCTCTAACGGCCACCTAGCCTCAGTATCCCAGACATGAATACACTGGGGTGGTTTCACACTGCCGCTTAATCTGATTTTAAACAACTTTTCTATTCAATAAGGCCAGACTCTCAAAGGCCACAATGTGCTATCCCATGGGCTATATCAGGGATCCCAGAAAGGTCCATTGTTCAAAATAAGCTTTTTAAAAATTCTTTTGTGGGATGTGGGCATCACTGGCAAGGCCAGCATTTGTTGGCCATCTGTAATTGCCCTCGACAACTGAGAGGTTTGCTAGTCCATTTCAGAGGGCAGTTAAGAACTAACCACATTGCTGTCGGTCTGGAGTCACATGTAGGCCAGACCAGGTGAGGATGGCAGATTTCCTTCCCTAAAGAGCATTAGTGAACCAGCTGGGGTTTTACAGCAATCGATGATAGACTCATGGCACCATTACTGAGATGAGCTTTCAATTCCAGATTTTGATTAATTAATTGAATTTTATTTAATAATTGAATTTAAATTCCACCAGCTGCCATGGTGGGATTTGAACCTGTATCCCCAGGGGATTAGCCTGGACCTCTAGATTACTACCTTCCAGAACACCTTCCCTTGTGTTATCTTTTGCACCCTCTGTCCTATCACAGAGACAGGGTTGAGGGAGGGGCAGGACTGGCAGCTCAATATTCCAGGGTATAGAATCTTGAAGCGGGACAAGGGAGGGGATAAAAGAGGTGGTGTTGCACTGCTTATCAAGGAGTCAATTACTGTAGTAAGAAGGAATGATATCTTAGAAGGTTCCTCAAATGAGGCCATATGGGTAGAACTTAAAAACAAAAAGGGGGCAATCACTTGGCTGGGAGTGTACTACAGGCCTCCAAACAGTCAGGGAGAGATAGAGGAGCAGATATGCAGGCAAATCTCAGAGAAGTGTAAAAATAATAGGGTAATAATAGTAGGGGTTTTCAACTTCCCTAATATCAACTGGGATAGACTTCGTGCAAAAGGCTTAAAGGGGGCGGAATTCTTAAAATGCATACAGGAGAGCTTTTTGAGTCAGTACATAGAAAGTCCTACAAGAGAAGGGCAGTGCTGGACATAATCCTAGGAAATGAAGCTGGACAAGTGGTAGAAGTGTCAGTGGGGGAGCATTTCAGGGATAGTGACCATAACTATAAGATTTAAGGTAGTTATGGAAAAGGACAAAGACGGACCAGAAAGAAAGGGGAAGGCCGATTTCAATATGATAAAACAGGATCTGGATAAAGTGGACTGGGAGCAGCTACTTGTAGGAAAGTCTACATCAGACCAGTGGGAGTCATTCAAAGAGGAAATAGTGAGAGTTCAGAGCCAACATGTATCCGTTAAAGTGAAAGGTAGGACTAACAAGTCTAGGGTATAGAGGATTGCATCAGGAAAAAAAAGAGGCTTATGGCAGATTCAGAGCGCTGAGAACAGCGGAGGCCCTCGAGGAGTATAGAAAGTGTAGGAGCGTACTTACAAACGTAATGAGGAGAGCGAAGAGGGGACATGAAAAAACACTGGCGGGCAAGATAAAGGAAAATCCTAAGGCATTTTATAAGTATATTAAGGGCAAGAGGATAAGCAGGGAGAGAGTAGGGCCCATTAGGGACCAAAGTGGCAATCTATGTGCAGAACCAGAGGATATAGGTGAGGTTTTAAATGATTACCTTTCATCTGTGTTCACTATGGAGAAGGACGATGTAGGTGTAGAGATCATGGAAGGGGATTATGATATACTTGAACATATTAGTATTGAAAGGGAAGACGTATTAGCTGTTTTAGCGGGCTTATAAGTGGATAAATCCCCAGGCCCAGATGAGATGGATCCCAGGCTGTTACGTGAGGCAAGGGAGGAGATAGCAGGGGCTCTGACACAAATTTTCAAATCCTCTCTGACCACAGGAGAGGTACCAGAGGACTGGAGGACAGCAAATGTGGTGCCATTATTCAAGAAGGGTAGCAGGGATAAACCAGGTAATTACAGGCCAGTGAGTCTAACATCAGTGGTTGGGAAAATATTGCAAAAAGTTCTGAGGGACAGGATTGATCGCCACTTGGAGAGGCAGGGATTAATCAGGGATAGTCAGCATGGCTTTGTCGGGGGAAATCGTGTCTAACTAACTTGATTGAATTTTTCGAGGAGGTGACTAGATGTGTAGATGAGGGTAAAGCAGTTGGAGTCTACATGGACTTCAGTAAGGCTTTTGATAAGGTCCCGCATGGGAGATTAAGAAGGTAAGAGCCCATGGGATCCTGGGCAATTTGGCAAATTGGATCCAAAATTGGCTTAGTGGCAGGAGGCAGAGGGTGATAGTAGAGGGTTGTTTTTGCGAGTGGAAACCTGTGACCAGTGGTGTACCACAGGGATCGGTGCTGGGACCCTTGATGTTTGTAGTGTACATTAATGATTTAGACGTGAATATAGGACGTATGATCAGTAAGTTCGCGGATGACACGAAAATTCGTGGTGTCATAAATAGTGAGGAGAAAAGCCTTAGATTATAGGACGATATAGATGGGCTGGTAAGATGGGCAGAGCAGTCACAAATGGAGTTTAATCCTGAGAAGTGTGAGGTGATGCATTTTGGGAGGACTAACAAGGCAAGGGAATACACAATGGATGGTAGGACACTAGGCAGTACAGAAGGTCAGAGGGACCTTGGTGTACTTGTCCATAGATCACTGAAGGCAGCAGCACAGGTAGATAAGGTGGTTAGGAAGGCATACGGGATACTTGCCTTTATTAGCCGAGGCATAGAATATAAGAGCAGGGAGGTTATGATGGAACTGTATAAAATGCTAGTTAGGCCACAGCTGGAGTACCGTGTACAGTTCTTGGCACCACACTATAGGAAGGATGTGATTGCACTGGATAGGGTGCAGAGCAAATTCACCAGGATGTTGCCTGGACTGGAGGTTTCAGCTATGAAGAGAGACTGAAAATGGTAGAGTTGTTTTCCTTGGAGCAGAGAAGGCTGAGGGGGGACATGATTGAGGTATACAAAATTATGAGGGGCATTGATAGATTAGATAGGAAGAAACTTTTTCCCTTAGCAGAGGGGTCAATAACCAGAGGGCATAGATTTAAGATAAGGGGCAGGAGGTTTAGAGGAGATTTGAGGAAAAATTATTTCACCCAGAGGGTGACTGGAATCTGGAACGCACTGCCTGAAGGGGTGGTAGAGGCAGGAACCCTCACAAAATTTAAGAAGTATTTAGATGAGCACTTGAAACGCCATAGCATTCAAGGCTACGGGCCAAGTGCTGGAAAATGGGATTAGAATAGTTAGGTGCTTGATGTCGGCACAGACACGATGGGCCGAAGGACCTGTTTCTGAGCTGTATGACTATGACTCTAACACCTTCCCTTGTGTTCTATTTTGTCCCATCCCCACTTTATTTGCTGAAAACCTATTACATTTCTAACCTTTGCCAGTTCTGAGGAAGGGTCATTGACCTGAAACGTTAACTCTGCTTCTTTCTCCACAGATGCTACCAGACCTGCTGAGCATTTCCAGCAGTTTTTGTTTTTAATGCCTAGATTACTAGTTCAGTGACATTACCACTATGCCACCATCTCCCCATAACTGAAGCTGTGCTTTTAAGCTTAATTTCTATAAGTTCGTTCAAAGTTTAACAAACTTTAAAATGCAAACCCACTCTTTCTAAAATGATTATTGATTCATTAATTATAACTCAATCAAGGTTCATTACTTTTACAATCATTTGTTTCATAACGGGTCACTACTTAGTGTTTTGATGAATACAATAATTAATACAGAATGCAAAATGGCTTCCTTGGTCATATGTTAAGAGTAAAATGTCTTCCTCGTTCTTGTTAGTCATTAAAGTGGATACAGTACATAAATGGTCAAGTTAAACTAAAATCTAACTACCCAAGCTTACCTACAATGCACCTCTGGTGAAGCAGCACCTGCACTAATTACCGAGGCCTGTATTATCCAGGAATTAATTGTCATTCCAACCACAATACATCAACACAAGTAAAACCAATTACTAATCCCAATTAATATCAATTAAAGTGATAATAGACAGGGTCAGCGCAAATCAGACTGAAATAAATAGATGGCTATTTATGACATTTCAAATCTCTACTGATAACGTCATTATCACTCTCTGGTTAAAGATTTTTCTTTGGAAAATCTATATGGCTAGATGAAATAAACCAAAAGGGATGATCTAGCTAATCAGATATGTTTGTAAGAGTCTAAATTTTTAAAAGGGCCGTGAGACTTTGCCACCAATGGCTCAGTCAGTTTACAACTCTAGCCACGAAGATCAAGAGTGCTGCACAAACCTAACCTGGGACAATTCCACACCTTGTTCCAACCACCACACTCGCACTAGTCTAGTACTGTACTGTATGTGCATAGACTGGAGTTCTGACAGTGATCATTTTATATTTTTTATATAAGTACTGTATATTTTATAATAATTACTCAGGACCTTCCTGGTCTCTGCATCTCAGCTGCTCACTGGATAAACTTGCCACAAGTATTTCAACCTGTAAAGCAGGAGTCTATGTAATGTACAATATTTTCTGAGCCTTTGGGCAATTGCTGTGTTTATTTTAAGCAATACAGATACTGGTACAGTGTGGCACAACCTGTCTGGGCACAACTCCATGGGTTTCTGTTTAACTTGTGAGCAAACGTTCACTGACTTCGTGGCTCCAATCTTCATCTTTTTAAACAACCTTTCAAGTCCAATTACAGTTTTTGTTGCTCATCTGCACAAATTGGAAAAGTGAAAAACAGATTTGGAATCGGAAGGTAGCTAAAGTGAACATTCCGGTGGTCGGGTCGGGTTGGGCTCGGGAAAAAAAACGGAAGGATTCGGGCCGGGTCGGGCTCGGGTCCGATGTGGTTTTGTCGGGTTCAGGCCGGGTTTTATTTTCCTGGCCTGAGCAGGCCTTTACTTTGCACATTTACCACAGTGAGAGACCAACACAACTCCCAGGCGAAGCAGCTGTGTACACCATTTCTCTGGGGAGGATCGGTGGGAGGGGGAAGATGTTTTCCCTCCAGAGTGAGGGGTGGACGACTGGTAAAATCACCAGAGCACTTCAGAGGCTTATAAAAATCGAAATGCTGGAAATACACAGCAGGTCTGGCAGCATCCGTGGAGAGAGAAGCAGAGTTAACGTTTCAGGTCTGTGACCTTTCAGAAAGGTCTGATGAAAGGTCACAGATCTGAAATGTTAACTCTGTTTGTCTCTCCACAGATGCTGTCTGACCTGCTGAGTATTTCCAGCACTTACTGTTTTTATTTCAGATTTCCAGCATCTGCAGTATTTTGCTTTTATTTCAGACGCTGATGTCTTTCTGGGTTGTGGCAGAGGGAGGTGTGAACTCTTGCAATAGAAATCATTTATCGTTAATCTCTAAGCCCTGGAAATTATGCTGTAACTAATCCCATCCATCTGCTATTTTAACCAGTTTAAAGCAATCTGATAGTCACCCATGATGTGTTTGCAGGAAAATATTAAATTTCTTCATTGGATAAAATATGGGCTTAAGGACAGAGAACAATGAGTCATAGTAAATGGTTGTTCTTCAGACTGGAGGATGGTAGAAAGTGGTGTACCCAGGGGTCAGCGCTGGAACCACCGCTTTTCTTCTATACATAAATGACTTGGATCTTGGAATATAGAGTAGAATCTCAAAATTTGCTGATGACACCAAATTTGGAGGTGTGGCAAACAGTGAGGATGATATGAACTGCTTACAACAGGACCTAGATAGACTAGCAGAATGGGCAGATAGGTGTCAGATAGAATTTAATACTGATAAGTGTGAAGTGATGCATTTTGGCAGAAGGAATAGGGAGAGGCAATATATACTTAATGGCACAGTTCTAAAGAATGGGCAGGAACAGAGGGATCTGCGGGGCGGGGTGGGGGGGGGGTGCGATGGCATGTGCATCGACCTTTGAAGGTGGCAGGACATATTGAGAGAGTGGGATCTTGAGCTTCATAAATAGAGGCATAGAGTACAAAAGCAGGGAAGTTATGATGAACCTTTATAAAGCTCTGGTTAGGCCCCAACTGGAGTATTGCATCCAGTTCTCGTCACCACACTTTAGGAAGGATGTGAGGGTCCTCGAGAAGTTGCAGAGGAGATTTACCAGAATGGTTCCTGGTGTGGGAGATTTTAGTTACAAGGTTAGGTGGGAAAAACTAGGGTTCTTCTCCTTAAAACAAAGGAGATTAAGGGGAGAATTAATAGAAGCATCCAAGATTATGACAGGCATAAATTAGACAAGGGAAAACTGTTCCCAATGACTGATGGTACAAGGACTAGGGGACACAGATTGAAAGTTTTGGGTAAGAGATGCAAGGGGAATATGAGGAAAATCTTTTTTAATGCAGTAGGCGGTAATAACCTGGAACTCGTTGCCCATAAGGGTGGTGGAAGCAGAGACAATCAATGACTTGAGGAAATTGGAGGGGCACTTGAAGGAAATAAACTTGCAGGGCTATGGGGAACAAGTGGGGGAGTGGAACTGCTGAGTAGCTCCATGGAGAGCTGGCATGGACTTGATGGGCCAAATGGCCCCTGTGCTGTAAATGACTATGACTAATATTCATTCTCGGGATGTGGGCGTCACTGGCAAGGGTGGCATCCATTGTCCATCCCCTCATTGCCCTTGAGTGTAATTTTCAGGTTTTAAATCTTCTTATATTTTAGCTAGACCCTGGTCTTATTCATTCTGTGACCACCACCTTCTCAAGGGCAATTAGGGATGCGCAATAAATGCTGGCTTTGCCAGCGACGCCCACATCCCCCGAACAAATAAAAAAAACATGCATGTGTTAGATCAGCCTGCAGAGGCTGCTCACAAACCTCTCAGTGCAACTCTCTTTTAACAGTCAGCTCAAGTGGTTTTAGTAGCTGCAGGGATTTCCTATTTCCGGGTTGTTGTTTATTTTTGTTTGTACAACAGTTGGTTGAGTCATTGCAGAACTTCCTGTGAGCCAACCACCTATTTTAATGTGGAAAATATCCTCTGTTCTCTACCAACATCTGTTTTAGTCCCTTTTTCGTCGTAAATAAAATAATTTACATGTTTCCTCATCATTGGATGGCTTGGCAAGTAAGAATGTAACTCAGACCTGTTAAACAACTTGAATTAGCGAGTTGTAAATTTAAAGTTGAGAAACCTAAATGAAGGGCCAAAGTCTTCAGCGTGGAACAGCAAGGTTGAAAGGAGTGCATGTGAAGATAACGTTATGCCACATGTGGAGGAACAAAATATGGGGGGGGGGGGGGGGGGGGGCGGGGTTAACACACACACACACACACACACACACACACACACACACACACACACACACACACACACACACACACACACACACACACACACAGTTTCCTCACCGCTTTGGAGACAGGCTGGGAGGCATGAGATTTTGGGAAATGGTGCTGAAAGGTATCGGGAGGGAACCCCAATGTGTTTACGTCACAGAATCGTTACAGTGCAGAAGGAGGCTATTCGGCCATCGTGTCCGTACTGGCTCTCTGAAAGAGCAACTCCCTCAGTTCCATTCCCCGCCTTCTCCCCATAACCCTGCACATTCTTCCTTTTCATGTAACTGTCTAATTCCCTTTTGAAGGCTTCAATTGAACTTGCCTTCACCACGTTGTGAGCAGATATTACCAGAGGCGGCCGGGCTGATGGGAAAAGGTGAACATCGTGTAATTAAGCCTGTTAAACAATTAACGGTGACGTTACCAGCTTTTTTCCATTTTTGAAGGGTGCACAGGAACAACGAGCTTCAGAGCCTCGCCAGCTATGACAAGACGGAAGCTCAGTGTTGGCTGCAGTTGGCAGCCACTGCATAAGGTAGCGTGGCTGGTAGGGAGGGTGAAACTGAGTAGACAGCAGCAATGGCAATCTAGAGCAAAGACAAACTTGGTTTGCACAGAGGAGGCACTCTGATTGCATATCCTCTCTAACTTGGCACTTGTATGTACAGAGTAAGGGGGAGGTGGGAGGCCCTGAGAATTGTTCACTTCGAGACCTCCGCTGAAGATGAGCATCAGATAAGGAAAAAGCTGCAGCCACCAGGAAAAGGGCTGCAGTGCCCAGAGGGGCACCAGGATCATGAGCCTGGAAGGGGCACAGACGAGGATGGCAGAATGGGACACGCAACTAGCCTCTTGTACACAGACAACGCGACCCACCAGAGAGGGTCTGAGACTCAGCTTCCTCCAAATGTTGGAGCAGCAGTGTCACCAAAGACTGTGCCTCTCTAGGGAGGCAGTCACTGATCTGTGCACCATGCTGGAGGTGGAGCTGAACCCTTTGGCAAGTGGCGGCCACCCACTGCCTGTGGCATTGAAGGTCACCATGGCGCTGAATTTCTACACCTCAGGGATCTTCTGGAGATATCTGTTGGATTCTGCCCCCCCCCCCCCACCCCCCACCCCGGCGGTCTACAGCTTATGGCTGCATCAATTCAGTCACCAATGCCATGTTCAAGAGGGCCGGCCAATATGTGCAGTTTTGCACCAATCTGGACAGTAAGGCTGAGAGGGCCATCATCGCTGGATTCCCCCAGGTACTAGGTGTCATTGACTGCACGCATGTGGCCATCCATAGACAGGAAATAGCCTTCATCAACAGGAAGGGCTTCTACTCGCTCAATGGACAACTGGTCTGCAACTATCGCAAACAAATCCTTCAGGTCTGTGCAAGGTTCCTGGGAGCTGACATGACGCCTACATATTAAAGCAGTGCCAGGTGCCTAACTTTTTCAGGGTCACCCACACACCTTCAAGGATGGATATTGAGTGACAAGAGTTACCCACTGAAGCGATGGCAACTTACGCCTGCGAGGAACCCAAGCACAGATGCAGAGGAGATACGCAACAGCTGCCATGGGATAACTCGAGCGATCATGGAGCAGGTCATAGGCCTTCTGAAGATGCAGTTCAGATGCCTGGATAGATCTGATGGAGCCCTTCAATATACCCCAGCAAGGGTTTCGCAAATCATGGTGGCATGCTGCGCTCTGCACAATCTGGCGCTACACAGGGGAGAAGCTTCGAACAATGAGGACATCCTGGAGCATGATGTCTCCTCTGAGGACGAGGATATGGAGGGGGGGGATGGTGACCAGGTGCAACAGAATGAAAACCCCAACGGACTGCAGGCAAGGTGCCAAGAGATATGTGCAGAGGATTCTTGTGATTCCCTATTACAGGCACATTTCACATTAGCCTTACTTGCACACCCAGTCAATCCAATAAATCTCCACCTTCTGCAGTCCTGTTGCTGTTTCCTTGAATGCCCTGACCATTTCCCTGGATCTGTCATCATATGAGGCAACAGCATAGGAAATGCACTGACCTCATTCAGTGCTCCTTCCTAATACACCCTTTGCAGGAGCCAGTGAACTGTTAATGGCCCAGTAGAGTGCAAAAAAAGTAAAAGACTCTTTTTGTGATGCACAATTTCAGAATTCATTGAAAACACATAGACAAGGCGACATCGAATAACAATATATGGACCCGTGTAATCCAAGTGCAGCTAGGTGGACTTCCTCATGCATTTGCTGGTGCTCCCATGTGGTGCTACCCTGCGCTGACAGCTGAGGTGGAGGCCAGCTGCCGACCTTTCTTCTCCGTGGCTTTTGATGACCGTGGTGGTCAACCTCTAGTTGCCTATGGCCTGGAGGGTCCCGGTATATTGAATGCCATCTGCACAGGTGCAGGAGTCAGCTCAGGGCTTTGTAAGGCACTGGTGTCACCATCAGAGGGGGCGAGGACCTGACGTCCATGCTACGAGCGCCCTGTGAAGAGCCCCCAGATGCTGCAGACAGCCGCTCCTCTACCCTTTCAGGACACACTTGGCCCTCCCTGCTCACCTGAGGAGTCCGAGGACCTGGCAATGTCTCCAGGTGTCTTGTTCCTCTCTCAGCTGGCCATTGCTCCACAGAGCTCATGGAGGTGGTGATGGCATGAAGGCTCATGCGCATCTCTGCCATCGACTGGGTGCTATGCTGGATGTGGCTCTCCATGAGGGTCACTAATCTCTCAATGGAGGATGCCATGAGTGCACAGACCAGATTCATGGCTGCACTCATGGCCTGGATGGATTCCTCCATCATTCGCGCACAGGTGCGCATAGCATCTGGAAGCTCCGCCAGATGTTCGCACACCCCATGCTGCAGGTCCAGCATCTGCTGCCTGTTGATGACATAGGAACAGATGAAAATAAGAAATAGGAGCAGGTGTAGATCATTCAGCCCCTCAAGCCTGCTTCGCCATTCAATAAGATCATGGCTGATCTTCTACCTCAATGCCATTTTCCCGCACTATCCCTATATCCCTTGATATTTTTAATATCTAGAACTCAATGACTGAGCCTCCACAGCCCTCTGGGGGTAGTGAATTCCAAAGATTCACCACCCTTTGAGTGAACAAATTCCTCCTCATCTCAGTCCTAAATGGCCTACCTCTTATTCTGAGACTGTGTCCCCTGATTCTAGAGCCCCAGCCAGGGGAAACATCCTTCCTGCATCCACCCTGTCAAGCACTAAGAATTTTTTATGCTTCAATGAGATCACCTCTCATTCTTCTAAACTCTAGAGAATACAGGCCCAGTCTCCTCGATCTCTCCTCATAGGACAATCCCGCCATCCCAGGGTTCAGTCTGCTGAACCTTTGTTGCATCCCTCTATGGAAAGTATATCTTTCCTCAGATAAGGAGACCAAAACTGTACACAGTACTCCAGGTGCAGTCTCACCAAAGCTCTATACAATTGTAGCAAGCCATCTTTACTCCTGTACTCAAATCCCCCTGCAATAAAGGCCAACATAACAATTGTCTTCCCTTTTGCTTACTGCACCTGCATGTCAACATTCAGTGACTTATGAACAAGGGCACCCAGGTCCCTTTGGACATCAACACTTCCCAAACTCTCACTATTTAAAAAATACTCTGCCTTTCTGTATTTCCTACCGAAGTGGATAACATCACATTTTTCCACATTCTATTTCATCTGCCATGTTCTTGTCCACTCACTAAATCCCCTTGAAGCTTCTTTGCATCCTCCTCATAACTCACATTCCCACCTAGTTTTGTGTCATCGGCAAACTTAGAAATATTACATTTGGTCCCCACATCTAAATCATTGATTTAGATTGTGAATGGCTGGGGCCCAAGCACTGATCCATGTGGTACCCCACTAGTCACAGCCTACCATCCTAAGTGTGGCCCATTTATTTTTACTCTGTATTCTATCCGTTAATCAATTCTCAATCCATTGCAGTATATTACCCCCAATCCCATGTGCTCTAATTTTGCTTACTAACCTCTTGGGTGGGACCTTATTGAAAGTCTTCTGAAAATGCAAATACACCTCATCCACTGGTTCCCCCTTATCTATTCTGCTAGTTACACAGGCATGTATCAATGTCATCAGCCTAAAGCTCAGCATCGGTATTCCCTTGTACAATCCTCCAAGTGTGAGTAACCTTAGCTGTCACTGCCTCCGTCAGCTGTTCGGGCGCCTCTGTGCTGTGCTCACCACATTGTGACCCTTTTGCTACTCAAGCGCGACTACTCACCAAAGTGAGAGTATCTGCGCTGGTGGAGGATGCTGGGGAATGATGTGACGGGGCACCCTCTGAGGATCCCTCCTCCTCCTCAAAGGTGGATGGCTGTCTTGCAGGCTCAGCAACTGGCTGCTCTTGTCTTTAACCTGAGAGAGAGAGAAGAGTGATTAGAAGGCAATGCACATTTCAACACAATCTGGAGCTCATGGGCCCCGTGGCAGACACATGAGCACTCAGCTTTGTGCTCACCAGAGGGTCCCTTGTGCCCATCCATTCGGCCACCCACTCTCTTGGGGTTCCAACACCTATCTCACAATCAGCGATGCCAACCCTGCCTCCAGGCCTCCCAGCTCCAGTGTCTCTTCTTCCATGAGCATAAAGATGGCAAGTTATGGGACGTTGCCATCCATTTTGAATCTTACCCTCCCGTTGTGAGCTCTCTTCTCCTGCAACCACAAATTTCCATTGTTACTCACACACTACGCCTAAGTTGGTCCATCATAGCACCACAGGAATGCCTCCTGCATGTGACCACTCAGTAGTGGCAGTGCAAGAGTTATCTCTAGCTGTCTGGGGTCCTCCACAGAGAGAGGCTAACATGCCTCTGACAGGCAATGCTGATGGCTGGGCATTGCTGGTGACATGTTAGACAACTGCTTTCTACCAATTTCACATTCATCCTTAGTCACAAAGCTGTAAGTTTAATGTTATGTGCCGCACTCACCTTGCCAGAACACATCAGGTCATTGAACCTCTTGCAACACGACAGCCAGGTATGGGGAACAACCCCACATTTGCTCACCTCCCCTGCTATCTCCATCCAGTCCTGCTGGTTTGATGAGCCTGTCTCCTGCTCTCATCCCGAGGGAACAAGACTACCCTCCGTGCCCATGCAGTTTGAAGGAGCTCCTGCACGGGGGGGCATCAGTAAATCGTGGTGTGATCTGCCTTTGGCCATTTCAGCAAGTTGTGCAGTTGCCAGAGCTCCCTCGCTGTTCCCTCCAGGGCTGGTGTATATACTAGTAATTCTGGCTTGTTTGCGATCCTGTTAGGGACCGTTGACGTTTTAAAAGACAAAGTCAAATTCCCAGTTATTACTGCAAGAATTACACCACAAGATTTCACATTTTAAACAAAAAAAAACTTTCATAGAATCATAGAAAGTTTAAGGCACAGAAAAAGGCCACTTAGCCTTCAGGCCATCGGATGTTCCCGATAGCTGTGGAGTCCCAAACCAGGGGTCTCAGTCTTAGGATACGGGTTATGCCATTTAGAACCAAGATGAGGAGAAATTTCTTCACTCAGAGGGTGGTGAACCTGTGGAATTCTCTACCGCAGAAGGCAGCGGAGGCCAAGTCATTAAATATATTCAAGAAGGAGATAGATATATTTCTCAATGCCAAAGGGATCAAGGGATATGGGGAGAAAGCAGGAACAGGGTACTGAATTAGATGATCATCCATGATTTTTTTGAATGGCGGAGCAGGCCCGAAGGGCCGAATGGCCTACTCCTGCTCCTACTTTCTATGTTTTTCTGTTTCTATCGTGTCTGTGGCAGCCAATAAACAATACACCTATTCTAATCCCACCTTCCAGCATTTGGTCTGTAGCCCTGCAGCTTACAGCACTTACACCAGACTCCTTTTGAATGATTTGAGGGTCTCTGCCTCAACTACCCTTTCAGGCAGTGAGTTCCAGACCCCCACCACCCTCTGGGTGAAAAAGTCTTTCCTCATCTCCCCTCTAATTTTTCTACCAATCACTTTTACTCTATGCTCCCTCGTCACTGACCTCTCTGCTTAGGTGAATAGGCCCTTCACATCCACTCTATCCAGGCCCCTCAAAATTTTGTACATTTCAATCAGATCTCCCCTCAGCCTTCTCTGTTCCAAGGAGAACCCCAGCCTATCCAATCTTTCCTCAAAGATGCATTTTTCCAGTCCTGGCAACATTCTCACAAATCTCAAGTTGTGGCCTAACTAATGAGTTATACAGCTCCAGCATACCCTCCCTGCTCTTATATTCTATACCTCGGCTCATAAAGGAAAGGATTCCATATGCCTTCTGAACCACCTTACTGACCTGTCCTGCTACCTTCAGGGATCTATGGACATTCTCTCCAAGGTCCCTCTCATCCTCTACACTTCTCAGTATTTTCCCATAAATTGTGCATTCCTTTGCCTTGTTTGACCTCCCCAAATGCATCACCTCATATTTCTCCAGATGGAATTTCATTTGCCACTTTTCTGCCCATCTGACCAGACCAGTAATATCTTACTGCAGCCTACAGCTATCCTCCTCGCTATCTACCACACAGCCGATCTTTGTGTCGTCCACAAACTTCTTGCCCCCTACATTTACATCCAAATCGTTAATATACACCACAAAGAGCAGGGGACCCAGTACTGAGCCCTGCGTAACACCACTGGAGACAGCCCTCCAGTCACTAAAACATGTCAACAATTACCCTTTGTTTTCTGCCACTGAGCCAATTTTGTATCCACCTTGCTGCATTTCCCTGGATCCCATAGGGTTTTATTTTTTTAACCAGTCTGGCATGTGAGACTTTGTCAAAAGCCTTGCGAAAATCCATGTGGACCACATCAACTGCACTGCCCTCATCTATCTTCCTTGTCACTTCTTCAAAATATTCGATCAAGTTGGTCAAACAAGATCTTTCCTTAACAAATCCATGCTGACTATTCATGATTAACCTGTGCCTTTCTAAGTGACAGTTTATCCTGTCTCTCAGAATAGATTCCAATAATTTGCCCACTACTGAGGTTAGACTGACTGGTCTGGAATTATTCGGCCTATCCTTTGCTCCCTCGTTAAACAGAGGTACAACGTTAGCAATTTTCCAATCCTCCGGCACCACACCTGTGGTGAGGACTGGAAAATGATGGTCAGACCCTCTGCTATTTCCTCACTTGCTACTTTTAACAACCTAGGATACATTTCATCTGGCCCTGGTGATTTATCAACTTTCAAGGATGCTAATCCCATTAATACTTCCTCTCTACCTATGTTTATCACATCCAATACTTCACACTCTTCCTCCTTAACTACAATATCGGCATCGTCCCCCTCTTTTGTGAAGACAGATGCAAAGTATTCATTAAGAACAATACCAATATCTTCCACTCCTACATATAGGTTAACACCAGCTTAACACTACAACTTGAGACATTTATATTTTAAACTTCAAATCTTAACAGAACATGAAGTTGCATGCTTTAAACTCTAAATCGTAACAGAACACTCCTGTTTGGCTGTTACTTCCACTTCCAAATCAAGAATTCCCTTTGTTGCGACTAAAGGCGGGAGGAGTGCACTGTTAATTCAGTCCCAGTTCTCCACAGGTCACAACATATCAATAAATTTCCTACTTGCCGAAATAGCCAATTAGATACTCTATTTGTCCCCAGAATAAAGCACACCAACCAGGTTTCTTTAATCAACAACAAAGTAACCGATTATAAAACCAAGTCTTAACCAATAATGAAGTAAATCTATATACGAATTTAGATATTAAAGCTCCTTATTTTTTCCTAGCCCTCATGCACACGCACATGCTTCCAAAAACCAGTTAAACAGGAAAAAAAGGGATTTTTGGTTTACAGCCATTTCATAGGAATAAAAGAAACTTAGACTGCCATGATCTGGAAGGAAGTTCTTCGGTTTGGCAAGGTGTCCCAAAGTTGAATAGTTGGATGCGACTCGAAGTCTTTCCAGGTGAGGTTGATGAACAGTCTGTGATGGGTAAGCTTTAAAGAACTTCATCAGTAGAAGGCTTCACATGGGTCTTCCATCAGGTGTCAGTTCTCACATTCAATGCAAAAGTCCATTTTTTAAAGATGCAAGATTTCTGAAAATTCAGGGAGCAACAGTACCACTTCATACAAGCTTTTGCTTTTCAAAAGCAAGGATTCTTTACAGAGAGATAATAATTTCGTGTTCTTCTTCTGATCTCCAGGCAGGTCAAAATCAAATTCCAATTGCCTTTAAATGCAACTAAAACCTTCCAGAAACAAGTCACATGCCATAAATTTTCTCTTGTCACACAAAGGGTAGCGCGGAGGTCAAACCCCCCTGCTGGTCTCCTTGAAATTATTTGGGTTCCAGTATTCATTTACTGGTCAAAACCAGGAACCTCTCGTTGACCCTGCCTTCCTTCCAAAAGCATCCATAAAGTTCAACCATCTCCAGATGTATCAATGTCCACTGAAATTCTTTTCAGTTATTAATATAGAATCCCAAGTTTTAATACAAAAATGGAAATCCTCATAAAATCTTATACTTTACAGGATCTTGGCCATTTGTTCATTTCGCCTGGGATCAATCCAAAGCGTACCACAGCTCTTGGGAATTCACCTTAATTTACTTAATTTCTCAGCTGTCTTCCGAGCTTTGAGATTTCAGAATCACAGAAATGTTACAGCACAGAAGGAAGCCATTCAGCCCATTGCATCTGTCCCACATTTCTGAGTGAGTAATTCACTTTGGGCCATTCCCACGCCTTCTCCTCATACCCCTGCACATTCATCCATTTCCCGGGGAGTTTCCTTCTAGCTTTGGCTCGACAAATTCTCCAGTTCACCTTCAACATCTCATGAATCTGGATTTCTCAGCTTGAGCACGGACCTGCATCAAAACAGAAATCACTCTGGTTCCTGACAGTCTCTTGGTTCCCGAGTCCAGCTGCTCCCAAAGTCAACAACTTCCAAAAGCCAACCTGCTTTTCCAAAAGCCAACTCCTTGCCTGTAGCCAATTGACTGATTGTGTCAGCAAGCACACAGATCAAAAACCTAACAGGCACCTTCGCATCATCTATCTCCATAGCAATTGGTATACGTGGGATGTCCCAGATAGCAATTTAAACTAATTATTTCCAACTCCAAATTTTCGCTTTGATCTGGGAAATCATATGAATAATTTAAATCTCTGACTCAGGTAGCTGCAGACACACCATCTACATCAACAAGTTAAGAGGGGGTCCCATTGTGTAGGGTATTTACACTTCCCAATATGACCTTAATAAAGAAACATGGGCCACTCTTTGATTTGTAACCATCCTTAACTGATTTGCCAGCTTCTCAAACCAGGTATTTGCATTTGTCTTACATTTTTAAAAAATCAATTCCCTAATTGAAAGTTATCTCTAGAAAATTAATACAAACCATGAAACAGGTGCTCGTAACAACATCCACACTCATGTTCCTAAACACGTGGATACACGTACACAATCACACTCATATACACGTGCATATTTATGTACATGCTCTCACACACACACGTTTGCACCTTGCAACCACATACATAACATTGTCACACACATGCACTCACACTTACACACACACAGATACACTGAGCTGCATTTTACATGTCCACTGCCGATTTCGTAAACAAGGACGGACTGCTCTTGGCGGAGCCACCACAATACTGAACGCGTCGTCTCTTTTAAATGGCTGGGATGGACCGCTCCCCCACCTGATGATGTGGAGGGGGCAAGAGGTCCGTCCCTGGCAATGGCAGCAGCTCACTCTGTGCAGGCGCTGACGCCATTTTTAAAGGGCTTCAAGCCCCATCATTACATTTAAATCTTTAAAGGGAAATGGTTTTTAAAAAATTAAAATAATTGATCCAGCCCCTCTCCCACCCTCCCCCCCCCCCACAACAACGTAGATTTAATTCCTTGCCCTCTCCCCCAACAAAATACTTAGCTTGTGCACCTGACCTTCCCCCCACCCCCCCGCAAAGTTTATAAACTTTAATCTTTACCCCTGCCCACTATCCCCTACACCAATAACTCTGATGCCGCTCCCCGCATCCCCCCCACCCCCACACTGAAAAACTTATCTGCTCCCCCCGCCCCACCAGTGTTCCACTTTGAATCCCTGGACAGGGCCCGACGGCACAGGAGTGCCGGCCACCGGCGCCAATATCGCTCCTGAACAGACATCAGGAGCAGGTAGATCATTTATTTGTTAATTTAAATGTATTTAAATATTTAAATTTGGATCCTGTCACGAGGCACCTCCGCTGCCTACAATATTGTGCCAGGCCTTCCTGCCTTCAAGGCCTCTGCTGGAGGCATTTTCCAGCCCCTCCCCCCACCCGATCCCCAACGTTGGGGGGTCTGTAAGATTCAGCCCACTTATGTACAGACACACTATGCGCATGCATTCTCTTCTGTAAAAATGCACACTTGCACATGGGCACACGCATTTGTGCATATTCATATACTTACATATTTCCAAATTCTCTCGCTCTGAACAACTTTACTTGCTTGTACAGGGCAATGCAGGGGCACCTGCCTGTTTGTCGAGTTTGACAAGATTATGTTTTCCAGAATAAACCTCTTGCCCGCGTATTCGTGCAGGCACAATACACATTTACACACATGCATTTATACATTTACATGTCCAGATTTGCACCATTGAGTGTACATGCATACATGTATATAAACATGCAAACATGTGCACACTTAAATACGCGCACACACACATTAACAAATTAGAAATAAGAAGAAAGTTTTTCACACCAATGGTTATTGGAACTAATTAAAGCAGAACTTTAGTTAGGCCACACTTAGAATATTGCGTGCAATTCTGGTCGTCACACTACCAGAAGGATGTGGAGGCTTTGGAGAGGGTACAGAAGAGGTTTACCAGGATGTTGCCTAGTCTGGAGGGCATTAGCTATGAGGAGAGGTTGGATAAACTCGGATTGTTTTCACTGGAACGAGGGAGGTGGAGGGGCGACATGATAGAGGTTTAGAAAGTTATGAGTGGCATGGACAGAGTGGATAGTCAGAAGCTTTTTCCCAGGGTGGAAGAGTCAGTTACTAGGGGACATAGGTTTAAGGTGCGAGGGGCAGAGTTTAGAGGGGATGTGCGAGGCAAGTTCTTTACACAGAGGGTGGTGAGTGCCTGGAACTTGCTGCCGGGGGAGGTGGTGGAAGCAGGTACGATAGTGACGGTTAAGAGGCATGTTGACAAATACATGGATGGGAATAGAGGGATACGGTCCCCGGAAGTGCAGAAGGTGTTAGTTTAAGCAGGCATCAAGATCGTCACAGGCTTGGAGGGCCGAATGGCTTGTTCCTGTGCTGCACTGTTCTTTGTTCATTGATTTACCTCCGGTAACATCCCTCCAAAAGGCTGTGTATTCTTGGGGTAAAGAGAAATTTTCAAAACTTAGAGATAGATATTTTGTTGCGTAATGGCATCCTATGTGACTATGACAAAGGTAAACTTTCCCTCCTCGTCCTTCTTGACCTGTCTGCAGTTTTTGACACAGCTGACCATACCATCCTCCAACGCCTCTCCACTGTTGTTCAGCTGGATGGAACTGCATTCACCTGGTTCCACTCTTATCTATCTATTCGTAATCAGAGTATCACTAGCAATAGCTTCTCTTCCCATTCCCACATCATTACCCTGATCCCCTTCTATTTCTTGGTAACAATATCCGAAAACACAGTGTTAGTTTTCATACGTTATGTTGATGACACCCAGCTCTCAATACATCCCTGTTGTCAAATCCCTCCCTGGCTTCACCTCTCCCCATCTCTGTAATCTCCTCCAGTCCCAGCAAGATATCTGCACTCATCTAATACTGGCCTCTTGAGAATCCCTGAATTTAATTACACCACAAGGACTGCAGTGGGTCAAGAAGGCTGCTTACCACCACCTTCTCAAGTGCAATTAGAGATCGGCAATAAATTGCGTCCTTTCCAGCAATGCCCACAACCCATGAACAAATAAAAGGTTTTTTTTAAATCACGCCACCATTGATGATCATGCCTTCATTGCCACACCCTCAGCTCTGAAACTCCCTTCCAAAACCTCTCTGACTCTCTCTTTCTTCCTTTAAGACACTCTTAAAACCTACTTCTTTGACCAACCATTTGGTTATCGACTCAAAAATATCGTTATGTGGCTCAGTGTCTAATTTTCACGTTCCTGTGAAGTGCCTTGGGACGCTTATTATGTTAAAGATGCTACATAAACATAAGTTGTTTTGAGGGATGTGGAGGAAAGACAGACATATGCAGTTGAAATACAGATCCGTATGATCGAACTGAATGGCAGATCCAGTGTGAAGGGCTGAATGGCCTCCTCCTGTTCTTATGTCTACTAAGGCAGAGAGGTAGATTTTCACTTAACTGGTGGCAAAAAACGAGTTCAAGCCCCACAGTAGGACTTGAACACACATCCAGATTGGCACTGTAGTGCAGTACTGAGAGAGTGCAGCACTGTCAGATGTGCTGTCGTTCAGATGAGACATTAAAATGAGGCTCCGTCTGCCCTCTCTGGTAGATGATAATGATCCTATGGCACTATTTGAAGAACAGCAGAAGAATTTTCCCTGGTATCTTGGCCAATATTTATCTCATACCCAACGCCAACAACGTTCTCACCAATCTGCCTGTCGCAGATGCATCTGTCCATGACAGTATTGGTAGGAGTGACCACCGCACAGTCCTTGTGGGAATGAAGTCATGTCTTCACATTGGGAATACCCTCCATCGTGTTGTGTGGCACTACCACCGTGCTAAATGGGATAGATTTCAAACAGATCTAGCAATGCAAAACTGGGCATTCATGAGGTGCTGTGGGCCATCAGCAGCAGCAGAACTGTACTCAACCACAATGTGTAACCTCACGGCCCAGCACATCCTCCACTCTACCATTACCATCAAGCTGGGGGATCAACCCTAGTTCAAAGAACAGTACAGGAGTGAATGCCAGGAGCAGCACCAGGCATAGCTCAAAATGAGATGTCAACCTGGTGAAGCTACAACCCAGGACTACTTGCGTGCAAAACTGCATAAGCGGCATGTGATAGGCAGAGCTGAGCGATCCCACAGCCAACGGATCAGATCTAAGCTCTGCAGCCCTGCTACATCCAGTCGTGAATGGTGGTGGACAATTAAACAACTAACTGGAGGTGGTGGCTCTACAAATATCCCCATCCTCAATGATGGGGGAGCCCAGCACATCAGTGCAAAAGATAAAGCTGAAGCATTTGCAACAATCTTCAGCCAGAAGTGCCAGGTGGATTATCCATCTCGGCCTCCTCCTGAAGTCCCCAGCATCACAGATGCCAGACTTCAGCCAATCCGATTCACTCCGTGTGATATCGAGAAAAGACTGAAGGCACTGGCTATAGGCCCAGACAACATTCTGGCAATAGTACTGATGTGGAAAATGTGGAATGATGTGGAAAATTGCCCAGGTATATCCTGTACACAAAAAGCAGGACAAGTCCAACCCGGCCAATTACCGCCCCATCAGTTTACTCTCGATCATCAGTAAAATGAGGGAAGATGTCATCGACAGTGCTATCAAGCGGTATTATACGTTATTATAAAGAAAAAGACTTGCATTTGCATAGCGGTTTTTACAACCGCAGGACATCCCAAAGCACTTTACAGCCAATGAAGAACTCTTGAAGGGTGGTCACTTTTGTAATGTAGGAGACGCGATTGCCAATTTACGCACAGTAAAGTTCCACAAACAGCAACGTGGTAATGACCTGATAATCTGTTTTATTGATGATGATTGAGGAGTAAATATTGGCCAGGACAATGGGGAGAACATGGGCGGCACAGTGGCGCGGTGGTTAGCACCGCAGCCTCACAGCTCCAGCGACCCAGGTTCAATTCTGGGTACTGCCTGTGTGGAGTTTGCAAGTTCTCCCTGTGTCTGCGTGGGTTTTCTCCGGGTGCTCCGGTTTCCTCCCACAAGCCAAAAGATTTGCAGGTTGGTAGGTAAATTGGCCATTATAAATTGCCCCTAGTATAGGTAGGTGGTAGGGGAATATGGGGACAGGTGGGGATGTGGTAGGAATATGGGATTAGTGTAGGATTAGTATAAATGGGTGGTTGATGGTCGGCACAGACTTGGTGGGCCGAAGGGCCTGTTTCAGTGCTGTATCTCTAAACTAAACTAAACTAAAACTCCCCTGCTCGTCTTCAGATATTACAATGGGGTCCTTTACATCCACCTGACAGAGCAGATGGGGGTCTCGGTTTAACATCTCTTACGATAGATGGCACCTCTGACTGTGCAGCACGCCCTCAGTACTGCGCTGGACGTGTTAGCCTGGATTTTGTGCTCATGCCTCTGGAGTGGGACTTGAATCCACAACTCACAAACATGATAGTGCTACCCACTGAACCACAGCTGACAACTTATGAAAGATGACCTCCAATTTGGTGAATCAAGCAATGTTATTGATAAGCCAAGGCCATCAGCCGATAAGCCTCCTTCCTACAGAGAGAGCAGAACAGTAGCAAGTAGCACGAGAGGAAATCTGGCAAGGAAATGAAGGACAGAACAAAGCAAAGAAAGAGTAGAAGCACCTACGATGTTATGCAAGAAATGACTTAGCAGTAACTTCAGTCCTACCTTTCTAAGTCAATGTGGTTAATGATTACAAGAAGGCCTAAAACCACAAGAATAAGTCAGAATGAAAAAGCTTTCATCGTAGAAGATACTATAATGTTTTTACTTGGTTACTTCAGACACCCAAGGTAAATGTTATTTTATATTTAAGGTACCTAGGTTAAAACTGGGGCCACCAAGATTGAAAATATTCAGAGAGAAGGTGAGATAAATCAAAAGATAGTGGTTATGTGATGTCAAGCAGGTGGGTTGCTGTCAGAGGTGGGGAGGACAGAGAAAAATATTGTCAGGAGAGACAATTTTTTAAATGCACGCTCCTAAAATGAAGCCTGTTAGGAGCACAAACCAGGAATTCGCAGATACACTCCACATGATTTTCCATCCATTAAAATTAACAAACATTCCTGACAGTTCATGACCCTCACAAGTGAAACTGACTTTGATAGCTCATCAGGTGAAAATACATACTTATTCTGTTTCTAATGTTAGTGGGTTTGCAACTTCTTATCGCCTTGCTACAACTTTAAAAGCTTCATCAAAACCTACTTCTCCGAGTATGCATTTAGTCGCTAAATCTTCCCTCAACTCCTGCTTGCAGCTTAGCTCATTTGACATTCTTCTGTTATTTTCTCCTCTCCTAGTCTCATTGTTTTAAAAAATATATTCATTCACATGATGTGAGCATCGCTGGCAAGGCCATCATTTATTGCCCATTCCTAATTACCCTTCAGAAGGCGGTGGTGAGCCATCTTCTTGAACCGCTGCAGTTCATGTGGGGTAGGTACACCCACAGTGCTGTTAGGAAGGGAGTTCCAGGACTTTGACCTAGTAACAGTGAAAAAACGGCAAAATAGTTCCAAATTAGGATGGTGTGTGACTTGGAGGGGAACTTGCAGGTGGTGGTTTTCCTATGATCCTGCTGCCCTTGTCCTTCGAGGTGGTGGAGGTGTGTTTGGAAGGTGCTTTCGAAAGAGCCTTGGCACGTTGCTGCAGTGCACCTTGTAGATGATACATACTGCTGCCACTGTGCGCCAGTAATGGAGGGAGTGAACGTTTAAGGGGTTGGCTTCCCTAGATCCGCAAACTGCCCTGGTAAACCTGTTTCAGCCTGCTCCTGCCCCACTGAACTGAACTGATTTCTTCCTATCTTGACTCTATTTTGTCTCCCTTTGTCTCGTCTCTCCCCACCTGCATCCGTGACTCTTTTAATGTTCTCCATCACTAACAGTTTCCAATTTCCTGGCCCCAGTCATCTCCTTTTCACCATGGATGTCCAATCTCTCTACACCTCCAGCCCCCACCAGGACTGTCTGAGGGCTCTCCGCTTCATCCTTCAATGGAGGTCCAACCAGTTTCGATCCACCACATCCTCCTCCACCTGGCTGAACTTGTTACTATGAAGGTGTTGCTATGGGTTCCCACATGGGTCCTAGCTATGCTTGCCTTTTTCTGGGATATGTGGAACATTTATTGTTCCAGTCCTATGCGGGCCCCCTCCCTCATCTCTTTTTCCGGTACACTGATGACTGTATCTGTGCCGTTTCCTGCTCTCATCATGAACTGGAAAATTTCATCAATTTTGCTTCAAATTTCCCACTTTCTTCACCTTCATACAGTCCATCTCAGACTCTTCCCTTCCTCGACTTCGCTGTCTCCATTTCTGGGGATAGGCTATCAACAAATATTCATTATAAGCCAACAGCTTCCTCACACCCTACTTCCTGTAAACACTCCATTCTATTCTCCAGTTTCTCTGTCTCCATTGCATTTGTTCTGATGATGCAACATTCCACACCAAAGCTTCTGATAGGTTTTCCTTTTTCTTCAACCGAGGATTCTCCCCCACTATGGTTGACAGGGCCCTCGACAGTGTCTGACCCATTTCCTGCTCTAACCCCTTACCCTTCCTTGCAGAGGCATGATAGGGTTCCCCTTATCCTCACCATCCACTCCGCCAACCTCCATATTCAACAGATCATCCTCCGCCATTTCCGCCACCTCCAGCATGATGCCACCATCAGACACATCTTCTCCCCTTTCAGCATTCTGAAGGATTCGTTCCCTCCATGACACCCTGGTCCACTCTATCACCCCCAACACCCTGTCCCCTTCCTATGACACCTTTCCATGCAAGTGCAAAAGATGCAACACTTGCTCTACTACCTCCTCTCTCCTCACCATCCAAGGCCCCAAACACTCCTTCCATGTGAAACAATTTACAAGCACTTCTCTCAATTTAGTATACTGTATTCGCTGCTCACAATGTGGTCAGCTCTACATTCGGCAGACCAAACACAGATTGGATGACCACTTTGCAGAACACCTCTGTTCAGTCCACAAGCAAGACCCCAGGCTTCCAGTGTCTACCATTTAATTCTCCACCTTGCTCTCACACTGACATCTCTGCCCTCGGCGTACTTTGCTTTGCATGTGTCAGTTTTAATCTTGTTTTTCTCTAGATTTGCTTTGGATGGCAGCTGTTCATTATTCTACCATTGGCACCTCCTCCTCTAGACACATCTTTGTGTCTTTACTTGTCCCTTTGGTCCTTCACCCTTTTGTTATTTAATGTCTCCCATCTTCTGCCCTAACACAGACCTTCCCTTCTGTTCTTTTTCTACCCTCCCCCATTTGACCTGCTTAAAACTGATTACATTTCTAACTTTTCCCAGTTCTGATGAAGAGTCCTTGACCTGAAAAGTTAACTCTGTTTCACTCTCCACAGATGTTGCCAGACCTGCTGAGTATTTCCAGCATTTTCTGTTTTTAGGTATGAGAGGTATAGACAGGGTGGAAAGCAAGAAGCTTTTTCCCCAGAGTGGGGGATTCAATTACTAGGGGTCACGAGTTCAAAGTGAGAGGGGAAAAGTTTAGGGGGGATATGCGTGGAAAGTTCTTTACGCAGAGGGTGGTGGGTGCCTGGAACGCGTTGCCAGCGGAGGTGGTAGACGCGGGCACGATAGCGTCTTTTAAGATGTATCTAGACAGATACATGAATGGGCAGGAAGCAAAGAGATACAGACCCTTAGAAAATAGGCGACATGTTTAGATAGAGGATCTGGATCGCCGCAGGCTTGGAGGGCCGAAGGGCCTGTTCCTGTGCTGTAATTTTCTTTGTTCTTTGTATTTGTGGTGGGTGGAGTATTATTTATGTGCACATGCAACAACAACTTTGCATAACGTTAAACACAGAATTCTAAAATTTGCTGTCAGAGATGTGCCACTTTGCGATATCTTTATGGAAACAGCACCTCACTGACTATTTCACCACTGAAAGCCATTGAATGGCATGACATTATTGTATATGCACAACAGATACAAATTAAACACATCACAGAAAGTTAGTCTGAAGTGGCATAAGGAACCTGTTTTGGAGCCGTTTAAAGTCCACGCCTATTTAATTCTTTAAAGAATGTACTAACTGTCAATTACTGGCAATGAAAATCTCTGGCACCAAAAAATAACTATTAAAAGGTGTGAAGTCTCATTCCTTCAAGTTTTAATTGTTGTTGGAGATGTTACGACCGAGGCGGGAGGAATGCACTGTTAATTCAGTCCCACTTCTCCACAGGTCACAAAAATGCTCTCACTTACTGAAACAGTCAATCAGATACACTATTTTTCCCTAGAATAGAACACCCTAACCAGGTTTCTTTACTGAACAAAATTAACAGATTATAAAACAAGTCTTAACTAGTAATGAAGTAAAACAATATCACAGAGATTAATCTTTAAAAATCCAACATGAAATTTTAAAAAGTCCCCTTTCTACCTTAACCAAAAATTAAAGTCCCTTTTTACCTTAGTCCCTACACACTCACACACACACACATATATGTACATTGGTTAACCGAAAAAGTAAAAAAGGATTTTTTAGATTAGAACTCTATTACAGACAAAAAAATCACACCTGGGCAGATCACTTGCCCACCCTGGAAAAAAATAGCAGATGAGACACGCTGCACCAAACTGGCACATAGTCCAACCTCTGAGCACATGCAGACAGGATCTTCAGAATAGTTCCGGAATTAGTTCTCTTCAGGCGGTGTTAAAAATTATTTTTAGTAGGCTTTCTTGAAATACAGGAAACAAGACGAATCGACACAGCAAACTTCACAGAATCTTTTAGGGAATTTCGAGAAAGCGAGCTGGGTTGTAGTCTTCTGTTCTTCCTTGGAATTCTCTCCTTCCGTCCTTTTTTGTCACTTCAGCAGCACTTGACTTTTATCTCCTTCCAGAAGGTAACACACACATGCACTGATTAACAACCAAAGAGCTTAGGGAGTTTTTTTCTGCTCATTCCTGGTGTGCTCTGTTATTACTGGGCTTGTCCAATCAAAGGAGTGCTTGTGACTTTTCTGCCCCTGTTGCCAGGGTTTCTGTTCGAAGCCTAACCCGGGCCATGTGACAACCAGCAACACTGTTGCCAATCCGTCTCCCTCAGTGCCCCTTGTCCACATTTATTCAGCTTAACCAAAAATTCTTTTGAAATTTTTTTTTAAAAAACAGAATCACTTTAATAACAGTGATTGAAAAATTGTAAAAACAGTTTTCCGTTCTGTCTCTTTTTTTCACTCACTGAATCTAATCTTTTCTCCCTCTCTTTATTTCTTTCTGTACTTGATTTGACATTGATTTCCCTCACTCTAATGCACTATTAATTTCACAATTCTTCAATCTGATTGGTTACAGAGATTTCAGTTGTCTTACCCTGTTCACTTAGGTTCCGGATGCCCTGTTTTCCTCCTTGCGATGTGATCAACATCTACCCAAACAAAATATTATCACCATTAAACTGTTGCCCTGATAGAGCAAATTATGGCCCCCAAGACTATTTACCTGAGATGTGGGAACATCTCTCCTGGGCCTAAACCCTTAGTTAAGAAATCCAAATATCAAACCCAAGAACCTGTTAATGTAGGGATGACTAAGTGGACATTCTGACATCATTATACCTACAAATAATGCAGAAGTTACATTGGAATTTACCTTTGTCTAAGGTTTTTATATATGATGCCATATTTGCCTCATTTAAGTTATGCCACATTAAAAGATATTCCAACAGCAGCCCGAGTAAAGTACAACATCGGTTGAAGTCTAGCCTTAGCTGGTACAACGAATGGCAACACAGAGCTGTATCTTTGACACTGCATTATTTATTCCAACTCTACGCATTGCAAAATGGGGGTGGGGTGAAATTCCTCAGGCTTTCCTCCTCTGTCATGGGAATAAACAGTTTCCACCAAACTTTTATCTGTAGCCCCGTGGAAATTCACCTCTTATAGTTATCGGCGAGACCATCACAAATAGCAACATAACCGGCCTTTGGAATGACAGTAACAGCGCATTATTTGAGCGGTTTCGACATCTTTTTTAGTAATATCGCCTCCCAACCTTAACTGGATGATTACACTCCTTACTGTCTTATTATACTTGTACAGCCTGGTAGCCTAGACTCTCTGATTAAGTTCACACTATTAATAAAATGTTTACAACCTATTTGGAGATATCTGGAACAACGGTCCTCTTCTGTAGCAATGTGCTTCCTTTCCTTTCTCTCTCTCTCTCTCTCCCTCTGCAACGCGAATACAATCTAGGTCACAGCCATTAATAAGTCCTCAAACATCGACTTACATGCCTGGTTCACCAGAGGCCTTTTCTGTTTCTTTTCAGCTGTTACTGAATGAAGTGGTCACAAGAACCAAACGGACATGAGGTGGCACATTTCCACACAGTGAGCTGCTGCGATCTGCAATGCACTGCTTGATCGGGCGATGGAAACAGATTCAATAGTAACTCTCACAAGGGAATTGGATAAATACTTAAAGGGGATATAATTGCAGGGATATAGAAAAAGAACAGTAGAGTAGTTCTTAATTGGATAGCTGTACCAAATAGAGGCACCATGTCATCCTGCACGATATATTCTATGATACAGCAAGCTGGGTGGTGTGGGAGCAAGAGTTCATAATCACTTGAATAGCGCAATACCCTTGGCAGCCTATGGCACCAGCATGCAATGAGTTAAGTAAGCTTTCTGCTGAACACGGGCTTATAAACAAAAACAAGAAATGCTGGATTCACTCAGCAGGTCTGGCAGCATCTGTGGAAAGAGAAGCAGAGTTAACGTTTCGGGTCAGTGACCCTTCTTCGGAACTGACAAATATTAGAAAAGTCACAGATTATAAACAAGTGAGGTGGGGGTTGGGCAAGAGATAACAAAGGAGAAGGTGCAGATTGGACCAGGCCACATAGCTGACCAAAAGGTCACGGAGCAAAGGCAAACAATATGTTAATGGTGTGTTGAAAGACAAAGCATCAGTACAGATTAGGTGTGAATATACTGAATATTGAACATCAGCAAGTGCAAACCTGAAGAAAAACAACCTGAAAAAAACAGTGGGTAAGCAAACTGAACAAACTAAGATGAAATGAAATAAATGCAAAAAAAGATTGTAAAAAATGTAAAAAGGAATGCAAAAAAAAAGGAAGAAAAAATAACTAAAAATGACTAAAAATGAAAGTAAAGTGGGGGGCTGTCATGCTCTGAAATTATTGAACTCAATGTTCAGTCCGGCAGGCTGTAGTGTGCCTAATCGGTAGATGAGATGCTGTTCCTCGAGCTTGCGTTGATGTTCACTGGAACACTGCAGCAATCCCAGGACAGAGATGTGAGCATGAGAGCAGGGGGGAGTGTTGAAATGGCAAGCAACCGGAAGCTCAGGGTCCTGCTTGCGGACTGAGCGGAGATGTTCCGCAAAGCGGTCTCCCAATCTGCGCTTGGTCTCCCCAATGTAGAGGAGACCACACTGTGAGCAGCGAATACAGTATACTACATTGAAAGAAGTACAAGTAAATCGCTGCTTCACCTGAAAGGAGTGTTTGGGGCCTGGGATAGTGAGGAGAGAGGAGGTAAATGGGCAGGTATTACACCTCCTGCGATTGCAAGGGAAGGTGCCCTGGGACGGGGACGAGGTGGTGGGGGTAATGGAGGAGTGGACCAGGGTGTCGCGGAGGGAACGATCCCTTCGGAATGCTGACAGGGGAAGGGAGGGGAAGATGCGACTGGTAGTGGCATCACGCTGGAGGTGGCGAAAATGGCGGAGGATGATCCTTTGGATATGGAGGCTGGTGGGATGAAAAGTGAGGACAAGGGGAACCCTGTCACGGTTCTGGGAGGGAGGGGAAGGGGTGAGGGTAGAGGTGCGGGGAATGGGTCGGACACGGTTGAGGGCCCTGTCAACCACAGTGGGGGGAAATCCTCGGTTGAGGAAAAAGGTCATATCAGAAGCACCGTCATGGAAGGTAGCATCATCAGAGCAGATGCGTCGGAGACGGAGAAACTGGGAGAATGGAATGGAGTCCTTACAGGAGGTAGGGTGTGAAGAAGTGTAGTCGAGGTAGCTGTGGGAGTCAGTGGGCTTATAATGGATATTGGTAGACAACCTATCCCCAGAGATGGAGACAGAGAAGTCGAGGAAGGGAAGGGAAGTGTCAGAGATGGACCATGTAAAGGTGAGAGAAGGGTGGAAATTGGAAGCAAAGTTGATAAAGTTTTCTAGTTCGGGGCGGGAGCAGGAAACGGCACCGATACAGTCATCAATGTACCGGAAAAAGAGTTGGGGGAGGGGGCCTGAGTAAGACTGGAACAAAGAATGCTCGACATATCCCACAAAAAGACAGGCATAACTAGGACCCATGCGGGTACCCATAGCGACACCTTTTACTTGAAGGAAATGCATGGAGTTGAAGGAGAAGTTGTTCAATGTGAGAACAAGTTCAGCCAGGCGGAGGAGGGTGTTGGTGGATGGGGACTGGTTGGACCTCTGTTCCAGGAAGAAGCGGAGAGCCCTCAAACCATCCTGGTGGGGGATGGAGGTGTAGAGCGATTGGACGTCCATAGTGAAGAGGAGGAGGTTGGGACCAGGAAACTGGAAATTGTCAAAATGACGTAGGGCGTCAGAAGAGTCACGGATGTAGGTGGGAAGAGACTGGACCAGCGGAGAAAAGATAGAGTCTAGATAGGAAGAAATAAGTTCAGTTGGGCAGGAGCAGGCTGACACAATGGGTCTGCCGGGACAGTCCCGTTTGTGGATTTTGGGAAGGAGGTAGAAGCGGGCTGTCCGGGGTTGCGGGACTATGAGGTTGGAAGCTGTAGAGGGAAGATCTCCAGAGGAGATGAGGTCAGTGACAGTCCTTTGGACGGTGGCTTGATGTTCGGTGGTGGGGTCATGGTCCAGAGGGAGGTAGGAAGAGGTGTCTGTGAGTTGGCGTTGAGCTTCTGCAAGGTAGAGGTCGGTACGCCATACAACAACAGCACCACCCTTGTCTGCAGGTTTGATGACCATGTCGGGGTTAGACCTGAGAGAACGGAGTGCCTCAAGTTCAGAGGGGGACAGGTTAGAGTGAGTGAGGGGGGCAGAGAAATTGAGACGACCAATGTCTCGCCGACAGTTTTCAATGAAGAGATCAAGAGCGGGTAAGAGGCCAGGGTGAGGGGTCCAGGTAGAGGGAGAATGCTGGAGGCGGGTGAATGGGTCTGCTGGTCGGGGGGAGGACTCCTGGTCGAAGAAGTGAGCCCGGAGGCGGAGGCGACGGAAGAAGAGCTCAACGTCATGCCGAGCGCGAAATTCATTGAGGTGGGGGCGTAAGGGGATAAAACTGAGACCTTTGCTGAGTACAGAACGCTCAGCATCAGAGAGGGGGAGGTCAGAGGGCATAGTGAATACACGGCAAGGGGTCAGATCAGAAGGGGTGGGGTCAGAGGGAAGTGAAGCGGAAGGAGGATCTGGAGGGGCATTAGTCCCCATCAGCTGCTGGAGCTTGCGTTCCTTAACACCTGAAAGGAAGAAAAAAAGTTTTTTGTTAATGCGTCGGATGAGACGTAAGATGAGATGAAACTGCGGAGTAGAACAGATTTGAGATAAGGTGAGACGGTGCTGCTGGAGAGAGAGGTCCAGTGTGTGCATATGGCGGCGCATAGCACTGAGTGTGGATCTCAGGATGCGGCGAGAGTAGCAGTCCGAGGAACGTTGTATTTCTCGGAGATACCTGTGATCCTGGGTGGTTTCAAAGCATGATGGGTGAAACTGCAGTTGGAATCCACGTGGAATCAGTCGGAGCCGGAGACAGTCACTGAGGAAGGAGATGTGGCTGTGAAAACGAGTTTTGGTAGATACCTTATCAAACACCAGGAGGGAAATAGAAAGCAATGAAGGTGAACAAGGTAAAAGAGACAAACGAAAATCCCGTCAGAGAGAAGAGCAGAACTTCTTCAAGGTAGGCATTCCTGGAAGAGAAGTGGCAGTGAATTAAACACTAAAATAAAAGCAAAATACTGCGGATGCTGGAAATCTGAAACAAAAACAAGAAATGCTGGATTCACTCAGCAGGTCTGGCAGCATCTGTGGAAAGAGAAGCAGAGTTAACGTTTCGGGTCAGTGACCCTTCTTCGGAACTGACAAATATTAGAAAAGTCACAGATTATAAACAAGTGAGGTGGGGGTTGAGCAAGAGATAACAAAGGAGAAGGTGCAGATTGGACCAGGCCACATAGCTGACCAAAAGGTCACGGAGCAAAGGCAAACAATATGTTAATGGTGTGTTGAAAGACAAAGCATCAGTACAGATTAGGTGTGAATATACTGAATATTGAACATCAGCAAGTGCAAACCTGAAGAAAAACAACCTGAAAAAAACAGTGGGTAAGCAAACTGAACAAACTAAGATGAAATGAAATAAATGCAAAAAAAGATTGTAAAAAATGTATTTCATTTCATCTTAGTTTGTTCAGTTTGCTTACCCACTGTTTTTTTCAGGTTGTTTTTCTTCAGGTTTGCACTTGCTGATGTTCAATATTCAGTATATTCACACCTAATCTGTACTGATGCTTTGTCTTTCAACACACCATTAACATATTGTTTGCCTTTGCTCCGTGACCTTTTGGTCAGCTATGTGGCCTGGTCCAATCTGCACCTTCTCCTTTGTTATCTCTTGCCCAACCCCCACCTCACTTGTTTATAATCTGTGACTTTTCTAATATTTGTCAGTTCCGAAGAAGGGTCACTGACCCGAAACGTTAACTCTGCTTCTCTTTCCACAGATGCTGCCAGACCTGCTGAGTGAATCCAGCATTTCTTGTTTTTGTTTCAGATTTCCAGCATCCGCAGTATTTTGCTTTTATTTTAGGGCTTATAAACTACGTGTTGTGTTGGGGAGTTTAAGGCAAATGTATCTCCACAGATTAGGAGGGTGATGGAATGTATGAGGGTCGCTGAGCCAAGTCTGTGATGATCTGGAATACGTTAGCTTGGTCATTTGTGCTTATGGTAATAAATTGATCGGAAGAGTTTAAGAGAGCAATATAATCATGGTAACGTGAAAATTGGAAGAGATTGAGTAGGGCTAATTGTTAATTGTTTATTAATTGTGTTTAATTATGTGCAGGTGGTGGCCATTGACTGGGGATTCACTTGTGTCACTATAAATTGACACAGACCGAAACTGTGGTTGTTGGGCTAGGAGGTGTATGCTTGTAATCTGTATAAGAAATGCTTACAAAAGTGTGTAAAGATTGGCTCCAATTCTATCCTTGACCAACTGGCTTTCGAGAGTATAACACTCAGTGCATTTTGCTGGGTTTATGTTGTAATTCTGTTGTCACTTGTAGGCATCTTTGATATCCTATAATTTATTGGGGGTATGCATGGATTGTAGTGATCAAAGAAAAAAAATTATATAAGAACCACTGTATAGCAGCACTCATGCAGGAACTGTGAAGTATAGTGTCTCAATAAAGACCTGATCCTGCATTATTACAACTGGATATGTGTGTCTGTACTCTGGTATTTAAAGTAAGAAGACAAATTTGAACCAGAAAGCGGTTCAGCCGGTGACACATTGCAAGCGTTGATAGCAACTGCCCATTCCTATGCAGCTAATGAGAAAACTCTATACTTGGGGATGACAGCTGGTGCAGGGAGGCCACGTACAAACAGAAACTCATAAATGGGATTCACTGTCTACCACCATTGAATTAGTGTGGCAAGTAGAACTGAACTGTTCTAACATCTTAGTTTCCTTTTGTTTCAGTTGTTGTCAGTCTATCTTCAGCTCTTTTTATCTCCCTTAATTTTTTTTTTGCAAATTTCTGAAGGAGCCTCAAACTTGAGATTCAAGGTAAGTAAAAGGAATGCATCACTTGTTTCACGACCCTAATTCCAGATTTGGGCACAAGACTTACCCTCAGATTCTAAAATCACTTTTAGATCTTTGATACGTTATTAATGATTTTTGAGGTATTGGAGGTCTGCACCACTGCTGGTTCGGGATGTACATCCAAGAAATGGTTGAATGCTATTTCTAAATTAAAATGATAAGGAGACACTGGGTTGCCTCAGTGTCATCAAATGGGGAAAAAAAACAAAAAGTGTGCTCTTTTTTTAGAGGAGCACAACGAATCAAAAACAAAATGGTAAAAATTACAGGAAACTCAAATCAAATAATAATAATATCACCCACGTCCACTATGTACTCCAATCCTTGTGGTGTCCATTGTTTGAGGAAAGCCTCAAGTGCCCCAGTGGATACCCATGGAAGAGGGGCAGGCAAGCAGAGCAATCGATTGGCTCCATCTTGCAATCCGTCATTTTTTTTCTGACTAAGGCCTCTGCTGGCTATTTTAAAGACAGTGCCTTCTATGGAACAATTCTGGATAGGGAAAGGTTGAACTATTTGTTGATCAAGAGGTCTTCCGGATCATAAACAGTGATAAGTGTTGGAAAAGCCAGTCCATTTGATCCTTTTAATGGCTCTTCCTCCATCAGAATTTAGTCATGTGCGTTTTCTTTCTAGGTCTGAATTTTAAACACAGAAAATGTTATGGTCTTGCCTGTAATCAAGACTGTGGAAGTAGAGAGGACACACTGAAGGGCAGGCTTGAAGTGCGAGGCTGTGAATGTGTGTAGGAGACTTTAGACATTGTTGGGTCAAATTCCCGCAACTCCCTTTCTACCAGCATCTGTGGAAGCACCTTTGCCACACGGACTCCTGAAACTCAAGAAGGCGGCCCACCACCTTCCTAAAGAGCACGTAGAGAAGGGCAATAAATATCGGCCTTGCCAGTGATGCCTACATCCTGAGAATTAATACATTTTAAAAAGGGAAGAAATGGCAAAATTTCCATTACTGAAAATTTTGCATTGTCCTAATATTGTACTTTCTGTTTCCACACCCATTTTTAAAATTATGCTTTAAACAAACTTCTTTACACTTTGTCATCACTGTTTAAATCATTGCCAGGGCCTTAATAAACTTTAAAGGTTTGATTATTAGTCATGACGACTGAAGTAAGGTTTTCATATCTAGGATTATTTATTCATTAGTGACACTTTATCTTGAAAATACAGCCTTTTTTAATGAAAAAAGTATTGAAGTTAAAAGTCACAGTTGACATGGTTACAAGAGTGAAACGTGAAAGGGTTTGCTCCACAAAAAAAGGGATGATTTTTTAATGGTGGGCGGGGGAGGAATTCTTCCACTTGCCTGGCTTAAAAGCTGCAGAAACCTTGCAGCAAACACCAGAGTTACAGTGGATGTTAGGAATTCCCCTCCATGGAAATTCACCCACATAAGAACATACGAAGTGGAGGGAATAGAGTATACCCCTTGACCTTACTTTCATAGATCTCACTAAGGCATCCAACACCGTCAGCAGGGCAGGGCTCTGCAAGATTTTGGGAAAAATTAGCTGTTCACCATAGCTCCTCGGTCTCATCTGCTCCTTCCAAGACAACACGCACTGCACTGTACAGTTTGATGGCTCCACTTCTGACAGTTTCGGAGTGAAGAATGAAGTGAAACAGGGTTGTGTCCTCGCCCCTACTCTGTTTGGCATCTCCTTCTCCATGCTCCTGACCTATGCCTTTGCTGGAAATATGGAAGGAGTCTCCTTGCACATCAGGTCAGATGGCAAGCTCTACAATCTATCAAGGTTGAAAGCAAAGCCAAAAACACATCGCATCCTGATCAGAAAACTCCTCTATGCTGATGATGCTGCACTATTTGCTCCCATGGAAACTCAGCTACAAAGACTCGTGGACTGTCTCTCCCATGCATGTATCTTACTTTCCTTGACTCTAACGGCAAGAAAACCATGACCATGGTCATGGGACAAAGTGTTGCATCTTTTCCCCTGATCACATTAAGTAACATCCCACTGGAAGTTGTTAGTAAATTCTGGTACCTTGGGTCCAGGGTGACAGATAATCTGTCCCTAGATGCAGAACACGATACACGATAAAGCAGCTACCACCTTTGGCTGACTCACAAAATGCGCATGAGATAACACCAAGCTGACCGTTCGTACCAAGGTGATGGTTTATAAGTCCTATGTTCTCAGCACCTTGCTGTATGGCTGTGAAACATGGGCAACGTACAGCAACCAGGGAAAAAAAGCTCAATAATTTCCATTTTAGCCATCTGCGGTACATTATGGGTATATCCTGGCAGGACAAAATCATAAATGCGGCAGTCCTCTCAAAGGCAGAACTCCCAAGTGTGTTGGCACTAATCAAACAGAGTCGGCTTCGGTGGATTGGACTCGTCCGCAGGATGGAACATGGTTGCATGATTTTTCATTGCAGCAGCTTTTTCGGGAGCAGAGAGTGCGAGCGAGTGAGCGCTGGGAAGGTCAGTTTAAAGTATACTTAATTTCTTTTTGTTTTCGGCGGAGACCAGGGGGCTGCTGGGTAAGTAAAACCCTATATATTTGGGCCGTTTAAAATAACTTGCCTTTCATTGCAGCAGCTTTTTCGGGAGCAGACAGTGCGAGCGAGTGAGCAGCTGGGAAGGTCAGTTTAAAGTATACTTAATTTCTTTTTGTTTTCGGCGGAGACCAGAGGGGCTGCTGGGTAAGTAAAACCCTATATAGATAGGCCGTTTAAAATAACTTGCCTTTCATTGCAGCAGCTTTTTCGGGAGCAGAGAGTGCGAGCGAGTGAGCCGCTGGGAAGGTCAGTTTAAAGTATACTTAATTTCTTTTTGTTTTCGGCAGAGACCAGGGGGCTGCTGGGTAAGTAAAACCCTATATATTTGGGCCATTTAAAATAACTTGCTTTTCATTGCAGCAGCTTTTTCGGGAGCAGAGAGTGCGAGCGAGTGAGCATCTGGGAAGGTCAGTTTAAAGTATACTTAATTTCTTTTTGTTTCCGGCGGAGACCGGGGGCTGCTGGGTAAGTAAAACCCTATATATTTGGGCCGTTTAAAATAATTTGCCTTTCATTGCAGCAGCTTTTTCGGGAGCAGAGAGTGCGAGCGAGTGAGCGCTGGGAAGGTCAGTTTAAAGTATACTTAATTTCTTTTTGTTTTCGGCGGAGACCAGGGGGCTGCTGGGTAAGTAAAACCCTATATATTTGGGCAGTTGAAAATAACTTGCCTTTCATTGCAGCATCTTTTTCGGGAGCAGGGAATGCGAGCGAGTGAGCGCTGGGAAGGTCAGTTTAAAGTATACTTAATTTCTTTTTGTTTTCGGCGGAGACCAGGGGGCTGCTGGGTAAGTAAAACCCTATATATTTGGGCAGTTGAAAATAACTTGCCTTTCACTGCAGCAGCTTTTTCGGGAGCAGGGAGTGCGAGCGAGTGAGCAGCTGGGAAGGTCAGTTTAAAGTATACTTAATTTCTTTTTGTTTTCGGCGGAGACCTGGGGGCTGCTGGGTAAGTAAAACCCTATATATTTGGGCCATTTAAAATAACTTGCCTTTCATTGCAGCAGCTTTTTCGGGAGCAGGGAGTGCGAGCGAGTGAACGCAGGGAAGGTCAGTTTAAAGTAAACTTAATTTATTTTTGTTTTCGGCAGAGACCAGAGGCGCTGCTGGGTAAGTAAAACCCTATATATTTGGGCTGTTTAAAATAACATGCCTTTCATTGCAGCAGCTTTTTCGGGAGCAGAGAGTGCGAGCGAGTGAGCAGCTGGGAAGGTCAGTTTAAGGTATACTTAATTTCTTTTTGTTTTCGGCGGAGACCAGAGGGGCTGCTGGGTAAGTAAAACCCTATATATATAGGCCGTTTAAAATAACTTGCCTTTCATTGCAGCAGCTTTTTCGGGAGCAGAGAGTGCGAGCGAGTGAGCCGCTGGGAAGGTCAGTTTAAAGTATACTTAATTTCTTTTTGTTTTCGGCAGAGACCAGGGGGCTGCTGGGTAAGTAAAACCCTATATATTTGGGCCGTTTAAAATAACTTGCTTTTCATTGCAGCAGCTTTTTCGGGAGCAGAGAGTGCGAGCGAGTGAGCAGCTGGGAAGGTCAGTTTAAAGTATACTTAATTTCTTTTTGTTTTCGGCGGAGACTGGGGGCTGCTGGGTAAGTAAAATCCTATATATTTGGGCCGTTTAAAATAATTTGCCTTTCATTGCAGCAACTTTTTCGGGAGCAGAGAGTGCGAGCGAGTGAGCAGCTGGGAAGGTCAGTTTAAAGTATACTTAATTTCTTTTTGTTTTCGGCAGAGACCAGGGGGCTGTTGGGGAAGTAAAACCCTATATATTTGAGCAGTTGAAAATAACTTGCCTTTCATTGCAGCAGCTTTTTCGGGAGCAGGGAGTGCGAGCGAGTGAGCAGCTGGGAAGGTCAGTTTAAAGTATACTTAATTTCTTTTTGTTTTTGGCGGAGACCAGGGGGCTGCTGGGTAAGTAAAACCCTATATATTTGGGCCGTTTAAAATAACTTGCCTTTCATTGCAGCAGCTTTTTCGGGAGCAGGGAGTGCGAGCGAGTGAGCGCTGGGAAGGTCAGTTTAAAGTATACTTAATTTCTTTTTGTTTTCGGCGGAGACCAGGGGGCTGCTGGGTAAGTAAAACCCTATATATTTGGGCAGTTGAAAATAACTTGCCTTTCATTGCAGCAGCTTTTTCGGGAGCAGGGAATGTGAGCGAGTGAGCGCTGGGAAGGTCAGTTTAAAGTATACTTAATTTCTTTTTGTTTTCGGCAGAGACCAGGGGGCTGCTGGGTAAGTAAAACCCTATATATTTGGGCCATTTAAAATAACTTGCTTTTCATTGCAGCAGCTTTTTCGGGAGCAGAGAGTGCGAGCGAGTGAGCATCTGGGAAGGTCAGTTTAAAGTATACTTAATTTCTTTTTGTTTTCGGCGGAGACCAGGGGGCTGCTGGGTAAGTAAAACCCTATATATTTGGGCCGTTTAAAATAACTTGCCTTTCATTGCAGCAGCTTTTTCGGGAGCAGACAGTGCGAGCGAGTGAGCAGCTGGGAAGGTCAGTTTAAAGTATACTTAATTTCTTTTTGTTTTCGGCGGAGACCAGAGGGGCTGCTGGGTAAGTAAAACCCTATATAGATAGGCTGTTTAAAATAACTTGCCTTTCATTGCAGCAGCTTTTTCGGGAGCAGAGAGTGCGAGCGAGTGAGCCGCTGGGAAGGTCAGTTTAAAGTATACTTAATTTCTTTTTGTTTTCGGCAGAGACCAGGGGGCTGCTGGGTAAGTAAAACCCTATATATTTGGGCCATTTAAAATAACTTGCTTTTCATTGCAGCAGCTTTTTCGGGAGCAGAGAGTGCGAGCGAGTGAGCAGCTGGGAAGGTCAGTTTAAAGTATACTTAATTTCTTTTTGTTTCCGGCGGAGACCGGGGGCTGCTGGGTAAGTAAAACCCTATATATTTGGGCCGTTTAAAATAATTTGCCTTTCATTGCAGCAGCTTTTTCGGGAGCAGAGAGTGCGAGCGAGTGAGCGCTGGGAAGGTCAGTTTAAAGTATACTTAATTTCTTTTTGTTTTCGGCGGAGACCAGGGGGCTGCTGGGTAAGTAAAACCCTATATATTTGGGCAGTTGAAAATAACTTGCCTTTCACTGCAGCAGCTTTTTCGGGAGCAGGGAGTGCGAGCGAGTGAGCAGCTGGGAAGGTCAGTTTAAAGTATACTTAATTTCTTTTTGTTTTCAGCAGAGACCAGAGGCGCTGCTGGGTAAGTAAAACCCTATATATTTGGGCTGTTTAAAATAACATGCCTTTCATTGCAGCAGCTTTTTCGGGAGCAGAGAGTGCGAGCGAGTGAGCAGCTGGGAAGGTCAGTTTAAAGTATACTTAATTTCTTTTTGTTTTCGGCGGAGACCAGAGGGGCTGCTGGGTAAGTAAAACCCTATATATATAGGCCGTTTAAAATAACTTGCCTTTCATTGCAGCAGCTTTTTCGGGAGCAGAGAGTGCGAGCGAGTGAGCCGCTGGGAAGGTCAGTTTAAAGTATACTTAATTTCTTTTTGTTTTCGGCAGAGACCAGGGGGCTGCTGGGTAAGTAAAACTCTATATATTTGGGCCGTTTAAAATAACTTGCTTTTCATTGCAGCAGCTTTTTCGGGAGCAGAGAGTGCGAGCGAGTGAGCAGCTGGGAAGGTCAGTTTAAAGTATACTTAATTTCTTTTTGTTTTCGGCGGAGACTGGGGGCTGCTGGGTAAGTAAAATCCTATATATTTGGGCCGTTTAAAATAACTTGCCTTTCATTGCAGCAGCTTTTTCGGGAGCAGAGAGTGCGAGCGAGTGAGCCGCTGGGAAGGTCAGTTTAAAGTATACTTAATTTCTTTTTGTTTTCGGCAGAGACCAGGGGGCTGCTGGGTAAGTAAAACCCTATATATTTGGGCCGTTTAAAATAACTTGCTTTTCATTGCAGCAGCTTTTTCGGGAGCAGAGAGTGCGAGCGAGTGAGCAGCTGGGAAGGTCAGTTTAAAGTATACTTAATTTCTTTTTGTTTTCGGCGGAGACTGGGGGCTGCTGGGTAAGTAAAATCCTATATATTTGGGCCGTTTAAAATAATTTGCCTTTCATTGCAGCAGCTTTTTCGGGAGCAGAGAGTGCGAGCGAGTGAGCAGCTGGGAAGGTCAGTTTAAAGTATACTTAATTTCTTTTTGTTTTCGGCAGAGACCAGGGGGCTGTTGGGGAAGTAAAACCCTATATATTTGAGCAGTTGAAAATAACTTGCCTTTCATTGCAGCAGCTTTTTCGGGAGCAGGGAGTGCGAGCGAGTGAGCAGCTGGGAAGGTCAGTTTAAAGTATACTTAATTTCTTTTTGTTTTCGGCGGAGACCAGGGGGCTGCTGGGTAAGTAAAACCCTATATATTTGGGCCGTTTAAAATAACTTGCCTTTCATTGCAGCAGCTTTTTCGGGAGCAGGGAGTGCGAGCGAGTGAGCGCTGGGAAGGTCAGTTTAAAGTATACTTAATTTCTTTTTGTTTTCGGCGGAGACCAGGGGGCTGCTGGGTAAGTAAAACCCTATATATTTGGGCAGTTGAAAATAACTTGCCTTTCATTGCAGCAGCTTTTTCGGGAGCAGGGAATGTGAGCGAGTGAGCGCTGGGAAGGTCAGTTTAAAGTATACTTAATTTCTTTTTGTTTTCGGCAGAGACCAGGGGGCTGCTGGGTAAGTAAAACCCTATATATTTGGGCCATTTAAAATAACTTGCTTTTCATTGCAGCAGCTTTTTCGGGAGCAGAGAGTGCGAGCGAGTGAGCATCTGGGAAGGTCAGTTTAAAGTATACTTAATTTCTTTTTGTTTTCGGCGGAGACCAGGGGGCTGCTGGGTAAGTAAAACCCTATATATTTGGGCCGTTTAAAATAACTTGCCTTTCATTGCAGCAGCTTTTTCGGGAGCAGACAGTGCGAGCGAGTGAGCAGCTGGGAAGGTCAGTTTAAAGTATACTTAATTTCTTTTTGTTTTCGGCGGAGACCAGAGGGGCTGCTGGGTAAGTAAAACCCTATATAGATAGGCTGTTTAAAATAACTTGCCTTTCATTGCAGCAGCTTTTTCGGGAGCAGAGAGTGCGAGCGAGTGAGCCGCTGGGAAGGTCAGTTTAAAGTATACTTAATTTCTTTTTGTTTTCGGCAGAGACCAGGGGGCTGCTGGGTAAGTAAAACCCTATATATTTGGGCCATTTAAAATAACTTGCTTTTCATTGCAGCAGCTTTTTCGGGAGCAGAGAGTGCGAGCGAGTGAGCAGCTGGGAAGGTCAGTTTAAAGTATACTTAATTTCTTTTTGTTTCCGGCGGAGACCGGGGGCTGCTGGGTAAGTAAAACCCTATATATTTGGGCCGTTTAAAATAATTTGCCTTTCATTGCAGCAGCTTTTTCGGGAGCAGAGAGTGCGAGCGAGTGAGCGCTGGGAAGGTCAGTTTAAAGTATACTTAATTTCTTTTTGTTTTCGGCGGAGACCAGGGGGCTGCTGGGTAAGTAAAACCCTATATATTTGGGCAGTTGAAAATAACTTGCCTTTCACTGCAGCAGCTTTTTCGGGAGCAGGGAGTGCGAGCGAGTGAGCAGCTGGGAAGGTCAGTTTAAAGTATACTTAATTTCTTTTTGTTTTCAGCAGAGACCAGAGGCGCTGCTGGGTAAGTAAAACCCTATATATTTGGGCTGTTTAAAATAACATGCCTTTCATTGCAGCAGCTTTTTCGGGAGCAGAGAGTGCGAGCGAGTGAGCAGCTGGGAAGGTCAGTTTAAAGTATACTTAATTTCTTTTTGTTTTCGGCGGAGACCAGAGGGGCTGCTGGGTAAGTAAAACCCTATATATATAGGCCGTTTAAAATAACTTGCCTTTCATTGCAGCAGCTTTTTCGGGAGCAGAGAGTGCGAGCGAGTGAGCCGCTGGGAAGGTCAGTTTAAAGTATACTTAATTTCTTTTTGTTTTCGGCAGAGACCAGGGGGCTGCTGGGTAAGTAAAACCCTATATATTTGGGCCGTTTAAAATAACTTGCTTTTCATTGCAGCAGCTTTTTCGGGAGCAGAGAGTGCGAGCGAGTGAGCAGCTGGGAAGGTCAGTTTAAAGTATACTTAATTTCTTTTTGTTTTCGGCGGAGACTGGGGGCTGCTGGGTAAGTAAAATCCTATATATTTGGGCCGTTTAAAATAACTTGCCTTTCATTGCAGCAGCTTTTTCGGGAGCAGAGAGTGCGAGCGAGTGAGCCGCTGGGAAGGTCAGTTTAAAGTATACTTAATTTCTTTTTGTTTTCGGCAGAGACCAGGGGGCTGCTGGGTAAGTAAAACCCTATATATTTGGGCCGTTTAAAATAACTTGCTTTTCATTGCAGCAGCTTCTTCGGGAGCAGAGAGTGCGAGCGAGTGAGCAGCTGGGAAGGTCAGTTTAAAGTATACTTAATTTCTTTTTGTTTTCGGCGGAGACTGGGGACTGCTGGGTAAGTAAAATCCTATATATTTGGGCCGTTTAAAATAATTTGCCTTTCATTGCAGCAGCTTTTTCGGGAGCAGAGAGTGCGAGCGAGTGAGCAGCTGGGAAGGTCAGTTTAAAGTATACTTAATTTCTTTTTGTTTTCGGCAGAGACCAGGGGGCTGTTGGGGAAGTAAAACCCTATATATTTGAGCAGTTGAAAATAACTTGCCTTTCATTGCAGCAGCTTTTTCGGGAGCAGGGAGTGCGAGCGAGTGAGCAGCTGGGAAGGTCAGTTTAAAGTATACTTAATTTCTTTTTGTTTTCGGCGGAGACCAGGGGGCTGCTGGGTAAGTAAAACCCTATATATTTGGGCCGTTTAAAATAACTTGCCTTTCATTGCAGCAGCTTTTTCGGGAGCAGGGAGTGCGAGCGAGTGAGCGCTGGGAAGGTCAGTTTAAAGTATACTTAATTTCTTTTTGTTTTCGGCGGAGACCAGGGGGCTGCTGGGTAAGTAAAACCCTATATATTTGGGCAGTTGAAAATAACTTGCCTTTCATTGCAGCAGCTTTTTCGGGAGCAGGGAATGTGAGCGAGTGAGCGCTGGGAAGGTCAGTTTAAAGTATACTTAATTTCTTTTTGTTTTCGGCAGAGACCAGGGGGCTGCTGGGTAAGTAAAACCCTATATATTTGGGCCATTTAAAATAACTTGCTTTTCATTGCAGCAGCTTTTTCGGGAGCAGAGAGTGCGAGCGAGTGAGCCGCTGGGAAGGTCAGTTTAAAGTATACTTAATTTCTTTTTGTTTTCGGCGGAGACCAGGGGGCTGCTGGGTAAGTAAAACCCTATATATTTGGGCCGTTTAAAATAACTTGCCTTTCATTGCAGCAGCTTTTTCGGGAGCAGACAGTGCGAGCGAGTGAGCAGCTGGGAAGGTCAGTTTAAAGTATACTTAATTTCTTTTTGTTTTCGGCGGAGACCAGAGGGGCTGCTGGGTAAGTAAAACCCTATATAGATAGGCTGTTTAAAATAACTTGCCTTTCATTGCAGCAGCTTTTTCGGGAGCAGAGAGTGCGAGCGAGTGAGCCGCTGGGAAGGTCAGTTTAAAGTATACTTAATTTCTTTTTGTTTTCGGCAGAGACCAGGGGGCTGCTGGGTAAGTAAAACCCTATATATTTGGGCCATTTAAAATAACTTGCTTTTCATTGCAGCAGCTTTTTCGGGAGCAGAGAGTGCGAGCGAGTGAGCAGCTGGGAAGGTCAGTTTAAAGTATACTTAATTTCTTTTTGTTTCCGGCGGAGACCGGGGGCTGCTGGGTAAGTAAAACCCTATATATTTGGGCCGTTTAAAATAATTTGCCTTTCATTGCAGCAGCTTTTTCGGGAGCAGAGAGTGCGAGCGAGTGAGCGCTGGGAAGGTCAGTTTAAAGTATACTTAATTTCTTTTTGTTTTCGGCGGAGACCAGGGGGCTGCTGGGTAAGTAAAACCCTATATATTTGGGCAGTTGAAAATAACTTGCCTTTCATTGCAGCAGCTTTTTCGGGAGCAGGGAGTGCGAGCGAGTGAGCAGCTGGGAAGGTCAGTTTAAAGTATACTTAATTTCTTTTTGTTTTCGGCGGAGACCAGGGGGCTGCTGGGTAAGTAAAACCCTATATATTTGGGCCGTTTAAAATAACTTGCCTTTCATTGCAGCAGCTTTTTCGGGAGCAGGGAGTGCGAGCGAGTGAGCGCTGGGAAGGTCAGTTTAAAGTATACTTAATTTCTTTTTGTTTTCGGCGGAGACCAGGGGGCTGCTGGGTAAGTAAAACCCTATATATTTGGTCAGTTGAAAATAACTTGCCTTTCATTGCAGCAGCTTTTTCGGGAGCAGGGAATGTGAGCGAGTGAGCGCTGGGAAGGTCAGTTTAAAGTATACTTAATTTCTTTTTGTTTTCGGCAGAGACCAGGGGGCTGCTGGGTAAGTAAAACCCTATATATTTGGGCCATTTAAAATAACTTGCTTTTCATTGCAGCAGCTTTTTCGGGAGCAGAGAGTGCGAGCGAGTGAGCATCTGGGAAGGTCAGTTTAAAGTATACTTAATTTCTTTTTGTTTTCGGCGGAGACCGGGGGCTGCTGGGTAAGTAAAACCCTATATATTTGGGCCGTTTAAAATAATTTGCCTTTCATTGCAGCAGCTTTTTCGGGAGCAGACAGTGCGAGCGAGTGAGCGCTGGGAAGGTCAGTTTAAAGTATACTTAATTTCTTTTTGTTTTCGGCGGAGACCAGGGGGCTGCTGGGTAAGTAAAACCCTATATATTTGGGCAGTTGAAAATAACTTGCTTTTCATTGCAGCAGCTTTTTCGGGAGCAGAGAGTGCGAGCGAGTGAGCAGCTGGGAAGGTCAGTTTAAAGTATACTTAATTTCTTTTTGTTTTCGGCGGAGACCAGGGGGCTGCTGGGTAAGTAAAACCCTATATATTTGGGCAGTTGAAAATAACTTGCCTTTCATTGCAGCAGCTTTTTCGGGAGCAGGCAGTGCGAGCGAGTGAGCGCTGGGAAGGTCAGTTTAAAGTATACTTAATTTCTTTTTGTTTTCGGCGGAGACCAGGGGGCTGCTTAGTAAGTAAAACCCTATATATTTGGGCCGTTTAAAATAACTTGCCTTTCATTGCAGCAGCTTTTTCGGGAGCAGGGAGTGCGAGCGAGTGAGCGCTGGGAAGGTCAGTTTAAAGTATACTTAATTTCTTTTTGTTTCCGGCGGAGACCGGGGGCTGCTGCATAAGTAAAACCCTATATATTTGGGCCGTTTAAAATAACTTGCCTTTCATTGCAGCAGCTTTTTCGGGAGCAGAGAGTGCGAGCGAGTGAGCAGCTGGGAAGGTCAGTTTAACGTATACTTAATTTCTTTTTGTTTTCGGCGGAGACCAGGGGGCTGCTGGGTAAGTAAAACCCTATATATTTGGGCCGTTTAAAATAACTTGCCTTTCATTGCAGCAGCTTTTTCGGGAGCAGAGAGTGCGAGCGAGTGAGCAGCTGGGAAGGTCAGTTTAAAGTATACTTAATTTCTATTTGTTTTCGGCAGAGACCAGGGGGCTGCTGGGTAAGTAAAACCCTATATACTTGGGCTGTTTAAAATAACTTGCTTTTCATTGCAGCATCTTTTTCGGGAGCAGAGAGTGCGAGCGAGTGAGCAGCTGGGAAGGTCAGTTTAAAGTATACTTAATTTCTTTTTGTTTTCGGCGGAGACCGGGGGCTGCTGGGTAAGTAAAACCCTATATATTTGGGCCGTTTAAAATAATTTGCCTTTCATTGCAGCAGCTTTTTCGGGAGCAGAGAGTGCGAGCGAGTGAGCAGCTGGGAAGGTCAGTTTAAAGTATACTTAATTTCTTTTTGTTTTCGGCGGAGACCAGGGGGCTGCTTAGTAAGTAAAACCCTATATATTTGGGCCGTTTAAAATAACTTGCCTTTCATTGCAGCAACTTTTTCGGGAGCAGGGAGTGCGAGCGAGTGAGCGCTGGGAAGGTCAGTTTAAAGTATACTTAATTTCTTTTTGTTTTCGGCGGAGACCAGGGGGCTGCTGGGTAAGTAAAACCCTATATATATGGGCCATTTAAAATAACTTGCCTTTCATTGCAGCAGCTTTTTCGGGAGCAGAGAGTGCGAGCGAGTGAGCAGCTGGGAAGGTCAGTTTAAAGTATACTTAATTTCTTTTTGTTTTCGGCGGAGATTGGGGGCTGCTGCATAAGTAAAACCCTATATATTTGGCCCGTTTAAAATAACTTGCCTTTCATTGCAGCAGCTTTTTCGGGAGCAGAGAGTGCGAGCGAGTGAGCAGCTGGGAAGGTCAGTTTAACGTATACTTAATTTCTTTTTGTTTTCGGCGGAGACCAGGGGGCTGCTGGGTAAGTAAAACCCTATATATTTGGGCCGTTTAAAATAACTTGCCTTTCATTGCAGCAGCTTTTTCGGGAGCAGAGAGTGCGAGCGAGTGAGCAGCTGGGAAGGTCAGTTTAAAGTATACTTAATTTCTATTTGTTTTCGGCAGAGACCAGGGGGCTGCTGGGTAAGTAAAACCCTATATACTTGGGCCGTTTAAAATAACTTGCTTTTCATTGCAGCAGCTTTTTCGGGAGCAGAGAGTGCGAGCGAGTGAGCAGCTGGGAAGGTCAGTTTAAAGTATACTTAATTTCTTTTTGTTTTCGGCGGAGACCGGGGGCTGCTGGGTAAGTAAAACCCTATATATTTGGGCCGTTTAAAATAATTTGCCTTTCATTGCAGCAGCTTTTTCGGGAGCAGAGAGTGCGAGCGAGTGAGCAGCTGGGAAGGTCAGTTTAAAGTATACTTAATTTCTTTTTGTTTTCGGCGGAGACCAGGGGGCTGCTGGGTAAGTAAAACCCTATATATTTAGGCCGTTTAAAATAACTTGCCTTTCATTGCAGCAGCTTTTTCGGGAGCACAGAGTGCGAGCGAGTGAGCAGCAGGGAAGGTCAGTTTAAAGTATACTTCATTTCTTTTTGTTTTCGGCGGAGACCAGAGGGGCTGCTGGGTAAGTAAAACCCTATATATATGGGCCATTTAAAATAACTTGCCTTTCATTGCAGCAGCTTTTTCGGGAGCAGAGAGTGCGAGCGAGTGAGCCGCTGGGAAGGTCAGTTTAAAGTATACTTAATTTCTTTTTGTTTTCGGCAGAGACCAGGGGGCTGCTGGGTAAGTAAAACCCTATATATTTGGGCCATTTAAAATAACTTGCTTTTCATTGCAGCAGCTTTTTCGGGAGCAGAGAGTGCGAGCGAGTGAGCAGCTGGGAAGGTCAGTTTAAAGTATACTTAATTTCTTTTTGTTTCCGGCGGAGACCGGGGGCTGCTGGGTAAGTAAAACCCTATATATTTGGGCCGTTTAAAATAATTTGCCTTTCATTGCAGCAGCTTTTTCGGGAGCAGGGAATGCGAGCGAGTGAGCGCTGGGAAGGTCAGTTTAAAGTATACTTAATTTCTTTTTGTTTTCGGCGGAGAGCAGGGGGCTGCTGGGTAAGTAAAACCCTATATATTTGGGCAGTTGAAAATAACTTGCCTTTCACTGCAGCAGCTTTTTCGGGAGCAGGGAGTGCGAGCGAGTGAGCAGCTGGGAAGGTCAGTTTAAAGTATACTTAATTTCTTTTTGTTTTCGGCGGAGACCTGGGGGCTGCTGGGTAAGTAAAACCCTATATATTTGGGCCATTTAAAATAACTTGCCTTTCATTTCAGCAGCTTTTTCGGGAGCAGGGAGTGCGAGCGAGTGAACGCAGGGAAGGTCAGTTTAAAGTAAACTTAATTTCTTTTTGTTTTCGGCAGAGACCAGAGGCGATGCTGGGTAAGTAAAACCCTATATATTTGGGCTGTTTAAAATAACATGCCTTTCATTGCAGCAGCTTTTTCGGGAGCAGAGAGTGCGAGCGAGTGAGCAGCTGGGAAGGTCAGTTTAAAGTATACTTAATTTCTTTTTGTTTTCGGCGGAGACCAGGGGGCTGCTGGGTAAGTAAAACCCTATATATTTGGGCCATTTAAAATAACTTGCCTTTCATTGCAGCAGCTTTTTCGGGAGCAGGGAGTGCGAGCGAGTGAGCGCTGGGAAGGTCAGTTTAAAGTATACTTAATTTCTTTTTGTTTTCGGCGGAGACCAGGGGGCTGCTGGGTAAGTAAAACCCTATATATTTGGGCAGTTGAAAATAACTTGCCTTTCATTGCAGCAGCTTTTTCGGGAGCAGGGAATGTGAGCGAGTGAGCGCTGGGAAGGTCAGTTTAAAGTATACTTAATTTCTTTTTGTTTTCGGCGGAGACCAGGGGGCTGCTTAGTAAGTAAAACCCTATATATTTGGGCCGTTTAAAATAACTTGCCTTTCATTGCAGCAGCTTTTTCGGGAGCAGGGAGTGCGAGCGAGTGAGCGCTGGGAAGGTCAGTTTAAAGTATACTTAATTTCTTTTTGTTTTCGGCGGAGACCAGGGGGCTGCTGGGTAAGTAAAACCCTATATATATGGGCCATTTAAAATAACTTGCCTTTCATTGCAGCAGCTTTTTCGGGAGCAGAGAGTGCGAGCGAGTGAGCAGCTGGGAAGGTCAGTTTAAAGTATACTTAATTTCTTTTTGTTTTCGGCGGAGATTGGGGGCTGCTGCATAAGTAAAACCCTATATATTTGGCCCGTTTAAAATAACTTGCCTTTCATTGCAGCAGCTTTTTCGGGAGCAGAGAGTGCGAGCGAGTGAGCAGCTGGGAAGCTCAGTTTAACGTATACTTAATTTCTTTTTGTTTTCGGCGGAGACCAGGGGGCTGCTGGGTAAGTAAAACCCTATATATTTGGGCCGTTTAAAATAACTTGCCTTTCATTGCAGCAGATTTTTCGGGAGCAGAGAGTGCGAGCGAGTGAGCAGCTGGGAAGGTCAGTTTAAAGTATACTTAATTTCTATTTGTTTTCGGCAGAGACCAGGGGGCTGCTGGGTAAGTAAAACCCTATATACTTGGGCCGTTTAAAATAACTTGCTTTTCATTGCAGCAGCTTTTTCGGGAGCAGAGAGTGCGAGCGAGTGAGCAGCTGGGAAGGTCAGTTTAAAGTATACTTAATTTCTTTTTGTTTTCGGCGGAGACCGGGGGCTGCTGGGTAAGTAAAACCCTATATATTTGGGCCGTTTAAAATAATTTGCCTTTCATTGCAGCAGCTTTTTCGGGAGCAGAGAGTGCGAGCGAGTGAGCAGCTGGGAAGGTCAGTTTAAAGTATACTTAATTTCTTTTTGTTTTCGGCGGAGACCAGGGGGCTGCTGGGTAAGTAAAACCCTATATATTTAGGCCGTTTAAAATAACTTGCCTTTCATTGCAGCAGCTTTTTCGGGAGCACAGAGTGCGAGCGAGTGAGCAGCAGGGAAGGTCAGTTTAAAGTATACTTCATTTCTTTTTGTTTTCGGCGGAGACCAGAGGGGCTGCTGGGTAAGTAAAACCCTATATATATGGGCCATTTAAAATAACTTGCCTTTCATTGCAGCAGCTTTTTCGGGAGCAGAGAGTGCGAGCGAGTGAGCCGCTGGGAAGGTCAGTTTAAAGTATACTTAATTTCTTTTTGTTTTCGGCAGAGACCAGGGGACTGCTGGGTAAGTAAAACCCTATATATTTGGGCCATTTAAAATAACTTGCTTTTCATTGCAGCAGCTTTTTCGGGAGCAGAGAGTGCGAGCGAGTGAGCAGCTGGGAAGGTCAGTTTAAAGTATACTTAATTTCTTTTTGTTTCCGGCGGAGACCGGGGGCTGCTGGGTAAGTAAAACCCTATATATTTGGGCCGTTTAAAATAATTTGCCTTTCATTGCAGCAGCTTTTTCGGGAGCAGAGAGTGCGAGCGAGTGAGCGCTGGGAAGGTCAGTTTAAAGTATACTTAATTTCTTTTTGTTTTCGGCGGAGACCAGGGGGCTGCTGGGTAAGTAAAACCCTATATATTTGGGCAGTTGAAAATAACTTGCCTTTCATTGCAGCAGCTTTTTCGGGAGCAGGGAATGCGAGCGAGTGAGCGCTGGGAAGGTCAGTTTAAAGTATACTTAATTTCTTTTTGTTTTCGGCGGAGACCAGGGGGCTGCTGGGTAAGTAAAACCCTATATATTTGGGCAGTTGAAAATAACTTGCCTTTCACTGCAGCAGCTTTTTCGGGAGCAGGGAGTGCGAGCGAGTGAGCAGCTGGGAAGGTCAGTTTAAAGTATACTTAATTTCTTTTTGTTTTCGGCGGAGACCTGGGGGCTGCTGGGTAAGTAAAACCCTATATATTTGGGCCATTTAAAATAACTTGCCTTTCATTGCAGCAGCTTTTTCGGGAGCAGGGAGTGCGAGCGAGTGAACGCAGGGAAGGTCAGTTTAAAGTAAACTTAATTTCTTTTTGTTTTCGGCAGAGACCAGAGGCGCTGCTGGGTAAGTAAAACCCTATATATTTGGGCTGTTTAAAATAACATGCCTTTCATTGCAGCAGCTTTTTCGGGAGCAGAGAGTGCGAGCGAGTGAGCAGCTGGGAAGGTCAGTTTAAAGTATACTTAATTTCTTTTTGTTTTCGGCGGAGACCAGAGGGGCTGCTGGGTAAGTAAAACCCTATATATATAGGCCGCTTAAAATAACTTGCCTTTCATTGCAGCAGCTTGTTCGGGAGCAGGGAGTGCGAGCGAGTGAGCGCTGGGAAGGTCAGTTTAAAGTATACTTAATTTCTTTTTGTTTTCGGCAGAGACCAGGGGGCTGCTGGGTAAGTAAAACCCTATATACTTGGGCAGTTGAAAATAACTTGCCTTTCATTGCAGCAGCTTTTTCGGGAGCAGGGAATGTGAGCGAGTGAGCGCTGGGAAGGTCAGTTTAAAGTATACTTAATTTCTTTTTGTTTTCGGCAGAGACCAGGGGGCTGCTGGGTAAGTAAAACCCTATATATTTGGGCCATTTAAAATAACTTGCTTTTCATTGCAGCAGCTTTTTCGGGAGCAGAGAGTGCGAGCGAGTGAGCATCTGGGAAGGTCAGTTTAAAGTATACTTAATTTCTTTTTGTTTTCGGCGGAGACCGGGGGCTGCTGGGTAAGTAAAACCCTATATATTTGGGCTGTTTAAAATAATTTGCCTTTCATTGCAGCAGCTTTTTCGGGAGCAGAGAGTGCGAGCGAGTGAGCGCTGGGAAGGTCAGTTTAAAGTATACTTAATTTCTTTTTGTTTTCGGCGGAGACCAGGGGGCTGCTGGGTAAGTAAAACCCTATATATTTGGGCAGTTGAAAATAACTTGCCTTTCATTGCAGCAGCTTTTTCGGGAGCAGGCAGTGCGAGCGAGTGAGCGCTGGGAAGGTCAGTTTAAAGTATACTTAATTTCTTTTTGTTTTCGGCGGAGACCAGGGGGCTGCTTAGTAAGTAAAACCCTATATATTTGGGCCGTTTAAAATAACTTGCCTTTCATTGCAGCAGCTTTTTCGGGAGCAGGGAGTGCGAGCGAGTGAGCGCTGGGAAGGTCAGTTTAAAGTATACTTAATTTCTTTTTGTTTTCGGCGGAGACCAGGGGGCTGCTGGGTAAGTAAAACCCTATATATATGGGCCATTTAAAATAACTTGCCTTTCATTGCAGCAGCTTTTTCGGGAGCAGAGAGTGCGAGCGAGTGAGCAGCTGGGAAGGTCAGTTTAAAGTATACTTAATTTCTTTTTGTTTTCGGCGGAGATTGGGGGCTGCTGCATAAGTAAAACCCTATATATTTGGGCCATCTAAAATAACTTGCCTTTCATTGCAGCAGCTTTTTCGGGAGCAGAGAGTGCGAGCGAGTGAGCAGCTGGGAAGGTCAGTTTAACGTATACTTAATTTCTTTTTGTTTTCGGCGGAGACCAGGGGGCTGCTGGGTAAGTAAAACCCTATATATTTGGGCCGTTTAAAATAACTTGCCTTTCATTGCAGCAGCTTTTTCGGGAGCAGAGAGTGCGAGCGAGTGAGCAGCTGGGAAGGTCAGTTTAAAGTATACTTAATTTCTTTTTGTTTTCGGCGGAGACCGGGGGCTGCTGGGTAAGTAAAACCCTATATATTTGGGCCGTTTAAAATAATTTGCCTTTCATTGCAGCAGCTTTTTCGGGAGCAGAGAGTGCGAGCGAGTGAGCAGCTGGGAAGGTCAGTTTAAAGTATACTTAATTTCTTTTTGTTTTCGGCGGAGATTGGGGGCTGCTGCATAAGTAAAACCCTATATATTTGGCCCGTTTAAAATAACTTGCCTTTCATTGCAGCAGCTTTTTCGGGAGCAGAGAGTGCGAGCGAGTGAGCAGCTGGGAAGGTCAGTTTAACGTATACTTAATTTCTTTTTGTTTTCGGCGGAGACCAGGGGGCTGCTGGGTAAGTAAAACCCTATATACTTGGGCCGTTTAAAATAACTTGCTTTTCATTGCAGCAGCTTTTTCGGGAGCAGAGAGTGCGAGCGAGTGATCAGCTGGGAAGGTCAGTTTAAAGTATACTTAATTTCTTTTTGTTTTCGGCGGAGACCGGGGGCTGCTGGGTAAGTAAAACCCTATATATTTGGGCCGTTTAAAATAATTTGCCTTTCATTGCAGCAGCTTTTTCGGGAGCAGAGAGTGCGAGCGAGTGAGCAGCTGGGAAGGTCAGTTTAAAGTATACTTAATTTCTTTTTGTTTTCGGCGGAGACCAGGGGGCTGCTGGGTAAGTAAAACCCTATATATTTAGGCCGTTTAAAATAACTTGCCTTTCATTGCAGCAGCTTTTTCGGGAGCACAGAGTGCGAGCGAGTGAGCAGCAGGGAAGGTCAGTTTAAAGTATACTTCATTTCTTTTTGTTTTCGGCGGAGACCAGAGGGGCTGCTGGGTAAGTAAAACCCTATATATATGGGCCATTTAAAATAACTTGCCTTTCATTGCAGCAGCTTTTTCGGGAGCAGAGAGTGCGAGCGAGTGAGCCGCTGGGAAGGTCAGTTTAAAGTATACTTAATTTCTTTTTGTTTTCGGCAGAGACCAGGGGGCTGCTGGGTAAGTAAAACCCTATATATTTGGGCCATTTAAAATAACTTGCTTTTCATTGCAGCAGCTTTTTCGGGAGCAGAGAGTGCGAGCGAGTGAGCAGCTGGGAAGGTCAGTTTAAAGTATACTTAATTTCTTTTTGTTTCCGGCGGAGACCGGGGGCTGCTGGGTAAGTAAAACCCTATATATTTGGGCCGTTTAAAATAATTTGCCTTTCATTGCAGCAGCTTTTTCGGGAGCAGGGAATGCGAGCGAGTGAGCGCTGGGAAGGTCAGTTTAAAGTATACTTAATTTCTTTTTGTTTTCGGCGGAGAGCAGGGGGCTGCTGGGTAAGTAAAACCCTATATATTTGGGCAGTTGAAAATAACTTGCCTTTCACTGCAGCAGCTTTTTCGGGAGCAGGGAGTGCGAGCGAGTGAGCAGCTGGGAAGGTCAGTTTAAAGTATACTTAATTTCTTTTTGTTTTCGGCGGAGATTGGGGGCTGCTGCATAAGTAAAACCCTATATATTTGGCCCGTTTAAAATAACTTGCCTTTCATTGCAGCAGCTTTTTCGGGAGCAGGGAGTGCGAGCGAGTGAGCGCTGGGAAGGTCAGTTTAAAGTATACTTAATTTCTTTTTGTTTTCGGCGGAGACCAGGGGGCTGCTGGGTAAGTAAAACCCTATATATATGGGCCATTTAAAATAACTTGCCTTTCATTGCAGCAGCTTTTTCGGGAGCAGAGAGTGCGAGCGAGTGAGCAGCTGGGAAGGTCAGTTTAAAGTATACTTAATTTCTTTTTGTTTTCGGCGGAGATTGGGGGCTGCTGCATAAGTAAAACCCTATATATTTGGCCCGTTTAAAATAACTTGCCTTTCATTGCAGCAGCTTTTTCGGGAGCAGAGAGTGCGAGCGAGTGAGCAGCTGGGAAGGTCAGTTTAACGTATACTTAATTTCTTTTTGTTTTCGGCGGAGACCAGGGGGCTGCTGGGTAAGTAAAACCCTATATATTTGGGCCGTTTAAAATAACTTGCCTTTCATTGCAGCAGATTTTTCGGGAGCAGAGAGTGCGAGCGAGTGAGCAGCTGGGAAGGTCAGTTTAAAGTATACTTAATTTCTATTTGTTTTCGGCAGAGACCAGGGGGCTGCTGGGTAAGTAAAACCCTATATACTTGGCCCGTTTAAAATAACTTGCTTTTCATTGCAGCAGCTTTTTCGGGAGCAGAGAGTGCGAGCGAGTGAGCAGCTGGGAAGGTCAGTTTAAAGTATACTTAATTTCTTTTTGTTTTCGGCGGAGACCGGGGGCTGCTGGGTAAGTAAAACCCTATATATTTGGGCCGTTTAAAATAATTTGCCTTTCATTGCAGCAGCTTTTTCGGGAGCAGAGAGTGCGAGCGAGTGAGCAGCTGGGAAGGTCAGTTTAAAGTATACTTAATTTCTTTTTGTTTTCGGCGGAGACCAGGGGGCTGCTGGGTAAGTAAAACCCTATATATTTAGGCCGTTTAAAATAACTTGCCTTTCATTGCAGCAGCTTTTTCGGGAGCACAGAGTGCGAGCGAGTGAGCAGCAGGGAAGGTCAGTTTAAAGTATACTTCATTTCTTTTTGTTTTCGGCGGAGACCAGAGGGGCTGCTGGGTAAGTAAAACCCTATATATATGGGCCATTTAAAATAACTTGCCTTTCATTGCAGCAGCTTTTTCGGGAGCAGAGAGTGCGAGCGAGTGAGCCGCTGGGAAGGTCAGTTTAAAGTATACTTAATTTCTTTTTGTTTTCGGCAGAGACCAGGGGGCTGCTGGGTAAGTAAAACCCTATATATTTGGGCCATTTAAAATAACTTGCTTTTCATTGCAGCAGCTTTTTCGGGAGCAGAGAGTGCGAGCGAGTGAGCAGCTGGGAAGGTCAGTTTAAAGTATACTTAATTTCTTTTTGTTTCCGGCGGAGACCGGGGGCTGCTGGGTAAGTAAAACCCTATATATTTGGGCCGTTTAAAATAATTTGCCTTTCATTGCAGCAGCTTTTTCGGGAGCAGAGAGTGCGAGCGAGTGAGCGCTGGGAAGGTCAGTTTAAAGTATACTTAATTTCTTTTTGTTTTCGGCGGAGACCAGGGGGCTGCTGGGTAAGTAAAACCCTATATATTTGGGCAGTTGAAAATAACTTGCCTTTCATTGCAGCAGCTTTTTCGGGAGCAGGGAATGCGAGCGAGTGAGCGCTGGGAAGGTCAGTTTAAAGTATACTTAATTTCTTTTTGTTTTCGGCGGAGACCAGGGGGCTGCTGGGTAAGTAAAACCCTATATATTTGGGCAGTTGAAAATAACTTGCCTTTCACTGCAGCAGCTTTTTCGGGAGCAGGGAGTGCGAGCGAGTGAGCAGCTGGGAAGGTCAGTTTAAAGTATACTTAATTTCTTTTTGTTTTCGGCGGAGACCTGGGGGCTGCTGGGTAAGTAAAACCCTATATATTTGGGCCATTTAAAATAACTTGCCTTTCATTGCAGCAGCTTTTTCGGGAGCAGGGAGTGCGAGCGAGTGAACGCAGGGAAGGTCAGTTTAAAGTAAACTTAATTTCTTTTTGTTTTCGGCAGAGACCAGAGGCGCTGCTGGGTAAGTAAAACCCTATATATTTGGGCTGTTTAAAATAACATGCCTTTCATTGCAGCAGCTTTTTCGGGAGCAGAGAGTGCGAGCGAGTGAGCAGCTGGGAAGGTCAGTTTAAAGTATACTTAATTTCTTTTTGTTTTCGGCGGAGACCAGGGGGCTGCTGGGTAAGTAAAACCCTATATATTTGGGCAGTTGAAAATAACTTGCCTTTCATTGCAGCAGCTTTTTCGGGAGCAGGCAGTGCGAGCGAGTGAGCGCTGGGAAGGTCAGTTTAAAGTATACTTAATTTCTTTTTGTTTTCGGCGGAGACCAGGGGGCTGCTTAGTAAGTAAAACCCTATATATTTGGGCCGTTTAAAATAACTTGCCTTTCATTGCAGCAGCTTTTTCGGGAGCAGGGAGTGCGAGCGAGTGAGCGCTGGGAAGGTCAGTTTAAAGTATACTTAATTTCTTTTTGTTTTCGGCGGAGACCAGGGGGCTGCTGGGTAAGTAAAACCCTATATATATGGGCCATTTAAAATAACTTGCCTTTCATTGCAGCAGCTTTTTCGGGAGCAGAGAGTGCGAGCGAGTGAGCAGCTGGGAAGGTCAGTTTAAAGTATACTTAATTTCTTTTTGTTTTCGGTGGAGATTGGGGGCTGCTGCATAAGTAAAACCCTATATATTTGGGCCGTTTAAAATAATTTGCCTTTCATTGCAGCAGCTTTTTCGGGAGCAGAGAGTGCGAGCGAGTGAGCGCTGGGAAGGTCAGTTTAAAGTATACTTAATTTCTTTTTGTTTTCGGCGGAGACCAGGGGGCTGCTGGGTAAGTAAAACCCTATATATTTGGGCAGTTGAAAATAACTTGCTTTTCATTGCAGCAGCTTTTTCGGGAGCAGAGAGTGCGAGCGAGTGAGCAGCTGGGAAGGTCAGTTTAAAGTATACTTAATTTCTTTTTGTTTTCGGCAGAGACCAGGGGGCTGCTGGGTAAGTAAAACCCTATATATTTGGGCAGTTGAAAATAACTTGCCTTTCATTGCAGCAGCTTTTTCGGGAGCAGGCAGTGCGAGCGAGTGAGCGCTGGGAAGGTCAGTTTAAAGTATACTTAATTTCTTTTTGTTTTCGGCGGAGACCAGGGGGCTGCTTAGTAAGTAAAACCCTATATATTTGGGCCGTTTAAAATAACTTGCCTTTCATTGCAGCAGCTTTTTCGGGAGCAGGGAGTGCGAGCGAGTGAGCGCTGGGAAGGTCAGTTTAAAGTATACTTAATTTCTTTTTGTTTTCGGCGGAGACCAGGGGGCTGCTGGGTAAGTAAAACCCTATATATATGGGCCATTTAAAATAACTTGCCTTTCATTGCAGCAGCTTTTTCGGGAGCAGAGAGTGCGAGCGAGTGAGCAGCTGGGAAGGTCAGTTTAAAGTATACTTAATTTCTTTTTGTTTTCGGCGGAGATTGGGGGCTGCTGCATAAGTAAAACCCTATATATTTGGCCCGTTTAAAATAACTTGCCTTTCATTGCAGCAGCTTTTTCGGGAGCAGAGAGTGCGAGCGAGTGAGCAGCTGGGAAGGTCAGTTTAAAGTATACTTAATTTCTATTTGTTTTCGGCAGAGACCAGGGGGCTGCTGGGTAAGTAAAACCCTATATACTTGGGATGTTTAAAATAACTTGCTTTTCATTGCAGCAGCTTTTTCGGGAGCAGAGAGTGCGAGCGAGTGATCAGCTGGGAAGGTCAGTTTAAAGTATACTTAATTTCTTTTTGTTTTCGGCGGAGCCCGGGGGCTGCTGGGTAAGTAAAACCCTATATATTTGGGCCGTTTAAAATAATTTGCCTTTCATTGCAGCAGCTTTCTCGGGAGCAGAGAGTGCGAGCGAGTGAGCAGCTGGGAAGGTCAGTTTAAAGTATACTTAATTTCTTTTTGTTTTCGGCGGAGACCAGGGGGCTGCTGGGTAAGTAAAACCCTATATATTTGGGCAGTTGAAAATAACTTGCCTTTCATTGCAGCAGCTTTTTCGGGAGCAGGCAGTGCGAGCGAGTGAGCGCTGGGAAGGTCAGTTTAAAGTATACTTAATTTCTTTTTGTTTTCGGCGGAGACCAGGGGGCTGCTTAGTAAGTAAAACCCTATATATTTGGGCCGTTTAAAATAACTTGCCTTTCATTGCAGCAGCTTTTTCGGGAGCAGGGAGTGCGAGCGAGTGAGCGCTGGGAAGGTCAGTTTAAAGTATACTTAATTTCTTTTTGTTTTCGGCGGAGACCAGGGGGCTGCTGGGTAAGTAAAACCCTATATATATGGGCCATTTAAAATAACTTGCCTTTCATTGCAGCAGCTTTTTCGGGAGCAGAGAGTGCGAGCGAGTGAGCAGCTGGGAAGGTCAGTTTAAAGTATACTTAATTTCTTTTTGTTTTCGGCGGAGATTGGGGGCTGCTGCATAAGTAAAACCCTATATATTTGGCCCGTTTAAAATAACTTGCCTTTCATTGCGGCAGCTTTTTCGGGAGCAGAGAGTGCGAGCGAGTGAGCAGCTGGGAAGGTCAGTTTAACGTATACTTAATTTCTTTTTGTTTTCGGCGGAGACCAGGGGGCTGCTGGGTAAGTAAAACCCTATATATTTGGGCCGTTTAAAATAACTTGCCTTTCATTGCAGCAGCTTTTTCGGGAGCAGAGAGTGCGAGCGAGTGAGCAGCTGGGAAGGTCAGTTTAAAGTATACTTAATTTCTATTTGTTTTCGGCAGAGACCAGGGGGCTGCTGGGTAAGTAAAACCCTATATACTTGGGCCGTTTAAAATAACTTGCTTTTCATTGCAGCAGCTTTTTCGGGAGCAGAGAGTGCGAGCGAGTGAGCAGCTGGGAAGGTCAGTTTAAAGTATACTTAATTTCTTTTTGTTTTCGGCGGAGACCAGGGGGCTGCTGGGTAAGTAAAACCCTATATATTTAGGCCGTTTAAAATAACTTGCCTTTCATTGCAGCAGCTTTTTCGGGAGCACAGAGTGCGAGCGAGTGAGCAGCAGGGAAGGTCAGTTTAAAGTATACTTCATTTCTTTTTGTTTTCGGCGGAGACCAGAGGGGCTGCTGGGTAAGTAAAACCCTATATATATGGGCCATTTAAAGTAACTTGCCTTTCATTGCAGCAGCTTTTTCGGGAGCAGAGAGTGCGAGCGAGTGAGCAGCTGGGAAGGTCAGTTTAAAGTATACTTAATTTCTTTTTGTTTTCGGCGGAGACCAGAGGGGCTGCTGGGTAAGTCAAACCCTATATATTTAGGCCGTTTAAAATAACTTGCCTTTCATTGCAGCAGCTTTTTTGGGAGCAGAGAGTGCGAGCGAGTGAGCAGCTGGGAAGGTCAGTTTTACGTATACTTAATTTCTTTTTGTTTTCGGCGGAGACCAGGGGGCTGCTGGGTAAGTAAAACCCTATATATTTGGGCCGTTTAAAATAATTTGCCTTTCATTGCAGCAGCTTTTTCGGGAGCAGAGAGTGCGAGCGAGTGAGCAGCTGGGAAGGTCAGTTTAAAGTATACTTAATTTCTTTTTGTTTTCGGCAGAGACCAGGGGGCTGCTGGGTAAGTAAAACCCTATATATTTAGGCCGTTTAAAATAACTTGCCTTTCATTGCAGCAGCTTTTTCGGGAGCACAGAGTGCGAGCGAGTGAGCAGCTGGGAAGGTCAGTTTAAAGTATACTTAATTTCTTTTTGTTTTCGGCGGAGACCAGGGGGCTGCTGGGTAAGTAAAACCCTATATATTTGGGCCGTTTAAAATAACTTGCCTTTCATTGTAGCAGCTTTTTCGGGAGCAGAGGGTGCGAGCGAGTGAGCGCTGGGAAGGTCAGTTTAAAGTATACTTAATTTCTTTTCGTTTTCGGCGGAGATCAGGGGGCTGCTGTGTAAGTAAAACCCTACATATTTGGGCCGTTTAAAATAACTTGCCTTTCATTGCAGCAGCTTTTTCGGGAACAGAGAGTGCGAGCGAGTGAGCGCTGGGAAGGTCAGTTTAAAGTATACTTAATTTCTTTTTGTTTTCGGCGGAGACCAGGGGGCTGCTGGGTAAGTAAAACCCTATATATTTGGGCCGTTTCTGAACCCGACACACTACACCTGTAGTGTCTCCCACCCGCCCTCCTCCTCGAACCAAAACAAAAGGACCCGGTGGTGTGTAGATCAGGTAAGGCTTTTTCTATTTCTCTTTTTTTTTTAATCGTGTGATTGGTTAAAAACTTTTCGTTCCTTTTTCATTTAACTAAGTTTAAGCTTAAGATTAAAAATGGCAGGAGATCTCAGACCCGTGACATGCTCCTCTTGCTCAATGTGGGAGCTCAGGGACACGGCTGATGTCCCTGACTCCTTCACGTGCAGGAAGTGTGTCCAGCTGCAGCTCTTGTTAGACCGCATGACGGCTCTGGAGCTGCGGATGGACTCACTTTGGAGCATCCGCGATGCTGAGGAGGTCGTGGATAGCACGTTTAGCGAATTGGTCATACCGCAAATTAGGATTGCTGAGGGAGAAAGGGAATGGGTGACCAAAAGGCAGAGAAAGAGCAGGATGGCAGCGCAGGTGTCCCCTGCGGTCATCTCCCTCCACGACAGGTATACCGTTTTGGATACTGTTGAGGGAGATGGCTCACCAGGGGAAGGCAGCAGTAGCTAGGTTCATGGCACCGTGGCTGGCTCTGCTGTTCAGAAGGGCGGGAAAAAGAGTGGGGCTTTAGTCATAGGGGATTCGATTGTAAGGGGAGTAGATAGGCGGCTCTGTGGTCGTAAACGAGACTCCGAATGATATGTTGCCTCCCAGGTGCACGGGTCAGGGATGTCTCAGATCGGCTGCAGAACATTCTGAAGGGGGAGGATGAACAGCCAGTTGTCGTTGTGCACATAGGCACCAATGATATAGGTAAAAAATGGGATGAGGTCCGACAAGCAGAATTTAGGGAGTTAGGAACCAAGTTTAAAAAGTAGGACCTCAGAGGTAATAATCTCAGGATTGCTACCAGTGCCACGTGATAGTCAGAGTAGAAATGAAAGAATAGTCAGGATGAATGCGTGGCTTGAGAGATGGTGCAGGAGGGAGGGGACATTGGGACCGGTTCTGGGGGAGGTGGGACTATTACAAATTGGACGGTCTACACCTGGGCCGGACTGGAACCAATGTCCTTGGGGGTGCTTTTGCTAACGCTGTTGGGGAGGGTTTAAACTAATGTGGCAGGGGGATGGGAACCAAATGAGGTCAGTGGAGAGTAAGGAGGTAGTAACTGAAGCCTGTAAGGAATTAGATAATGAAGTCAGCGTGACTAAGGGAAAGAGTAGGCAGGGAGCAGATGATGAAAGCAAAGGGACTGGTGGTCTGAGGTGTATTTGTTTTAATGCAAGAAGTGTAGTAGGTAAGGCAGATGAACTTAGGGCTTGGATTAGTACCTGGGAGTATGATGTTATTGCTATTACTGAGACTTTGTTAAGGGAAGGGCATGATTGGCAAATATCCCAGGATATCGATGCTTCAGGCGGGATAGAGGGAGGTAAAAGGGGTGGAGGAGTTGCATTACTGGTCAAAGAGGATATCACAGCTGTGCTGAAGGAATGCACTATGGAGGACTCGAGCTGTGAGGCAATATGGGCAGAACTCAGAAATAGGAAGGGTGCGGTAACAATGTTGGGGCTGTACTACAGGCCTCCCAACAGCGAGCGTGAGATAGAGGTACAAATATGTGAACAGATTATGGAAAGATGTAGGAGCAACAGGGTGGTGGTTATAGGAGATTTTAATTTTCCCAACATTGACTGGGATTCACTTAGTGTTAGAGGTCTAGATGGAGCAGAATTTGTAAGGAGCATCCAGGAGGGTTTTCTAGAGCAGGATGTAAATAGTCCAACTCAGGAAGGGGCCATACTGGACCTGGTGTTGGGGAATGAGCCGGGCCAGGTGGTTGATGTTTCAGTAGGGGACTACTTTGGGAATAGTGATCACAATTCCGTAAGTTTTAGAATACTCATGGACAAAGACGAGAGTGGTCCTAAAGGAAGAGTGCTAAATTGGGGGAAGGCCAACTATACCAAAATTCGGCAGGAGCTGGGGAATGTAGATTGGGAGCAGCTGTTTGAAGGTAAATCCACATTTGATATGTGGGAGGCTTTTAAAGAGAGGTTGATTAGCGTACAGGAGAGACATTTTCCTGTGAAAATGAGGGATAGAAATGGCAAGATTAGGGAACCATGGATGACAGGTGAAATTGTGAGACTAGCTAAGAGGAAAAAGGAAGCACACATAAGGTCTAGGCGGCTGAAGAAAGACGAAGCTTTGAAAGAATATCGGGAATGTAGGACCAATCTGAAACGAGGAATTAAGAGGGCTAAAAGGGGTCATGAAATATCTTTAGCAAACAGGGTTAAGGAAAATCCCAAAGCCTTTTATTCATATATAAGGAGCAAGGGGGTAACTAGAGAAAGGATTGGCCCACTCAAGGACAAAGGAGGAAAGTTATGCGTGGAGTCAGAGAAAATGGGTGAGATTCTAAACGAGTACTTTACATCGGTATTCACCGAGGAGAGGGACATGACGGATGTTGAGGTTAGGGACAGATGTTTGATTACTCTAGGTCAAGTCGGCATAAGGAGGGAGGAAGTGTTGGGTATTCTAAAAGGCATTAAGGTGGACAAGTCCCCAGGTCCGGATGGGATCTATCCCAGGTTACTGAGGGAAGCGAGAGAGGAAATAGCTGGGGCCTTAACAGATATATTTGCAACATCCTTAAACACGGGTGAGGTCCTGGAGGACTGGAGAATTGCTAATGTTGTCCCCTTGTTTAAGAAGGGTAGCAGGGATAATCCAGGTAATTATAGACCGGTGAGCCTGACGTCAGTGGTAGGGAAGCTGCTGGAGAAGTTACTGAGGGATAGGATCTATTCCCATTTGGAAGAAAATGGGCTTATCAGTGATAGACAACATGGTTTTGTGCAGGGAAGGTCATGTCTTACCAACTTAATAGAATTCTTTGAGGAAGTGACAAAGTTGATTGATGAGGCAAGGGCTGTAGATGTCGTATACATGGACTTCAGTAAGGCGTTTGATAAGGTTCCCCATGGTAGGCTGATGGAGAAAGTGAAGGCGCATGGGGTCCAAGGTGTACTAGCTAGATGGATAAAGAACTGGCTGGGCAACAGGAGACAGAGAGTAGCAGTGGAAGGGAGTTTCTCAAAATGGAGACGTGTGACCAGTGGTGTTCCACAGGGATCCGTGCTGGGACCACTGTTGTTTGTGATATACATAAATGATTTGGAGGAAAGTATAGGTGGTCTGATTAGCAAGTTTGCAGACGACACTAAGATTGGTGGAGTAGCAGATAGTGAAGGGGACTGTCAGAGAATACAGCAGAATATAGATAGACTGGAGAGTTGGGCAGAGAAATGGCAGATGGAGTTCAATCAGGGCAAATGCGAGGTGATGCACTTTGGAAGATCCAATTCAAGAGTGAACTATACAGTAAATGGAAAAGTCCTGGGGAAAATTGATGTACAGAGAGATTTGGGTGTTCAGGTCCATTGTTCCCTGAAGGTGGCAACGCAGGTCAATAGAGTGGTCAAGAAGGCATACGGCATGCTTTCCTTCATCGGACGGGGTATTGAGTACAAGAGTTGGCAGGTCATGTTACAGTTGTTTTGGACTTTGGTTCGGCCACATTTGGAATACTGCGTGCAGTTCTGGTCGCCACATTACCAAAAGGATGTGGATGCTTTGGAGAGGATGCAGAGGAGGTTCACCAGGATGTTGCCTGGTATGGAGGGCGCTAGCTATGAAGAGAGGTTGAGTAGATTAGGATTATTTTCATTAGAAAGACGGAGGTTGAGGGGGGACCTGATTGAGGTGTACAAAATCATGAGAGGTATAGACAGGGTGGATAGCAAGAAGCTTTTTCCTCAGTGTGGGGGATTCAATTACAAGGGGACACGAGTTCAAAGTGAGAGGGGAAAAGTTTAGGGGGGATATGCGTGGAAAGTTCTTTACGCAGAGGGTGGTGGGTGCCTGGAACGCATTGCCAGCGGAGGTGGTAGACGTGGGCATGATAGCGTCTTTTAAGATGTATCTAGACAGATACATGAATGGGCAGGAAGCAAAGAGATGCAGACCCTTAGAAAATAGGCGACAGGTTTAGATAGAGGATTTGGATCGGCGTAGGCTTGGAAGGCCGAAGGGCCTGTTCCTGTGCTGTAATTTTCTTTGTTCTTTGTTCATACCCAAGGACCTTCTGTATGGTGAGGTATTTGGGGCCAGAATGGGGTGCCCAAAGCTCTGCTTCAAGGATGCTTGCAAGAGTGACATGAAGGCCCTAAATGTCAACTATTGCACCTGGGGGTCACTAGCTGGCGAAAGAGGGAAATGTCAAGACGTCCTGTGGACTGGCGTGCACTACCACGACCACCAGTGGATACAGTAGCTTGGCAACAGGCGTCAACGCTGAAAACAACAACTCACAGCGTCACTTCATGTGGAACTTGTGGTAGAACCTGCCTCTCAAGGATTGGCCTTCACAGCCATCAGCAAAGGTGCACCAAGAGAAGACACCCCACCGACATGGATTGTTTGTTGTGCGTCCATCATCTTTCATAGATGGAAGGATGCCAACGGGAATAACATAGGAGGGTATGTGTGTGTATATAAGTGTGTGTGTGTGTGTTTGTGTGTACATGTACGTGTGTGTGTATAAGTGTGTGTTGGGAGCAGTCTTTAGAAATGTTAATGAAGAAACCTTCATGAAAAAATACTTGTCGAAAACTTTCTGTTCTTTGGCAGATTTGTTTTCTTGTTTGGTCCCCGGGTATTTGCCCCATACAGAAAACTGTTACCACATTTCTGAGTCTCTCATTCAGGTGACTGAGAAACCTTCAACCATGTGTAGGGTTTGTGTCTGCCCAATATGTAGTGCACACCCTCCATCCACATCCCATTTAGCTAAGTTCAGATGTCGGGCAGGCTTAGACACTCACTTTATGTGCAACAATAGAGCTGGAGTTTAACCATTGAAATCTAGGCAGCTTGCCAAAGCAGGTCACAGGCAAGCTTCCTGCTGCTTGTCCAACCACAGCCATTCCACTGATGAAGTCTTTAGCCTTGAAGATTATCTACAGCAGTACGAAAGAGAAAAGATAGGACTTGTAGTTCTATAGTGATAATGACCTGTTTTTAAATGATGTCAGTTGAAGGGTAAATGTTGGTCAGGATACCACAGGAAACTCCTCTGCCCCATGGAATAGTATCATGAGATCATTTACATCTACCTCAGAGGGCAGACAGGGCCTTGTTTTAACATTTCATCTGAAAGACAGCACCTCCAACCGTGCAGCACCCCGTCAGTACTACACTGGAGTGCCAGCCTAGATTTTGTGCTTAACCCTCAGAAGTGGAACTTTAAATTCATAAACTTCTGACTCAAAGGTGAAAGCTATGGAGGAAGTTCCCATTCTCCAGTGACAGTTCTACCATTCTAGATTCCATTAGTGAGCAGAGTCAATCATCATCCTGCTCTGGAGCTTTGCAGACTTGCTTGGCTTGGGTATTAGATTATTGAGTCATATTTACAATCACATGTCCCAATAACATTCTTAATCATCCTTAAACATATTACCTGACTGTTGGTTCATTACCCACCCAAAGGTTTGGATTGACCAATAAGGTTTTTGACCAAAAATGTTACAAATATAAACCAATTTTTATTTCTCTGAAGAAGTCTATGTTTTCTTGTGCTTTATGACATGGAATTAGTTATGAAGCTTTTCAGTAAATTGGGATTTCCCACTCACTCCGTCCTGCAGCACCAGTTATGTTCAGAGTGTCAGCAGGTAGGGGCTCAGGTGTTGCTTAAAATGATAAAGTGTTGGGTATTCCTGCAGCTTTCATTACAGCGCACTGTCCCACTATACTTTCAGTGTAATTATTTTCTTTCATGTGTCAAAAGCATTTATTCAGGATCAATCTTGAGTTAAAGAAAAGTACTTGCATTTATACAGCACCATTCATGACTGAATCATAGAATGATTGCAGCACAGAAGGAGGATCACAGAAGGATTGCAACACTTTTGAAGTGTGGACACTGTTGTAATGTAGGAAATGTGACAGCTAATTTGTGCACAGCAAGATGCCACAAACAGCAAATGAGATGATATAATGTATTGGCCAGGATACCCGAGGGATAATTCCCCTAACTCTTGTTCGAAATAGAGGTCGTGGGATCTTTTATGTCTCCTGAAAGGGCGGGGGGTGCTCAATTTAATGTCTCGTATGAAAGTGCAGCATTCCGATTAGTGCCTCGAGCTTTTTTTTGGGATGGACTGCGCCAGCTTTTTCTCGTTCCCTACAGATTTCCATTCTTCTCTCAGACAACATAGTTTTGTGGTGGGGGTGGTGAGAAGACTTACCAAACATTTTCCCCTTTAAGAAGGTGCCCCTTTAAGGGAGGGAGTTGGGGGGGGGGGGAAAGCTCCGCGTCCTCGACAATCGATTGGTCGCGTCCGGGTCCCTCATCCAAACACAGAGAGAAAAGCAGCGCCGTAGTATCTGGCCAATCTAACCTGATGGCCGGAACTGACGCCCTCTCCCGCCCACCCAGTAGCCGATTGATATGGGCCTCGCCCAATGGTTGCTTGGGAATTGAAGGACACGCCCACTCACCGTGGGACTGCCAATCAATGTCGCGCCAAGGTGGGCGGGCAGCTTTGCGCTGTCATGTTCGGTTGATGGGAGGGAGCAGCGTCGTAGTAGCCGTCAATGGGAGGGGAGATTTCTGTCTTGTGAGGAGATTTAAAAAATATATATATTAACATTTGGAAAAACACTGTGGGATACCTTACTATTTAATCACCTTATTTTAAAAAAAGAGCACTGGAGTTGTCGCTACGGTGTGAGGTTTGAAATATGGAAGAAGGCTCTGGTGAAGGTGACATGTTTACAGTTGAGCACGAGCTGAAGAACGGTAAGAGCGCGAGCCTGGCCCGGGCGCTGCGCTATAACGGGATTTTAACCCAGGACACCACATTTCCCATCCCCATCAGCAGCATGATGATTGCAAAAAAAAAAAGCATGCATGGCGACTAATGCACCTTTGGCAACCTATTGCATTAGGGGGGAAAAAAAACCTTTTATTTTCTGCGTAGACTCGAAAGTTTGCAGCTGCAAAAAAAAAAATGCACCGTTTGAAATAAATGCAACCTGGGATGCTTGCAGGAAAAAGAAAAATCATTGGGTTAAAGAAAAGACAATCAAAGTTTTTTTTTGCAATTGGGGTGTGAATTGTGTTGTCTTATTTTCGGTCGCCGCTTTACGGCTGAGACTGTGACCCTGTATTCGATGCCATTGCTATACTTTGGCATATCTGCATGTCATTTTTGCTTCTTTTTAAAAATATATATGAGTTTGCAAAGGGGGTGTGTTGTACCCGCACTTGCATGGTAATTTTGCGTGGTCTGTCTTTCTGATGTTCAGTTGTATTGAAACTCGTAGCAACTGTCCTGCGCATAAGAGAATTTTGCTAATGCTCTTTTTTTTTTGGGTAATCTTTCCGGGGGTGGAGAAAGGAGATAAGCCGCAGTTGCTTTTAGTGCTGGGATTAATAATGATGGACCCCAAAGGTATTTGGAGATTTTTAAATACCTTCCCCCTCCCTCCCTGGTCTGAATTTTGTACTTGTTACATTTACACCGTCTGCTAGTGCATCATTTCTGACAACTGTCAAATAACGTTCATTTTTACTGGTAGGATGTATCCAAACAAATGTGTGTGTGTTGCATGCCAAGAACGATGCTAGATTTCCTTATTTACTTTATTATGAAACAGCATCGCATATTTTTTTTTAAAACTAGGACCACAAAGTCCTTCTAGAAACAGATTAACTTGATAACGCAGCTATTGCATTTGAAAAATCTGGCGGGAGTATTTTCTCATCAGCTAGTCGTAAGTAAAAACACTTGTCTATTTTCCCTTTTGCCACAATTGAAGCTCGTTTCTGTTGGGGGAAAAAATCTATTGCATTTGCGAAGCTGTAAAATAAGTGGGAGGAGACGAGAGTTAGACTGAACAGACAGTGATGTACAGTAGTGGGAGCAGTTAACACCTCCATTAATGCCATGGCATTGAAAAGACCTGGCGCAATTATCTAACACTGCTACACAATTGTGCAGAGATGGATTTTTTTTTTATTTTGGCAAAGGATATATTTCTAGAATGTATTTTTGATTTAATGACAAGCAGAGGAAGAAAAAGCACCTTTGAGAAGTGTGTCTGATATATATATTCTCCAATTTCTTCCAGTGTCACATTTCATTGTAGTCTATCAGACCTTTGCTGTAATGTTTCTTCGTATTGTGTTGAGAATAGTGCGTTTGAAAGAAAAAGATTTGCCCTTCTATAGGGCCTTTCATGACCTTTGAGATATCCCAAAGCGTAATCTGGAAGTGTAATTACTGTTGTAATTTAAGAAACATGGCAGCCAATCTTTGCACAGGAAGGTCCCACAATGACCAATAATGACCAGAGAATCTGCTTTCGTGATATTGAATAAATATTTACCAGGCCACTGGGAGAACTCTCCTGATGTTCAAAATAGTGCTCCGGGATCTTTTACTTCACACTTAGACGGCAGAAGGGCCTCAGTTTAACATCTCATGCAAAAGGAAGCATGTTTGACAGCTTAGAACTCGCTCAGTCCCACACTGAAGTGTCAGCCAAGATTTCGTGCTTCAGTTTCTGGTGTGGGGCTTGAACCCATGACCTAACTTGGAAGTGAATGTGCTAACACTAAGTAGGCAGTCATACGTTGGAAATCCCAGGATGGCTACTGTGGAAAAAGGATATGCCCCTTGCGTTAGGGATTATTCTGAGTTTGAGGCTCAGGCACATTGGCACATAACTTACTGTCAATACTGCAAGAGTGGAGTAAGAACTTTCAAGCACAAGCTTTGTTCCTACCCAGGTTACGCATGAATGAAAGCTTTACGTTGTACTTTAAATGGTGCCACCTGACAGAGGATGTTAGGGAAGACTTCTTTTGGCCTCTTTTTAACCTTCTAACAATTTCATACAACACGAGTAGATTCAACGAAGTATTTGGCCACTGCTCAGATCAATAACCCATGCTAAGCTTAAGTATATTAAGCACAAATTTATCAAAGCATTTTTAAGCTTTGATTGTAATTATGGTAACTGAACAAGTGTTAAAACAAACTGTTGTGATGCAAACTTAGTTTCTCAAAAGCAGCTCCTCGGTATTTAATCTTTGTTATATAATATGGTATGTGTGCAGAAAGCAATAGTTCTGTTGGGAGTTTGTACAACTAGGTACCACATTTCTTTTTAGTGGCGCAGTGTTTAGCACCACAGCCTCACAGCTCCAGGGACCCGGGTTCGATTCTGGGTACTACCTGTGTGGAGTTTGCAAGTTCTCCCTGTGACCGTGTGGGTTTTCGCCGGGTGCTCCGGTTTCCTCCCACAGCCAAAGACTTGCAGATTGATAGGTAAATTGGCCATTATAAATTGCCCCTAGTGTAGGTAGGTGGTAGGGAATATGGGATTACTGTAGGGTTAGTATAAATGGGTGGTTGTTGGTCGGCACAGACTCGGTGGGCCGAAGGGCCTGTTTCAGTGCTGTATAAATAAATAACTGATATTGGTGAAGACCTAATCTGCACAACGCAGGACACCAGCAAGGTTGATAAAAGTGTTGTCCAAGTGGGTGGAACTGTACTAGCTTGATTTCATGTTTATCTAATTGAAGTTAGAGAATGACTTGCAAAGTCTTCTCTTTCCACTCTTGCTCTGTTACCTCGGGGGTTCCACAAGGATCTATTCTTGGCCCCCTTCCATTTCTCAACTATATGCTACCCCTCAACAGTATCATCCAAAAATACATCAGGTTCCACATGTATGCCGATGACATTCTGCTCTATCTCACCACAACCTCCTTGGGCCCTTCAGCTATCTCTGATTTGTCACACTGTATGTCTGAAATCCAATATTGGATGAGCAAAAATTTTCTCCAACTAAATATTGGAAAGGCTGAAGCCATTGTCTTTGGTCCCCACCACAAATTCTTTTCTCAGTTCACTGTTTCAATCCCTGATAACCGTCTTAGCTGAGTTTTATTTGACCTTGGGTTGAGTTTCTGATCACGTGTGCACCATCACCAGGACTGTACCTCTATAACATCGCTCGACTCCGACCTTCCCTCAGCTCATCTGTTGCTGAAATCCTCATCCACGTCTTTGCTGCCTCTAGATTTGACTATTCCAATGTTCTCTTGGCCAGCCTCCCATCTTCCACCCTACATAAACTTGTACTCATGCAAAATTCTGCAGGGCATACCTTAACTCGCTCCAAATCTCATTTCATCCATCACCCGACTTTCACTGGCTCCCCATCTGACAAAGTCTTAAGGGAGGTGTGGAGAAAAAGAGTGATTAGGAGATGGTGCGATGAGTCTTAATTTCAATGCAGTTATACGCCGAGGGGAATATGTGGGATGGAGTATTTGCAATTTAGGAGGAACACAGAAGACAGTTCTGAAGTCCAGTGCTTGTAAAAATCATAGAATGGTTAAAACACAGAAGGAGGCCATTCTGCCAATCTTGTCTGTGCCAGCTCTCTGCAATAGCAACTGATGTAGTTTTTTTTTCTCTTTGGATAATCCCGTTCTCTTTTGAAGGTCTCGATTGAATCTGCCTCCATGACTTCAAAACTGAGAAAAATTGTGACGGGCAGAAAGAACATGGGGGGAGGCTAGAAGTGAGAGGTAGTAATGTATCAGAGGACAGTCTTTTATGTATCGAGTCCGGGAGTGCAAGATACTCTTCAGACATGGGAGTAATATTCAATCCACTGTGAACCTGGATTTTATAGCATTAAGATTTGTCAAGGGGGTTCAGGGTAGGTGGGGAAAGAAGTATTTGGGAAAAAAAGATGGAACCAAAGCTTTTTGGAGTCCATGAGCAGTGAAGGAGATGTGGGAGTGCCATTTGAGGTCAGAGGGGATAGTGATCCCAAGAATGTCAGTGGGCAAATGAGCACCAGGATGGAACCATGAAAGATGAGCGATGGTAGGTGTTAATAGGACCTACTAGGGACCTGAAAGAACTGCAGCCTTGATTAGCTGATCACATCTCTATACTGTTTGCAAAACCCAAATTTGTGTCCTTGAAGAATTTAAATGAGCAACTACACTCTCCCATTGACTGCACTTTGATAGAATGTAGTTTTCTGGATGCCTATCCTGCTATGGCTTAAAGAGTAAACAAGTAATTACTTGCTACAGCAGTTTTTAAATTTGGGGTGATTGTATACATTTACACAGTTATTAAATACAGCCCCTGCTGGCTTCAGTTTTAAATTATATGGCGATGAGCTTGCAGTAGGTAGCTTCTGATGTAGAGTCCTTTAATAGGAGTTGCTATTTTACTAAATAATTACTAGGCACTAGCCAGCGGAAAAGCCCCTGGGAAGGACAGCATTACCCCTGAAATAATCAAGAGTGTCAAGCCTGCTATACTCTCAGCACTACATGAACTGCTATGCCTGTGCTGGGACGAGGGAGCAGTACCTAAGGACATGCGCGATGCCAATATCATCACCCTCAATAAAAACAAAGGTGACCACGGTGACTGCAACAACTACCGTGGAATCTCCCTGCTCAGCATAGTGAGGAAAGTCTTTGTTCGAGTCGCTCTAAACAGGTTCCAGAAGCTGGCCGAGCGCGTCTACCCTGAGGCACAGTGTGGCTTTCGTGCAGAGAGATCGACTGTTGACATGCTGTTCTCCCTTCGCCAGATACAGGAGAAATGCTGCGAACAACAGATGCCCCTCTACATTGCTTTCATTGATCTCACCAAAGCCTTTGACCTCGTCAGCAGACGTGGTCTCTTCAGACTACTAGAAAAGATTGGATGTCCACCAAAGCTACTAAGTATCATCACCTCATTCCATGACAATATGAAAGGCACAATTCAACATGGTGGCTCCTCATCAGAGCCCTTTCCTATCCTGAGTGGCGTGAAACAGGGCTGTGTTCTCGCACCCACACTTCTTGGGATTTTCTTCTCCCTGCTGCTTTCACATGCGTTCAAGTCTTCTGAAGAAGGAATTTTCCTCCACACAAGATCAGGGGGCGGGTTTTTCAACCTTGCCCGTCTAAGAGCGAAGTCCAAAGTACGGAAAGTCCTCATCAGAGAACTCCTCTTTGCTGACGATGCTGCTTTAACATCTCACACTGAAGAATGCCTGCAGAGTCTCATCGACAGGTTTGCGGCTGCCTGCAATGAATTTGGCTTCATCAGCCTCAAGAAAACGAACATCATGGGGCAGGACGTCAGAAATGCTCCATCGATCAATATTGGCGACCACACTCTGGAAGTGGTTCAAGAGTTCACCTACCTAGGCTCAACTATCACCAGTAACCTGTCTCTGGATGCAGAAATCAACAAGCGCATGGGAAAGGCTTCCACTGCTATGTCCAGACTGGCCAAGAGAGTGTGGGGAAAATGGCGCACTGACACGGAACACAAAAGTCCGAGTGTATCAAGCCTGTGTCCTCAGTACCTTGCTCTATGGCAGCGAGGCCTGGACAATGTATGTCAGCCAAGAGCGACGTCTCAATTCATTCCATCTTCGCTGCCTCCGGAGAATACTTGGCATCAGGTGGCAGGACCGTATCTCCAACACAGAAGTCCTCGAGGCGGCCAACATCCCCATCTTATACACACTACTGTGTCAGCGGCGCTTGAGATGGCTTGGCCATGTGAGCCGCATGGAAGATGGCAGGATCCCCAAAGACACATTGTACAGCGAGCTCGCCACTGGTATCAGACCCACCAGCCGTCCATGTCTGCGCTTTAAAGACGCCTGCAAATGCGACATGAAGTCCTGTGACATTGATCACAAGTCATGGGAGTCAGTTGCCAGCGTTCGCCAGAGCTGGCGGGCAGCCATAAAGGCGGGGCTAAAGTGTGGCGAATCGAAGAGACTTAGCAGTTGGCAGGAAAAAGACAGAGGCGCAAGGGGAGAGCCAACTGTGTAACAGCCCCGACAAACAGGCTCTTCCACAGGTGCTGCAGAAAAATTTGTCACTCTAGAATTGGTCTTTATAGCCACTCCAGGCGCTGCTCCACACACCACTGACCACCTCCAGGCGCTTACCCATTGTCTCTCGAGATAAGGAGGCCAAAGCAGACTCGGCACTAACACTTATTTCAAAGTAGAGATGGTGACTTTTATTGATAAATAAATGTTATCTAAATACTTCTATTTTCTGCTCATTTGAAACTGCTTGAATTGCTTCAGGAAAGATGAAGATCATGTTAATTTAGTGAAGCAAAGCTGAATTATGAATGTCTTGATGGGTATACTGAGATTCATTCATGGGATGTGGGCATCGTTGTAAGTCCCATCCCTAATTGCTCAAGAAAATGGAGGTGAGCTGTCTTCTTGACCAACTCGGTGGCTTGCTCGGCCATTTCAGAGGGCAGAGCTAAGTGATCCCATAACCAATGGATCAGATCTAAGCTCTGCACATCCAGCCATGAATGGTGGTGGATCATTAAATAACTAACTGGAGGAGGTAGCTCCACAAATATCCCCATTTTTAATGATGGGGGAGCCCAGCACATCAATGCAAAAAAGGTAAGGCAGCATTTGCAACAATCTTCAGCCAGAAGGGCCGGGTGGATGATCCATCTCGATCTCCTTTTGAAGTCCTCAGCATCACAGATGCCAGACTTCAGCCAATTCGATTCACCCCGTGTGATAAAAGAAACAACTGAAGGCATGGGATACTGCAAAGGCTATGGGCCCTGACAATATTCCGGCAATAGTGTTCCAAAACTTGCCACGTCCCTAGCCAAGCTGTTCCAGTACTGGCATCTACCCTGCAATGTGGAAAATTGCCCAGGTATGTCCTGTACACAAAAAGCAGGACAAGCCCAATCCGGCCAATTACCGCTCCATCAGCCTACTCTTAATCATCAGTAAAGTGATGGAAGGTATCATCGACAGTGCTATCGAGCAGCAGTTGCTTAGCAATAACCAGCTTGGTGACACTCAGTTTGGGTTCTGCCAGGGCCACTCAGCTCCTGAGCTCATTACAGCCTTGGTTCCAACATGGACAAAAGAGACAAATTCAAAGAGGTGAGGTGAGAGTGACTGCCCTTGACGTCAAGGCAGCATTTGACCGAATATGGCATCAAGGATCCCCAGGAAAACTGAAGTCAGTGGGAATCGTGGAAAACTCTTCACTGGTTGGAGTCATACCTAGCACAAAGGAAGATGGTATTGTTTGTTGAAGGTCCATCATCTTCAGCTCCAGGACATCACTGCAGGAGTTCCTCAGGGTAGTGTCCAAGGCCCAACCATCTTCAGCTGCTTCATCAATGACTTTCCTTCAATCATAAGGTCAAAGTGGGGATGTTTGCTGATGATTGTGCAATGTTCAGTACCATTCGCGACTCCTCAGATGCTGAAGCAGTGTAGAAATGCAGCAAGACCTGGACAATATCCAGGCTTGGGCTGATAAGTGGCAAGTAACATTGGCGCCACACAAGTGCCAGGCAATGACCATCTCCAACAAGAGAAAATCTAACCATCTCTCCTTGACATTCGGTGGCATTACGATTGCTGAATCCCCCACTATCAACATCCTAGGGGTTACCATTGACCAGAAGCTGAACTGGAGTAGCCATATAAATACCGTGGCTACAAGAGCAGGTCAGAGGCTGGGAATCCTGTGGCGTATGAAATGTTCACCTGTGGAGTAACTCACCTGTCTCCCCGAAGCCTGTCCACCATCTACAAGGCACAAGTCAGGAGTGTGATGGAATACTCTCCACTTGCCTGGATGCAGCTGCAACAACACTCAAGAAGCTCGACGCCATCCAGAACAAAGCAGCCCGCTTGATTGGCACCCCGTTCACAAATATTCACTCCCTCCAGCACTGATACACAGTGGCAGCAGTGTGTACCATCTACATGATGCACTGCAGCAAAGCACCAAGACTCCTTAGACAGCACCTTCCAAACCCGAGACCTCTACCAACTAGAAGGACATGGGCAGTAAATGCATGGGAACACCACCATCTGCAAATCCCTCCAAGCCACACTCCATCCTGACTTGGAACTATATCGCTGTTCCTTCACTGACGCTGGGTCAAAATCCTGGAACTCTCTTCCTAACAGCATTGTGGGTGTTCCTGCCTCACATGGACTGCAGCGGTTCAAGAAGGCAGCTCACCACCACCTTCTCAAGGGCAATTAGGGATGGGCAATAAATGCTGGCTTAGTCAGCGACACCCACATCCCATGAATTAATAAAAAAAAAGTGAAGGGTCTGGAGTCACATATGCCAGAGTGAGCAAGAATGGCAGATTTTCTTCCCTAAAGGATGTTAGTGAGAATAATTCGATAGTTTCATGGCCGCAATTAATGATATGAGCTTTCTATTCCAAATTTATTTACCAGTTGAACTTAGTTTCCCCAGTGTGGTGGGATTTGAACTCATCTGCAGATTACTAGTCCAGTAATATAACCACTATGCTACTGTCCCCCTATACCTCTATGGAATGTTTTAAAAAAAAAACCTTAAAAGTGTAATGTTGGTCCACCAGCATGTCTGCAGTGGTTTGTTTGAAGGCAGCTTGCAAAAACAATTGGCATGATAATATTTATCATGGGTATGACCCTGTAAGATCTTTGGTATTGGTGCCTGTTATCAGTTTGAATTTTTACACATATGAACAAACTTAATAATCGCAGACCATTAAGTCATTATAGGAATAAAATAAACAAGCAACCTTGGATAATCCATGTAGTACAGTGGCTTGTTCCCTGTAGATTCAGAGGATAGTTGAGTACGTGACATTACCACTGACTAATTGTTAATTTGTGTAGCGATTGTGTTTAGTTGTATGCAGATGGTGGATGGTGTTAAACATCAGCAAGCTTGTTATAGAAGGATAGGGCTGGAGCCTATATTGACTCAGTTTCACATTTATTGTGCAGAATAAAAGGATGATAAACATGCTCTTCACACACATCCCTCTCCCAGTCCCAGTGAGTGTCTGCTTTTAAGTGCTCAACAAAACCCAATTAACTCCCTTCACCTACATATAATCACACAATTAACAGATTCCTTTCTGTCTCTTGCAATACAACTTGTATTAACATGCTCAATATTTCAAAATAAATGAAAATTAAATTCCATATTGGGCACAAAGGCACATGTGAGACGTCACTCATCCACCTCCAACAATTTCTTTGCACTCTCATTTCTCTGTGAAACAATCATATCTGCTGACTTACATCTATCCATTTAAGTTTGGAGATTTCCTTTCTCTCTAGCATTTGTTTCAATCCAGCGAGGTCAATACATAGTCTTTTCTCACTTACGCTTTTTGTAGAGTTTACATTGTCTCACCAAAAACAGAACAGTCAATGGGTATCCTATCTTCAGGATACCCTTGTTCAGAATTTCGCCCAAAATATTTGACAAATAGAACCCCGTGTCCACTGTCTCCACAAGACCCAGTGTTTCTGCAGCTAACGTGCTTTTAACAACCCATTTTAATTTCTTAGCTTCCCAAGCTGAAGGACAACATTTCGCATTTTCACCCATCAGAAATATTATGAAGCCAGCTACACTCTAATACCAATCAGCAAGATTAGTTTCTGAAGCATCACTAAAAATTATTAGCTTTGTGTTTTTTGGGTCACCTAAGGATGGGAACTTCAGTACACATTTCTCCATATTTAGTTTTTTTTCAATGTTTTATTTGCCCTTAAAAACATTCTCAACTTTTGGATGTTTCATCATCGTGCTCCAGCACATCTAAAATATCAGGCCTTGTCTGAGAGCCCAACCAGTTTAATTGACCCACCAGGCTTCGCAATTGCTCAATCTCTGCTTTAGATTCTGCGTTCACCTAATACGATTAACAGGGATGGGAGTAACACTCACTAAGTAGGATTGTTGATTCAAACTTCTTCCAGATTTATTCTGCTTAATATCTAAACCAATATATTTAAAGGCCCCCAAAGCCTGACTCCCAATCTTAAATTCTGCCTTAACCTTAGTAACATATTTCTAAAAATCTGCAGTGCCACCCCATAAGAAAATCAATGTGCATCATTAAGATGCCTGAAAGTGTCCCTTTATGATACCAGTAAAACATCGCAGGATCTGCTTTTAGTTGAACACAACCAGTTTTCAACAAAACAGATCTCACTGAGAAATACCACACCCTGGAAGCATGATTAAGGCAATAGACCACATTTGTTCAGTTTCCATAATTTTCTTTCTGTATCTGCTGCCTCTTTAGGTGGTTTCAGATACACCTCTCTCTGAAAAGTATCACCTTGCAGAAATGCAGCTTTTATGTCAATGGATCTACATTCCCATAAATATGTGGCTAAAAGAGCCAAAAGGATTTTAAAAATTACTTTTCCAGCTGTGGGAGTGTCTACTCTAACATCGGTATCCCCCAATCGCTCTTCAAAACCCCTCGCTACTAGCCTCGCTTTAGCCTTATAAGTTCCATCGGGAAGAATTTTTTCAGCACAAATCCATTGATGTGACAAGGCTGGCTGTCCCCTATCTGGTACCTTAGAATAGACTCCAAACTCTAATTCCTTATGTTTTGCTTCTCTTATAGTTTATCCTCAAATCTATTAGCAGCCACTAAAACTTCATGATCATGAGGACTTCTGCTTCTAGTTCTATTCTGAGACTGCTCTCTAGCCTTAGTTTCATTGTGTAATCTGTTCATACTACAGCACTTTCTTGTCTTTTGGAGTACTGCTAGAAGATCTCCCTCACCCTTTATCGGAGACTGTTTCTCCACTGCGTGATCGCTTCTTTACGCAAGAGTAACTTCCTGACCCACTATCAAAACTTGCACTACGCTTTCTTACCCTCCACTCTTATCACCACGTTCTGCCAGTCCATGGCTCTGGCTTCTTGGCCATCATCTTGAACATTTAACTAATATATTAGATTTTCCTGCACACCCCACAATTGTTGCATCCTTCCATTTATCAGACCCCTCTGGAATATATGTCACCCAGGTGCCTATTCGAGGCAATTAGCCTTTGGATGCACTAACTCTTTCCTGAGCATCATGATCGGTTACATTACTATCCAACTCTTGACCTACCTTTGCCTCAGGACCTTCATCACAAAACACGAGTATTTGAGGTACAAGGTTCCTCTGTTCCCCCTATCAGCTGCTCACATTGAGATTTTGTAATCAACCCTGATTAATCGTGAAGAATGAACCGTAACAGTTTGATTTCCATGCTTGATAACTACTGTCTTACCATCCCGACCGATTACCTTACCAGGGCCCTTCCATTCCCTATAGCTCTCTCTTACAATATACAAAATCTCCTTAATTAAATTCTGCCTCATATGGCCTTATACGATGCCTTGAGGTCTGCGAATTTTCTTAGAGACCTCAGCCTGGATGAAAGCCCATCTCCCCGCATGTAAAGCATTCAGATGTGTAGAAAAAAATGGAACTAATTGTAGTACCTTCTAGAGCAGGAGGACTGTCGCACAGTACAGAAGGCAATTTGGGATTCCGCCCATAGACCAATTGATGGGGACAATATCCTCCAGCCATCTGAAGTGAATTCTTTGCATGAACCGCCCATGATAGGGCAGTTGTCAACTTGCAGTTTGGCTGGTCAGCCTAGATTTTATGTAACATTTCACCAACCACTGCATGATTCTTGTCTTTGTCCCATACCTTTTAAATCCATGGCAACTACCTCGTTAGTCACGTGCCAATGGAAGATGGACGTGATGGTGTCCTCTGATACTTTTTACAAATCTCTATTATCCTCGTATACTGTCCGTCAATCACACCTGCATCTTTTAGTAGGGTTTTTAATCTCTGACAAGGGTGAGCAAATTGCCTGTGCAACTTTAAGACAATTTGCCTTTTATCTCTGATTCGTAACGCCTGATGCCATCAACACTTCGAACACTGTGACTAGAAATATCAGGTTTTGTTAACGGGATACAATAATGCCCCGACTGGATAAATTGCAAATTCACTGGCTTCCCAAAAACAATTGCCTTATGCTCCATATCAAGTTTCATCTGTGCCTTTTTCATTTGAAGGCTCACTTAAGAGTAAAGGTATCTCACTGGAGACTACATCAGTACTGATAAAGTGGCTTACCCCGGCTATTTTACTTGGGATTACTACTCTGTTCAGTGACTTCAATGTGTAGTCATCACCAAACCTAAAGCTGGTAATACTTTTATACTCCTTAACCTTGCATCAATCCTCACTACTGAGTGAATCCAGCTAACACTTTAATCAATCAGTTCCACATACTGTCGAGGTACAAGCACTATCTAGTACTGCTCAGTTGAACAAATCAGCAATTGACACATTCATCACAGGACTAAAACTCCTTGTGACTAGTACAATTCCTTCAGATCCATCAATATTTTCCTCTCTGCTTCCGAATTTTCTGCGTCGTGTTATTTTGAAGACTTTGCCCCTCCGCTTCGGGCAGTTCATTGCGTAGTGATACTTTGAGTCACATCTGAAACACCTATTAACTGTTCCTTGGGCATTCCTGGGATTCATTCGCCTTTGATTGCTGTTCCAACCCTGTCTTCCTTTGTAATATTCAGACCTGCTAAAGGTGCTTTCATCCTCATTCCTCCTGTTTTTAATTCTTCCATTGTACTTAGGCCTGCTTCCAGTTCCTGGATTATTTCTAAATCTTGTAAACATTGAGTCCTCCATTCTTTGTGTCACCTCAGAGTGAGCTGCTTGTTCTACCAGGACTGCAGGAAATGACTGCTTCCCCTGGAATTTTTTTTAAGGACGCGAACGTTTGGTCCAACGGGGAGTCTTTGTCCAAGAACCGAACCCCAGTTAGAACCAGGAGCCTGCCCATATGCAACACTCTAGCACAACCTAGCAATTTAAAAGCTAGCACTGAACCAGGGATCTCCAAATTGAATTTCCTCACTCTTTTATACAGTCTGTTAAATTCCATGATATATTCCTCCATTGAATAACCATTTGTTTTCCAAAATCTGACCATGCCTCATATGTATGCAATAGGTCATCTTTCTTGTAAATTTCATCCAAAAATCCTAACAGAAGATCCAACCCTTCATTAGTATCCAACTGACAAGCATCCAGTTCAGAAAACACTTTACTTCTGATTTTACTTTTGGTAGGAAGTGACAACGTCAAGGCCATATCTTGTTTCCTTTTTGGCAGAAATGTAACCTGTGTTCACATATCCACTTCATTCTTCCACTGGTCATATGGTTCAGACTCCGAAAACATCAGATGGTAATCATATCCTGACAATTTGCGCTTGTTTTCTGCCATATTTTTCACAATGTCCCTTGAGGCTTTAGCTTTCTATCGTCAAAAAAAAATCCTATTTTCCAGCCTTCAGCTTTAGGCAACCATCCTCTGCTACCATGTTAAACTCCAGAAAGCTTATTATAGAAGGATAAGGCTGGAGCCTATATTTACTCAGTTTTACATTTATTGTACAGAGTAAAAGGATTACAAGCATGTAGCTCTTCAGACAAATCCCTCTCTCAGTCCCAGTGAGTGTCTGCTTTTAAGCGCTCAACTAAAACCCCAATTAACTCCCTTCACCTACATATAATCATATATTGGCCATCAACAGGGATCACTTGTGCTCAATAGGAACAGACTGAAACTTTGGTTGTTGGGTTAGAAGGTGTATGTTTGTAATGTGTATCTCTGTAAATTAATGCTTATGGAAGTCTGTAAAGATTAGCTGATTCTATTCTTCACCCCCTGGCTTTCTGAAATATATTATAGCAGCAGAGGATGATTGCCTAAAGGTGAAGGTTGGAAACTAAGACTTTTTTTTGTCAGACAAAAAACCAAAATCCTAATAGCCATTGTCAAAGATGACAGAAAGCAAGTGTAAATTGATGGGGTATTCTATATTCCTATATTCTCGGAGTCTGATCCATATGACAATGGAAGAATGAAGTGGATATGTCGATATGGGTTACATCCCTACCAAAGAGAAAATAAAATAGGTTTTGGCATTGTTGCTTCCTACAAGAAGTATACTCAGAAGTGTTTTGTGAGATGGTTGTCCATCAGTTGGATAGGGAAGAAGGTTTGGACCTTATATTTGATTGAGTTCTTGGATGAAGTCTCCAAGATGATCTGTTAAATGCCTATGAGGCATGGTCAGAATTTGATAGATTTTGGAAACCAGATGCCATTCTATGAAAGAATATGTCATGGAGTTTAACATTGAATTTTGTCAAGCTTTTATACAATTTGAGGATCCCTGGATCAGTACTAGCATTTAAGTTACTGGATTGTACTAATCCAATGACTACTGCCTAATAAAATTTATTCCTGGCAAAACAGTATTTTCCTTCAGTCTTCAGGTAACAAATGAGACATTCTGCGGTGACACAAAGAATGATTACCAGATTTTGAAAGGTACCGGAAGCAGACGTCAATACAACAGAAGGATTAAAGACAGGCAGAATGAGGATGAAAGCACATTTAGCAGATCTGGCTATTACTGCAGAAGACAAAATTGAAACAAAAATAATGGGTGAATGAATCTCAGGAATGCCCAAGGAATAGGTGCTTCAAGTGCGATTCGATGCATCATTATCTGGTGAACTGTCCAAAATGAAGAGGTAGGGTCCTCGAAATGTCACATAACCAAGAGAATGCTGAGGAAAAGGATGAAGATAATGATGAATCTGAACAAATTATATTGATCACAAGGAGTTTTAGTCCTGTGCTGAATGCGTTTAGTCACGGACCTTTTTAACTGCAGTCCTAGATCGTGCTTGTACTTCAGTATGTGGGATGGATTGGTTAAAATGTTAACTTGATTCACAAAGTAGTGAGGATCAACACCAGGCTAAGGAATATAAAAGTACTACTTGCATTAGGTTTGGCGATAACAACACTTTGAGGTCATTAAAGAGAGTTGTAATTTGATGTAAAATAGCTGGAGCAAGCCATTCTGTAAGTGCTGATGTAATCTCTAATGCAATACCTGTGTTGTTGAATAAACCTATGAAAAAAGCACAAATGAAACTTGACATGGAACATGATAAAGTGATTTTTTTTTGGAAAGTCAGTTGATCTGCAGTTTATCCAGTCAAGATATTATTGTGTCCCCTTAACAAAAACTGATGTTTCTCATCCGTGGGTTAGACCGGCATTACTGGCAGCAGGTGATAAGAATCAGAGAAGAAAATTGTCTTTAAATTACATAGACAATTTGCTCACCCTACTTGTGAAAGGTTAAAAAATCCTGCTAAAAGATGCAGGTGTAGTTTATGAAGAATATACAGGGCTCATAGAAGAGTTTAGTGAGAGTTGTGAAATTTGCAAGATTTGGAAGATGCCACCACGTCCTATTGTAAGTCTTCCATTGGCATGTGACTAATGAGGTAGTTGCCATGGATCTGAAGGTATGGTACAAAGACAAATATTTTCATTGTACATTTTACTAGAGCTGGTGACAAGATTTAGTCTTTCTACAGTAATACATAGTAAGGATGAAAGGGTTATTGTTGACAAAATCATGGAGCAATGGATAGGAACTGGACTTGGAACACCAGTGAAGTTTCTGACTGATAATGGCTGGTAATTTGCCAATGACGAGTTCAGCGACTTGTGAAAATATAAAGATGGCCATAAATATCGCAGCTGACACTCTTTTCAGCAATGGACTCTGAAAGGACTCATGCAGCGATCGATGAAATGCTGCATAAAATCTTAGCTGATCAACTAGACTGCAAGTTGTAAATCGCCCTGGCGTGGGATGGTTCATGCAAAGAATTCAGTCCAGATGGTTGGAGGATATAGTCTATGGTGAAATCCCAAACTACCTTTACTGCTGTGCAAGCGTCCTCTTCTTCTCTAAGGTACTACAATTATTCAATTTTCTTTCTGCCCATAGAGTCGTAATGGCACAGAAGGATGTAATTTGGCCCATCGAGTCCATGTCGGCTCTCTGTAAAGCAACCCAATCAGTCCAATTCCCCTGCTCTATCCCCATAGCCCTGCAGGTTCATTTCCCTCAAGTGGCAATTCAATTTCCTTTTGAAATCATACATCGTCTCTGCTTCCGCCACCCTCGTAGGCAGTGAGTTCCAGGTCATTAAAACTCGCATAAAGTTCTTCCTCACATCCACCTCCACCCGCACCGCGCCCCCCCCCCCTTCCACCCCCCCAGCAGCTCTTGCCCAAAACCTTTAAATCTGTGACCCTGCCCTTGTTCCATCAACGTTTGAATGCTTCACATGCAAGGAGACAGGCTTTCATCAAGGCTGAGGTCTTGGAGAAAATTTGCAGAGCACTGAGGCATTATATTAGATCATCTGAGATAGAGTTTAATATATTATACTATAAAAGAGAGGGTGATGAGCAATGGAAAAGCCCTTGTCAGGTAATAACTCGTGATGGTAAGACATTGCTTATCAAACATGGCAATCAAGCTGTTAAGGTTCATTCCTCACAATCATTTGGAATTAATTACCGAAACTCAAGACTCTGAGCAGCTGATAGTAGTAAACGAGGCACCTTTTACCTCAAATGCTCATGAGTTTTGGGATGAAGGCCCTGAGGAACAGAATGCAGTAGATCCAGGGCTGGATAGTGGTAATGTGAGTGACATTGGCACACATGAAAGCACTACCGCATCCAGAGGTTGATTGCCCATAGTGGGCAGATGTAGAAGTAGAGGCCTTAGCATGAATAGATTACGCAATGAAATAAAGGACACAGAACAGTCTCATAACAGAACTAGAACTAGAAGCAGAAGCCCTAATGATCATGAAGTTCTAGTGGCTGTCAATAAACCTGAGGATAAATCAATAATAGAGGCAAAACAAAGGGGTTAGATAGTTGAAGAGAGTTTGGAGTTTATTCTGAGGCCCCAGATAAGAGGTGGCCAACTTTGTCACTTAGTTGGATTTGTACTGAAAAAGTCCTTGCAGATGGGACTTGTATAAAGTGAGGCTAGTTGCTAGGGGTTTTGAAGAAAGACTGGGTGATACAAGGGAGTCTAGGGTTATAGGGGGAAGGCAAGAAAGTGGAGTTAAAGTCACAATCAAATCAGCAATGATCATATTGAATGGTGGAGCAGGCTTGAGGGGGCAAATGGCCTATTCCTACTCCTATTCCTTATGATCTTATGAGTGGACTCTCCCACTGCTGGAAAAGTAATCTTAAAAATCTTTAGTTCTTTTGGCCACATTTGTGGGAGTATAGATTATTTGATGTAAAAGCCGAGTGATACTTTTCAGAGATATGTCTCTGAAACCGCCTAAAGAGGCAGCAGATACAGAAGAAAATCTATGGAAACTAAACAAATTCATATATAGCCTGAATGATGCTTCCAGCGTGTGGTATTTTCCGTGAGATCTGTTTTACTGAAAATGGGTTGTGTTCAACTAAAGCAGATCCCAAAATGTTTATTGGTATCATAAAGGAAAACTTTCAGACATCTTCATGATGCAAGTTGATGATTTCTTATGGGTTGGTACTGCAGAATTTGAGAAATGTGTTAAGATTGGGGTAGAATGTAAAATTTGAAGTCAGGCTTGTGGATCTTTTAAATATATTGGTTTAAATATTAAGCAGAGTAGGTCTGAAATGACCTTCAAATCAACAATCCTATTTAGAAATTAGAAAATCCTATTTACTCCCATCTTGGTTAATCATACTAGGTCGTCACAGAAAGATTATATATCTTGAGAAGAGACCGCAATTGTGAAGCTTGATTTGGTCTGTTGAACATTCAGAATAGACCAGACGCTCATTTTAATGTATTGGAGTTAAGTACTACAATGAAACACCCTAAAGACAAAGCATGCAGAAAATTAAATCTGGAGAAATGCATACTTAAGTTCCCATCCTTAGGTAACTCAAAGAACATGAAGTTAGTAATTTTTAGCCATGCTTCATATTCTAATCTTATGCATATTCTAGTGCAGCTGGTTTCATATTTCTGATGGGTGAGAATGGAAACTTATCTCCTTTAGCTTGGGAAGTTTAAAAAAAAAAAGGATTGTTTAGGCAGTGGATATGGGATTCTATTTTAAGTGAGATTCTGTACAATGGACGTACTGAAGATAGTATACCTTTATTTTATTTTATTTATTTAGAGATACAGCACTGAAACAGGCCCTTCGGCCCACCGAGTCTGTGCCGACCATCAACCACCCATTTATACTAATCCCATATTCCTACCTGTCCCTATATTCCCCTACCACCTACCTATACTAGGGGCAATTTATAATGGCCAATTTACTTATCAACCTGCAAGTCTTTTGGTGGTGGGAGGAAACCGGAGCACCCGGCGAAGACCCACGCAGACACAGGGAGAACTTGCAAACTCCGCACAGGCAGTACCCAGAATTGAACCCGGGTCCCTGGAGCTGTGAGGCTGCAGTGCTAACCACTGCGCCACTGTGCCGTCCTACCTGTTGAATGTAATATAGATAATCGGTCATTGTGGGATAGTGTACACTGCAAAAAGTGAGAGTGACGAATGTCATGGATTTCCCTTGTTGGCTTAAGAAATTAAATAGAGAAATGAAATCTCAAATTCAAATAGGTGGATGCAAGTCATTAATTATCTGATTGTTTTACCAAAACAAATGGATGTATGAAGAAATTGTTAGGGGTCTCAGAGGAAGGGTGTCTCGCAGTGTAATCCTTTGTACAGAATATTGGAGGTCTTTGATTTAATTTGATTTGAAATTTTGGTTGGATACCTAAACTCTAATTTTACTTAAAGAGAGGGAATCTGTTAATTGTATATTAATTGTGCTTAATTTTATGCAAATGATGGGCATCAACTGGGGATTTACATGTGCTTCTATAAATAGGAACAGACTGAAACTGTGGTTGTTGGTTTAAGAAGTGCATGATTTATAATGTGTATTTCTGTTCATAAATGCTTATAAAATGTGTAAAGATCGGCTCCAGTTCTATCCTTCACCATCTGGCCTTCTGGAATATAACACTAATATGTAATATAAGCAGCAATTATACAAAAGAATATAGAAAGTATTAAATAAGCTAGTCATCTTTGTGCCTACTCCATCTAACAAGTTGATTTTGATGCATGCTATTATTATTTCCCTAATTTGCTGAGTGAGACAAGGATAACTTGAATTTATATAACTCCTTTCATGTAGTTAAATGTTGTATAGGTGAAGTCAAATAAAATTTGAGTACAGGTGACCGAAATCTTGGTTGTAGATGTAGGTTTTGTTGTTAATGTTGAAGGTACAGACTGGCAGGGCCCAGATTGGCATAAATGTAAATGTGATCTTGTCCTCCAGGTGTGTGAAGGGAGCAGCTTTCCCTCCACATTGCTGGTTGGTGCCTTCAACATTAACAACAACAATATCAAGAGCTAAGGGAGTAAACGTGACAAAATCAGTAGTGGAGTCCCATTAGGCAGTTGTTGTTGCCCTCAGGTTAACACCTCTGGTAACTCCTGCAACCGAATAGGCCCCAGATGTATAGGCATTTGCCTTTCTTCTGGACGCCAGCCTACAAGGTTGAGAGGGGGGTGCAGATGCTAGGCAAGTCTGCACCTCCTAAAAACAATGCCTAGGCTACGCAGCAAACAAAGAAAGGTAACCTTTCGGCTTGGCATTGGCCTTCACAGCCATCAGCAAAGATGCACCAAGAGAAACCCTACCTAAATGGATTGTTTGCTGCATGTCCATCATCTTTCGTAGATGGAAGGATGCCAGCCAGTAGAGGTAGATGTTAAGGAATGTCTTGCAGGAGGAGAGGGAGGTAGAGAGGCTGAGAGAGTTAGGGAAATTTGAGCGTGGTAGTGGTAATAGGTAGCACAATGCTTTGAAGAAGAGAAAGCACTTGGAAAACTTTTTCTTGATGCTTAAAGGTAACTCGATGTTAACATCAGGTTATTAGCTTAATTTTAGAAACATAGAAAATAGGAGCAAGAGTAGGTCTTTCGGCCCTTAGAGCCTGCTCCGCCATTCATTATGCTCATGGCTGATTATCCAACTCAGTAACCTGTTCCTGCTTTCGCCCCATACCCTTTGATCCCTTTAGAACCAAGAGCTATATCTAACTCCTTCTTGAAAACATACAATGTTTTGGCCTCAACTGCTTTCTGTGGTAGCGAATTCCACAGGCTCACCACTCTCTGGGTGAAGAAATTTCTCCTCATCTCAGTCCTGAAAGATTTACCCTGTATCCTTAGATTATGACCCCAGGTCATAGTGTCGCGTTCAGATCTTGCTGGTTGAGTTCCGCAGATGACCTTCCTACAGTCCCAGCAGTAATATGCTGCAAGCCTGCTTTTATTGCATTCTCTAACTTTAGGATGGTATTGGGTAGATGTAAAACACGATCTTTCCCAGGCCAAAATTTAATAATTAAGTGTTTAGAAGATTGAGGGAATTATCTGATTGAGATGTTTAAAATGATAGGTGCTGTTCCTTTAGGTCATTCTGGAATGCTTTTGATTGATCCTGAACAGCTGTTCATCCTGGGCCAGGCAGGGATATGTCAGTATTGGTGAAAGTGGAATAACTTGTTTAAAGATTCCCTTTAGAAAGGACAAGCGATTAAACTAATCTCAAGATATATGCTGCTTAGTATTTTGAGTCAGTTGATACTGGAAGGATATTATCCAGATTTAGCAAAGTAAGGTTATTTTTAGATCAAAAGCTATATCGTTGCAGCTGTGAAATAATACCCCTGGAACTAATAGTGTTCCATATGTGAAAATTGCTAGCTTTTTACTATTGTGGGTTCCCTAAGTACATATAAAAGTTCATTGAATGTTCCTTTTTTTTGCATATGCCTCAAGCTGTGGCAACTAACAGACCTTGGTATATTGGTTTAGAATTTAATCCATCAATGAAGTCACAGCACTGAAAGGAATTCATTTCAAGTTGCAAAACTCATAAAATTCTAATAGGACATATTGGTAAATTGGAAATAAAAATACAGGTAGAGGAGTTGTTTGGGCTTAATGGGCTAGAGTGTTTTTTGATCAAATCAAACGGCCAGGTTTTAATTCTTTGCAAGTGGGTGGGTTTTGAATGAGCTAAAATCTCACCCATTGAATCTTGCAGCACAGAAAGAAGCCATTTGGCCTGTCATGCTATTGTGTGCTAACAGTTTGAGATCATGGGCCTTGGACGTCACTGATTAGAATATACTTCAGCTTTTACAATTTGACAAAATCACAAAAATTCAGCATGGCCCCTAGTTCTAGATTCCCCCAAGAGGGGAAACATCCTCTTGGCATTTACCCTGTCAAGCCTCCTCAGAATCTTGTATGTTTCAATAAGATCACCTCAGTCTTCTAAACTCCCTTGAGTATAGGCCTAACCTGCTCAACCATTCCTGCTAAGACAAACCCTTCATCCCAGGAATCAGCCTAGTGAATCTTCTCTGAACTGCTCACAATGCAAGTATGTCCCTCCTTAAATAAGGTGACTAAAGCTACACAGTACTCTAGGTACGGTCTCCCCAATGTCCTGTATAGTTGTAGTTATACTCCATCCCCTTTGCAATAAATGCTAACATTCCATTTGTCTTCCTAATTACTTGTTGTACCTGCATGCTGAATGTTTTTTTATGATTTATATACAGGGACACCCAGATCCCTCTGTACTGCAGCATTCTGCAATCTGTCTCCATGTAAATAATCTGCTTTTCTATTCTTCCTGCCAAAGTGGACAACCTCACATTTTCCTTCATTATAATAGATCTGCCAAATTTTTGTCCACTCACTGTACCTATCTGTATCCCTTTGCATACTGTTTGTATCTTCCTTCCAACTTGGTATAACCTCAGTTCTGATATCACTGTAGTAAATCTTTTTTGTACCTTCTCCAGTATTCTATAATATGGAGACCTGAACTCCCGAGTGTGTGTCATGCAAAAACTTGTTGCCTGTGTCCTTAACTCGTATCAAGTCCCATTCCCACTTACTTATCCCTGTGATCACTGACCTACATTGGCTCCCAGTCAGGCAACACCTTGATTTTTAAAATTGTCATCCTTTGTTTTCAAATCCTTCCGTGGCCTCACCCCCTCCTCTCTAATCTCCTCCAGCGCACAATGCTATGTGATATCTGCTGTCCTTCCCTGGTCTGGACTACATGTGACTCCAATCCCACAGCAATGTGATTGACTCTTTACTGCCCTCTGGCTTGCTAGGCCATTTCAGTCAGTTGTCATGGGTGACATGCTGGCCTTCCAGAGATGTCCACATCCCATGAAAGAATTAAAAAAAAAAGGTGGAAGTAGGTGGTCTTGGTATTGGAGTGTTTATGTGGTCAGAAGGCCATCTTGGGGTCAAGTAGGACTGCAAGATGGTGAACGGTTTGGTTCAGCTGCTCAGACAGTGGCCAGGCAATGGCTTCAGTCTTCGATATCGAACAAACCGTGAAAAATTAGAGACAGCGGAAGGGTTGAGAGAGGTGATGGTGAGGTGGAGCAGCATAACGCTAGTGGGACCTGAAGTTTTGTTTTCAGATGATGCTGCCAAGAGGCAGCAAGTAGATGAGAAATAGTAGGAGGCAAAGAGTAAATCCTTGGGGGACTCCAGAGGCAATAATGTAAGAGCAGGAAGAGAAGCCATTGCAGGTCATTCTCTGGCTACTACTGGATAGATAAGAATGGAGCCATATGAGAACTGTCTGCAGTTGGACGATGGAGAAGAGGGTTTGGAGGAAAATGACATGGTAAACCTTGTCAAAGATTGCAGACAGGTCAAGAAGGATGAGAAGGGATTGCTTAACAAGGCCACAGTCACACAGGATGAGATTTGTGACTTTGAGGGCTGTTTCAGTACTGTGGCATGGGTGGAAACCTGTTGAGAAAGATTTCAACATGGAGTTGCAGGAAGGATGGGCACGGACTTGGGAGGCAACAACACGTTCAAGGACTTTGGAGAGGAAAGGGAGGTTGGAGATAAGAGGGGCAGTTTCCAAGGACAGAGGGGGTCAAGTGTTTTTTTTTGTTAGGAAGAGGGGGATGACAGCAGATTTGAAGGGGAGGGGAACAGTACCTGAGGAGAGGAAATCATTAACATCAATGGCTGACCTACTGCCAAGAATGACTGGGTCAGTCAGTACTTGCAGTGTTTCTGGTTATGTTCTTTGCATTGCCATCCTCATCAATACTTCAGATATGATAGGCTGAATTTCATGTCCCGCCAGGGGCGGGAATGAGGTGTGCAGGGGACAAAGATACAGGCGCCGGCCAGTGTACTGGTTTCCCCACGCCATCCAGTTTACCAGAGTGGGGGGAGGGCGGTACCGAGATCCCGCCCGATTGATTAACCACGGCAATTACGATTGTTAAACAGCTCATTGAGAACTCATTAGGGGGCATGTTCTGATTTTGACAGGAGCACACGGGTTGCATGCGCTGGCTGGCACAGACCAGATACAGGGAGGTGGACACACGACAGGGAACCAGTCATGGCTGTCCGAGGGAATTAGATGGTTCCCGTCAAAGGGTGAATGGCGCAGAGGGCGGACTCAGCCATTGGCACACAGGTGCTGTTGGCTCAGTGCAGGTTGTGGGATGTGTGGTCAGTAAGTGCTCGGGCAGTGCAGAAGGTTGTTGCCGCCTGACATCACCGATTCATAAGAGGAAGGGGCAAGGCTGCCAAATACAATTGGGGGAGGGGGTGGGGTGCACCTGAGCACAATGAAAGCAGCAGCTGTCAATGGGGGCACGACTCTCGGATTTTGGATCCAGTGGCGATGAGGAGCAACGCCCTCCGCAGGAAGGACACAGCGTTGTGCATCAAGAGGGCAGAGGAGAGGATGAGGGGCAGCAAGGACACTGAGGCCATACCCTCAGCATAGGATCTACCTTGAGGTGACAGAGAACCTGTGCCACAGGAGACTGCGACTCTCGAGGCAGGCGGTCACAGAAATCTCTGCTCTCGTCGCTGAAAGCCTCACCTCGCAGGACTGCTCGCCATGTCCTGCTAGCCATGTCCTGCTAGTAGCTGTCGAAGTCACTGTGGCCTTGAACTACTTTGCTTCTGGCTCCTTCCAAGGATCTTGCAAACAGCTGCACACTGCTAAATCTTGCAGGTCACTAATTCCCTCTTTGCGAGACCTGGACAGTATATTCAGTTCCAGACACACAACCTCGGAAGCGTAGAGGGCAGTGGGTTTTGCCTCAATTGCTGGATTTTCCTAGTTGTAGGGCATCATCAGTTGCACCCCTGTGACCATAAGGAAGGCCAGTGAGATTCATCAACAGGAAGGGCTTCCACTCCCTCAACGTTAAGCTGGTCTGCAGTCAAAACGAACTTCCTCCATGTGTGTGCTCGCTTTCCTGGCAGCAGCCATGACTACCTCATCCTACAGTAGTCCAGACTGCTGCAGCTCTTCACTCCACTCCCCAAATGGATTTTGGGGGACAAAGGATATCCCTTAAAGAGATGGCTACGTATCCCTCTACGAGAGCCCGAGACACAGTTACAGAGACGCTACAACTGAAGCCATGAAGGCCCTGGAAGGACACAGCTCTTCAGCGGAAGAGGAGGAGCAGGATATGGAAGAGGAGGTGGAGGTACAAGATGCAGAACACCGAGGTGCTCCAGCTGTACAGGGAGGTGACTGGGCTTGGAGTTTGGTTTGAGGGTCTCGTCAGGATGCCATTTTCATCAGGGATTATCTAAATCAGGATAGTTTTGACTGAGCTGTTCTGATCCAGGAGAGTTGCCTGTGCTAACACTTCAATTGAAGACGCAACCTGGAATATGTGCGTCCTTCATTGGCGGTGAGTGTTTACAACTGCCCAGAGGTTTTGCCATCTCTGTGGGGGACCCTTGCTCTCCTTCACCACTTCATACCTCTTTTCTTGTCCAGCCATGAATAAAAAGTTGCTCACACGTCTGACTTCATGTGTCAATATTTACATGGTGCTCATAAAGGCAAATGCACAGATTCAATGAAAAGATACCCTAGTGATCCCCTCAGTGCTTTGCCCAACACAGTGGCCTCTGCTCTGGGCCACTTGCACGCAGTGCTCACCTTGTGGCCTCAGAGTAGGTAGAAACAGCCTGCTGACTTGTCTCTGCCTACGGCTGAGATGCACATGGCGGTTGTCCTCATAATGGAAGTGCCAGTGGGGGAACCTCTAGAGGCTGTTGCACCTGCATCATTGCAAGGGTAGCCTCCGTCACTGGGCCCTGCTGCACAGATGGTCTCTCCCATGAGGGGTGGCACCCTCATCCACATCAGTGACTGCCTCAACCCTTGGCTGGCACACTGGATGGCTGGACGGGAGCACCAGCTAGGGCACAACTGGCATCCCCTCCCCACACACCCCTGTGCCATCAGCGCCACTAACCGATAAAAGCTGTGTAGTGTGGTATGCATCCTGTGCACAGTTCCTGAATGCACTCCAAGTGCAGCTGAGGTTGGTTACTCTCAGTGGAGGAGCTCAGGTGCTCAAAGCCCTAAGCAATGGTGGTGGTCAGGAGCTGGATGGACTCCTTCATTCTCAGCTCATGACCATGCACTGTCTCAGGGAACTCTGACATGTGGGAGCACATCTGTTGCTGCTGAGCTAGGTAGAGCCTCCTTTCCTGTGATTCCTGAGGCCCTGCGTCTGCCCAGCTGAGCATGGCTGTGTCTGTCCTCCATCCTCCGTGGGAGTCTGTCCACAGCTGCATCTGCCCCGACACCTCCTTGCACATGAGTGCCATGCTCATCACCCATTGCCACCCGATCTAACCGCATGCTAGGACCCACCAAAGTGACTGAACCTGCGCTGGTGGAGGTGCTCTTGTTCTGAAGGTGCTTATTTTGAGGTCTGCTTTGACAGTGCTTGGCTCGTTTTTGGAAACTATGGGAGACATGAGAGGAGACCTGGAGAACTAGCCCTGGAGAGCAGAAGCATCTAGTTCTGAGGCTTCCCATTGCAGTTAAGTCTTTGGCTGTTGGACACAATGGAGTGCACTCCATTCCCTTACTATACTCATTCTAGTTTGTATTCACCCTCTCAACCAAGGATACCCATTTCTCCTTGCCCTGTGGTCAGTGGCCCTGGCGAGGTCTATGGTGCCCTCCTCCATGATAATGATAATGTGCAGGTATGGAACCCTTCCTCCCATCTGGGCCCCCTCACGGGCGCTATGAGCCTGTTTCCGGACAAAAGGGAATGTGATAAGGCACTTCTGGCCTATGTGGTCAATGCCAGCTGCTTCTATTCATGAGAAGCTGTATGTTTCAGTGCTGGGAGGTCCTCAACAGCACTATGGCTCTGAGCCCTACTGAGGGGTTAAGTGTCCTGGACACACACTTCTCCCATGTTCAGGAGGGGCATATGCTCTCAGGCTCCTTAGCTGGTCTGTCTGCTGGAGGGTGAATACCCGAGGCTTGTCCTGAGAGTTCAGCATTGCACTCACCTTGGGTGAATAAGATCATTGAACCTTTTCCTGCACTGGACCCAATTTCTGCACACCACAGTCCTTCAGCTACCTCAGTCCTGGCCTGCTTGGTCTGGGAGGGTGGCCTCCTCCTGCCACCCTCCAGGAAGGGGACCTGCCTCCTCTACCTCACGGCCTCAATGAGGACCTCCACGTCTGTATCAGCGAATCGTGGGGCGGCCCTGCCGCAGGTTTCAGGTATCTACCTCTCCTGAGACATCTTTCCAACAGCAGGAAATGCCATGAAATGGCAGCTGTAGTAATGGCTGCCAGGGTCTGCTTAAATTGGGCTTACACTTGCACAGGCCTGCCTCTGTTCCCGCAGCTGCTAATTGACCGTCAAACTCGTCTCCAAGCCAATTAAGGGGCACACCCATCGGGGGCCAGTGACTGTTTCCCCCCCCCCCCCCCCCCCACTGGACACGGAACCCGGAAATGGTCTCGACTTCTGCTTCCCACTCCGGAAAGAAAATTCAGCCTGTTGTATAATGCCTCAGGGACCAGACACAATTGGTGTTGAGTTATACCTCCGGCTAGTGATTGTGGAAGCTGCCTCGTTTGCATTTACATAGAAAGTATAAAGTTGCTTGGTTTCTGTCTGAGTTTTCCATGTATCTAGATTGTCTGTAGAGGCTGTTGATTGGAAGAGCAAAGTACTGCTAATGCTGAAAATCTGATATACAAACCTGAGAAGTTAACTGTTTCTCTCTCCACAGATGTTGCCTGACCTGCTAAGTATTTCCAACATTTTCCATTTTTGTTATTGTTTGGAAAATGAGATTGGGCTGTAGATTGCTTGGCATTCAGCTTGGGGAACAAATAATCCCTGATTGCATCAATACTTGGTCATTACTGTCTCTGGAAGAGCTTTGGAGAATTATTTCTTTGAATGTGGGTCTAGGCTCCTCTGGAAGCAGGAAATGTTGCGAATTTACCTTTCGTGGATGATGGTGAAAGATGATTGTTGTTTGTCTAATGCCTAATAATTATTTGTCTGTCTTTTAGGTTTAATAGTTTTGATTTTGGCTGCATTTAGTGACACCACCTGGTATAATTAATAATATTTGTAGTTGTGCCATCAGGGAGTGAGAGGACAATAATCACTGAATGCTTTCCCTGGAAAGTGTAATTTGAGCAGTCAACACTACTGAGTGGGACAATGGAGCCAACTCTGGGGCTCTTCCATTACTATTCTGTGGGATGTTATCAGCTGTGTTTAGTTATGCCACCAGTGTACAATTAATGAAGAGCAATGTATAATTCGGTGCATGCATTGAAGTTCTGTACATGGCACTAACACTTGAGCAGGGCTTGAGCGACTTGCGACATGCGCACTTGTGTCATCGGATGGCGGCAGTGTCAATATGTGCAAATGTTACATTGCTTTTCAAGAAAGGAGGGAGAGAGGGAACTGCAGGCCAGTTGGCCTAACATCAGTCATTGGGAAAATGCTGGGATCTATTATTAAGGAAGTCTTAACAACGAAATTAGCAAAGCACTGGGATAGACAGATTTTTGATCTCTCAGGGAATCAAGCTGTATGGCGAGCGGGCAGGAAAGTGGAGTTGAATCCCAAGATCAGCCATGATCATTTTGAATGGCAGAGCAGGCTCAATGGGCCATATTGTCTACTATTTTTTGTGTTCTTGTATTCATTCCGTCTGATTTTTATTTGCCCCATCGTTGTTCAGTGGATGGGAAAGGGTTCTGACTTCAAGCTTCACTGAGACTGAAGTCTGTATCCTCATATCTGATTATTCTTCATCAGTCATTAAAACATGTTGCATAGAGCAAGATTAATAATTGCAGTTGCATTATTATCTCAGAAATTCCAATGTTTGTCCTGGAAAGTAGGGGAGAGTTGGGAGAATAGGGTCGCATGCAGTAGGATGATTTTAAGGCCTATAAAATTTTCAGCTTCTACAACAGGATTTCCCTGAGAGATTTTTATTTTTGTTCTGAAGTCCCATTTACACTTCAATGATCATGCTGTTATGAAATCATACTGAGAATATTCTGTTGCTAAAATCCTACCAACATAAAAACTGATTTGGAAAGATGGAAATATTCCCTCAAATCTGATTATCCAGATATACCATTACAATTTTGTTAATGTATAACCATTGCACAGTTCCAGGACGGTAATTTAACAAATTTAATATTAGGCCCTGAAAAATGAGGATGAATTTGAATTATTGTTTAGATCTTTTTAAAATATTTAGTTTTGACAATAGTATTATTTAGAACACGAATGGTGCAGTTTCCTGTCATTGCTGCAAAATTAAATCGTATGAACAGTGTTTCTATTGCTCTCATGTTGAGCATAGGTCATTAAGCACTCGAGTGTTCTATGTTACGTGTTCTATTAAATATAAGAAAAGGGCCGAGGCCTACCATGAAGGATCCTACCAGGTTCATGGCACCGTGGCTGGCTCTGCTGTTCAGAAGGGTGGGAAAAAGAGTGGAAGGGCTATAGTATAGAGGATTCGATTGTAAGGGGAGTAGATAGGCGGTTCTGTGGTCGAAAACGAGACTCCGAATGGTATGTTGCCTCCCAGGTGCACGGGTCAGGGATGTCTCAGATCGGCTGCAGAACATTCTGAAGGGGGAGGGTGAACAGCCAGTTGTCGTTGTGCACATAGGCACCAATGATATAGGTAAAAAACGGGATGAGGTCCTACAAGCAGAATTTAGGGAGTTAAGAGCCAAGTTAAAAAGTAGGACCTCCGAGGTAGTAATCTCAGGATTGCTATCAGTGCCACGTGACAGTCAGAGTAGAAATGAAAGAATAGTCAGGATGAATGCGTGGCTTGAGAGATGGTGCAGGAGGGAGGGGTTCAGATTTTTGGGACATTGGGACTGGTTCTGGGGAGGTGGGACTATTACAAGTTGGACGGTCTACACCTGGGCCGGACTGGAACCAATGTCCTTGGGGGTGCTTTTGCTAACGCTGTTGGGGAGGGTTTAAACTAATGTGGCAGGGGGATGGGAACCAAATGAGGAGGTTCAGTGGACAGTAAGGAGGTAGTAACTAAAGCCTGTAAGGAACTAGATAATGAAGTCAGCGTGACTAAGGGAAAGAGTAGGCAGGGAGCAGATGATGAACGCAAAGGGACTGGTGGTCTGAGGTGCATTTGTTTTAATGCAAGAAGTGTAGTAGGTAAGGCAGATTAACTTAGGGCTTGGATTAGTACCTGGGAGTATGATGTTATTGCCATTACTGAGACTTGGTTGAGGGAAGGGCATGATTGGCAACTAAATATCCCAGGATATCGATGCTTCAGGCGGGATAGAGAGGGAGGTAAAAGGGGTGGAGGAGTTGCATTACTGGTCAAAGAGGATATCACAGCTGTGCTGAAGGAGGGCACTATGGAGGACTCGAGCAGTGAGGCAATATGGGCAGAACTCAGAAATAGGAAGGGTGCGGTAACAATGTTGGGGCTGTACTACAGGCCTCCCAACAGCGAGCATGAGATAGAGGTACAAATATGTAAACAGATTATGGAAAGATGTAGGAGCAACAGGGTGGTGGTGATAGGAGATTTTAATTTTCCTAACATTGACTGGGATTCACTTAGTGTTAGAGGTCTAGATGGAGCAGAATTTGTCAGGAGCATCCAGGAGGGTTTTCTAGAGCAGGATGTAAATAGTCCAACTTGGGAAGGGGCCATACTGGACCTGGTGTTGGGGAATGAGCCCGGCCAGGTGGTTGAAGTTTCAGTAGGGGACTACTTTGGGAATAGTGATCACAATTCCGTAAGTTTTAGAATACTCATGGACAAAGACGAGAGTGGTCCTAAAGGAAAGGTGGTAAATTGGGGGAAGGCCAACTATACCAAAATTCGGCAGGAGCTGGGAAATGTAGATTGGGAGCAGCTGTTTGAAGGTAAATCCACATTTGATATGTGGGAGGCTTTTAAAGAGAGGTTGATTAGCGTGCAGGAGAGACATGTTCTTGTGAAAATGAGGGATAGAAATGGCAAGATTAGGGAACCATGGATGACAGGTGAAATTGTGAGACTAGCTAAGAGGAAAAAGGAAGCATACATAAGGTCTAGGCGGCTGAAGAAAGACGAAGCTTTGAAGGAATATCGGGAATGTAGGACCAATCTGAAACGAGGAATTAATAGGGCTAAAAGGGGTCATGAAATATCTTTAGTAAACAGGGTTAAGAAAAATCCCAAAGCCTTTTATTCATACATAAGGAGCAAGAGGGTAACTAGAGAAAGGATTGGCCCACTCAATGACAAAGGAGGAAAGTTATGCGTGGAGTCAGAGAAGATGGGTGAGATTTTAAACTAGTACTTTGCATCGGTATTCACCGAGGAGAGGGACATGACGGATGTTGAGGTTAGGGACAGATGTTTGATTACTCTAGGTCAAGTCGGCATAAGGAGGGAGGAAGTGTTGGGTATTCTAAAAAGCATTAAGGTGGACAAGTCCCCAGGTCCGGATGGGATAGATCCCATGTTACTGAGGGAAGCGAGAGAGGAAATAGCTGGGGCCTTAACAGATATCTTTGCAGCATCCGTAAACACGGGTGAGGTCCCGGAGGACTGGAGAATTGCTAATGTTGTCCCCTTGTTTAAGAAGGGTAGCAGGGAAAATCTAGGTAATTATCGACCGGTGAGTCTGACGTCAGTGGTACGGAAGCTGCTGGAGAAGATACTGAGGGATAGGATCTATTCCCATTTGGAAGAAAATGGGCTTATCAGTGATAGGCAACTTGGATTTGTGCAGGGAAGGTCATGTCTTACCAACTTAATAGAATTCTTTGAGGAAGTGACAAAGTTGATTGATGAGGGAATGGCTGTAGATGTCATATACATGGACTTCAGTAAGGCGTTTGATAAGGTTCCCCATGGTAGGCTGATGGAGAAAGTGAAGTCGCATGGGGTCCAAGGTGTACTAGCTAGATGGATAAAGAACTGGCTGGGCAACAGGAGACAGAGAGTAGCAGTGGAAGGGAGTTTCTCAAAATGGAGACGTGTGACCAGTGGTGTTCCACAGGGATCCGTGCTGGGACCACTGTTGTTTGTGATATACATTAATGATTTGGAGGAAAGTATAGGTGGTCTGATTAGCAAGTTTGCAGACGACACTAAGATTGGTGGAGTAGCAGATAGTGAAGGGGACTGTCAGAGAATACAGCAGAATATCGATGGATTGGAGAGTTGGGCAGAGAAATGGCAGATGGAGTTCAATCAGGGCAAATGCGAGGTGATGCATTTTGGAAGATCCAATTCAAGAGTGAACTATACAGTAAATGGAAAAGTCCTGGGGAAAATTGATGTACAGAGAGATTTGGGTGTTCAGGTCCATTGTTCCCTGAAGGTGGCAACGCAGGTCAATAGAGTGGTCAAGAAGGCATACGGCATGCTTTCCTTCATCGGACGGGGTATTGAGTACAAGAGTTGGCAGGTCATGTTACAGTTGTATAGGACTTTGGTTCGGCCACATTTGGAATACTGCGTGCAGTTCTGGTCGCCACATTACCAAAAGGATGTAGATGCTTTGGAGAGGGTGCAGAGGAGGTTCACCAGGATGTTGCCTGGTATGGAGGGCGCTAGCTATGAAGAGAGGTTGAGTAGATTAGGATTATTTTCATTAGAAAGACGGAGGTTGAGGGGGGACCTGATTGAGGTGTACAAAATCATGAGAGGTGTAGACAGGCTGGATAGCAAGAAGCTTTTTCCCAGAGTGGGGTATTCAATTACTAGGGGTCACGAGTTCATAGTGAGAGGGGAAAAGTTTAAGGGGGATATGCGTGGCAAGTTCTTTACGCAGAGGGTGGTGGGTGCATGGAATGCGTTGCCAGCGGAGGTGGTAGACGCGGGCACGATAGCGTCTTTTAAGATGTGTCTAGACAGATACATGAATGGGCAGGAAGCAAGGAGATACAGACCCTCAGAAAATAGGCGACATGTTTAGATAGAGGATTTGGATCGGCGCAGGCTTGGAGGGCCGAAGGACCTGTTCCTGTGCTGTAATTTCCTTTGTTCTTTGTATATGGACACTGATTTCAAGTGATTGGCAAAAGAACCAAAGGCAACATGAACAAAACATTTTTTGCTCAGCAAGTTGTTACAATCTGGAATGTACTACCTGAAAGAGTGCTGGAAGCAGATACAGTAGTATCTTTCAAAAGGGAATTGGATAAATACCTGAATGGAAAAAAAAACTTATGGGGAAAGAGCAGTGGAATAGGACTAATTGGATAGCTGTACCAAAGAGCTGGCAGAAGCATGATGGGCCAAATAATTGCCTTCTATGCTGTATCATTCTGTGATTAGAAAATGATGAGATAAATTCAGAAGTATTGGGTGGGAGATGCTGTGCTTGGATATTAAAACCAAGTAGAGGCAGAGGAAGGTAAGAAGTTCCATAGTTTTTAGCTGCTCCAATTCAATCAGTCTTGATTTTAACAGCAAGAAAGGAAAAGGGTGCAAAATTATGTATTTTGAGGTTAAGAAGAACAGGTGCATATATAATCTCCAGATGCAGATTTTATAAATGGGCTGTTCAATGTTCGAGTGCAGCTTGGCTCAGGAAAGGAGACTATTAACATCTAAGTTACTCATAGAAATATAGAAAAATAGGAGCAGCAGTAGGCTATTCGGCCCTTTGTGCCTGCTGCGCCATCCAATCTGATCATGGCTGTTCGTCCAAACGCAGTAACCTGTTCCATCTTCCTCCCCGTATCCCTTGATCCCATTATCCCTAAGAACTATATCTAACTCTTGAATATATTTAATGATTTGGCCTCAACTGCTTTCCGTGGTAGAGAATTCCACAGGTTCACCACTCTCTGGGTGAAGAAATCTCTCCTCATCTCAGTCCTAAATGGCATACCCTTTATCCTTAGACTGTGACCCCTGGTCCTGGACTCCCCCACCATCGGGAACATCCTTCCTGCATCTAGTCTGTCCAGTCCTGTTAGAATTTTGTAGGTTTTTATGAGATCACCTTTCATTCTTCTTAACTCTAACGAATACAAGCCTAATCGACCCAATTTCTCTTAATACGTCAGTCCTGCCATCCCAGGAATCAGTCTGGTGAACCTTCGCTGCACTCCCTCCATAACAAGAACATCCATCCTTTTGGGATTACTTTGTGAGCATGAGCCTATATGAGCACTCTGCATTTACATTGTGCCATTGATTACCCTGACCTTCCTGCACCTTGCCTAGTCATAAGCTTGGCATTATCCATCATGCTGTGCTCTGTTTTTGCTTAGCTTCTCTGCTTACTAACGTGGTTTTGGGCATGACCATCACATTACTTTCCTCAACTCTCATTAGCCTTGCATCAAATGTGGTGTCACACAATCACTTTAAAAGAAAGCGTTTGAATTTATGTATAGCCTTTTATGATCTTGGTGTTCCCAAGCGCTTGGGATGTTCCCTTGCGACGCTGTAGTTAAGGAGAAAGAATGTAAAATATTCAATGCGATAAACATTGTAAGAGAAGAAGTATTAATGCGTTTCATGTCTTTGAAGGTAGATAAATCGCCAGGCCCGGATGAAGTATATTCCAGGTTGTTAAAAGAAGTAAGGGAGGAAATTGTGGAGGTTCTGACTGTCCTATTTCAATCTGCCCTGGCTACAGGAGCGGTGCCAGAGGATTGGAGGATTACCAATGTTGTACCGTGGTTTAAAAAGAGAGGAAGGGATAATCTGAGTAATTATTGGCCAGTTAGCTTTGGTTGTAGGCAAATTATTGGAATCAATTCTGAGGGACAGTATAAATCATCATTTAGAAAGGTATCGATTAATCAAGAAAAGTCAACGTGGATTTAAGGGAATGTCATGTCTGACTAACTTGATTGAATGTTTTGAGGATGTGACAAGTAGGGTCGATTAGGGCAGTGCAGTGGATTTGGTCCATATGGATTTTAACAAGGCTTTTGACAAGGTCCCACATGGCAGGCTGGTCAAAAAGTAAAAGCCCTTGCGATCCAAGGGAGATTGGCAAATTGGATCCAAAACTGGCTTAGTGGCAGGAAACAAAGGGTAATGGTTGACCGGTGTTTTTGCGACTGGAAGGCAGTTATCAGCGGGGTTCTGCAGGCTCAGTATTCAGTCCCTTCCTTTTTGTAGGTTATATTAATGATGTGGACACAAATGTAGGGAGCATGATAATGAAGTTTCCAGGTGATGTGAAAATTGGTCATGTGGTTGACAGTGAGGAGGAAAGCTAGTGGGAAGATATAGTTGGTCGAGCCAGTTGGGCAGAAAAGTGGAAATGGAATTTAATCCAGAGAAGTGTGAGATAAAGCATTTGGGAGGTGCAACAAGGTAAGAGAATACAAAATAAATGGGAGGGTACTGAACAGTGTGGAGGGATAGAGGGACCTTGGAGTATATGTCCGCAGATCCTTAAAAGTAGCAGAACAGGTCAAGGTGGTTAAGAAGGTATATAGTATGCTTTCCTTTATTAGTCGAGACATAGAATATGAGCAGGAAGGTTATGCTAGAACTGTATACAACACTAGCTAGAACACAGCTTGAGTACAGTGTACAGTTCTGGCCACCACATTAGAGGAAAGATGTGATTGCATTGGAGAGGGTGCAGAGCAGATTTATGAGGATGCTGCCAGGACTGGAAAATTTTATCTGAGGAAAGATTGGATCGGCTGGAATTGTTTTCCTTAGAACAGAGGAGGCTGAGGGGTGACTTAATTGAGGTGTATAAAATTTGAGGGGCCTGGATAGAGTAATTAGGGACCTATTTACCTAAGCAGAGGGATCAAAACCCAGGGGGGCATAGATTAAAAATAATTGGTAGAAGGATTAGAGAGGAGCTGAGGAAACATTTTTTCATCCAGAGGGTGGCAGGCACCTGAAATTCATTGCCTGAAAGGGAGGTAGAGACAGAAACCCTCACCATATTTAAAAAGTACTTGGATATCTATGTGAAGAGCTGTGACCTGCAGGGCTGCAGACCTAGTGCAGGAAGGTGGGATTAGGCTGGGTAGCTCTTCGTCGACCAGCATGGACAAGAGCTGAATGGCTTCCTGTGTTGTAACTTTTCTATCATTTCTTTGATTTACAGGCAATGGAGTATTTTTGAATGTAGTTACTGTTCTAATGTATAAAAAGCAGCAGCCAATTTGCACATGGCAAGAATATATAAACAGCAATGAAATAAATAAACAGGTAGTCAGCTTTTAGTAATGTCGGTTGAGTGTTTAGAGGGTAGACAGGGCCTTGGTTTAGTGTCCCATCTGAAAAATGTGACCTCGGACAATACCTGCCATCAGCTGTGTATCAGTGAACATCTAAACCTGATTTTGTGCCATCAAACGATACAAATATGAGCACAATTGATACACTTTTCTATACTAAATGTAATGTGGTTTGTTTTGATAGGAGGAATAAGGTTGCCACTTCCTTTTTTAAGGTAAGAACCGAAATGGGGTAAAGGAGCAAAGAGGTCTACACGTGCAGATATTAAATTGTTAAAAATAGCAACACAACTTGGTAAGGTTATAAAGAGCACAAAAATTTACCAACTTAATAGAATTCTTTGAGGAAGTGACAAAGTTGATTGATGAGGGAAGGGCTGTAGATGTCGTATACATGGACTTCAGTAAGGCGTCTGATAAGGTTCCCCATGGTAGGCTGATGGAGAAAGTGAAGACGCATGGGGTCCAAGGTGTACTAGCTAGATGGATAAAGAACTGGCTGGGCAACAGGAGACAGAGAGTAGCAGTGGAAGGGAGTTTCTCAAAATGGAGACGTGTGACCAGTGGTGTTCCACAGGGATCCATGTTGGGACCACTGTTGTTTGTGATATACATAAATGATTTGGAGGAAAGTATAGGTGGTCTGATTAGCAAGTTTGCAGACGACACTAAGATTGGTTGAGTAGCAGATAGTGAAGGGGACTGTCAGAGAATACAGCAGAATATAGATAGACTGGAGAGTTGGGCAGAGAAATGGCAGATGGAGTTCAATCAGGGCAAATGCGAGGTGATGCATTTTGGAAGATCCAATTCAAGAGTGAACTATACAGTAAATGGAAAAGTCCTGGGGAAAATTGATGTACAGAGAGATTTGGGTGTTCAGGTCCATTGTTCCCTGAAGGTGGCAACACAGGTCAATAGAGTGGTCAAGAAGGCATACGGCATGCTTTCCTTCATCGGACGGGGTATTGAGTACAAGAGTTGGCAGGTCATGTTACAGTTGTATAGGACTTTGGTTCGGCCACATTTGGAATACTGCGTGCAGTTTTGGTCGCCACATTACCAAAAGGATGTGGATGCTTTGGAGAGGGTGCAGAGGAGGTTCACCAGGATGTTGCCTGGTATGGAGGGCGCTAGCTATGAAGAGAGGTTGAGTAGCTTAGGATTATTTTCATTAGAAAGACGGAGGTTGAGGGGGGACCTGATTGAGGTGTACAAAATCATGAGAGGTATAGACAGGGTGGATAGCGAGAAGCTTTTTCCCAGAGTGGGGGATTCAATTACAAGGGGACACGAGTTCAAAGTGAAAGGGGAAAAGTTTAGGGGGATATGCGTGGAAAGTTCTTTACGCAGAGGGTGGTGGGTGCATGGAATGCGTTGCCAGCGGAGGTGGTAGACGCGGGCACGATAGCGTCTTTTAAGATGTATCTAGACAGATACATGAATGGGCAGGAAGTAAAGAGATGCAGACCCTTAGAAAATAGGCGACATGTTTAGATACAGGACTTGGATCGGCGTAGGCTTGGAGGGCCGAAGGGCCTGTTCCTGTGCTGTAATTTTTTTTGTTCTTTGTACTGGGGACAAGATTAGGGATGTAATGCTAAATTTATATAGAACTCTGGTGAGATCACAGTTAAAGTAATGTATGTATTTCCAGTCTCCACACTACAAAAAGCATATTGAAACCCTGGAGAAAGAAAGAAAGTGAAGATTTACAAGGATATTACCAGAACTGAGAGGAGGCCTGACAGAAGTTTTGAAAGTCATGAAGAGGATTCATCTGTTTCCATTTGTGGATGAGTCCAGAACAAGCAGGCATGTACAATATAGATCATGGGGGCGCCCAGCACATCAGTGCAAAAGATAAGGCTGAAGCATTTTCAACAATCTTTAGCCAGAAGTGCTGAGTTGATGATCCATCCCGGTCTCCTCCTGAAATTCTCAGCATCACAGATGCCAGACTTCCAGTTCGATTCACTCCACGTGATATCAAGAAACGACAGAAGGCGCTGGATACTGCAAAGGCTATGGGCCCTGACAACATTCCGGCAATAGTACTCAAGGCATCTGCTCCAGAACTTGCCGCGTCCTTAGCCAAGCTGTTCCAGTACAGCTACAACACTGGCATCTACTCTGTAGTGTGGAAAATTGCCCAGGTATGTCCTGTACACAAAAAGCAGGAGAAATCCAGCCTGGCCAATTACTGCCCCATCAATCTACTCTCAATCATCAGTAAAGTTATGGAAGGTGTCGTAGACAGTACTGTGAAGCGGCACTTGCTTAGCAATAACGTGCTCAGTGACACTCAGTTTGGGTTCTGCCAGGGCCGCTCAGCTCCTGATCTCGTTACAGCCTTGGTTCAAACTTGGACAAAAGAGCTAAACTCCAGAGATGATGTGAGAGTGACTGCCCTTGACATCAAGGCAGCATTTGACCAAGTATGGCATCAAGGAGCCCGAGCAAAACTGAAGTCAATGGGAATCGAGGAAAACTCTCCGCTGGTTGGAGTGATATCTAGCAAAAAGGAAGATGATTGTTGGAGGTCAATCATCTCAGCTCCAGGACATCACTACAGGAGTTCCTCAGGATCGTGTCCTAGGCCCAACCATCTTCATCTGCTTCATCAATGACCTTCCTTCAATCATAAGGTCTGAAGTGGGGATGTTTGCCGATGTTTGCACAATGTTCATCACCATTCGCGACGACTCAATACTGAAGCAGTCCATGCAGAAATGCAGCAAGACCTGGACAATATCCAGGCTTGGGCTGATATATGGCAAGAAACATTCGCGCTACACAAATGCCAGGCAATGACGATCTCCAACAAGAGAGAATCTGACCATTTCCCCTTGACATACAATGACATTACCATCGCTGAATCCCCCACTAACAACATCCTAGGGGTTACCATTGACCAGAAACTGAACTGAAGTAGCCATATAAATACTGTGGCTACAAGAGCAGGTCAGAGGCTAGGAATCCTGCGGTGAGTAACTCACCTCCTGATTTCCCAAAGCCTGTCCATCTACAAGGTGCAAGTCATGAGTATGATGGAATACTCTCCACTTGCCTGGATGGGTGCAGCTCCAACAACACTCCAAAAGCTCAACACCATCCAGGACAAAGCGGCCCGCTTGATTGGCACCCCATCTACAAACATTCACTCCCTTCACCACTGACGCACAGTGGCAGCAGTGTGTACCATCTACAAGATACACTGCAACAACGCACCAAGGCTCGTTAGACGGCAGCTTCCAAACCCATGACCTCTACCAACTAGAAGGACAAGGGCAGCAAATGCATGAGAACACCTCCATCTTCAAGTTCCCCTCCAAGCCACACACCATCCTGACTTGGAACTATATCGCCGTTCCTTCACTGTTGCTGGATAAAAATCTTGGAACTCTCTTCCTCATAGCACTGTTGGCATACCTACCCCACATGGACTGCAGTGGTTCAAGAAGGCAGCTCACCACCACCTTCTCGAGGGCAATTCGGGATGGACAATAAATAGTGGCCAAGCTGACGACACCCACATCCCCATGAATGAATTTTAAAAAAAGTAGAATCATAGAAAGTTTAAGACACAGAAAGAGGCCACTTGGCCCATCGTGTCTGTGCCGGCCAAAAAAGTGATCCACCTACTCTAATCCCCCCTTCCGGCATTTGGTCCGTAGCCCTGCAGATAACGGCACTTGAGGTGCATAATATACGAGCATTTTTTTTTAAAAGAGTTTGATGAGAATGTGGGGCTTGCTGCCATATGAAGTAGTTGAAGCAGGGGAGGCTTAATGCATACACGAGCGAGAAGGGAAGAGAGGGATATGTGAGAGGAGGCCCATGTAGACAGTTGGACTGAATGGCCTGTTTCTGTGCTGCATATACTGTGTAATTGTGCTTTTGTGTGTCAGTTAACCAAGTGAGACTAATGGAGAAATAGCTGGTTGTAAGTAACTTCACTAAATATTGGGTTATCCTTTTAGTACAGGGGTGTCCAATCTTTTCGTAGAGTGGGGGCGCATTACAATTTTTTTTTCTTACATGGGGGCTGGTGAGATAATTTCGTAAAGATAAAGGCATTCAAAATTTATCTTGCTATTAATCAAAACGACAACAAAAGTGCATTTTTGTAAAGAAGCTTTAAATGAGAAGACTAATTTATTGACATACTTTCTCATCACTGTGTTGGACACTAATTTAGTGAGATACCTGGCATTTTATGCTTCGGCAAGTAGTCAACTTTGTCCACACACTTGTAGCGATGCGGAGTATTCCGGACAGATGCCCAACTGTCAGGAATGATCTTGATGGCACTCCCTTTCTCTGTGTGTCTGTCTGTGTGTCTCTCTCTTTGCCTCTCTCTCCGCCGCCCCCGCGCCCTCTCCGCCGCCCCCGCTCTCTCTCCGCCGCCCCCGCGCCCTCTCCGCCGCGCCCGCGGAGGCAATATCTGAAGAGTTTTTGTTACGGTTCTTCGAGCTCACTGTAAAGTCCTTGGTTGTAGGTAGATTTTGCTTTTCGTCGGGGCCCAGTGTTCTTCTTAAACCTTGTTTGTTGTAGGAGACTTTTCTCTCGTGTCTTCAGTGGATGCAGATCATTCCTGTAATCAGTCATTCCTGTTCTTGCTACATTCTTCATTTTATTACACAAATACTATAGTAAAGAGTAGTTTTCTCTGAGTAATTTAAAGCAACCGTAAATTGAAATATTTCACTATTGACTGCATCACATTACATCATTTGTATTTAATCGATTAACTACTGCAAAAGTTTTAAAAATAATTTTGCATGCTTAAATGTAATCTGCGGTACGATGTTGTTGTACCCAATGCCATCAACCTTGAAGCTGCAATTTACCCGGAAAATTAAAGTGGTGCACTATCTGGAACAGGATCTTGCTTGTTTCCATTCTTATCTGCCCAGTCGAAGCCCGAGAATCAAGCAGTGGCTTCTCTTCCAGCTCCCATACCATTGCCTCTGAAATCTCCTAAGCATCCACCTTTGGCCCCCTCCTATTTCATATCTGCATGCTACCCCTTGATGACGTCATCCAAGAACACAGGGTGAGATTTTAACTCATTCAAATCCCACCCACTTGCACAGAGTTAGAATCAGGCCCACGTCAGGTTCCACCTGTCTGCTGACAATATCCAGCTATACCTCAACCACCACCTCTTTTACCACCTCCTACTGACATTCAGTAGAACTTTCCTCCAACTAAATCTTGGGAAGACCAAAGCTGTTTCCTAGCCACCAACTCCATCCCTCTCCCTGGCCACTGATGAGGCTGAACCAGACCGTTTTCACAACCTTGGCATCCTATTTGAACTCGAAGGGCTTCCAATCATATATCCACTTCCTCACGATAACCACCTACTTCCACCTCCGTAACATTGCCCATCTCTGACCCCACCTCAGCTCATGTGCTGCGGAAACCATCATCCATGTTTTTATTACCTCTAGATTTGACTATTTCAGTGCTCTCAGGCCGACCTCCTATTTTCCACCCTTCATAACTTGAGCTCATCCAAAACTCTATTGCTCATATCCTAACTTGCACCAAGTCCCCATCACCCATGACCCCTGTGCATGCTGATCCAAATTGGCTCCCGGTCTGACAACACCTCAATTTTAAAATTCCCATCCTGGTTTCCAAACACCTGCCATGGCCTCGCTCCTCCCAATCTTTGTAATTTCCTCCAGCCCCACAACCCTCCAAGATCTTTGCAGTCCTCCAATTCTATCCTCTTGCACATCCCTGATTTTGTTCTAGGACCTAAGCTTTTGTAGTTCTGTCCCTAAAGCTCTCCCATAAGACATTCCTCTACCTCTTAACTCTTCCATCATGTTTCTTTTTACCTCTGCTAATATCTCCTCGTGGATTGGTGGCAAAGATTTTTTGATAAAATTCCTGTGAAGTGATATAGAACATTTTACTATGTTAAAGGTGCGATTATAAATGCAAGTTGTTGGTGTAAGTAGCTCTGTTGGACTTTGTTTCTGTGATCTGACATTGGCCTATTTAATTTTTTAAGAAACTGCTATTCCATGTTATGTGCCCTGTCAGTTATGAACTCATTAATTTCAAGTATAGCATTTAATTCTGGGAATTTAGAATGTTTCCCACAGCAATCTTAATTATGCAATAGTTTGAAATCCAGAACATTTATATTCGTATTTGTAACTAAGCCAATGTAAATTTGTAATATCTCAATTTTTGGAAGGATGTACAAATATTCTTGACTAATGTATGAGTCAGTCCATTTTTTTCCACAAAATAAATGCTAATGACTTGGTAGCTATCAGTGTTGCCACTGAATTTACATCAGCCCCTAAAGCAACTATATTTTCTCCTCTTTAGCCCATCCCCCATATGCTCTCTCACCCCATGACCACCACCTCACTACTCCCAAACGCAGTGACCTTTCTTGCTAATTCTTCCAGTGTTCCCACAACCCAGGACGGCTTTCCTAACATTAACTAACTACATGTGTGAGTTCTGAAGAAGGCATATCCTACTCGAAATGTTAACTCTGTTTCTCTCTCTACAGGTGCTACCAGACCTGAGTATTTTCAGCACTGTCCGTTTTTATACATGCCCACTTGCCTGCCTACCACTTTACAATACTGTTACATAAAATACCTGCACTCTACCTCCTATCTATCTTCAAGCCATAGACATTTATTGCACGGAAAGCAAACATTCAATCTATTGTGTTTGTACTAGCTCTTCACTAGAGCATCCCAAAGCCAATTTCACTGTCTTGCCCACTTCCCCATAGTACTATAACTTCCTCTGATTCAGATATTTATCTTCCTTGTCATCAACTTCTACATCGTGTGCCTTAAAAAAAAGATGAGATCAAATTACTGCATAGTTAATCAAATGTGTAATAATCAAGGCCAGTGATTTACATTTTCCATGTAAACATTACATAATCATGAAGTCATAAGTCAAATCTCCCATGATTTTGTATGGTAAAAATTTGAATTCTGTTTATAAAATCTGGAAATAAAAGGCAATTTTAAAATGGGACCTTGAAGTTGTCGCTTTGATGTAAAAACCCAATGGTCCCTAATGTACTTTAGGGAAGGAAATCTGACCTATAAATGACTCTAGTCTCGCACCAACTCTTATATAAAAGCAAAATACTGCAGATGCTGGAAATCTGAAATGAAAATAGAAAGTGCTGGAAATACTGAGCAGGTCTGGCAGCATCTGTGGAGAGAGAAGCAGAGTTAACGTTTCAGGTCAGTGACCTTTCATCAGAACAGAATATTTCATCAGTTTTGTTTTTATTTCACACCAACTTTTAACTGCCTTCTAACGTAGCCTAGCAAGCTACTCAGTTGTCCAAAACCATTACAAAGAATTGCAGAGGTTCATGAAGAAGGCCAATACCACTTTCTCTGTGACTAGTGACAGGCAATAAAGGCTGGCCTTGCCAGCAATACCCACGTTTTTAAATGGCACGCTAAACCATGAGGTTATTGCAGCTGATCTTGTCCTCCTCTAGTTCCTTGTCTGCACTTTCTAGTTACTATGCAGCAAATGGAAATGGGGAGCCTGCCGAGTTTTTTTTAACGTTGTAGCCTGCGGTACTGAAGTCACTACACCTTTTCCCCGGCTGATTAAATAATTTGTAAGAGAAATGAGATTTAAATTATCTTCCCAGTAATTTATGTTGATGAATTAAGAATTCACATGTTTATGATGGCTTAAGCATGCAAAACTTATCAAGCATTTCTGCTTATTGAAGGAAATAAACTACCCTAACACTTGGTAGCATTATGGTCAAGCCTGGAATTAAGTAAATCATTTTTGTGTCTATTTAAAAATGTTGAATTTTTCTCCACATCTGAATACTAGTAAATTATTGCACTTCCTCTAACTGTAAGTTTGATGAAATACTACTGAGCTCATGGAAAACAGACATACCTAGTAAATATTGATCAAAACAGTATTAAAAAAAATAGGCAATTGTGTGCTCAGTGCAGCTAAAAGCTGATCTCTATAGAGGGCATTCTGGCAAATACAGTTGCACTGTTGACAAATTCACTACTTAAGTACTGTGCAGGAAGGACTTTATCTTATTTCACCCAGATAGAGCACAAAGCTGTGATCACAGAACCAAAATCCACCAGATGCTGACTTTTAATACTATGCCTGAACTGAGCCTTCAGTTGCCTCAAGATTGCTCGTAAGAAAGATAATCAATCCCAGAATAAATACTTTTTCAACCCTGCCTCTATTCTTGCTGAGGAGCAGTTTTACAAAAAAGTTGGTGTCATTTTTCATTGACCTTTCCCAGTGTGACTTCTTCTCGCTCATTTGGGGCACACCCCTCTGTTGAATGTCACTTGTTGCAGGCTGGCAGTGGAGTTGGACTCCAGGAATTTTGACCACATGTAAAAACCCTCGCCCCCCCCCACACACACACCCTTGGAGTCTGAATTCAAGAAAACTAAGGAAGTAGCTGACTCTTGCTAGGGTGTGATTCTACAACCGCAGACCACCTCCCAGTACTATACTTGTGCGGCCATTCTTTACATAGAGATGGGATAGTGATTGTTGCCAAGTCATCAGGTGTTGGTACGTTGGCTATATTTTCTTTTACCCTCCCTTCCCTGGTTTTGTGCTTTTACTAATTTAGGTTGGGGAATTTGGATGGAGGTTAAAACACTACTGCATAATCTAGGCTCACGCTTCAGTGCAAAACTAAGGGAGTGTTGTATTGTCAGAGGTGCTGTCTTTCAAGCACCATCTGTCATAATTTGTGGTCTAACACCTGTCAAATTGATATTGGCCCTCGAATATTTTGAAAGTTACCACTTGTGGACTTTTACAACTAATCTAGATAATTTTTGCATGTAATTGCTCCAATATTCCTTTTACCTTTAAGATTTCTGAGTAAATTTAAGACGTTTTCCCGAGTGGTGCTGTTTCCCCTGTGTCAGGTGTATGTATTTGGTGATATAGTACATTTTGTAAGTATTTGTGCAGTATATGATTGAAACCTAGACAGTTCTTGATCACTTGTAGAAGTATAAAAAATAATCAGTTAATTGTATTACTGCACCTAAATAGCCATAATCATTAAGCTTAACTTTTCGTTTTATCAAGTAATGACATGCATTCTGTAATCACAACTGTATCATTTTGATAATATTTTGCAAGGAGACACTTTTGCCAACCACCAGACTTTAATTCAAATTTACCACGCCTTTCATCCTTTTCAGGCTGAGCAGCTGGGCTGTCCACAGTTTGTGTAAACTCTTTATTGTTCTCCTCCTACTTTGTTTGCTTAGCAGTTACCACATATATTTTTCCTCTTGGCGGTCCCGCTATTACTATTTGTGCATGTCATGCTAGATTTCTACTTATCTGGAGATTAGCCTCCTCCATTGAGTTATTGATGAGTTCAGCTTTCTTCCAAAGTAGAGGTCCTCTGGCCATTTGTCATTCAACTGCAAGGTGGCTTAATGAATCAGACAAGTTTTTATTTCAGTTTGCTGTTGATTAGCACTTATGGTGATTGTATAAGGCTCATTATCTTTGATCTTGTTTTGGTACTTGCATGCGATTGCTCCTAACAATCAGTGCTAGGATGGCAGTAATTTAATCTTGCATTTAATTAGCATGAAGCTGTTCCAGCTGCATGCCAATGCTAAATTTGTGGAGTGTAAATTGGGTGTGAAGGTCGAAACGGGTTGAAGTGAATGACGTTCACTTGTTCAGCAAGTCTTACTCTGCTTTGCTCCAGTGTCTGATAAGGCCCTGAAACTAGATTTAAGTTTCATTTATACTATATCAGCAATCTGTACAGATAATTCATGCCAGTACCAATTAGAAACTTGAACATAATGCAGTGGTACATGGATGCCTTTAGATCTACAAGTCAAAATATGGGATTTGTAATATTTACATTGGGGAAAAAAAAATCAGGAGATTCAGATGAATTCCTATGGAATCTGGATCAATGCATACTAAATCCAAATGTGACATAAACTAGTCTGGTCAAATTGAGCCTTCGATTTTGTTCCAGGCAATGGGAAATGCAGATGTTACAATGTTGTTAAATGTCAACCCACTATTTAAGAAAGGAGAGAGAAAGAAAACTGGGGAAAGGGCGGTGCAGTGGTTAGCACCGCAGCCTCACAGCTCCAGGGACCCGGGTTCGATTCTGGGTACTGCCTGTGCGGAGTTTGCAAGTTCTCCCTATGACCGTGTGGGTTTTCGCCGGGTGCTCCGGTTTCCTCCAGCCAAAGACTTGCAGGTGATAGGTAAAATTGGCCATTATAAATTGCCCCTAGTATAGGTAGGTGGTAAGAAATATGGGATTACTGTAGGGTTAGTATAAATGGGTGGTTGTTGGTCAGCACAGACTCGGTGGGCCAAAGGGCCTGTTTCAGTGCTGTATCTCTAAATAAATTTAAAAAAAACTACAGACTTACTAACTTGACATCTGCAGTAGGAAAATGCTCGAATTATAACTGATGAGATAACTGGACACTTAAATAATGGTAGGAATGGGCAGAATCAACATGGATTTATGAAAGGGAAATCATGTTTGACAAACCTGTTGGAGTTTTTTTGAGGATGTAACTAGCAGAATAGATAAGGGGGACCCAGTGGGTGTGGTGTATTTGGATTTTCAGAAGACTTTTGATAAGTTACCACACAGGAAGTTAGTAAGTAAAATTAGAGCACCTGGGATTGGGGAGTGATATACTGGCATGGATTAAGAATTGGTTAACAGATGGAAAACAGAGAGTAGGAACATATGTGTCATTCTCAGGTTGGCAGTCTGTGACTAGTGGGATACTACCAGGGTCAGTGCTTGGGCTCCAGCTATTCACAATCGATATCAATGATTTGGATGTGGGGACCAAATGTAATATTTCCAAATTTGCTGATGACTCGAAACTAGATGGGAATTTGAGTTGTGAGGATGATGCAAAGAAGCTTCAAGGGGATTTAGACAAGTTGAATGAGTGGGCAAGAACATGGCAGATGGAATATAATGTGGAAAAATGTGAAGTTATCCACTTTGGTAGAAAAAAAACAAAGTGCAGAGTATTTCTCAAACGGTAAGAGATTGAGAAGCGTTGATGTCCAAATGGACCTAGGTGTCCTTGTTCATAAGTCTCTGAAAGCTAACATGCAGGTGCAGCAGGCAATTAGGAAGTCAAATGGTATGTTGCCTTTATTGCAAGAGTATTTGAGTGCAGAAGTAAAGACGCCTTGCTGCAATTGTATAGAGCCTTGGTGAGAGCGCACCTGAAGTATTGTGTACAGTTTGGCCTCCTCACCTAAGGAAGGATATACTTGCCATAGAGGGAGTGCAACGAAGGTTCACCAGACTGATCCCTGGGATGGCAGATTGTTCTGTGAGGAGAGATTGAGGATACTGAGTCTGATGCCCTCCCTCCTACATCAGTTCTCCAGCCACATGTTCAATTGATCAGTCCTCCTATTCCTATGCTACTAGCACGCAGCACTGGGAGTAATCCTGAGATTATTGCTCGTGAGATCCTGCTTTTTAATTTCCTTCCTAACTCTCTCTCAAATCTGCTTTCAGGACCTCGTCCCTCTTCCTACCTAAGTTATTGGTACCAATGTGGACCACAACCTCTGGCTGTTCACCCTCCCCCAGAAGGATATCCTGTAGCCACTCCATGACGTCCTTGACCCTGGCACCAAGGAGACAACACACCATCCTGGAATCACAGTTACTGCTGCAAAAACGCCTGTCTGATCCCCTGACTATCAAATCCACTATCACTATTGCTTTTCCGCTGTTCCTCCTGCACTCCTGTGAAGCTGAGTACAGGAGCAAAGATGTCTTTCTGCAGTTATACAGGGCCTTGGTGAGACCACATCTGGAGTATTGTGTGCAGTTATGGTCTCATCTGAGGAAGGATGTTCTTGCCATGGAGGGAGTCCAAAGAAGATTTACTAGGCTGATTCCTGGGATGGCAGAATTGATGTATGAGGAGGGATTGGGTTGGCTAGGCCTATATTCACTAGAGTTTAGAAGAATGAGAGGGGATCTCATAGAAACCTATAAAATTCTAACAGGGCTAGACAGGCTAGATGCAGGGAGGATGTTCCTGATGGGTGGGGAGTCCAGAACCAGGGGTCACAATCTCAGGATACGGGGTATGCCATTTAGATCCGAGATGAAGAAAAATTTCTTCACTCAGAGGGTGGAGAACCTGTGGAATTCTCTACCGCAGAAGGCAGTTGAGGCCAAGTCATTAAATATATTCAAGAAGGAGATGGATATACTTCTGAATGCCAATAGGATCAAGGGATATGGGGAGAAAGCGGGAACAGGGTACTGAATAAAACGATCAGCCATGATCTTTTTCCGAATGGCGGAGCAGGCCCGAAGGGCTGAATGGCCTACTCCTGCTCCTATTTTCTATGTTTCTGAGCCACCCATGGTGCCATGGACTTTGCTGTGGCTGCACTCCCCTGAGGAATCATCGCCCTCACCAGTATCCAAAATGGAAAACCGATAGCAAACAAGGGGACTCCTGTACTACCTGCCTGGTTCTCTTAGACTGTCTGGTGGTCACCCATTCTCTCTCTGCCTGTGTGCTTCTAACCTGTGGTCTGACCACCTTCCTAAATGTGCTATCCATGTAGTCCTCCGCCTCACGGATACACAACTGTGACTCCAGCCGCCGCTCAAGTTCCGAAACCCGGAGCTCAAACTTCTGCAGCCAGTGACACTTACTGCAGATGTGTTCGTCTAGGGACACATGGTGCATCCATGACTTCTCTCGCATACTGCATCCATGACTTCTCTTGCATACTGCAGGATGTACATTCCACTTGGCTGAGCTGACCTGCCATGCCATAACTTTAAAAACTTTTACTACAATTAGAATAAGTGGAATAACTTAGTTACTCACCAATCAGCTTCTTCCCCTGTACCTAAGTAAGAGCCAGCTACTGGAGGCTGAGAAAAGGTAGAAAAAGAAAGGAGCACCTCCCTCACCAAACTCCCTCTCACCAAACTCCCACTTTACAATTTGTGCACTCAGAGCAGCCCTGTTGCAGACAAAGTAGCACTGAGGAAGCCCCACTTTTATACTTTCTGAAAAATAACTGATTCAAGCTTCCGAAAACCAGTTTAAGCCAGCTACCGAAGTAACTAGCTGCAGCTGCTCCCAGAGAGCTTGTATACCCCTGTTTTAAGGCTGGAATAAAACTTAACTTCTCTTAACTTGAGTAATTTTTATTTAATTGCTAAATTGAAGAAAAAAATTAGTCTTTAGATGGAAATTCACCCTTAAAACGTCGTCTCACCAGCTCTCAGTGCAGAACATTGCAGATGGAATACAATGTGGCGAAGTGTGGTATCCATATTGGTAGGAAAAATAGAATATTTTTTGAACGGTGAGAGACTGTAAATGTTTGTATTCGGAGAGACCTTCACATGCCGGTACAGCAAGCAATAAGGAATACAAATGGTATATTAACTTTCGTTACAAAGGGATTTGAGTGTAAGAGTAAAGAAGTCTTTCTACAATTAAACAGGGCATTGGTGAGGCCACACCTGGAGTACTGTGTACAGCTTTGGTCTCCTTACCGAAGGAAGAACTTATTTGCCCTTGAGGGAGTGCGACAAAGCTGCACTAGACTGGTTCCTGGGATGAGGGATTTTCCTATGAGGAGAGAGTAAGTAGACAAGGCCTATATTTCCTGGAGTTTAGAAGAGTGAGAGGTGATTTAATAGAAGCATATAAAATTCTTAAGGGCTTGCAAGGGTAAATGCTGAGAAAATGTATCGCCTGACTAAGGAACCTAGAAGACAGGGTCACAGTCTCAGAATAAGAGGTTGGTTATTTAGGACTGAGACGAGGAGGAGAAATTTCTTCATTCAAAGGATTGTGAATCTTTGGAATTCTCAACATCAGTGAGCTGTGAATTCACAGTCGTTGGGTATATTCAAGACAAAGGTTGATAGATTTTTGGGTACTAAGGGAATTAAGGCATATGGGGGTAGAGTGGGAAGGTGGAGTTGAGGTAGAAGATCAGCTATGATCTTATGAAATGACAGAGCAGACTCGAAGGGCCAAATAGCCTAGTCCAGCTTCTATTTCTTATGTCCACATTCCGAGACCACAGATCTGTAGTTAAACTAAGCTAACTAAAGACACATAATGATAGATGTGTTGGCAGTCTGAAGAAACTTAGACAATAAGGATGCTGATGTTGGACATCCATTATTCCGTGAATGAAGACTTGGTGTACTTCCTCTTTCTTGGGTCCCTCCTGCTTGTCATTTTGCTCCATTAATGTGGTTCTGTATTTAACAGCAAAATTGTAAAAGTGGTATCGGGGCTTATTCAAAGCCCAGTTAAATGTTTTCATTTTTAAAAATTCATTCATGGGATGTGGGCGTCGCTGGCTAGGCCAGCATTTATTGCCCATCCCTAATTGCCCTGGAGAAGGTGGTGGTGAGCTGCCTCCTTGAACTGCTGCAGTCCATGTGAGGTAGGGACTCCCACTGTGCTGTTAGGAAGGGAGTTCCAGGATTTTGACCCAGCGACAGTGAAGGAACAGCGATATAGTTCCAAGTGAGGGTGGTGTGTGACTTAGAGGGGAACTTGCAGGTAGTGGGGTTCCCATGCACTTGCTGCCCTTGTTCTTCTAGTTGCTAGAGGTCGCGGGTTTGGAAGGTGCTGTCTAAGGAGCTTTGGTGTGTTGCTGGAGTGCATCTTGTAGATGGTACACACTGCTGCCACTGTGCGTCAGTGTTGGAGGGAGTGAATGTTTGTGGATGGGTGCCAATCAAGCGGGCTGCTTTGTCCTGGATGGTATCGAGCTTCTTGAGTGTTGTTGGAGCTACACCCATCCAGGCAAGTGGAGAGTATTCCATCACACTCCTGACTTGTGCCTTGTAGATGGCGGATAGCCTTTGGGGAGTCAGGAGGTGAGTTACTCGCCGCAGGATTCCTAGCCTCTGACCTGCTCTTGTAGCTATGGTATTTATATGGCTACTCCGGTTCAGTTTCTGGTCAATGGTAACCCCTAGAATGTTGATAGTGGGGGATTCAGCGATGGTAATGCCATTGAATGTCAAGGGGAGATGGTTAGATTCTCTCTTGTTGGAGACAGTCATTGCCCGGCACTTGTGTGGCACGAATGTTACTTGCCACTTATCAGCCCAAGCCTGGATATTGTCCAGTTCTTGCTGCATTTCTGCATGGACTGCATCAGTATCTGAGGAGTCGCGAATGGTGCTGAACATTGTGCAATCATCAGCGAACATCCCCACTTCTGACCTTGTGATTGAAAGAAGGTCATTGGTGAAGCAGCTGAAGATGGTTGGACCCTGAGGAACTCCTGCAGTGATGCCCTGGAGCTCAGATGATTGACCTCCAACAACCACAACCATCTTCCTTTGTGCTAGGTATAACTCCAACTAGCGGAGAGTTTTCCCCCTGATTCCCATTGACTTCAGTTTTGCTCAGGCTCCTTGATGCCATACTCAGTCAAATGCTGCCTTGATGTCAAGGGCTGTCACTCTCATCTCACCTCTTGAGTTCAGCTCTTTTGTCCATGTTTGAACCAAGGCTGTAATAAGGTCAAGAGCTGAGTGGCCCTGGCGGATCCCAAACTGAGTGTCACCGAGCAGGTTATTGCTAAGCAAGTGCCGCTTGATAGCACTATCGATGACACTTTCCGTCACTCTACTGATGATTGAGAGTAGACTGATGGGGCGGTAATTGGCCGGGTTGGATTTGTCCTGCTTTTTGCTGGGTAGATGCCAGTGTTGTAGCTGTACTGGGACACAGGTCTTCAGTACTATTGACGGAATATTGTCAGGACCCATAGCCTTTGCAGTATCCAGTGCCTTCAGTCGTTTCTTGATATCATGCGGAGTGAATTGAATTGGCTGAAGTCTGGCATCTGTGATGCTGGGGGCTTCGGGAGGAGGCCAAGATGGATCATCAACTTGGCACTTCTGGCTGAAGATTGTTGCAAATGCCTTATCTTTTGCACAGATGTGCTGGGCTCCCCCATCACTGAGGATGGGGATATTTGTGGAGCCACCTCCTCCAGTTAATTGTTTAATTGTCCACCACCATTCACGACTGGATGTGGCAGGACTGCAGAGCTTAGATCTGATCCGTTGGTTATGGGATCGCTTAGCTCTGTCTATCACGTGCTGCTTACGCAGTTTTGCACGCAAGTAGTCCTGTGTTGTATCCTCATCAGGTTGATACCTCATTTTGAGGTATGCCTGGTGCTGCTCCTGGCATGCCCTCCTGCACTCTTCATTGGACCAGCATTGGTCCCCCGACTTGATGGTAATGGTAGAGTGGGGGATATGCTGGGCCATGAGGTTACAGATTGTGGTTGAGTACAATTCTGCAGCTGCCCCACAGCACCTCATGGATGACCAATTTTGCATTGCTAGATCTGTTCAAAATCTGTCCCATTTAGCACAGTAGTAGTGCCACACAACACAATGGAGGGTATCCTCAATGTGAAGCTGGGACTTCGTCTCCACAAGGACTTGTGGTGGTCACTCCTACCAATACTGTCATGGACTGATGCATCTGCGGCAGGCAGATTGGTGTGGATGAGGTCAAGTATGTTTTTCCCTCTTGTTGCAGACCCTGTCTAGCAGCTATGTCCTTTAGGACTTGGCCAGCAGTGGTGCTGCCGCGCCACTCTTGGTGATGGACATTGAAGTCCCCCACCCAGCGTACATTCTGTGCCCTTGCTACCCTCACTGCTTTCTCCAAGTGGTGATCAACATGGAGGAGTACTGATTCATCAGTTGAAGGAGGGTGATAAGTGGTAATCAGCAGGAGGTTTACTTCCCCATGTTTGACCTGATGCTGTGAGACTTCATGGGGTCAGAAGTCGATGTTGAGGACCCCTAGGGCAGTTTCCTCCTGACTGGAGCAGTACCTCCTGACTGTATCACTGTGCTGCCACCTCTGCTGAGTCTGACCTGCCAGTCGGACAGGACATACCCGGGAATGATGATGGTAGTGTCTGGGACATTGTCTGTACGGAAGGTTTTGTGAGTATGATTATATCAGGCTGTTGCTTGACTAGTCTGTGGGACAGCTCCCCCAACAAGCCCCCAGATGTTAGTAAGGAGGGCTTTGCAGGGTTGACGGGGCTGAGTTTGCCATTGTCGTTGCCGGTGCCTAGGTCGATGCCGGGTGATCCGTCCGGTTTCATTCTGTTTTATTGACTTCGTAGCTGTTAAATACAACTGAGTGGATTGCTAGGCCATTTCAGAGGGCATTTAAGAGTCAACCACATTGCTGTGGGTCTGGAGTCACATGTAGGCAGACCAGTTAAGGACATTAGTGAAATTAGATGGGTTTTTTCAACAATTGACAATGTGTTCATGGCCATCATTAGATTTTATTAATTGAATTCAAATTCCACCTTCTGTGCTGGGATTCGAACCCATGTCCCCAGAGAAATACTCTGGGTCTCTGGGTTACTAGTCCAATGACGATACCACCATGCCACCACCTCCCCGTGATTGATTGATTGTACTGTGACAAATATGAAGACTTTCTGTCTCTGATTTATTATATGACTGGCTTCTATACTACTCATTATGGAATGTACATAGTTAAAACTGGGTTCAAAGAATTTACCAATAATATCAGAAATAGTTCAGGAAAGCCTTGCTCTGCAAATATTTATTGCTGCTGCTGATCTTAGGTGGGGCAATGTATCAAAGATCATCCAAAGTGCTCAAATGAGTTAATTTGTTCCTAAGAAGATTCCAAGCCAGTAATAAGATGGAGGGAGCCCCTAGCCCTGTCTGGAATTTTAGAATTGAACAACATGCATACTGAGTTTTATTGCAGGAGATACGGAGATACTACTATTGTATCTGAAGAGAAATCGCTTGTATTTTTCTGTAAGTAGGTTGTTGGCCTTTTAGAGTCATAGGCTTTTACAGCACAGAAACAGGCCCTTTGGCCCAATGCACCTGCGCCGATCATCAAGCACCTGTCCTAACTAATCCCATTTCCCCGCACTTGGCCCGTATCTTTGTATGTTATGGCGTTTCAAGTTATGGCATCTAAATATTTCTTGAATGTTGAGTGTTTCTGCCCCTACCACTCCTTCAGGCAGTGTGTTCCAGATTCCAACCACCCTCTAGGTGAAAAAATTTTTCCTCAACTCCCCTCTAAACCTCCTGCCCCTTACCTTAAATCTATGCCCCCTAGTTATTGACCTCTCCGCTAAGGGAAAAAGTTTCTTCCTATCTATCCTATCAATGCCCCTCATAATTTTGTATACCTCAATCAGGTCGCCCCTCAGCCTTCCCCGCTCCAAGGAAAACAACCCCAGCCTATCTAGTCTGTCTTCATAACTGAAATGCCCAAGCCCAGGCAGCATCTTGGTAAATTACTTACTTATCTCTTTTTTTTTTTTCCCCCCAGCCCATCAAACCAAACCTCTGCTAGGCTCCCTCTTGCCCATGAGACTCACCTCCCAGTCCTTTGACCCCATTGCTATTAAACTTCTGTTCCTAGTCCCATGCTAGCTGACATTGTAAATAGTTCCCTGGTCTTGGATGCTGTCCTTCTCGCTTTCAAAACCACTATCACCCATTCCTAAAGAGCCCACCCTCGGCCGTGCCCTTTCTCCAATATTTCAAAAGTTCTTAAATGTACTATTGCCTCCCAAATCTATTCCATTTTTCCTGCAACTCTATGTATTTGAATTTCCATTTATGTTTCCATAGAATTGCAACGGTCCTTAACAATGTCACAAGTGACATACGCTGCGACTATGACTGTGGTGCTCTATCCTTCCCTGACTTCTCTGCAGCCTTTAATGTGATCAACTGCACCAATCTCCTCTAACAACTTTCCTTTGATGTCTAACTCAGTGGTATTACACTTGTTTGGTTCCGTTCTTGCCTCTTCCACTTGTCTTTCTTTTTCACTTTTTTTGTACAAAACGTGAAAAAGGGGTTGAAAGGAAAAACAGTTTGTCTTTTGCGTAGAGGAACCGTCCGTCGGTCAATACCATAAGTTATAATTTTTTGCCTTCATCTCAAGCAATAGCTTCCTTTCCCATGCTGCAGCGTTGCCTTGAGCCCCTCAAGGATCTGTCCTTGGCCCCTTCCTCATCCTCATATACAAGTTGCCTTTCAGTGACATCATCTGCAGATGTGGGATCAGTTTCCACATGTATGCTGATGCAACCCGGCTCCAGCTCTACCTCCCCACTGTTGGCGAGACATCGGTCGTCTCAATTTCTCTACCCCTCCCCCCCCCCTAACCTGTCCCCCTCTGAACTTGCTGCACTCCGTTCTTTCAGGTCTAACCCCGACATTGTCATCAAACCTGCAGACAAGGGTGGTGCTGTTGTTGTCTGGCTTACCGACCTCTACCTTGTAGAGGCTCAGTGCCAACTCTCAGACACTTCTCCCCAGTTACCCCTGGACCATGACCCCACCACTGAACATCAAGCTACTGTCCACGGGACTGTCACTGACTTCATCTCCTCTGGAGGTCTTCCTTCTACAGCTTCTAACCTCATAATCCCGCAACCACGGACAACCAGCTTCCTTCCTAAAATCCACAAACAGGACTGTTTTGGCAGCTCCATTGTTTCAGCCTGTTCCTGCCCCACTGAAGTTATTTCTTCTTATCTTGACTCTATCCTTTCTCCCCGGTCCAGTCTGTTCCCATCTACATCCGTGACTCTTCTGATACCCTATGTCATTTTGACAATTTCCACTTTACTGGCCCCAACCGTTTCCTCTTCACTATGGATGTCCAATCTGTCTACACCTCCATCCCCCACCAGGACGGTTTGAGGGCTCTTCGTTTCTTCCTTGAACAGAGGCCCAACTAGTCCCCATCCACCACCACCCTCCTCCACCTGGCTAAACTTGTTCTCACATTGATCAACTTCTCCTTCAACTCCACTCACTTCTTTCAAGTAAAAGGTGTTGCTATGGGTACCCGCATGGGTCCTAGTTATGCCTGTCTCTTTGTAGGATATGTTGAACATTCCTTGTTCCAATCCTACTCAGGCCCTCTCCCCCAACTCTTTTTCCGGTACATTGATGACTGTATCGGTGCCGTTTCCTGCTCCCGCACTGAACTATCAACTTTGCTTCCAATTTCCACCCTTCTCTCACCTTTACATGGTCCATCTCCGACACTTACTTTCCCTTCCTCGACTTCTCTGTCTCCATCTCTCTGGATAGGCTGTCTACTAATCTACTAATATTTATTATAAACCCACCGACTCCCAAAGCTACCTCGACTACACTTCTTCACACCCTACCTCCTGTAACGACTCCATTCCATTCTCCCAGTTTCTCTGTCTCCGACGCATCTGCTCTGATGATGCAACCTTCCACGACAGCACTTCTGACATGTCTTTCTTTTTCCTCAACCGAGGATTCCCCCCACTCTGGTTGACGGGGCCTTTAACCTTGTCCGGCCCATTTCCTGCACGACTATCTTCACCCCTTCCCCTCCCTCCCTCCCAGAACCGTGACAGGGTTCCCCTTGTCCTCACTTTCCACCTCACCAGCCTCCACATCCAAAGGATCATCCTCCGCCATTTCTGCCACGTTCAACGTGATGCCACTACCAAATGCATCTTCCCCTCCCCTCCCCTGTCAGCATTCCAAAGAATCATTCCCTCCGCGACACCCTGGTCGACTCCTCCATTACCACCAACACCTCGTTCCCTTCCCACAGCACCTTCCCATGCAATCACAGGAGGTGTAATACCTGTCCTTTTACCTCCTCTCTCCTCACTATCCAAGGCCCCAAACATTCCTTTCAGGTGAAGCAGTGATTTACTTGTACTTTCAATTTAGTATACTGTATTCGCTGCTCACAATCTGGTCTCCTCTATATTGGCTGACCGCTTTGCGGAACACCTCCGTTCAGTCCGAAAGCATGACCCAGAGCTTCTGGTTGCTTGCCATTTCAATACATCCCCCTACTCTCATGCCCACATATCTGTCCTGGGCTTGCTGCAGTGTCCCAGTGAACATCAACGCAAGCTCGAGGATAGTATCTCACCTACCGATTAGGCACACTATAGCCTGCCGGACTGAACATTGAGCTCAATAATTTCAGATCATGACGGGGGGCCCCCCTTTTTATTTTTAGTTATTTTTTCTTTTTTCTTTTTAATTCATTTTATTTTAGTTTGTTTCATCATTCATTTTTTTTAACCACTTTTTTTCCCCTTAATTGTGCTTTGGGCCAGGGCTATTCATTTTTCCGTCAATTAACACCATCTCTGCACAAATGCTTTGTCTTTCAGCACACCATTAACATACCGTTTGCCTTTGCTCCACGACCTTCTGGTCAGTTATTCTGTGACCCTGTCCTATCAACACCTTCCCTTTTGTTATCTCTTGCCCCACCCCCGCTTTATTTGCTTAAAACCTATTACATTTCTAACCATTGCCAGTTCTGATGAAAAGACACTGACCTGAAATGTTAACTCTGCTTCTCTCTCCACAGATGCTGCCAGACCTGCTGAGTATCTCCGGCATTTCTTATTTTTATTCCAGCTCTCCCCTACCCTTCTTGACTATCTGTTGTTAGACCTTTAGTCCAATATACAATCTTTGATGAGCTGCAGTTTCCTCCCGATAAATATTGTGAAATCTAAAGCCATTGACTTCAGCCTGCCAAAGTCTCCTAGCCGCGCCACTGATTTCATTCCCGATCCGGCCATTGAACAGAACCAGACTGTTCGCATTCTTGGCAAATGAACGGGCTCTGAGCTGAGTATCCATTCCCATATCCTCTAATTGCACAAAGATCACTCACTTACACATTGGTTGTCTCATCCATCTGCTACTGAAACTCACGCCTCCTTTGATTGTTGCACATCAACATCGCTCCTGCATTACCCCTGTTCTTGCTGACCTATGTTAACTGCTGGTTCCCCAACATGTCAAATTTCAAATTCTCATGCTGCTGTTTAAATCTCGTCTGTGTCTCTCTCTCTCTCTCTCACTCTCTCTGTCTCTCTCACTCTCTCTGTCTCTCTCACTCTCCCTGTCTCTCTCTCTCTTTGCATGTCTCTCTGTGCATATGTCTGTGTGCATCTGTCTCTCTGTCTGTGTGTGCCTCCCTCTCTCTATCTCTTTCTCTTTGTCTCACTATGTCTGTCTGTCGCTCCCTCTCTCTTTGTCTCTTTTTCTCTGTGTGTCTCTCTCTCTCTGTCGGTCTGTGTCTCTCTCTCTGTCTCACTCTCTCTCTCTGTCTCACTCTCTCTCTCTGTCTCTCTCGCTCTTTGCCTGTCTCTCTTTTTGTCTGTCTGTCTCTCTCTCTGCGTCTCTCTCTCTCTCTCTCTTTGCGTCTCTCTCTTTGCGTGTGTGTGTGTGTCTGTCTCTCTGTCTGTGTGTGTGTCTCCCTCTCTCTGTATCTCTGTGTGTCAGTCTGTCGCTCCCTCTCTCTTTGTCTCTCTCGCTCTATCTTTGTCTCTCTGTCTCTCTCTCTGTCTCTCTCTCTGTCTCTCTCTCTGTCTCTCTCTCTCTCTCTGTCTCTCTCTCTGTCTCTCTCTCTGTCGCTTTCTGTCTCTCTCTTTGTCGCTTTCTCTCTCTCTTTGTCGCTTTCTCTCTCTCTGTGTCGCTTTCTCTCTCTCTGTGTCGCTTTCTCTCTCTCTGTGTCGCTTTCTCTCTCTCTGTGTCGCTTTCTCTCTCTCTGTGTCGCTTTCTCTCTCTCTGTGTCGCTTTCTCTCTCTCTGTGTCGCTTTCTCTCTCTCTCTGTCGCTTTCTCTCTCTCTCTGTCGCTTTCTCTCTCTCTGTGTCGCTTTCTCTCTCTCTGTGTCGCTTTCTCTCTCTCTGTGTCGCTTTCTCTCTCTCTGTGTCGCTTTCTCTCTCTCTGTGTCGCTTTCTCTCTCTCTGTGTCGCTTTCTCTCTCTCTGTGTCGCTTTCTCTCTCTCTGTGTCGCTTTCTCTCTCTCTGTGTCGCTTTCTCTCTCTCTCTCTGTCGCTTTCTCTCTCTCTCTCTGTCGCTTTCTCTCTCTCTCTCTGTCGCTTTCTCTCTCTCTCTCTCTCGCTTTCTCTCTCTCTCTCTCTCGCTTTCTCTCTCTCTCTCTCTCTCGCTTTCTCTCTCTCTCTCTCTCTCGCTTTCTCTCTCTCTCTCTCTCGCTTTCTCTCTCTCTCTCTCTCGCTTTCTCTCTCTCTCTCTCTCGCTTTCTCTCTCTCTCTCTCTCGCTTTCTCTCTCTCTCTCTCTCGCTTTCTCTCTCTCTCTCTCGCTTTCTCTCTCTCTCTCTCTCGCTTTCTCTCTCTCTCTCTCTCTCGCTTTCTCTCTCTCTCTCTCTCTCTGCTTTCTCTCTCTCTCGCTTTCTCTCTCTCTCTCTCTCGCTTTCTCTCTCTCTCTCTGTCGCTTTCTCTCTCTCTCTCTGTCGCTTTCTCTCTCTCTCTCTCTCGCTTTCTCTCTCTCTCTCTCTCGCTTTCTCTCTCTCTCGCTTTCTCTCTCTCTCTCTCTCGCTTTCTCTCTCTCTCTCTCTCGCTTTCTCTCTCTCTCTCTCTCGCTTTCTCTCTCTCTCTCTCTCGCTTTCTCTCTCTCTCTCTCTCTCGCTTTCTCTCTCTCTCTCTCTTTCTCTCTCTCTCTCTCTCGCTTTCTCTCTCTCTCTCTCTCGCTTTCTCTCTCTCTCTCTCTCGCTTTCTCTCTCTCTCGCTTTCTCTCTCTCTCTCTCTCGCTTTCTCTCTCTCTCGCTTTCTCTCTCTCTCTCTCTCTCTCGCTTTCTCTCTCTCTCTCTCTCGCTTTCTCTCTCTCTCTCTCTCGCTTTCTCTCTCTCTCTCTCTCGCTTTCTCTCTCTCTCTCTCTCGCTTTCTCTCTCTCTCTCTCTCGCTTTCTCTCTCTCTCTCTCTCGCTTTCTCTCTCTCTCTCGCTTTCTCTCTCTCTCTCTCTCGCTTTCTCTCTCTCTCTCTCTCGCTTTCTCTCTCTCTCTCTCTCGCTTTCTCTCTCTCTCTCTCTCGCTTTCTCTCTCTCTCTCTCTCGCTTTCTCTCTCTCTCTCTCTCGCTTTCTCTCTCTCTCTCTCTCGCTTTCTCTCTCTCTCTCTCGCTTTCTCTCTCTCTCTCTCGCTTTCTCTCTCTCTCTCTCTCGCTTTCTCTCTCTCTCTCTCTCGCTTTCTCTCTCTCTCTCTCGCTTTCTCTCTCTCTCTCTCGCTTTCTCTCTCTCTCTCTCGCTTTCTCTCTGTCTCGCTCTTTCTCTCTGTCTCGCTCTTTCTCTCTGTCTCGCTCTTTCTCTCTGTCTCGCTCTTTCTCTCTGTCTCGCTCTCTCTCTCTGTCTCGCTCTCTCTCTCTGTCTCTCCGTCGTCCCTCCCCCGTCTCTCCGTCGTCCCTCCCCCGTCTCTCCGTCGTCTCTCCCCCGTCTCTCCGTCGTCCCTCCCCCGTCTCTCCGTCGTCCCTCCCCCCGTCTCTCCGTCGTCCCTCCCCCGTCTCTCCGTCGTCCCTCCCCCGTCTCTCCGTCGTCCCTCCCCCGTCTCTCCGTCGTCCCTTCCCCCCCCTCTCCGTCGTCCCTCCCCCCCCTCTCCGTCGTCCCTCCCCCCCCTCTCCGTCGTCCCTCCCCCCCCCTCTCCGTCGTCCCTCCCCCCCCTCTCCGTCGTCCCTCCCCCCCCTCTCCGTCGTCCCTCCCCCCCCTCTCCGTCGTCTCCCTCTGTTTTCTCCGTCTCTCCCTCCCCCAACTGTATCTACCCTTACCACCCTAATCTCAAAAATCTTCATTCCTCTCTGGCCTCTTGTGCATCCTCACTTCATACAACGCATCATTTGACACTGTGCCTTCATCCATTTAGGCTCCGTGCTCTGAATTCTCTCCCTAAATCCCTCCACTTGCCTCTCTTCCTTTAAGCAACCCCCCCCCTGCCACAAAGCTGCCATCTTTAACCAAGATTTTGGTCACCCCTCCTAATCTTGGATCTTTTTCTACATTAAAGATGCTATATAAATGTAAGTTGTTATTTATTAATAAATTGTTAATTTATGGCCAAAGCCATCATATGCAGTTTACTTAACTACATTACTAACTCAAGAAATTTGCAGGATATATCCAGCAGGCCATAAATTAACAATTTATTAACAATAAATAACAACTTGCATTTGCCTAAATGGAAGCTCTCAAATACTTTTTTTTCATGCTCAGTGTAAAACATAAGCAAACCTTCACACCAGAAGAATGGAAACAGACTTAATGCTTCAAATAATCTGGAAATCTCAGGCCCCAGGTGAACAGTAACTTGTGTTATGCCAATGTGCTTTGTTGAATGAATTAAAAGAAAATTATCACTGACTGGAGATCTGAATTTATACTTTTTTCAAAGACATTTAAAAAAGAAAAGCTTAGGATGATCACTTAGTTTGCAACACTGTATCCTACACTGCAATGCTTATGAGGAGGGAGACGAAATGGCTGCATTTCCCAATAAGAACCAAGACCCATGAAGTTTAAAGGAACTACCTGTTCTTTCAGCAAGCAGAGAAATACTGCTAACTGCTATGTTTGAATCACTGAGTGACTGTCGTGTGACAAGCCCTCCCCATTTGTGGTTTTAAGCTGGTGTTTACTCTGCAGCAGAGGAGAAGGAGGACTCTGACATGTGCAGACCTGAACTGGGCGTCCCTCTCTCTCTATTCCAGCTTGAAAGCTTTCAAATCCTGCCTGGTGACTGACCACCTTTGCATATTCCAGCTATAGTCAGAAACCTGGTTGGAGAATATCATCCCCATGGCTGTCTCCAAGAGACTCAATGAACTAGTCCTCTACCTCTTCAAACGAAAAGCCTCAGGAACATTGAATTCAGCTAGAAGCCAGCCAAATTGCCAAACTCCACAGACTGTGTACCTTTTTTATGGACTCTAACTCAACCAATCTACCTTTCCCCACTCTGTAACCTATTTGTCTGTGTGTGTGTGTAAACCTCCAGAGTGAGTGTGTGTGTCAGTGAAAGTCGGTGCGTTGTTTATTATTTTTATTCGTTCAGTTTAGGTTCCACAAAGTTAACCTCTTTTTTTTTTTTGTTAACTCAGCAAATCTGTCTGGTGCTTATTATGATCATAGCCAGTAATTAATCAAACATCTACTGAATTGGGCAGTAGATCCACTTTAAGAAAGAATTACACCTGTTGTGATCAGATAAGGAGAGGGAAAAGAGGGAAGCCCTTCAACCCCTCCTCACTTGATTGTAATGCTTGTTATGTATATACTTGTTATGTACACTGGAAACAGTAACTAGAATGGATAAATGACATTGTAAGACAGACCACATATCTTGGTCAACAACAATGAAGATGATTCATTAAGAAATAACATGAGTAGAAGCAAAAGTCAAATAATAGTAAAAAAGAAATAAATAGCATTTTAAATAATAGCAAATAAATAAATTGCAGTGGCTTGCTTAACTTAAGTATCTATGTCGAAACAGGTCATCCTGAAGTATTTAACATCTCTGTATAGTACCTTAAAACAATTCCAATATAAATACCTAAGTATTTCAATAATTCTGGTAACTTGAAATGCATATCTGTGAACAAAAACTTAGGTACTATCAGACATTGATGCAATGTTCCATTAAACACCAGATCATTTGATGGCTTGTTAAAATGGAGAAAGCTTGATGCAAAGTAATAGTTATATGTATACTGTGCTCTATAGTTTGAACTGGAATAAAGGAATATCAGAAAGTTGCCTTTCATTGAGTGCAATATCTGTCAATCGTGGTACGGTTCACAAAATTCAGGGTGGTCTCAAATGTTTATTACAGATTTCAGGTACATAAAGTTTCAAAAAAGGTGTAATCAAAAGTGATCAGTAATTAAAGTGATCATCAGCTAGCAAAATGGCAAAATAAATATTTACAATATAAACCTACATATTTCTGTTCCTGCACATGGAGAAATTAAGTCAATTGCCTGGATGCAGCAAATATAGGAAAAATAGGTAAGGATGAGTGCATGCCTATAACAACAACAACTTGTATTCATATAGCACCTAATAAAATGCCCCAAACCACTTCACAGGAGCATTATAAAGATTTGATACCAAGCCACATATGGTAATATCAGGGCAGATGGTTAAAAGCTTGGTCAAAGAGGCATGTTTAAGGAGTGTCAAAGGAGGAAAGCGAGGCGGAGAAGTGGAGAGGTTTAGGAAAGAATTTCCAGAGCTTAGGTTCTAGGCAGCTGAAAGCACTGCTGCCAGTTGTGGATTGATTAAAATTGGGAATGCACAAGAAAACCGAATTGGAGGAGCTCAGATAACTTGAAGGTTGTGCTGGAGGAGATTAGAGAGATAGGGTGGGGCAAAGCTAAGGTGGATTTGAAAATGAGGATGCAAAGTTTAAAATTGAATACTTAAAATAAGGGAGTGCACCTAACTTTCTGTAAACTTCTTTGGCCTCCTTATCGCGAGAGACAATGGGTAAGCGCCTGGAGGTGGTCAGTGGTGTGTGGAGCAGCGCCTGGAGTGGCTATAAAGGCCAATTCTAGAGTGACAGGCTCTTCCACAGGTGCTGCAGAAAAATTTGTTTGGTGGGGCTGTTACACAGTTGACTCTCCCGTTGCGCTTTTGTCTTTTTTCCTGCCAACTGCTGTCTCTTCGACTCGCCACACTTTAGCCCCGCCTTTATGGCTGCCCGCCAGCTCTGGCGAACGCTGGCAACTGACTCCCACGACTTGTGATCAGTGTCACAGGACTTCATGTCGCGTTTGCAGACGTCTTTAAAGCGGAGACATGGACGGCCGGTGGGTCTAATACCAGTGGCGAGCTCGCTGTACAATGTGTCTTTGGGGATCCTGCCATCTTCCATACGGCTCACATGGCCAAGCCAATGGCTGGAAAATCATGTGGACTCCATTAGGGGAATGTGGTCCTCCCCATTTAACTCTGCTGTGATTGATGCACCCTGGAGCCCCGAATACAGGAACTGTAACATCTGGCCCTATAATCTTAAATGATTTGAAACTCGACAGATCTCTGATCCAATGCCATGGGCACTGATCTCCATGGCTATGGTGTTGGCACAAGACCTAAATATATAGAGCTTCAGCAGTTTATCTCTGCATTTTATCAGGTAAAAGTGTGCAACCAAAGTGATGGTTCAGCTGTGCAAATAAGGTAGGCTGTCTCATTTGTAAGTCAGTGCTCCAATTCCTGGAGAATGTTGGTGGTTGTGGAATCTGTATACGTTTCTAACCCTTCTTCCTCTTCCTCATCCCACTATATTAATCAGATTTCTTTTATATGCATTAATAAATAATTTTCTCTGGATAGGGTTCAATTCCGCCTCAGTATACACAATGCAGCCAACGTTCATTTTAAGCCACTGTAAGCTCAATGGACAAATATTTGGATTAGTATGTATCTATTGGGTGTCAGAAGAGCTTTCCCTATTGTGTGCCTATTCACACTTAGAGTTTGCTGTTTGAGATTTATTTAGAAGTGTTGTTGAAAAGCCCGAAGAGAATGGTGCAAGAGTTGCTTTCTTTTCTTAGCAGTCTGAAACATTGACTTACAGCTGACTAAAAGCACCACTCTTTTGGGATGATTGTTTCTGTTAGAAAAATGAATTGTGGTTTAATGAAACCAAGGTTTTTGTTTTCTGTAAAGATTTCTTTTATTCAAATTAATTTTATGATTTTTGAGAAGAATGTCCAATTTAAATTTACTGACCAGTGATTTTTCTTTTATAGAACAAAAACTTTTTTTTAAATAGATTTTACACTGCTGGAGATTGAGCAGTATTCCTGTTGGGGAATAGAACACTTTCCCATCTTTTGGACCCAGAATTGGCGCCAATCTCTACAGCTTAGGTAAAAATAGGGTTTTATGCTGACTGAAGCTTCTGTTGCTCTTTCCCTGTCATGCCTTAGCTGCAGTCTTTGAAGAGGTACCATGTGTTGGCATCAGTAAATTTCTATTTCCCACACCAGGCATCACGTGGCCTCAGTGAGATTGCCAATTAGAGGCAGCTTTCTACTGTCTGTTAGCCATACTCATACATAGAATTGTTACGATTATCCTGGTGGTAATACAATCCCCACAAACATTGTACACGCATTTGTACTTATAATTTACTTTGTCTAGTGCATTTCTTTGGGTTACATGTTGCCTTAGTGGGTTAGTTACTACAATAAGCACATATTTCAGGTAAAATGCTTTATGAATCTAGAGTAAAAACATTTTTTGTTGGTCAGTGGATTACTGAAGGAATAGGACTTATGTCTTTTTTTCCCAAAAGCACTCAAAGTAGCAAGACATTCAGTACTGTTGCTGGGATCTAACTTTAATGGAGGAGGGTGGCAGATGAGTAAAATATTCTGGCTGTTTCAGATCTGTTTCAACCTGTGTCTGGATGTGCTACTGACATTTTGCTAGAGTGCGTTAATCTGTTAATTGTATATCAGTTGTTTAATTATATGCAGATGGCGGGTGTTGACTGGGGTCCTGAGCACTTGTAAGCAGACACTTGCTGAGACTGGTGATGGTTTTTGAGTGAGGAGCTACATGTTTGTAATCCTTTTACTATGCACAATAAATGTGGAACCAAGGAAAGATGGGCTCCAGCTTCTTCGTTCCACAACAATCTTTTGGGAATTTAACAGTGTTATAATATCTTAAGTCTGGTTTGTTCCTCTATTTCTTGCAGTTCTATTTTGGCCCTGCTTGTGTTAAATCCTTCCTATGATTTTGTATTTCTTGCAGTCTCTAATGCTGGATATTCTTATTTTCTTCATTCACTCTTAATCCCTAATTTGATTTCCATTCCTTGCTGATTTTGATCCAAGATTGCATTTTGGACTTATATGAATGACTTGAATTTGCCTATGAAAGTCAGATTATCCTCACTAATATGTTCCATGAAACTTCATTCAGCCTGTTTACCCTTTAGTTTGATTTTTGACACTGGAAGTTTATTATATAGTTTGCAGTCAGTATGACCTTGAAACCTCTGTTAAGGAGTCTATTTTTTGTATCAAATGAAAATGGTCACTTAAACTTTGTAAAGATTGGAAAAATTTTGCACTGGAATTTGGTTTCACTCCACTTCTCTCACGCTTTACATTATTTTAACGTTGGTGCTAAGTTTAAACAAGTTGGCACCGATGTAGTTGTAGTGTAAATGCACTATTTTTCAGCTTCCTTTGTGTGGGGTCTGTACCTGTAGCTCCCCTTGTAGATGAAATTAGTGGTAATCTATAATATTACAAATTGTACATGACAGTTTTGTTGAAACGATTTACTTGATTTCCTCATCTGAATTTTGTTTTAAGTTTCTCATCAAACAATTTGATTTGTTTCACTGGCTTACCTTTTTAAAATTCCTACTCCTGAGGATTCACAGACTGCTGGCTGTGAGCTACTCTCGTTCGTTTCGAGTATCTGAGTACAGTATAATAGCCTGAGTGTATTAGCTGTAGTTTGAAACTAATCATGTGTTAGTAGTTTTCTTGTTCTGGAGGCCAGAGCATTTGACTTGTAGCAAAGAAAGTTGTGGAATTCGCAAGTGCCATCACTTATTAGGTCACTTTCACCTGTTCTCAGCCAGGTCAGTAGTTGGGATGCTGTGCAACATTAGAAAACTCCAGCAAAGGAAACCATTGGCAGACCAGTCTGTCTTGCAGAACTGTAATTTTTGAGGACTGAATTGTAACATGTAGTGATTTTTAAATTACTCAATTCAGAGCAATTGTTTTCTTGAATTGAAATATTCTAGTTTTGATAATGATTTGTAGAGATCAAATAATTTTCCAGCCCCAAAAGTACTTCTATTGCATTATTTAATACAGGTTGCTTCTGAAGTTATGTATTTTTGCTTATTTCAGAAGTGACATTGATTGAGGTTGTGGGTATGTTGCCAGCACATTTTGCTTTTGAATGGAATTGATGTGGTTGATCAACGGTGGGGTGATGAGGGAAGTGAACAGGGGCAGCCAGAGTAATTAACAAAAAATTGAACACAGTCTTTTCAAAGATGATGGTTATATAACATTATTAGGTTAGGTTCATAAAATGTAGCACCTAAGGTATTAATACATAGCTTATAGTAACAAAAAATGGTGATAGGTGCTTTTTTTTATTCTTTTATGGGATGTGGGCATCGTTAGCAAGGCCAGCATTTGTTGTCCATCCCTCATTGCCATTTTAGAGTCAGCCACATTGCTGTAGGTCTGGGGTCACATGTAGGCCAGACCAGTTAAGGACAGCAGATTTCCTTCCCTAAAGAACATGAATGAACCAGATGGGTATTTACTAGTTTTTAATTCCAGATTTTTATTAATTAAAATTTAATTTAAATTCTACCAGCTGCTGTAGATTTGAACCCATGACCCCAGGGCATTAGTTAGGCCTCTGGACTAGTTCAGTGACATTACCACTATGTCACCATCTCCTCATGAGTGTCTGTTCAAAAATGATCTTTCAATAGATTGACTCTGTTTGATAAGCTGACAATTCAAGGAGTAGAGTTCTCCATTATAAATCGCATCATATGACTTCGATTTCAGTGCTGCAAGATTCAGAGAATACTTAAACGGGCTTTTTTTCCGTTGTTCTAGTGCAGCAAAGCTTGCTTTTTCTGATGAGTGATCTCTGGGGATGCACTGTTGAGGGATTAGCTGATGCTATTTTAGCTTTATAGCCTAATGCATCTTGTTTGCTCATAGTAATGTTTCCAAATGAGTAGATAGCTATTTGGATAACAACTTGTAAAATGTCAAAAAAGCATTCAAAATTTTGTGTTGTCCCATTGGATTACTAATCCCTTTCAGTTCCACGTAAACAGTTTTATGTAATTTAATCTAAGACTTTCATTTAACTGCCCCTTTGCAGAGGAGTTTGTGATTACAATCAAACGTCTGGAACAGTGGATGCAAATTAAAATTGTCCATCAAAAATTTGGAGTTTGGTGCTTAGACTAAACTGGTAGGATTTTTACATATATAGAGACTTTAAAAAAGAATTGCGGAGCATCTGCTCATGTTTCTTTCCTCTTCACATGTCTCTGGAGTGTATACCAAGCAGGAAAATTGATGGCCTGCTCATGCCTCTACAAATATCACTATATAATTGGCTGTTTGAGGCTAGTTTTGTTCCTCTGAATTGTTTGCTCCATCAACTTGAACATTGGCCAGGGGAGGGTTGCTGGGGGTTGGGGGGAAAGAGTAAGATTTAAGTTACTCCAATAATTACAAAATGGCTGGCAGAAGACCATACTAAATATTGGGAGTTCATTTAATCTGTGACTTGAATGAAACAGAAGTAATGAACATAAATATCTGGAATGAGAAAAGGCCAGCTCATCTTTCTATTACCTTCATTCTCTCTTCCTAGCATCCAGTCTATTTTAAACCACTTTAATTTTTTTAATATATTATAAAATAAAAACAAATGCTGGAAATCCTCAGCAGGTCTGGCAGCATCTGTGGAGAGAGAATCAGAGTTAACATTTCAGGTCAGTGACCCTTCTTCAGAACTGGCAAATATTAGAAATGTGAAAGGTTATAAGTAAGTAAAACGGGGGTGGGGTAAGAAATAACAAAAGAGAAGGTGTAGATAGGACAGGGTCACAGAATAGCTGACCAGAAGGTCATGGAGCAAAGGCAAACAATATGTTAATTGTCTGTTGAAAGACAAAGCATTAGTACAGATAGGGTGTTAACGGACTGAAAATTGAACAGCAGCAAGTACGAACATGAATTTTTTTTTGCCTCCAGTACTCTACACATTCTACATATTTGTCATGAATGAGAAAAGCATGCAAAAATTTTATATTGTATATTGATCACCAATTGTAAAAGGCATGAGGCTTTAGAGAGTTCAGTACAGAGTTCACAAATGCTGATAGGAGATTAATGAGTGCAAGTGCATAGTACTAGACTTGGTAAATCAGTCATCATGGGCCGGTGAACAGGTTGGTCGAACATTAGACCTCAAATGAATCATCAGATCATGTTGATCCGATGAAGTTTTGCCATTGTGGGCTGGCAGATAGTTAATTCGATACAACATTTCATTGTAAGATGAAGGTAAAAAGTGTATCAAATTTTGATCCATCTGATAAGCACAAAGTAAGGGGGAGTGGCCCTCTGATAAGGGTCTGGAGGTGTCTCTGCTAATCTGCCATGTTTTAGTAACCTGAATTCCCTCTGTGTCCATTTGTGGTGCATTTTGGTGCCCCTCCGGACCTGAGCCCATTACTTGTTTTTCTCCCTTTTGTTTCATTTAGCTCTTCTCAGGCAGTTCCTTTTTCTTCCCCTCTTGTCACCCAGTCATTTCGTCTTTCATTCTCCTGCTCTGGGCACAATCCTGACCCCCAACTCGTCGTTACTTCTCTGCCTTCTTACTCTCTTGCCACAGTTCCAAATTTCAGTTCTCCTTAAATAAGCTCACTGTTATCCTCTGCATTCTCTGAAGGACCCATTGAAACACCCATCGCTGCGTCCTTACTAACAACAATTGCACTTCCCCATTCTCCTCTTCCCACTTGGGGTAAACCTTGCCATCCTCCTCCTATCTTGTTAACTCCACCACTACTATTCCCTTGGACTGTGCCAGTGGATTAATCACTGTCCTCTTCATATTTCCCTTCAGAATGTCTTGTCACTCATGAACAAGGACTGAATCAACTAGCTTATTGTAGGCAAATGCATTGACCTTCTGGCTTTGACTGAACCTTGGCTCACAGGTGATGACACTTTATTTCTGGAGTGACATAGTTGATTCTGAGCCTAGGGTCCTGAATCTTAGTAAAGGAAACTACAAAGGTATGAGACGCGAGTTGGCTATGATGGATTGGGAAACATTACTTAAAGGGATGACAGTGGATAGGCAATGGCAAACATTCAAAGAGCACATGGATGAACTGCAACAATTGTTTATTCCTGTCTGGCACAAAAGTAAAACTGGAAAGGTAGCCAAACCATGGCTTACAAGGGAAATTAGATATAGCATTAGATCCAAGGAAGAGGCATACAAATTCACCAGAAAAAACAATAGACCTGAGGATTGGGGGCAGTTTAGAATTTAGCAAAGGAGGACCAAGGGATTGATTAAGAAGGGGAAAATGGAGTATGAGAGTAAGCTTGCGGGGAACATAAAAACTGACTGTAAAAGTTTCTATAAGTATGTGAAGAGAAAAAGATTGGCGAAGACAAATGTAGGTTCCTTACAGTCAGAAACAGGGAAATTTATTATGGGGAACAAAGAAATAGCTGACCAACTATATGCATACTTTGGTTCAGTCTTCACAAAGGAGGACACAAATATCATACCGGAAATGTTGGGGAACACAGGGTTTAGAGAGAGGGAGGCACTGAAGGAAATCAGTATTAATAGAGAAATGGTGTTGGGGAAGTTGATGGGATTGAAGGCCGATAAATCCCCAGGGCCTGATGGTCTACATCCCAGAGTACTTAAGGAAGTGGCCCTAGAAATAGTGTATGCATTGGCAGTCATCTTCCAAGATTCTATAGACTCTGGAACAGTTCCTACGGATTGGAGGGTCGCTAATGTAACCCCACTATTTAAAAAGGGAGGTAGAGAGAAAGCAGGGAATTATAGACCAGTCAGCCTGACGTCGGTAGTGGGGAAAATTCTAGAGTCCATTATCAAAGATTTTATAACCGAGCACTTACAGAACAGTGGTAGAATCGGACAGAGTCAGCATGGATTTACGAAAGGGAAATCATGCTTGACAAATCTACTAGAATTCTTCGAGGATGTAACTAGTAGAGTTGATGAGGGGGAGCCAGTGGATGTGGTTTATTTGAACTTTCAGAAGGCTTTCGACAAAGTCCCATGTAAGAGATTAGCATGTAAAATTAAAGCGCATGGGATTGGGGGTAGTGTATTGCGATGGATAGAAAATTGGTTGGCAGACAGGAAACAAAGAGTAGGGATAAATGGGTCTTTTTCCGAATGGCAGGCGGTGACTAGTGGGGTACCACAGGGATCGATGCTAGGACCCCAGCTAGTCACAATATATATTAATGATTTATTTGAGGGAACTAAATGTAATATCTCCACATTTGCAGATGACACAAAACTGGGTGGGAGGGTGAGTTGTGAGGAGGATGCAGAGGGGCTTCAGGGTGATTTGGACAAGTTGAGTGGGCAAATACATGGCAGATGCAGTATAATGTGGATAAATGTGAGATTATCCACTTTGATAGCAAAAACAGGAAGACAGATTATTATCTGAACGGCTGTAAACAGAGAGGGGAATATGCAGCGAGACCTGGGTGTTCTCGTACACCAGTCGCTGAAGGTAAGCATGTAGGTGCAACATGTGGTAAAAATGGCAAATGAGATGTTGGCCTTCATAGTGAGAGGATTCGAGTACAGGAGCAGGGATGTCTTGCTGCAATTATACAGGGCCTTGGTGATGCCACACCTGGAATATTGTGTGCAGTTTTGGTCTCCTTATCTGAGGAAGGATGTTCTTGCTATAGAGGAAGTGCAGCGAAGGTTTACCAGACTGATTCCTGGGATGGCGGGAGTGACGTATGAGGAGAGATTGAGTCGGTTAGGATTATATTCGCTGGAGTTCAGAAGAGTGAGGGGGGATCTCGCAGAAACCTATAAAATTCTAACAGGACTTGACAGAGTAGATGCAGGAAGGATGTTCCTGATGGTGGGGAGAGTCCAGAACCAGGAGTCATAATCTAAGGATATGGGGTTAACCTTTCAGGACTGAGATGAGGAGAAATTTCTTTACCCAGAGAGTGATGAGCCTGTGGAATTCGCTACCACAGAATGCAGTTGAGGCCAAAACATTGTATGTTTTCAAAAAGGAGTTAGATATAGCTCTTGGGGCAAAAGGGATCAAAGGATATGGGGAGAAAGCGGGAACAGGTTACTGAGTTGGATGGTCAACCATGATCGTAATGAATGTCGGAGCAGGCTCGAAGGGCCGAATGGCCTACTTCTGCTCCTATTTTCTATGTTTCTTAAGTCTGCTCGCCTGGCTGTAATTTCCAATGCCTGCCTTGCCCAAGACACCAAGGTGGTGGTATAGTCCTTATCAAGCCACACCTTGGTCTTTTCCCCTATTTCTCAAGCATTTTTCCTCTTTCCAGCGACCACTTTGGTACCTCTCTTGTCCTTTGAATTCCCGAATATCTACCGTCCCCACCTTCCTCCCACTCCTGCAACAAATTTCACACCAAGTTTCTTATCAAGATATCGTCCTTCTTGTCTCCTCAGTGTCTGCACTGAGTGACTCTTTACCTTTGGTGTCTTTGATCACCATCTCAGCTCTACTTGCTCTCTCAATTCATTGCTATCCAGTGTTCCTTAACCTCTTGGTCTATATAAATCTCCATCAATATTCATGGCCACCTCCTCAACTTGACCATTCCCCCATGGCTGCTCTACTCCATTGGTCTCGATCACAGACAAGGGCATCTCCGTCCACTTCCTTGTTTCCCTCATCACTCACAACCACCTTTCAAACCTACATCTTTCTGTATCCGTTCTTGGAAACAGCTCTTTCCCAAATTATTTATAGCTGCTTTTTGAAGTTCCAAACTGCCTAGCCTTTCACCTTACGTTATATGTGTTACAAAGTATTAACAGTGCAGAAACGGACCATGTGACCCAACAGGCCCATGCTGTTTATGCTCCAAACGAGCCTCCTCCCACCCTTCATCATTGAACATCCTTCTCCTTTCTCTCTTGTGTGTTTATTTAGCTTCCCCTTAAATGCACCATTGCTTAACTACTCCTTGTGCTGGTGAGTTCCACAGTCTAACCACTCTCTGGTAAAGGGAACTTCTTGTGAATTTCCTATTGGATTTATTAGTGATTTGTGTTATGTTTATAACCCCTTGTTCTGATCATGCCTGCATGTCAGGCTAAATTAAATGGTGTGCAAACTGTCAATCTGCTCAACTATTCCCACCTCCACCTTTGATGCCCTTGTCCCATCTTTGTCAGTTCCCCTGCTATGGCCCCCATCTTCACTCACTGAAGTTCAAGGAGTGCCAACTTGAGCATATCTAGCGTAACACCAGTTTCACCATCCGTCGCCAGCTCTGGATGGACCACATCAAGCACTATAAGGCTTCACTCTCCTCTACCAAAATCATCCTCTACTCTAGGATCATCCTGGAAAGTAAAGATAACTTCTTTTCTCCACTACAAATTTTCTTTCAACATTAAGAACGTTGAACGCATGGATTTCTTTGTCAGAAAAGTTAAGTCCATTGTTCAGCTGCCTTTGGTGCTTCCCCCACTTTTCCCTTTCCCCCAGACTTCTACTTAGGCTCCCCCTTACCCTGGCCTTGACCTTAAGTCTCTCTCTAACTTCTCAATCTCCCCCTCATGCCCCCTCTGAACTCATCACGTTCCTGAGACCCACCTCCTGCTCAATTAACCCTATTCCCATTAAATTGCTGACTTACCTAACTTTCCTTCCTGACTCCCAGGCTAACTGACATTGTAAATCGTTCCCTCTCTCAGATGCTGACATCCCCCATTTTAAAACTGTTGCCATCATTCCCCTCCTCAAAAATAACTCATCCTTGACCCTCCCGTCCTGACAAACGACTGTCCCTGTCAAACCCCTCCTTTCTCGCCGAAGTCTTGAACACGTTATCGTCTCCCAAATCCTTGATCATCTTTCCTGCAATTCAGTTTTAGTCTCTGATCAGATTTCTGCTGATCACAGCCCGAACCAAAGTCATAAATAACATCCTGTTCGACCTGAGCTGTTCTTTACCAGCATAAAGACCACATACTTGCATTTTGATAGCATTGCCTCTCTCTTGCCTCAGCCAATCAGCAGAGACAATCAATGACTTCAAGAGGAAGTTGGATGGCCACTTGAAGGAAATAGACTTGCAGGGCTATGGGGATCAAGCTGAGAAATGGGACTGACAGCATAGCTCTGTGGAGAGACAGCATGCACCCGATGGGCCAAATGGCCTCCTTCTGTACCGTAAATAACTCCATAACACTATAACCCTCATCTATACCTTTGATACCTCAACATTTGAATATTTCCAATGGTTTCCTGGCTGGCCTCCTGTTCTCCACCTTCTGTAAACTTCAGCTCATCCAACATTCTACTACATGTATACTATAGTGCACCAGGTCTTGCTCACCTTTTACCCTGTCCTTCTTGATTTACCTTGGCTCCCAGACCCCAAATTAAAATTCCCATTATGTTTAAATCTTTTCGTGGCCTGTCCCCTCCTTATCAGGACTGTACTATTGCGAGAGATTGGGGAAACTGGGCCTGTATTCTCTGGAGTTTCGAAGAATGAGAGGTGATCTCATTGAAACCTACAAAATACTTAAAGGGATAGACTGGGTAGCTGCAGGTAAGATTTTTCCCTGGTTGGGGATTCTAGAACCAGAGGGCTGTGGTAGCTCAGTCATTGAGTATGTGTAAAGCAGAAATTGACAGATTTCTAAATACCAATGACATAAAGGGTTATGGGGACAGTGTGGGAAAAGGAATGATCAGCTATGATCGTATAGAATGGCGGAGCAGGTTCAATGGGCTAAATGGTCTGTTCCTGATCCGATGTTCCTATTATCCTTCTCCAGCCCTGCAACCCCCTCTAGAGTCTAAAGGTCTACATGGTCAACTTTTGAAGTATTTTTTAAGTGTCAAACCAGGAAGTGCTACCTCTGCACGTACACTCTCGCTGGCAGCATGATTATATAGAGAGGAGAACATCTTCACTGTTTTAAGAATGCTTTATTTTTAACGGTTTCACATTCACACATTGGATTAAAAATCGAGCACAAGACACATGTACCTATTTCTTGACTTGGCGTTTGTATGTAAAGGTCACAAAAATGTACTAAACCACTTGTGACAAGACTTTATTTCAGCCAAGTCAGAGAGGTGGCTTTGATTCACAAAGCAGAATGAATGAATGCAGATAAATCTCACTGTCTCAGTTACAGAGGCAACATCATCTCAGCTTTAGTTGAAATATTGTATGTACTTACATAATAAATAGTGTTTTTGATACTTTATCAAGTTTTGCATGGTGTAGGCTGATTTACGGGAGAAAAGCTGGAACCCTGACCGACTCACTGTTGTGACCTGAAAATAAGACCTAGTAACTACAGGTCAGTCAGTTTAATATCAGTGATGGGTAAGATTTTAGAAACCAAAATCAGGGAAAATGTCAACAGGCACTTGGAGAAGTTTGAGTTAATTAAGGATAGCCAACATGGATTTGTAAAAGGCAGATTGTACTTGACGAATCTGATTGAATTTTTTGATGAAGGGCATGCAATGGATGTTGTCTATATGGATGTTAAGAAAGCATTCGACAAAGTACCACATCAAAGACTGGTTCGCAAAATTGAGGCTCATGGAATAGAAGGGTCACTATTAGCTTGGATAAAATATAGTCTTGACAGAAAACAGCGTGTCGTGATAAATGGTTATTTTTCAGAATGGAGGATAGTAGACAGTGGTGTTCCTGAAGGGTCAGTGCAAGGACCACTTTTTTTTTGATTCAAATAAATGACTTGAATATTGGAATAGACAGTAACATTTCAAAATTTGCTGATGATACCAAACTTGGAGGAGTAGCAAACAGTGAGGATGATACAAGTCGATAGGGTGGCACAGTGGTTAGCACTGCAGCCTCACAACTCCAGCGACCCAGTTCGGTTCTGGGTACTGCCTGTGCGGAGTTTGCAAGTTCTCCCTGTGACCATTTGGGTTTCCGCCGGGTGCTCCAGTTTCCTCCCACAGCCAAAGACTTGCAGGTTGATAGGTAAATTGGCCATTGTAAATTGCCCCTAGTGTAGGTAGGTGGTAGGAGAATTGAGGGAAGGTGGGGATGTGGTAGGGAATATGGGATTAATGTAGGATTAGTATAAATGGGTGGTTGATGGTCGGCACAGACTCGGTGGGCCGAAGTGCCTGTTTCAGTGCTGTATCTCTCTATGATTGCAACATGACATTGGCTAGCAGAATGGACAGCCATGTGGCAAATGGAATTGAATACATTTTGACAAGTGGTAGGGGGAGGCAAAAAAGACTTAATGGCACACTTCTAAAGAGTGTGCAGGAACAGAGGGATCTGGGGGTGGCAGGACATATTGAGAGAGTGGGATCTTGGGCTTTATAAATAGAGGTATTGAATACAAAAGCAAGGAAGTTATGATGAACCTTTATGAAGCTCTAGTTGGCCACAACTAGAATATTGCATCCAGTCCTGGTTACCACACTTTTTTTAGGAAAGATGTAAGGGCCCATCAGAGGGTGCAGAGGATATTTACCAGAGTAATTCCAGGGATGAGGGATTTTAGCTACAAGGTTAGGTTGGAGAAGCTGGAGTTGCTCTCCTTGGAGCAAAGAATTAGAACATTACAGCGCAGTACAGGCCCTTCGGCCCTCGATGTTGCGCCGACCTGTGAAACCATCTGACCTACACTATTCCGTTTTCATCCATATGTCCATCCAATGACCACTTAAATGCCCTTAAAGTTGGCGAGTCTACTACTGTTGCAGGCAGGGCGTTCCACGCCCCTACTACTCTCTGAGTAAAGAAACTACCTCTGACATCTGTCCTATATCTATCACCCCTCAACTTAAAGCTATGTCCCCTCGTGTTTGCCATCACCATCCGAGGAAAAAGACTCTCACTATCCACCCTATCTAACCCTCTGATTATCTTATATGTCTCTATTAAGTCACCTCTCCTCCTTCTCTCCAACGAAAACAACCTCAAGTCCCTCAGCCTTTCCTCGTAAGACCTTCCCTCCATACCAGGCAACATCCTAGTAAATCTCCTCTGCACCCTTTCCAAAGCTTCCACATCCTTCCTATAATGCGGTGACCAGAACTGCACGCAGTATTCCAGGTGCGGCCGCACCAGATTTTTGCACAGCTGCAGCATGACCTCGTGGCTCCGAAACTCGATCCCCCTACTAATAAAAGCTAACACACCATATGCCTTCTTAACAGCCCTATTAACCCGGGTAGCAACTTTCAGGGATTTATGCACCTGAAGCCAAGATCTCTCTGTTCATCTACACTACCAAGAATCTTCCCATTAGCCCAGTACTCTGCATTCCTGTTACTCCTTCCAAAGTGAATCACCTCACACTTTTCCGCATTAAACTCCATTTGCCATCTCTCAGCCCAGCTCTGCAGCCTATCTATGTCCCTCTGTACCCTACAACATCCTTAGGCACTATCCACAACTCCACCGACCTTCGTGTCATCCGCAATTTTACTAACCCACCCTTCTACATCCTCTTCCAGGTCATTTATAAAAATGACAAACAGCAGTGGCCCCAAAACAGATCTTGTGGTACACCACTAGTAACTATACTCCAGGATGAACATTTGCCATCAACCACCACCCTCTGTCTTCTTTCAGCTAGCCAATTTCTGATCCAAAGCTCTAAATCACCTTCAATCCCATACTTCCGTATTTTCTGCAATAGCCTACCATGGGGAACCTTATCAAACGCCTTACTGAAATCCATATACACCACATCCACTGCTTTACCCTCATCCACCTGTTTGGTCACCTTCTTGAAAAACTCAATAAGGTTTGTGAGGCACGACCTACCCTTCACAAAACCGTGCTGACTATCGCTAATGAACTTATTAGATTAGAGATACAGCACTGAAACAGGCCCTTTGGCCCACCGAGTCTGTGCCGAACATCAACCACCCATTTATACTAATCCTACACTAATCCCATATTCCTACCAAACATCCCCGCCTGTCCTTATATTTCCCTACCACCTACCTATACTAGTGACAATTTATAATGGCCAATTTACCTATCAACCTGCAAGTCTTTAGGCTTGTGGGAGGAAACCGGAGCACCCGGAGAAAACCCACGCAGACACAGGGAGAACTTGCAAACTCCACACAGACAGTACCCAGAATCGAACCCGGGTCCCTGGAGCTGTGAGGCTGCGGTGCTAACCACTGCGCCACTGTGCCGCCCTAATCTTTTCAAGATGATTATAAATCCTGTCTCTTATAACCTTTTCCAACATTTTACCCACAACCGAAGTAAGGCTCACAGGTCTATAATTATCAGGGCTGTCTCTACTCCCCTTCTTGAACAAGGGGACAACATTTGCTATCCTCCAGTCTTCCGGCACTATTCCTGTCGACAATGACGACATAAAGATCAAGGACAAAGGCTCTGCAATCTCCTCCCTGGCTTCCCAGAGAATCCTAGGATAAATCCCATCTGGCCCAGGGGACTTATCTATTTTCACACTTTCCAAAATTGATAACACCTCCTCCTTGTGAACCTCAATCCCATCTAGCCTAGTAGTCTGAATCTCAGTATTCTCCTCGACAACATTTTCTTTCTCTACTGTAAATACTGACGAAAAATATTCATTTAACGCTTCCCCTACCTCCTCTGATTCCACACACAACTTCCCACTACTATCCTTGATTGGCCCTAATCTAACTCTAGTCATTCTTTTATTCCTGATATACCTATAGAAAGCCTTAGGGTTTTCCTTGATCCTATCCGCCAATGACTTCTCGTGTCCTCTCCTTGCTCTTCTAAGCTCTCCCTTTAGATCCTTCCTGGCTAGCTTGTAACTCTCAAGCGCCCTAACTGAGCCTTCACGTCTCATCCTAACATAAGCCGCCGCCTTCCTCTTGACAAGCGCTTCAATTTCTTTAGTAAACCACAGCTCCCTCGCTCGACAATTTCCTCCCTGCCTGACAGGTACATACTTATCAAGGACACGCAGTAGCTGCTCCTTGAATAAGCTCCACATTTCGATTGTGCCCATCCCCTGCAGTTTCCTTCCCCATCCTACGCATCCTAAATCTTGCCTAATCGCATCATCATTTCCTTTCCCCCAGCTATAATTCTTGCCCTGCGGTATATACTTGTCCCTGCCCATCGCTAAGGTAAACCTAACCGAATTGTGATCACTATCACCAAAGTGCTCACCTACATCTAAATTTAACACCTGGCCGGGTTCATTACCCAGTACCAAATCCAATGTGGCATCGCCCCTGGTTGGCCTGTCTACATACTGTGTCAGAAAACCCTCCTGCACACACTGGACAAAAACTGACCCATCTAAAGTACTCGAACTATAGTATTTCCAGTCAATATTTGGAAAGTTAAAGTCCCCCATAACAACTACCCTGTTACTCTCGCTCCTGTCGAGAATCATCTTCGCTATCCTTTCCTCTACATCTCTGGAACTATTCGGAGGTCTATAGAAGACTCCCAACAGGATGACCTCTCCTCTCCTGTTTCTAACCTCGGCCCATACTACCTCAGTAGACAAGTCGTCAAACGTCCTTTCTGCCGCTGTAATACTCTCCTTGATTAACAATGCCACACCCCCCCACTCTTTTACCATCTTCTCTGTTCTTACTGAAACATCTAAATCCCGGAACCTGCAACATCCATTCCTGCCCCTGCTCTACCCATGTCTCCGAAATGGCCACAACATCGAGATCCCAGGTACCAACCCATGCTGCAAGCTCACCCACCTTATTCCGGATGCTCCTGGCGTTGAAGTAGACACACTTTAAACCAGGTTCTTGCTTGCCAGTGCCCTCTTGCGTCCTTGTAACCTTATCCTGACCTCACTACTCTCAACATCCTGTACACTGGCACTACAATTTAGGTTCCCATTCCCCTGCTGAATTAGTTTAAACCCCCCCGAAGAGCACTAGCAAATCTCCCCGCCCCCCAGGATATTGGTACCCCTCTGGTTCAGGTGAAGACCATCCTGTTTGTAGAGGTCCCACCTACCCCAGAAAGAGCCCCAATTATCCAGGAAACCAAAACCCTCCCTCCTACACCATCCCTGCAGCCACGTGTTCAACTCCTCTCTCTCCCTATTCCTCGCTTCGCTATCACGTGGCACGGGCAACAACCCAGAGATAACAACACTGTTTGTTCTCGCTCTAAGCTTCCACCCTAGCTCCCTGAATTTCTGCCTTAAATCCCCATCTCTCTTCCTACCTGTGTCGTTGGTGCCTATGTGGACCACGACTTGGGGCTGCTCCCCCTCCCCCTTAAGGATCCCAAAAACACGATCCGAGACATCACGAACCCTGGCACCTGGGAGGCAACACACCAACCGTGAGTCTCTCTCGTTCCCACAGAACCTCCTATCTGTTCCCCTAACTATGGAGTCCCCATTGACTAATGCTCTGCTCCTCTTCCCCCTTCCCTTCTGAGCAACAGGGACAGACTCTGTGCCAGAGACCTGTACCCCATTGCTTACCCCTGGTAAGTCGTCCCCCGCAACAGTATCCAAAACGGTATACCTGTTGTTGAGGGAAACGGCCACAGGGGATCCCTGCACTGCCTGCTGGTTCCCTCTCCTGCCCCTGACGGTAACCCAACTACCTACTTCTTTTACCTGAGGTGTGACTACCTCCCCATAACTCCTCTCAATAACCCCCTCCGCCTCCCGAATGATCCGAAGTTCATCCAGCTCCAGCTCCAGTTCCCTAATGCGGTTCTCGAGGAGCTGGAGTTGGGTGCACTTCCCGCAGATGCAGTCAGCAGGGACACTCTTGGCGACCCTTACCTCCCACATTCTGCAGGAGGAACATACAACTGCCTTAACCTCCATTCCCACTATTCTAAATTCCCAACAAATCTTCTGAAAAACCAAAAAAAAAAAGTCAAAACTTGTTAGTTTAGCAATCCGACGGACAGAACTTTTTAAATAAAAAGCTTACCTTATCAACACACCAGAGTCCTTTTTTTTTGATTAGAGGAGGAGGGTGGGTGGGAGACACTACACGTGTAGTGTCTCGGGTACAGCCACCGCCCAAATATGTAGTTTTTACTTACCCAGCCATCCCCTGGTCCTCCGAAAACAAAAGGGAATTGCCTTTTAACTTACACTGAAATTGACCTCCCAGCTGCAAGTTCGCTGCATACCTCCGCTTCTGTCAAAGCTGATTGAGGGGAGTTTTGATAGAGGTATACAAGATTATGACTGGTTTAGATGAGGTAAACAAGGAATAACTTTTCCTAACAGTCCTGTGGGAGTAACGGCACCAGATGGACGGCAGCAGTTCAAGAATGCGGCTCACCACCACCTTCTCGATTAAGGATGGGCAACAAATGCTGGCCTTGCCAGTGACAACCACATCCCAAGAAAGAATTAAAGAAAAAAACTGATGGTACAAGGACTAGGGGACATGGATGTAAGGTTTTGGACAAGAGATGCACAGGGGATGTGAGGAAGAACATTTTTTTACAGTGAGTGTTAATGACCTGAACTCGCTACTTACAAGGGTGGAGGAAGGGATGATCAATGAAAAAAAAAGACTTTAAAAAGTGACTGTGGTAATTGTTAACGGTTAAACAGCCAAACCTGAAGAGATTCTAGTAAACTACAAGTTCACCTTGTGGGAGATCTTAACTTCAGACAAAACCTTTGTTCCTAAAGGAAGGGAGAAACATCAGTTGAACTCCACTTGTATCATTATCTTTTAATTTAAATTCTGTTTATATTGCAGAACTGCTACTTGAGTTGTTTCAGAATGTGCATTGACTTTCAGTGCTCTGAATTTAATGGAATGGAGTTCAGGGTACCAATGAAAGCGTAGAAACAACTGTGCATGTTTTCACATAGTGGAGACCTAGAATTCTCTTTCCCCAAAAAGACATTGAGGTTGGAGATCATCTGAAAATTTCAAAACTGAGATTGATAGAGTTTTGTTAGGCAAGGATATTAAAAGTTATTGGACAAAGATAGGTGAATGGAGTTGAGATACAGATCAGCCATGACGACTGAATGGTGGAACAGGCTCGAAGGGTTGAATGGCAATACTTGTTCCTATGTTTCACATGTGTGATTGTTTAAAACTGCATTCACAATTCAGAAACTGATGGGTTGCATTTCCTGAGGTGCTTGTTGTGTTTCTGGCTTAAATTTGTTAAATGTAATATTGGGCAGAGGGGGTGTCTATAGATGTTTATAGAATGTTGCCCTGCTGTGGTCTCTTGTCAGCAGTTAGCTGTCAACCTCCAATGGGAAGGTGACACAGCCTCCTGATGAGCTGGTGTGATGTATCTGCTATGCCACCTCTATTATGGAAATGTCTCAGGTATATAATTGGCTTCAGGATCTTGTGACGAGCAGTGTCAAAGTGGCAGAAAGCTGGATGATCATGACTGATTACCAACAATTATCAGTAATAACTAGTTTTTAAAACTACAAAACCAGGTGTATATGGGGGAGACGGTGGTGTAGTGGACTGGTAACCCAGAGAGCCAGGCTAATGATTTGGGGACATAGGCTTGAATCCCACCACAGCAGATGGTGAAATTTGAATTCAGTTAATCTGGAATTAAAAAGCTAGTCCAATAATGACCATGAAACCATTGTCGATTGTTGTAAAATCCCATCTGGTTCGCTAATGGCCTTTAGGTAAGGAAATCTGCCATGCTTACTTGGTCTGGCCTACATGTGACTCCTGACCCACAGCAATGTGGTTGACTCTTAACTGCCCTCTGAAATGGCCTAGCAAGCCACTCAGTTGTATGAAACCGCTACAAAGTCCAAGAAAAGGAATTAAACTGAACGGGCTACCTGGCATCGACCTAGGCTGGAAACGACAATGGCAAACCCAGCCCTGTTAACCCTTCAAAATCCTCCTTACTAATACTCCTTGGGGGCTTGTACCAAAATTGGGAGAGCTGTCCCACAGACTAGTCAAGCAATAGCCTGACAACTCACCGAATCAAACCTTACAGACAATGACCCAGACACCACCATCACCGTCCCTGGGTATGTCCTGTGTTATGACTGACCGCTCCAGTCAAAGCCCCCAATCAAAATATATGATTGATTGTGGTGGGAGAAATGCACTGATAATTCAATCCCGTCGCTCCACAGATTGCCTAACATAACATTTAAAACTTTCCAAAGTAAAGAAAGACCCAGCAAAATTGTACCATCTATTAACTCCCGAATGTGGCTAACCAAACCAGGTGTCTTTAAATCAACAAGTTAACCCTTTAATTAGAAGTACTAAATTCTTGAACACTATGAAGATAAAATAGAAAAAACTAGAGTCCAGTGTTGCTTGAAGTCCTCACAGAATGTTGCTTTCCTTCTCCAGCGAATTTCAACCGAAAGAACTGGTTTTAAAAAAAAACACCAGACCCTTAACTGGAAAGACATTTACATATTTACAGACAATGCTTAAAAGGGACAAAAGACCATTCCCTGAGACATTCAATCCACAGTGGACTTTTGATTACCGGCCTTTGAAGTTGGCAAACCTAGCATTCCAGGTTGACTGCTAAGATGGCCGAATACATGAACAGATGTGGTCAGACCAGTTTAATCATATGACGGACTGATGCAGGTTTTTTTTTTTTAAACTTGCCACAGAATTTGAAGTAAGAACACCGGGTGCGACCTGGTTTCAGGAATGACGGTAGGGATTGTCCCTAGTTTGCCTGTGGACAGGGTAATGATCTGGCAGGGGTGAAGCTGGTAGCCCCTCCAGTAGTGAAAGAAAGACTGCAGGAGGTCAGAGAGACAGGGCAGTGGCAGGAAATGGTTCCCTGCAGTTTCCCTGAATGTGTAGTGGATCAGGCCATGATCAAACCAGCTTCCCCAGCGGAGGCTGCATTGGCACCGCAGGCAGCTGACCATGAGGTCTGCCTTTGAGATTTTCTGTGGAAAGTTAGGAGACCCAAGAAATGAATTAAATGGATTTTCACTAGCTGAGGCCCAGCGAGCCGACCCAGTGTTGCAAGAGTTAGCACAGGCTGCCCAGTGTGAAAATGAAGCAGAGGGGGTCCCTGATTGCTAGTATTTAAAGAATGAGGTGCTGATAATGAAATGGAGTTCTCCTCACAGACCTGAGAGCAAGGAGTGGGCAGTAGTTCACCAGTTAGTGGTGCCACAGAGGTATTGGGGAGAAATATTAAGAAAGGCCCACGAGACTACAGTGGCTGTACATGCTGGTAGACGCAAGACCAAAACCCACATAAGACAGCAGTTTGACTGGCCAAAACTCCATAAAGATGTGGAGTACTGCAGGAGTTGCCACATGTGCCAGGTTGAGGGAAAACCCCAATGTACAGTGAAACCTGCACCCCTAAGTCCTGTACTGGTGTTAGGAGGACCCTGCAGCAGAGGGCTGGTGAACTTAAGGGACCGCCTGCGAGAACAAAGGGGGACAGGCAGGCACACGGCTGGCAAAAGCTTAGAAAGAGAAGGGGAGAAAGTGATCAAGAGGGCAGGTTAAAGGAAGTCTGGGAGGAATCCCGGCTAAAAACGCCTACTGTCCCGTCAGTCAACCCCGGAAAATGTGAAAAGTTAGACCCCACATCATCCTATGTAAATGCAGACTCTAGAAGCACCCCACCAGAGTTGCTAACAGCATTTGCAGGAACCTGCAGAGACAAAGACAGACCTCTAGGGGGCACAGAATCTGAGAGAGTGATACCTTCCCTAGTCAAACTGCCACATGAGAGTGCAGTCACGTCTGCGCAAATACCTGCAGGCAGGATGTCCCAGAAAACAAAGGGGAGATTAACAAAGAATCCTTCTCCCCTCCCCCCTCGTCAGGGGAAAAGGGAACCACCCATCATCTGAAGTCAAAAGCCTTTGCATGACTCAGCAAAGCACAGTGTGTGTTCAGGATAGACCTGCCCACCACTAACTCTCTTGAAAAAAAAAACTGAGCAGGAACCAAGACCCGAGGCAGTCATGGCAATGGGCAAACTGAATAAAAACTTCCCCCCAAAAAAGAGTCACATGTTTACTGGGATGCAAAAAGGGGAAATTAAAGCAGCACTGGAACCCAGAAAAGTCAATTTTAATAAGCTTTAAGATTGATGAATGAATGAAAATGAATGAGAGAAATGCATGGTTTTTCTTTCTGTATCTCATATTTTTCTCAAATCTTTTAATGAAACGTATTTTTTTTTCTCAAAATGGTGTGGAGGTGTCATGCAGGCCCTGCACCTGCCAAAAATGAGGCAGATTAATTATGCCACATAAACATTGATTTTTAAACTGTTACTGAAGTAAAGAAATAAAGAAAAAAAACCCAGACCCATAACTGGAAAGACATTTGCATATTTAGACAGTGCTTAAAAAGGGACAAAAGACCATTCCCTGAGACATTCGGTCCATAATGGACTTTGATTGCCGGACGTTGAAGGTGGAGGAGCTAGCATTCCAGGTTGACTGCTAAGATGGCCGTATACATGATGTCCATCTTTCGTAGATGGAAGGATGCCAGCCAGCAGTATACATGATCAAACGTGGTCAGACCAGTTTAGTCACATGACTAATTGTGGAAAGTTTAAAAAAAAAACCCTGCAACAGTCAGAGTATTTAAAGTCCGAAAGCTGTTTGCTGCTGGACTGAAAAGACCTCTTGTGGCTGGCTTGCCGCATCCTCTCCTGTCTGCTTTCATCTCTTTTTCATGGAACTGAAAACCATTGAAGACACGAACCCCAGGAGAGAAAAATCTCCTACAGTGAACAAGGTTTAAGAATAATACTGGGCCCCAACGAAAAGCAAGACCATATCTTCAATCAAGGACTACAGCAAGCCCAAAGCACAGGAACAAAAACCCCTCCTCAGAGATTGCCTCAAACTTTTCCACTTTATCTTTTCTTCTGCTCTTTTCTGTCTCTATTTGCATTGGCATATCACGTATGCATGCTCGCGTGGGGCACAGCATGTATCAGTAGGTGTTAACTGAATTAGAGTTTAAGGTTTAATAAATTTCACTTTTCTTCTTTAAACCCAAGAAAGCCTGTTTGTGCTCATTTCTTTGCCTTATAATTGGAAAGTGGTGAACAAGAATTCACCAAGGGGGAGCTCAAAACACTTTTTTTTTTTAAAACCCTGTTACAGTAAGACCAGGTGAAGGCTGAAAGGGAACCCTTAGACCTCTTTCTCACCTGATCGTAACAATGTCAAGAAATGGCTGAAGGCTCTGGATACTGGAAAGGCTTTGGGCCCTGACAACATTCCAGCAATAGTACTAAAGACTTGTGGTCCAAAACTGGCCAAGCCCCTAGCCAAACTGTTCCAGTCTAGCTACAACACTGGTACCTACCTGGCAATGTGGAAAATTGCACAGCTATGTCCTGTCCACAAAAAGCAGGACAAATCCAACCTGGCCAATTACTGCCCTCTTAGTCTGCTTTCGATCAGCAGCAAAGTGATGGAAGGGGTCATTAACAGACCTATTAAGCGGCACTTGCTCAGCAGTAACCTGCTCACTGATGCTCAGTTTGGGTTCCAAGAGGGCCGTTCAGTTCCTGACCTCATAACCTTGGTCCAAACATGAACAAAAGAGCTGAACTCCAGAGATGAAGTGAGAGTGATTGCCCTTGACATCAAGGCAGCATTGAACTGTGTATGGCATCAAGGAGCCCAAGCAAAATTGAAGTCAATGGGAATCAGGGGAAAACTCTCTGCTAGTTAGAATTAGAATATTACAGCGCAGTACAGGCCCTTCGGCCCTCGATGTTGCGCCGATCATCTGACCTACACTATTCCATTTTCATCCATATGTCTATCTAATGACCACTTAAATGCCCTTAAAGTTGGCGAGTCTACTACTGTTGCAGGCAGGGCGTTCCACGCCCCTACTACTCTCTGCGTAAAGAAACTACCTCTGACATCTGTCCTATATCTTTCACCCCTCAACTTAAAGCTATGTCCCCTCGTGTTTGCCATCATCATCCGAGGAAAAAGACTCTCACTATCCACCCTATCTAACCCTCTGATTATCTTGTATGTCTCTAGTAAGTCACCTCTCCTCCTCCTTCTCTCTAACGAAAACAACCCCAAGTCCCTCAGCCTTTCCTCGTAAGACCTTCCTTCCATACCAGGCAACATCCTAGTAAATCTCCTTTGCACCCTTTCCAAAGCTTCCACATCCTTCCTATAATGCGGTAACCAGAACTGCACGCAATACTCAAGGTGCGGCCTCACCAGAGTTTTGTACAGCTGCATCATGACCTCGTGGCTCCGAAACTCGATCCCCCTACTAATAAAAGATAACACACCATATGCCTTCTTAACAGCCCTATTAACCTGGGTAGCAACTTTCAGGGATTTATGTACCTGGACACCAAGATCTCTCTGCTCATCTACACTACCAAGAATCTTCCCATTAGCCCAGTACTCTGCATTGCTGTTACTCCTTCCAAAGTGAATCACCTCACACTTCTCCGCATTAAACTCCATTTGCCATCTCTCAGCCCAGCTCTGCAGCCTATCTATGTCCCTCTGTACCCTACAACATCCTTAGGCACTATCCACAACTCCACCGACCTTCGTGTCATCCGCAAATTTACTAACCCACCCTTCTACACCCTCATCCAGGTCATTGATAAAAATGACAAACAGCAGTGGCCCCAAAACAGAACCTTGCGGTACACCACTAGTAACTAAACTCCAGGATGAACATTTGCCATCAACCACCACCCTCTGTCTTCTTTCAGCTAGCCAATTTCTGATCCAAAGCTCTAAATCACCTTCAACCCCATACTTCCGTATTTTCTGCAATAGGCTACCGTGGGGAACCTTATCAAACGCCTTACTGAAATCCATATACACCACATCCACGGCTTTACCCTCATCCACCTGTTTGGTCACCTTCTCGAAAAACTCAATAAGGTTTGTGAGGCACGACCTACCTTTCACAAAACCGTGCTGACTATCGCAAATGAACTTATTCTTTTCAAGATGATTATAAATCCTGTCTCTTATAACCCTTTCCAACATTTTACCCACAACCGAAGTAAGGCTCACAGGTCTATAATTACCAGGGCTGTCTCTACTCCCCTGCTTGAACAAGGGGACAACATTTGCTATCCTCCAGTCTTCCGGCACTATTCCTGTCGACAATGACGACATAAAGATCAAGGACAAAGGCTCTGCAATCTCCTCCCTGGCTTCCCAGAGAATCCTAGGATAAATCCCATCTGGCCCAGGGGACTTATCTATTTTCACTCTTTCCAAAATTGCTAACACCTCCTCCTTGTGAATCTCAATCCCATCTAGCCTAGTAGGCTGTATCTCAGTAATCTCCTCGGCAACATTTTCTTTCTCTACTGTAAATACTGACGAAAAATATTCATTTAACGCTTCCCCTATCTCCTCTGATTCCGCACACAACTTCCCACTACTATCCTTGATTGGCCCTGTTCTAACCCTTATCATTCTTTTATTCCTGATATACCTATAGAAAGCCTTAGGGTTTTCTTTGATCCTATCCGCCAATGACTTCTCGTGTCCTCTCCTTGCTCTTCTTAGCCCTGCCTTTAGATCCTTCCTGGCTAGCTTGTAACTCTCAAGCGCCCTAACTGAGCCTTCACGTCTCATCCTAACATAAGCCGCCCTCTTCCTCTTGACAAGCGCTTCAACTTCTTGAGTAAACCACGGCTCCCTCGCTCGACAACTTCCTCCCTGCCTGACAGGTACATACTTATCAAGGACACGCATTAGCTGCTCCTTGAATAAGCTCCACATTTCGTTTGTGCCCATCCCCTGCAGTTTCCTTCCCCATCCTACACATCCTAAATCTTGCCTAATCGCGTCATAATTTCCTTTCCCCCAGCTATAATTCTTGCCCTGCGGTATATACCTGTCCCTGCCCATCGCTAAGGTAAACCTACCCGAATTGTGATCACTATCGCCAAAGTGCTCACCTACATCTAAATCGAACACCTGGCCGGGTTCATTACCCAGTACCAAATCCAATGTGGCATCGCCCCTGGTTGGCCTGTCCACATACTGTGTCAGAAAACCCTCCTGCACACATTGGACAAAAACAGACCCATCTAAAGTACTCGAACTATAGTATTTCCAGTCAATATTTGGAAAGTTAAAGTCCCCCATAACCACTACCCTGTTACTCTCGCTCCTGTCGAGAATCATCTTCGCTATCCTTTCCTCTACATCTCTGGAACTATTCGGAGGTCTATAGAAAACTCCCAACAGGGTGACCTCTCCTCTCCTGTTTCTAACCTCGGCCCATACTACCTCAGTAGACGAGTCCTCAAACGTCCTTTCTTCCGCTGTAATACTTTCCTTGATTAACAATGCCACACCCCCCCCTCTTTTACCCTCTTCTCTGTTCTTACTGAAACATCTAAATCCCGGAACCTGCAACATCCATTCCTGCCCCTGCTCTACCCATGTCTCTGAAATGGCCACAACATCAGGATCCCAGGTACCAACCCATGCTGCAAGCTCACCCACCTTATTCCGGATGCTCCTGGCGTTGAAGTAGACACACTTTAAACCAAGTTCTTGCTTGCCAGTGCCCTCTTGCGTCCCTGTAACCTTATCCCCTACCTCACTACTCTCAACAGCCTGTACGCTGGAACTACAATTTAGGTTCCCATTCCCCTGCTGATTTAGTTTAAACCCCCCCGAAGAGCACCAACAAATCTCCCCCCCAGGATATTGGTACCCCTCTGGTTCAGGTGAAGACCATCCTGTTTGTAGAGGTCCCACCTACCCCAGAAAGAGCCCCAATTATCCAGGAAACCAAAACCCTCCCTCCTACACCATCCCTGCAGCCACGTGTTCAACTCCTCTCTCTCCCTATTCCTCTCTTCGCTAGTTGGAGTGATACCTCGCACAAAGGAAGATAGCTGTGGTTATTGGAGGTCAATCATCTCAGCTCCAGGACATTTCCTTGGCCCAACCATCTTCAGCTGCTGAATCAATGACCTTCCCTCCGTCATAAGGTCAGAAGTGGGGATGTTTGCTGTTTGCACAGTGTTCAGTACCATTCACAACTCTTCACATACTGAAGCAACCCATGTCCAGGTGCAGCAAGACTTGGACAACATCCAGATTTGGGCTGATAATTGGCAAGTTATATTTGTGCCACACAAGTGCCAGGTAATGACCATCTTGAACGAGAGAATCTAACCATCTCCCCTTGATGTTCATTGGCATTGCCATTGCTGAATCCCCCACTGTCAACATCCTGGGGGTTACCATTGACCAGAAACTGAACTGGACCAGTACATAAAAGCTGTGGCTACAAGAGCAGGCCAGACGCTGGGAATTCTGCAGCGAGTAACTCACCTCCTGTCTCCTCAGTGCCTGTTCACTATTTATAAAGGCACAAGTCAAGAGTGTGATGGAATACTCTCCACTTGCCTGGATGGGTGTAGCTCCAACAACACTTGAAGCATGACACCACCCAGAACATAGCAACCCGCTTGATTGGCACCCCATCCACCACCTTCAGCATTCACTCCCTTCACCACTAATGCACAGTGGCAGCTGTGTGTACCATCTACAACATGCTGTGCAGCAACTCACCAAGGCTCTTTCGACAGCACCTTCCAAACCCACGACCTCTATCAACTAGAAGGACAAAGGCAGCAGATGCATGGGAACACCACGACCTGCAAGTTCCCCTCAAAGCCACACATCATCCTGACTTGGAACTATATCGCCGTTCCTTCACTGTCGTGGGGTCAAAATCCTGGAACTCCCATCCTAACAGCACTGTTGGTGTACCTATACCCCGAGGACTGCAGCAGTTCAAGACGCAGTTCACCATTACCTTCGAGGGTAATTAGGGATGGGCAATAACAGCTGGCCTTGCCAGCGACGCCCACATCCTACCAACAAATAAAAAAAAAATTGGCTGACTGTCAGGCTCTCTCTCACATTACGCGAATGAGGTGATCTCTCAAATTCTATTCATTTGAGAAAAACCAATACGGTTCAGTCTTAAAATGGAGTGACCAGACATCCTGTGCCTTTTTGAAAAATAAAGGAGGCGCGTGTTGGCTGGTCCTGACTGCTTATCTTTTGATTTATCAGACAGTATTATCATTGCTTGTAACCAAGATCTTTCAAACTGTTCCAGTTGAGTACCGTGCGCCTTTTAATAAGGTTTGGTATTCTCCCCATGGAACATGTTTTATTACTTCTCCCAACATCTAAAAATCATAAAACAAGTGCCAAAAGAGGGGTAAAAATATAAAAGTAGATTTGCTTTGCTTCCCCTTCTCTTTACCCCCACCACCAAAAATGGGAAAATCTAAAAATTCTCACTGACTCTATTGCCAACAGTTTTCCAACTTTATTGTGTCACCCCCCACCTCTTGCCAGATGTATTAACAAACCCTAACCCTGTCTTAATCACTGAAAGGGTGTCAAGCTAGCTGAAGAATGATAATACCAAATTGTGCAATATTCATTATTTTTCAATAATAATGTGCCAGTAAGTCAACACATACTGAAGTGTACAGTAAAAAAAAAAGTAGAATATAGATTTCTTGACCCAGTGTACTTGCAGCACACTGAACAGTCTCAGGCACATAGAAGTGTAATTCCATGCAATTACATAGATTATACAGTGCAGAAACAGACTTGGCCCAACTAGTCAATGCTGGCGTTCATGCTGCAACCAAAGCTGCTCCCATCCTTCCACATCTCACTTTATCAACAAAACCTTCAATTCCCTCCACCTTCATATGCTTATCTAGCTTCTTCTTAAATGCCTCTATGCTATTTACCTCAACTACTCCCTCTAGCAATGAGTTCCACATTCTCTCCACTCGGGAAATTCAGAAAAAATCTCTTTTATTCAATTTGATTTCTTGGTGTTATCTTATATTGATGGCCTGTAAGGTTTGATATTCTTCCCATGGAGCCTGTTTCCCAACAAATGGAAACAGTCTCTCTGTGTCTACTCCTATCAAAACCATTCATAATTTTAGAGACCTCTCAGCTTTCTCTTTCAAAGAGAAAAGAGACCCATCCAATTAATCCTTTCCTGATGGGTATAATCTTGCAGTTTTTGTATTACCCTTACAAATTTACACACTTAGTATAGTGGAGGAAGAAAAAAGGTAATAATTCAGTAGATGAAGCAATGAAACCATATTTATAAAAGGCCACATTTTTCTGAGCTACTGTGCAAAGCACTGGGTGTATACTGGCTGCTTCAACATTATCAGGAACCTTGAGCGCTTTAGATTTAGATTTTAGATTTAGAGATACAGCACTGAAACAGGCCCTTTGGCCCACCGAGTCTGTGCCGACCATCAACCACCCATTTATACTAATCCTACACTAATTCCATATTCCTACCACATCCCCACCTGTCCCTATATTTCCCTACCACCTATCTATTCTAGGGGCAATTTATGATGGTCAATTTACCTATCAACCTGCAAGTTTTTGGCATGTGGGAGGAAACCGGAGCAAAACCACGCAGACACAGGGAGCACTTGCAAACTCCACACAGGTAGTACCCAGAATTGAACCCGGGTCGCTGGAGCTGTGAGGCTGTGGTGCTAACCACTGCGCCGCCCTCAGTAGCAAAATGTGGCACTTTTCAAATATGGTTTCATCGCTTCCTCTACAGAATGATTACTTTTTTTCTTCCTCCAATATATAGAGTGTGATATTTATTGATTACCATTTTAGAAATTTGTTCAGAGGTGTCCTGGTGTTTGTGCCAGTTTGTTTGGAAATGTGATCTTGGATTGTTATCCTGAGTAGTAGTAAAGCTATACTGTGTGTTCCACAGTGATACTAGTAAATGTTCATCTACTGATATTTGCTCGCTAGTGCCTGAAAATAGACAGGGATAAGGATATTAATTTCAGAGCTGCCCAATGACTATTGTGGGGCAGTGGAAGCTGGATCACCAGACAGTGGTATTCTGTAGACTGGCATAGCTCTTGCTTTCCTACTTTTGCAGCTAAGCACTTGAAACTTGGTCACTAGTATCTGTCCGTTTCACTTTATGATGTCATCGAAATCACTGGTTACAGCAAAGAAGGAAGCCATTTGGTCTGTCATGTCCATACCAGCTGTCTGCAGGAGAAAATCAACTAGTCTCACCCCCCCACCTTTTCCCTAAAGCCCTGCAATTTTTTTCTTTTCAGATAATCATCCAGTACTCTTGAAAGCTACGATTGAATCTGCCTCCACCACACTGAGGCAGTGCATTCCGGGTCCTAATTACTCACTGTAAAAAGGTTTTTCCTCATGTCGCCTTTGGTTCTTTTGCCATTCACCTTAAATCGGTGTCCTCTGGTTCTTGACCCTTCCAACAATGGGAACAGTTTCTCCCTAACTACTCTATCCCAGACCCTTCATGATTTTGAACACCTCTACCAAATCTGATCTTAACCTTCTCCAGTCTATTCGGGTAACTGAAGTTCCTCATCCCTGCAACTATTCTTATAAATCTTTTCGGTACCCTCTCTTAAAGCCTTCTCATCCTTCCTAAAGGGTGGTTCCCAGAATTGGACACAGTATTCTAGTTGAGGCCGAACCAATGTTTTATAAAGGTTCACCATAACCTCCTTGCTTTTGTACTCATTGTCTCTATTTATAAATCCCAGGATTCTAGATGCCTTTTTAACTGCTTTCTCAACTTGCCCTGCCACCTTCAATGACTTGTGCACATATATTCCCAGGTCCCTCTGCTCCTGCAGTGTGGTGAGAATGTGGAACTCGCTGCCACGGGAGTGGTTGAGGCGAATAGTATAGATACATTTAAGAGAAAGCATATGAGGGAGAAGGGAATAGAAGGTTCAGAGTTTAGATTTAAATAAGGAAAGATGGGAGGATGCTTGAGTGGAGCAGAAATGCCAACATGGACTGGTTGGGCCAAAAGGCCTGTTTCTGTGCCTGATATCTATGTAATCCTATGTATGTAACCCTGTTTAGAATTTTATATTGCCTGTTCTCATTCTTACTCCCAAAATGTATCACTTCACACTTATCTGCATTAAATTTAATTTGCCTTGTGTCCACCCATTCTACCAGCCTGTCTGTGTTCTCTTGAAGTCTAACTCGATCCTCCTCACAGTTCATGATACAGGATTGTGTCATTCACAAATTTTGAATTTGTGCCCTGCACTTCCAAGTCTAGGTCATTATTATAGATCAATAAAAACAGTGGTCCTAATTACGATCCCTGGTGAACCCCACTATATACCTTCCTCCAGCCCGAAAAACAACTGTTCACCACTGCTGTGTCTTGTCACTCAGCCAACTTTGTATCCATGCTGCCACTGTCCCTTTTCAACTTTGCTGACAATCCTGTTGTGTGGCACTTTATCAAACGCATTTTGGAACTCCATGTACACCACGTTAACTGCATTACTGTCATCAACCTTCTCTGTTAACTCATCAAAAAAAACTCAAATCAAGGTACATAAACACCATTTTTTTTTAACAAATCTGTGCTGGCTTTCATTAATTAATCCTGTAAATTTTATCTTGGATCGTTGTTTCTAAAAGCTTTCCCAGTACCTTATAGTTGCTGGGCTTATTCTTATATGCTTATTTGAACAAGGGTGACACATTTGCAATTCTCCAGTCCTCTGGCATCACCACTGTATCCAAGAAGGATTGGAAGATTATGGCCAGTGCTTCTGCAATTTCCACCCTTATTTCCCTCAGTATCCTTGGATGTATTTATTCTGGTCCTGGTGACTTAACAACTTTAAGGATTGTCAGCCTTTCTAATACCTTCTCTTTATCAACACTTGGCCTAAAATAACCTGCAGTCTCTGCTAAGCTACTTTTTAAAATGGTTGGATCAGAATCTTAAACATGTGTGATTAGAAGGTACATTCTCATCAGTTCATTTCACTGTTTACTTCTGATACTGATTCAATGGTTCCAGTCACCGTGCGAAGCAGATTAGTGTATGGAGCAAGCAACTTGCTACTGAGATGTCGTAAATATACTAATAATAAGAGACGCATTTTCTCTGCTTCCCTGAAGGCGCTGCCTTTTGATGGGGCTTTGCATGATGGTTACCCTCTCAGTACCTTGCTAAAATGGCTATTCTTCCTGTGTAAGCCAGGAGCCTGATTTCAAATAGGATTGCAATAGCAATCTGGAATGGGAGCCATGGCAGTAGTTCTTCCCTGCCCTTGAATCATCCTACTGCTGTCTCTGCTGCGACCTCTTATCTCAACAAAGGGAAATGGGAATCTGTATTTCATAAATGACAATAGAAAAGCTGCATTTGTATTTCAGTACACACAAGTACTTACCTTGCTGAATATTAGAATGAGTCATGCTGAACTTTGTTAACCATCTCCCACTCAGATTGACAATAAAAGCAAACTATTCTTCAGGGCAATAGTCTGCTAGTCACGTTGATTTTATGTTTGACCTTCTTAATAGAGGACCCCATCTGCCCTCTCAGGTGGACATTTAAAAAAAATCCCAGAGCTTTTGAAAAAGAACATAGCATCCTGTCCACTGTTGCCAAAAAGGGTAGCAAGTCTGACGATTGGGAGTATTTTAGAATTCAGCATGAATGCATAAGAAATTGATAAAGAAAGTTGAATGAGAGTAAACTAGCAAGAGACATTTTAAAAAAATTGTTAAAAAGTCTATAGGTATAAAAAGGAAGAGATTAGCAGAAGTAAATGTGGGTCCTTTACAGGCAACATTTAGAAGCCTCTTCCTTTAATCTAATAATATCTTTAACTTCTCTTGTTAGCCATGGTTAGACTGCTTGCCCCATGGGGTTTTTATTCCTTAAAAGGAATGTATATATATTACGAATTAAATGTTTGCCATTGCTCACAGCTGTTAATCTAGTTTCCAAATCTACCTTAGCCAACTTGCCCCTTGTTCCTACTTAGTTTGTTTTATTCAGATTTAAGAGGAGGGAGGTAGTGGCACAGTGTTAATGTCACTGGACTAGTAATCCAGAGCCAGGCTAATGCTCTCGGAGCAAGGGTTTGAATTCCGCCACAGCAGATGGTGAAATTTGAATTCAATTAATAAATCTGGAATTTAAAAAAAAAAAAGCTAGTCTAATGGTGACCATGAAACCATTGTTGATTGTTGTAAAATCCCATCTGGTTCACTAATGTTCTTTAGGGAGGGAAATCTGCCGCCCTTACTTGTTCTGGCCTAATGTGACTCAGAACCACAGCGATATGTTTGGCTCTTAAATGCGGTCGGAAATGGCCTTGCAAGCCACTCAGTTCAAGGGCAATTAGGGATGGGCAATAAATGCTAGCCTAGCCAGCAACGCCCATATCCCACAAAAACGAACAAAAAAAAAATTGAAGACCCTAGTTTCAGCCTTAGTTAAATCACTCGCAAACGCAATATGAAAGTAGTCATATAATGATCACTGTTCCCACAGGCTGCTATACCACAACTATTCCTAACTCATTTCACAACACTAGATCCAAAAATAGTCTGTTCCCTAGCTGGTTCCTTGACATACTGAGCTAGAAAACTATGTTGAGTTCATTCCATGAACTTGTCCTCCACACATTACTGCAAATTTAGTTTGCTCGGTCTGTATGAACATTCAAGTCCCCCATGATTACTATATTTCCCTTGTTACATGCACCTCTAATTTCCTGATGTATACAATGCCCAACTGTGCACCTATTGTTAGTGACCCTATAAACTACTCCCACCAGTTTTTTTTTCTGCCCATTGCTGTTTTAGCTCCACCCAAGCTGATTTTGTTTTATTCGTTCGGGGGGATGCGGGTGTTGCTGGCTAGACCAGAATTTATTGCCCATCCCGAATTGCCCTTGAGGAGGTAATGGTGAGCTGCTTTCTTGAATTGCTGCAGTCCTTGGGATGCAGGTACACCAACAGTGCTGCGAGGCAGGAAGTTCCAGGATTTTGAACCAGTGACAGTGAAGGAACGGCGATATAGTTCCAAGTTAGGATGGTGTGTAGTTTGGAGGGGTACTTGCAGGTGGTAGTATTCCCATGCATCTGCTGCCCTTGTCCTTCTAGTAGAGGTGGTCGAAGTCATGGGTTTGGAAGGTGCTGTCGAAGGAGGCTTCGTGAATTGCTGCAGTGCGTCTTGTAAATGGTACACACTGCTGCCACTGTGCGGTGGAGGGACTGAATGTTAAAGATGGTGGATGGGGTACCAATCAAGTGGGCTGCTTTGTCCTGGATGGTGTCGAGCTTCTTGAGTTGTTGGAGCTGCGTCCAGGCAAGTGACCCGAAACTTTAACTCTGCTTCTCTTTCCACAGATGCTGCCAGACCTGCTGAGTGATTCCAGCATTTCTTGTTTTTATTATATTATTAATGAATGATTATGTTGTGAGATGTCCCACTCCAGCAAGATTTGGCCCATTATCAAGGGAACCTTGCAAATGCACTTTTTAAAAAAAACCTGATCACTAACAAGTATTAATTAATTAATTAGGACAAAAGTAACTGAACTGCCATTCACTTTTGTGCACTTTCTTATTTTTCTTGGTTTATTTTACTATCCCTTTGTTCCATTTAATCCTCATTATGATGTATTTTGCTGAAGCTTTAACAGCCTCCAGTCCTTGCCCAAGTGGCTATTATTCATGTCGACCTTCACAGTGAGGGACATTGTTTACCCATGGAGGTTTTCTTGGGTAAATCAGTCATGTTTTTCTTACCTGACATCCACAGTCTCACTTCCATCGTGGTTAGGAGTGGGTACTCCTGTTGACTTTGATTTTATCTGTATCTATTTATTTTACTATTTCTGCTTTAATCTTGGATACTGAAGACCACTGCTGTCCTAGCTGAGATCAGCTAACTCTTTAGCATGCATCAAGTGCTTGAATTTAGGACTTTTCTAGTCTGCATAGCTCAACTACTACTGGATAAACACACTTAAGCCTTTATCTTACTGGTCTTTGAAATCCATCCAGTTTTGTGTAAAGTCTCATATGACTAAGACTCCCCAGCGATCAGTCTGGTGTAGGTATTGTAGGTATGTGTAATTTGTACATGGTCATCTAAATCTATTCTGAATTAATTTTGCTTTCTGAACTGAGCGTTAAAATTTTCTCCTATGGATTTAAAAATAGTGTTGTTCCATTATATTATCGATAAGAACTGAAAAATTACTCTTTTGACTTTGCATATGCGTTTCCTCTACCGCAAGTAACTTTCAGCTGTATATTTGACATGATAAAAATCTCAAATTATACAAAGCCAGAACTCAGAGTTGAAGAGTGCAGGTCAAAGATTGTTTGCATGCAGATGAGATCAGCATTGACATATATTAGAAGCTGATTTTTCCATTGACTAGTGAGTTCAGCTCCTATGTATGTGAGGAAAATGTAATACTTGGGGCACAGCAGTAATTCTGAGCAATTTTGATATCTTGTGCTGCTGAATTTTGCCGTATAATACGATGAGACTGCTGGATTATTTATAGAGTAAAATCCATCAGGATTTCCTCCTTGCTTTAATGAAAAATTAAATTGTACGTGACTTGAATTGCTGCTGAAATTCTAAACATAGCTGGTCGGTCAACTTTTGAATTTTAAACATACCTTCTGGGAATATGCTGTGTTTACAGTGAATTTGCACAATTAAAAAAAAAAGTACAGCCTGTAGGTATTGGAGATATCTATATAATCCATATGAGCCAGTCTGTGGATTTTTAAAAATTCTTTCATGGGATATGGGCGTCAGTGGCAAGGCCAGATTTGTTGCCCATCCCTAATTGTCGAACTGAGTGACTTGTTAGGCCATTTCAGAGGGCAGTTAAGAGTCAGCCACATTGCTGTGGATCACATGTAGGCCAGACCAGTTAAGGACAGCAGATATCCATCGCTAAAGTACATCAGTGAACCAAATGGGTTTTTACAACCGATGGTTTCATGGCGCCATTAGTGAGACTAGCTTTCAGTTCCAGATTTTTATTAATAAATTGAATTTATTAATTGAATTTAAATTCCACCAGTGTAGTGGTGGGATTTGAGCCTGTGTACCCAGGGCATTAGCCTGAGCCTCTGGATTACTAGTCCAGGAATCTTAACACTACGCCACTGTCGCAGTGCCTCAGTTATTTCAGCCTGATACCATGAGGTTCAATTGTCTCATCCCAGACCTATTTGTGAGAATGTACCTAATCCATTTGGGAAGTGTGGAAATGTTTCTCTTAAACCTTCATCTCGGAGGGAATGAGGTAGCCGGTTTTATTGTCAGGCGCACTGGTAATTCGTTAAACGGGGAGAAAATCAGAGGGACAGTCCCTCAACTTTCTGTAAATTCACAGAAAGGGGCAAGGGGAAACATGGACAGTCATCTAATCAGGTAGGTCTGGGAAGCAAGCCTGGCCCCGCGTGGGGAAACCAGTTCCCAAGCTCTGAACTAGTCAGGATCAGAGGACTGACCAGAAAAAGGTTAAATGAGCCTGCTAATGGAAATAGTATTTTTCTTGTTCTTAAGGGGGTTTTGTAGTTGTTCATAGATTTGATTGTATCTACTATTCCAAATATTTACATGCTGTCAGTAAAATAAAGTTGCCAAGTGTTTCAGTCTGTCTCCGAGAAAGACTGTAGAAGCACATGATGGCAGGTGTGAAAGCCATGAAATGCAATGCAGATCACAAGGGAGTCTGATCATTACAATGTTGAATAGGACAGACACTGTCCTGGACGTATGACACCCAAACTCTTAGTGATCAACATTACCATATCCAAAGCAGACCTGAATCTTATCACGTGGTCGTCCCTCTTTTCTGAAGATCAGATATGTTTTGAAATAAAAATAGAAAATGCTGGAAATCCTCAGTAGGTCAGGCAGCATCTGCGGAGACAGAAACAGGGTTAACCTTTCATGTCTGTGACCTTTCAACCGAAATGGGGGAAGTTAGAAGTGTAATAGGATTTGAGCAGGTGAAGTGGGGGAGAGTGGGTAGTAGAACAAAAAGGAAGGTCTGCGATGGGCTGGAGGGCAGGAAAGATTAAATGGCAAAAGGTTGCATGTTGAAAGGACAAAAGAGGTATAATGGGACAAGTAAAGAAACCAAAGATGTTTCTAGAGGAGGTGCAAATGGCTGGATAGCAGCCGATCTGAACACAAAATGAAGAAAACGAGGGGAAAAAAAAGAAACACGAAACAAAATGGATGCAGAAGTTATGATCTAAAACTGGTGAACATCGAGTCCAGAAGGATGCAAAGTGTCCAGTTAAAAGATGAGGTGCTGTTTCTTGAGCTTGCATTGAGCTTCATTGGAACACTGTAGGAACACAGGAACAGGAGTGGACCATTTAGCCCGTCAAGCCTGCTCCACCATTCAATTAGATCATGGCTGATTATCTACCTCAACGCCACTTTCCTGCGCTGTCCCCATATCCCTTGATGTCACAAATATCCAGATATCTATCGATTTCTGTCTTGAACATGTTCAATGATTGAGCTTCCCCAGCCCTCTGGAGTAGAGAATTCCAAAGATTCACCACCCTCTGAGCAAAGAAATTCCTCCTCATCTCAGCATTAAATGGCTTACCCCTTACTCAGAGACTAGGTCCTCTGGTTCTAGACTCACCAGACAGGGGAAACATCATATCTACATCCTGTCACGCCCTGTAAGTATTTTGTAAGTTTCAGTAAGATCATTTTTCATTCTTCAAAATGCTGGAGAATACAGTCCCAGTTTCCTCAGTCTCTCCTCATAAGACAGTCCTGCCATTTCGGGAATTAGTCTGGTGAACCTCTGTTGCACTCCATCGATGACAAGTATCTCCTTCCTTAGAGGAGACCAAAACTGTACACAATACTCCAGGTGTGGTCTCACCAAGGCTCTATACAATTGCAGCAAGACTTCTTCACTCCTGTACTCAAATCCCCTTGTGATGAAGACATTTGCCTTCCTAATTGCTTGTTGCTCTTGCATATGAGCTGTTAGTGACTCATGAACAAGGACACACAGGTGCCTTTGGACATCAACACTTCCCAACCTCTCGCCACGTAAGAAATACTGTCTTTCTGTTTTTCCTATCAAACTGGATAACGTCACAATTATTCACATTATATTCCATCTGCCATGTTCTTGCCGATTCACTTAGCCTGTCCAAGTCCCCTTGAAGCCTCCTTGCATCCTCCTCACAACTTATGTTCCCACCTAGTTTTGTAATCAGCAAATTTGGAATTATTACATTTGGTCCCCACATCCAAATCATTGAAATAGATTGTGAACAGCTGTGGCCCTAGCACTGATCCTTGTGGTACCCCACGAGTAACAGCCTGCCTTCCTGAGATTGACCCGTTTATTCCATTCTGTTTTCTGTCTGTTAACCAATTCTCAATCCATACTAATATTACCTCCAATCCTGTGCTCTAATTTCGTTTACAACCTCGTGTGTGCGACCTTATCAAAAGCCTTCTGAAAATCCAAATACATCCCCTCCACTGGTTCTCCTTTATCTATGCTACAAGTAACATCCTCAAAAAACTCCAACAGGTTTGTTAAACATGATTTTCCCTTTCATAAATCCATGCTGCCTCTGCCCAATCATATTTTCTGAGTGTCTAGTTATCACATTCTTTATAATAGATCCTAAAATTTTCCCTACTACTGAAGTCAAACGGACAGGTCTGTAGTTCCCTGTTTTCTCTCTCCCTCCTTTCTTAAATAGTGGGATTACATTTGTTACCTACCAATCTGCAGGAACCTTTCCAGAATCTATAGAATTTTGAAAGAAAACCATCAATGCATCCACTATCTCTATAGCCACCTCCTTCAACACTCTGGGATGTAGCTAATCTGATCCAGGGGATTTATCAACCTTCAATTCAATTAATTTTTTGAGTATTACCTTTTTATTAATACGAATTTCTTTCAGATCCTTATTTTCACAAGTCTCTTGGTTCCCTAGTATTTCTGGGAGATTTTCTGTATCTTCCTCCTTGAAGACAGACAAAATAATTGTTTAGTTTCTTTATTCCCTATTCTCCATTATAAATTCTCCTTTCTCCACCTGTAATGGACCCACATTTGTCCTTGCTAATCTTTTCCTTTTCACATACCTACAGAAGTTTTCACAGTCCGCCTTTATGTTTCTCGTTAGCTTGCATTTATGTTCTTTCTTTCCCTTTCTTGATCAGTTTCTTGGTCATCCTTTGCTGGATTCTAAATGGCTCCTAATCCTCGGGCTTACTGTGCCGTGAGAAAGGGAAGGGAGTGTTGGGATTTACTGAGGAGTGGACCAGGTGTCGTGGACAGAACAGTCCCTTCAGAATACTGAAAGGAGAAGGGAGGGGAAGATTTTTTTTGATTGTGGCAATCATGCTGGAAGTGACAGAAATGGCAGAGGATGATCCATTGAATACGGAGGCTGGTTAGGTGGACAAGGGGAACCCTATCATGGTTTCTGGGAATGAGAGGAAGGGGACGAGCAGAAGTGCAAGAATCCTGCCAGCAGTCTTTGGAGCTGAATGTTTAAAATGAATAGAAGGACTTGAGGCAAAGCAAGGAGATTGGACCATAAGTGAAACTTTTTTGTAGAAAAGGTAGTAGACTTGTAGTCTAGCGTACCAGTGAAGGCCACTGAAAAAAATGGTTTTAAAAGCCAACTAAATTTTCTTCTTGAAGGAGAAAAGCAATTAAAGAATATGGTGTGAAGGGTAGATTGGAATAAGATTGGTCAGGCTTTGGGACCAATTGTCTTCCCTAAATTTTTATTCTTATTGATGAGGAGGATAGCAACTTGTATGTACTGAACTGGTCCCCATCTGAACTCTTAGAGGTTTTTAGTGGATGTATCTGAACTAGCCCGAAAATGATGCTTTCAGATGAATCTGCCAGTTAACCCCACTGTTAAATCTTCTCTAGATGAATGTCAGTCTTCACTTATTTTGATTTGCAAAACATATCTGAAAGGTCAGTACCCATATTGTATGACACTACCAAGGGTAAAATTGTTGCATTCTTGTAATAAATAGTTTCTTTGAGCATTCTGATCAATAATTAGTGACACCTGCATGTGCATAATGAAATCATACTCCTTAAGCTCTGCTGCCGTATAATTTAATGTGTAGTTTGTTCACTGCAGAATTGGTAGAATTTGTCTCTGGACCTTTGGGATAATTTTTTGTTTGAGACGGCTAACCTGTGCACAATATTAGTCAGTGCTTCGAAAGGATTTAAAATATTGAAAGAAATATAACAGAATTCAAATAACAAATCTATTTTTTTTTTGAAAAGTGAGGTTTAAAAATAGGTTGTGGCTAACACAGTTATGTTGTTTTGCAGCTAATTTAACAGGGCATGCAGAAAAAGTTGGGATTGAAAACTTTGAACTACTGAAGGTCCTTGGAACAGGAGGTAAAAGAATTTAGTTATCTATTTTATACTGTACTGTTGCATATTTTAATAGCAGAGATAATCCTTATTCTAATTTAGAGTGAGCTGAGATATTTACTTGCATTCACTTGAGGCACGATATCAGTACTATGGGAGGAAATAAGCAGGAAATGCACATCAATTTGTACTTGTCAGTGAAAGATGGTACATAACTTTGAAAATAATCCATTGGTTGTAAAGTACGTTGGGATGTCCTGAAAGTTAACAAAGTGCTATATAAGTGCCAGTCTTTTTAATCAACATTTTAGGTGTGACCCTTTCTCAGAAGGAGTGAAATTCATACCAGGCATTTGCCAACATATTTACAATGCAAGCCCTGGCTTTGGTCTTGTGTGTTTCTGTTTTTGGAGGCAAATTTCCTGTTCTGATTTGATAGATTTGCACTTCCTTCAGCTTCAACTCCTTGAACACCAGTATTCATCCTGATGCTTGCTGCCAGAAGCTGTATGATTTAAGGCAAAGAGGAAGGGGAATATGGTATAGCTGAGGCCATTAGCACACAGTGAATGTGGAGTTTGAGTACAGGAATTTAATTCAGTTCTGAACACGTTGCCAAAGGCCATTTGCTTGAATGCAGGCAGAATGAATTACTATTCCACTCAGCCACATGCCTTCTGTTTCCAGTGAAAGTACGAATGCATGGGTGTTGTTTCAGTGATGCATAAAATGAATTTGCTCCTAATGATGTCTTCTGAGTGTTGGTCCTATATGAATTCCATATTGTTGCCTTGAAGTAGGTGAAAGATAACCACATGATTTCTATTATTTATGTCCAGTTTGGTTCCAGGATCTTAAGCAATATTGAGGATCTGGGTCTATAAGATGAGCAGAGTCAAGTGCTTGTCTGTTTTGGGTATTAATTGAATTGCAACAGTTTCAGGGAAGATGTTACTTACATCAGTGCAGTGCAAGGATTTCAGATAAAATTGAATTATTTCCTGGAATAAAGCTTATAGAATTTGGTTGGGTAGCCACATGGGCCAGGGCTTTCCCAAATTTTTATTCCTAAACTTTGTATTTACTGTTTAGATCATCTTGGCGAAGATTGGGGAAGTGTACTGAAACAGAAAATTTACAGCACAGAACAAGGCCATTCAGCCCATTGCATTTGTGATGGCCGAAAGAGATATCCAGCCGAAACCCACTTTCCAGCTCTTGGTCTGTAGCCCTGTAGATTACAGCACTTCAAGTGCCTATCCAAGTATGTTTTAAAAACAATGAGGGTTTCTGCCTCTACCACCCTCTCAGGCAATGAGTTCCAGACCCTCGCCATCCTCAACTCCTTGTACCAATTGCTGGAAATCTATGCATCCTGCTTTTTGACCCCTCTGCTAAGGGAAATAGCTCCCTCCTATCCAAACCATCTAGGCCCCTCATAATTTTATACACCTCAATTAATTCACTCTGCAGTTTCCTCTGTTACAAAGAAAATAACCCCAGCTTACCTAATCTTTCCTCAGCTAAAATTCTCCAGTCCTGGCAACATCCTCAGAAATCTCCTCTGCATCCTCACTAGTGTGATCACATCCTTCCTGTAATGCAATGACCAGAACTGTATGCATTGCTTTAGATGTGGCTTACCTGTGTTTTATACAGTTCTAACATAACCACCCTGCTCTTACATTCTAATCCTTCTTCGATCTACTTGTCCTGCTGCCTTCAGAGATCTGTAGACATGTACTCAAAGGTCCTCTGTTCCCGTACACTTCTCTGTACACTTCTCCGTTTACCCTTGCCTTGTTTGCCTTCCCCAAATGCATTGCCTCACTCACACTTCTCCAGAATGAATTCCATTTGCCACTTTTCTGCCCACCTGACCAGTCCATTGACATCTTCCTGCAGTCTACAACTTTCTTCCTAATTATCAGCTACATAGCCAATTTTTGTATTGTCTGCAAACTTCTTAATTATGCGCCCTGCATTTAAGTCTAAATCGTTGATTACCACAAAAATCAAGGGAGTTAGTATTGAGTCATACAAAATCCCACTGGAAACAGCCTCACAGTCACAAAAACACCCGTCGACCAATTTCCTTTGCTTTCTGCCACTGAGCCAGTTTTGGAACCAATTGGCTAATTTCCCTTGGATTCAGTGGGCTTTTACTTTTCTGACCAGTCTACCATGTGGGACCTTGTCAAAAGGAAGGAGTATAAGGCACAAATTGAATAAATTGCAGGTGAAAATTCAACTTGGAGGATATGTTACGGTAGCCATTACTGAGACATGGCTGCAAGGCAGGACCAGAGGCTAAATCTATCAGGTTACAAGGTCTGTAGGAAAGATGGGGAAAATAGTACCCTTAGGAGGAGGAGTGTACCCTTAGTTATTAAGGATGAAATCACTTCAATGCTAAGGCAGGATATAGTGAGAGGTAAGCAGGCAGTGGAGATTATATGGGTAGAATTAAGAAATAGAAAAGGATTTCAGACTGTTGTGGGAGTTCTGTATTGGCCTGCTGGCAGCAGCTGTGAAGTGGTACATTGTATAAATGTAGAGATTAGACAACCGTGTAGCAAAGACAAAGTGGCTTCAATGGTAGATTTTAACTTTCATATAGATTGGGTTAAGCAGACTAGCACATGTCAGAAAGGTACTGAATTTCTTGAATGTATCCAGAATAATTTTCTGCAACAGTATGTCCTAGAACCAACAAGGGCGCAGGCTATATTAGATTTAATAATGAGTAATGAGCCAGATTTAGTTAATAGCCTAACACTGTGTGAACATTCATCTAATAGCCTTCAGAACATGATTGAGTTCAACATAGTGTTTGAAAGGGAGAAACGCCAAACACCTACTTGACCTCGTCCTCACCAATCCACCTGTCGCAGATGCATCTGTCATGACAGTATTGGTAGGAGTGACCACCGCACAGTCCTTATGGAGACGAAGTCCTGTAATCACACAGAGGGTACTCACCATCGTATTGTGTGACACTACCACTGTGCTAAACGGGATAGATATCGAACAGATCTGACAACTCAAAACTGGGCCTCCATGAGGCGCTGTAAGCCATCAGCAGCAGCAGAATTGTATTCAACCACAATCTGTAACCTCATGCCCCAGCATATTCCGCACTCTACCATCATCATCAAGCCGGGGGAGCAACCCTGGTTCAATGAAGAGTCCAGGAGGGCAAGCCAGGAGCAGCACCAGTATACCTAAAAATGACATGTCAGCCTGGTGAAGCTGCAACCAAGAACTACTTGCATGCCAAACAGCAGAAAAAGCGTGCAGTAGACAGGGCTAAGTGATCGCACAACTAACGGATCAGATCTAAGCTCTGCAGTCCTGCCACATCCAGTCGTGAATGGTGTTGGACAATTAAACAACTGGAGGAGGAGGAGTTTCTACAAACATCCCCATCCTCAACGATGGATGAGCCCAGTACATCAGTGCAAAAGATAAGGCTGAAGCACTTGCATACGCCTTCGGCCAGAAGTGCCTTGTGAACGAACCATCTCAGCCGCCTCCTGACGTCCCCAGCATCAGTGATGCCAGGCTTAACCAATCCGATTCACTCCATGTGATGTCAGGAAATGGCTGATGGCACTGGATACTACAAAGGCCACAGGCGCTGATAACATTCCGGCAATAGTACTGAAGACTTGTGCTCCAGAACTAGCTGCACCCCTAGCCAAGATGTTCCAGTACAGCTACAACACTGGCATCTACCTGGCAATGTGGAAAACTGCCCAGGTATGTCCTGTGCACAAAAAAACAGGACCAATCTATCCCATCTACTCCTGATCATCAGCAAAGTGATAGAAAGGATTGTTAACAGTGCTATCAAGCAGCACTTGGTCAGCAATAACCTGCTTACTGACTCTGTTTGGGTTCTGCCAGGGCCACTCAGCTCCTGACCTCATTACAGCCTGGGTCCAAACATTGACAAAAGAGCTGAACTCCAGAGATGAAGTGAGAGTTACTGCCCTTGACATCAAGGCAGCATTTGACCAAGTATGGCATCAAGGAGCCCTTAACAAAACTGGAGTCAATGAGAATCAGGGGGGAAACTCTCCATTGATTGAAGTGATATCTAGCACAAAGTAAGATGGTTGTGGTTGTTGGAGGTCAATCATAGTCCCAGGACATCACTGCAGGAGTTCCTCAGGGTAGTGTCCTAAACCCAACCATCTTCAGCTGCTTAATCAAATGACCTTCCCTCCATCATAAGGTCAGAAGTGGGAATGTTCGCTGATGATTGATGTTCAGCACCATTTGCAATTCTTCAAATACAGAAGCAGCCCATGTGCATATGCTGCAAGACCTGGACAACATTCAGGCTTGGGTGATAAGTGGCAAGTGACATTTGTGCCAATGGTCATCTCAAACAAGAGAGAATCTAACCATCTCCCTTTGATGTTCAATGGCATTACCGTCGCTGAATCCCCCACTAACATCCTGGGGGTCACCATTGACCAGAAACTGAACTGGACCAGCCACATAAGAGCTGTGTCTACAAGAGCAGGTCAGAGGCTAGGAATTATGCGATGAGTAACTCACCTGTATTCCCAATGCCTGTCCACCATCTACAAGGTACAAGTCAGGAGAGTGATGGAATACTCACCACTTGCCTGGATGGGCTGACTACAACAACACTCGAGAAGCTCAAGACCATCCAGGACAAAACTGCCCGCTTGATTGGCACCCCATCCTCCACTTACAACATTCAGTCCCTCCACCATCGATGCACAGTGGCAGCAATGTGTACCATATACAAAGATGCACTGCAGCAACTCACCAAGGCTCCTTCGACAGCACCTTCCAAACCGGTGACCTTTTTCTGCTAGAAGGACAAGGGCAGCAGATGCATGGGAACACCACGACCTGCAAGTTTCCTTCCAAGCCACGCACCATCCTGACTTGGAACTATATCACCGTTCCTTCACTGTCTCTGGGTCAGAATCCTGGAACTCTCTTCCTAACAGTACTGTTGGTGTAACTACACCCAAAGGACTGCAGCAGTTCAAGAAAGCAGCTCCTCACCACCTTTTCGAGGGCAGTTAGGGATGGGCAATAAATGCTGGCCTAGCCAGCGAAGCTCAAATCCCAATAATAAACAAAAAAAAAAAAAGTTCTGCTGAATGCTTTTTAAGAATTTTGCTTCCTGTATACTTTTTTACACTGATTTTATCCCAGCTAATATTCGGGTAGTTGAAATCCCCTACTGTTACTGCCCTATTATTTCTGCAGTTCTCGGCAATTAGCCTACATATTTGCTCTTCTATCTCCCACTGACCTTTGGGGAGGCTGAGGTGGGGGCGGAGCAGTGTACTTCCAGCCATGTGATTGTCCCTTTTTGATCCTCAGTTCAGCCAATATGGACCTGTTTGATACTTGTATCATTTCCTTTTCACAGCTGTAATTGTTACTTTAACCAATATTACAAACTTCCTTTTTATATCCCCCTCCCTTTTCCCTCTGAAAACCCTATAACCAAGAATGCTGAGCTGCCATTCCTGCTCTTTGATATTTTTTCAGTAATAGCTATGACATACTCCATGTGTCAATCTGATTGAACTCCCTTGCCAAGATTGTAATTTGATCTAGTGGCAAATGACCTGTCAAAAATTGAGTGGTAGGAAAGGCTTGACATTTGTGTGGCTTCCAGCTCATGCTCCATCTAGTATGATTGGCTGGTCCTCCTGTGCTTAGATGCACTTGAGCTTGTGGATTGTAGCAATTGTATTCTTCAGGAGTCTGCTGCCCTTTGTGTTTCTTTCAACATTCAGTCGTTGCCATGTTTTGTGGTAAATAGTTCATGGATGCCAAGTGAAGTCAATTCTTAGGGGTAGGTGTGTGTTTGAGAGTTTGTAGATTTTTTATTTGGTGTTTGAGGTTGACTTCCTTTCCCCAGATCCAGGTAGGGCTATGCCTGGGTATCCTGTATTATGGTTTGGTTTTCCTGTGCTGATTGTGTTGCCCATTTTGGATGGCTAATTTCATGGAATGCTGTTCTATTATCTGGTGGTACTACTAAACTAGTAGTAATGAACTCTCTGATCTGCCACTTCAATTTTCTTGAAGAATTTTAAAAACATTTCTGGCTCTGTTTTGATTCCACGGTGGGCTGTTGGATTCAGGAATTCCTTAAAAGGGCTCCTCTTCCTTGCCATGTGCTTGGGTCTATTATACAAATCAATTTTATCTGTTGACAGTCTTTGGTACAAGACTTTTGTAGTAGGAACCTGCTAACTGCTCCTGTTGTCATGCGTTCTGTTTAATGGCTGCATTGCTCTTATTCTTGTGATTAAGGCTAATTTAATTCCTGATTTTTAAAAAAATATAATCTAATGGAGCAGCCTCCTTCATCTGTTGCTGTTTCGTTGCAATATGCACCTGGATGGCAATTCTCCAATGCTTTTTTAGCATTTATGTGGGAGTAGCAGGGGACTGCTCTGTAAACAGTCTCAAACCACGAAAAACAAATGCCCTTTTTAAAAGTAATTGCTGCAAGAAAATAACTGAAAAATAATGGAGTTGCCCAGCTTTGTCATCAAATATGTGCATGCTTTAGATTTTCCTAAATGAAGTTAACTTCTTAACTATCCAGCAAGTTATTGACTATTAGAGGTCCATTCCCGTTGACACTTCAAATCAGTTTTATTTTAAGAATAGTTAACAAACGCAACAATAAAGTGACTGGAGTTATTTCAGCTTTAGTGTATAGAAAGCTTGCTGAAGCATTTTTGGAATGTTTTGCCAAGTTAAATGTGCTATATAAATGTAAGTTGTTATTGTCACTATTTCATTGTTCCAGGCTTTGGTTTTTCTTATTTCTGCCCAATATGGGTGTTCAAGCCACTATCCTTTTTTTAGACTTGGCTCAGCATGAAGCTCTTGAACAGCCAACATTCCTCCAACCTTGTAGCTTCCTCAACCCACAGCTGTTGTTTACCCTTCTCAGCAAAGCACTTTCACAGCAGAAACATAAATCCCTTTTTTTTAGTACCATGTCACAGTTCTATGGGTGAGTTCTCAATCTCTGTTCAAAGATAGAGCAAGCAGCGCCTACTTTCTTTAACAGTTTCCTATAGAATAGGTCTCACTATTGCTCTTTGTAACTCCAGCTCATAAGCAGAGGCTCAATTCACCCACAACACTGTTATAGAAGTACATTTATTATATAATACCAGTTCACTTTATACTATAGTGTGATTTGTGCAAACTGGCCATTCTTGGTGAACAGGTTCCACTCTTCTCCATGCCTTCATTAGTATGGAGTTCTCTGGTAGGCTAATTTACTTTAAAACCTTAACCAATTAAATATGTAAAACAAAGTTAGTAGAGATGGCAGGGCAAGTGACATGGCTAAACTGCAGCCAATGGGAGTTGGTAGAGACCAGTGAGTGTCTGCAACTCGAGGAACTTCAGATCAGAGTTGTTGAGCTGGAGTCTGAGCTGCAGACATCAAGATGCATCATGGAGGGAGGGGGGAAGAGAGTTATCGGGACACTTAGTGCAGGAGGCACTCACACCCCTTGGATTAGGAAGTAGTTTAGATTGATTGAGGATAAGAGGTGTGACTGCAAGTCCGGCAGGTATGAGAACCCAGGATACAGTGCTGGAGGAGCCTCAGCCTTTGACCTTGAAAATCAGAACTAAGTACTTGCTACCTGTATGGATGAGAACAAAAACTTTAGGAGGAAAGGGTATGGTAGCATTGTGGTTATGTAACTGGACTATGATCCAGAGATATGAGTTCAAATCCCACCATGGAAGTTGGTGAATTTAAATTCAGTTAATAAAATAAATCTGGGGTGAAAAAAGCTACTGTCCGTAATGGTGATCACGAAACTGCTGAATTGTCGTAAAAACCCATTTGCTTCACTAGCCCTTTAGGGAAGGAAATCTGCCATCCTTACCTGGTCTTGCTTCTATGTTGCTCCAGACTATCAGCAATGTGGTAGACTCTGATCATTCAAAAATGGCCAAGCAAGTCTTTCCGTTGTTACAAAGGTAGCTCCCCACCACCTTCTCGAGCAATTCGGTATGGGCAAGAAATGCTGGCCTTGCCAGTGACACGCACATCTGTAAATAAATAAAAAAAATTTGACCATGGCACTGTGGTACAGGAGGCCATTCAATGTGGGGGGAGGAGGATGAGAATAAAAGAAAGTTGGCAGTGGTAGGGGATAGTATAATCCCCTATTCCTCAGTGGACGGGGCTCCACTTGAACTTGACTGATACTAGTGCTCTGGCAAATTGAATAAATAGATTTGTAGATAGGCTTCTAAACTAAAACGGTTGGCTGGTGGGGGAGTGCAGTTCAGGTGAGGGGATCTTTATAAATCTAAGAGAAAAGCCAAGGCCATAGGGAAGTGTAGTGATTTAAACAGAGTGGGACAGGAAGGGACAGAGTTTAACAGTAATAGTGCATCAGTGAATAAGATGAAATTAGGGAAAATAGTAAAAAGCTAAAATTAAAGGTGTTTTATCTGAATGCAGGAGGCATTCGTAACAAGGTTGATGAGTTAATGGCACAAATAGAGATAAATGGGTTTGTTCTGATGGCCATTAAAGAGACTTGGTTGCATGGTGACGAAGGTTGGGAACTAAATATTCCAAGGTACTCGTTTCAAAATGATATACCAAATGGAAAAGGAGGGGCGGTAGCCCTCATAATAAAAGATGACCTAAGGACAGTAGTAAGAAAGGATCCAGGCTTGGATAACAGGAAGTAGAGTCAGTGTTGGGGGTGGGGTGAGATAAATAACAAGGGGCAGAAAACACTGGTGGGAGTAGTTTATAGGTATAGTATAGAAGCAATACTACTGGACAAATATTAATCAAGAAAGAAGAGGAACTTATAACAATATTACAATAATTGTGGGGGAGTTTAATCTTCATATAGACTGGACAAATCAAATTGGCAAAAGTAGCTTGGAGGACTAGTTTATGGAATGCATTTGAGATGGTTTCCTCGAACATTACAAAAGCAAAATACTGCAGATGCTGGAAATCAAAAAAAAAACAAAATGCTGGAAACTCAGCAGATCTGGCAGCATCAGTGGAGAGAGAAACAAAGTTAATGTTTTGACCTTTCAACAGAACCGGAAAAAATTAGAGATGTAACAGGTTTGAAATGAGTACAGAGGCAGGAAAAAGGGGTGGGGGAGGAGAAGAAAAGAACAATTCTGTGATAGGGTGGAAGGCAGGAGAGATTAAACAACAAAAGAGATGGTACAGGGAAAAAGGGGCTTGGTAATGGGACAAGTAAAGAAACAAAAGATGTGTCTTGTTACGACTGCGGCAGGAGCAACGCACTGTTAATTCAGTCCCGTCACTCCACAGGTCGCAGCATATTAATTTTTACCAAAGTCGTAAAAACAGCCAAATTAAACACTCTAGTATCCCCAGAATGAACAGACCAAACCAGGTATCTTTAGATAACAACAAATTAACTATTTATTTAAACAAAACTAAATCTTAAACACTATTAAGATAAACCTATGTCTAAAGATCTTGTACCTTCTTAATTTAATCCAACTCCTGCATTCACGCATATACATTCAAAAAGAACAGTGGTCCAGTTTAAAGGTAGAGTTTTAAAATTTAGCTGTCTCTTGAGAATAAAATAAATAAGTAAGTTTTTGTCTCAATTTGATAAAAATACTCTGCTCTTGATCTGGCATTCAAACAGTTTGGCTACAGTTCTTTCAATGATGAGCACAGCAATACAAATAATTTTTGAAAAAGAAAAGCTTTTCTTCCTTAGGCAATTAACTTAGCTTGTAGCTTTGTACATTTTTTCTTGAGAAAATAAAACAGCTCCCTTTCTCTTCACTTCCTCATTGGCAGGTCTCAGAACTAACTGCTTCAAACTCATCCCTGCTAGCTCCAAACACATTCAAAATGGACACATCATACCATGTGACCTGCTGTTGCTTAGGGTAACCAAAATGCAGCTGTTGTACACTGTCTCCAGATTTCTAGAATCTTCTCTCCCTTAAGGGGGCACCCTTTTTAACAGTATTAAAGGCATACACATAGTTTTCTTTTAATCCAAGGAGAAAAGAAAATACAAGTCTGTGACAGTCTATAGGAGGTGTAAATGGGTAGAGAACAATTGTCAACAACAGCTGCAGTCTAAAAACAAAACAAAATCAGGAGCAGACTTGTATTAAACCTGTTACATAGAATCATACAGCACTGAAACAGGCCCTTCAGCCCACTGAGTCTGTGCCAACCATCAACCACCCATTTATACTAATCCTACATTAATCCCATATTCCCTACCACATCCCCACAATTCTCCTACCACCTAGGGACAATTTACAATGGCCAATTTACCTATCAACCTGCAAGTCTTTGGCTGTGGGAGGAAACCAGAGCACCCAGTAGAAACCCCCACACGGTCACAGGGAGAACTTGCAAACTCCACACAGGCAGTACCCAGAACCAAATCCAGGTTGCTGGAGCTGTGAGGCTGCGGTGCTAACCACTGCACCACTGTGCCGCCCAGCATCTCAAACTTATTCCCATTCTGATGAAAGGTCATCAGCCTGAAATGTTAAAACTGTCTCAACTGATCTGGCAGAATTTATGGAGAGACAGTGTTTTAGCATTTTCTGTTTTTGTTCCTAGGAACATAGGAGCAGGAGTATGTAATTCAGCCCATCAAGGCTGCTCCACCATTCAGTATGATCATGGCTGATCATCGACTTCAATGCCTTTTTTCCACACTGCCCCCATAACCCTTTATGTCATTGGTATTTAGAAATCTGTCAATCTCTGCTTTAAAAATACTCAATGACTGAGCTTCCACAGCCCTCTGCGGTAGAGAATTCCAAAGCTTCACAACCCTTTGAATAAAGAAATTTCTCCTCATCTCGGTACTAAGTGGCTTCTCCTTATTTTGAAATTGTGTCCCCTGGTTCTAGAATCCCCAACCAGGGAAACATCTTAGCTGAATCTACCCTGTCTATCCCTTGAAGTATTTTGTAGGTTTCAATGAGATTACCTCTCATTCTTCAAAACTCTAGAGAATACAGGCTCAGTTTCCCCAATCTCTCTTCCTAGGACAGTCCCACAGTCCCGCCATCCTGGGAACAAGTCTGGTGAATCTTCATTGCATTCCCTCTATGGCAGTAATATCCTTCCTAAGGTAAGGGGGCCAAAAGTGCACACAGTACTCCAGGTATGGTCCAACCAAGGTTCTATACAATTGAAGCAAGACTTCATTACTCCGGTACTCAAATCCTCTTGCAATAAAGGCTAACATGCCATTAGCCTTCCTAATTGTTTGCTGGACCTGCGAGGAGACAGGCACCGGTGAGCGGGAGTTCCAGCAGCTTAAAAGAGGCATACTCTCACATACACTCACAGGGACAGCGAGAGTGTTCCAGGACTGACGTCACAGTTCAGAAAGTGACGCGTTGCGAGGGGAGGCAGCAGATTGGTAAGTAGGAACAGGTGAGTAATTTTACCCTTTTTTACTACTTTCAAAGCTGAAGTAAAGGTAGGGAATTTAGATTGTAGTCGGTAGTGTTTGGCGTAGAATAAGGTCCCTATCGTAATTAGTACTCTAAGTTAAAGGGAGTAACCAAGGAGCTTCATCTAAGGCTAAGTCATGGCAGGAGAGCTCAGCCCCATGGCATGCTCCTCCTGCACTACGTGGGAAATCAGGGACGCTTCCAGTGTCCCTGGCGACCATGTGTGCGGGAAGTGTGTCCGGCTGCAGCTACTAGCTGACTGCATTGCGCGGCTGGAGCTGTGGATGGACTCACTGTGGAGCATCCGCAAAGCTGAGGACGTGGTGGATAGCACGTTAGCGAGGTGGTCACATCGCAAGTAATGGCTGCAGAGGCAGAAAAGGGATGGATGACCACCAGGAGGAGTAGTAGGCGCAGGCAGGTAGTGCAGGGGTCCCCTGTGGCCATCCCTTTCTCAAACAGATATACCGCTTTTGGGTACTGTTGGGGGGATGGCCTCCCAGAGGAATGCAGCAACAGCCAAGTTCGTGGCACCACAGATGGCTCTGCAGCACAGGAGGGGGTGAAAAAGAGTGGGAGAGCTATACTGATAAGGGATTCAATTGTAAGGGGAATTGACAGGCGTTTCTGTGGCCGCAAACGAGACTCCAGGATGGTATGTTGCCTCCCTGGTGCTAGGGTCAAGGATGTCTCTGAGCGGCTGTAGGATGTTCTGAAGGGAGAGAGAGAAAAGTCAGAGGTCGTGGTACACATTGGTACCAACGACATAAGTAGAAAGAGGGATGAGGTCCTGCAACAAGAATTTAGGGAGCTAGGTAGCAGATTAAAAAGCAGGACCTCAAAGGTTGTAATCTCTGGATTACTCTCGGTGCCACGTGCTAGTGAGTATAGGAATAGGAAGATAGAGCAGATGAATACATGGCTGAGGAGATGGTGCAGAAGGGAGGGCTTTAGTTTCCTGGATCACTGAGTCTGTTTCTGGCGAAGGTGGGACCTGTACAAGTTGGATGGGTTGCACCTGAACCGGAATGGGACCAACATCCTTGCTGGGAGGTTTGCTAGTGCTGTTGTGGGGGGGGAGGTTAAACTAATTTGACAGGGCGATGGGATACAGAGTGGAGTTACAGTAGGGAGTGATGCACTGTCAAATATAGAATGGGATTAGTATAGTTAGGTGCTTGATGGCCGGCTCAGACACGATGGGCCGAAAGGCCTGTTTCTGTGCTGTATAACTCTGTTAGCTTTCAGTGACTTATTCACAAGGACACCCAGGTCCTTTTGTACATCTACATTTTCTAATCTCTTACCATTTAAGAAATACTCTGCACATCTATTCCTCCTACCAAAGTGGAATACCTCACATTTTTCCGCATTATATTCCATCTGCCATGTTCTTGCCCTCTCACTAAGTCTGTCCAAATCCCCTTGAAGCCTCTTTGCATCTTCCTCACAACATACATTCCCACCTAGTTTTGTGTCTTCCGTGAACTTGGAAATACTACATTTGGTCCCCACATCCAAATCATTGATATATATTGTGAACAGCTGGGGCCCAAGTACTGATCCTTGCGGAGCCCCACAGGCTGCCAACGCGAGAATGATCAGTTTATTCCTACTCTCTGTTTTCTGCCTGTTAACCAATCCTTAATCCATGCCAGTATACTACCTCCTATCCCATGTCCTTTAATTTTGCTAGCCAACCTCCTGTGGGGGACTTTATCAAAAGCTTTCTGAAAATCCAAGTATACTACATCCTCCAATTCCCCTTTATCAATTCTGTTAGTAACATCCTCAAGTTCGTCAAACATGATTTCCCATTCATAAATCCATGTTGACTATGCCCAATGAGATTATTATTATCCAAGTGTTCATTTATCACATCCTTTAGAATAGATTCTATCATTTTCCCTACTACTGATGTAAGGCTAACAGGTTTGTAGTTCCCTGTTTTCTCTCTCCCTCCCTTCTTAAATAGTGGGGTGATATTTGCTACCTTCCAATCTGTAGGAACCATTCTAGAATCTATAGAATTTTGGAAGATATTCACAAATGCATCCATTGTCCCCTTAGCTCCCTCTTTCAACACTCTAGGATGTAGAATATCAGGTCCTGGGGACTTATCAACCTTCAGCCCCACTAACTTCTCCAATATAACCTTTTTAATACTAATTTCTTTCAAGTCCTCATTCTTCCTAATCCCTTGGATCTCTAATTCTGGGAGATTTCTTGTATCTTCCTCAGTGAAGACCGACACAAAGTAATCATTTAGCTTCTCTGCCTTTTCTCCATTCCCCAGTATAAATTCTCCTGACTCTGCCTGTAATGGACCCACATTTGTTTTAGCCAAATATTTCCTTTTTACGTATCTATAGAAGCTGTTACAGTCAGTTTTTGTTTTTGCCAGTTTACATTCATTTTCTAGTCTCCCTTTCTTTATCAATTTATTGATCCTCCTTTGCTGTATTCTAAAATTACCACTGCTCAGGTTTACAACTATTTCTGGTAACTTTGTCGGCCTTTTCTTAATCTTATACAATTCTGAACTTGCTTTGTTAGCCACGGTTGACTGACTTTTCTTTTTGGGTTTTTGTGTCTTGAAGGAATGCATAGTTGCTGTAAACTATGTAATAATTCTTTAAATACTATCCATTGCCTGTACTGTCATACCTTTTAATGTATTTTCCCAATCCACCACAGCTAATTTGCCCCTCATACCCTCATAATTTCCTTTGTTCAAATTTAACACCCTGGCTTCAGATTGAACTACCTCACTTTCAAACATAATGTAAAATTCTATCATATTATGGTCATTCATCCCTAAAGGTTCTTTTACAACAAGATTATTAATTAGCCCTTTCTCATTCCATAATACTAGATCTAAAATAGCCTGTTGTCTAGTCGGTTCCTCAACATACTGCTCTAGAAAACCATCCCTATCACGCTCCAGAAACTCGTCCTCCACAGCATTAGTGCTCATTTGGTTTACCCAGTCTATATGCAGATTGAAGGCACCCATGATTACTGTATTATGCTTGCTACATATTTCTCTAATCTCCTGATTAATGCCATGCCCCACACTACCACTACTGTTTGTTTGGTGGCCTGTAAACATCTCCTACCAATGCTTGCTGCCCCTTGCTGCCTTTTAGTTCCACCCAACCAGATTCTACATTTTGTTCTTCCAATCTGAGATTCTCCATAACTAATGTACAGATCCCATCCCTTATTATCAGCACCTCCTTTTTCCTTTTTGCCTGTCCTTCCTAAATGTCGAATATCCTTGAATATTCAGTTCTCAGTCTTGGTCACCATGTAGCCACGTTTCCATAATGGCAATTAGATCACATAAATTTACCTGTATTTCTGCCTTTAAATCATCTACCTTGTTGCGAATGCTGTGTGCATTCAGGTAGAGTGCCCTTAACCTTATTGTCTTGACATTGTTCTGCCTTCGAATCTGAGTTGATGCTTGCCTTTGTTTCGTCTGCCTTCCAATTTTGCTTGCTACTTTTCTACTTCCTGTTACCAGCTTTATTTCCTTCCAATTTGAGCTAGCCTTCAAGTTCCCATCCCCCGACCACCTAATTTAAACCCTGCCCAACAGCAGTAGCAAATCTCCCTGCGAGGATATTAGTCCCTGTCATGTTAAGGTGTAGCGCATCCATCTTGTACAGGTCCCACCTGCCCCAGAACTGTTCACAGTGCCTCAGAAATCTGATGCCCTCCCTACTATACCAGTTCTCCAGCCATGTGCTCAATTGATCTGTTCTCCTATTCCTATGCTCACTAGCATGTGGCACTGGGAGTGCTCCTGAGATTACTGCTCTTGAGGTCCTGCTTTTTAACTTTACTAACTCCCTAAAATCTGCTTTCAGGACTTCATCCCTCTTCCTTCCTATGTCATTGATACCAATGTGCACCACGACCTCTGGCTGTTCACCCTCCCCCAGAAGGATGTCCTGCAGCCACAGTGACATCCTTGACCCTGGCACCAGGGAGGCAATACATCATCCTGGAGTCACGTTTACTGCCGCAGAAACGCCTGGCTGATCCCTTGGCTAGCAAATCCCTTAGCGCTATTGTTCTTCCACTCTTCTTCCGGCCCTCCTGTGCAGCTGAGCCACCCATGGTGCCTGGGACTTTGCTCAGGCTGCACTCCCCTGAGGAACCATCGCCCTCACCAGTATCCAAAATGGAAAACCGATTAGGAAGCAAGATAGACTCAGAGGACTCCTGCACTACCTGCCTGGTTCTCTTAGACTGCCTGGCAGCCACCCATTCCCTCTCTGGCTGCATGCTCCTAACCTGTGGTGTGACCACCTCCTTAAACATGCTATCCACAAAGTCCTCCTCCTTGCGCATGCACAACAGTGACTCCAGCCACAGCTCAAGTTCTGAAACCCGGAACTCAAGCTTCTGCAGACAGTGACACTTCCTACAGATGTGTTCGTGTAGGACACATGGTACGTCCATGACTTACCACATAACACAGGATGTACATTCCACATGGCCGAGCTGAGCTGCCATATTGTAACTTTAAAAACTATTTATTACAATTAGAATAAGTAGAATAACTTGGTAGTTACTCATCAATCAGCTTTGTCCCCTGTATGAAATCAGAGCTGGAACATGGTGTACAGTTTTGCTCTCTGTCTAAGGAAGGATGTATCTGCCTTAGAGGCAGTGCAGCACAGGTTCACTAGATTGATTCCAGGAATGAGCAGATTGTCCTATGAGGAGAGATCAAGTAGAATGTAGAAAAATGAGAGGTGATGTCATTGAAACGTATAGGATTCTGAGACAGCTTGATGGTGAGAGGCTGGTTCCCCTCACCTAATTAAGGTGTACCAAATTATGAAGGGCCTAGATAGAGTGGACAGAAAGGACCTGTTTCCCCCAGCAGAGAGGTCAATTACCAGGGGGCACAAATTTAGAGTGTTTGGTAAGGATTAGAGTGGACGTGAGGAAAACCATTTCACCCAGAGGGTGCTGGTTGTGTGGAATTCACTGCCAGGAATGATGGTGGAGGCAGAAACCCTCAATTCTTTTAAAAGGTACTTGGACATGCACCTGAAGTGCTGTAACCTGCAAGGCTATGGACCAGGTGCGGGAAGGTGGGATTAGATTGGGCGGCTAGTTTTTTCGGCTGGCGTAGACATGATGGGTTGAATGGCCTCCTTCTGTGCTGTAATTTTTCCATGGTTCTAAGTGAAGGCCGGCTCGGGTCTGCGAATGAAACCCGCCCTGAGCCCGACAGAACCACATCCGACCCAAGCCCAACCCAGCCTGAGTCTTTTCATTTTTTCCTGGGCCCGACCTGACCATCAGTTAACCTGGCTTGCATTTTTCACTTTGTTGCTTATCTGCACATGCTTAAAAAAACTGTAACTAAACAACCTTGCAAGTCCAAAATATACATTAACATTGGAGCCATGGTGGTGATGGGGTGTGTCCGACTCAGCCCGACCCTGAATGCCGGACCCAGAAGAGCGACCCGACCCGACCCTGACACATGTCATTGGGTCCCGTCGGGTGGCGATGCTCTAGTTCTAAGTCATCTTATTGTATTCACGGTGTTTTGGTTCGTTGATATTCAACCAATCTTGAAGTGTCTTTATTCACCTTTCACCTTTATTCACCTTTTGTAATCAATACCAGCAATAACTTTCATTTATGTAGTACCGTTAACATAGCAAAATGTCTTAAGTGCTCTACCGAGGTGCAATCAAACAAAGGGGTTGAAGCATGTAAGGAAATACTGGGACAGACGACCAAAAGTTTGGTCAGAGAGGTGTTTTTTTAAATTCATTCATGGGATGTGGGCATCGCTGGCTAGGACAGCATTTATTGCCCATCTCTAATTGCTTTTGAGAAGGTGGTTGTGAGTCGCCTCCTTGAACAGCTGCAGTCCATGTGGGATAGGTACACCCACAGTACTGTTAGGAAGGGAGTTCCAGGACTTTGACCCAGTGACAGTGAAGAAATGGCGATTTTATTCCAAGTCAGGATGGTGTGTGACTTGGAGGGGAACTTGTAGGTGAAGATGTTCCCATGCAATTGCTGACCTTGTCCTTCTAGGTGGTAGAGGTCGCAGGTTTGGAGGGTACTGTCTAAGGAGCCTTGGTGCATTGCTGCAGTGCATCTTGTAGATGGTACACACTGCTGCCACTGTGCGTCGGTGGTGGAGGGAGTGAATGTTTGTAGATGGGATGCCAATCAAGAGGGCATTCTTGAGTATTGTTGGAGCTGCACCTGTCCAGACAAGTGGAGAGTATTCCATCACACTCCTGACTTGTGCCTTGTAGATGAACAGGCACAGCGGGTGGTTAGCACCGCAGCCTCACAGCTCCAGCAACCCGGGTTCAAATCTGGGTACTGCCTGTGTGGAGTTTGCAAGTTCTCCGTGTCTGTGTGGGTTTTCGCCAGGTACTCCAGTTTCCTCCCACCACCAAAAAGACTTGCAGGTTGATAGGTAAATTGGCCATTATAAATTGCCCCTAGTATAGGTAGGTGGTAGGAGAATATAGGGACAGGTGGGGATGTGGTAGGAATATGGGATTAGTGTAGGATTAGTATAAATGGGTGGTTGATGGTCGGCACAGACTCGGTGGGCCGAAGGGCCTGTTTCAGTGCTGTATCTCTAAATAAAATAAATAAATATATAAAGGCTTTGGAGAGTCAGGAGCTGCGTTGCTCGCCACAGGATTCCTAGTCTCTGACCTGCTCTTGTAGCCACGGTATTTATATGGCTACTGCAGTTCAGTTTCTGGTCAATGGTAATCCCCAGGATGTTGGTAGTGGTGGATTGTAATCCCGTTGAATGTCAAGGGGAGATAAGTTATATTCTCTCTTATTTGAGATGGTCATTGCCAGGCATTTGTGTGTTGGAGTGTTACTTGCCACTTATCAGCCCAAGCCTGGATATTGTCCAGATCTTGCTGCATTTCTACACAGACTGCTTCAGTATCTGAGGAGTTGTGAACGGTGCTGAAAATCATGAGCGAACATCTCCACTTCTGACCTTATGTTTGAAGGACGGTGATTGATGAAGCAGTTGAAGATGGTTGGGTCTAGGACTCCTGTAGTGATGTCCTGGAGCTGAGATGATTGACTCCCAACAACCACAACAATCTTCTTTTGCGTCAGGTATGACTCCAACCAGTGGAGAGTTTTCCTTCTGATTCCCATTGACTCCAATTTTGCTGGGGCTCCTTGATGCCATACTCAGTCAAATGCTGCCTTGATGTCAAGGGCAGTCACTTTCACCTCACCTCTTGAGTTCAGCTCTTTTGTCCATGTTTGAAGCAAGGCTGTAATGAGGTCAGGAGCTGAGTGGCCCTGGTGGAACCCAAATTGAGCATCACTGAGCAGATTATTGCTAAGCAAGTGGCGCTTGATAGCACTGTCGATGACACCTTCCATCACTTTACTGATGATCGAGAATAGACTGATGAGGTGGTAATTGGCCGGGTTAATTTTGTTCTGCTTTTTGTGTACAGGACATACCTGGGCAATTTTCCACACTGCCGGGTAGATGCCAGTGTTGTAGCTATACTGGAACAGCTTGGCTAGGGGTGCGGCCAGTTCTGGAGCACAGGTCTTATTGCCGGAATGTTGTCAGGACCGATAGCCTTTCCAGTGCCTTCAGTCGTTTCGTGATATCATGTGGAGTGAATCAAATTGGCTGAAGAATGGCATCTGTGATGCTGGGGACCTCAGGAGAGTATGAAAGGAAGAGAGTGAGGTGGAGGCACTCAGGGAGGGAACTTCTATGATATGAGGCTAAGGCAGCTGAAGGCACAGTCACCAGTGGTGGCATGAAGGAATCTCAAGGGTATCCTAACATAATGATCATTCCTTGGATTTTTGACTCAATTGAAAGCTTCAATATCAAAGCTTTGAATTTCCATTTCGATTGTCTGGCTTCAATTCCCAGCTTTAATTGACTTGTATCAATTTAGTTTCATCAGTTCTCAGCATAGATCTTGTGCTCCATTTTGGAGAGGAAAGTTAATCAAGAAGACATAAAGTATTTCTGGCCTATCACATCTTGCTATCACAGTTAAAGTAAAACATGAAACATGACATGGAAAGATGGGGGGAAATATAAAGATAAACTTTACCTTTCTCAAAAGAAATTATTGACAAATAATTCATGAAACAAACTAACAGAAGGAGGGAGCTTAGCTCGTGGAAATTTTTTTAAGAAGATCTTTGCATTGATCTGGAACAGGGTTGTCCAGTCTTTTCGCTGGGGGGTGGGGGCACATGAGAGTTTCAGATAATCACAGTAGGGGGGCCGGTGAGCCAAAGGCATTAAAAAGTAATCTTTTAATCAAAACAACAAATGTGTATTTTTCTGGTGAAGCTATAAGTGCGATGATTAATTTATTGACCTAGTTTATCACTATGTTGGACACTGATAGTGGCATTTATTTACTTGTACGAGTAGTCAGCGTTTGCCCGCACGCTTCTTGTAGCAATGCGGAGTATTCTGGACAGATGTCCATCTATCAAGAGTGATCTTGAATAAAAACAGAAAGTGCTAGAAATACTCTGCAGGTCTGGCAGCATCAGTGGAGAGAGAAGCAGAGTTAACGTTTCAGGTCCGTGACCTTTCATCACCTTCTCTGTGGTGTTCCCCCCTCTCTGCCCCCTCTTTTTCTCTCTCGGCGCCCCCTCTTTTTCTCTCTCGGCGCCCCCTCTTTTTCTCTCTCGGCGCCCCCTCTTTTTCTCTCTCGGCGCCCCCTCTTTTTCTCTCTCGGCGCCCCCTCTTTTTCTCTCTCGGCGCCCCCTCTTTTTCTCTCTCGGCGCCCCCTCTTTTTCTCTCTCGGCGCCCCCTCTTTTTCTCTCTCGGCGCCCCCTCTTTTTCTCTCTCGGCGCCCCCTCTTTTTCTCTCTCGGCGCCCCCTCTTTTTCTCTCTCGGCGCCCCCTCTTTTTCTCTCTCGGCGCCCCCTCTTTTTCTCTCTCGGCGCCCCCTCTTTTTCTCTCTCGGCGCCCCCTCTTTTTCTCTCTCGGCGCCCCCTCTTTTTCTCTCTCGGCGCCCCCTCTTTTTCTCTCTCGGCGCCCCCTCTTTTTCTCTCTCGGCGCCCCCTCTTTTTCTCTCTCGGCGCCCCCTCTTTTTCTCTCTCGGCGCCCCCTCTTTTTCTCTCTCGGCGCCCCCTCTTTTTCTCTCTCGGCGCCCCCTCTTTTTCTCTCTCGGCGCCCCCTCTTTTTCTCTCTCGGCGCCCCCTCTTTTTCTCTCTCGGCGCCCCCTCTTTTTCTCTCTCGGCGCCCCCTCTTTTTCTCTCTCGGCGCCCCCTCTTTTTCTCTCTCGGCGCCCCCTCTTTTTCTCTCTCGGCGCCCCCTCTTTTTCTCTCTCGGCGCCCCCTCTTTTACTCTCTCGGCGCCCCCTCTTTTTCTCTCTCGGCGCCCCCTCTTTTTCTCTCTCGGCGCCCCCTCTTTTTCCCTCTCGGCGCCCCCTCTTTTTCCCTCTCGGCGCCCCCTCTTTTTCCCTCTCGGCGCCCCCTCTTTTTCCCTCTCGGCGCCCCCCCTTTTTCCCTCTCGGCGCCCCCCCTTTTTCCCTCTCGGCGCCCCCCCTTTTTCCCTCTCGGCGCCCCCCCTTTTTCCCTCTCGGCGCCCCCCCTTTTTCCCTCTCGGCGCCCCCCCTTTTTCCCTCTCGGCGCCCCCCCTTTTTCCCTCTCGGCGCCCCCCCTTTTTCCCTCTCGGCGCCCCCCCTTTTTCCCTCTCGGCGCCCCCCCTTTTTCCCTCTCGGCGCCCCCCCTTTTTCCCTCTCGGCGCCCCCCCTTTTTCCCTCTCGGCGCCCCCCCTTTTTCCCTCTCGGCGCCCCCCCTTTTTCCCTCTCGGCGCCCCCCCTTTTTCCCTCTCGGCGCCCCCCCTTTTTCCCTCTCGGCGCCCCCCCTTTTTCCCTCTCGGCGCCCCCCCTTTCTTTCTCTCTCGGCGCCCCCCCTTTCTTTCTCTCTCTCCCCTCCCCTTTCTCTCTCTCCCCTCCCCTTTCTTTCTCTCTCTCCCCTCCCCTTTCTTTCTCTCTCTCCCCTCCCCTTTCTTTCTCTCTCTCCCCTCCCCTTTCTTTCTCTCTCTCCCCTCCCCTTTCTCTCTCTCTCTCCCCTCCCCTTTCTCTCTCTCTCTCCCCTCCCCTTTCTCTCTCTCTCTCCCCTCCCCTTTCTCTCTCTCTCCCCTCCCCTTTCTCTCTCTCTCTCCCCTCCCCTTTCTCTCTCTCTTTCCCCCCCTCCTCCCCCCTTACACCCCCCCCACCCTCTCTCTCTCTCTTCCCCCCCCTCCACTTTCTCTCTCTCTCCCCTCCCCTTTCTTTCTCTCTCTCCCCTCCCCTTTCTTTCTCTCTCTCCCCTCCCCTTTCTCTCTCTCTCTCCACTCCCCTTTCTCTCTCTCTCTCCCCTCCCCTTTCTCTCTCTCTCTCCCCTCCCCTTTCTCTCTCTCTCTCCCCTCCCCTTTCTCTCTCTCTCTCCCCTCCCCTTTCTCTCTCTCTCTCTCCCCTCCCCTTTCTCTCTCCCTCTCCCCTCCCCTTTCTCTCTCCCTCTCCCCTCCCCTTTCTCTCTCCCTCTCCCCTCCCCTTTCTCTCTCCCTCTCCCCTCCCCTTTCTCTCTCCCTCTCCCCTCCCCTTTCTCTCTCTCTCTCCCCTCCCCTTTCTCTCTCTCTCTCCCCTCCCCTTTCTCTCTCTCTCTCCCCTCCCCTTTCTCTCTCTCTCTCCCCTCCCCTTTCTCTCTCTCTCTCCCCTCCCCTTTCTCTCTCTCTCTCCCCTCCCCTTTCTCTCTCTCTCTCCCCTCCCCTTTCTCTCTCTCTCTCCCCTCCCCTTTCTCTCTCTCTCTCCCCTCCCCTTTCTCTCTCTCTCTCCCCTCCCCTTTCTCTCTCTCTCTCCCCTCCCCTTTCTCTCTCTCTCTCCCCTCCCCTTTCTCTCTCTCTCTCCCCTCCCCTTTCTCTCTCTCTCTCCCCTCCCCTTTCTCTCTCTCTCTCCCCTCCCCTTTCTCTCTCTCTCTCCCCTCCCCTTTCTCTCTCTCTCTCCCCTCCCCTTTCTCTCTCTCTCTCCCCTCCCCTTTCTCTCTCTCTCTCCCCTCCCCTTTCTCTCTCTCTCTCCCCTCCCCTTTCTCTCTCTCTCTCCCCTCCCCTTTCTCTCTCTCTCTCCCCTCCCCTTTCTCTCTCTCTCTCCCCTCCCCTTTCTCTCTCTCTCTCCCCTCCCCTTTCTCTCTCTCTCTCCCCTCCCCTTTCTCTCTCTCTCTCCCCTCCCCTTTCTCTCTCTCTCTCCCCTCCCCTTTCTCTCTCTCTCTCCCCTCCCCTTTCTCTCTCTCTCTCCCCTCCCCTTTCTCTCTCTCTCTCCCCTCCCCTTTCTCTCTCTCTCTCCCCTCCCCTTTCTCTCTCTCTCTCCCCTCCCCTTTCTCTCTCTCTCTCCCCTCCCCTTTCTCTCTCTCTCTCCCCTCCCCTTTCTCTCTCTCTCTCCCCTCCCCTTTCTCTCTCTCTCTCCCCTCCCCTTTCTCTCTCTGTTCCCCCCCTCCTCCCCCCTTACAACCCCCTCACCCCTTTCTCTCTCCTGTCACCTCTCTCTTTGTCTCTTTCTCCCTCTCTCTGACTCTCTCTCTCTTCCTCCTTCTCTCTCTTTCTCTCTCTCTGCCCTCTCTCTCGCTGTTCCCCCTATCTCTTTCTATACCCTCTCTCTGTCTCTGTCTTTCGTGCTGTCTCGGTGCCCTCTCTCTGTGTCTTCTCTCTGTGTCTCACTGTCTCTGTGCCCCCTTTATCTCTCTGTGCCCCTCTCTCTCTTTGTCTCTCACTCCCCCCCAGTCCCCTCTCTCTGTGTTCCCACCCCTCTCTCTGTGTTCCCGCCCCTCTCTCTGTGTTCCCGCCCCTCTCTCTGTGTTCCCGCCCCTCTCTCTGTGTTCCCGCCCCTCTCTCTGTGTTCCCGCCCCTCTCTCTGTGTTCCCGCCCCTCTCTCTGTGTTCCCGCCCCTCTCTCTGTGTTCCCGCCCCTCTCTCTGTGTTCCCGCCCCTCTCTCTGTGTTCCCGCCCCTCTCTCTGTGTTCCCGCCCCTCTCTCTGTGTTCCCGCCCCTCTCTCTGTGTTCCCGCCCCTCTCTCTGTGTTCCCGCCCCTCTCTCTGTGTTCCCGCCCCTCTCTCTGTGTTCCCGCCCCTCTCTCTGTGTTCCCGCCCCTCTCTCTGTGTTCCCGCCCCTCTCTCTGTGTTCCCGCCCCTCTCTCTGTGTTCCCGCCCCTCTCTCTGTGTTCCCGCCCCTCTCTCTGTGTTCCCGCCCCTCTCTCTGTGTTCCCGCCCCTCTCTCTGTGTTCCCGCCCCTCTCTCTGTGTTCCCGCCCCTCTCTCTGTGTTCCCGCCCCTCTCTCTGTGTTCCCGCCCCTCTCTCTGTGTTCCCGCCCCTCTCTCTGTGTTCCCGCCCCTCTCTCTGTGTTCCCGCCCCTCTCTCTGTGTTCCCGCCCCTCTCTCTGTGTTCCCGCCCCTCTCTCTGTGTTCCCGCCCCTCTCTCTGTGTTCCCGCCCCTCTCTCTGTGTTCCCGCCCCTCTCTCTGTGTTCCCGCCCCTCTCTCTGTGTTCCCGCCCCTCTCTCTGTGTTCCCGCCCCTCTCTCTGTGTTCCCGCCCCTCTCTCTGTGTTCCCGCCCCTCTCTCTGTGTTCCCGCCCCTCTCTCTGTGTTCCCGCCCCTCTCTCTGTGTTCCCGCCCCTCTCTCTGTGTTCCCGCCCCCCTCTCTGTGTTCCCGCCCCCCTCTCTGTGTTCCCGCCCCCCTCTCTGTGTTCCCGCCCCCCTCTCTGTGTTCCCGCCCCCCTCTCTGTGTTCCCGCCCCCCTCTCTGTGTTCCCGCCCCCCCCTCACTCTGTTCTCCCGCCGTCACCTCTATCTCTCTCTTGCGCGCTTTCTCCCTCTCTCTCTTCCCCGCACCCTGTGAAACTGACAGCACAATTTTTTTTTAAAGTCGGTCTGAAAGACAATGGAAAACTTGTCATCTCTGAAATACATCCACGGGCCGGATCCTGGCCTGTGGGTCGTATGTTGGACAGCCTTCATCTAGAAATATTCGTAAAGAGCATGAGTGGCTGTAAATTTGAAACCTGCTGCTGTGTTTTTCTATAAGCAGTGGATAGAAAGTGTGTAAATTTCCTAACATTTCAGGGAAGTGCAGGTTTTACTAGCCAATAATTTTTGTTTAATTGATCAATATATTTAGTAATGTTGCCTTTTGTGTTGTAGCTGTAGTAACAGTATTTTTAATAAAGCATTAATTGGGTGCATGTTCTTGACCTCGATGCCTTTTACTCTGTTTCCAGCTTATGGAAAAGTATTTCTTGTGAGGAAAATCAGTGGCCATGACACCGGAAAGCTTTTTGCCATGAAGGTGCTGAAGAAGGCAACGATAGTTCAAAAAGCAAAGACTGCAGAGCACACCAGGACAGAGCGTCAAGTATTGGAACACATTCGACAGTCACCTTTCCTTGTCACATTACATTATGCTTTCCAGACAGATACAAAACTCCATCTCATTTTAGGTAACATCAGAAATAGATTTCGCGTTTTTTAAACTTCCCAATTTTTTTCTCCTTCCCTTCTTCTCCTTGTGTTTACTCCTTTATTAGGCAATTAGGGATGGCCACTAAATGCTGGGCTTGCCAGTGATGCACACGTCCGTGAATGAATTAAAAAGTATTGAATAAAAAAGGTGCAATGATACTGATGTCCATGGTATCTCGGCCAAGTGATTATTAGTTATGAGTAACCCTTCATGGTGAATGTTTGCAAACTATTGAATCAGCTTATTCCTGATCTCACCCAACATCCACATTTCAAGAAGGGCTTGTTAGATGGATGTCAGGAGCAGGAACTTTGCCTGATTTCTGCATCCCGCCCAATCCCCCACCCCATACTAGGTTGAGGCCAATTATCTCAGCTGTGACCTTCAAACTGAACACAGATTACAGGCCTAACCTGGGACTTTCCAAATCTGTATGGCTTAGTTATTTTCTGTATAAGCTCACTGACTGACTGAATTTATCTTCTGGGACCCCAGTGCAATGTGAGCTAGTTTCACTTTTATTACTATAGTCAAGTGGCCTCAAATAATGGTACAGTCTTACAATGTCTGATTAAGTGTTTCATGAGAAAAGTAAATGTAAACACTCCAGAGTGCAAAAGGTCAATTTATTATGTCCATACATACTGCAAGCAACATTGTAAAAAAGGGAAATCTGCATCTGTTTGTTCTTTGTTCTTGTTTGCTGGTCTAATGTATTTAACAACTGTACTTTTACTTCCTTATGCCAGCAAAGTGATATCTGCTATACCTTTTTCCTTCTCCATAATGGCATTATTATCTGGCATTTGGTTTAATTTGATGTTAATGTTGTTTGCTTTTTTTATTGCTGATTAAGATGGACTTCCATTTTGAAACTTTCAGCTTCAATGCTGCAATCAACTGTAACTGCGTGTACACTTGAGTGAGGTGAAAAACAATTACTTGTTCAAGAAAGCTCTTAAGTTAACTCTATTTAATCAGTTTCCAAATTTCATATATATTGAATTTCTGACTGTTGCTAATTCCTTCTAAACACTAGGATATGAACAGTGATATAATTAATAGAGTAGACGTAGAGAAACTGTTTCCACTTGTGGAGGAATTCAAAGCTAGGGACCATGAATATAAGATGGTCACCAATAAATTCAAGATAGGCAACCAAGAAGAAATTCAGGAGAAACTTCTTGATTGAGAGAGTGGTTGGAATGTGGAACTTGCATATTCCTTGGAGTAGTTGAGGCAAATATAGATGCATTTCAGGGGAAGCTTGATAAGTACCTGAGGGCGAATGAAATAGAAAGGTATGCTGATCAGGTGAGATAAAGTAGGGTGGGAGGAGGCTCGTGTGGAGAAAAGAAGACCAGCATAAACCATGAGTCGAATGGCCTAGTTCTGTGCAGTAAATTCTATGTAGCAATCTTCATTTTTAATAAATAAATTAATTAATTCTTTTGTGGTTCTGGCCAAGCAAGAGTAGATAAGCTTTTTCTGAGTGCAGCATAGGCTGCCAAAACTCCAGTAATTGTTTTAGCTTCAAATAATACGACTCAAGTGCCTATTACATCAATATACAATAACACAAGCATATATTAGATTTCAGCCAAGGTATGTGAAAGATATGGATCATTCTTGTTGACTTGACAGTTGAGGGGCAATGTATTTTAGAAGAACTAAAGTAATTTCGAGTTGACGAATTTTGTTTTGAGAAAAATAGAAATTGCTTTATTCCCACCCCACCACTAAAATCTAAAATATTCTCAGAAGTAGAGTAGACGATCTCTCTAATCTTATCAGGAAATAATGCAAGAAACATGTTGTATCAGGTGAAAAAATTGTAAACCGTTCATTTTAAAGGTGATAATGTATTAGAGGGTGGATATTATAAATATTTTTTCTCCCGTGCGCGCTGAAGTGAGCTTTTTTGGAAGTGTTTCATGTTTTGTTATTTCAGGTTTGAAAAGTCAGAATTTGATAAATATCACGTCTTTGAGACAGAATGAAATCTAGAGCTGTGGGAAGTATGTCTCCCGAATTTTGATTATTAAGGCCATGTAGGTATTTTTCCACCAGTAATGACCCATTTGTGTGCAATGCAGTTTCTGATCGAGCAGATACTACTAGCAGTAAGTTAATGCACTTATTCAAGATGCAGCTCCAGCAATCCTGTTTCAAGTATCATAAACATTGGTGATTGCGCTTATAATCTTATAAGATACTCAGTCGCCATTACTTAGTTTGCACTGTTTGGAAACTGAAACCTATGTCAAGAATGTGAAAAGCACATGTAGACTGATTGCAAGGCAATCCTAATCGTGGATAAAGAAGTGGCCAGGAGACCCGCTATTTTGGTTATGGAATTCATCACTTCCTGTTTGGTCTCAGCACACAAATCTTTATTCAAGAATGGAATGACATCATTTGATAGTTGAACACAACTTCTACTACCAGAGGTGGCTGGTAAGCAGCTTTCAAACAATTTTATGATGTTGAAAAGACTGTGAATATTGTGCAATCACTAGGTCTGGAAAACCATAGTTAAGAGATGCCTAGCATCTGAGATCCTGACCAATTCTGAGACCAAGATAACAAACCTCTTGCCTGGCGGCAGTCATTAGTTGTCTGGTAAAGGTCTTCTCAATTTAGTTTTTTAAATTCTTTCATGGGATGTGGGCATTTGTTGCCCATCCCTAATTCCCCTTGATGACTGGCTTGCTAGTCCATTTCAGAGAGCAGTTAAGAATCAACCACATTGCTGTGGGTCTGGAGTCACATATAGGCCAGACCAGGTAAGGACAGTGGATTTCCTTCCCTAAAGGATGTTAGTAAACGAGATGGGTTTTTACAGCAATTCCAGATTTTTATTAATTGCATTTATTAATTAATTGAATTTAAATTCCACCAGCTGCCATGGTGGGATTTGAACCAGTGTCCCTAGGACATTAGTCTGGGCCTCTAGGTTACTAGTTCAGTGTTATTTCCACTACGCCATTGTCTCCCGTTGTTTTCTGAAGATGTATTGCTGGAATTTTCTGTGGGGGTGTAACTCAGAAATTGCATTCAGTTATCTCGACTCTGATTCCCCATGAGAAAGCTGTTGCACCACTGTGGCAGAGGAGGGGGTGGTGGCAGGGGAGGGGAGAGTTCAGAACCAGATGAGTAGCTCTCCCCTTGCGATCTTTCATTGCTCCAGGACGGGGGCCCAGCCTTTTTCTCTCCCATAGGACATCCTAGCAGTGGCAAAGGAAACCATTCTAACCCTCTTTTGTTTTTCTCTGCACAGGTCATTCAAGATGCTGAAAGGCAGTTGCCACTGATGGCAAGGAAGGGGTGAGGGTGAGAGAGGGGGAGCAGCTTCCGGAGAAGCTGGAGAATGTGGACCCTGGCTTTGTTGTGCGACTTGTCCTTATTGAAATGCCAGATGAAGGGGAAATGAAAAGTCAGATCCACTCCAATGCTCTTCTTTCCTGGGAGTGAAACCCCGTCTCCACCTTTGGACCACCACCAAGCAGACTTACCCAGTTCTTTGTAATCTGTACCAGAGAGGACATATTTCACTGGGCCTAGGTGATTGCTTCATAGCCAGGTGAGTTTTCCATCATCAGAATCTAGCTTTGAAGAACAAGGAGTCCCTGAGGAGGTGCAGGATGCTTCCACCTCTCCGGAGAGATCGGCTAGAAGGCAGCTACGGATCAGTGAGTGTGATTTGACGGCTGAAGTCCTGAAGAGGCACCTTAACCATGTACATGAGGAATCAGAAATCTCAGTGATAACATGGTACTTCTCAGGGGTGTGGCTGAGTCTGCTGCAATGCGCCAACATTCTGCAGGACATGTTAGAGCTCTGTGAGCCAATGCAGCCAGTGGTGACTTCATTGGGGATGCACAGCAGGCGAACCAGCAGCGGACGGTGAGAGAACAGTTGGGAATTTCACCTTGATGGGCGCACTAACTTCTGCAGACTTTGGATAACATACTGGAACGTGCTAAGCATCGTGACTTCCAGTTTCCTGCTAAGGCCTTGCATGATCTGAAGGCAGCCAACGGGCTGATTGCTGGAACTTCAGATCAAAAACGTGGTGGATGGGCAGCAGGTGCGATCCAAGAGCCTGCTGTTGTCACCTCCTTGGGTGGCAGCATCACCTCAAGCTCTGGCCTGCCAACTGGAGGCATGGAGCCACCTGTACACGGCAGGCTACACGAGGCAGCTCAGGTTCTCCTTCACTGGTTGCAGCCAGCAAGCAGCAGCCCTGGTCCAGGAGCATACGGTCCACGACTCATCAGCTTAGCATCTTTCTGTCGCAGCCCATCTTTCTGGTCCCGAGCTTACTGGGACACAGTGCAGGGAGTCGGCTGACCGAAAGGCTCATTGAGGTCCTAGGGCCAAACGGGGCACCTGAGGTGAGTAGAGGGGGGCATTTAATTCCTGTCTCTACTACCTTCTCTCTCTTTTTTGAGGTGGGGGGAATCTGCCTGGCCAGAAGATTGTGACCATCACTTGCTGTCCAGTTTCTTTGATGATCACCTTGATTTTGAACTGTTATTGCTTTTGCTTCAAAGAGGTTACATATATATTTAAATTTGTCAATATTTACCAAATTTGTAATGTTTTCTAAAGTTAAAATAAGTTTAACCAGGTTTTTAATATTTAATATGTTCATGAAGGATTTATCATTATAAATAGTTCAGATTTCCGAGATTAACATGCCATAAAAGACTATAATGAAGCTACACATCTCTGGGTCTAGTTAAGGTTTTATTGGAATTTCTGTAAGAATGTGTTCCAATGTCTCTAAGTAGAGTTTAACTTTTTCAGGCAATATTTATAGTTGTTAAAATTTCCACTTAACTTTACTAATCCTTTGAAACTTTGTTTTATAAATAAAACAGTCTTTGAAGTTAAAGCAGTGTCTGATCCTTCTTCTGGTTGCTACCTCTGCGAAGACACTCATTAGGGAAATCCCTGTTCCACAAGCTACCCTCTGACTGCCTCACCCTTGCAAGTGACACCATTTGTAGACACTTCATGTCCCTCAGCTTTTGCTCCTATAGTCCAGGGTCTTTTTTCATTGGCTCATTCCCACCTAGTGACCCCCACACCCCTCTATGTTAAGGTTCACGCATTCTATCAAGGCATAGTTGTGCATGGGCACAGCACATGAAGATTATCCTCGCGACACTAGCAGGAGTGTTTGGAGATCACCCCCAAATCTATCCAGCATCAGGAGCGGCTCCACAGAATTTTGATGCCTGATATACACATGTATATGGTTGTGTATCTTTCCTCAGCGTTTGTCTGTGGGATCAAAAAGGGATCATCAGCAATGGCTTCAACAGCTAACCTTTATCATCGAAATCCATCTTTCCACACTTCTCCCGTTCTGAAGCTTGTGCTGAATAACAGAATTGACCGCAATAAAAACATTGCGACAGCATTAACCCCCTCACTCTCCACAATTTATAGCATATTCACTTGCAAGATGTACAGCAGGGCATTGCAGACCATCTGAAGGTTGGGGGAATGCTGGCCCTTTCTGTTCATATAGCTTTGCGGTTTCTGACGGGGTGCCTTTATTGTGACGTGTTCCATTGGTTACCCCATGCACTCAGGTGAAGCCAGCAGTCCTGAGGAAACTTAATGCCTTCTGCTTTTTCTCTGCAGCGGACATGTTAAATTTGGTAAACTTTCCAACTCTGTGGAAAAGGACATCAGTTACCTGACAAATGCAGACTCTCACTGCCCCTTGACTAATGCTGCACAGGTCCCCCGCGGATGTCTGGAATGATCCAGACCTCCGGAGATGGGAGACAGAGTGAGAGAAAGAGGAGCACGGTGGGAGTGGAGGTTTAAAAAATGCACCAAAACCCCAGGGTTGGAGACTGGAAGCTGCGAGAGAGAGGAGCACAGCGGGAGCAGAGAGAGAGAGGGAGGAGCAGGGTGGGAACAGCAGGAACAGAGCAGGGAAAAATCGAAAAGTGACATCAGAGTGACTTCATAATCAACAGAGAGAGCAGGGAAACAGAGCTGCCGGGGTGAGTATACAGGTAAGCTTTTAATTTAATTTAAATCAAACATAGCATCAAACGTCACAGGAAAGCAGGTAGGTGATTGGTTTGGGAAGAAGCTACCTGTTTGGTGAATATCTGGTAAGTGATTAAGGTCCATTCTAATTCTAAAGTAAAGGAACTAGTGATGAGCTTAATAAAATTTATAAAAAAGGAAAATAAAATAAATAATTGAATAAAATAATTAAGTAGTTAATTAAAACACATTAAGGATGGCAGGACAGGTGATTTGTCACAGCTGCAGCATGTGGGAGCTCCTGGATGCCAGTGTGATCCAGGGCAAACACTTCTGCAGTAAGTATTTGCGGCTCGAAGAGCTTTGGCTCAGAGTCATTGAACTAGAGGGCGAGCTGCAGACACTGCGATACATCAGGGAGGGGGAAAGTTACCTGGACATTTTGTACCAGGAGGCGATCACACCTCTTAGGATAGGGTCTTCTGATTTGGTCAGTAGTCAGGGACAGGAGAGTGTGACTCAGCTGAGGCAGGTAAGGGGACCCAGAGGGCAGGAGTGCAGAAGCCTCAGCCTTTGTAATTGTCCAACAAGTTTGAGGTTCTTTCAGATTGTTTGGATGAGAGTGGGGGCTACAGGGTGGATGAGCAACCTGATCATGGCACCATGGTACAGGAGGCCATTCACGTGGAAGGAGAAAAAAGAAATGTAGTGATAGCAGGGGACAGTATAGTTAGGGGGATTGACACTGTTCTCTGCAGCAAAGAGCGAGAGTCCAGATGGCTATGTTGCCTGGCCGGACAGGGTTTGGGACATCTGCTCTGGGCTGGAGAGGAACTTACAGTGGGAGGAAGAGGATCCAGTCATCGTGATCCATGTAGGTATCAACGACATAGGCAGGACAAGGAAAGAGGTTCTGCACAGTCAGTATGAGGAGCTAGGCACCAAATTAAGCAGAACCTCAAAGGAAATAATACTCAACCACAATCTGTAACCTCATGGCCCGGCATATCCCCCACTCTGCCATTACCATCAAGCCAGGAGACCAACCCTGGTTCAATGAAGAGTGCAGGAGGGCATGCCAGGAGCAGCACCAGGCATACCTCAAAATGAGGTGTCAACCTGGTGAAGCTATAACCCAGGACTACTTGCATGCCAAACTGCATAAGCAGCATGCAATAGACAGAGCTAAGCGATCCCATAACCAACGGATCAGATCTAAGCTCTGCAGTCCTGCCACATCCAGTCGTGAATGGTGGTGGACAATTAAACAACTAACTGGAGGAGGTGGCTCCACAAATATCCCCATCCTCAACGATGGGGGAGCCCAGCACATCAGTGCGAAAGGTAAGGCAGAAGCATTTGCAACAATCTTCAGCCAGAAGTACTGAGTTGATGATCCATCTCGGCCCCCTCCTGAAGTCCCCGGCATTACAGATGCCAGACTTCAGCTAATTCGATTCACTCCACGTGATATCAAGAAACAACTGAAGGCACTGGATACTGCAAAGGCTATGGGTCCTGACAATATTCCGTCAATAGTACTGAAGACCTGTGCTCCAGAACTTGCCGCACCCCTAGCCAAGCTGTTCCAGTATAGCTACAACACTGACATCTACCCGGCAATGTGGAAAATTGCCCAGGTATGTCCTGTACACAAAAAGGAGGACAAGTCCAACCCGGCCAATTACCGCCCCATCAGTCTACTCTCAATCATCAGTAAAGTGATGGAAGGTGTCGTCAACAGTGGCATCAAGCAGCACTTGCTTAGCAATAACCTGCTCAGTGATGCTCAGTTTGGATTCCACCAGGGCCACTCAGCTCCTGCCTTAATTATAGCCTTGGTTCAAACATTGACAAAAGAGCTGAACTCAAGGTGAGGTGAGAGTGCCACAAAAACAAGAAATGCTGGAATCACTCAGCAGGTCTGGCAGCATCTGTGGAAAGAGAAGCAGAGTTAACGTTTCGGAAGAAGGGTCACTGACCCGAAACGTTAACTCTGCTTCTCTTTCCACAGATGCTGCCAGACCTGCTGAGTGATTCCAGCATTTCTTGTTTTTGTTTCAGATTTCCAGCATCCGCAGTATTTTGCTTTTATTTCAGTGAGGTGAGAGTGACTGCCCTTGACATCAAGGCAGCATTTGACTGAGTATGGCATCGAGGAGCCCTAGCAAAACTGGAGTCAATGGGAATGAGGGGGAAAACTCTCTGCTGGTTGGAGTCATACCTAGCGCAAAGGAAGATGGCCATGGTTGTTGGAGGTCGAACATCTGAGCTCCAGGACATCAGCTGCTTCATCAATGACCTTCCTTCGATCATAAGGTCAGAAGTAGGGATGTTCGCTGATTGCACAATGTTCAGCACCATTCGCGATGACTCAAATACTGAAGCAGTCCGTGTTGAAATGCAGCAAGACCTGGACAATATCCAGGTTTGGGCGGATGTGTGGCACAAATGTTACTTGCTACTTAAGTGCCAGGCAATGACCATCTCCAACAAGAGAGAATCTAACCATCTCCCCTTGACATTCAACAGCATTACCATCGCTGAATCCCCCACTATCAACATCCTAGGGGCTATCATTGACCAGAAACTGAACTGGAGTAGCCATATAAATACCGTGGCTACAAGAGCAGGTCAGAGGCTAGGAATCCTGCGGCAAGCAACTCACCACCTGACTTCCCAAAGCCTGTCCACCATCTACAAGACACAAGTCAGGAGTGTGATGGAATACTCTCCACTTGCCTGGATGGGTGCAGCTCCAACAACACTCAAGAAGCTCAACACAATCCAGAACAAAGCAGCCCGCTTGATTGGCACCCCATGCACAAACATTCACTCCCTCCACCACCGATGCACAGTGGCAGCAATGTGTACCATCTACAAGATGCACTGCAGCAAAGCACCAAGGCTCCTTACACAGCACCTTCCAAACGCATGACCTCTACCACCTCGAAGGACAAGAGCAGCAGTTGCACGGGAACATCACCACCTGCAAGTTCCCCTCCAAGTCACACACCAACCTGATTTGGAACTATATCACCATTCCTTCACTGTCGCTGGGTCAAAATCCTGGAACTCCCTTCCTAACAGCACTGTGGGTGTACCTACCCCACATGGACTGCAGCCGTTCAAGAAGGCAGCTCACTACCACCTTCTCAAGGGCAATTAAGGATGGGCAATAAATGCTGGCATAGCCAGTGACACCCACATCCCATGAATGAATAAAGAAGAAAAAATTCTGGATTATTACCTGAGCCATGTGCAAATTGGCATAGGGAAAATAATGTTAGAGAAATTAATGCTTGGCTCATAGACTGGTGTGGTAGAAATGGGTTCCAGTTCGTGGGGTACTGGCAGCAGTACTGGGGAAAGTGGGAGCTGTACCGTTGGAACGGTCTACACCTGAACCGTGCTGGGGCTGCTGTTCTAGAGAGCCGCATAACTTAGGGAAGTAGAGAGGGTTTTAAACTGAATAGTGGCGGCAAGGGATCAAACTTGGGAAGATATGGTAAATCAAGGAGTAGAAACAAGGCAAGAGTGAAAGATATTAATATGGAAAATGATAGACTGTGACAGGAAGGGGCAGAGCATACAAATCTAAGAGTAAATCAACAGATAAGGCTAGAGGTTACAAAAATAATAAAAGGACAAAACTAAAGGCTCTGTATCTGAATACACAGAGCATTCGAAACAAAACAGATGAACTGTTAAGTATGATCTGATAGCCATTACAGAGACATGGCTGCAGGACGACTAGATTGGGACTTGACTTTTGAAGGGTACGTAGCATTCAAGAAGGACAGGAAGCTAGGAAAAGGTGGAGGGGTAGCTCTGTTAATTAATGATGGTTTTAACGCAATAGAGAGGGATGACCTACGTTCAGGAGACCAGGATGTAGAAGCAGTTTGGGTAGAGATGAGAAATTATAAAGGCAAGAAGTCACTTATGAGAGTGGTGTACAGTCCACCTAAAATTAGCCACACTGTAGGACAGGGTATAAAGGAAGAAATAATGTCAAAAAGGTACAGCAATGATTATGGGGGATTTTAACCTACATATAGACTGGAAAAATCAGATGGGCAGAAGTAGCCTAGATGAGGAGTACATAGAATGTTTTCGGGATAATTTCTGGGAACAATACATTCTGGAGCCAACCAGAGAGCAGGCTATACCAGACCTGATATTGTGCAATGAGATAGGATTAAGTAATGTCATCATAGTTACGGTGCCCCTAGGTAGCAGCAATCATAATATGATTGAATTTTACATTCAGTTTCAGGGAGAGATGAACGGGTCCAAGACTAGTATTTTAAACTTAAGTAAGGGCAATTATGAGGGCATGAAAGCAGAGCTAGCTAAAGTGAACTGGCAAATCAGATTAAGGGAGAGGTCAATCGAGATGCAGTGGCAGACATTTAAGGGGATATTTCAGAATACACAGAATAGATATATTTCAACGAGAAAGAAAAAATCCAAGGGTGGGACCTGCCATCCATGGTTAACTAAAACAGTTAAAGATAGTATCAAACTTAAAGAAAAAGCCTATAATTGCGCAAAGATGGGAGGCAGATCAGAAGATTGGACAAAATATAAAGAACAGCAAAGAATGACTAAAAGATTGATAAGGAAGGTAAAATTAGAGTCCGGGAGAAAGCTAGCTAGAAATATAACGACAGATAGCAAGAGTTTCTATAGATATTTGAAAAAGAAAAGAGTTAACGAAGTGAGTATAGGTCCTATCGAAAGTGAATCTGGGGAATTAATAATGGACAATGAGGAGATGGCAGATGAATTGAACGGATATTTTGCATCGGTCTTCACTACTGAGGATACAAGTAACATCCCAGTATTAGCTGTAAGTCAGGAAATAGAAGGGAGGGAGCAACTCACGAAAATTGCAATCACCCAGGAAGTGATACTGAACAAATTGTTGGAACTGCGGGCTGACAAGTCCCCAGGTCCTGATGGACTTCATCCTAGGGTGTTAAAAGAAGTGGCTAGTGTGATAGTTGATGCATTAGTTTTAATTTTCCAAAATTCCCTAGATTCGGGGAAAGTTCCATTAGATTGGAAAATAGCCAATGCAACTCCCTTATTCAAAAAGGGAGGCAGACAGAAAGCAGGAAACTACAGGCCAGTTAGCTTAACATCTGTCTTAGGGAAAATGTTAGAAGCTATTATTAAAGACGGTATAGCAGGGCATTTAGAAAAATTGAATGTAATCAGGCAGTGTCAACATGGTCATAGAATCATAGAGTTTTACAGCACAGAAACAGGCCCTTCGGCCCAATGCGCCTGCGCTGACTATCAAGCACCCATACAATCTAATCCCATTTTCCAGCACTTGGCCCCTAGCCTTGTATGCTATGGCGTTTCAAGTGCTCCTCTAAATACCTCTAAATGTTGTGAGGGTTTCTGCCTCTACCACCCCTCCAGGCAGTGTGTTCCAGATTCCAACCACCCTCTGGGTGAAAAAATGTTCCTTCAGCTCCCCTCTAAACCTCCTGCCCCTTACCTTAAATCTATGCCCCCTGGTTACTGACCCCTCCGCTAAGGGAAAATGTTCCTTCCTATCTATCCTGTCAATGCCCCTCACAATTTCGTATACCTCAATCAGGTCCTCCCTCAGCCTCTCCGCTCCAAGGTGAAAGGGAAATCTTGTTTAACCAATTTATTGGAGTTCTTTGAGGGAGTTAAATGTGCTGTGGATAAAGGGGAACCGGTAGTTGTATTGTACTTCGATTTTCAGAAGGCATTTGATAAGGTGCCATATTAAAGGGTATTGCAGAAAATAAAAGGTTATGGTGGAGGGGGTAATATATTGGCATGGATAGAATATTGTCTAACAAGAAACCGAGAGGAGGCATAAATGGTTCATTTTCTGGTTGGCAAGATGTAACGAGTGGTGTGCCACAGGGGTCTGTGCTGGGGCGTCAACTTTTTACAATTTATATAAATGACTTAGATGAAGGGACGGAAGGTATGGTTGCTAAATTTGCTGATGACACAAAGGTAGGTAGGAAAGTAATTTGTGAAGAGGACATAAGGGGGCTAAAAAGGGATATAGATAAGTTAAGTGAGTGGGCAAAGACCTGGAAAATGGAGTATCATGTGGGAAAGTGTGAAATTATCCACTTTGGCAGAAAGAATTTTAAAAAAAGCATATTATCTAAATGGTGAGACATTGCAGGGCTCTGAGATGCAGAGGGATCTGGGTGTCCTAGTGCATGAATCGCAAAAGGTTATTATGCAGGTACAGCACGTAATTAGGAAAGCGAATAGAATGTTATCGTTTATCGCGAGGGGAATTGAATACAAAAGTAGGAAGGTTATGCTTCAGCAATAAAGGGCATTGGTGAGACCACATCTGAAGTACTGTGTACAGTATTGGTCTCCTTATTTAAGGAAAGATGTAAATGCATTGGAGGCAGTACAGAGAAGGTTTACTGGACTAATAACTGGAATGGGCGGGCTGTCTTATGAGGAACGATTGGACAGGCTAGGCTTGTATCTGTTGGACTTTAGAAGAGTAAGAAGCGACTTGATTGAAACATATAAGATCCTGAGGGGTCTTGACAGGTTAGATGTGGAAAGGATGTTTCCCCTTGTGGAAGAATCTAGAACTAGGGGTCACTGTTTAAAAATAAGGGGTCACCCATTTAAGACAGAGATGAGAAATTTTTCTTTGGAATTCTCTTCCTCAAAAGGTAGTGGAAGCAGAGTCTTTGAATACTTTTAAGGCAGAGGTAGATAGATTCTTGATAAGCAAAGGGGTGGAAGGTTATCGGGGGTAGGTGGAAATGTGGAGTAATCACTTCCGCCATGAATTATTGAATGGCGGAGCAGGCTCGACGGGCTGAGTGCTCCTAATTCACTTGCTCGTATGTTTGTTCATAAAAGTTGAGGGCTGTGGTAACCTTCGTTTTTATAGTTAAGGCCCAGTTGCATATGGACTGGGGCTTTAAATCATCATGGAGCAAGTCTCTGAATTGGCCATTGGCCAGCTTTGTATAGAGCAGTCATCGCACAGTGCGCTCTTCAGACACTTCCTTGAATGTCAGTTGCGACCTATACATGCACCAGGGCAGGGTGCTACCTTTGCTGATGATGCTTCACTCTCCCGGCCTCCTGTCACCCTATCTCTGGTTTTTTCCTTCCTCGTCTGCCTTCTCTAGGATAATAGCAGGGGTAAAAATGCAAAAGAGCCATATTTATTCTCAAAAGCACCAAGAAATGGCTGCCAGGATTCACAGGATGAGAATGGCTTTAATACTTTCTGGAGCCACTGATTTGCACCTGGTTCAAGTGATCACGGGTGCTTAAAAATGTGTCCAGAATTTTAAAAGAACTTCTAAATCAGTGCAGTTGCAGGAAATTTGCATACAAGTCTCGATAACTTTAAGGCAGAGATGAATTTATGCAGTTATTACAGATGTAAAGGATTGAGGAGATTTGGTTATATCATAATTACATACATAACTCACTTTTGCCCAATTTTGTTCAATCCTTTATGCTGTATGTTTGCTTGGTGCCTGATTACAGGTGTCTCTGGGTGCAACTACACAGGAAATTCTACCCCAGTATGCACAATTCTACATACTCGACTGCTAATTGGTATCAAATATGATCAATAGTGATTGTTTGCCTAGAAAAACACATCAGTCGTGTTAATACAACAACTCAATAACAGAGTTATTGGCCGTCCATGTCTCCGTTATAAAGACGTCTGCAAACGCGACATGAAATCGTGTGACATTGATCACAAGTCGTGGGAGTCAGTTGCCAGCATTCGCCAGAGCTGGCGGGCAGCCATAAAGACAGGGCTAAATTGTGGCGAGTCGAAGAGACTTAGTAGTTGGCAGGAAAAAAGACAGAGGCGCAAGGGGAGAGCCAACTGTGCAACAGCCCCAACAAACAAATTTCTCTGCAGCACCTGTGGAAGAGCCTGTCACTCCAGAATTGGCCTTTATAGCCACTCCAGGCGCTGCTTCACAAACCACTGACCACCTCCAGGCGCGTATCCATTGTCTCTCGAGATAAGGAGGCCCAAAAGAATAACAGAAGAACGTCTGAAGGCACTTCACAGAGGTGTAAGGTGGTGAAAAAAGATTGTGTCAATGAAAGAGATGGTTGGAAAGGTGACCAAATGTTTGGTCAAAGAGCTCCATTTTGGGAGAGAATTCCAGAGTGTGTAAGTTAGGCACATAAAACAATGGCTCCCAATTGTGGAACTAAGGAAGGGATGGGAGGAGAGGATGTACATGATGAGGCCGGAGTCGGAGCAACAGAGTATTCGGGGTAATGCTGTGAAACTCCTGTGATAATCTGTTCCTTCCTCACTACAGATGAAATAATCATCCTGATTCTGCACTACTCTAGTTTTATACTAGCATCCAAATAATAGTAGAAAATTAGGGTGCAAAAGGGAGAGAGGATTATAATAATCATTATCACTAAACAAAATGTACTTGGAAAACTAATAGGACTAAAGGCTGACAAGTCTCCTGGACCTGATGGCCTGCATCCTAGGGTCTTAAAAAAAGTAGCTGCATTCTGGCATAGTGGATGCAATGGTTGTAATCTTCCATAATTCCCTAGATTCCGGAAAGGTCCCAGCAGATTAGAAAACTGCAAATGTGTTACGAGCTCACAGGACAAGTCTTGCTTGTACTGTGTCTTTCTTGAACTGACTTGTGATGGCTGCCTGCAGTGAATGCCTCATGGTAGAGGTCACATGACTACAGCAAGCCAGGAGGCAGATTAGTACAGTATTGCATTTCTATCCCAAACATCCCTCTTTTCATACAAAAAACAAACAAAAAAATGAATACATTTTCATTTACACTGTGGGTTGCCCAGGTTACCCACTATGCACACAACTGTTCTCATGCATTAGCAGTTCATTATTCTCGTCAGTCTCTGCACATGCATTGCACACAGTCTTTCAATCGTGCCAGTCTCTTAATGGTGCGTGTGCACATTGTCGTTGGCTGTTCATCTGGTTGATTTCCTTCTCTGGGGAGTGTCGTTCCTATATCACTTGTTGCCGTGGTTAGTGTTGTTCCATTTCAGTTGTTGGGATGCTGTGGACCTCTAGCACTGATGGTTTTGTGGTCTGTGCAGATGGTGAGTTCACGTCTTCCTAATCAGCCGCCTGCAGTGACGGAACAGCTTCTTCAGTTGTGCGCATGTGCCTGCGGTTGCGATGGTATATCTGATCATTCACTTCCACTGCATACAATTGAGGTGACAACTGCTCTACGCAGGTCCCAAGTTGCCACTTAGGCTGACTCTTGTTGAGAGTGTTGATGGTTTGTACCCTTACTTGCTCTCCAATACTCAATTCTGGCAGTGGTTTGGCAGTTTGTCAAAATGAAATTTGGCTTTCTGCTGTTTTGCCTTGATTTTGTCACTCACGCCTGTTACTACTACTGGCTTCAGTAGCTTTTTTTGCTATTGGAAGAGTAGTTTTGGTGCAGCATGACATTAGGTCTTTGTACTGGACTACTTTCCATGCCTTCAGTAGGTGTGTTTCTCCACTCGAGAATTGCCTTTTATACATGTGTGCTGGATTTGCTCGATTTCTTTATGATTCCTTTGATGATTTTCACTGCTGCCTCAGCCTTCCCATTTAACTGGAGATAGTGCGGAGATGATGTATGTGTTGAATTTCCAAATCCTTTTTGAAGCAGCTGAATTCTTCGCTTGTGAACTGAGGGCCACTGTCGCTCATCACAATGTCTGGAATGCCATAACGACCGAAGTTGCTTTCAGGCATTCTACAATTTCACCGGTAGTTGTTGAGGTCAGCTGGTCTACCTCCTGGTAGTCATAATAGCAGTCTACGATGACAAGATAATCAGTTCCTGCGGGAGTGAGGAGGTCTGCTCCCAGCTTCGGCCATGGTCTGTCTGGGATGTCATGTTTCATCAGCAGCTCTTTAGCTTGCTTAGCTTGGTACTCGTTACATGCACTGCACTGGCTTGATTTCATTGCTCATGTTTGGCCAGTAGAACACTTCTCTTACCTTCCTCAGACCCGACTCAATTCCATGGTGGCTTGCATGGATGCACTTCACCATCCTTTCTCTCAACTGCTCAGGGATAATGACTCTCCTTTGTACAAGATGCTACTTTTGGGTTTCAATTCATCTCTGTATGCCCAATAAGCTCTTGTGACCACAGGAGTGTCCTTGATGCTTTCAGGCCAGCCTTTCTTCACTACTTCTTGCAACACTTGGAGAGTTGCATCTTGTTGGGTAGTTCGCTTGATCTGAGTAAGGCGCTTGTCTGTTGGATTCAATGTCTCTGCTGGGTTGATAACTTCCAGAGTACATCGAGCTGCAGCTTCACATTGGATGTGGAAGATTTCTCACACTGTCGTAGCATCCTCTACTTTCTTCATAGAGAGTGCTGCTCTCGATAGCATATCAGCTGTATAAATCTGTTTCTCTCGCTTGTATGTCACGTTCAGATGATATCTCTGTATCCAGAGTGACATTCTTTGCAGACGCTTTGGAGCAGATAGTAGCGGCTTGAGGAAAATACTTTGAAGTGGCTTGTGGTCGGACTCGACTTTCACTTTGTCTCTCCCAAGTAGGTATTGATAAAAATGTTCACAAGCAAAGACAATGGCCAGGCACTCTTTCTCGATCCAAGTGTAGCACCATTCCGTTTGCATTGTCGCCTGGATGCAAATGCAACCAGTTGTTCTTGCTGCATTAGGGTTGCTCCAAGTCTTGTCTCGCTGGTATCACACTGCAGGGTGACTTCATTTACGTCATAGTATTTCAGCACTGGCATTGCCATCACTAGTTGCTTGCTTTTAGTGAATGCTTCTTCTGTGCCCCAATACCACTGCACGTCCTTGGCGGTGAGTTGGCATAATGACTCCGATGACAGATTGGGCAAAAATTTTGCTAAATATTTGATGAATCCAACAAATCGTTGCACTGCTTTTACATCTGTTGGTTGCTGTATCGCTGTTACAGCTCTCACCTTTTCAGGATCTGGGCAAAGACATTTTGCTATCTGTACATGACCTATGTACTTGACTTTGGGCATCTTTAATTGCAGTTTTTTCTTGTTCAGTTTCGTGTTCATCTGGTGAGCTCTGTCTAGCAGTTGCACTAGATTTTGAACATGGTCAGCAATGGCTTCTTCCACTGTGTCTCCGCATCCATAAACTAACAGATCATCCACTGTAGTTTCCACTATCTCATGATCTCTGCGTTGATACTCCTCTGGAGCTGCGGAAATGCCAAACAGCATGCTCAAACATCTGTATATCCCGAACAGTGTCCAGAATTTGGTGAGAAAACTGCTGCTTTCATCCAGCTTCACTTGCCAGTAACCATGCTTCGCATCTAGGGTAGTTAAGATTTTTGCCTTTGGAAGTTGCGGCAACATTCCTTAGATGGTCTTGCCTGTACTGTGTCTATAGCAAGCCAGGAGGTACATGGGTACAGTATTGCATTTCTATCCCAAACAAATGTATTCAAGAAAGGAGGGGAACAGAAAGCAGGAAACTATAGCCAGTTAGCCTAACATCTGTCATCGGTAATGCTGGAATCTATTATTAAGGTGGTAGTAGTAGCAGGATGTTTTAGAAAATCATAGCACAAACAAGCAGAGTGAACATTGTTTTCTAAAAGGGGAATTGTGTTGGACAAATTTATTGGAGTTCTTTGAGGATGTAGTGAGCAGGATGGATAAAGGGGAACCAGAAGATATAGTGTATTTGGATTTCCAAAAGGCATTTGATAAAGGTGCCACATAAAAGATTACTGCACAAGATAATCGATAGAGGATTTAGCTAACTAACAGAAAACATAGAGTTGGGGAAAATGGGTCATTTTCAGGTTGGCAGACTGCAACTAGTGGGTTGCCACAGGGATCAGTGTTGGGGCCTCAACTATTTAGATGAAGGGAACCAGTGTTGTAGCCAAATCTGCTGCTGATACAAAGATAGGTGGGAAAGCAAGTTGTGAGGAAGACACAGAGTCTGTAAAGGGATATAGATAGATTAAGTGAGTGGGAAAAAATTTGGCAGATGGAGTACAATGTGGGAAAATGTGAGGTTCTCCACTCTCTGGTAGGAAGACTGGAAAAGCAAAACACTATTTAAATGGAGAGAGATGAAATAATGCTGCGGTACAGAGAGATATGGGTGTCCTCGTACATGAAACATAAAAAGTTAGCAGATTTAGGAAGTCAATTGGACTGTTAGCCTTCATTGCAAGGGGGATGAAGTATAAAAGTAGGGAGGTCTTGCTACAACTGTACAGGGCATTGGCGAGACCACACCGAGAGTTCTGCGTACAGTTTTGGTCTTACTTAAGGATGGATATACTTGCATTGGAGGCAGTTCAGAGAAGGTTGACTAGGTTGATTCCTGGGATGGAGGAAAGGTTGGGCCAGTACTCATTGGAGTTTAGAAGAATGAGATGTAATCTTATTGAAACATATATGTGAGATGCTTTACAGGGTAGATGCTGAGAGGATATTTCCCTCATCTGGGAATCTAGAACTGGGGGCACAGTTTCAAAATAAGAGGTCTCCCTTTTAAGGCAGAGTTGAGGAAGAATATCTTCTGAGGATTGTGAATCTTTGGAATTCACTACCCCATAGAGCAGGGGAGGCTGAGCCATTGAATGTATTCAGGGCTGATATAGACAGATTTGTGAACTATAGAGGACTCGAGGATTTTTCGGGAACAGGCAGGAAAGTGGAGTTGAGGCCAAGATCTGATCAGCCATGAATGGCTTTGCAGGCTCGAAGGGCTATATGGCATTCTCCTGCTCTGAGTTCTTATGTTCTTGTGAAACTACACATTGTACCATTGTCCTGAAACATAGTGTGCACCCTGTTCCACATGCCAGAATAGAGATTGAGGCATCTGCACACATGCCTGGTTGTGTCTATCACATGAACTTGAATGTATAGGTAGAAGGACTGTTGGTGGCATGTGAACTGGACAAATCAATGTATGAATGGATTGATTAGAGATTGGGGCAGATGCAGAATTTTCTGACAAGTTAGAATCTGCACCAGGGGTCTATCTGCCTGTTATGCCGAACTCCATGAAAGAAAATTCAGCTGTGCTGAAGACGACTATAAAACAGTCATTATCTCTGGGACTTGGGAATCAATGCAAGATGCTCTAATCTTGGCTGTCTGACCTCGACATTACTATACTAATAGTCTGCAGTTAGCGGGCAGCTGTTGGTGAATAATTGCAGTCTTGCATTAGTTTTGTAGGACTGTTTAGCTTTCTACATTCACATTGCTTACTAAAATGCCAGCTAGGCACAATGGTGGAGCTCACATCTCTGACTCAAAAGTCATGGGTTCAAGCCCCACTTCATGATTCAAACGCACATTCTAGACAGATGATTGCGTGCAGTACTAAGGGTGTGCTACATTGTCAGGTTTGACATCCCGTCTCCTCGTTCAGGTGGATGTTGAAGATCCCACAGCACTGTTCAAAGAAGACTTCTCTAATTGTTTTGGCCAACATTTATCCCTCAACCAATGCCGCTAAAAATAGATTATCTCATTTGCTGCCATATTTGTCTATGTGACAATATTAACTGCTCTGCAAAAAGCAATTCATTGGCTTTGGAGTATCATGAGTGTGTGAACAATGCTATAAAAATGCAAGTTTTTTTTCTTTCTTGGTATCTATGAACGGTTGCACACCACAGCAAACTCTGACTTGGCTCATTGCAGAAAGGATTACTGTCTGAGTATCGGAGTTAATAATCTATAGCAGCCCAACACAAAGAAGTACTTTGAGCATTTGTCTGAGAAACTGAGCCCGAGTCATCCAAATCAGGGAGTGATGTTTGTTTTGCCATTGTTCCTTAATTTCAATATGCAAGTCACCAATAGATGTGATGCGAGGTGATCTGGCGAAAGTGGACTGGATACAACTATTTGAAGAAAAATCAATGGTAAACCAGTGGGAGGCATTCAAAAGCGAGATTCTATGGGCACAGTGTAGACATGTCCCCACAAAGAAAAAGGATGGTACTGCTAAATCTAGAGCCTTCTGGTTATTTAGAAGCATACAGGGTAAGATAAAGCAGAAAAAGAAATCTCATGACAGTCACAAAAATACTTTAGAAAGCTTTGAGGAGTATAGAAAGTGCAGGGGTGAAGTGAAAAAGGAAATAAAGAAAGCAAAGAGGATATGAAAAATATATTGGCAGGTAAAATCAAGGAAAACCCAAAGATGTTTTATCAGTACTTGCAAGAGGATGACTAAGGGAAGGGTAGGACCTATCAGAGATGTACAGGGGAACTTATGCTTGGATGTGGGCAGGGTTCTAAATGAGTACTTTGTCTCTGTCTTCACAAAGGAGACGGATGATGCAGATATTGTAGTTAAAGAGGAGTGTGAAATATTAGATATGATGAGCATAATGAGAGAGGAAGTACTAGAGGGTCTGACATTCTTGAAAGTGGATAAATCACCAGGGCTGGATGGATTGTATCCAAGGCTGTTAAAGGAAGCTAGGGAGGAAATAGTGGATGCTGTGAGGATCATTTTCAAATCCTTACTAGATACAGGCGAGATACCAGAGGATTGGAGGTCTGCAAACGTTGTACCATTGTTTAAAAAGGGTGCGAGGGATAGGCCAAATAATTATAGGCCAGTCAGTCTGACCTTGGTGGTGGGCAAATTATTAGAATCAATTCTGAGGGATAGGATAAACTGCCACTTAGAAAGGCACGGATTAATTAGGGATAGTCAGCCTGAATTTGTTAAGGGAAGGTCGTGTCTCACGAACATATTTGAGTTTTTTGAGGGAGTAACAAGGAGGATTGATGAGGGTATTGCAGTGGATGTTGTCTACATGGATTTTAGTAAGGCGTTTGACAGGGTCCCACATGGTAGACTGGTCAGAAAAGTAAAAGCCTATCCGATATAAGAGAATGTGGCAAGTTGGATCCAAAATTGGCTCAGTGACTGGAAAACAAGGGTAGTGGTTGATGGATGTTTTTGTGAATGGAAAGCAGTTTCCGTTGGCGTTCCACAGGGCTCAGTGTTGGATGCCTTGCTGTTTGTGATATATATTCATGATTTGGACTTAAATGTGGGAGGCATGATTGGGAAATTTGTAGATGATACAAAAATTGGCTGTGTAATGGATATTGAAGAGGATAGCTGTAGACTCCAGAATTATATTAATGGTTTGGTTGAGTGGGCGGAAAAGTGGCAAATGGAATTCAATCCAGAGTAGTGTGAGGGAATGGATTGGGGAAGGGCAATTAAAGCAAGGGAATACACAATAAATGGGAGAATATTGAGAAGGATGGAAGAAGTGAGAGACCTTGGAGTGAATGTCCATAAGTCCCTGAAGGTGGCAGGACAGGTTGATAAAGTGGGGAGGAAGGCATATAGAATGCTTTCCTTTATTGGCTGAGGTATAGAATACGAAAGCAGAGATGTAATGCTGGAACTGTTTAAAACGCTGGTTTGGCCACAGCTGGAGTTTTGCATACAGTTCTGGTCACCACATTACAGGAGGGCATAACTGTTCTGTAGAGAGTACAGAAGAGATTTATTTACAAGAATGTTGCTACGGCTTGAAAATTGCAGCTATGAGGAAAGATGGGATAGGCTAAGGTTGTTTTCCTTAGAACAGAGGAGGCTGAGGGGTGACTTAATTGAGGTGTACAAAATTATGAGGGGGCCTAGATGGAGTAGACAAGAAGGACCTATTTCCCCGAACAGAGAGATCAATTACCAGGGGCAGAGGTTTAAGGTGATAGAAGGATTAGAGAGGACATGAGGAAAAACCTCTTCACCCAGAGGGTGGTGGATATCTGGAATTTGCTGCCTGGATTGGTGGTGGAGGCAGAAACCCTCAACTCGTTTACAAGAACCTGCACCTGAAGTGTTGTAACCTGCAAGGCTACGGACCAGGTGCTGGAAGATGGGATTCAAATGGGTGGCTAGTTTTCTTCAACTGGTGTAGACACGATGGGCTGAATGGCCTCTTTCTGTGCTGTAACTTTTCTATCATTCTATTGTTGCATGATTTATTTTCCATATTAATAGATATTGAAATAAGGAATGTTAACTGGAAGGAATTGGTGACACAATTGGTGATTTTATATGGAAAGTTAGAGTGTTGCAGTTTTGGGTTTTTATGGAAATTTTAGCAAGATTATAAAAGCCAGCAGTAATCCAGGCTCAACATCCCCAATAGTAAACAGCTGCTTGAAGATGAAAGGTTAGTTTCTCTGCATGGTGAAATGGAGAGGGCAGTAAGATTAATTTTCAGTGTATAATCTTAGCATTGCCACTTTTTAATCAAGTGCAACATCTGTTCCATTTTGATCTGAAATTGATCTTGCACTTCAAAAGGTTGCTGCCCTGTGGCTTGCTACTTTGTCAAATCATGATATTGGGACTGTTCAGTGTAATACTGCAGTTCAACCTGAAACAGTGACATTATTAACAAGAATGAGATTGATTCCAAGACATTCACTTGGTTTATATCCTAAAGCTGGTGGGCACTACATGGCACCGCAAAGCTTTTGTTCCTGACTAAAATCATACTTGGCTATAGTATATAACTACATGAAACTGATCAGTTTCGTAAAAAAAAAATCCTGTAACTGAAATGGAATAAAAGCTTTATTTTTTAAACAAGAACTAATTTGCAGATCATTAGGTTTTTTTTAAAAAAAGCAAGACTTTGGAAACACTAAGCAAAACTATTAAGGGATTGTTCTTGGTTTCTTGCTTAGATCACTTTCCCATTAAAGCAATAGAACCTTCTAAAGACACTTTCTAACATTTCTTAGAATTAAATTGGAGATGATATGTATAATCCCCTCTTTTTAGAACATTGTAGGAGGACAGTACGGTAAGCATGCTTTGGTGTTCAATTCATTGTAGTAGTCACCCTCCCACAGTTTCTGCCTTATTACTAATAATTAATCAATATCTTTGTATGTTAAAGGGCCAGTGCTCATAATGTTGAAGGCACCAAAGCCCCCATTAGACAAGTTTCACTGGGTGTGTCTAACCACAAAGGCTATGAGTGTCAAAGCTAAATAGCCCCCCTAATGATGTCTGTTGTCTGACCTGCCATCTGTGGCCTGGATTATGGGGATGAGCTCTCATTCTGGCCATATAGGCTTGTGCTTTCTTGGCCTGCATGGAGATTCCCTCCTAACTGGACAGTCTTCTAACTGCATGCACAGTTGTTTGATAACAAAGCCAAGTTTATTGGTGCGTCGTTCCATTGCGGAAACTTCCCACATTATAAAGAGGCATGGAGGGCTTCAGCATTAATTAAAACTGATTCAATTATGGAATCACTTTCTAGTGGAATTGGTTCCAGAATGTAACAGAGCTACAAATATACTGGCCTCTTTCTGGCTGGCTAATGTTAATTTCAAACCTAGAGTTAATTTGGAAAAATGACTGCTATTGTTTTGCAACTAGGGGCATAGATTTCTAATGCTTTGTGTTCCTCTCATGGGTTGAACAAAATATTAATGCTTAGATTTTTTACTATTAAAGGCTAGTAATCTCTTAACAGAAGTGGTGATCATTTGCGTGTTAAGTGATCTGGGACGTTGATGTTTTTCAATTAAGCAAGTACTACTGATTTAATTTGATATAGTCTGGTTAATTATTAGCAAATTGCTGAAAAATATTTGATAATCTTACAGCTTCTTTGCCTTGAAATTCACAAGATAATTACAGATGAGGAAGGCCATTTGGCCCATTTAATTCATCCACCCAGAGAATTCTATTATCTCTCATTTGCGCCCAATTGTTTCTTAAATGATACCAGGTTTTTGGTCTTGATTACTGTATTGGTAGTCCATTTCACTAATCAATCATTTTTTGTGTGAAGAATTCCCTGACATCAGTCCTAAAATTACCATTTACCTGTTTGAACTGATGCTCCTTAATTTCACTCCCACAGTTTACAGTAATATTCCAGGTCAACTTTCCCTCAGCAATCTTGTATGCTTCTATACAAACATCTCTGCAGTGCCTCTTTTCTAGGCCAGTCTTTCCCCATAACTTGGGTTTATAACAGTAGGGATTGGCCTCATGCCTCTTTTCTGCACTGTTCCCAGTGCACGAATAACTCTCTTGTTTCTTGGCATCCAGAACTGGATGTTGTGCTCAATGTGTAGTCTGACCAAAATACTTTGATCACTACCTACTGTGAATTATATTCTACTCTTTTGGTTATGTAGTTCAACCCTCTGTTGGCTTTGTTAATTGCTGCTGTTCCTTTATCGTCATCTTGAGTAATGAGTGTACTAAAACTGCTATGTCTCTTTCAACTTCATCTTCGTGAGTACATGTTTTTCCCATTCTTCTATGTGCAATACTTTATGCTTTCTGCATCAAATGTCATTTGTCATTGTTCTTAATGGGAAAGTGAAGTTGAGGCCACAATCAGATCAGCCATGATCTTATTAAATGGCTGAGCAGGCTCAAAGGGGCCGAATTGCCTTCTCCTGCTCCTAATTCGTATGTTCATTTATGCAGTTTGCACAAATCACTCAATTTCTAAGCTGTTTCCACTATCCTTTGTAGTCTGCCATCATTGGCAAATATTATAACTTTGCATTGAGTCCCTGAATTTGGGTCATTAATGTAAATTAAGAACTGTAGTGGTCCCAGCACTGAGCCCTGATGCACTCAACCAGTACTCGTTATTTACTGTTTCAGACAATTTCTTATCCACTTCCAGATTTTCCTCTAAATCCCAACAGCTTTGACTTTGACACTCTTCACTGTTGGACTTTAACAAAAGCCTTTTGGAATTTGAGATGCACCACACAATGGGGCTTAGAACAGTTCACTTGAGTTTGTCACTTGAAGTTGCAGAGGCTGGAACTCTTCAATTTAGAAGAAATCCCTAAATTAGGAATTGACATTAAGGTGCTGGTTGTGTTGATGATGTTGGCTTTTGTGTTGCTGCAGCTATGTTGAAATGGTTAGTGATGATGTTGGACTTTGGAATCTCTCATTGTTATATCTATTAGCAAGTTTATACTGATTAACTGTCCCACCATTGTCAGTGGAAAACTAATGAGATTACACTTCGTTTTTTTTTCATTTGGAGGCAAACTTGCAATTCTGCTTTAACTGTGTTGGTTTTGGGTTTTTTTGTTCCTATTTTTGCTTTGTAAGCTAAAGAATATATGAATCACACTCAAATGTTTCTTTTTTTGAAATGAGCTGTGCAAAGCACAGCATGTTGGTCCCTTGAAAATATCAGTGATAGGCCACCTGCTTAACACAAATGGAGTGAAAGGAAACTACAACTTTCAGTTTGACTTGCCTTGAGTGATTCTTTGCTTAAAAAATAAAGCCAGATGCTGGTCTGTGGGTTTTTAAATGTTATGCTAGCTTGTTTTTTTCAAGGTTAAGTGCACAAGGGGTTGATTGTAGTCATCCTAAATGGAATATCCTTTGACAATCCTGTACTTAATAATTCAGCCAGAATGTTTTTAGTTCTGTATTGCTTGTTGTATACTTAAGAAATTTTGACTACATTTGAAATTTAAGTGTGAAGCTATAATGTAAATCTCTGCACTGTGTTTTGGGGGAAAAATCCAACTTTTTAACCTTCAGAACTTTTTGCCTTCATTTTTCTTCTGCAAATATGAAAGGAATTGTAAGAGAAATGTGGTTTCATAAATTGTATTTCTTTGCGAGGTTAAGTTTCTTAAATTTTGTGCAAAGTGTTTCAGAATTATGCAGATATAATTGTGAAATCAGTTTTAGTACTTTTTAAACAGCATGGCAAAAATTGAATGCTGGATTTCTGTATGTGTAAAATGTTATGGTTTGTGCTGCTGAGCACCTGTTTCTATGTGATAGTATCTGCCCTATTGTATATTTATATTTTGATATTTTGGAGATTACTGTGGTTTCTAGCTCATGTGTAATGTTTTATTTTGTGTGACAGACTATGTGAATGGAGGGGAATTGTTCACTCACTTGTCACAGAGAGAGCGTTTCACAGAGAACGCAGTGAGAATATACAGTGGGGAGATAGTTCTGGCATTGGAGCACCTACACAAGGTAAGCTGCACCACTACTGGCGAAGGTTTGCATTTGTCAAATGCATTATCTGTCCACTTCTGAGATTGGCTAGATTTGGGGAATGCACAATAGCCCTGCTTTATTTCATGGATTAGGAGAACATCTTGACTTCAGTCCTTCTGAAGTTCGACGGTATATTGCAAAGTACTTTGACTATTTTCTTTTATCTGTGCCAACACATGGTGCAGTTAGTTTAGTTTAAAAAATAAAATGTTTGTTACTTGAAGTATAGAATTACAGACATCTGGGAGTAATCTCAAATCACATCTCTTCAAGTGGTTCAGGTACCAATTTACTTCCTCCTATAAAAAATTCCCTGTATTTTTCACAGTAGAATGCATCTATTTAAGGTATAAACCCATGAGATGCAATCAAGGTAATAAACTCTGTAGGAAACATGCCAGGGGAGCAACATTGCAGAGGTATTTTATGCAGATTACAGTGTGGTAATAACAAATGTTCCAGCATCTTTAATGTTTGAAAAAATGAAGTCACACAGGATCAGAGGTGAGCTGGCAAGATGGATACAAAACTGGCTCGGTCATAGAAGACAGAGGGTAGCAGTGGAAGGGTGCTTTTCTGAATGGAGGGATGTGACTAGTGGTGTTTCGCAGGGATCAGTGCTGGGACCTTTGCTGTTTGTTGTATATAATAAATGATTTGGAGGAAAATGTAGCTGGTCTGATTAGTAAGTTTGCAGACGACACAAAGGTTGGTGGAGTTGTGGATAGTAATGAGGATTGTCAGAGGATACAGCAGGATATAGATCGGTTGGAGACTTGGGCGGAGAAATGGCAGATGGAGTTTAATCCGGACAAATGTGAGGTAATGCATTTTGAAAGATCTAATACAGGTGGGAAGTATACAGTAAATGGCATAACCCTTAGGAGTATTGACAGGCAGAGAGATCTGGGCGCACAGGTCCACAGGTCACTGAAAGTGGTAATGCAGGTGGATAAGGTAGTCAAGAAGGCATACAGCATTCTTGCCTTCATCAGTCAGGGCATAGAGTATAAAAATTGGCAAGTCATGCTGCAGCTGTACAGAACCTTAGTTAGGCCACACTTAGAATATTGCGTGCAATTCTGGTCATCACTACCAGAAGAATGTGGAGGCTTTGGAGAGGGTACAGAAGATGTTTACCAGGATGTTGCCTGGTCTGGAGGGTATTAGCTATGAGGAGAGGTTGGATAAACTCGGATTGTTTTCACTGGAACGACGGAGGTGGAGGGGCGACATGATAGAGGTTTAGAAAGTTATGAGTGGCATGGACAGAGTGGATAGTCAGAAGCTTTTTCCCAGGGCGGAAGAGTCACTGACTAGGGGACATAGGTTTAAGGTGTGAGGGGCAAAGTTTAGAGGGGATGTGCGAGGCAAGTTCTTTACACAGAGGGTGGTGAGTGCCTGGAACTTGCTGCCGGGGGAGGTGGTGGAAGCAGGTACGATAGCGACGTTTAAGAGGCATCTTGACAAATACATGAATAGGATGGGAATAGAGGGATACAGACCCCGGAAGCACTGAAGGTTTTAGTTTAAGCAGGCATCAAGATCGGCGCAGGCTTGGAGGGCCGAATGGCCTGTTCATGTGCTGTACTGTTCTTTGTTCTTTGAATATGACTTGCATCTTAATCACTGCTTGTCCCCTATTCCAGTCCATCGCCATTGGTGGGTGGATTTCAGTGGTTAACTTAAAAAAAAATTAAAAGCAAAATACTGCAGACGCTGGAAATCTGAAATAAAAACAAGAAATTTCTTGTTTTTAACTTTAAAAAAATGTTACTTTTGAACTATCACCCATTACCTTGACAACATACATCCCCTTATTTTATGGTTTAAAGCAGTTTGTGATTTGAAATGTCACACTGGTTTGATAGGTTGCACCACTTGGATGGCCTGTTCAACCTGGAGTGAAGCATAAAACCACTTGCATTCCCCTCCACAACAACTTCACCTCTACTTTGCCATCATCACCGTCACTGAAACCCTTATCCACAGTTTTGTCACATCAAGACTCAGTTTGCAAATGTCAGCCTACTGGCCTCCTTCCTACACAAAATCTAACTTGTCCAAAGCTGTGCTGCCTACAACCTGTCCCACACTATGTTCTGCTAGTCTATCACATCTTGCTCTCCACAATTTTCCCTGGCCCCCAGTGCACCGAATTGAACATCGTTATTCTCATTTACAAATCCCAGCCCACCTGTGCAACCGCCTCCATCAGTAACCCCCCCCCAGACTATAGTCCTCTGCCTCTGGGTTTCTGTGCATTCCTCCTCTTGGTACTCCTTATTCAGTGTAAGCTCTACCTTCTGTAATGCCTTCCTTGAACTTATTTGTCTTACTACTTCTCCCAGCCCCCTTGAAGGCCTCCTCGAAATATTTCTGGCTGTACTCTCAGGCAACTCAAATTCTTCAACGACCTATATGTGAAGGAGAAGGAAATAGAGGGTTACAGGGCAGGGTGGAAAGACATAGAATAGGGGAGGCTTTGTTGGAGTATCAAGCATAACCAGTTGGGCCAAGTGACCTGTTTCTGTGCTGTAGATACTATGTAAGATAGCACTAATTTGAGTTCAAGCTATCTGTTATTTGAACACACACCTCATGCCAAAGATCTCTGTGCTCTCTTCCTAACCCCCATGTGAATCAAACAGATCTATTAAAGAGATTATGAAAGCTTTTAGGAGGGTAAATAGTGAAAGATTGTTTCCACTAGTTGAGTATTGGATAAAAAGGGACCATAGACTGAAAATCAACACTTGAAGAATGAAGGGGGAAGTGAGGAGAAATGTTTTGACACAGGGGTTATTAAATCATGAAATGCTTTATTACAATTAACTATTGAGGCAAAGACTGGAGCATCATTTAAGAAGGAATTGGAAAATTTTGGATTATGTGAAAAGGAAGAAGACAAAATAATTCAGCTAAAAGAACTCTACCTACTCTAAGTGGGCGGCACAGTGGCGCAGTGGTTAGCACCGCAGCCTCACAGCTCCAGCGACCCGGGTTCAATTCTGGGTACTGCCTGAGTGGAGTTTGCAAGTTCTCCCTGTGTCTGCGTGGGTTTCCTCCGGGTGCTCCTGTTTCCTCCCACAGCCAAAAGACTTGCAGGTTGATAGGTAAATTGGCCATTATAAATTGCCCCTAGTATAGGTAGGTGGTAGGGAAATATAGGGACAGGTGAGGATGTGGTAGGAATATGGGATTAGTGTAGGATTAGTATAAGTGGGTGGTTGATGGTCGGCACAGACTCGGTGGGCCGAAGGGCCTGTTTCAGTGCTGTATCTCTAAATCTAAAACAGGGAAATGGGATGATAGTGGATAATCCCCGTTAGAGAGCTAGCATTGGCATAAGCATGGTGGGCTGAATTGCCTGATGTTTTGTAATTTCTCTGGTCTATGATTATTATCTCTATAGCTGTGCCACATTCAGGTGATTGAGGGTTAGAAAGTTCTTAATAGATTTAGGAACATATAAATTCTGAAGAGTTAAAAAGACCATGGGACCCAATTTTTAACTCTGTGTAAGTGAATGGGTTCTGACTGTCTTAGCGGTTGTAACTAACTATGTGTTTTTCTTCAAGATACTTGTCTAATTTGACCACAAAAAGATCTAAGCTACTTAACCTCTACAACCACCCTTGGTAAGATATTCCAAAAACAGTGAAATAATGCCTTGTACAACCCTCCCAAATCAGCACACACTCACAGTTCGTTGTTCTGTTACATCCCCTCTCCGCCACAACCTCTTAGATTTCTCTCAAATGAGGAGTCCCAATTACATGAGCCTATACTCGTATGTTTTATTCTCTAATTTCATCATTTCAGTAGCTCTTTTCTGCATCTTTTCCAACTCAGCTATATCCTCCCTATTCTAGAATCGAGCATAATACTGCAACTGTGGCCTGACCAATGCTCTATTCAGTGGCAAGATAACTCCTTCAATTTCTACTCAATTCCCATTTTTTTTTTTACAAGACGTAACATCCCATATGCTTTCCATGTGTAATTCTCCTTTCATAAAAACAGCGAGTGCTGGAAGTACTCAGCAGGTCAGGCAGCATCTGTGGAGAGAGAAGCACAGTTAACGTTTCAGGTCTCTGACCTTTCATCAGAACCCTGATGATTCTCCTTTTGTACACACAGGCTCACTCTTACCAACTAGTTTAGACCTTCCTAAATGTTCCACGAGTTTGTCCTTGGCTATCGATTGTAGAATTTTCCCTAGTGCCGATATAGAGTATTACAGTTCCCTGGAACCCTTTTAATTTAGGGCACTGTATTTTCCAATTTCTCATCCTCCAGTACCACTTACTTACCTAATGAACTCTAAATAATTAGGCTAATCAGTCTGTCAGCACATTCTCTAGGTCATTGGCATTGGCCTGATTTTTTTCGGAGCAATGGACTTTGTCCTATTTTGCAATTTCCGCATTTTAATTTCAGAAGTCTTTAAGAAAATGCAGGGTTTTTTTCTTTTACGAGCTTTCAATGTCTCCATCTTTTTGCCTCTTCCTTTGTTGTCTCCTGCCTCTCTCGTATTTAGTCATAGAATCATTAGGGCACAGAAGGAGACCTCTAGTGTCATTAATTTCTTTTAATACTTCTTTCCATTGTCTGATGTAAAGATTATCTCAGTTGTCTATCCATTTCCTTTTGTCTCTTTTTAAAGTAGGCTACGGATCATCCCACTACTACTTTCCTGGTTCTTCCTTCCCATACGCTCTGTCCTGATACTATTAAAATGCTTGTTCATCTTTCATCTTTCAATTTTAATGAGGGTTTGCAGACTGAAATGTTAAGATAATTGCTCTCTGCAGATTCTGACTGACCTGCTGTCTCTTTCCAGACTTTTCAGTTTTTTTGCGTTTTACTTAAAACAGTGTAAACCATAGGATGAGTCCTGTCCAACCCAGGTGACTTGATCCCTCGGATCCTGTTCAAATATCCAGCCACCAGCTCTGTAATAATATTAATTGTATTACATGCCTCATTTTGATTGCCTTGGAACACCCACTTAGGAACATAGGAACAGGAGTAGGCCATTCAGTTCATTGAGCCTGCTCTGCCATTCAGTATGATCATGGCCAATCATCCACTTCAATGCCTTTTTTCCCACACTATCCCCATATCTCTTTATGTCATTGGTATTTAGAAATCTGTCAGTCTCTGCTGTAAACATACTCAATGACTGAGCTTCCACAGTCCTCTGGGGTAGAGAGTTCCAATGATTCACAACCCTCTAAGTAAAGAAATTTCTCTTTATCTCGGTCCTAAGTGGCTTCCCCCTTACTTTGAAATTCTGTCCCCTGGTTATAGACTCCCCAACCAGGGGAAACATCTTACTTGCATCTACCCTGTTGATCCCTTTAAGTATTTTATAGGTTTCAATGAGATCATCCCTCATTTGCGCCAATCTCTCCATAGGACAGTCCCGCCATCCCAGGAACAAATGTGGTGAACCTTTGTTGCACTCCCTCTATGGCAGTAATATTCTTCCTAAGGTAAGGGAACCAGAACTGCACACAGTACTCCAGGTGCAGTCTAACCAAAGTTCTGTACAATTGAAGCAAGACTTCACTACTCCTATACTCAAATCCTCTTGCGATAAAGGCTAAAATACCATTAGCCCTCTTAATTGCTTGCTGCACCTGCATGTTAGCTTTCAGTGACTTATTGACAAGGACACTCAGGTCCCTTTGTACATCTACACTTTCTAATCTCTTAGAATTTAAGAAATACTCTGCACATCTATTCCTCCTACCAAAGTGGAAAACCTCACGTTATATTCCATCTGCCATGTTCTTGCCCATTCACTTAGCTTGTCCAAATCCCCTTGAAGTCGCTTTGCATCTTCATCACAACATACATTTCCATCTAGTTTTGTGTCATCTGCAAACTTGGAATTATTACATTTGGTCCCCACATCCAAATCATTGATATATATTGTGAACAGCTGGGGCCCAAGTACTGATCCATGCACCACTAGTCACAGTCTGCCAACGCGAGAATGACCTGTTTATTCCTACTCTCTGTTTTCTGCCTGTTAATCAATCCTTAATCCATGCCAGTATATTACGTCTTATCCCATGTCCTTTAATTTTGCTAACCAACCTCCTGTGGGGGACTTTATCAAAAGCCTTCTAAAAATCCAAATATACTACGTCCACCGACTCCCCTTTATTAATTCTGTTAGTAACATCCTCAAAAAACTCCAACAGGTTGTCAAACATGATTTCCCATTCATAAATCCATGTTGACTATGCCCAATCAGATCATTATTATCCAAGTCTCCATTTATCACATCCTTTAGAATAGATTCTAGCATTTTCCCTACTACTAAGGCTAACAGGTCTGTAGTTCCCTGTTTTCTCTCTCCCTCCCTTCAATAGCGGGGGTGACATTTTCTACCTTCCATTCTTCAGAAACCTTTCCAGAATCTATAGAATTTTGGAAGGTGATCACCAATACATCCACTATCTCCAAAGCCAGCTCTTTCAGCACTCTGGGATGTAGAGTATCAGGTCCTGGGGACTTATCAACCTTCAGCCCCATTAATTTCTCCAATACAATCTTCGTACTCATGCTAATTTCCCTCAAGCCCTCATTCTCCCTCGTCCCTTGGATCTCTAATTCTGGGAGATTTCTTGTATCTTCCTCAGTGAAGACACACAAAGTAATCGTTTAGCTTCTCTGCCATTTCTCTATTCTCTAATATAAATTCTTCTGACTCTCTAATATAAAAGCTTGTAATGGACCCAAGTTTGCCTTAGCCAGACATTTCACTTTTACGTATCTATAGAAGCTTTTACTGTCCATTTTTATGTTTTTTGCTAGTTTACATTCATATACTTTTTTTTTTATCAGTTTCTTGGTCCTCCTTTGCTGTATTCTAAAACCCTCCCAGTGCTCAGGTTTACTACTATTTCTAGCAACTTTGTAGGCCTTTTCTATCAATCTTATATAATCCCTAACTTCCTTTGTTAGACATGGTTGACTACATTTTCTTTTGGGGTTTTGCTGCACTAGCTGTAGTTGCCTGTTTGGTCGTAAATGCAACCTGCGACATTGAGATCTTGAGTAGGAGAGTCCATAATTGAAGTTGTCATCAGTTGACTATGCATGGAGTGAGCGTGGTGGACTTATTTGACCCTTTCTCACTCCAAGCTTCAATTTCTTACCTGATCTCTGAGATGCAACTAACATTATAGGAACATGGGCTGTTTTTGATTCCATTTTGGATTTCATTTTATAACAGTTTGTGTTGAGAAATACTGATCACCACTGAAGAATAACACCTGTGACATAATTGCTGAAAATTTGATCATGAATAAGTAACTAAGCCATGTCGTCATGGAAAGACTTAACATTTATATAATGCCTTTTATGAACTCTGGATGTCCCAAAGTGCTTAACAGCCAATGAAGTCACTATTATAATACAGGGAGGGCTGAGGTTTGATTCTCGGACTGTGCTGAGTTACCTGATCTCAGCTTGAGCAGTGGTGGGAATGCTACATTGGTCTCAGTGTCTGGGATAGGGAAGTGAAAATTGGCCAGGCTTTCTGTTCCTGATCACTATTCAGTGATCCATGTTAGAAGTACACTAGCATGAACATTGTGTGAGGGCAGTATCAGACTTGGCATGATAATACTCCTCCCCCTGCCTCCAGTTGGTAAAATAGCCTGCTCATACTCACTGTCAAAGATCATAGGAGAAGAAATGCGTGACTGGCGATGGGGCTTTCAAGAGATGGAGAAACTATTTAAAACGGTGCAGAAATGCTGTCTTTAGCTAATAGTTAAAAACATTTTTACAAAGATTGTAAAAATTGGACAAAGCTCTCTGAAAAAGCCACATACGGTTTCAAGTTTTTAAATTACAATATTGTGGAAAGAAGTTCCTGTATCTGTAACTTTTGTTTACTGTGTTTTCCACAGCTTGGAATTATATATCGAGATATTAAACTGGAGAATATACTTCTCGACAGTAATGGCCATGTAGTTCTAACAGATTTTGGACTCAGCAAAGAGTTTCTAGTAGATGAAGTAAGTGTTTCTTTTAACTTTCTTGCAACAACATGCATTATGCACTGATAAGACACAATAGTCTTTTAAATTAATATCAAATTTTAGATTGGGAGAGCAGTGTTTAACAATGATGTGAATTTGTTGTATTTTACTACAACAGTTATGTTTTTTCAGAATTTACCAAACTTAGTTCAAAATCAGACAAATCTGTAAGCCTGTGGCTTGATTGGAGTAAAATTACCAGTGGCCTTTGGTAATGCATTGGATAGCCAAGAACCGGATCATACACATAGCTTGTATATCTTGTTTACCTGGAAGCTTGGATTGCTGATTTCACTGCTTTGCCTCAGATTCCAGTAGGCATTGCTTTGTGTGTACTTTTATGTTAGCAGGACTCCTCTGCTTCTGTTCTTGAGTCAGAAGTCTGGAACACATGGGCAGTGATGGTTTGTATGTATGAGCTACTGCCTTTGTCATTTTTATACAGAATCCTCATTTTACTTTCCAGCCTAGGAGAGAATGAAACATCAGTCGGGGCATCATATGGAGGGTTGCAGATCCTAGCAACTGGCTACAGGCCAGCATTGACATACATGGTTGGGAGCTATTCTCCTTCAAACCCTCTTAGCTGGGGTATTTTCTTTTAAATTCATTCTTGGGATGTGAGCGTCACTGGCATGGTTGACATTTATTGCCCAGCCCTGTTTCCCCATGAGGAGCTGATGCTTGAACTGCTGCAGTTCCCATGGTGCTGTTAGGTTGTGAGCTCCAGGATTTTGACCCAGCAACAAAGAAGAAATGGTGACATCTGCCAAAGTTGGGATAGTGCATGACTTGGAAGGGAACCTGGAATTAATGGCGTTCCCATGCACTTACTGCCCTTGGCCTTGGTGGAGATCATCAGTTAAAGGAGCTTTGCTGCAGTGCATTATGTAGATGCAGGCATGGTGCACCGGTAGTGGAGGGGGTGGATATTTGAGGCAGTGGTGGCGTGTGATCTTAAAACTTCCTGAAACCAGTTTGTCTTGCAGAACATGCACAAGGTGTCTTTTGCATGCTTTTATAACTTAGTTTTCCATAATTACTGCCTTTAGGTTTTGTGGGGGTGGGAGGAGGGAGAAAACTGCCCTGATGCTATCTATCTCCTATCTGCAAGTTATTTCAGCCATGTACTACTAATGATGTGCCTGGCTAAATGGGAGAATAGGAACCTGCAATGCAAATTGCTCAGTGGGGCTGTGGACCCCCACTCCCCCGCCCTGAACTGATCAGCGGGGCTGTGTACTCTCCCACTCCCACCACCCCCAGGACCGCTCAGTGGGGCTCTGCAACTGCTGAGAATATATAGCTGATCTGTGATGTTTTTTTCCTAGACAACCATTGCTGCTGCTTGTAGCTACTCCTACTAGGAGATCTACTGTCATGATATGTCACGCTGGTCTATCTTGCGCCATCTTCACACATCTACTTCAACTCAACTGCAACCACTCTGTGACGTCCGTCATCCTCCTACGTCTAGGTCGACCCCTCTTTCTGCTGTCCTTCACTTTGCCCTCTAGAAGAGATCTCTGTAGCTTTTCAGCTGTGAACAAGTGGCTGAAATACTGATATTTTCTTTTCTGGATGTCACTTTTTAGAGTTCTTTTTGCTCTTGAAATTTCATGCACCTCTTCATTTGCCTTATGGTCTGTATTAGGAATTCTAAGCATATGTCTTAGCATCCACATTTCAAAGGCTTCTATTTTCTTCCACAGATCTATACTTGTTGTCCGGGTTTCTGAGGATATAGGAAAGTGGATAGAATGTAGCATCTTATGAGTTTTTTCTTTGTTAAAAGCTTGAGGTTTCTTGTTGTTAACTCATCCTTCATCTTCACAAAATTATTTCTAGCTATCTCTATCTTTAGTCTGACTTAGGTATTGCATTTACCATCTTCTGTTATCATTTCTCCTAAATAGACAAACTTATCTGCTTGTTCCAGTGCGACACCATCCACTTCAATCTTCACTCTAGTTTCTTCTAATGTATGCCTTTTAACTACCATTGTTTTTATCTTTTTAGTGTTCATACGCAATCCATAAACTAAACTTCTAGATTTTACTTGATCTATGATATTTTGTAGGGCCTCTTCTGATTCTGCAATAGAGCTATATCGTCAGTGTATTGAAAGTTTATGTTCTTGCCTCCAATTATTATACCTGGAAGTACTTCTCAGAATACTTGTTCTGTGTGCAGATTGAATAATTTTGGCGACAGTACACAGTACTCTCTTCACTTGAAATGTATCTGATTGTCCATTTTCTAGCCTGGTGCTCGCTATTTGGGCAAGCACAGTTTATGTAAATACATCTTGCCTCATGTAAATTGTACATGTGGTACACAAGCATATCAGACAATGGCTTCTGTGCAGTTGAATGTCAGATGTGAGAGTTGTATTTTAATATTTTGTGAGCAGTGCAGAGCTACTAGTTGAGATTCAGCTGTAAGCTACGATCTTTTGGAAAAATTTTAGTAAGCAGAATGGAATTAGACACAAGTTTTGTAGCACAATTTGATAATTGGAACTCATCACAGTGTAAAGCACTTGCAAATAAAAGTACTGTATGATCTGTAGATTTGTATGAGTCAAATAATTAGTGCTTACATGCAAAATCATAAATATGAGCAAGGTTTTATTTGTCTGGTGCTGAAACAAGTGTGTTTATGTGACTTGCACTCCCGAAAATATTTAAAGCTATATTTGGCCTGCACACTTCTGAATATTGTCACGCCATTGAATCAACTAGATTTTTTTAAAGGTTACAATATGTAAATCTTCACTGTGTTGTGAGGGCCTTATTTACATCTTGTAGCTCAGCCTCCAGCCCAGCAGCAAGTCAAATGACCTGCGATCGGGAAAGCTGGAGGGGGAGGTGGTCTGTGCTTGGAAAGGCTGCGTTGGTGGGGAGGTGGGGTAAGCCTCAATCGGGAGCGTCGGGGAGGGTACTGGCAATCAGGAAGGCCGGTGGGGGTTGGGGCAGAGAGACTGCAATCAAGCTAGCTGGTAGGGAGGCCTGTGACTTGGCAAACTGAGTTAGGGGAGGTTGGGCTGGGAGGTGCAAAGGTTTTGTTAGGGGGTCTTGGGGAAGCTCTCTTGCTCCTGCTGTCCCAGAAAGAATGTGATAAGAGGCACTTACCTTGTTGGAATTGCCGCGTTTCCTGACCACCCACCGCCCACCTCCCCCAGGAGACCCGTGTAGAGCACCAGTTAATTTCAAATCAGGCTTCCAATCATATTGTAGGACTCTGATTTAAATATGTTAATAAGCGTCCTGTCTCTCCACGGATATCCGCTGCCTGAAAATGGCAGTGGGCACGACATGTTTCAGTCATGTTACATAGATTCCCATTGTTCTGGAAGAGCACAGTGTTATGGAATTTCCATTTTTTGTGTTAAAACTTGGGCATCTATATTTTTAAAAACTGAAAAAGGATTTCGTGGACATTGAAACATCTGGAGATAGCTGAACTTTATGAACGCTTTTTAAAAAAAAAAAGAGGTTCCTGGCTTTGACTAGTAAACAAATACTGGAAACCAGGTGATTTCAAGTAAACAATACAGGGGGTTTGACTTAAAAGCTACTCTTTTTTGTGACAGGAGAGAATTTATGACTAGCATGAGGCTTGCCTGGAAAAGTAGTTTTATTTTGAACTATTAAAAGCCAGTGGGTTTGGACTAAAGCAGGCTATTGGAATTTTAAATGGACCTGCCAGGAGTTCAGAAGAAAGCTACTTCCTCTCTTTGAAGAATCCCTGCTGTTGAAAAGCAAAAGCCTGTATGAAGAGGTTCTGTTCCTCCTGCAATTTTTAAGAAGCTCTGAATACTTGCAGAAACCTTGCATTTTCAAATGAACTTTGTATCGAATGTGTGTGAGAACTGACACCTGTTGCTGCACACCTGATGGAAGACCTATGTGAAGCTTTCTGCAGTTGAATTTCTTTGAACGTCTACCCAAACAGATTGTTCATCAACCTCACCTGGAAAAATTCCTAGTGGCAGCCAACTATTCGATTCTGGGACACCTTACCAAACCAAAGGACTTCCTTCCATATCTTAATAGTAAAAGTTATTCTTTTTTATTCCTTCTATTTCTTTGTAACAGCGGTGAACCAAAAATTCCTTTTTCCCATTTAACCGGTTTTTTTGAGTGTGTGAGGGCTAGGTTATAAAAATATGGGGCTTTAATATTTCAATTTTCATATATATTTACCTCATTATTGGTTAAGACTTGGTTTTATAGTAAACGGATAATTTTGCTGTTTATTAAAGAAACTTGGTTAGTTTGCTTCATTCTGGGGACAAATAGAGTATCTAATTAGTTCTTTCAGTGAGTGGGAAGATTTATTGATATGTTGTGACCTGTGGAAAAGTGGGACTGAATTAACAGTACATTCCTCCCACCTCCTTCGCAACAACAGTTTGAGCTGAGTAACCCTTCAACATTGGGCTTTGGGCTGCTTAATTGCTTATGCTTATTGTGTTATTACTCCTGCATCCCTTTAAAAGGCTCCCTATGCTAATGTTGTTCCCTTCATTATAGACTTAATGTTGCTCTTTTTTTTTTCCAGTTGCAATACTTTGCACTAGTCGGTATAATATTTAGTTTACTTTTTATCTCCCCAGTTGCATTGCAAATTTATATCCTTCTGCAAATTTTAACTATATTCTTGGTCCCCACTGTACTCCCTGTTTTAGTCTCATCGGCAAATTTACAATTGGTTTGTGCATCCAGATAGTTTATATATTAGTACAAAGCAGCAAGGGTCCAAGCATTCTCCCCTTCATTCAACACCATTCTCCCCTACCCCCAAGCCTGTCACTGTCGGGGCTGGGATTGGAGGCAGGTGGGCACTAAAATTAGTGCTGCCAGATGACTTGCTGGTTCACGGGCTCTATCCCACCCTTGGGCCATTTTCCCAGAGGCAGGATGTGGTTGGGCGGAGGGAGGTAGGGCTACCTGCCCACAAGCAGCTGGCAGCCAATTGAAGTAATTAAAGGCCTATTGACGGAGGCCAACTTCAAGGCCCTGAAGCAGTGGGGGACAGTTTAGCTGCCCATGTGCAGCCTCCCAGTAGGCTTAAAGGCCCTCCATCCCTGCCTGCCTGCCTTGGTTCAGTAGCAGCCATTGGCTGCCCTGTGAAGGTGTTCTTCCCCCTGCCGCCCCCAACACTGGTTACCCGGCTGTAAAGGCCTTTTTTTAAACTTAGATTTTAAAAAGGTGAGAGAAAGAGCACCTCCTTTTGGAGGTCTCTCTCTCTCTCTCTCTCTCTCTCTCTCTCTCTCTCTCTCCCCCCCCCCCCCTCTCACAAACACTCTCACACCTGCCACGGCATTCTTTCAAGCAGGAAGGCTTCCTGTTGGTTCCTCCAGCTTTGAGAGCTCGTCCACTTTCCTTTATTGGACGGCAAGCCCTCTGGCCACTAATCATCCAATTCAGAGAAAATCACAGTTGAATAACTGTTATCCACATAGACCCCCATTTAAGCCTGATGGCGGGGTTAAGGTTAGAAAAATCCCGCCCAATGTCTCTCAAGTATTCTTGTTTGCTATTTTTATCCAATTTCTTAACCAGTCCTACATTGAGTTCTGATGGTCACTGACCCGAAACGTTAACTCTGCTTCTCTCTCCACAGATGCTGCCTGACTTGCTAAGTATTTCCAGCATTTTCTATTTTTATTTTAGATTTCCAGCATCCGCAGTATTTTCCTTGCATATTTCTGTTAAGGCATATGAGATCCTTAGCTTTATAAATAGTGGCATAGAGTGCAAAAGCAAGGAAGTTATGCTAAACCTTTATAAAACACTGGTTAGGCCCCAGCTAGGGTATCATGACCAATTTGCGCATTACACTTTAGGAATTATGTTATAGCCTTAGAATGGGTGCAGGGGAGATTTACTAGAATGGTACAGGGATGAAAGACTTGAGTCACAGGGAGAGACTGGGGATGTTCTCCTCAGAGTAGAGAAGGGGAAATTTGATAGAGGTATTCAAAATTGTGTTTTGATAGAGTAAATAAGGAGAAACTGTTTCTAGTGGCAGAAGGTCCAGAGGACACAGATTAAAGGTAATTGGCAAAAGAGCCAGCGGCGACATGAGGAAAATTATTTCTTTGCAGTTCCAGAAAGAGCAGTGGAAACAGATTCATTACTAACTTTCAAAAGAGAATTGGATAAATCTTTGAAAAGACAAACAATTGCTGGACTATGGGGAAAGAGCAAGGGAGTGGGAGTATTTGAATAGCTGTTTCAAAGTAACAGCACACATGTGATGGGCCAAATAGCTTCCTTTTGTGTTGTATCATTCTAGGATTCTATGATGTATTGCAATGCATGTATCCATGCAATAAGAAAAAAACAGCTAAAATTCTGTTAAATAATGGAAGTTTATTTAATTTTTGAAGAAAATGAGACTGGAAATGCATGTTATCCAAATAGAATCCTGCATAGGAAATTAATAAAGGTCTATGTTCCACTTGTGATGGAGACCTTTGGAACTTAATTGTGACTTTGACACTAGAGATATTATGCTATTCCCTTTACTTGTGGAATAAATATATTTTAAGTTTCCCATGTGATATCCTTCATATCCCCAACAGGCCAAACAGAAAATATTTGTTCACTATTAGCATCAAATAAATATGGCACACTTTTGAAATGATCGTCAATTAGCTTAAAAAAAACACCTGAATTTATTCTGACTGTCTAAGTGTTCAGACACAGATACAGATTATTCCACAAAATTATAGCCATGCATGCCTTATTTTTATTTACTCTGCAAGGATCAGAAATCCATTTGTCAAATATTCTGGAATCTGAGCTTGCAGGGAACCAAAATACAGTGCTGTCAATTTCCCAGCTTCTGGGCTTTTGTTTTTTTTTGACAAGCCATGCTATTTTGAGTCCTGTTACAATAGCAGAATCATAGTGGCATTCTCTGAAGGCCCATATATGAACTTTTTGGAGCAGGTTGGTACTCAACTTGTAGTCCATCAATGCAGGAAAATGCTTAAACTCCTCCTTTTATAGCCTTTATGTTTAATACATTCATAAAATCCCTAAATAATGCTTAGTTAAAGGATTGCTCCATAGAAATTAGATTAACATTTCATCTAATAAAAATTATGTGAGTACTTGCATTGCTATCAGGCATGGGGATGTTTAGGGACATGCTGCTGGCTACAATTGATTGCTACACACTTGGTTTAGTTATTGACTGATGAGGCACCTTATTCTTTTGCATCAATTTTAACAGCATGCCAGCATCAATCACTGTTAAGTGGTAATGTATTGCAAAATTTGACACGGGTGTGTTAAAAAGGCAGCCCTTCATTGTCCCATGGCTGGATGTCTTAGGCGCCAGTTTATCCCAGGTAATTGGAAGTACCTAATCTGAGTCATCTTGCCATTCCAGGCTGAGGAAATAAACTTTTTAACCCTTTTCAAGATTGAATCTGTTTCCACTTGATGTCACACAAGTTTTCTCTGAGATTTACAGGACACTTGTACAAATGTCTCTCCTGACTTTGTATTTTTCCTCTTTCCCCTCTTCCTCCCTCCCCCTCCCATGAAAAATACTCGAGAGTATGGTCAACTACTATTCATATTGACACAGTGAAACTTTATTGAATGTTACGACCAAGGTGAGAGGAGTGCACTGTTTGTTCTAGTTCCACTTCTCCACAGGTCACAACATATTTAAATTTTCCCACTTAGCGATACGGTCAATCATATACTCTATCTTTCCCAAAATAAAACACACTAACCAGGTTTCTTTAATGAACAACAAAATTATCAGTTCATTATAAAACAAGCCTTAACCAGTAATGAAGTAAAGCACAAACACACAGATTGAAATGTTAAAATTCCCTTTTTACTTTAGCCCCTCACACTCAAACATACACCGGTTAACCGTAAAAATAAAAGGGATTTTTGTTCAGAGCTCTGTTACAGACAAAAAAACACTTGGGCTGAATACTTTCTCATTCTTAAAGAAAACAGCAGATGAGATATGTTGTGTTTCAAAACTGGCATACGGTTTGGCCTCCGAGTACACGTAGACGGGTCACTGGGATCTTTTAGAACAGTTCTTTTTAGATGGCATTGAGATTTAATTTAGAAGGCTTTTCTTCAGAGGCAGGAGCTGAGATGGGTTGACACAGTGGGCTTCTTGTCTTTTATAGAGTTGCTGAAAAGCTGAGCTGGGTTGTGGTCTTCGCTCCTTCCTTGGGAATTCTCTTCTTCTACAGGCTTTTTAAAGAGATGGAACAGGTTGGGCTGAGCTGGGGTTCTGTCCTATCAAGGGGCATGGGACTGACTCTTCTCTGCACACATTTTCCCCCTGTTACTAGGGTTTCTGTTCTATTTTTAACTTGAGTCATGTAACAACCAGTAAATGTTGTTGCCAAACCAGTTCTTTCAGTGACCTCTTGATGACCCTCTTGGGAAAAAAAACTGGTCCGACATTTCTTCAATTTGGTTATTTATGAATTCCTCAGAAAAATATTTTAACAAAAACAATCACTTTCATAACATGAGGGAAGTACTGCAAATTATTTCAACTGTAATCCACTCACGTTTGAAGGGGTTCCATGAGTGGTGGGTGGGGTGCCAATCAAGCGGGTTGTTTGAATCTCAGATCTTCTCATAAATCTTCAGTGTTTTCAGTGATACAGACACCAGTGTGGCCTATCTGTCGTAAGTCAAAACATTCCAGATTTTATTCAGAGGGAGCATGTCTATTTTTGATCTTTGTTACAGCTCCATAGACAGATTAACATTCATAGCCTTGTACTCAAAGAAATGGTTTCTTATTGACTTTACCAATAGATTTGTAAGTATGATCTGTGATTGCACTGAATGCTGGAACTCAACAGCACATTCAGGCTTTGAAATGCATCTATCTTCTCTAGAGAAGAGGATGCAGCAAATGTAGCAGTAAAGTAGGAGGTACTAGTAATATTGAATAAAATTAAAAGTAAAGAGATGTCCAAAAAAGGTTGGCAGGCCTCAAAGTAGAAAGTCACCTGGTCTGGATGCGATGCATCATAGGCTACTGAGAGAAGTAAAGATTGAAATTGCAGAGGCTCTGGCCACAATCTTCCAATCCTCCTTTTATATTGGGAGGTATAGGCCATACAGCCGCTCGAGCCTGCTCTGCTGTTCAGTACGATTGTGGCTGATCCTCGATCTCAACTCCTGCCTGATCCCCATATCCTTAGTGTCCAAAAACTTATCAATCTTAGCCTCAAATATATTCATCAACTGAGCATCCACAGCCCTCTGGGATAGAGAATTCTTCTTATGTTTAGAGAGACAGCACTGAAACAGGCCCTTCGGCCCACCAAGTCTGTGCCAACCAACAACCACCCATTTATAGTAATCCTACATTAATCCCATATTCCCTACCACATCCCCACCATTCTCCTACCACCTACCTACACTAGGGGCAATTTACAATGGCCAATTTACCTAACAACCTGCAAGTCTTTGGCTGTGGGAGGAAACTGGAGCACCCGGCGGAAACCCATGCAGACACAGGGAGAACTTTCAAACTCCACACAGGCAGTACCCAGAACTGAACCCGGGTCGCTGGAGCTGTGAGTCTGCAGTGCTAACCACTGTGCCACCCTGGTCCTGAATTGCTGACCCCTTAATCTGAGATTGTGCATCTAGTTCGAGACTCTCCATTCAGGGGAAACAACCTCCCAGCATCTACCTGTCAAGCCTTGTCAGAATCTTATATGTTTCAATGATATCACTTCTCATTCTTCTAAACTCCAGTCAATCTTCTCATCCCAGGAATCAATCAAGTGAACCTTAGTTTCACTCACTATAAAACAAGTATATCCTTCCTTAGGTACAGAGACTGAAAACTGTATACAGTACTCCAAGTGTAGTTTCATCAAACCTCAATACAATTGCAGCAACACTTCCTTACCCTTGTACTCTAACCCCCTGCAGTAAAGGCCAACATACTATCTGCCTTCCTAATTGCTTGCTATGCCTATATAAATTTCTGTATTTCATGTACAAGGACAAACACTTCCCTCTGAACACCAACCTTTAATAGTTTGTCCCCATTTTAAAAATGTTCTGTTTTTCTATTCTTAGCAAAGTGAATAACCTTCTATTGATCTGTCTATATCCTTCTGCTTCTTCCTCACAGCTTACTTTCTCACCTAGCTTTGTATCATCAAACTTGGATGCATTACAGTTGGTCCCTTCATCTAAGTCATTAATATAGATTGTAAATAGCTGAGATCGCAACACTGATACTTGCAGTACCCCATGAGTAACAGCCTGCCAACCTGAAAATGACATGTTTATTCTTACTCTATGTTTTCTGTCTTTTAACCAATCTCTATCCATGCAAATATATTATCTGCGACACCAAATATATTACCCTCGACCCAATGAGCAATGTTCCCGTTTAAATTTAGTTGTTGCGCAGGGCCTGTTTTTTCCCATGTGCAGTCCCATTAAATTTTTTTGTGCGGCCATGTACGCACATTATTTCTCAGAGTAAGGCCTACACAGTACCTTACAGGCTTCTGCGTGGCCATGCAGCTGCATGGCTTAGTAGAAATATTGCCCATGAGCCCTTATCTTTTATGACCACCTTTGTATTGGCAGCTTATCGAATGATTTTTGCAAATCCAAATATGCTGTAGCCTCTACGTTAGTTACGTCTTCAAAAAAATTCAAACAGATTTGTCAAACACTATTTCGCTTTCATAACACCATGTTGACTCTGCCTAATAGAAACATAGGAGCAGGAATAGGCCATTCAGCCCATTGAGCCTGCTCCACCATTCACTACGATCATGGCTGATGTTGGATCCCATCAGTTACAGAGAGAGACGAAGTCCGACCGTAACTTTTAGCAACTTTATTGCAGTATTTGGTTGTTACATTGCAAGGATACAAAAGGAACAAAAAGCAAAACAAAAGAACATGCAAAAGAACAAAACAAAAGAACATATGCTCACTACAGCAAGCCTTTCTTATAGTTATTCAAACAAAACTAGTAACGCGCCCCCCCCCCCCTTGTTTCTGAGTGGTTTGCAGACTTCTGTTATCAGTGCATGATTGGTTCATTCGTCCCAGCATTTTATTCTTGCATCTTATTTCAGTAGTTTCACATCCCCCCTCCTTGAACTGTTAGGCTGATTATTAAACAATAGGCTACTATTAAGCTATCTGCAGCTGTCCTGTTAGCTTCTGCTTGTTTTTTATAAATTGGCTCCACAACTCCACAGTTAGTTTGTTAGCTGATTAGCTTACTTTTGATCAGTCCCCCCTTTGATTCTTCAAACTTCTTTAAGAATCATTCCATCAATCCCACCTAGGTGCCTTTAATGGTCTCTACTTGTCTAGAAACAGCCTTCAACACCCGGAGGGGTTGCGCTTAATATATTGCCCACTTGTGCCACAAGAGGGGACAGTGGGAGCTCTGTAAGGGGCTGGGGCTTCAGTTACTTGTTTACAACAGCACTTAATAAGCAAAAACGTAAAATACAAAATTATGATTATAACAAAAAAGATCAAATCCTGTACCATTGAGGTCCCTATTGAGCCCAACCACCCGGTCGCCCAACCCCATAAGGTGGTGTGGAAGTGAGCAGAATGACATGGCACTATGCTAGATGGGAAATATAGCCAAGTTAGGAGTAGTCACTTTGCTGAGCTCTAATGAAATGATTTAAAGCTTGAGAAACTGCAATGAAATAGTTAAAAGTAAAGGCTGAGAGTGTGAGATCGTATAAAATTACAGGCACTGGTAATTGCAAGGACATTTGTTCATTCATGACTTGATTGTGTAACTCCTTGTGGTTTGGAACAAATGGATTCCTGTGAGACATGCTGGCCATCCCTGTGTGAGTGATGATAAGGAATGAAAGGCCACACTATCACTGTATACTGTTGCTGCTTGGTGTTACTTCATAATGTGACTTGATAGAGATTACAGGATCCCAGGACTTATGACAATTGTGGGAAGCAAAAGCAGTATCTGTGGGAATCAAAATCAGTATCTTGTTTCTAACTCCTCTTCCTTTGCTAATTGTCTTAATGTCTGTTTTCTTTTAATCTTGCTGGTACAAAACAATATTTTATTAGTAACAAGTATGTATTGAGAATGGAGTGTATTGTAACCTCAGTAACAGATGTACTGCATGTCACCACGTGGGTGAAGTCGAATTGTACCGCACTGATTGGTTAAACAAGGAGGTGTAGCATGAATCTTAATGTATAAACAGTAGTACCTGTATCACAAACTTCACTTACTCTGGGGGGGGACCCAACAGACTCTGGTGGAGTCAGTGCCGCTGTTCTCAGAGTAAGTCCGCTGGCGACTGCGCAAATAAAGTAATTGATTTTACCTACACATCCGACTCGGTATATTTACTGAACCAGACTGAAGGCAAAAAGAACTCAGATTTATAGTGGGAGTTGGGGATTGTTTGAGTTTTTCTATCTACTTGCATTTCCCTGGACACCCAAAGTGGAAAGGTTTGGTTAGCCGAAAGTATGCAGATACTTAAAATGCATGCAAAATCAATTGTTCCCGGCAGAGACATGGGTCCCTGTTATTATTTCAAATGGGCTCGGGCCCGTAGTTCTATTCGGAGTCGCCCTAATTTTGTGTAGGATTGTCACCGCTCATCCTACTTTCCGGGTACCGTTGTCAACAAAGGAGGAGCTGTCTGTAAAAAGGATTAAATCTGGATTGTGCAATGCCTCCTCCGCCGCTAAGGTTACTTCCTCTGTCTCTCTCATAGCCTCCACACAGTCATGCTCTTCCCCCTCTTGCTCCCCAGGCAACGGGAGCATAGTTGCTGGGTTTACCGAGCTGGCTCGGACTATATGGAGGTTGGGGGCCTCTAGGACCGTTGTCCATCAGGTCCATCTGGCTGCTGTCACTTGGGATACTCTATTCATGGATAGCAATGTGTGGACGCTGTGCGGACACTTGACTGTTAGCTTTTGATCCAATACCAGACCTGCAGTAGCCATCACAGCTTGGCATGTGGTTTCCATGGCCTTTAGGCAACAGCCCCATCCTAGGGCCACGGTGTCCAGTTTTCTCGAATAGTATCCAATAGGTCTCTGTTGGTCCCCATGCTCCTGTGTCAATATGGTGGTCATGTATCCCTCTTTTTCATGTACAAACAGGGTAAACGGTTTCCCGTTGTCGGGGATTCCCAGGGCCGGCGCCGAGTACAAGGCCCTCTTAACATTTTTTTTTAGATTTAGAGATACAGCACTGAAACAGGCCCTTCGGCCCACCGAGTCTGTGCCGACCAGTAACCACCCATTTATACTAATCCTACACTAATCCCATATTCCTACCACATCTTCACCCGTCCCTATATTCCCCTACTACCTACCTATACTAGGGGCAATTTATAATGGCCAATTTACCTATCAACCTGCAAGCCTTTTGGCTGTGGAGGAAACCGGAGCACCCGGAGGAAATTCTCGAAGGCCTCTTGCTGGTTTCTCGTAAGGGTGACCACTTCCTTCGAGGCCCACTTCCCTTTCAAGAGATCATTTAACGGTTGAGCCAGTTGTGTGTAGGAGTCGATCCAATTTCTGCTGAAGTTACACAAACCTTAAAAAGGACCTAAGCTCCTGGATAGTGGTGGGCTGTTTGGCAGCCCGGATGGCTGTGGTCCTGTCCTGGGTAAGTTCCCTCTTTCCTTTCGAAATCTTTTGTCTCAGGTACACAACCTCTTCTTAGGCTATTTGCGCTTTGTCGATACTGGCCTTGTGTCCCCTTCGATGAAGGTGGTCCAGTATAGTACGCAGATCTTGTTTGTGTTGTTCTTCCGTTTCAGAGGCTAAAAGGATGTCGTCCACGTACTGGATGACCGTGGAGTGCATGGGAGGTAACTCCCTCAAATGGTTTTGTCGGGCCATATGAAATACCGTAGGGCTGTTGTGGAAACCCTGTGGCAGCCGGGTCCAGGTGTACTGTTGTTGTTGAACGGTAAAGGCGAACCACGGTTGGACCTCGGGTGCCTGTGGCACCGACCAAAATCCATTGGCCATGTCGATAGCAGAGAACCAGTCATGTTCCGGCCTCAGGGCATTGAATATCGTGGAGGGGTCAGCTACCAGAGGAGCCTTTTGATCAATACACTGGTTAGCCTTTCAATCGTCAACAGTAAGCCGCCAGGTCCCGTTTGGTTTCTGTACTGGCCACACAGGGCTGTTGAAGGTACTGTGTGTTTTAAACAGCATGCTTCGCTCCTCTAATTGTCTAATTACAGATAAGATTCCTGCAATAGATGTTGGACTAATGGGGTATTGTTTAGTACAGGGCGGAGCGGATCCTGTAAACATTGCCGGTTCCATTTGAAGTAGCCCACAATCGTTCTTATCCTGAGCCCATATTGGGTGCTCCCTCAGCTCCTCTTTCTTCAGACTTCTGATAGACCATGTTACCTGGCTGCCTTCAAAATGCAACGAGGAGTTTAGCTGGGAAAGAACGTCCATACCCAGAAGGGCCTGGTCCACTGGACCTATCCAGACTGGTGTTATCAATTCGTGTGGACCAAGACCAATGCGTATGGGCTGCGTTTTCCTGATCACCACCCCATGGCCACCAGCCCCATGGGCGGTCTTAACTTTACCGTCCATCGGTATAGAATTCCCGTATCATTGAGGTAGACATGGTAATTCGGCCCCGGTATCCAATAGGCAGTCTATGTCTTGGTCGCCCACCCTTACGGTTATATACAGTCCATCTCTTCGTTGTTCTGTTAGTGCCAGGAGGGGCACCGAAAGGGCGAGGGAGGACTCTGCTAGTTTTTTGCCGCACCAAGTATCTCCTTCCGTTGCTGGGGTGACAACTGTTTGAATTGTTCTAGGTCATTGTCCTCAGGGGAGGGACCTGGTCTCGGTGCCGAATTGTATCCTTGCTGTCCTCTTCCCCGTCCCTTCGCTCTACATATCTTATCCCAATGGCCTTCCTTCCCACAGTAGTGGCATGCCCCGGGTTGCCTACCTTGCGCCCTATCAGGGCCTTTGGGCGTCCAACCCGCCTGCAGAGCTCGGAGCTTTGCTCCCATGTCCCTGTCCAGCTGACTGCATCGATCAATCAACTGCTCATAGGTTACTCCTGTGCCTTCCCACTCTGGTAAGGTTATCTTCAGCATCTTGGATAATTCTGGTTTTAGCCCCGCAATAAAGGCAGACTTCAAGGGCACAAAATGGGTATCGTCCAGATCCTCTGGAGTAATGTCCGTTATCCCCGAGTGTTCCAGCCAAGCAGCTTGCGGTACCCCACTAGTCACAGCCTGTTAACACGAGAATGACCCGTTTATTCCCACTCTCTGTTTTCTGCCTGTTAACCAGTCCTTAATCCATGCCAGTATATTACCTCCAGACAAAAAGCAAAAGGTGGTGGAGTTGCATTGCTGGTTAAAGAGGAAATTAATGCAATAGTGAGGAAGGATATTCGCTCTGACGATGTGGAATCTGTATGGGTAGAGCTGAGAAACACTAAAGGGCAAAAAACATTAGTGGGGGTTGTATATAGACCCCCAAACTGTAGTGGTGATATTGGGAATGGCATTAAACAGGAAATTAGAGATTCGTGCGATAAAGGAACATCTGTAATTATGGGTGACTTTAATCTGCATATAAATTGGGCAAATCAAATTAGTCACAATACCGTAGATGAGGAATTCTTGGAGTGTATATGGGATGGTTTTCTGGACCAATACGTTGAAGAACCAACAAGAGAACAGGCCAGCCTAGACTGGGTATTGTGTAAAGAGAGAGGAATAATTGACAATGTAGTGGTGCGAGACCCCTTGGGGACGAGCGACGATAATATGATAGAATTCTTCATCAAGATGGAGAGTGACGTAGTTGATTCTGAGACAAGGGTCCTGAATCTTAGTAAAGGAAACTACGAAGATATGAGGTGCGAGTTGGCCGTGACGCATTGGGAAATGTTACTACAAGGGATGACGGTGGATAGGCAATGGCAAACATTTAAAGAGCGCATGGATGAACTGCAGCAATTGTTTATCCCTGTCTGGCGCAAAAGTAAAATGGGAAAGGTAGCCAAACCATGGCTTACAAGGGAAATTAGAGATAGCATTAAATCCAAGGTAGAGGCATATAAATTTGCCAGGAAAAACAACAGACCTGAGGATTGAGAGCAGTTTAGAATTCAACAAAGGAGGACCAAGAGTTTGATTAAGAAGGGGAAAATAGAGTATGAGAGCATGCTTGCAGGGAACATAAAAACTGACTGTAAAAGTTTCTATAGGTATGCGAAGAGAAAAAGATTGGTGAAGACAAATGTAGGTCCCTTACAGTCAGAAACGGGAATTTATTATGGGAAATAAAGAAATGGCTGACCAACTAAATGCATATTTTGGTTCTGTCTTCACAAAGGAGGACACAAATTTCATACCAGAAATGTTGGGGAACACAGGGCTTAGTGAGAGAGAGGAACTGAAGGAAATGCGTATTAGTAGAGAAATGGTGTTGGCATCAGACAGGAACTCTCAAAAGTTGAATGGGAGAGGCTGTTTACAAAGTAAAGGGACGTCTGGCAAGTGGGAGGCTTTTAAAAGTGAGATAGGAAGAGTTCAGGGCCGGCATGTTCCTGTTAGATGGAAGGGCAAGGCTGGCAAGTTTAGGGAACCTTGGTTGACGATGGATATTGAGGATCTGGTCAGGACAAAGAAGGAGGCATATGTCAGGTACAGGCAGCTAGGATCGAACGAGTCCCTCAAGGAGTATAGGGGATGTAGGACTACACTTAAGAAGGAAATTAGGAGGGCGAAAAGGGACCATGAGATTTCCCTGGCAGATAAGATAAAGGAGAATCCTAAAAGATTCTATAAGTATATTAAGAGTAAAAGGGTAGCTAGGGAGAGAGTAGGTCCCCTTAAGGATCAGTGTGGCAATCTATGGGTGGAGTCACAGGAAATGGGCGAGGTCTTAAATGAATATTTCTCGTCCGTATTTATCGTGGAGAAGGTCATGGAAGCTCGTGAGTTCAAGGGAGGGAACACTGATATCCTGGAGCATATTAACATTACAAAAGAAGAAGGTGTTGGAGTTTTTGAAGCACAGTAAGGTGGATAAATTCCCAGGGCCTGACCAGATGTATCCTAGGATGCTATGGGAAGCAAGGGAGGAGATTGCTGGGGCCCTGGCAGAGATTTGTGTATCATCGTTAGCCACGGATGAGGTACCAGAAGACTGGAAGATAGCTAATGTTGTGCCTTTATTTACGAAGGGCAGCAGGGATAAGCCAGGGAAGTTACAGCCTTACCTCAGTGGTGGAAAAGTTATTGGAAGGGATTCTTAGAGACAGGATTTATATGCATTTGGAAAGGCATAGTCTGATTAGGGATAGTCAGCATGGCTTTGTGCGTGGGAAATCATGTCTCACGAGTTTTCGAGGAGGTGACCAAGAGGATTGACGAGGGCAGGGAGATGGACGTTGTCTACATGGACTTTAGCAAGGCCTTTGACAAGGTCCCGCGTGGTAGGCTGATCCAGAAGGTTCGAACACATGGGATCCAGGGTGAGCTAGCAAATTGGATACAAAATTGGCTTGGTGATAGGAGGCAGAGGGTGTAGTGAAGGGTTGTTTTTCAGATTGGAGGCTGGTGACCAGTGGTGTGCCGCAGGGATCAGTGCCGGGCCCTCTGTTGTTTGTCATATATATTAATGACTTGGATGTGAATGTAAGGGGCATGATTAGTAAGTTTGCAGATGACACCAAAATTGGTGGTATAGTGGACAGTGAAGAAGGTTGTCTAAGGTTACAACAGGATATAGATCAACTGGAAAAGTGGGCAAGGGAGTGGCAAATGGAATTTAACGCAGACAAGTGTGAAGTGATGCATTTTGGGAAGTTAAACCAGGGCAGGACATATACAGTGAATGGCAGGGCCCTGGGGAGTGTTGTTGAGCAGAGAGACCTTGGGATGCAAGTACATAGTTCCCTGAAAGTGGCAACACAGGTAGACAGGGTGGTGAAGAAGGCTTGCTTGCCTTCATCGGCCGAGGCATTGAGTACAAGAGTTGGGACATCATGTTACAGTTGTACATAACGTTGGTTAGGCCGCATTTGGAGTACTGTGTGAAGTTCTGGTCGCTGCACTACAGGAAAGATGTGATAAAGCCCGAGAGGGTGCAGAAAAGATTCACAAGGATGTTGCCTGGTTTGGAGGGCTTGAGTTGTAAAGAGATATTGGATAGGCTGGGTCTGTTTTCCCTGGAGCGAAGGAGGCTGAGAGGAGACATGATAGAGGTATATAAAATTATGAGAGGCCTAGATAGGGTAGCTAGCCAGAGTCTGTTTCCCATGGTAGGGGTGAGTAAAACTAGAGGGCATAGATTTAAGGTGAGAGGGAGGAGGTTTAAAGGGGATCAATTTTTCACACAAAGAATAGTGGGTATCTGGAATGAGCTGCCCGAGGAGGTAGTGGAGGCAGGAACAGTAGCGACATTTGAGAGGCATCTGGACAGGTACTTGAATAAGCAAGGCATGGAGGGATATGGAATTAATGCAGGCAGGTGGGATTAGTATAGATAGGCATTATGGTTGGCATGGACGCGGTGGACCGAAGGGCCTGTTTCTATGCTGTACGACTCAATGACTCTAACTGCCCTGTTCCCACTTTATTAATAATGGATTCTAGCATTTTCTTGACAGCAATGTCAGGCTCACTGGCTTGTAGTTCCCTGTTTCTTTCTCCCTCCTTTCTTGACTGGCAGTGTTATATTTGCTACCTTCCAATCCACTGGGACTGTACCAGAATCTAGGAACTTTTGGAAGATCACAATCAGTGCATCCACTGACCCTGTCTCGGTTGTAGGCCATTAGTTCCAGATGATTTTTTTTGATTTTTAGCCCTATTAATTAGTTCAGTACTTTTTCATGACTAATATTAACTACTTCAAGTTCCTCACTGTCCTTTGACCATTGGTTCTCCGTTTTTTTATGTCTCCTACCGTGAAGACAGACACAAATATTTGTTTAACATCTCTGCCATTTCCTTACTCCCAATTTTTTAATTTCTTTTGTTTCTGCCTGTAAGGGACCCACATTTATTTTTGCTGCTTTCTTTTTATTTATTTCTCAAAGCTCTTACAGTCTGCTTTTATACTTCTTGTTAATTTATTCTCATTCTGTTTTCTTCCTCATTCTTTTTTTGGTCATTCTTTGCTGGTATCTAAAATTCTCCCAAGTCCTTTGGGATAAGGCAACATTTTAAGCTTTTTTTAAGCTAATACCCTTAACCCCTTTAGGTGGATACGGACGGATCATTTATCCTGCGGAGGTTTTGTTTCTCAATGGAATATATACTTTGTAGGGCGTGAGAGTCCCCTGCAGAATCTCACTTCGGTTCGGCACCATACTCTAGACGTAACAGGAATGAGTGACTCAACACCAAATAATGTGTTAAAACAATATTTTTTTGAATATTTATTAAGTAATTATTAAAGATAAAAAAGGAGAGAAAGATAACTTTATTAAAAATTAATTAAGGATTAACAATCTTGTGTGGAGTCCCTTGGGGAGGAGCGACCATAACATGATACAATTCTTCATTAAGATGGAGAGAAGTAGTTGAATCCGAAACTAGGGTCCTGAATCTAAATAAAGGAAACTGCGAAGGTATGAGGCACGAGTTGGCTATGGTAGATTGGGAACTTTACTAAAAGGATTGACGGTGGATAGGCAATGGATAATGTTTAAAGAACGTGTGCATGAATTACAACAATTATTCATTTCTGTCTGGTGCAAAAATAAAACTGGAAAGGTGGCTCAACTGTGGCTTACAAAAGAAGTTAGGGATAGTATTGGATCCAAAGAGGAGGCATATAAAATTGCCAGAAAAAGCAGCAAGTCTGAGGATTGGGAGCAGTTTAGAATTCAGCAAAGGAGGACAAAGAAGTTGATTAAGCGTGGGAAAATGAGAGTAAATTTGCGGGGAACATAAAACCTGACTGTAAAAGCTTCTATAAATATGTGAAGAGAAAAAGATTAGTGAAGACAAATGTAGGTCACTTACAGTTAGAGAGGGGGGAAATTATAAAGGGGAACAAAGAAATGGCAGAACGATTAAACACTTTGGTTCTGTCTTCACAAAGGAGGACACAAATAACCTCCCAGAAATGTTCGGGAACCAAGGGTCTAATGAGAGGGAGGAACTGAAGGAAATCAGTATTAGTAAAAAAAAAAATAGTGCTAGGGAAATTAATGGGGTTAAAGGCTGACAAATCCCCAGAGCCCGATAATCTACATCCCAGAGTTCTATAGGAAGTGGCCCTAGAAATAGTCGATGCACAGGTGGTCATCTTCCAAAATTCTGTAGACTCTGGAGCAGTTCCTACAGATTGGAGGGTGGCAAATGTAACCCCACTATTTAAAAAAGGAGGGAGAGAAAAAGCAGGAAGCTAAAGACCAATTAGCTTTACATCAGAGTATTATAAAGGATGTGATAGCAGAACACCTGGAAAGCATAAACGGGATTGGACTAAGTCAGCATGTGTTTACGAAAGGGAAATCATGCTTAACAAATCTACTGGAGTTTTTTGAGGGTATAACTAGTAGAATAGATAAGGGAGAACCAGTGGATGTGATGTATTTGGATTTTCAGAAGGCTTTTGATAAGGTCCCACATAGGAGACATAAGTGTGTAACATTAAAGCACATGGGATTGGGGGTAGTATACTGGCATGGATTGAGTATTGGTTGACAGACAGGAAACAGAGAGTAGGAATAAATGGGTCTTTTTCCGGGTGGCAGACAGTGACTAGTGGGGTACCACAGGGATCAGTGCTTGGGCCCCAGCTATTCACAACATATATTAATGACTTGGGTGGGGGAACTAAATGTAACATTTCCAAGTTTGCAGACAACACCAAGCTGGGGGGAAATGTTAGCTGTGAGGAGGATGCAAAGAGGCTGCAGTGTGATTTGGACATGTTGGGTGAGTGGGCAAATGCATGGCAGCTGCAGTATAACGTGGATAAATGTGAGATTATCCACTTTGGTTGTAAAAACAGAAAGGCAGATTATTATCTGAATGGTGATAGATTGGGAAAGGGGGAGGTGCGACGAGACCTGGGTGTCCTTGTACACCAGTCGCTGAAAGCAAGCATGCAGGTGCAGCAAGCAATTCGGAAGGCGAATGGTATTGTGGCCTTCATTGCTGGCTCCATTCCAGCTTTACGAGGCCTCCATCAGGATTTCTCAAAACAAGAGTCTGACCAGCATGAGTCCTTATCAAATTCTTCTCTCAGGCACTACGAGGCTGCCAGACTGTTTGATGGTGTCTCTCACCTGCCATCAATTAGGTTATACTGTCCATCAATTAAACTCCATCTTCTGATACCACACCACAGTGGACCACCCCATGTGCAATATTATCCATTGTCCTGGCTTGTAGTTCAAGAGTCATTGAATACCGTAAGAACTGACTTCTGTTTAAACAATGGGAGACAACTGTTATTTTCAAGAAAACAGTAGTTTAAACAAAACAACTGCTGTGCATGGCCTACCCTGACCGGCATGAAAACAAAAGGAAAAAGCTCTTGGGAAAAAGAAGTTCATAGTTAATACTAATTGCCATTGATTACATAATTGATTAATTACTTGACTTAATCAGAGTACAGTCACATTTAGTTTTAAATCAATGACTACAAAGTAACCTTTAAAAATTTACTACAGGTTTTCTTCAAAAAAAATCAAAAGCAAAAGCAAGGCAGAAGTAAAAAGCAAATAGAGTAGTGGCTGCAGGCCTCAGGCCTACAACTTGTTGAAAATTATGTAATGTTTCTTTAAATGCTTACCATTGATTATCTATCACCATGCTTTTTAATCTAATTTCCTTATCTACCTAAGCCAAATACCTATGTAATTGGCCTTATTTAAGTTCTATACAATAGCTTTAGACTTGGGTACAACTCTAGAATTTCACATTGCGTTTGAGAGTATTATGATCATTCTTCCTCAGAAGACTGAGATTACTAACTAACCTGCCTCATTACCCAAGATAAGATCTAAAATATCCTTTTGTCTGCTTGGTTCCACATGTTGATGCATTGCTATGGGAAGCTATCTTGAATATATTGTATGAACTCGTCCTCCAAACTAATATTGTCAATTTGAATTGTCCCATCTATATGAAGATTAAAGACCCCACAATTATTGCATTACCTTTATTACAAGCTCCTTTTATTTTTTGATTAATACTTTGTCCAACAGTAGAGCTACTGTCAGGGGCCTATAAACTACTTCCACCAGTGCTTTCTGTCCCTTGTTATTGCTTATCTCCAACCAGTATTCTACTTCCTGCTATCAGAGCCAGTATTCTTCCTCACTACTATCCTTATGTCATCATTTATTATCGGGGCTACCACTCTCCTTTCCCATTTCGCCTGTCTTTTGGAAATGTCAATACCCTGGAATGAAACCACATCCCTGTAATGGCTATTAGATAAAACCCATTTGACCTGCACGAAAAACAGGACAAATCTAATCCACCCTATCAGTCTACTCCCGATCATTAGCAAAGTGATGGAAGGGGTCATTAACAGTGCTATCAAGCGGCACTTGCTCAGCAACAATCTGCTCACTGACACTCAGTTTGGGTTCTGCCAGGGCCACTCAGCTCCTACCTCATTACAGCCTTGGTCCAAACATGGATAAAAGAGCTGAACTCCAGAGGTGAGATGAGAGTGACTGTCCTTGACATCGAGGCAGCATTTGACCGAGTATGGCGTCAAGGACCCCTAGCAAAACTGGAGTCAATGGGAATCGGAGGGAAAACTCTCTGCTGGTTGGAGTCATACCTAGCACAAAGGAAGATGGTTGTGGTTGTTGGAGGTCAATCATCTGAGCTCCAGGACATCACTGCAGGACTTCCTCAGGGTAGTGTCCTAGGCCCAACCATCTTTAGCTGCTTCATCAATGATGTTCCCTTCATCATCAGGTCAGAGTGGGCAGGTTCACTGATGGTACAGTGTTCAGCACCATTCGTGACTCCTTGGATACTTAAGCAGCCCATATCCGTATGCAGCAAGACCTGGACAGTATCCAGGCTTGGGCTGATAAGTGGCAAGTAACATTCGCAGCACACAAGTGCCAGGTAATGACCATTTCAAACAAGAGAGAATCTAATCATTTCTCGACGTTCCATGGCATTGCCATCGCTGAATTCCCCACTATCAACATCCTAGGAGTCACCATTGACCAGAAACTGAACTAGACCAGCCACATAAATGCTGTGGCTACAAGAGCAGGTCTGTGGCAAGTAACTCACCTCCTGTCTCCCCGATGCCTGTCCATCATCTACAAGGCACAAGTCAGGAGTGTGGTGGAATACTCTCCACAAGCCTGGATGGATGCAGCTCCCAACAACTTTCAAGAAGCTCGATACCATCCAGGACAAAGCAGCCCACTTGATTGGCATCCCATCCACCACCTTCAACATTCACACTCTCACCACCGACACACAGTGGCAGCAGTGTGTACCGTATACAAGATGCACTGCAGCAGCTCACCAAGGCTCCTTCAGCAGCACCTTCTAAACCCGTGACCTCTACTACCTAGAAGGACAAAAGCAGCAAATGCATGGAGACGCCACCACCTGCAAATTCTCCTCCAAGGCACATCCTGACTTGGAACTATATCGCCATTCCTTCACTGTCACTGGGTCAAAATCTTGGAACTCCCTTGCTAACACTACTGTTGGTGTACCTGCACCCAAAGGACTTCAGAGGTTCACGAAGCCAGCTTACCACTACCTTCTCCAGGGCAATTAGGGATGGGCAATAAATGCTGGCCTCGCAGCGATGCCCACATCCCATGAACGATTAAGAAAAAAAAATCCAAGACAAAGCAGCCCACTTGATCAGCACCTCATCTACCACCCTAACCATTCCACCACTGGCGCACAGTGGCAGTAGTGTGTACCATCTACAACATGCAGCAACTCCTTTAACAGCAGCTTCCAAATCCACAACCTCTTTCCACCTAAAAGGTCAAGCGCAGCAGATGTATTGGAATACCACGACCTGCAAGTTCCTCTCCAAATCACTCATCATCCTGACTTGGAACTTTATCACCATTCCTTCACTATCACTGAATCAAAATCCTGGAACTCCCTCCCTAACAGCACAGTGGGTGTACCTACACTACATTGATTGCAGTGATTCAAGAAGGCATCTCACTATCACGTTCGCAAGGGCGATTAGGGATGGGTAATAAATGCTGGCCTTGCCAGCCATGCTCACCCCGCAAGAATAATTTTTTTTAAAAACAGGACTTGTTAACCAATGAGGCGCATAGTGACACAGACAGATTGGTGAAATGGGAAGACATGTGGGAGATGAAATTTTACACCATGAAGTAGTAGGAGGAATACGGAGGCAGAAAAATGTAAATTATACAAGTTAAACGGGTGCAGGAACAGATAGACCTGGGAATGTATGTACACAAATTTTTGAAGGTGGCAGGACAAGTTGAGAAGGCTGTTTTTATTTAAAAAAAAAATGGGAGATGCAAAGAGTACAAAAGCAAATAAGTTCTGCTAAACCTGGTTTGGCCTCAATTGGAGTATTGTATTCAAATGCGGACACTACACTTTAGGAAGAATATTAGCACCTTGAAGAGGAGCTTTACTAAAATGGTACTAGGGGTGGGAGACTGAAGAAGCTGGTGTTGCTGTCTTTAGAACAGAGATGGTTAAGAGAAGATTTGACAGAAGTATTCAATAGAATGATAGTGGTATCCTGAACAGTTTTGATCGAGTAAATAAGGAGAAACTATTTTCAGTGACAGAAGGGTCAGTAACTCGGAGACAAACACAGATTTACAGTGGTTGGCAAAAGAAACCATAGAAAAGTCATGGCACAGAAAAAGGCCATTCAGCCCATCGTGTCTGTGCCGGCTGAACAAACTAGCTGCCCATTCTAATCCCACCTTCTGGCACAAGGCTGGTCCATAGCCTTGTATAGAAAAAAGAACCAGAGGTGACATGAGGAAGCATTTTTATATACAATCAGCTGTGATCTGGAATGCACTGCCTGAAAGGCTGTGAAACAGATTTAATAGCAACTTCTAAAAGAAAATTGAATATATTCTTGCAGGGGTATGGGGAGAAAGCTTGGGTGTGGGGCCAATGGATAGCTCTTTCAAAGAGCCGTCACAGGCATGATGGGCCAGTTGGCCTCCTTCTGTGCTGTATCATTCTCTCATTCTAATTGGTGGCAAGCAGTCAATTTAACAACCTGATGAATTACTTTGGAATATTTTTGAGTTGCTGTTCAAATGCCAGAAAATATATTTATTAGATTGAAAAATGAGGATGATGCTACAATAGATAAACTTGTGGCTTTGAACACAACATGTTTTTGTTGTGATGATGCGCCAATTTTCTCAACCCCCGCCCCCCCAAATCCCTACCACCTTGCTGCTGAATTGCAATCAACTTTTATATTGTTAGTTTTTAATTTCGATACATTAGGTGTCAGCCTTGCCTCAGTGGTTGCCTCTGAGTCAGAAGGTTGTGGGTTTAATTCCCATGATGTGAGCACCTAACCCAGACTGACACTTCAGTGCAGTACTAAAGAGCATGTTGCACTGTCGGAGGTGCCGTCTTTCAGATGAGACATTAAACTGGGGTCCTGTCCCCCCTGTCAGGTGAATGTAAAAGATCCCATGGCACTATGCAAGGAAGCGCAGGAGAGTTCTTCTTGTGTCCTAGCCAACATTTATCCCTTAACCAGCACCTCCAAAAGATTTTACCTGCTCTTGTATATCATTGCTGTTGGTGGAACCTTGCTGTGTGCAAATTGAATGCCACATTTCCGTACATTACAACAGTGGCTACACTTTAAATATACTTCATTGGCTGTGAAGTGCTTTTGGGCCATCCTGAGAACTTGAAAAACGCTATAAAAAAAAATACAAAATCTTACTTTCCTTTTGTCATGAAAACCCTATATACCAAAGGGGAGCCTTACATTCGAATTTTATTGGGAAAAATCTTACTTTATAAAAAAAAACTGGCAGCCAAGATGGGCACTGCAATTTACATTTGAAACACCAGAAGATTAAAACTGGAGACGAAAAGTCTCACCCAGCCTAGCCAGAACAATGGTTTCCTCTCAGGGATTGAATTACCTAGAATGGCTGCCTCTCAGGGATTGAATTACCTAGAATGGCCTTATCAACAGGGTTGTCAGGACCATCTGCACCCATTGACTTTGAAAGAGCCAACCCCCTCTCCAAGTCTGATTGGACATCTTGAAGCATGTCGCATCTTGAATCTGAGAAGATACCAGAAAAAACCTCATTAAAAAACCCAAAGGGCTTGAGAGAGTCATGTGACTGCCTGCACAGCTCTGGAGAGACTGTAAGCTTTGTCACACAAGACAGCAGAGAAAGATAACTGAAAAGCCATCAACGAAGCAGGTCTCTCTCACTCGCGCACTCGCTCTCTCTCACGCGCTCTCTCGCTCTCTCTCACCAGCAAGTATCAAGAGTAGGTCTGGCTGTGACTGGGAACCCCCTCAAGCCTGCAGACCACCACAGCCAGCAACCAGGGTACAAGAATCAACGCCCTCTTATGCCTTCAGGAGCCCTGAACAAAGCAAGCCCACCCCCGTGCATGTGGCCCAGGGAGGACTTCAGCAATACAATTTCAGCTGAGGACTATTGAACTCATAAACTGTATTTAATTTCTATTTATTCCGGACTTTAATCCAACCACCAAATCTGTTTTCCCTCTAATCTATTTGTATGTGTGTTTGTGCGTGAGACTCTTCTGTGAATGTGTAGCTTCTTTTTAGTATTTTTGACTGGGTTAGAGTGTTAAGAGTAATAAACTTGTATCTTTCCTGGTTAAACTCAAGAATCACATTAGGGAACAGGAGCAGGTGCTCACTGAGGTGGTAAGTTCAACCACTGTGTTAAAAATGGATAAACCCTTTTGTGTTCAAAGGAGAAAAGGGGCAAAAGGGGAGCTTGAGACCCCCTCCTTACCTGGCCGTAACACTTTGCAGTGTATCTTTAGATTCTCATATTTTGTTGCCCAGCTGTTATTGTGTCATGATGCTGGGACTGCCGGACATACCAGCTGGCAAGATGCAGTTATTTTTTTCTTTCCCTCATGTCAATAGTATGAGCCTGTAATGTATTTTCACATGTTGTGGAACCAGTTCACGTCATAAGATGCAACACTGAAGCCAAAATTAATCTTTCACTTTGGTATCTGAATATAGCCTTCGAAAATTAAAATGACTGCAGAGCTGCACTGTAAAAAGGAAGCTGTACTGGATTTAATGAGCCCTAGGGTGCTTGTTAGAAATATTGAAGTAATGTGAACACACGGAACCTGCTGTGTCATTGTCTGAAAGGAAGTGGGTAACAATTGTGTGAAGAAGCAAGATTCATTTCTTTCTTCTCCAGCGTATTACTGTGCTATAAGGGAAAAGGGCCGTTCATAGAGTCATTTACAGCGCAGAAGGAGGCCATTTGGCCCATCAAGTCCATACTGGCTCTCCATGGAGCTATGCAGTCAGTCCCTCACTTGATTCCTGTAGCCCTGCAAGTTTCTTCCTCTCAGGTGGCCATCCAACTTCTTGAAGTCATTGATCGTCTCTGCTTCCCCCATCCTGTGGGCAGTGAGTTCCTGGTCATTATCACCCGCTGCATAAAAAAAAGTGTTTCTCAGTAATCTATTGAGAACCATGTAACACTAAAATTACTGAAGGTCTAAGATGCAGGTAGTCCTTTGTGAGCTCACTGCTTTTCAGTTAAAGGACAGCTAAACACATGGCCAAGTCATTCTTATTTCCTCCTCCCTAATTGCTGTGAATGTTTCTTACTCATCTGTTAAGAATTCTGTTTATAGCTTTAGGTCATCTAAGTTGCTGCGACACTTTTTCTTTCTATAGCTAGCTGTGCCTAAGAGGTTTTATAGGTACTGACATCTGTTACATTGCAATTCTTAACCAGGTAGACAGGGGAGGATAATGTGGCATACCAGATTAACATTAATATTCAGGTCTTTGGCTTTGAATGTCAAAGCCAAACTTTTCCGGTTTCTGACCTTATTTTACTGATACTCGTGAGACCTGACAGAACGTGTCAGTCTTGGTGTCCACAGAGACTCACTTTACTGGGTCTTTCTGACTACCACCAGTCTTCAGAGCTCAGCAGGGTATCCAGCAAAAGCTTTGAGTTGGATTTGGTCCCTGCGTTTGGATCGTGACATGAATGTACAGACGCAGGTGGCCAGCTCAGCTGTCACACTGATCTCATGATAGGCTTTTTCAAATTTTCAGTTCTCTCCCAGAGTGCAGCTTTAGGTCAGGTCAGGGCTGGATAACCCTCATTTTTCTCCACCCAATTGGTGCATGTGCTTCAGAAACACTTATGGATAAACAGGTTTGGCTGCAGAACAAATCTATATGGTTCACCTGTTGTGTTGTCACTTATTACTGATGTCAAACAATGAGTATTTCACCCGTTTACTGGCGAGAAATTTGCAGCCAGTTGTGCATGTGCAGGTTGCGAGGATTAACATCATCGGTCTAAATGAGGGCACTTTTAGCTTCCTCTCCCACAACCCAGACCCTGGACACCGCAAAGTGTGAAATCGGTTTATGTTGGCTTAATTGTTTGCAGAAACCTAAAGTTTAGATTCAGTTTTGGATTACCTATGTTTCCAAATTGCAACTCAAGCAATAAAGGTGAATTCTGAATCTATAATATTTAAAGGGCTTTCGCCTTTAGGGTCCAGGGAGATCTGGTATAGCCATGGCTCAGTGGTAGTATTCTTGCTGCAAGAATTTGAGTAGAAAATCCAGATGACTCTCCAGTGTAGTACTGAGAGAATGCTGCACTTTTGGAGGTGCAGTCTTTCAGATGAGATGTTAAACCAAGATGTTAATGCCCCGTCTGGCCCCTCAGGTGGGCACCATTTTAAAGAAAAGTTTCTTCCCAGTAACCTGGCCAATATTTACCTCCCGGCCAAAATCATTGAAGAAGTTTACCTGATGGTTATCACTTTGCTGTTTATTGGAGCTTGCTGTGCGCAAAATTAGCTGTTGCATTTCCTGCCTTTCAACAGTGACCACACTTCAAAGGTACTTCATTGGCTGTAAAACACTTTGCGATCGTGAAGTACTTCTGAAGTGTAAATGCAGGTCTTTTTTTTAAAACAGAGACAGCAACGATAAAGTGACCTACATGTACCACTCTGAAGTTTACAGATACTGCTGCCTTCTAGTGTCATTATAGACTGCGGTTCAAGGAGTATCATTGTTACAATTCAGGTGCTCTCCAGGTACTTTCACAGTGCAAGCGACCACTTCCTATGAACTGAAGGGAGGGTTTAAACTAACTTGGCAGGAGTTAGTACTAGAGAGGAATACCAAGGTGCGCAGAATACTGAGAGAGACAGGTAACACTTGAGTTGGAAATAGTAAGTTATTAGGTGGATTCAGAGTAAGGGGGAAAGTAATAAAGTCTAAATTAGGTTTACTGTGCATGTTTGTGAATGCACAGACTGTGGCAGATGAGATTGGTGAGTTCCAGGTGCAGATAGCCACATGAAGATATAATGATCTGTCTTAAAGGAGGGCAGGACTGGCTATTAAATATTCTTGGATACAAGGTGTCCAGGAAAGTTAGGAAAAGGGTGGCCCTATTGATTAAGAAGGAGGATTAGATTAGAGATACAGCACTGAAACAGGCCCTTCGGCCCACCGAGTCTGTGCCGACCATCAACCACCCATTTATACTAATCCCACACTACCATATTCCTACCAAACATCCCCACCTGTCCCTATATTTCCCTGCCACCTACCTAAACTAGTGACAATTTATAATGGCCAATTTACCTATCAACCTGCAAGTCTTTTGGCTTGTGGGAGGAAACCGGAGCACCCGGAGAAAACCCACGCAGACACAGGGAGAACTTGCAAACTCCACACAGGCAGTACCCAGAATCGAACCCGGGTCCCTGGAGCTATGAGGCTGCAGTGCTAACCACTGTGCCACTGTGGCAGGGGAGAGCATTTTGGTGAAAGTGATCATAATTCAGTTAGTTTTAACATAATTATGGAAAAGGACAAAGATAGAACAGGAGTTAAAGTTCTCAATTGGGGTAAGGCGAATTTTACTAAACTGTAAAGTGATTTAGCAAAAGTGGACTGGAAACAGATACTTAAAGGTAAGAGTTAGAGCAGTGGGAGGCATTCAAAGGGGAGATTCGGGGGTTCAGAGTAAACGTGTTCCCACAAAGAAAAATGGTGAGATGGCCAAATCTAGAACCTCCCTGGATGTCAAGGAGTTTACAGGGTATGATGAGGAAAGCTTATGTCTGACACACAGCACTCAATACTACAGAAAGCCAAGAGGAGTATAGAAAGTGGAGGGGTGAAATCAAAAAGGAAATTAGGAAAGCAAAACGAGGGCATGAAAGAATATTGGCAAGTAAAATCAAGGAGAATCCAAAGATGTTTTATCAATACATTAAAAGTAAGACAATAACAAAGGAAAGAGTAGGACCCATAAAAGAACAATAAGATAACCTATGCATGGAGGCAAAAGATGTGGGTACGGTTCTTAATGAATACTTTGCATCTGTTTTCACAAAAGAAGGGGATGATGCAAACGTTGTAGTTAAGGAGGAGGAATGTGAAGTATTGAATGTGATCAGCATTATAAGTATTAATAGGATTAGCATCCTTAAAATTGGATAAATCACCAGGGCCGGATTAAGTATACTGCAGGCTGTTAAAAGAAGCCAGGGACGAAATAGTGGAGGGTCTGACCATTTTCCAATCCTCACTGGATATAGATGTGGTGCCAGAGGATTGGAGGTCTGCTAACGTTGTAGCTTTGTTTAAAAAGGGAGCAAGGGATAGATCAAATAATCATAGACCAATCAGTCTAACCTCGGTAGTGGGCAAATTATTGTACTCAATTCTGAGAGATAGGATAAACTGTCACTTAGAAAGGCACAGATTAATCAAGGATAGTCAGCATGGATTTGTTAATGGAAGGTTGTGTCTGACTAACTTGATTTAATTTTTTTGAGGAAGAAACAAGGTGGATTGTTGTGGGAAGTGCAGTTGATGTGATCTACATGGGTTTTAGCAAGGTTTTTGACAAGATCTCACATGGCAGACTGGTTAATAAAATAAAAGCCCTTGGGATCCAGGGAAATGTAGCAAGCTGGATCCAAAATTGGCAGGAAACAAAGGGTAATTGTTGATGGTTTTTCGTGACGGGAAGGCTGTTTCCAGTGGCATACCGCAGGGCTCAGTACTAGGTACTGTGCTTTTTGTGGTGTATATTAACAATTCGGATGTAAATGTAGGGGGAATGATCAACAAGTTTGCAGACGACACAAAAATTGGCCATGTGGTTGATAGCGAGGAGGACAGCTGTAGAGTAGAGGAAGATATCAACGGACTGGTCAGGTGGGCAGAAAAGTGGCAAATGGAATTTAACCTGGGGAAGTGTGAGGTGGTGCATTTGGTAGGTCAAACAAGGCAAAAAGGAATACACAATAAATGAGAGCATACTGAGAGATATAGAGGAAGTGAAGGACTTTGGAATGTATGTCCTTTCCTTTATTGGCCAAGGCATAGAATCTAAGAGTAGGGAGGTTATGCTGTAACTATATAAAACATTAGTTAAACCACAACTTGAGTACTGTGTGCAGTTCTGGTCACCTCAACACAGAAAGGACGTGGTTGCACCAGGGAGAGTACAGAGGAGATTTGCGAGGATGTTGCCAGGACTGGAAAATTGCTGCTGTGAGGAAAGATTGCATAGGCTGGGGTTGTTTTCCTTGGAATAGAGGAGGCTGAGGGGATATTCGATTGAGAGCTACAAAATTGTGAAGGGCCTGGATAGCAGAGAGGTCAGGGGGCATAGATTTAAAGTTTTTGGTAGAAGGATTCAAGGGGAGATGAGGAAGAGTTTTTTCACCCAGAGGGTGGTGGGGGTCTGGAGCTCACCGCCTGAAAGGGTTCAGAGGCAGAAAACCTCATCTCATTTAAAAGAAGTCTGGATGTGCACCTGAAGTGTCATAACCTCCAGGGCTACTGACCAAATGCTGGAAAATGGGATTAGGTTGGGTGGCTTTTTTTTTGGCCGGCAAAGACACAGTGGGCCAAGTGGCCTCTTTCTGTACCGTAAACATATGTTTCTATGCTTTCTATGGGACAAAATTAATAGTCACTTGGACAAATGCAGATTAATTAAGGAAAGCCAGCACGGATTTGTTAAGGGCAAATCGTGTTTAACTTGCTTGAGTTTTTTGATGAGTTAACAGAGAGGGTTGATGAGGGTAATGCTGTTGATGTGATGTACGTAGATTTGCAAAAGGCATTTGATAAAGTCCACATAAGAGGCTTGTCAGCAAAGTTCGAGCCCATGAAATAAAAGGGACAGTAGAAACATGGATACAAAATTGGCCGAGTGACAGAAAGCAGAGAGTAGTGGTTAATGGTTGTTTTTCAGACTCTAGCAAGGTTTATAATGGAGTTCCCCAGGGGTCGATGTTAAGACCCCTGCTGTTCCTGATATGTTAATTTTTTTTTATTCATTCATGGGATATGGGCGTCACTGGCGAGGCCAGCATTTATTGCCCATCCCTAATTGCCCTCGAGAAGGTGGTGGTGAGCTGCCTTCTTGAACCGCTGCAGTCCATGTGGGGTAGGTACACCCACAGTGCTGTAAGGAAGGGAGTTCCAGGATTTTGACCCAGCATCAGTGAAGGAATGGCGATACAGTTCCAAGTCAGGATGGTGCGTGGCTTGGAGGGGAATTTGCAGGTGGTGGTGTTCCCATGCATTTGCTGCCCTTGTCCTTCGAGTTGGTAGAGATCGTGGGTTTGGTAGGTGCCCTCTAAGGAGCCTTGGTGCATTACTGCAGTGCATCTTGTAGATGGTACACACTGTTGCCACTGTGCGTCAGTGGTGGAGGGAGTGAATGTTTGTGTATGGGGTGCCAATCAAGTGGGCTGCTTTATCCTGGATAGTGTCGAGCTTCTTGAGTGTTGTTGGAGCTGCACCCATCCAGGCAATTGGAGAGTAGTCCATCACACTCCTGACTTGTGCCTTGTAGATGGTGGACAGGATTTGGGGAGTCAGGAGGTGTGTTACTCGCCACAGGATTCCTACCCTCTGACCTGCTCTTGTAGCCACAGTATTTATATGGCTACTCCAGTTCAGTTTCTGGTCAATGGTAACCCCTAGGATGCTGATAGTGGGGGATTCAGCGATGGTAATGTCATTGAATGTAAAGGGGAGATGGTTAGATTCTCTCTTATTGGAGATGATCATTGCCTGGCACTTGTGTGGCACGAATGTTAATGACCTAGACCTTGCTGTAGAGGGCACAATTTCAAAATTTACGAATGATACAAAACTTGAAAGTACTGTGAACTGTGAGGAAGATAGTGCAGAACTTGAAAAGGGCATACAGGTTGGGGGAATGGGCGGACAAGTGACAAATAAAATTTCATGGGGAGAAATGTGAATTGATTAATTTTGGTAGAAAGAACATGGAGCGACAGTATAAAATAGAAGGTTCAATTCTAAAGGGGTGCAGGAGCAGAGGGACTTGGGTGTATATGTGCACACATCACTTGAAGGTGGCAGAACAACTTTAGGGATGGGCAATAAATGCTGGCCTAGCCAGCAGCGCCCACATCCCACAAATGAATTTTTAAAAAAGTCGAGACCGTGGCTAATAGAGCATACAGCATCCTAAGCTTTATCATAGCATCATAGAGTACAAAAGCAAGGAAGTTATGTTAAACTTGTATAGAGCACTGGTTTGGCCTCAGCTGGAGTATTGTGCCCAGTTCTGAGCATCACACTTTAGGAAAGATGTGAAGGTGTTGAGAGGGTACAGAAAAGATTCACGAGAATGGTTCCAGAGATGGGGAACTTCAGTTACTTAGATTGCAGAAGTTGTCCTTGGAGAGAAGGTTGAGGCGATTTGATAGAGGTATTCAAAATCATGAGGGCCTGGACAGAGTAGATAGGGAGAATTATTGGAAGGATCGAGAACCCGAGAGCACAGATTTAAGGTAATTGGCAAAAGAAGCAATGGCGACATTAGGAAAAGCTTTTTCTCGCAGCGAGCAGTTATGATTTGGAGTGCACTGCCTGAGAGTGTGGTGCAGACAGGTTGAATTGAGGCATTCAAGAGGGAATTGGATTATTATCTGAAAAGGAAGAATGTGCAGGTTATGGGGAGAAGGCAGGGAATGGCAGTAGGTGAATTTCTCCTTCAAAGAGCCAGCACAGACACAATGGGCCAAGTGGCCTCATGTGCTGTAACCATTCTATGATTTCATGATTCTAACTGATCTTGAAATTTGCTTGCACTGTATGGGGTGGGGGAGGGGGGGTTGGTGGTGAAATCTGTTGACTGTATGTTCCTGGAAACAACTTCTGGCCAAATATCAATCTTATAATGAATCTCAGGTTAGAATCTATAAATCATATTTATTGAGAAAGAAATTAAACAGAATAAGAGCTTCCTTTAGCTGGGATAAAAGTCTTCTCTGATATGCTGCAAGAGTTTGGGACATTTCACTTCCTGGTAGGCAGAGGCTTTTGCCTCTAATCAGTCTCACTGAGAGAGGCCATGGAATGGTTGTTATGGAAGATGCATTTGCACAAGAAAGGATGCTACTTTGAGTTTGGGCTGAGTCCTGTTCGACTTTTACTCTGGATTTGGCTGTGCTATGCTGACTTGGAAGTGCTTGGGGCTGACACTGGATGCTTGAACTGGGAAGCGTTCCAATTCACAGTATCAGCAGCCCTTATCTTGATGATGTGATGAGAACAAGGAGATCCCACAACCAACTGCCTAGATCAATGCTCTGCAGTCCTGCCACATCCAGTCGTGAATGGTGGTGGACAATTAAACAACTAACCGGAGGAGGAGGCTCCAAAAACATCCCCTTCTTAATGATGGGGGAGCCCAGCACATTCGTGCAAAAGATGAGGCTGAAGCATTTGCAGCCATCCCCGGCCAGAAGTGCCGAGTGGATGATCTGTATTGACCTCTTCCTGAGGACTCCACCATCATAGATGCCTGTCTTCAGACAATTCAGTTCACTCAACGTGATATGAAGAAATGGCTGAAGGCACTGGATACAGCAGAGGCTTTGGGCCCTGACAATATCCCAGCTATTGTACTGAAGACTTGTGCTCCAGAACTAGCCATGCCTTTAGCCAGCTGAACAGTGCAACTACAATACAAGCATTTATCCAACAATGTGGGACATTGCCCAGGTATGTCCTGTTCACTAAATGCAGGACAAATCCAAACTGTCCAATTAGCACCCCATCAGTCTACTCTCAATCGTCAGCAAAGTGATGGAAGGTGTCATTGATAGTGCTATGAAGCTACACTTACTCATCAATAACTTGCTCATCATTGTTCATTTTGGGTTCCACCAGGGCTACTCAGCTCCAGAACTCATTACAGCCTTGGTCCAAACATGGACGAAAGAGCTGAAGTGAGAATGATTGCCCTTGACATCAACGCAGCATTTCACAGAGAGTGGCACCAAGGAGCCCTAGCAAAATTGAAGTTAATGGGAATGAGGGGGAAATTTTTTCACTGGTTGGAGCCATATCCAGCACAAAGGAAGATGGTTGTGGCTGTTGGAAGCCAATCATCTCAGCCCCAGGACATCGCTACAGGAGTTCCTCAGGTTAGTGTCCTAGGCCCAACCATATTCATTCAGCTGTTTCCCTCCAACATAAGGTCAGAAATGGGAATGTTCGCTGATGATTGCACAGTGTTCAGTACCAATTGCAACTCCTCAGACACTAAAGCAGTCCCTGCCCACATATAGCAAGACCTGGACAACATTCAGGTTTGGATTGATGATTGGCAAGTGGCATTCTCACCACAGAAGTGCCAGGCAATGACTACCTCCACAAGAGAGAATTTAACCATCTCCCCTTGCCTTTCAACAGCATTACCATTGCTGAAACCCCACCATAAACATCCTGGGGGTTATCATTGACCAGAAACTGAACTGGACTAGCCATATAAATACTATGGCTACGAGAACAGGTCAAAACTGGAAATTCTGCAGCAAGTGACTCATCTCCTGACTCCCCAAAGCCTTTCCACCATCTATAAGACACAAATCAGGAGTGTGATGGAATACTCTCACTTGCCTGGATAAGTGCAGCTCCAACAATACTCAAGAAGCTCAACACTATCCAAGATAAAGCAGTCCATTTGATCAGCACCCCATCCACCAACTTAAACATTCACTCCCACCACCACCGGTGCACTGTGGTTGTAGTGTGTACTATATAGAAGATGCACTGCAGCAAGTCACCAAGGTCCTTTGACAGCACCTTTCAAACCCGCAGCCTAGATGAACAAGGGCAGCAGATGCATGGGAACACTACCACCTGAAGGATCCCCTCCAAATCACTCGCCATCCTGACTTGGAACTATATCATTGCCACTGGGTCAAAATCCTGGAACTCTCTCCCTAACTACACTCTGAAAATTAGGGATGTACACTAAAGCCACCCACTTCCCAAGGTTGTGGTTAGCATCCTTCCATTTACGAAAGATGATGGACATACAGCAAACAATCCATTTAGGTGGGATGTCTTCTCTTGATGCACCTTTTGCTGATGGCTGTGAAGAACAGTGCTTGAGAGGGCAGGTTCTGCCACAATTGTTGCACATGAAGCTGCCAAATGATGCTGTGAGTTGTTGTTCATGACGTTGGCACCTAATGGTCGTCATGGTAGTGCACACCAGTCCACAGGATGTGTCGCCATTTTCCTAGCCAGCGACTCCCAGGTGCGATAGTCGACATTTAGGGCTTTCATGTCACTCTTGCAAGCATCCTTGAAGCGGAGCTTTGGGCACCCCACTGGTCGTCTGGCCCTGGCTACCTCACCATACAGAAGGTCCTTGGGTATGCGACCGTCTTCCATACTGCGGACATGTCCCATCCACCGATGCTGCTTTTGTTTGATTAAAGCCAACGCACCTGGGAGCTCTGCCTTTGAGAGGGCTGCCGCATTTGTGATTTTGTCCTGCCCAGGATAGACCCATAATGCGCCGCAGACAGCGAAGATGGAAATTATTGAGCTTCTTTTCCTGATAGCTGTAAGTCACCCATGTTTAACAGCCATACAGCAAGGTGCTGAGAACAGAGGCCTTATAAACCATCAGCTTGGTGTTATCCCATGCGCGTCTCAAGAGTCGGCCAAAGGTGATAGCTGCTTTCCCTGTGCGTGTATTGAGCTCTGCATTAAGGGACAGACTGTCTGTCACCATTTACCCAAGGTAGCAGAATTTTCTAGCCACTTCCAGTGACTATTTAGTGTTGTCAGGGGAAGAGGTGCAACATCTTGTCCCGTGATGCTTTTCTTGACGCTTATAGTCAAGGAGAACAAGTTACAGGCACAGGAGAGACAGTCCATGAATCTTTGTAGCTGAGTTTCCGCATGAGCGCAATATAATCAGCGTAGAAGAGTTCTCTGATCAGGACACAATGTGATTTTGTCTTCACTTTCAGCCTTGATAGATTGTAGAGCTTGCCGTCTGACCTAGTGTACAAGTAGACTCCTTCCATATCTACAGGGAAGGCGAAGGTCAGGCGCATGGAGAAGAGGATGCCAAACAGAGTGGGGGCTAGGACACGACCCTGTTTCACTTCATTCTCCACTCGAAACTGTCGGAAGTGGAGCCATCAAACTGTACAGTGCACACTGTCCTGGAAGGAGTGGACCTTCAACATTCACTCCCTCCACCGCCAAATGTACATTGGCAGCAGTGTACTATATACAAGATGCACTGCAGCAACTCACCAAGGCTCCTTCAACAGCACCTTCCAAACGCGTGACCTTTTTCACCTAGAAGGACAAGGGCAGCAGATGCATGGGAATACCACCACCTGCAAGTTCCCCTCCAAGCCACACATCATCCTTAGTTGGAACTATATCACCATTCCTTCGCTGTCACTGGGTCAAAATCCTGGAACTCTCTCCCTAACAGCACTGGTGCTCCTACACCCCAAGGACTGCAGCAGTTCAAGAAGGCAGCTCACCACCACCTTCTGAAGGGCAATTAGGGGTAGGTAATAACTGCTGGCCTAGCCAGCGACTCCCACATCTCCCAAATGACTTTTAAAAAAAAAACTCCTGAAAACCCACTGCCTGTGCAAATCAAGGGTCTAATATCCATTTCCGGCTCTGTTTGCCAAATGAGTTTGGACTGAACTTGCTGCAGTCAATTTTCTCAGGTGCACATGAGCAATAGCTTAAAGCCCCTACACAGTTTGATTTTCCTGCTGCACTCGTCTACATCATCCAAGCTGCTCCCTCAGCAAATGGCAAGCTGCATCTGGGCCCATGACTGTCCGCTGCAGCTTATTAGCATTAAATAAATAAGGTTGACGGACCAACTTTCTGTGATCCTGCAGACAGCTTTTTTTTATTCTTTCATGGGACATGAGTGTAGCTGGCAAGGCCAGCATTTGTTGCCCATCGCTAATCGTGAATAGCTACCTGTTCATCCTCAGCCGCTTAACCTTGTTCATCCTGGCTTGGTTAGTGCAGACTAACTTGCCTCCAGCATTCTCTTGTAAACAATGATATTGGAAACCTTCTGTTTGCGATAGCTTATTAATGGCTATGCATATTTACATAGCTATGAGCTACAGATGGTGAGGCTCCTGGTCCAGATAATATATGTATTCCATCTGGCTACTCCCAGCTGTACAGTGATTCTGATTCTACAGTAACCATTTTCAGGTGATCACAACACAGGCCAGATAAACAGACTCCCATGAAAAAATGTTAACAAATCTTGTGATTTGAAATGAAACAGATCTCCACTCTTGTCATGACTTGATTGCATACAATGAACAGGCCGAGGGATTTAACACTGAGCCAGTCCTCTGTCACTTTGCTCGCATTTCGGCGCTATGTTGAGTCACGACACAGCATGCTGACACTGTGAGCAGTTCGAGCTTGTTCGACAGGACTGCAGAGCGGTGGTGATTCCACCAGTAAAGTGAGCCTCTGCTGCCACAGGTTGTCTGATGGTTGGACCGTTCATATTGGAGAGTGGGTGAGATCTGCATGTTAGCAGTCGTTAATAAGATAAAAGTACCGTTAGGTGTCTTCCATGGATAAGTGCAGAAAACCACTGTACTAATTGAAAAGATAAGTAAGCAACAAAAGAGCTTCATTTAGTAGTGGTTCCTCTTTTTAGTTCAAGCATGTAGAGTAATGAAAACTATACTTTGTAATCTTTATTTTATTTCATATTTACATTTACCACTGACATTATAGAGTCATAGAGAGATACAGCACCGAAACAGGCCCTTCGGCCCACCGAGTCTGCACCGACCATCAACCACCCATTTATACTAATCCTACATTAATCCCATTTTTCCCTCTCACATCCTCACCTTCCCTCAATTCTCCTACCACCTACCTACATTAGGGGCAATTTTTACAATGGCCAATTTACCTATCAACCCGCAAGTCTTTGGCATGTGGGTGGAAACCGGAGCACCCGGAGGAAACCCACACATTAAAAACCTTTTGCTCCAGTTTTTTCCCATTACTGTTCTGGAGGTCGTCTCAGGCTGGGTTGCAGTTCCCTATGCAGGTGTGCCTTTTCTGTATCTTTACAGTGACTTTCTTGGACAGGTGAGCCTGAACAAGGAGTATTTACAGGACATTTGAACACAGGGCTAAGCACAACTCTTGCCTCACCTGATAGTATTTCTATTGGACTACCAACAGAGGTCATATTGGCAAGAAGCCTGTCCTTTTTTTTCATTATTAACTCGAAGAGGCACTGTGGCTTCTTAAACACCTTTGCTGCTGCCCTAGATCAGAGCTTGCAGCTCAGCACAAACCTCTGGCCTGTATGGTTTGGTACCAGGCTTCACAGTGCATTTATCAATTTGGCATTAGGGAATCTGCAACATTTTCTTTGTAGCAGAAGCCCGCACCTGTCACAAAATTTGGTTTAAAAAATCAGTATGGGTTTTATATGAATTATTCCATTGATTTAAGATATATACATTTGATCGCCGCAAATTCTTTCAATCAATCTTGGACTTCCATGATTATTCTATTCTCAGAACATAAGAAATAGGAGCAGGAGCAGGCCATTGGACCCTTTGAGCCATTCAGTAAGATGGCTCCACCATTCAGTAAGACCATGACTAATCTTCTACCTCAACTCCACCTTCCCACACTACCCCTATATCCCTTAATTTCCTTTATTACCTAAAAATCAAGACCTCTGTCTTGAATATTCTCAATGACTGAGCATCCACAGCCCTCTTGAGGTAGAGAATTCTAAAGATTCGAAACTGTTTGAGTGATGAAATTTCTCCTCATCTCAATTCTAAATGGCCAATCCCTTATTCTGAAACTGTGACCCTGTGTTCTAGATTCCCGAGCCAGGGAACATATCCTCGAAGCATTTACCCTTTCAAACCCCTTAAGAATTTTATATACTTCAATGAGATCACCTCTCATTCTTCTAAATTCTAGGGAATATATTCTGCTCAATCTATCCTCAAAGGACAATCCTCTCATCCCAGGAATCAGTTCAGTGAACCTTCGTTGGACCCCCTCTAAGTCAAGTATATTCCTCCTTAGGTAAGGGACCAAAACCTTATAGTTTTCCAGATCTAGTCTCAACAGGACCCTAGTAAGACTTCTTTACTTTGTACTCAACTCCCTTTGTAATAAAGGCAAACACACCATTCGACTTACTAATTACTTGCTGTACCTGCATGTTAACTTTCTGTGATTCAGTGAAAATGCTAATTTTGTTCTCTTTCTGATCAAAAATTCATAAACTTCAAAATATAAGGACATTTACTTTCATCCTGTTGTCTGCTGTCCTGACTGGAAGACCAGTTGCTGTTGTTTTTAGTCTAAAAATCATGAACAGTAGTCTAACTGAACAAGAAGGCATCTGCCTTGGCTCAGTGGTCGCACTCTTGCCTCTGAGCCAGAAGGCTGTGGATTCAAGTTCCATTCCAGAGACTTGAGCACAAAATCTAGGTTGACACTCCAGTGCAGTACTGAGGGAGCGGTGCACCTTCGGATGTGACACTGTGAACTGAGGTCCCATCTGTCCTCTCGGGTAGACGTCAAAGATTTGAAATTCAGCGGCAGTCTCCCAGTGTCCTGGCCAATATTTATTCTTCAAACAACATCTGAAACAGATAATCTGATCATTTGTTTCATTGCTGTTTATGAAACCTTGCTGTGCACAAATTAGTTGCTGTATTTCGTACATTACAAGAGGAACTACATATCAAAAGTATTTCATTGGCTGCAAAGTGCTTCAGGATGTCTTGAAGTCGTGGAAGAAGTTATATAAGCACACTACTTTCTTTCTCTTTCTCTATTTTATTTTCACTGGTTTCATAAAGCAGAAACTGAGCTTGTGCACATTTTGTGAGCAATAATGAGCATAAACCCATCTCATACCATCCTGTTGATACAGGGCATTGATTCTTGTTCTGTGATTTTTTTTTTCCCTTATATATTTTAATTTAGAACTGCGAATTTTGAGTTGACCTAAATAAAATTATTACTGTGTGCATGGGATTTGATTCCACCTTATAGTCTAACTATGCCCCCATTATTTTTGTAGCTGTTATGAAAAACAAATTGAAATTGCAGCCTAACCAATGGCCCCTGAACAAATGTAGTTAGAAAGTTATCCAAGAGTTATTAACATCAGCTTTGTATGGGACATTACATAAAATTACAAAAAAAAAGCAGTGCAGAAACAGGCCATTCGGCCCAACCAGTCCATGCTGGTGTTTATGCTGCACGCTAGCTTTGTCATCTAACTCCACCACCATAGCCCTCAATTCCCTTCTCCCTGATATGCTTATACAGGTTCCCCTTAAATGCATCTATACTATTCACCTCAACCACTCCCTGTGGTTAGGGATTCTACATTCTCACCACCCTATGGATAAAGAACTTTCTTCTGAATTCTCTATTTGATTCCTTAGTAACCATCTTATATTAATGGCCTGTAGTTTTGCTCTTCCCCACAAGTGGAAATACTCTGTGTCTACTCTTATCAAAACCAGCCTGTTTATCCTTTCCTAATAGGTGCAACCTCACTGTTCAGCAGCATTCGCAACTCCTCAGATACTGAAGCAGTCAGTCCATGTCCAGATAGGCTGATAACTGGCAAGTAACATTCATGCCACACAAGTGACAGACAATGACCATCTCGAACAAGAGAGAATCTAACTATCTGCCCTTGATGTTCAATGGCATTACCATCACTGAATCCCCCACCATCAACATCCTGGGGGTCACCATTGACCAGAAACTGGACGAGCCACATAAATGCTGTGGCTACAAGAGCAGGTCAGAGGCTAGGAATTATGTGGCGATTAACTTAGCTCCTGTCTCCCCAATGTCTGTCCACTATCTACAAGGCTCAAGTCAGGACTGTGATGGAATACTTGCAGCTCCAACAACACTCAAGAAGCTCAACATCATCCAGGACAAAGCAGCCCGCTTGATTGGCATCCCATCCACCACCTTCAACATTCACTCCCTTTCCCACCGACGGATAATGTGTACCATCTACAAGATGCACTGCAGCAACTCACCAAGGCTCCTTCGACAGCACTTTCTAAACCCGCGACCTCCACCACCTGGAAGGAAGGGCAGCAGATGTATGGGAACGCCATCACCTGCAAGTTCCCCTCCAAGCCACACATCATCCTGACTTGGAACTATATCATTGTTCCTTCACTATCGCTGGGTCAAAATCCTAGAACTCCGTTCCTAACAGCACTGTTAGTGTACCTAAACCCAAAGGACTGCAGCAGTTCAAGAAGGCAGCTCACCACCACCACCTCAAAGGCAATTAGGGGTGGACAATAAATGCTGGCATAGCCAGCGATGACCACATCGCGCGAACAAATCCAAAATATCTTGTAAATCTTTTCTGCTACTTCTGCAGTACCTCTATATTCTTTTTATAATATGGCCACAAGAGCTGTACAGTGTCTTTGAGAGTGGTCTAACCCTGTTTTCAATACAAGTTTAGCACAACTTCTCTAGAAATAAACCTTAGTGCTTGGTTTGCTTTTTGTCTGACCTTTATTAACCTGTGTCGTTACTTTCAGTGATTTGTGTATTTCTGCTCTCAGATCCCTTTGCTCCTCGACCGAATTTAGATTCTTCTTTTCCATGTAATATGTGACCTCCTTATTTTTCTTAGACAAGTGTGAGGTATTACATTTTACTATGTTGAAATTCATTTGCCAATTATATGCCCGTTTTGCAAGTTTATTGATGTTTTCTTGCATTTGTCCATGACAGTGTTGATAGGAGTGACCACCATACAGTCCTTAAGGAGACGAAGTCCCGTCTTCACATTGAGAACATGCCCCATTGTATTGTGTGGCACTACCCCCTGTTACGAACAGGTGAGAGAGGTGTCTAGGGGTCTTTCTGAACCTTAACCTGGTCTTATGGTAACAGGGTTTAATTTTAAAAACACTGTTTTCAGCTCCCCCTTGGTGAATCCTTGTTCACCGCTTTCCAATTATAAGGCAAATAAATGAGCACAACCAGGCTTTATTAGGTTTAAAGAAGAAAAGTGAAATTTATTAAAACGTAAACTCTAATTCGGTTAATGCCTACGGATACACGCCGTGCCCCACGCTAGCATACATAGGCGATAGACACGCGGGGCGGCACAGTGGCGCAGTGGTTAGCACCGCAGCCTCACAGCTCCAGGGACCCGGGTTCGATTCCGGGTACTGCCTGTGTGGAGTTTGCAAGTTCTCCCTGTGTCTGCGTGGGTTTTTTCCGGGTGCTCTGGTTTCCTCCCACAAGCCAAAAGACTTGCAGGTTGATAGGTAAATTGGCCATTATAAATTGTCACTAGTATAGATAGGTGGTAGGGAAATATAGGGCCAGGTGGGGATGTTTGGTAGGAATATGGGATTAGTGTAGGATTAGTATAAATGGGTGGTTGATGTTCGGCACAGACTCGGTGGGCCGAAGGGCCTGTTTCAGTGCTGTATCGCTAAAAAAAAATAGAGACAGAAAAGAGAGTGGAAGAAAAAATCAAGAGGTTTGAGGCACTATCTGAAGAGTTTCTTGTTACTGTGCTTCGAGCTCACCAAAGTCCTTTTGTAGGTAATTCTTGCATTTCTTTGGGACCCAGTATTCTTCTTAAACCTTGTTCACTGTAGGAGACTTTTCTCTCTTGGGGTTCCTGTGTCTTCAATGGATTCCAAAGCTGGTGAGAAAGAGATGAGCAGACAGGAGAGAGGACTTTGCAGTCCAGGAGCAAACAGCTTTCTGAGTTCAAATTCTCTGTGGCAAGTTCAAATTAAAAAAAACTCCAACAGCCAGTTAGTCATGTGACTAAACTGGTCTGACCACGTCTTCTGTGTATTGGGGGAGCAGGTTCCTTTGTTCCAACACTGTCTGCTAGTATGCAAAAAAGGTCTTTCTAGCGAGGGGCCTGGCAACACTTGTGATAGGCCCTCTTTTCTTCCCAGCAACAATTTTAAGCTTAATGCCCATGTGGCAAAATCATGTGCCTCATTCTTGGCAGGTGGGGGCCCCCACACCCAGGGGAATGAAATGTGATTTGAAAAAAAAAGGCTCATTTCATTAAAACGTTTGAGAGAAATATTAGATACAGAAAGAAAAACCATGCATTTCTCTCATTCATTTCTATTCATTCATAACTCTTAAAGCTTATTAAAATAGTCTTTTCTGGGTGACAGTGCTGCTTTAACTTCCCCTTTTTTGGCATCCCACGAGCCATGGGGTTCTTTGGGAAGCTTTTCTTCAGTTTCTTCATTGCCATGACTGCCTAGGGTTTTGTTCCTGTTGAGGTAATTTTTTTTGCAGGAGAAGTAGTAATGGGCGGGCATATCCTGAACACACTTTCAGTGCGTTGGTGAGGCATGCAAAGGCTTTTGGCTTCAGGGGATGGGTGGTTCCCTTTTTGTCTGACTGTGGGGGAGGATTCTTTTTTAATCTCCCCTTTGTTCTCTGGGACATTCCTACCTGCAGGTACATGTGCAGATTTGACTGCCCTCTCCTGTGGCACTTCGACTGGGTGAGGCATTACCCTCATGGTTTCTGTGCCCCCAGACGTCTTTCTTTGTCTCTGCAGGTTCCTGCAAATGCCGTTAGCAACTCTGGTGGGGTTCTTCCAAAGTCTGCATTTACATAGGAGGATGTGAGGTCTAACCTTTCAAACTTTTCGGGGTTGGCTGACCAGACCTGATCAGATACTGAAGCAGTCTGTGTAGAAATGCAACAAGACCTGGACAATATCCAGGCTTGGGCTGATAAGTGGCAAGTAACATTTGAGCCACACAAGTGCCAGGCAACGACCATCTCCAACAAGAGAGAATCTAACCATCTCCCCTTGACATTCAATGGCATTACCATCGCTGAATCCCCCACTATCAACATCCTAGGGGCTACCATTGACCAAAAACTGAACTGGAGTAGCCATATAAATACCGTGGCTACAAGAACAGGTCAGAGGCTAGGAATCCTGCGGCGAATAACTCATCTCCAGACTCCCCAAATCCTGTCCAGCATCTACAAGGCACAAGTCAGGAGTGTGTGATGGAATACTCTCCACTTGCCTGGATGGGTGCAGCTCTAACAACACTCAAGAAGCTCGACACCATCCAGAACAAAGCAGCCCGCTTGATTGGCACCCCATACACAAACATTCACTCACTCCACCACCGACGCACAGTGGCAACAGTGTGTACCATCTACAAGATACACTGCAGCAATGCACCAAGGCTGCTTAGACAGCACCTTCCAAATCTGTGACCTCTACCACCGAGAAGGACAAGGGCAGCAAATGCATGGGAACACCGTCACCTGCAAGTTCCCCTCCAAGTCACACATCATCCTGACTTGGAACTATATCGTTGTTCCTTCACTGTCGCTGGGTCAAAATCCTGGAACTCCCTTCCTAACAGCACTGTGGGTGTACCTACCCCACATGGACTGCAGCAGTTCAAGAAGGCAGCCCACCACCACCTTCTCAAGGGCAATTAGGGATGGGCAATAAATGCTGGCCTAGCCAGCGACACCCACATCCCATGAATGAATTTTTTAAAAAGACCATAGGGGTTTTCATCCGGGATTCCACCCGGACTTCCTATAACTGTCCCTCTTGGTCACTTTTTTCACTTCTCTTTCTAAACTTTTGCCAGCCGTGTGCATACCTGTCCCCTTTTGTTCTTAGCCGGGGTTCCTTACAGTTCACCAGCCCTCTTCTGGAGGGTCCTCCTAACACCGGTACAGGACTTAGGGGTGCTGGTTTCACTGTAGTTGGGGTTTCCCCTCAACCTGGCACATATGGCGACTCCTGCAGTATTCCACCAGATCTTTGTGGAGTTTTGGCCAGTCAAACTACTGCCTTATGCGGGCTTTGTTCTATCGTATACCAGCATGTACAGCTACTGTAGTCTAGTGGGCCCTTCTTAATATTTCTCGCCGGTACCTCTGTGGCACCACTAACTGGTGAACTACTGCCCACTGCTTGCCCTCAGGTCTGTGAGGAGCACTCCACTTCCTCATCAGTACCTCATTCTTTAAATACTAGCAATCAGGGACTCCCTCTGCTTCACTTTCAGACTGGGCAGCCTGTGCTAACTCTCGCAATACTGGGTTGGCTCGCTGAGCCTCAGCCAGGAAAAATCTATTTAATTCATTCACTGGGTCTCCTAACTTTCCAAAGAAAGTCTTGGACAGGCAGACCTCATGGTCATTTCCTGCAGTGCCAATTCAGTCTGCTCTGGGGGAGCTGGTTTGATCATGGCCTGATCCACTACACATTCAGGGAAACTGCAGGGGACCATCTCCTGCCACGACCCTGTCTCTCTGACCTCCTGCACTCTTTCTTTCACTACTGGGGAGATTACCACCTTCACCCCTGCCAGATAATTACCTTGGAGTAGGTCAACCCCGTCCACAGGCAAACTAGGGACAATCCCTACTGTCACCGGTCCCGAAACTGGGTCGCACTCGAGATGCACCTGGTGTACAGGTACAGGCATTCACTGCCCACCAATACCATTCACCACCATTTTGCTGTTCACTGCATTCTCGAGGGGAAAGGTCAGGCCTTTTCCCAGTAAAAGGGATCTAGTGGCCCCTGTGCCCCTGAGAATCACTATGGGCTTGCTTGTAAACGAGTACTTTGCATCGGTATTCACCGAGGAGAGGGACATGACGGATGTTGAGGTTAGGGATAGATGTTTGATTACTTTCGGTCAAGTCGGCATAAGGAAGGAGGAAGTGTTGGGTATTCTAAAAGGCATTAAGGTGGACAAGTCCCCAGGTCCGGATGGGATCTATCCCAGGTTACTGTGGGAAGCGAGAGAGGAAATAGCTGGGGCCTTAACAGATATCTTTGCAATATCCTTAAACACGGGTGAGGTCCCGGAGGACTGGAGAATTGCTAATGTTGTCCCCTTGTTTAAGAAGGGTAGCAGGGCAAATCCAGGTAATTATAGACCGGTGAGCCTGACATCAGTGGTAGGGAAGCTGCTGGAGAAGATACTGAGGGATAGGATCTATTCCCATTTGGAAGAAAATGGGCTTATCAGTGATATGTTGGTAAGACATGACCTTCCCTGCACAAAACCATGTTGCTTAATAGAATTCTTTGAGGAAGTGACAAAGTTGATTGATGAGGGAAGGGCTGTAGATGTCATATACATGGACTTCAGTAAGGCATTTGATAAGGTTCCCCATGGTAGGCTGATGGAGAAAGTGAAGGCGCATGGGGTCCAAGGTGTACTAGCTAGATGGATAAAGAACTGGCTGGGCAACAGGAGACAGAGAGTAACAGTGGAAGGGAGTTTCTCAAAATGGAGACGTGTAACCAGTGGTGTTCCACAGGGATCCGTGCTGGGACCACTGTTTGTGATATACATAAATGATTTGGAGGAAAGTATAGGTGGTCTGATTAGCAAGTTTGCAGACGACACTAAGATTGGTGGAGTAGCAGATAGTGAAGGGGACTGTCAGAGAATACAGCAGAATATAGATAGATTGGAGAGTTGGGCAGAGAAATGGCAGATGGAGTTCAATCAGGGCAAATGCGAGGTGATGCATTTTGGAAGATCCAATTCAAGAGTGAACTATACAGTAAATGGAAAGGATTTGGGGAAAATTGATGTACAGAGAGATTTGGGTGTTCAGGTCCATTGTTCCCTGAAGGTGGCAACACAGGTCAATAGAGTGGTCAAGAAGGCATACGGCATGCTTTCCTTCATCGGACGGGGTATTGAGTACAAGAGTTGGCAGGTCATGTTACAGTTGTATAAGACTTTGGTTCGGCCACATTTGGAATACTGCGTGCAGTTCTGGTCGCCACATTACCAAAAGGATGTGGATGCTTTGGAGAGGGTGCAGAGGAGGTTCACCAGGATGTTGCCTGGTATGGAGGGCGCTAGCTATGAAGAGAGGTTGAGTAGATTAGGATTATTTTCATTGGAAAGATGGAGGTTGAGGGGGGACCTGATTGAGGTGTACAAAATCATGAGAGGTATAGACAGGTTGGATAGCAAGAAGCTTTTTCCCAGTGTGGGGGATTCAATTACTAGGGGACACGAGTTCAAAGTGAAAGGGGAAAAGTTTAGGGGGGATATGCGTGGAAAGTTCTTTACGCAGAGGGTGGTGGGTGCCTGGAACGCGTTGCCAGCGGAGGTGGTAGACGCGAGCACGATAGCGTCTTTTAAGATGTATCTAGACAGATACATGAATGGGCAGGAAGTAAAGAGATACAGACCCTTAGGAAATAGGCGACAGGCTTAGATAGAGGATCTGGATCGGCGTAGGCTTGGAGGGCCGAAGGGCCTGTTCCTGTGCTGTAATTTCCTTTGTTCTTTGTCCCACTCGAGGGGTATGGGGTTACTTTCCCTTCAGACACAAAACCCTGGTAACCTTCAGGAATCCAATTAACGTTTCCTGCACTGGCCGTAGTAAGCTGCCTGGGTTGCACTCTTACTGCAGTTAAAGCCACAGCTTGTTCTGCTGTGCTTTGCATCAGATTCCTGTCTTCACTGAGCGGGTGTGCCCTGATTAACCCTACCAGTTTCCCCTTTAGTTTCCAGCAGTCAGCTTTTAAATGCCCTGCTTTATTACAATGGAAGCACACAGTTCTCTAGTGCTCACTCTTGCTCACATAACCTTCCTTTTTTGGCTAGAGGAGGGCCCCCTGTGTCTCCTGCTTTCCTTTCTCTCCCAGGACTGCCTGGACGGAGATCACCTTCCCTCCCTTTGGCTTTTTCGGATTTGTGGGGGTGATTAGGAAAGGTTCTCCCCTGGGAAACCGAGTTAAAAAATTAAAGCAGACTCATAGGCCAGAACAGCCCCTTGCAGGGCTCCCTGAACCCGCTGCTCCTCTACAAGGGTCTTTATTGAGAGTGGGAGAGAGCTTTTAAATTCCTCTAACAGAATTACTTCTCTGAGAGTCTCATAGCTGAGCTGTATTTTAAGAGCCCTGAGCCACTGGTCAAAAGCCAGCTGCTTACTTCATTCAAACTTCAGATAAGTTTGATTACATTGCTTTTTGAGGGTTCGAAACTTTTGGCGATAGGCTTCAAGTACTAATTCATATGCACCAAGGATAGCATTTTTGGTCAGTTCATAATTTGATGAACTCTCATCTGGCAACAAGGAATAAACCTCATGGGCTTTCCCAGTTAATTTGCTTTGTATGAAAAGAGACCAGGTCTCAGATGGCCATTTTGGTTTCTCAAAAGACACAAAAAACGCTTCCACGTCTTCCTCATTGAATTTTGGAATTAGTTGGGCGAGTTTTAGCATTTTTGTACCCAGCCCAGAATTCTGCTTCTCCATATTGGCCATGCTTTCACTGGGGTTACTCTGTTGCCCCCAGTTAACTCAAGCTGCTTCAGCTCTCTTTCTTCAGATTCTTTCTGGAATATTCTTTCTCTCTCTCCTCTCTCTGTCTTTCCTTATCCTGTCTTTCTTTCTCCCTCCCCTCTCTCTCCTCTCTCTCTATTTATTCCCATTCCTTCTGGGATGCTCTCTCTTTCTCTTCCCATTCCTTCTGGAAGGCTCTCTCTTTCTCCCTCTCCTGCCTCTCTCTCTCTTTCTCTAGAACATAGAACATTACAGCGCAGTACAGGCCCTTCGGCCCTCGATGTTGCGCCGACCTGTGAAACCATCTGACCTACACTATTCCATTTTCATCCATATGTCTATCCAATGACCGCTTAAATGCCCTTAAAGTTGGCGAGTCTACTACTGTTGCAGGCAGGGCGTTCCACGCCCCTACTACTCTCTGAGTAAAGAAACTACCTCTGACATCTGTCCTATATCTATCACCCCTCAACTTAAAGCTATGTCCCCTCGTGTTTGCCATCACCATCCGAGGAAAAAGACTCTCACTATCCACCCTATCTAACCCTCTGATTATCTTATATGTCTCTATTAAGTCACCTCTCCTCCTCCTCCTCTCTAACGAAAACAACCTCAAGTCCCTCAGCCTTTCCTCGTAAGACCTTCCCTCCATACCAGGCAACATCCTAGTAAATCTCCTCTGCACCCTTTCCAAAGCATCCACATCCTTCCTACAATTCGGTGACCAGAACTGCACGCAATACTCCAGGTGTGGCCGCACCAGAGTTTTGTACAGCTGCAGCATGACCTCGTGGCTCTGAAACTCGATCCCCCTACTAATAAAAGCTTTCGTTTAGTTCAGGTTTCCTCTGTTCCAGTTGTATCTTTGCTAACAATACCCTGTAGGATTCTGCTTCTAAACCTGTTTCTACTTCTTCAGATTCAAGGGAAAAATAATTGGCCACTGGCCTTAGGAGTTCAGACTTCCTAGCCTTGCCATGTACAGTGATCCCACACTGCTCAGCCATTTTTCTCAACAACTCCATAGACAGTGCTTTTAACTTATCGCAAGTTACTTCACCCTGGCTTGGAGACCTACTCGCTTCAGTTGCAGACATGTCAGCAGCAGAACTGTATTAAACCACAATCTGTTACCTCATGGTCTGGCATATCCCTCACTCTACCGTTACCATAATGCCAGGGGAACCCTGGTTCAATGAAGAATGTAGGAGAGCATGTCAGGAGCAGCACCAGATATACCTGAAAATGAGTTGCCAACCTGGTGAAGCTACAACACCTGCATGCTAAACAGCAGACACAGCATATTATTGACTGAACTGAGCAATCCCACAACCTACGGATCCGGTCAAAGCTCTGCAGTCCTGCCACATCCAGTCAATTGGTGGACAATTAAACAACTAACCAGAGGAGGAGGCTCCACAAATATTCACATCCTTAACAACGGGGGAACCCAGAACATCTGTGAAAAAGACAAAGTGGAAGTATTAGCAACCATCTTCAGCCAGCAACCCCGAGTGGAAAATCCATCTTGATCTTCTCCTGAGGTCTCGCGCATCATAGGTGCCAGTCTTCAACTGATTCGATTCACTCCACGTGATATCACGAAACAGCTGAAGGCACAGGATACAGCAAGGGCTATGAGCCATAACAACATCCCAGCTGTAATACTGAAGGCTTGTGCTCCAGAATTAGCTGCGCTCCTATCCAATCTGTTCCAGTACACCTGCAACACTGGCATCTATCAGACAATGTGGGAAATTGTCCAGGTATGAACAGAAAAAGCAGGACAAATCCAATCCAGCCAGTTACCACCCCGTTGGCCTACTCTCAATCATTAGCAAAATTGAAGTCAATGGGAATCATGGAAAACTACTGGTTGGAGTCACACCTATCACCAAGGAAATAGTTGTGTTTGTTGGAATACTTTCATCTCAGCACCAGGACATCACTGTAGGAGTTCCTCAGGCTAGTGTCCTAGGCTTAACCATCTTCAGCAGCTTCATCAATGACCTTTCCTCCAACATAAGGTCAGAAGTGGGGGTATTTGCTGATGATTGTAGTGTTTAGTACCATTGACAGCAATTCTGGACAACATTTAGGCATGGGCCGATAAGTGGCAAGTAACATTCAAACCACCCAAGTGCCAGGCAATGATCATCTCCAACAAGAGAGAATCTAAACATCTCCCCTTAACATTCAATGGCATTACCATCACTGAATCCCCACCATCAACATGCTGGGGACATCATTGACCAGAAACTTAACTGTGGCTACATGAGCAGGTCAGAAGCTGGGAATTCTGTGGCGAGTAACAAGTCCGTTTCAAGCCGTTACAAAAATGTCTAAATTCACTTGTAACAGCCCTTCAAAACACTCCCACAGGGGATGCTGAGACCAAGTGGGCCCACATCAGAGACGCCATCTATGAGTCAGCTTTGACCACCTACGGCAAAAGTGCGAAGAGAAATGCAGACTGGTTTCAATCTCATAATGAAGAGCTGGAACCTGTCATAGCCGCTAAGCGCATTGCACTTTTGAACTACAAGAAAGCCCCCAGCGATTTAACATCCGCAGCACTTAAAGCAGCCAGAAGTACTGCACAAAGAACAGCTAGGCGTTGCGCAAACGACTACTGGCAACACCTATGCAGTCATATTCAGCTGGCCTCAGACACCGGAAACATCAGAGGAATGTATGATGGCATGAAGAGAGCTCTTGGGCCAACCATCAAGAAGATCACCCCCCTCAAATCTAAATCGGGGGACATAATCACTGACCAACGCAAACAGATGGACCGCTGGGTTGAGCACTACCTAGAACTGTACTCCAGGGAGAATGCTGTCACTGAGACTGCCCTCAATGCAGCCCAGCCTCTACCAGTCATGGATGAGCTGGACATACAGCCAACCAAATCGGAACTCAGTGATGCCATTGATTCCCTAGCCAGCGGAAAAGCCCCTGGGAAGGACAGCATTACCCCTGAAATAATCAAGAGTGCCAAGCCTGCTATACTCTCAGCACTACATGAACTGCTATGCCTGTGCTGGGACGAGGGAGCAGTACCCCAGGACATGCGCGATGCCAACATCATCACCCTCTATAAAAACAAAGGTGACCGCGGTGACTGCAACAACTACCGTGGAATCTCCCTGCTCAGCATAGTGGGGAAAGTCTTTGCTCGAGTCGCTCTGAACAGGCTCCAGAAGCTGGCCGAGCGCGTCTACCCTGAGGCACAGTGTGGCTTTCGTGCAGAGAGATCGACTATTGACATGCTGTTCTCCCTTCGTCAGATACAGGAGAAATGCCGTGAACAACAGATGCCCCTCTACATTGCTTTCATTGATCTCACCAAAGCCTTTGACCTCGTCAGCAGACGTGGTCTCTTCAGACTACTAGAAAAGATCGGATGTCCACCAAAGCTACTAAGTATCATCACCTCATTCCATGACAATATGAAAGGCACAATTCAACATGGTGGCTCCTCATCAGAGCCCTTTCCTATCCTGAGTGGTGTGAAACAGGGCTGTGTTCTCGCACCCACACTTTTTGGGATTTTCTTCTCCCTACTGCTTTCACATGCGTTCAAATCCTCTGAAGAAGGAATTTTCCTCCACACAAGATCAGAGGGCAGGTTGTTCAACCTTGCCCGTCTAAGAGCGAAGTCCAAAGTACGGAAAGTCCTCATCAGAGAACTCCTCTTTGCTGACGATGCTGCTTTAACATCTCACACTGAAGAATGCCTGCAGAGTCTCATCGACAGGTTTGCGTCTGCCTGCAATGAATTTGGCCTAACCATCAGCCTCAAGAAAACGAACATCATGGGGCAGGATGTCAGAAATGCTCCATCCATCAATATTGGCGACCACGCTCTGGAAGTGGTTCAAGAGTTCACCTACCTAGGCTCAACTATCACCAGTAACCTGTCTCTAGATGCAGAAATCAACAAGCGCATGGGTAAGGCTTCCACTGCTATGTCCAGACTGGCCAAGAGAGTGTGGGAAAATGGCGCACTGACACGGAACACAAAAGTCCAAGTGTATCAGGCCTGTGTCCTCAGTACCTTGCTCTACGGCAGCGAGGCCTGGACAACGTATGCCAGCCAAGAGCGACGTCTCAATTCATTCCATCTTCGCTGCCTTCGGAGAATAATTGGCATCAGGTGGCAGGACTATATCTCCAACACAGAAGTCCTTGAAGCGGCCAACACCCCCAGCTTATACACACTACTGAGTCAGCGGCGCTTGAGATGGCTTGGCCATGTGAGCCGCATGGAAGATGGCAGGATCCCCAAAGACACATTGTACAGCGAGCTCGCCACTGGTATCAGACCCACCGGCCGTCCATGTCTCCGCTTTAAAGACGTCTGCAAACGCGACATGAAATCGTGTGACATTGATCACAAGTCGTGGGAGTCAGTTGCCAGCATTCGCCAGAGCTGGCGGGCAGCCATAAAGACAGGGCTAAATTGTGGCGAGTCGAAGAGACTTAGTAGTTGGCAGGAAAAAAGACAGAGGCGCAAGGGGAGAGCCAACTGTGCAACAGCCCCAACAAACAAATTTCTCTGCAGCACCTGTGGAAGAGCCTGTCACTCCAGAATTGGCCTTTATAGCCACTCCAGGCGCTGCTTCACAAACCACTGACCACCTCCAGGCGCGTATCCATTGTCTCTCGAGATAAGGAGGCCCAAAAGAAAGAACAAGTCCGTTTCAAGCCTGTATCCTCAGTACCTTGCTCTATGGCAGCGAGGCCTGGACAATGTATGTCAGCCAAGAGCGACATCTCAACTCATTCCATCTCCGCTGCCTCCGAAGAATCCTTGGCATCAGGTGGCAGCACCGTATCTCCAACGCAGAAGTCCTCGACTTGGCCAACATCCCCAGCATATACACCCTACTGAGCCAGCGGTGCTTGAGATGGCTCGGCCATGTGAGCCACATGGAAGTTAGCAGGATCCCCAAGGACGCTTCGTAGAGCGAGCTCGTCACTGGTATCAGACCCACCGGCCGTCCATGTCTCCACTTTAAAGACGTCTGCAAATGCGACATGAAGTCCTGTGACATTGACCACAAGTAATGGGAGTCAGTTGCCAGTGATCGCCAGAGCTGGCGGGCAGCCATAAAGGTGAGGCTAAAGATTGGTGAGTCGAAGAGACTTAGCAGTTGGCAGGAAAAAAGACAGAAGTGCAAGGAGAGAGCCAACTGTGTAACAGCCCGGACAACCAATTTTATCTGCAGCGCCTGTGGAAGAGTCTTATCACTCTAGAATTGGCCTTTATAGCCACTCCAGGTGCTGCTCTACAAACCACTGACCACCTAGGCTCTTACCCATTTTCTCTTGAGACAGGAGGCCAAAGAAGAAGAACTAACCTCCTGACTCCCCAAAGACTGTCCACCATCTACAAGGCACAAGTCAAAAATGCAATGGATTATTTTCCACTTGCCTGGAGTGCAGCTCTAACAACTCTCAAGAAGTTTGACACCATCCAGGACAAAGCAGACCTCTTGATCGGCACTGGATACAGCAATGGATATGGGCCCTGACAACATCCCAGCCGTCGTACTGAAGTGAAGACTTGTGCTCCGGAGCTAGCTGCACCCCAAGCCAAACTGTTTCAGTACAGCTACAACACTGTTATCTACCTGACAATATGGAAAATTGTGTAGGTATGTCCTGTCCACAAAAACATGATCGGCACCCGGTCCACCACCTTAAACATTCACTGCCTCAACCCCTGGCGCACAGTGGTAGCAGTGTGTACCATCTAAAAGATGCACAGCAGCAATTCGGCAAGGCTCCTTCGACAACATCTTCCAAACCCACAACCTGTACCACCTAGAAGGACCAGGACAGCTGACAAATAGGAACACCACCTGCAAATTCCACTCCAAGTCACACAATGTCCTGACTTGGAACTATATCGCCGTTCCTTCACTGTCACTGGATCAAAATCCGGGAACTCCCTCCCTAACAGTACTGTGGAAATACCTACACCTCATGGACTGTTGTGGTTCAAGAAGCCGGCTCACCACTACCTTCCGATGGGCAATTAATGCTGGTTTTGCAAGCGATGCTGAAATCCTATAAATAAATTAAATATTTTTGCAGTGCTCCTCAGTATTGACTCTACCCCCAATTTGAAGTCATTCACAAATTGAGAAGCTGTTGTTGATATAAATTATGAACAGACTTTTCTGAGCAGTATCTGTTTTACGGGAAAGGTTTGGATGAAGAAATCCCGCATCATCACAGAATACCTTTGCTTTTGACTTCCCATTATACTTAAATAGCCAGGTGTACAAGGAGACAGGACCTTAATTAAAGTCTCATATTCGAAGGACCCCGCCTGACAGTGACACTGCAGCTCTTGAGTGTAATCTAAAGGAAAGCGTGGTGACTTGAATTGAGGAAACTGCAGAGATGTCAATTTAGGGACATACTGAAAATAATGTTTATATTATCAACAGGAGTAGCACAGATTGGAAACCTACTTAAATATATGAAATGTGTTTATTTTTAAGAGTGACCTAGATCAAAATAGGTCACATTTTTAAACCAAATTGAGATTGATCGTGACCTAAATTCCTCCTTTTATTTTAACTGTATAGTACAGTCAGAGAAACTGTAAGATGGCAGAGCATAACACCTCTGTCACTCTCTGTCACACACAAAGGTTACAAAATCAAGAATAGCTTGAAATCCTTCAGTGAAGCAGTTTTAAGAAATGACAACTCCACTGCATCTCAACAAGCATTGTAGATTTAAAAAAAATAAAATTATGAAGTCTTTAAAAAACAAATGATAGCTACAAGTAGAGAGCCGAATTTAATGTTTTCAGTTGTGGCAAAATGCATTTGCTCTGCATTTAGCTCTAAAAAAATTAGTTTGCGAGCCAAGCTTTGAGTCTTGTAGCTATATATCTGAGGCTGTTCTTTTTTTTTCTTTTTCTTTTGGGCCTCCTTATCTCGAGAGACAATGGATACGCGCCTGGAGGTGGTCAGTGGTTTGTGAAGCAGCGCCTGGAGTGGCTATAAAGGCCAATTCTGGAGTGACAGGCTCTTCCACAGGTGCTGCAGAGAAATTTGTTTGTCGGGGCTGTTGCACAGTTGGCTCTCCCCTTGCGCCTCTGTCTTTTTTCCTGCCAACTACTAAGTCTCTTCGACTAGCCACAATTTAGCCCTGTCTTTATGGCTGCCCGCCAGCTCTGGCGAATGCTGGCAACTGACTCCCACGACTTGTAATCAATGTCACACGATTTCATGTCGCGTTTGCAGACGTCTTTATAGCGGAGACATGGACGGCCGGTGGGTCTGATACCAGTGGCGAGCTCGCTGTACAATGTGTCTTTGGGGATCCTGCCATCTTCCATGCGGCTCACATGGCCAAGCCATCTCAAGCGCCGCTGACTCAGTAGTGTGTATAAGCTGGGGGTGTTGGCCGCTTCAAGGACTTCTGTGTTGGAGATATAGTCCTGCCACCTGATGCCAAGTATTCTCCGAAGGCAGCGAATATGGAATGAATTGAGACGTCGCTCTTGGCTGGCATACGTTGTCCAGGCCTCGCTGCCGTAGAGCAAGGTACTGAGGACACAGGCCTAATACACTCGGACTTTTGTGTTCCGTGTCAGTGCGCCATTTTCCCACACTCTCTTGGCCAGTCTGGACATAGCAGTGGAAGCCTTACCCATGCGCTTGTTGATTTCTGCATCTGCAGACAGGTTACTGGTGATAGTTGAGCCTAGGTAGGTGAACTCTTGAACCACTTCCAGAGCGTGGTCGCCAATATTGATGGATGGAGGCTGTAACAGTCAAGTTAACTTAGGTGTTGCATCTGACACGACTGCAAAGGAGGAGAGTTTCAGGAAGAGAAGATTTCTAAGCCCTAGGCAAACTAAAAGCTTAGTGGAGAAGAAACCTTTAAAAAGGATTAAAATTGACAGGCCCACAGAGAAGTGAGTCTCATTTACAACGTGCTTATTTTGCACGAACTAAATTAGACCTAATCCCTAAAATATAGGGTTTGTAAGTTGTTTTCTCTCTCCTTCCCCCACCCCTCCATGTCCCCTTTGTATCCTGTGCCACAATAGTGCAATTATTCGTCCCTTCCACACTGGAAGTGATTTTGTTTTCCCAGTTACTCTCTGGAGATCTCTTTTCAACCCAACAATCTTTCAAACCTCTCTACTTGTTTTGAGAGAGACCCACAAAATGCTTTGCATGCAACATATATTATCATTATACATGAAATTTGATATTTGCTATTACAGTTTAGCATAATGGTGCACGTGTTAAATATTCACATTATCATCACTTGAACCGTGCACTGCATACAGCAAGTACAATTGTAGATTGTTTTCTTTGAAATATGGGCTGTGCTTGGAGAGCATTTTGAGCTGTATGGTGCTTGGGATGTAGCCATGAAGTAATTTCAGATTATTAAGCAGGCATAATGCACAGCGTTAGAATATATTGACTTCAGTGTAGTTTTCATTTTCTGTTTTCCCTATGATGTATTGGTACCAGTATGCTAAATAGACCTGGTGATCGCAACGCCTATTGTCCACTCCTTAGATGTCTGTCAGAAGGATGTCAGTGGCTCACAACCTATTTATTTTTTTAAGAAAGTGAAGTGGGTCATCACAGATGAGCAATTAACTTCAAATGGTAAACGTGTTGATCAGGCTCCAGTTTTTGTCAATTAGGCCTGGGGATTACGATAAATGTTTGAATCCATTGTTTGAAAGCAGACCCAAATTGTAATGTGTTAGGAAATATGAGATCCGTTTACCTTTATGGAATAGAATGACTGCATTAAAACCAGAATGTTTAACACTTTCCTAATCTTAAATCACATTTCTCATTTTAGTTTTAAATAGATAAATGCATCTGAGCCTAAATACTGAAGCTTCGTATTTGCCTGTTACATCAACTTTTTTCATGTTAACTTTGTGATAATGATCCTTTATTTAATGAAAAATGTTAGTTAACCTCAATAGCAGTACACAGGAAGTGCCCATATTCTATCTGTCAAATAACACTGGATCTACCCTGTCTGTGATGAAATGAAAATGCTGTAATTTTTTTTTTTAAACATATAATTGAACATTTTTATTTAAAACAAAACAGAAAGCTTTAAATTAAACTGACTTACTTCAACCAAAGCAAAACGGCTAAAGTAAGCACTGAAAGTCCATGCATAGCTCTTCATCATGATGTTCACTTGATTATTATGTGGTAGGCAGGACTGCTTCACTTTCTTTCTCCACTTAGGTACAGCCATGAGTGGAGATAGAAATTAAACCCAGGGAAGCAAGAAGAGAAGGAAAATGATACTGGGTGGAGAGAGATGACCTCAATAATGTTAAGCTGTTGCTACAGTCTGTATTGATGGCAAGTAAGGTGTCAAAACATCTAGTTTATCTAGGAAATGAACTTATTTTGGCTACAAAGCTTGATTTCTGATCGTACAAGCATATTGCACTTTAGAAAGAGAATTCACATTATAAACTTGGGGCGCCTGTTTCAACATGCCAAATGTAGGGTAGATTATAGTGTATTGGCAAAACCACGTTAACCGTCTCTTATCCATGTAAATAAATCTGGATTCCATTTAACAGATAGGTTTTTTTATTTTGATGTGTTTTCTTTCTTTCCCTTCTTGCTGTGTCTAGTGACAAGGCAGCTTCCTGTTCCTTCTAGATGGTAACTGTAGATAATGTGACAAACGTCTTTCTGAGGTCTAACACTTCCTTAGAATGTAGCACTTTAGTTATAGTTCAAACACCCATATAAACCGCAGTTTATTGGCCACAGTTGTGCTTTGCAATATGAATCATCTATTTAATGCATTAATCACCAAATGAGCAAATTGAGAAATATAAAAACCAATATTTTTTTTAACAAAATATTCTTCACATATTCTTCACTTGTACATACTCTACTACTTGTACGTCTGCAAACTCGACATGAAATCCTGTGACATTGATCACAAGTCGTGGGAGTCAGTTTCCAGCGTTAGCCAGAGCTGGCGGCAGCCATAAAGACGGGGCTAAAGTGTGGCGAGTCGAAGAGACTTAGTAGTTGGCAGGAAAAAAGACAGAGGCGCAAGGGGAGAGCCAACTGTGTAACAGCCCCGACAAACAAATTTCTCTGCAGCACCTGTGGAAGAGCCTGTCACTCTAGAATTGGCCTTTATAGCCACTCCAGGCGCTGCTTCACAAACCACTGACCACCTCCAGGCGCTTATCCATTGTCTCTCGAGATAAGGAGGCCAAAGAAGAAGAACATACTCTGCAGCTGAAGAACTGCAAACAAGCGGCCAACTAGGAAAATCACACGGTGAATTCCTTTGTAAGATGACTGGCCTTGCACCAAACACTTTCTTGCTTTTTCTGTGTCCTATAATTACACCCTAGAGTGATCACCAGTTCTTATCCCACAAGCTTTTAGTAGTGACCTTTATGTTTGTATATGTCTGTAAAGCCTTTACTCACGTCTATGAAATGCTGTTGGAATGTGGCATTCTTTTCTGTTTGATATTTCTTGTACAGGCATGGCTTGGTGCTGTATAAAATTTGTTCAGATTTCTCTTATTTCTGGATTGATAATTAGAAAAGGAGGAACTTAACGGCACATCATCAAGAACTTGGAGTGAACTTACCATATTCCTTGCCACCCTGTCACAGCCCAAAGGTCATCATTGATACTGCTTGGTCTTCAGACCAGGGTTTGATCCCTAATTCCAGTGACTGGAGACTGGGACTGATTGGTGTTGGTTTCTGGAGACTCCAGCACGCAACATAATCTGGTTCAGGGGTTACAAGGGAAGAGCTGTTTGAGTATTTCTGGCATTCCTCTTCCTCACACTTATTATTTGACTTGGAAATCCTGTTGGCACTTTGTTCTCAGTATTCATTTCTGGATCATGGTGTTGCCATAACTGCCATTGACTTGAACAGGTGAGCTAAGGCAGAATAATAGCTGGTCTTGCTGTCAACCTAGGTGGTGGTTTTCTTCAGTTGACCTGAAGCTAATGTACCATAACTGAGGGTTTCTGCATAATTATGATCACTAAGAAATTGGCAGATAACTTGATACTGATAACTCCAGGGATTAGACTTTTCTTGAATCAGTGTCAGCAATTCTAAATTAATCAGTAGAATCCCTGATCTGGAGTTCAAACTGGAGTTTTTAAGAGGGTACCAAAATCGGGGATGAGAAACTGACACATACATGGAGTTAATTCTCAAGATCTTGTGATATCCACAACATATAGTTATCTTTGTTTGCTACACAAGGACATTAAGTTTGTCTGCTTTATAACATACAATTTGGAGAGACCATAGAATGTCTTGAACTTTATTTCATGAACCAAGACTTAAGTATGGAGTCATAGAGTTATACAGCACAGAAACAGGCCCGTCATGTCCATGCTGGCCATCAAGCACCTATCTATTCTAATCCCATTTTCCAGCAATTGGCGCGTAACCTTGTATGCTATGGTGTTTCAAGCGTTCATATGGATACTTCTTAAATGTTGTAAGGGTTCCTGCCTCTACCACCCCTTCAGGCAGTCTGTTCCAGATTCCAACCACTCTTTGGGTGAAGAAAATATTTCCTCAAATCCCCTCTAAACCTCCTGCCCCTTACCTTAAATCTATGCTCCCTGGTTATTGACACCTCCACTAAGGGAAAAAGTTTCTTCCTATCTACCCTTTCTATGCCGCTCAATTTTGTAAACCTCAATCAGGTCCCCCTCAGCCTTCTCTGCTCTAAGGAAAACAACCCTAGCCTATCCAGTCTCTCTTCATAGCTGAAATGCTCCAGCCATGGCAGCATCCTGGTGAATCTCCTCTGCACCTTCTCCAGTGCAATCACTTCCTTCCTATAGTGTGGTGACCAAAACTATACACATTACTCCAGCTGTGGCCTAACCAGCATTTTATACAGCTCCATCATAACCTCCCTGCTATTTTATGCCTTGGCTAATAAAGGCAAGTATCCCATATGCCGTCCTTAACCATCTTAGCTACCTGTGCTGCTCCCTTCAGTTATCCGTGGACAAGTGCACCAAGGTCGCTCTGACCTGCTGTACTACTTAAGGTCCTACCACCCATTGTATATTCCCTTGCCTTGTTAGTCCTCCCAAATTGCAAATTGAAAATTTGTGTCCGAGCCCCTGCTATCACCTCCCTTGCCTCACATAACAGCCTGGGATACATCTCATCTGGGCCTGGGGATTTATCCACTTATAAGCCCGCTAAAACAGCTAATACTTCCTCCCTTTCAATACTAATATGTTCAAGTATATCACAATCCCCTTCCATGATCTCTACACCTACATCGTCCTTCTCCACAGTGAACACAGATGAAAAGTACTCATTTAAAACCTCACCTACGTCCTCCGGCTCCACACACAGATTGCCACTTTGGTCCCTAATGGGCCCTACTCTTTCCCTGGTTATCCTCTTGCCCTTATAAAACTCCTTGGGATTTTCCTTTATCTTTCCCGTCAGTGTTTTTTCGTGCCCTCCAGGACATTGTATGGTTCCAAGCCCAGCAGAAGAATGGGAAGCTTTCTCTCCACAACAGCAATCCGTTTCTCCCTGGTTGACACTTTTGATTAGTATTCCAAGGAGGAAGAAGGATTTTTCTGACTTGAGCTATGGCTGAAGTCCTTCGATTTCTTCTTCAGCATGTTCTGTTATGAAAAACTTCTGATTTTGTGCTAGTTTTAAAATTGTTCCGATCAATTCAAATCAATTTTAAATAGGCACCGCGGGTTCTGATTTTAATTCTTTGTATCTTTTTAACTCCAGAATGAACGAGCATATTCCTTTTGTGGAACCATAGAGTACATGGCTCCAGAAATTGTTCAAGGAGGAGATGCAGGACATGATAAGGTATATGATCTCTGCCAAAGTTTGTCTTCTATCACAAGTGATTTGTTTGGAATCAGTAGTGGGTGTGGATAGTCACAATGGTCGTCCTGTCATACTATTCAATACTTAATGTGTGCTTCAGTAGGATTTTCACACTTAACATCCATAGCATTGTATATCTCATGACTTCTATCACCTTGTCAGCAGATGCATGGGAACACCACCATCTGCAAGTTCCCCCCGAGATCTCACACCATCCTGACTTGGAAATATATTGTTGTTTCTTTGTTGTCGCTGGGTCCAAATCCTGAAGCACCCTAACAGCACTGTGGGTGTATTGACACCACATGGATTGCAGCGGTTCAAGGAGAAGCTCAGCACCACCTTCTCAAGGACAATAAATACTGGCCTTGCTAGTGATGTCCACGTCCTGTGAATGAATAGAAAAATTGGCTCAAAAGTTAATTCTTTACACAGTTCCACAGTCTTTAATTTTAAAAAAGCTATTAACCCAAAATTGGTTCAGAAGATTTTTTAAATTGTATGTTTAACCTTTCCATTCAGGAACACAAAACAAGAAAAATATAAACAATTGTTGTTGACAATCAGAAAGGAAAACAAAGGAACTGCAGCTGCTGCTAATCAACGGGTCTTGCCTAAACAAGCACTTTATAGTAGAAATGTTTTTAATATTTTAAATGAGTCTTATCTGAAGTGAATCTTTAAGGAGTTAATTTCCAGGTTGTTTGAAAGCCTGTTGATTAAAACAAAGAAATTCAGAAATCCTCACAAAGGAAAGGAAACATCCTTGGTGCCAATTCAGGAATCTACTGATGCAAGCTAGCAAAACCTTCTCAAGAATTATTTTGAGTGATTTGACAGGTTCATTAAGAAACTGTGACAGGCAACTGTTAACATTGGAACTTGCCATTATGGACGTTTACATAGGCTGTTTAATGTTAAGTGTTGGCAATTAGAGTGACTCAAATTTTGACTTGGATCTAGGGATTGTGGACAGGGAATGCATGAATGTACATATGTATCTGTAAATTAGATTATTTACAGGCTAATAGTTGGTTTGTATGTTATTATTGAGAGTTCTATATGCAGCTCACTCTTCACTTAGTCACTTGTAGGTTGGCTTAACAGTGAGCTTAAATCTTTATTTATCTGTGGTCTGTTATGTATTGTATATTTTAATTGCTGCAACTTTTATCTTCCTGCAGTTTTCCATTTATATTCTGTGTTATTTGTCTCTTCCACATCCATAAGATTTTCCTTTTCCTCCACCAGCGCTCCCAACAGGCGAGTAGATTAATCCACCCGCAAATGTTTTAATGTCGCACCTTGCCCGAATGATGGCATGCTTTGAAGCATGGGGAAACCACCACCTTCTTCAGATGACCTTATTAAGATTAGAACACTGGCCTCTTCTCTTCCCTGTCCATACTCTCGGAGAAAGCCTGGATATGAACGACTTTATTGTAAACTTATTTCCCCGTAGTTGAGACTCTGAACTTGGGAGCTTCACATTCTTAACACTGGAGCTGTGCTGTAGTGCCTTGTATGTCAGTTTTGTATTTGTAAAGGGAATAACATTAAGCAGATCTGCTTTTCATCAACAAAATAAGTTGTAAGCTTATTTTTGCTAAAATAAAAGCAAAATACTGCAGATGCTGGAAATCTGAAATGAAAACAAAAAGTACTGGAAATTCTCACCAGGTCAGGCAGTATCTGTGGAAAGAAAAACAGTTAACGTTTCAGGCCTATGACCTTTCATCAGAACTAGTAAAAGTTAGAAATGTAATAGGCTTTGAGTAAGTGAAAGGGGGGAGGGGGGTCGGGGGGGGGGGAAGAAGAACAAAAGGGCAGGTGTGTGATAGGCGCGGAGGGCAGGAGAGATTAACGACAGTGATGCCACTGAATAAGAGGCAAAGGGAGTGCTAGTAGTTGTAGTGAAAGACAAAAGCATGAGTCCAGAGAGAGTGCTGGACTTATGTCTTCCTATCTTGACTCTCTATTTTTCTCCTCAGTCCAGTCTTTTTCCGCCTACATCTGTGACTCTTCTGACACCATGTGTCATTTCGATAGTTTCCAGTTTCCTCTTCACTATGGATGTCCCATCTCTCCACACTTTCATCCCCCACTAGGACAGAGGCCCTACCAGTCCCCATCCACCACCACTCTACTCCACCTGGCTGAACTGCTCTCACATTGAACAACTTCTCCTTCAACTCCACTCACTTCCTCCAAATTAAAGGTGTTGCTATGGATACCCACAAGGGTCCTAGTTATGCCTGTCTTTTTGTGGGGTATGTCGAACACTCCTTGTTCTAGTCCTACTCAGGTCCCCTTATCCAATTCTCTCTTTCCGGTACATCGATGACTATATCGGTGCTGTTCTCGTCCTGAACTGGAAAACTTCATCAACTTTGCTTCCAATTTCCACCCTTCTCTCACCTTTGCATGGTCTAACTCCGACTTCCCTTCCCTTCCTCGACTTCTCTGTCTCCATCTCTGGGGATAGGTTGTCCACTAATATTCATTATAAGCCCACTGAATCCCACAGCTACCTTGACTACTTTCTCACACCCTGTCTCCTGCAAAGGCTCCATTCCATTCTCCCAGTTTCTCCCCAGTCTTTGGCACATCTGTTCTGATGATGCAGCTTTCCACAACAGAGCTTTCGATATATCTTCCTTTTCCCTTAACTGAGGACTGCCCTCCACACCCACTGTTGTTGACAGGCCCTCAACCCATTTCCAGCACTTCTGCCCTCTCTCCTTCCTCTCCCTCCCAGAACCATGGCAGGGTTCCCCTTGTCCTCACTTTCCACCCCACCAGCCTCCACATCCAAAGAATCATCCTCCACCATTTCCGCCTCCACCAAACACATCTTCCTCTGACAGCATTGCAGAGGGACCGTTCCCTCTGCAACACCCTGGTCTACTCTTCCATCAACCCTGTCACCTCATCCCCTTCCCACAACACCTGCTCATGCGATCACAGGAGGTATAACACCTGCCCTTTTACTTCCTCTCTCCTCAGCATCCAAGGCCCCAGACACTGCTTCCAGGTGAAGCAGAAATTTACTTGTACTACTTTCAATTTAGTGTACTATATTCACTGCTCACAATGCGGTCGCCTCTAGATTGGGTAGACCAAACGCAGATTGGGTGACCACTTTGCGGAACACCTCCACTCAGTCCGCAAGCATGACTCTGAACTTCCAGTTGCTTGCCATTTTAATTCACCACCCTGTTCTCATGCCCACATTTCTGTCCTTGGACTATTACTGTGTTCTGGTGAAGCTCAAGGTAAGCTTGAGGATTGGCACCTCATCTGATTAGGCACTCTACAGCCTTCTGGACTCAACATTGAGTTCAACAATTTCAGAGCATGACTGCCATTTTAATTTTCAAAAATAATTTGTATTTATTAACCATATGTCTGTCTTTAAACATATTTTTCATGTTTTTGAACAGAGCTGTTCAGTATTCTGCCATTAACACTCTCTGGACTCATGCTTTGTCTTTCACTACAACTACTAGCACTACCTTTGCCTTTTATTCTGTGACATCTCTGTCGTTAATCTCTCCTGCCCTCTGCCTATCACACACCTCTTTGTTCTTCTTCCCCTTTCCACTTGCTCAAAGCCTATTACATTTCTAACTTTTGCCAGTTCTGATGAAAGGTCACAGACCTGAAACGTTAACTCTGTTTCTCTCTCCACAGATGCTGCCTGACCTGCTGAGTATTTCCAGCACTTTCTGTTTTTCCAACATTTTTGCTGTTTTGACAATAATTCAAATTAAAGACTACACCCAAGCATTTCCTTCTCTCCATATTGTTACAACCAGGTGAGAAAGGTGTCTAGGGGTCCCTTTTAGACTTCACCTTACTGTAACAGGGTTTTGTTCTAAACACACTGTTTTGAACTCCCCCTTGGTGAATCCTTGTTCACCGCTTCCCAAGTATAAGGCAAAGAAATGAGCGCAAACAGGCTTTCTTAGGTTTAAAGAAGAAAAGTGAAATTTATTAAACTTAAACTGAAACTCTAATTCGGTAAAGGCCTATGGATACACACTGCGCCCCACGCTAGCAGGCATCCGTGATATGCACATGCAAATAGAGACAGAAAAGAGCAGAAGAAAATAAAATAGAGAGGTTTGAGGCAATCTCTGAAGAGGGGTTTTTGTCACTGTGCTTCGAGCTCAATGTAGTGCTTGCTTTTCATTGGGTCCCAGTTTTCTTCTTGACCCTTGTTTACAGTAGGGTTCATATGTCTCTTCGGGTTCATATGTCTTCAATGGATTCCAAAGCTGGTGAGAGCAAGATGAGAGCAGACAGGAGGGGCAAGCCAGCCACGAGAGGTTTTGTCAGTCCAGGAGCAAACAGCTTTCTGTCTTCAAAACACTGTTTCTTCAATTTAAAACTCCCCTAGTTGGCCAACAGGTGGTCATGTGACTGACTGGTTTGTCCAGGTCTCTTCTGTGTATAGGGAGCATCTTGGCAGTTAACCTGGAATGCTAGCTTTTCCACCTTAACCATCTGGTAATCAAAAGTCCATTGTGGATTAAGTTGGAGCAGGGAGTGGCCCCTTTGTCCTCTCCAAGTATTGTCTGTTACTATGCAGATGTATTTCTAGTCAGGGGTGTGGTGTTTTTTTTTAAAGCAAGTTCTTTCTTTACTCCAGTAGCAGTTTAAAAATCAATCTTCATGTGGCAAAATTAATGTGCTTCATTCTTGGCAGTTGGGGGGCCTGCATGACAATATGCTTTTGCTTTTTTATCTATGACATACAAATGAATGCTGTAGCAGATCAGACTGTATGATGTACAGTCTTTTTGTAACTTAACACTAGCCCTCTTTTTTGTTCAGGCTGTAGATTGGTGGAGCCTTGGTGTCCTGATGTATGAACTGAAGACTGGAGCATCACCTTTTACTGTTGATGGAGAAAGGAATTCACAAACTGAAATTTCGAAGTAAGGAGTTCAATTACTGTTGCTAGATGGTTCACCAGATAAGAGGCCATTTGGCCCATCTTAGTTCCTCCATTCAGAAAGGCAGGGTTAGATGAAGTAGGGTAGGAGGAGTTCCATGTGAACCATAATCAGTGGCACGGACTAGTTGTACCAAATGGCCTGTTTCTGTGCTGCTAATTCTATATAATCCTAGAGTTTCCCCCATTGGAGCATCCAGTAATTCTCCATGAGTCCAGGTTTTCATCTGTACTACACTATCTGGAAATCCATTCTGAGTTGGTCAATGTTTGTGTGAACGGGATTTCTCTGATATCAGTCTTAAAATTACTTTTTACCAGTTTTGAATCTGTGTCCTTTTCTTCTACTTCCAGAATTTGATTCAAAATGCTGATCAGGTTTACTTTTTCCTCGGTATAAAAAATTTGTATATCTTTCAGATCATCAGTCAGATGCCTCTCTTCTAGGCTGAACACCTGAAGTTTCTTAAGAACGACAGTTTCTTTCAGCTTTATCCTTATTTATTTAAACACAATCGTTGGAGTATATTTCATCTGTTTCTCTTAACCACATGTAGTACTTGATGCCTGTCTGCCTTAAATCTCATCTGCCTTAGTTCTGCACGCATACATATTTTGCCCTGCTCATTTTGTAATTTTTGAGATGCTTCCTCCACCACCCCGACCTGATTGGTATTAATTGTAAATTTCATCACTTTGCATTGAGTATTTGAATCCATGTTATTTATGTAAATAAACGGCACTGCGTCCAGAGGTCGGTACCCCACTCAGTACATTTTACTCAATCCAACATGAAGTTGAAAGTTTAGCATTTAAGCTCACTGAGTTATTTACTCCCCTGTCACAGTTTAACAATTAAACAACTTGGTTATATTTTTCCCACCCAGGAGAATTCTGAAAAGTGATCCTCCATATCCTCCAGAAATTGGTCCTTTAGCTAAAGATGTAATGAAGCAGCTCCTGATTAAAGATCCTAAGAAAAGGTTGGGTTCTGGTCCAGGAGGTGCTGACGAAATTAAGTCACACCCTTTCTTTCAGGTGAGGAAAGTAAAAATGTGGCTAATAATGAACTGGGCCCTTTTGATCATTTTCAATGGAATCTTGTTTATTATGCAATAGATTAGGTTTGGTTTGATTATTCCATATCTAGCAGGTTTGGTTATATCATAACTAGTTGTGTTAACAAAAAAACTGCAGGTGCTGGAAATGTGGAGCAAAAACAAAGAATGCTGGAAATGCTGATCAGGTCAGACAACAACTGTGGAGAGAGCAAGTGTAGGCTCCTTCATTGGAACACTAGCTGCACTAATGCTTGTTATTTCAGGAGCAAATATTAGTCCATGTTTGTGTCACTGTATGTTTGTGCTTTGCCCACCCTTTTCCTGCTTCTTCCAGCAAGTTATTTAACACTTAAATAAATCTGAGTTTGGAAGCTGATTGAGTGCATGTGTGAGGAGCTCTTCTTGTCCTTACTTTATAGTATTGTGACATGCTCATATTTTGTTCCATCTAAAGATTTTCTATGCTATGAGCTGCATTGTTGCACTTGCTCCTTGTATCCATGTCGCATAAGAAATAGTAGCAGGAGTAGGCCATATGGCCCTTCGAGCTTGCTCTGCTATTCAGTAATATCATGGCTGATCTTTGGTCTCAAGTCCACTTTCCCACCCAATCCCCATATCCCTTGATTTCCCCGAGAGTCCAAAAATCTATCTAACTCAGCCTTGAAAATACTCAAGGACTGAACATTCTTAGGCCTCTGGGTAAATAAACTCCTTCTCATATCAGTCTTAAATGATTGACCCCTTATCCTAAGACTGTCTCCCTTGGTTCTAGACTCTTCAGTGAGGGGAACAGTCTCACAGCGTCTGTCTTGTTCAATCCGCTCAGAATCTTACATGTTTCAATACGATTAGCCCATTCTACTCAACCTTTTCGCAGGGCAATTCTCTCATCCCAGGAATCAATCTAGTGAGCCTTCGCTGCACCATCTTCAAGGCAAGTATAATCTTTCTTTAAATAAGGAGACCAAAACAGTACACAGTATTGCACACATGGTCTCACCGCAGCCCTGTAAATTGTAGCTGGACTTTCATACTCTTGTACTCCAAGCCCCCTTGCAATAAAGGCCAACATGCCATTTGCCTTCCTAATTGCTTGCTGTACCTGCATGCCAACTTCCTCTGTTTCTTGTACAAGGACACCCAAATCTCTCTGCACATCAACATTTAAAAGTTTCTTACCATTTAAAAAGTATTCTGATTTTCTATTCTTACTACCAAAGTGAATAACCTCACATTTCGCCACATAATACTCCATCTGCCACCTTATTTCCCACTTACTTAACCTGCCCTTATCCCTTTGCAGCCTCTTTGTGTCCTCCTCACAGCTTACATTCCCATCTAGTTTTGTATCATCAACAAACCTGGATAAATTACTCTCATAATGTGCTAGTAAGCTTAGTACAAACATTTTTTAATTTGCATTTTCTAAGGGAGAAATTACAAAGTATTGCATCATTGATGCATCATCATTCTGTAGATTTTCTAGTAAACCTGCATTTTTAACCTATTCTTTTAACTGATATTTTTCAGTATCTTGATAAATACTGAATGTACATTTATGGCTTTCGAAATTAATTCTGCAAACATTTTAGAATTCTTAGTATGTTACCTTTAGATAGGGAGATGAAGGACACTTGTATGAAGTGAAACTTTTAAATCTTTTATCACCTGTACTACCCCCTAGTGGTAGCCCTTGCCCAGTGCCTCAGAAGTCCTTTTCTGGCCCAAATATCTTATTCAGAGTGCTTGATAAAACAGCCAATAAATGGCAGTGGAGACCAATTGCACGAAGAGGCCGTCAATGTAGTACCCAAATCACATCGTTCTCCAACACTAAGATTTTGCACTTATATTCAGAGTCACTGGTGGAGCCATTGGTGGGGCAGAGGTTGGGGTTGATGCTCGGGCCATGAGTTCCCACAATCATTTTAAGGTGAGCCCACCTGACTTAGGAGGTTTGCCTCCATTTTGCTCCCAGGAACCTCAGTTCCCCCGTCTTCAGCCCCCAGGTTTGGACCACACTCTAAATGGGTCCCAGCTCAGCCCTCAGACTGAGTAACTTGGCATTCCCCAGTCCCCAGCTCGGTCCCCTTCCTGTCAAGACGGCCAGATCTTGAGTTTGACCCTCACCAGTTGGCTAAAGCGAGCTCTGCTACCTTTACAAGTTAAAGGCGCTGATAATATACTTGGTACTCTGTTTTTGGAAATTGCTACTGAAATCAGGAAATTATAGTATTTTTGAAAGATCACAAAGCCTCAACAGCTGTTGACAACTAAATCTGGGTTACAGAAATCCTGAATACACTGCTTTATCTTATATAGATGATTTATTTGTTGACCGCTGAAATTTTTAATTTAAATGTATTTTAATACTTCCTGCTCCTGTGAATTAGAACAGGTGCTTACCTGCTTATAATTTCTGGACTGAGTTAATTAGATATCAGAATTTGAGTGTTCTGGGTTGCAATAGTTATTAGACAGCAGAAATAAAGAAAAAATGTGCATTTATTTAGGGCCTTTCACACTCTTAGGATGTCCCAATACACTTCACAGCCAATGAGTTACTTTTTGAAGTATAGTCACTGTTGGTTTGGAGGCAACCAGTATGTGCACAGCAAGATCTCTCAAACGGCAATGAGATAAATGACCAGTTATTCTGTTTTTAAGGTCTTGATTTTGAGATTAAATGTTGGCTCAGACACCAGAAGAACGCCACCCACTCTTCCTCGACTTTTGCCGTGGTCATTTTTGAATCACCTAATTTATGGGCGGCGCGGTGGCTAGCACCGCAGCCTCACAGCTCCAACGACCCGGGTTCAGTTCTGGGTACTGCCTGTGCGGAGTTTGCAAGTTCTCCCTGTGACCGCGTGGGTTTCCGCCGGGTGCTCCGGTTTCTTCCCACAGCCAAAGACTTGCAGGTTGATAGGTAAATTGGCCATTGTAAATTGCCCCTAGTGTAGGTAGGTGGTAAGAGAATGGTGGGGATGTGATAGGGAATATGGGATTAATGTAGGATTAGTATAAATGGTGGTTGTTGGTTGGCACAGACTCGGTGGGCCGAAGGGCGTGTTTCAGTGCTGCATCTCTAAATAAATAAAGTGGTTGGGGCCTTGGTTTAAAATCTCATCTGAGAAACAGCACCTTGAACAATGCAGCATTCCCTCAGTACTGTACTAACGTGTGTCATAGATTATGCGCTCAAGTCCCTTGAGTGGGATTTGAAACCGTAACCCTCTACAATTTTAAGAGGAGCACCCTGACTAATTTCCATCTTGTCCCCCTCTCACCCCTCCAGGCATCCCCAAACCTAAGTGCTCTGGTCATTTGTAGTAAGGATGCTGCTTGGAATGAGGTAGCTCAATCGAAAACAGCGATGACTGAACCTGGGAGCACCCTCTTCTGCGCGGTTTAGTCCCAGAATGTTTTTTTTGCTATGTACTACTACTGTTAAAAATGACTGGTGGAAAGCAGATTGTGCTTGACTAATTGAAGCTGATTTTTTTGATGAAGTAACAGAGAAGGTTGATAAAGGGAAAGCAATGGATGTTGTCTATATGGATTTTAAGAAAGCCTTTGACAAAGTACCAGGCTGGTTAACAATATTGAGGCTTTTGGAATAGGAGGGTCAGTGTCAGCCTGGATAGAAAATTGGCTTAAGGACAGAAAACAGCAAGTCATGGTAAATGGTTGTTTTTCTGACTGGAGGATGGTAGACGGTAGCGTTACTCAAGGTTCATGCTAGGACTGCTGCTTTTTTTTTGTTATATATAAATGACTTGGATATTGGAATACAGAGTAAGATTTCAAAATTGTTGATAGCACCAAACTTGGAGGTGTGGCAGACAGTGAGAATGATACCAATTGACTGCAACAGGACATAGGCTGGCAGAATGGGCAGATAAGTGGCAGATGGAGTTTAATACAGAGAAATGTGAGGTGATGCATTTTGGCAGAAGGGATAGGGAGTGGCAATGTACACTAAATGGCACAGTTCTAAAGAGTGTGCAGGAACAGAGGGACCTGGGGGGTTCATGTGTATAGATCTTTCAATGTGGTGGGACATATTGAGAGAGTAGTTTGCAAAGTATATGGGATCTTGGGCTTCATAAATAGATCTATTGCGTGCAAAAGCAGGGAAGTTATGCTAAACCTTTACAAAGCTCTGGTTAGGCAACGGCTAGAGTATTGCTTTCAGTTCTGGTGACCACACTTTAGGCAGGATTGAGAGGGTGCAGAGGAGATTTACCAAAATAGTTGCAGGGATGAGGGATTTTAGCTACAAGGTTAGGTTGGAGAAGCTGGTGGTGGTCTCCCTGGAGCAAAGGAGATTGAGGGTAGATTTGATAGAGCTGTACAAGATTATGACAGGTTTAGATAAGGTAGACAAAGAAAGGCAGTTCTCATTAGCTAATGTACAAGGACTAGGGACACAGATTGAAGATTTTGGTAAGAGATTCAAGGGAAATGTGAGGAAGCACTTTTTTATGCAGCGAGTGGTAATGACCTGGAATTCGCTGCCTGTGGGGGTCGTGGAAGTGGAGAAAATGAATGATTTCCAAAGGAAATTGGATGGGCACTTGAGGGAAATGACCTTACAGGGCCATGGGAATAGAGTGGGGGAGTGGGATTAAGTGGATACAATGTAATTAAATCCATGGGATATAAATTATTAGTATTTTAAACCGGTTAATACTCCATTCAAATAGTGGGAAGAGAATTATAAGTATACCTTTCACGACCTAGTGATATCTCAAAGCACTTTATAGCCAGTGAAGTATTTTTTGAAGTATAGTGTCTATTGTAATGTAGGAAACCTGACTGCCAATTTGCATGCAGCAAGCTCCCACAGATTGAAATGAAATAAATGATTAGATAATCTGTTTCTCAGGGATAAAAATTGGCCAGAATACCAGGGAATACACCCCTATTCTCCAGTAGTGCCATGGGATCTTTTGGATCCACCTGAGAGGGCAGACAGGGCTTCAGTATAATGTTTCAGCTGAAACGGCACCCCGACATCTGAGATTAAAGAAGTGAAAGTGGCCTGTGGTGCACATCAATTTCAAAATACTTACAATGCAATCGATCATACCCTCCACTAAGTGGTAGGCTAGAAGAATAAATTACAACTGTGATAGTTAATATCTCCATAACAATTTTGCAATGGATTTTTCTGTTCTTCATCTCTACTGTGTAAGAGAGATGCAGAGAATGATCCTGCAATCCAGAATTAAGGCGGTACAGTGGTGCACTGGTTAGCACCGCATCATCACAGCTCCAGCGATCCGGGTTCAGTTCTGGATACTGCCTGTGCGGAGTTTGCAAGTTCTCCCTGTGACCGCGTGGGTTTCCGCTGGGTGCTCCGGTTTCCTCCCACAGCCAAAGACTTGCAGGTTGATAGGTAAATTGGCCATTGTAAATTGCCCCTAGTGTAGGTAGGAGAATGGTGGGGATGTGATAGGGAATATGGGATTAATGTAGGATTAGTATAACTGGGTGGTTGTTGGACGGCACAGACTCGGTGAGTCGAAGGGCCTGTTTCAGTGCTGTATCTCTAAATAAATAAATAAATCAAATTCTAGCTCCCATGATTGATTTCCCTCATCTGTGTCTGGTTAGTTGGGGCACGAATTGGCGTTAGTTATTTAGAGGAAAGTCAGCCAGGAGTCACTTGCAACTCCTGCTGCAAGTGTATGTGTATGGTGTGATGACAAAAGAATAGGACTCACTATGATGTTTCCTGCAATCAAATAGGCTTCTGACACAAGTCTTACACTTCAGGAACAGCTAGTTGGGTGATCTATTGGGGAGCATCCGGTGCCTGTGGAACCACACTGAATTCAGAAGTCCAAGTCTGGAGAGGGAGAGAAAATTAGAAGCAAAAACTAAAACAAGCTGTTCAATATCTGGAAATACAGTTATTAATTATAACTAACACATGAGCTGGTAGATTTGTCAAATTTCATTTCTATGTTTGGGACATTTTACTACATTACAGGTGCTATATAAATGCAAGTTGTTGTTCATTGTTAGTAACCTCCTGTATTATGCTTTTGATATTGCCAGAAAATAAACTGGGATGAGTTATCTGCCAAAAACATTGAAGCTCCATTTAAACCAGTTATCAGGGATGAGTTGGACGTCAGCAATTTTGCTGAAGAGTTCACGGAAATGGATCCTACATACTCACCTGCAGCATTGCCTCAGAACTCTGATAGAATCTTTCAGGTCAGTGTTGTTGAAACAAAGCTTTTAAATTCAATTCTTTGGAGAACATATGTTTTGCTTCCTGCAAAACTTTTTTATAATGACTTAAGAAAAATAAACATTGTTTTCAAATATTTCTTCTGTCCAACTTCATAGGTGAAATAATCCACTGGGTTTGTCAAATGATCAGTCAGTCCTTCAGATGCTGCGAATGACATGAACAGACTTCAATAACCAAATGATAGTAGATGGAAATAATGAGAAAAGATGCAAATAAATAGGCAGCTGTGTCCTGCACACCAGAATGATAATTGCTTATTATGCAGTGATACTGGCTTAGTGGTCATTGTAAATTACGATAATTCTCTTCTCTCACCCATCCAATCCAGGTCATGTCCATGTTGTTAAACATGGTCTTAGTTATTGAGAGACAAGTCAGCCAGGAGTCACTTAATTCCCTTCTGTTTCCTTCACTTACCCACCCCCATCCTTCTCTCTCCCCTGCCATTCTCTTTCCTCTGCCCATTTCTTTCCCCGCTGCCCTCCCTCTCCACCCCCTTCCCGTCTCTCTCTCTCTCTTTCTCTTTCCCCCCCATCCTCATCTCTCTCCACTCCCACTCTCTCTGTCTGTCTCCCTCTCCCCTCTCCATCTTCCCCTCCTCTCCTCCACCCTCTGCTCTTCTCCATCCTCACCCTCCAAAGTTCTGTGGTTTTTTTCCATGTGATACTTTTAATTCATCCTCCCATCACGTCTTTCATTCTAGTGTTAAAATTCCCTCTCCAGATCTAGCCTAACTGGAAAGATGGAATCTATAATTGTGCTGTTGCCTGATTTCCCATAGCTAGTATGAACATGCCATGAAATTTTTATAAGCTCACTATTGTGGTTTAGTAAATTCCCAGTAACAACAATTATTGTTAGCAAATGATAAATCTCCAGAGATTTTAAAAACCGCTAATAGAATTATTTGAAAGGGGTAATATAAGACCAGAGGTTTAAGAAAAATAAAAAGGATGCAGAGATAAAAGTTATTATTTCACAGTTTTTGCAGATAGCATCTTGAAAAGTGATAAAGGTTGCGGAGGTAAAATGCTAATATTCAGCACTGTTAACAACATAGCTTCTTGTGAACAGCAGCAGTAAATTCTGGTCTGACGTGTTTACACCCAGAAAGTAGGTTTAAATGAAAAAACACCTTTGGGGTCTTGACCTTGTTAGTGGGTGTAAGGCTGCCAGTGTGATAATTACATAGCAATTTTATGCCAATTCACTCTGTTGTGGGGGAGCTTCAGCTGGTGATGCATGAATGCTGGAAACAGAGTTTTTGGAGTGGATGAGCAAAAATGCTTGACTTTTTCTGGAACTGGATTATGGGGAACTATCATTTTGAAAGTCATGAATCATACAGTTCAGCCTACTTCTATCTCTTCATGTCACTAAAATGGAAGATGGTTTAGTTTGTATTTAGGCAGCAACTGATGGTCTCCAGCTGTCTCTTCTGTGGAGTTTTTGATTTATGGATGCTTTATAAAACTCAAGTGTTTTTTGCTCTCAAATAGACCCTTGAGCTGCTTTCAACAACATATTCCTGTGTTTCAATAACAAAAGAAAAGACCTCTCATAGATAATATGGGCATATATAATATGTATAGGCAACCTATTATTGAAACTTGCTGATGACACAGAAGTAGGAAGTATGTTCAATGGTGAGAAGGGCCCAAAGACTGTAGCAGAAAATAAGCTAATGACTGAGCAGACAGATTCACTGCAGTGTGAGGTGGTACATTTTGGAAAGAATAACAATGAATAAACTCAAAAGAATGATACTGACAAATATGGAGGGAAAGAGAAATGCAGAGCTTCAAATACATAATTTATAGTGCAGATAGATTTTTAAAAAGCCTTAGCATTTTAGTTTTTATAAATCCAGGTATAGAGGAGTATAAGAGCAAAGAGATATTAAATTGAACAAGGCAATGGTTAAGGCAGCAGTTGGAGCACTGTCAGTAGTTGTGGCTGTCTTTTTATAAAAAAGACTAATATTAAAGTCATAGGTTCACCAAGGTGATGCCATGGATTAGAAACTATAGTTATAAGGAGAGACTTTGAGTGACTGGGACTATTTCCAGTGAGGCAAACAAGAGGAGGTTTAATAAGAGTCTTTCAATTTTATTCTCGGGAGGTGGGCGACAGTTACAAGGTCACATTTGTCGACCTTCTTGAACCACCACTTTTCTTGTGCTGCTGGCGCTAGGTTTTCAAAATTATGAAAGGTTTTGCCAGGCTGAATTCTCAACACTATTATCTGTGGTTGGGGAGTTACTGATGAGGGGTCATCAATTTAAAATTGTCAGTAAGAGTGTGAGAAGAGAGAATAGGAGAAATTTCTTTGTCCAGCGTGGGAATGCTTTGCCAAAGGGAATGGCTGAGCAGAGACCATTGCATCTTATGAACAATGTGGATAAACACTTGAAGCCAAAGAAGATGCAAGGCCATGGAAAAAGAGCAGAGCAGTAGCTAAATTTTGTATTACTCTTGCAGAGAGCTGGCACAGATATGATTAGCCAAATGGCCTCCTATGTGCTGTGAACTTCTACATGTATATGTGGTGAACATTCAGATTAAAGGTTTATCATTGTATTCTCTTGACAGGGCTACTCTTTTATTGCTCCCTCCATTCTCTTCAAACGTAATGCTGTGATGACTGATCCCATTCAGCTTCATATGGGCGTGGATCGTCCTGGCAGTACTGCCATAGCACGCAGTGCTATGATGAAGGTATTTATCATATAAAGTATGACGCAGTAGTTACATCTGTGAGTTTATTATTATGTGACCATTTTAAGTAAGCTGCACTTAGGCATCACATTTGTCCGTTTATTTTTTTAAATACTTTTAGTAATATAAATGAGGTGATAACAGTGGACACCATTAGTTTATAATGCATTCTGTTTTAAATATACCTGCACTCAGATTTAAGTTAACACAGTTTTTTAATTCCTCCTCTCCCCTCCCCCCAAATAGGATTCCCCATTTTATCAACACTATGATCTGGATCTCAAAGACAGTCCACTTGGAGAAGGAAGTTTCTCTATCTGTAGGAGATGTCATAATAAGAAAACTGGGCAGGAGTTTGCCGTGAAAATTGTCAGCAAAAGGTAATGCCAAACCATGTTGGCTAATTTTTTTTAAAACAATGTAAGATGCATCCTAATCCAGTATTTTGGACCCTAGAAAAATTAATTTACAGAATTTGTTATTCTGTTTTTCCAGAGTAATTTTTTTGACTGATTGCAAGCAAGAACTCAGGAAACAGCAATATATAACCAAATATTAGACTTAGAGTATTTCTATTCAAAGTGTTACGGGCAAGTTGATTGTTTTTGTAATTATATAGACTTAGAGTATTGAACTGACTTTATTTGTCCCTTATTCTCATAATACCACCCAGATGTAAAATGATAACAATTGAGTAAGAGGCAGTAGCAGTACAAATTTCCATTTGGAGATTTACACCATTATTTTGGACATTTTGTTGAAACCTAGAACATCCTTTCTGTTGAAGCAAAGCCAACTCTATATATTCATTTCTTCTCACTTATTGCAGCATTTTCTTAAGAAGGCTCTTACTCATTCTCTTTGGCTTAAAAAAAAATTGTCAGTTAGCAGGAGTGGGAATGTACCACATATGAGCTGCTCTCCAGCACTGTTAGAAATAGAGATTATAAACATTTGCCAATACATTTGCCAAATGCCTAAAATGCTTTGTGAGAATTCTTAATTTGAGACCTTGTGTACTTGACAAGTTATTTGTATTTTCATTCTGTAAAAGTTCACTAAGCTCTAAAGATTGGAAAATAAAAGAATATTCTAGAATGGATTAAGTGTATGCACTGAAATAAAAGCAGAAAATGCTGGAAATTCTCAGCAAGTCTGGCAGCAACTGTGGAGAGACAAACAGCTGCAGGTTTCAGGTTGATGATTTTTTTGTCCGAACTGGAAAAAGTTAGAGATATAATATGTTTTTCAGCACGCACAGAGGCAAGAAATGTGGAGGGTGAACAACAAAAAGGAAGGCCAGTGATGGGATGGAAGGCAATAGAGATCAAATGACAGAGGGATGATGGTGCAAGGCAAAAGGAGATGGTAATGGGAAAAGTAAAGAAACAAAAGCTGGGTGTAGAGGAGGTGTAAATGGGAATAGCAGAATTATCACCAACAGCTGCCTTCCAAAAACAAAAAACACAAAAGGAAAAAAGGTGGGGGCAGCGATTATGATCTGAAATTGTTGAACTCGGTGTTGAATCCAGAAGGCTGTAACGTTCTAAATTGAAAAATGAGATGCTGTTCCTTGAGCTTAAGTTGAGCTTCATTTGAATAGTGCAGGAGGCCGAGGGCAGAGAGGTCAGAGTAGTAGTGGGGTAGAGAATTAAAATGGTAGGCAACCAGAAGCTCGGGATCATGCTTGTGGATTGAACGGAGGTGTTCCATCAAATGGTCACCCAACCTGAGTTTGGTCTTCTCATTGTAGAGGGACCACATCATGAGCTGTGAAAACAGTATTCTAAATTGAAGAGGTACAAGTAAATCGCTGTTTCACCTGTAAGCAGTGTTTGGGGTCTTGGACAATGAGAAGGGAGGAGTTAAAAGGGTAGGTGTTGAATCTGTTGCGCTTGCATCAGCAGATGCCATGGGAAGGAGAGGGGAGTGGATCTGGGTGTTGCAGAGAGAACAGTCCCTTGGGAATGCTGAAATAGCCTATCCCCAGAAATGCAGGCAGAGTAGTCTGAGACATCACTTTACCACTGAATTCGCCATTTATAAGAATTACCAATAAAATCCACTGAATTTATTCCTTCCTCTATCACGTCATAGCACCACTGTTGTCAGCCACTGCAATCAGCACGCCTTAAAGCAATTACTGGTCATTCTCCACCCCCACCAGCCTCTACACTCGGCACAGGTAGCACACACAAGTTGACAAAACAGATGTTACAGACAGTTCAATTAACAGAGTGATTATCTTCAGTGTGCCACTAGTTGAATATTGTACCCACAGATCTGAAAATGAGCTACAAATTGTACATGACATTTTAATCATGAGTTCCTTTGAGTGCATTTATTTTTCTTATCAGGAGAAATGGGGCTGACAAAAAGCATAATTATAATAACTGGAACTACTGAAACTGAACAGGCCTGAGCAGTGGTGGAGAAGGGGTAGAGGGAATGGCAGGATTGAGAATGGGGTGGGGAGACACAGGTTCGCACATATCTGTGGTTTATGCAGATTGATGGGCATTGCTCCTTGGTTTCAATATTGAGCAATTTTTTAAAAAAATCGTTTTTAGCCTGGAATATAAGTGTTTGATCACTGGCCTGTATTCCAGTCTGTTCAACAAGTATTACTCTTTCATTTCTTTTTACAGAATGGAAGCAAACACCCAAAGGGAGATCGCAGCTCTGAAGTTGTGTGAAGTACACCCTAACATTGTAAAACTGCATGATGTTCATCATGACCAGGTATGCTACAAAAGTGATATGTGGCTTGGCAATCAGGCATTAAAAGATTTTCTCAAGTACACCTTGGCTTTCCAATAGCAGCTGTAGTTTATTCTTATCCTGTTAGCTTGGTGGGAGTCATCTGATGATAAAAGGGCAACAGTGGTCTACTAGCTTGAGAATCATAAGTGGCAATAATGCTGCATTAAAGTTACAACAATATGAGTTTCACCAGATGCTGCAGATGCTGTGGCACTATAAGTACTACGTTAAAGGGAGTTCACACAGTTGTTTCTAGCTTCTGAGAACGTGTGGGATTTTCAGGGGTTTCATCTTTCAGATGGGGCTTTAAACCAATGTTCCGTCTGTCTCCTTAGGTGGATGCAGAAGATCCCATGGCATTATTTGAACAATAATTGACATCTCCCGGTGTCCTGGCAGCATTTATTCCTCAACCAATGCTAAGCAAAAGCGATGATCGGATAATTTATGTTCCCGCTGTATGTGGGACCTTATTGTCCGCATGTCCCTACAAAGCCACAGAGACAACATTTCAAAAGTAATTCATTGGCTTGAAAAATCTTGGAATGTGAAAGATGCTATATAAATTCAATTTTTACAGCTGTTGAGGGGCTGAGGATGAGATTGTCCAGTGGCCACTAGTCTCCTGCCCTAAACTGAGGAGGAAACATATGCTGGAAAGAACCACTAGCCCCTGTCTCCCCATCCCAACCCCCTACTCAGTGCCAAGGCCAAAATTATCCCCCAGTACCCTCACCACTATCATTAAGACTAAAACGGACCTCAAAAATTACCTCTTCCCAAGAGGAAAGTAGGCTATTCCCATTCCCAGCTGTCAAATTCCCTGTTGCCACTTTCACCTCCCTTCAATGTGCCTCTTTCTTACCACAACCCCTGCCCCCACTCTCAACCTCAGCGCTCCCTCTACTCGCTCTCCACCACAGTTTCCTTGCTCATCTCTCCCTATTCTGGCCCTCTGCTTCCCCATTTCCCATTCCCCGTGGCATTCTCCATTTAATCTCCCCTCACTTTGCATACTTAAATTCTCATTCCTCCACCTCTGACTGCATTTCCCATATCAGCCTCTGCTTATCCCTGATGGCTTCATTTTCTATTACAACCCACCTGCTGGCTGCTGAATCCTTTTACCCTACAGTTCCCCTTCTAAAACACCCTAACCTCTTTCTACTGGAAACCCCCTTCCCCAACTGTATTCCCTATTCACTGCACTCCCCAGCTGCATTTTTATTGGTAATCCCCATCACTCGCACTGAGAGGATTTGCTAGACAGAGACGCCGTTAATTGCATTTCCTCCTGTGCCCTTTCACTCCTCTTTTCTGTTCTTCCTCCCCTCTCTTCCCCTCCCCCTCTCCTCTAACCCCAACCTCTCCTTTAGCCCTCCTTCCTCTTCTCTCTTTCCTCCTTATCCCTTGTACAGTCCTTGTGCATCTGCTTTGCCATTTTCACAATGGTTTCATAATCCCGTGTCTTCTATATGTGCTTGACCTAAAAAATTCAAATTCATCTTCAGTACTTGTGTATAACACCTTGGGAAATCAATTAGTTTGAGAAAAAAGCATCTAATAACAATTTGTTAATTTTTATGCTCTGTGCTGTTTCATTTTTAAATGGAAGTCCATTTTGGAGATGGTATGATGCAGGAAATGGTTTAATACTTCCAGAAGGCAGCCTTGGTATCAGTAAATATCAGAACTAGATGCATCACTCCCACACAATAAGACTCTGCATCTTTTGTAGAGATGTGTCCTTGATATGTGCAACCTGTGACTGGAAGCTGAGAAGCTTACAGGAATTGTAAAAGGCAACTGAATTTTCAGGGCTTTATTTCTTCGTTTCATTTCTGCGTAGCCTATACCTTATGAATAATCCTATTAATTTTTGCCTTAACATTACATTAGTCCTTGCTTATGCCTCATGCTGTTCTTAAGAAGTTGCAGATAGTCATTCTACATGCATAATCCTTTTCAAGAATTTTTGTGCAAGAGCAATTTCCTGAAATTTATCCTGAGAACAATCTCCCTCCCCTCCCATCCAACCTCACTTAATATTTCAGCTGTATTTTCAGTCTGACTTAAATTATTGCAACCCCTGCCAAGTGCCTACAGAATCCTATCTCATGTTTGCTGGCTCCCTACCTCTCATACTTCCTGCTCTTATCTTCCTTGAGGGGAATATAGAAGCTTACACCACAGAAGGAGGCAGGAGTAGGCCATTCAGCCTGTCGAACCTACTCTGCCATTCAGTTAGATCATGGCTGATCATCTACCTCAACACCACTTTCCCGCGCTATCCCCATATCCCTTGATGTCATTAGTATCCAGATATCTATCGATTTCTGTCTTGAACATGTTCAATGATTGAGCTTCCACAGCCCTCTGGGGTAGAGCATTCCAAAGATTCACCACCCTCTGGAAAGAAGAAATTCCTTCTCATCTCAGTTTTAAATGGCTTACCTTTTATTCTGAGACTATGTCCCCTGGTTCTGGATTCACCAGCCAGGGGAAACATCCTATCTGCATCCACCCTGCCATGCCCTGTAAGAATTTTGTAAATTTCAATGCGATCACCTCTCGTTCTTCGAACCTCTAGTAAATACAGGCCCAGCTTCCTCAATGTCTCCTCATAAGACAATCCCATCATCCCACATTGTACCTGTGCCAGCTCTTTGAAAGAGTTAGCCATTGAGTCTGACTGCTCTACTCTTTGCCCATGGCCTTGCACATTTTTCCTTTCCAAGTATAAAACCAATCCCCTTTTGTGAGTTTTGATGGAACCTGCTTCTTCCACCCTTTCAAGCAATATATTCCAAATCATAACAACTCATTGCGTAAAAAAGAATTCACATCACCTCCGTTGCTGGTTCTTTCGCCAATTATCTTAAATCTTTCCACAGATGCTGCCAGACCTGCTGAGTGGTTCCAGCATTTCTTGTTTTTATTTCAGATTTCCAGCATCCGCAGTATTTTGCTTTTATCTTAAATCTGCATCTGGCTATTGACACTCTACCCCTGCAAATAGTTTCTCACTACTTACTCTTTCAAAACCCCTCATAATTTTGAAATACCTGAACCAACCACATCAAGTTCATACTGTGGTAGCTTTGTGCTTTCTAAATTGTAAAGAGACTGGGTTTATTTCTATAAAAACAAAATAAGTTAGATTAGCCCTGTGCAGTATTATCATACAAGCATGTTAATGTCAAGTAATTGCCACAAAGCAGTATCAGTTAATTACTTTATAAACATTCACAAAATTGTATTTATTTGGGACCAAATATAAGCAACAGGAATACATAGGCGTCTTCTTCATTGTAGTCTGACTTAGTGGAATCTGATTGCAGTCCTCTTCTTGGCTAACCTAACCATGTAGATACTTGTAGATTCTTCTACCACCTAAGTAGGCTGTACCAATTCTTTAATGACAACACAGTAACATTCACAGCATCAAAACTATTAATTTGTTTTCATCTGTAGTGCCCATGAAGTGCTTGGTTTTGAGGTATAGCTTTATCTTTCAGTCAGGAGCGTGCCCTCACGGTGTTAATACAGCTTCCTTTTCCTCAATGAAAATTAACAACTAAAGCGAGTGCTTTCCAGTAACATTAGTCAGCAACAAATCTAAAGATTGTTAGGATTGTATTATTTCATGTAAGGTACTGTTGTTTTTTTTCCCCCACTTCTGTATTTCAAGCTGACTTATACGAATAACTTTGCATTCGCATTAATGGGGACGGTAGCATAGTGGTAATTTCTCTGAGCTAGTAATCCAGAGACCCAGAATAATGCTCCAGAGATATCAGTTCAAATCCTACCATGACAGCTGGGGTAGTTCAAATTCAGTTAATTAACAAGTTTGGAATAAAATGTTAGTCATAAAATGATCATAAAACCTATCTGGTTCACTAATGTCCTTCAGGGAGGAAAACTGTCTTCCTTACCCGTCTGGCCTACATGTGACTCCAGGCCCTAGCAAGCCACTCAGTTGTATCAAAGCGCTACAGAAAAGTTGAATAAGAATAAAACTGATGAAACATCCGACATCAACCTAAGCACAGAAACAACAACGGCACACCCTTCCCAGTTGACCCTGCAAAGTCATCCTCAATAGCATCCGGGGACTTGTGCCAAAATTGGGAGAGCTGTCCCACAGACTAGTCAAGCAACAGCCTGACATAGTCATATTCACAGAATCATACCTTACAGCCAATATCCCAGACTCCTCCAACACAAACCCTGGATATGTCCTGTCCCATGGTAGGACAGACCCAACAGAGCTTACGGCATAGTAGTATACAGTCAGGAAGGAGTCCTCAGCATTGACTTTGGACCCCATGAGGTCTCTGGCAGCAGGTCAAGTATAGACAATCCTGCTGATTGCTGCCTACTGCCCTCCCTCAGCTGATGAATCAGTACTCCTCCATGTTGCGCACCACTTGGAAGAAGCACTGAAGGTAGCAAGGGCACAGAATGTAGTCTGGGTGGGGGACTTCAATGTCCATCACGAAGAGTGGCTCAGTAGCACCACTACTGACCAAGCTGGCCTGCGGCAGGTGATGAGAGAGCCAACAAGAGGGAAAAACCTACTTGACCTCGTCATCACCGATCTACCTGTCACAGTTGCATCTAACCATGACAGTATTGGTAGCAGAGATTACAGAACAGTCTAGTGGAGATGACGCCCCATCTTCACACTGAGGACATTCTCCACCATGTTGTGAGGCATTATCACCATACTAAATGGGATAGCCTCGGGACAGATCTAGTAGCTCAAAACTGGGCATCCATGAGGCACTATGGGCCATCAGCAGGAGCAGAATTGTATTCGACCACTATCTATAACTGCATGGCCTGTCAGATACCTCATTCTACCATACCATCAAGTCTGGGGAGCAACCCTGATTTAATGAGGAGAATTAATGAGAGCATGCCAGGAGCAGTAGCACCAGACACACCTATAAATGAGATACCAACCTGATGAAGTTACAACACAGGACTAGATGCTTGCTAAAAAGCAGAAGTAGCATGCTATAATCAATCCTTCAAACAACGCATCAGATCAAAGCTCTACAGTCCTGCCAAATTCAAAAATGAACGGTGGTGGGCAATTAAACAACCAACTGGAGGAAGAAGCTCTGAAACATCCCCATCGTCAGTGATGAGGGAGCCCAGCACATCAGTACAAAAGACAAGGCTGAAGTATTTGCAACAATCTTCAGCCAGAATTGCCAAGTGGACAATCCATCTCTGCCTCCTCCTGAGGTCTCCAAATTCACAGATGCCAGTCTTCAGCCAATTCTGTTCACTCCATGTGATATCAAGAAAAGGCTGAAGGCACTGGTACAGCAAGGGCTAGGGGCCTTGACAACATCCCAACTGTTGTACTGAAGACATGTTCCAGAACCAACCACACCCTTACCAAGCTGTTCCAGTACAGCGACAACATTAGCATCAACCTGACAATGTGAAAAATTGCTCAGCTATGTCCTGTCCACAAAATGCAGGACAAATCCAGTCCGGCCAATTACTACCCTATCTGTCTACTCTCAATCATCAGCAAAGTGATGGAAGGTATCATTGATAGTGCTATGAAGCGGCACTTACTCATCAATAACCTGCTCACCGATGCTCAGTTTGGGTTCTGCCAGGGCTACTCAGCTCCAGACCTCATTACAGCCTTGGTCCAAACATGAATCTCCCAGAATTAGAGATCCAAGGGATTAGGCGGAATGAGGAATTGAAAGAAATTAGTATTAGTAAGAAGGTTGGATAGGACCTGATATTCCACATCCCAGAGTGTTGAAAGAGTAGCTATGGAAATAATGGATGCATTGGTGATCATCTTCGAAAATTCTATAGATTCTGGAACAGTTCTTGCAGATTGGAAGGTCACAAATGTCACTCCACTATTTAAGAAGGGACGGAGAGAGAAAAAAGGGGATTACAAACCTGTTAGCCTTAGATCAGTCGTTGGGAAAATGCTAGAATCTATTCTGAAGGATGTGATAAATGGACACTTGGATAATAATGATCTGATTGGGCATAGTCAACATGGATTTATGAATGGGTGATCATGTTTGACGAACCTGTTAGAATATTTTGAGGATGTTACGAACAGAATTGATAAAGGGGAGTTGGTGGATGTGGTATACTTGAATTTTCAAAGGCTTTTGATGAAGTCCCCCACAGGAGGTTGGTAACAAAAATTAAAGCACATGGGATAGGAGGTAATATACTGGCATGGATTAAGGATTAGTTAACAGGCAGAAAGCGGAGAGTAGGAATAAATGGGTCATTCTCGTGTTAGCAGGCTGTGACTAGTGGGGTGCTGCAAGGATCAGTGCTTAGGCCACAGCTGTTCACAATATATACCAATGATTTGGATGTGGGGACCAAATGTAGTATTTCCAAGTTCACAGATGACACAAAACTAGGTGGGAATGTGTGTTGTGAGGAAGATGCAAAGCAGCTTCAAGGGGATTTGAACAGACTTAGTGAGTGGGCAAGAACATGACAGATGGAATATAATGTGGAAAAATGTGAGGTTATCCACTTTGGTAGGAGGAATAGATGTGCAGAGTATTCCTTAAATGCTAAGAGACTAGAAAGTGTAGATGTACAAAGGGACCTGGGTGTCCTTGTCAATAAGTCACTGAAAGCTAACATGCAGGTGCAGCAAGCAGTTAGGAAGGCTAATGGTATGTTAGCCTTTATCGCAAGAGGATTTGAGTACAGGAGTAGTGAAGTCTTGCTTCAATTGTATGGAACCTCAGTTAGACTGCACCTGGAGTACTGTGTGCAGTTTTGGTCCCCTTACTTCAGGAAGGATATTATTGCCATAGAGGGAGTGCCACGAAGGTTCAGCAGACTTGTCCCTGGATGGCAGGACTGTCCTATGAAGAGAGATTGGGGAAACTGGGCCTGTATTCTCTAGAGTTTTGAAGAATGAGAGGTGATCTCATTGAAGCTGACAAAATGCTTAAAGGGATTGACAGGGTAGATGCAGCTAAGATGTTTCCCCTGGTTGGGGAGTCTAGCACCAGGGGACACAATTTCAAAATCTAGGGGAAGCCACTTAGGACAGAGATGAGGAGACATTTCTTTACTCAGAGGTTGTGAATCTTTGGAATTCTCTACCCCAAAGGGCTGTGGAAGCTCAGTCATTGAGTATGTTTAAAGCAGAGATTGACAGAGTTCTAAGTACAAATGACCTAAGGGGATAGTGTGGGAAAAAGGCATTGAAGTGAATGATCAGCCATGGTCATACTGAATGGCAGGGCAGGCTCGATGGGCTGAATGGCCTACTCCTGCTCCTATGTTCCTATGGACAAAAGAGCTGAATTCTAGAGGTGAGGTGCGAGTGATTGTCCTGGATATCAAGGCAGCATTTGACTGAGTGTGGCATCAAGGAGCCCCAGCAAAATTTAAGTGAATGGGTATGAGGGGGAAAACTCTCCACTGGTTGGAGTCCTACTTTTTTTTATTTGTTTGGGGGATGTGCATATTGCTGGCTAGGCCAGCATTTATTGTCCATCCCTATTTGCCCTTGAGAAGGTGGTGGTGAGCTGCCTTCTTGAACCGCTGCAGTCCTTGGCATGTAGGTACACCAACAGTGCTATTAGGAAGTGAGTTCCAAGATCTTGACTCAGCAACAGTGAAGTAACGGCGATATAGTATCAAGTCAGGATGGTGTGTGGCTTGGAGGGGAACTTGCAGGTGATGAGGCGGTGGAGTAGTGGTATTATCACTGGACGAGTAACCCAGAGATCCAGGGTATTGATCTGGAGACATGCATTCGAATCCCACCACAGAAGAAGGTGAAATTTGAATTTAATTAATAAATCTAGAATTAAAAGCTAGTCTAATGATGGCCATGAAACCATTGTCCATTGTTGTTAAAAACCCATCTGGTTCACTAATGTCCTTTAGGGAAGGAACTCTGCTGTCCTTACCTGGTCTGACCTACATGTGACTCCAGGCCCACAGCAATGTGGTTAACTCTGACATGCCTTCTGAAATGGCCTAGCAAGCCACTCAGTTGTACCTAACTGCTACAAAGTCTATAAAAAGGAATGAAACCAGACGGACCATCCGGCATCGACCTAGGCACCGGAAACAACAGCGGCAAACCCAGCCCTGTCGGCCCTGCAAATTCCTCCTTACAAACATCTGGGGGCTTGTGCCAAAGTTGGAAGAGCTGTCCCACAGACCAGAATCATACCTTACCAACAATGTCCCAGACACTGCAATCACTATTCCTAGGTATGTCCTGTCCCACCAGCAGGCTAGACCCAGCAGAGGTGGCGGGACAGTGGTCTGCAGTTGGGAGGGAGTTGCCCTGGGAGTCCTCAACATCGACTCCGGACCCTATGAAGCCTCATGGCATCAGGTCAAACATGGACAAGGTAACCTCCTACTGATTACCACTTACCGCCCTCCCTCAGCTGATGAGTCAGTACTCCTCCATGTTGAACACCACTTGGAGGAAGCACTGAGGGTGGCAAGGGCACAAAATGTACTCTGGGTGGGGGACTTCAATGTCCATCACCAAGAGTGGTTCAGTAGCACCACTACTGACCGAGCTGACAAAAAGACATTGCTGCTAGACTGGCTCTGCGGCAGGTGGTGGGGGAACCAACACGAGGGAAAAACGTACTTGACCTTCTCCTCACCAATCTGCCTTCCGCAGATGCTTCTGTCCATGACAGTATTGGTAGGAGTGATCACCACACAGTACTTGTGGAGACGAAGTCCCGCCTTCACATTGAGAATACCGTCCGTCGTGTCACCGTGCTAAATGGGATAGATTTCGAACAGATCTAGCAATGCAAAACTGGGCATCCGTGAGGCGCTGTGGGCCATCAGCAGCAGCAGAATTGTACTCAACCACAATCTGTAACCTCATGGCCCGGCATATCCCCCACTCTAACATTCCCATCAAGCCAGGAGACCAACCCTGGTTCAATGAAGTATGCAAGAGGGCATGCCAGGAGCAGCACCAGGCATACCTCAAAATGAGGTGTCAACCTGGTGAAGCTACAACCCAGGACTACTTGCATGTCAAACTGCATAAGCAGCATGCAATAGACAGAGCTAAGTGATTCCACAACCAACGGATCAGATCTAAGCTCTGCAGTCCTGCCACATCCAGTCGTGAATGGTGGTGGACAATTATACAACTAACTGGAGGAGGTGGCTCCACAAATATCCCCATCCTCAATGATGGGGGAACCCAGCACATCAGTGCGAAAGATAAGGCAGAAGCATTTGCAACAATCTTCAGCCAGAAGTGCCGAGTTGATGATCCATCTCAGCCCCCTCCTGAAGTCCCCAGCATTACAGATGCCAGACTTCAGCCAGTTCGATTCACTATGCGTGATATCAAGAAATGACTGAAGGCACGGGATACTCCAAAAGCTATGGGTCCTGACAATATTCCGGCAATAGTACTGAAGACCTGTGCTCCAGAACTTGCCGCACCCCTAGCCAAGCTGTTCCTAGCTACAACACTGGCATCTACCCGGCAATGTGGAAAATTGCCCAGGTATGTCCTGTACACAAAAAGAAGGACAAGTCCAACCCGGCCAATTACTGCCCCATCAGTCTGCTCTCAATTATCAGTAAAGTGATGGAAGGTGTTGTCAACAGTGCCATCAAGCAGCACTTGCTTAGCAATAAACCTGCTCAGTGATGCTCAGTTTGGGGTCCGCTAGGGCCACTCAGTTCCTGACCTCATTACATCCTTGGTTCAAACATGGACAAAAGAGCTGAACTCAAGAAGTGAGGTGAGAGTGACTGCCCTTGACATCAAGGCAGCATTTGACCGAGTATTTTGCATCAAGGAGCCCTAGCAAAACTGGAGTCAGTGGAAATCAGGGGGAAAACTCTCTGCTGGTTGGAGTCAAACCTAGCGCAAAGGAAGATGGCTGTGGTTGTTGGAGGTCAATCATCTGAGCTCCAGGATATCACTGCAGGAGTTCCTCAGGATAGTGTCCTAGGCCCATCTTCAGCTGCTTCATCAATGACCTTCCTACAATCATAAGGTCAGAAGTGGGGATGTTCGCTGATGATTGCACAATGTTCAGCACCATTCGCGATTCCTCAAATACTGAAGCAGTCCATATAGAAATATAGCAAGACCTGGACAATATCCAGGCTTGGGCTGATAAGTGGCAAGTAACATTTGCGTCACACAAGTGCCAGGCAAAGACCATCTCCAACAAGAGAGAATCTAACCATCTCCCCTTGACATTCAATGGCATTACCATCACTGAATCCCCCACTATCAACATCCTAGGGGCTACCATTGACCAGAAACTGAACTGGAGTAGCTTTCTAAATACCGTGGCTACAAGAGCAGGTCAGAGGGTAGGAATCCTGTGGCGAATAACTCACCTCCTGACTTCCCAAAGCCTGTCCACCATCTACAAGGCACAAGTTAGGAGTGTGATGGAATACTCTCCACTTGCCTGGATGGGTGCAGCTCCAACAATACTCAAGAAGCTCAAGACCATCCAGAACAAAGCAGCCCTCCACCACCGATGCACAGTGGCAGCAGTGTGTACCATCTACAAGATGCACTGCAGCATAGCACCAAGGCTCCTTAGACAGCATCTTCCAAACCTGCGACCTCTACCACCTCGAAGGACAAGAGCAGCAGATGCATGGGAACGTCACCACCTGCAAATTCCCATCCAAGTCCCACACCATTCCGAGTTGGAACTATAGTGCCGTTCCTTCACTGTCGCTGGGTCAAAATCCTGGAACTGCCTTCCTAACAGCACTGTGGGTGTACCTACCTCACATGGACTGCAGCGGTTGAAGAAGGCAGCTCACCACCACCTTCTCAAGGGCAATTAGGACTGGGCAATAAATGCTGGCATAGCCAGTGACGCCCACATCCCATGAATGAATTAAAAAGAAAAATGATGTTCCCATGCATCTGCTGCCCTTGTCCGTCTAGGTGGTAGAAATCGCGGGTTTGGAAAGTGCTGTCGAAGGAGTCTTAGTGAGTTGCTGCATTGCATCTTGTAGATGGTACACACTGCTGCAACTATACATTTGTGATGGAGGGAGTGAATGTTGAAGGTGGTGGATGGGGTGCCAATCAAGCTAGCTGCTTTGTCCTGGATGGTGTTGAGCTTCTTGAGTGTTGTTGGAGCTGCACCCATCCAGGCAAGTGGAGTGTATTCCATCACACTCCTGACTTGTGGACAGGCATTGGAGAGACCGGAGGTGAGTTACTCACAGCAGAATTCCCAGCCTCTGGCCTCTTGTAGCCACAGCAATTATGTGGCATGTCCAGTTCAGTTTCTGGTCAATGGTAACCCCAAGTTGTTGACAGTGGGGGTTTTGGTGATGGTAATGCCATTGAATGTCGAGGGGAGATGGTTAGATTCTCTCTTGTTTGAGATAGTCATTGCCTGGCACTTGTGTGCCGTGAATGTTATTTGTCACTTATCAACCCAAGCCTGGATATTGTCCAGGTCTGGTATACGGACATGGGCTGTTTCGGTATCTGACGAGTCGCGAATGGTGCTTAACATCGTACAATCATCTGCGAACATCCCCACTTCTGACCTTGTGATGGAAGGAAGGTCATTGATGAAGCAGCTGAAGATGGTTGGGCTGAGGACACTACCCTGAGGAATTCCTGCAGTGATGTCTTGGGACTGAGATGATTGACCTCCAACAGCCACAACCATCTTGCTTTGTGCTAGGTATGACTCCAACCAGCAGAGTTTTCCTCCTGATTCCCATTGACTCCAGTTTTGCTGGGGCTCCTTGATGCCATGCTCTGTCAAATACTGCATTGATGTCCAGGACAGTCACTGTCACCTCACATCTGGAGTTCAAATCTTTTGTCCATGTTTGAATCAAGGCTGTAATGAGGTCTGGAGCTTATCATCAGTGAGTAGGTTATTGCTGCGCAAGTGCTGCTTGATAGCACTGTTGACAAATCCATCACTTTGCTGATCATCGGGAGTAGACTGATGAGCTGGTAGTTGGCCGGGTTGGATTTGTCCTGCTTTTTGTGCACAGGACATACCTGGGCAATTTTCCACATTGCTGGGCAGATGCCAGTGTTATAGCTGTCCTGGAATAGCTTGGCTCGGGGCTCAGCTGTTTCTGGAGCACAAGTCTTCAGTACTATTGCCGAAATGTTGTCAAGGCCCATAAACTTTTGCAGTATCCAATGCAGGTTGAATACAATTCTGCTGCTGATGGCCCACAGCGCTTCATGGATGCCCAGTTTTCAGTTGCTAGATCTGTTCGAAGTCTATCCCATTTAGCACAGTGGTAGTGCCACATAACATGATGGTGGGTGTCCTATGGATACCCTCAGTGTGAAGATGGCACTTTGTCCCCACAAGGACTATGTGGTGGTCACTCCTACCTGTACTATCATGGATAGTTGCATCTGCGACAGGTAGATAGATGAGGACGAGGCCCCTTGTTCCTTTTTGTCACACACTCAGTTTAGCAGCTATGTCCGTTAGGGCTCAGTCACTAATGGTGCCACCGAATCACTCTTGGTGGTGGACATTGAAGTCGCCCACACAGAGTACATTTTGTGCCCTTGCTACCCTCAGAGCTTCTTCTACTTGGTGTTCACCATGGAGAAGCACTGATTCATCAGCTGAGGGGTGGCGGGGTAGGGGCGGGTGGTGGTAGGTGGTGATCAGCAGGAGGTTTTCTTGCCCATGTTTGACCCGATGCCATGAGAGTTCATGGGATCCAGAGTTAATGATGTTGTCTCCCAGGGCAACTCCATCCTGACTGTATACCACTATGCTGCCACCTCTGGTGGGTCTGTCCTGCCGGTGGGACAGGATATACCCAGGGACATTGTCTGCCAGGTATGATTCCATGAGTCAGACTGTTGCTTAACTAGTCTGTGGACAGCTCTCCCAATTTTGTCACAAGCCCCCAGATGTTAGTAAGGGGACTTTGCAGGGTCTACAGGACAGAGTTTACCATTGTCATTTCTCATGCCAAGGTCGATGCCGAGTGGTCCATCTGGTTTAATTCATTCTCTTAGACTTTGTAGTGGCTTTCTAGGCCATTTCAGAAGGCAGTTAAGAGCCAACCACATTGCTGTGGGTCTGGAGTCACATGTAAACCAGACCACGTACGGCTGGCAGATGTCCTTCCCTAAAGGACGTTAGTGAACCAGATGGGTTTTTACAACAATCGACAATGGTTTCATGATCACCACTAGACTAGCTTTTTTAATTCCAGATTTATTAATTGAATTCAAATTCCACCATCTGTCATGGTGGGATTCGAACCCATGCCCCAGAACATTAGCCTGCGGCTCTGGGTTACTAGTCTAGTGGCATTACCACTACACCACTGCCTCCCCTACCAAGCACAAAGGAAGATGGTTGTGGCTGTTGGAGGGAAATCATCTCAGTCCCAGGACATCGCTGCAGGAGTTCCTCAGGGTCATGTCTGAGGCCCAAGCATCTTCAGCTGCTTCATCAACAGCCTTCCCTCCAACATAAGGTCAGAAGAGGAGATGTTCACTGATGATTGCATAGTGTTCGGTACCATTCGCAACTCCTCAGATACTGAAGCAAGACCTGGGCAACATTTAGACTTGGACTGTTAAGTGGCAAGTAACATTCACGCTACACAAGTGCCAGGCAATGACCATCTCCAACAAGAGAGACTCTAACCATCTCCTCATTACATTAAATGGAATTACCATCGCTGAAGCCCCACTATCAACATCCTGGGGGTTACCATTGACCAGAAACTGAACTGGAGTAGCCATATAAATACTGTGGCTAGAAGAGCAGATCAGAGGCTGGGAATTCTGCAGCAAGTAACTTAACTCATCACCTGATTACCTAATGCCTGTCCACCATCTACAAGGTACAAGTCAGGAGTGTGATGGAATACTTCTCACTCGGCTGGGTGAGTGCAGCTCCAACAACGCTCAAGAAGCTCAACACCATCCAAACAAACAGACCATTTGATTGGCATCCCTTGCAGCACCTTAAACATTCACTTCCTCCACGACCAGTGCACAGTGGCAGCAGTTTGTACCCTATACGCACTGCAGCAACTCACCAAGGCTCCTTTGGCAACACCTTCTAAACCTGCAACCTCAACCACCTAGAAGAACAAGTGCAGCAGACGCGTGGAAATGCCACCACCTGCAAGCTCTCCTCCAAGTCACACACTGCCCTGATTTGGAACTATATCGTCATTCCTTCACTGTTGCTGGGTCAAAATCCTGGAAAACTCTCCCTAATAGCACCATGCCTACACTACATGGACTTCAGTGGTTCAAGAGGGCAGTTCACCACCACCATCTCGAGGGCAATTAGGGATGGACAATAAATGCTGGCCTTGCCAGCGATGCTCGCATCCCAAAACAAATGAAAAAGAATCTTTTTTAAAACTTAAGCATTCTGGTGTTATAATGTAAAGGAATTCTGAGGTTCTGGGGAGGAGGAAATTCTTGCAAAGTTTTGAATGATGAAGAATTTAATTGATTCTGAATATTCAAAGTTATCAGAAACTGTGCCTGTAATGTACTGAAGAAAACAAATTTATGGTGCAACTTCTCTGCGGCTTTCCACTGAGTAACAATGAATTAATTCATACTTGGTGTGCCATGAGTTTATGATGTGTCTGTGTTTCACAGCCAAATCTTCTCAATTAGGTTTACCACCTGGGAACATGTTTGCTGGGAATTTTGTCTGCAAGATGGAAAGATGAAAAAATATTCTTTCAACATGGTGTTAATAATTCATCAAAAGCTAGATTTCTGTGTGTTTTATAATTTTGCCAGTAGTAGCCCTAGGAGTACAGTAATTTCAGGCACCTGCTGTTTAATTGTTCTTGGCTTGTTTTCTTTTAAGAAGATGACAGTTGAAATAGAATCATAAAGCATAGAGAGGGAGACCATTTGGCCCATCATGCCTGTCCCAGTAAGAGCTACCAAATTTAGTGCCACTCCCCAGCTCTTTTCCCATAGTCCTGTAAATTTTACCTCTTCAAGTATATTTCCAATTCCTTCTGAAAGTTATTCTTGAATCTTTTTCCACCACCCTTTCAGGCAATGCATTCCAGATCGCAACCGCTCTGTGTAAAAGAAAAAGATGTCCTCATTTTGCCTCTGGTTCTTTAGCCAATTATTTTAAATCTGTGTCCTCTGGTTACTGACCCTTCTGCCACTAGAAACAGTTTCTCCTTATTTACACTATCAAAACCCTTTATGATTTTGAGCTTCTCTATGAAATCTCTCCTTAACCTTCTAAGGAGAAAAATCCCAGTTTTTCTTGTCTCTCCACATAACTGAAGTCCTTCATTTCTTTTATGTCATATGGTTTGTCAGAAGACTGCATTTTAAGTGCATTACCCATGACATTGGGAAAATTTACTTTAATGAGCTTCTGGCATCGGATTATGAGGGCAGTTTTTTTTTTTACAAATTTGCATATGTGACTTGATTTGCATATTACAATAAGGCTTGCAAACTGTACCATGGAAGAATGAAAAGAAACAAGATTATTATTATTATTCCATCGGAGAGGCAGTGGCGTAGTGGTAATGTCACTGGACTAGTATTCCAGAGGCCTAGGCAAATGCTCTGGGGATATGGGTTTGAATCCCACCACGGCAGATGGTGCAATCTGAGTTCAATTAATAAATCTAGAATTAAAAGCTAGTCTAATGGTGACCCTGAAACCATTGTTGATTGTTGTAACAACCCATCTGGTTCGCTAATGTCCTTTAGGGAAAGATATCTGCCATCCTTACCTGGTCTGGTCTACATGTGATTCCAGACCCACAGCAATGGAGTTAACTTTTAACTGCACTCTAAAATGGCCTAGAAAGCCACTCAGTTCAAGGGCAATTGGGGATGAGCAACAATTGCTGACCTTGCCAGAGACCACCGATCCCATGAAAGAATTAAAAAAAAAGACGTGGAGAAAATCAGTAATGTTCTGTACACTCAACGAGAGTGACTGAAAGTACTTGGCTTTCCCTACTGTCCTGATTAGCAGAAAGTTTTATATTGATTTTTCCTTTTTTTTTAGCTGCACACATTCTTAGTGATGGAACTGCTGAAAGGTGGAGAACTGCTTGAGCGGATCCGAAAGAAGAAACACTTCAGTGAAACAGAAGCCAGTTACATAATGCGCAAATTGGTCTCTGCTGTCAGCCATATGCACGATGTGGGAGTTGTCCACAGGGACTTGAAGCCTGAGGTATTGAATGTGTTCAAAATATTACACAGTAAGAAAGGTGGCCCTGCCTATTTGTCTTTTAAGCTAATTACCTTTCTGTTCTCCGTACTTAGCCTTTACCATTTACTGTTGTTCCCCTTTGCTGTGCTCCCTGCCTCAGTTCTCCGAGGCATCTGCAGCCATTCTGCTCTTAACTGGTGAAACTTATCCAGTGAACCGAAATTCTACTTGTAGCTCAGTTTGACTGTTCCAGACTATGATCAACAAAGCTTGAACAGTAACTACTTATTGCTCTATTATAGAAATGCCATAAATATTTAACTAATAGACTATTTGTACTTTTTTATGTGAAGCATTTTGTTTTACCTATTCCTTTCTGTGGAATAAATTTGCTATCAGCAGAAAGGCGAGTTCATAACCAGCTATTAGCAAGCATCTGGCATCTAGGCTTGATGCTTCTATGTGGCCCCCTCACTATGGAGAATTACACAAATTCTACTTGCAGTTACTGTAAAACTTTTCAAATGGATATAGTTATATGCCTGTGCTGTGTGGATGTACAATGTCTAGCATGCAAGTCTAATGGCATAATTGTTTGTGAACAAGTTGAAGGACTGCTTTGTCACTTACACTTGCTAGAAGCTACATATATTCATATGCAGGGACTATGCTCTGCAGGCAAAAAGAACATGTCCAGGCTTTACACCTTTCTTGAATTAAACAAAATAGTTCCCTGGTGCATTCTCCATGACCTCGACTTGCCAATCAGCACCCTTTTATCATGCAGTTCCCAGAAAGGGAATTAGCTTAAAAGACAATTGAAATTTGGCATTCTTGCTTCTGTCCTGATGAGTGAAAGATGAAATGCTTCGACAGCATGTCTTTTTTTAAGCAATACTCAAGTTCTGTACTACCAAGCGATTAATTATATAATTCTTCAATCTGATTGGTTAAACAAAATTCAGGTCCCCGATGCCCAGTTTCCCTCACTGACGTTACCAGCTCACACTTTCAGCAACTTTCCATATAAAAAGTATAAAAAGATAGGGTTGCAAGGGTAAGTTTAATTCACAGCAGACACTGTTAGATTCCTTCCTATGGCAAAATCTGAAAACACCAACAGCAATAATTGTTTATTTATGTAGCACTTTTAACATAGTAAAACTTCTCAAAGTGCTTAACTGGCCTATTTAGTAATCGCTGAGCCACATTTCTGGGGCATTGAAAGTGGCAAGTCTATATTATTACTCTTTGTTCTTTTTAAATCTCCCTTTGCTTATTCACTTCCATTCTTGTATATTTATGTGCATTTTTTTAAAACCTACATGCAGCACTTTACATTTATTATTTTGATTTATCATGGGTCAGTCAAATGCATAAATAACTAAGCTGAATTTTCCTGTAACAAATTGCCATTGCGTATTCGTACTCCAGTGCCATGAAAAGCTGCTTGCTGTACCAAGTTGTATAAAGCGCTAATTATACAGCAGAAAGAATAAATTGTACCTTTGGTTCTTTATAAGTTAAGCAGAATATGAAGCTTGGGATTTAGTGCTGAAGGTCAGGGAGAACTGTTCTCTTAACAGTTAGATACCGTAACTTTCCTAATAAACTATCGTTCCCTGACTAGAATAAATATTTTGCTTTAATTGCATACATTTATGTAGGAAGTAATACAGAGAGGTATCGAGATAACTTTCTAATTCCTTTATTGTGCAAATCTGCTAGGAAAAGTGTAGCACTTTAAAGTTATGTCAGTTAGGTTGCATTGGCCATACACTCGACACTTGTGCTTTAAAGTACAGAACTTAGCTGCATATAGCTATACTGTGCCATTTGCATTGCACATTAATTGTTGGGAGTTTTGTAAGAATCTACTGCATCCAGTATACACGAGCAGTATACTTGTTATGTGTCCAATTCTTTTTCTGTGAATATAAGCAGTGGAGCTGACAATGGTGGGCTGACAGGCCCTTAATAAAGCAGTACCATGCTATTCCCTGGCTGGAGATGATTTAGCCAGAGGGGATTGAAATGCAGTCCATGGTATTTACACTGTAATGGTGTGACAAGGGCATTAGCAATAGCTTCTTATTGTTACAGCAAGAGTTTTACCAGAATTGAATGTTTGCTGGGGACCTTCACTCTATTATACTAACATAAGCTATGTCATAAGTCTGACTAATAATTGTACTTTCTGTCCCTCTGTCATTTACTGTAAAACTCTGCTGCTCTCTGACGATAAAAATATTGTTAAATTTCCAGTATAATTGTACCTCAGCCGGTGTTTCTTTTGTTTGGGCCTGGGATGAGAGTAGTGGGACTGGTTGGGTGCTGTGTGATCTTTGAGGTTATGAATGGTTGTTTCCGAGTGGAGTAGGGGGGGCAGTGGGGGGCTTGAAGCAATTTCAATCTTTCATTTTTGACAGCATACCATCATTGAGCACCTCCAGATCTGACAGAGCAGAAGTCAGCTCCAATAGCGCAAACCTTGCTCCTTGCTTGTTATATTGCTTCAGTGTGCCATTTCTGTTCAATAAATTAGCAATCTTTGTAGTCCCACAGTAAAGGCTATTCATTAATTTCAAGCTGTGCCAATACAGGGAAAATCTTGAGAAAATTAATCAATTGGCTGAAAAGCAGAATAAATGAGTTTTGTCCGGGTTAGTTACTGAGTGAGGTGCCTCAGAGCCTTTGTTGGGACAACTACTGATTCTAATTTACATCACTGACTTGGGCTGGAATTTCACGAGGAGGCAGTGGCCAGCCTCCACCGGCTCTGGAAGCCACGACTGTATTTTGCGTGGCTCAGGCAATTAATTGCCTACAGTCACAGCTTCCGCCCCTCTCAGGCAGGACGTCCCACCTCCAAGAACCTCTGGCCAATTAGAGGGCAGGCAGTTCTTCAGTCCCAGCAGCGTCACTGGGAACGGTGGCCAATGCTGGAACTGCACCCAGCAAGCAGTGCCACAATTGACGCTAGCCTCAAAACAGGTAAGTGGGGTCTGGGTTCACCGGGGTTGATGGAGAGGGCAGGGGTGGATATTCCAGCTAGGGGGGCTTTCTGTGGTGCACAGGGTGCCTGATCAGGAGGTCCCCCACCCCAACAGCCTGCATGGAGCCCGCCAGGAATTACTGGGTGTCCTCCTCAGGTGGCGAAGTGTTCATCCGTTGCTGATAAAATGCCAGTGGCGGCAGATAGGCACCCCTGCGATCCTACACGATTTCACGCCCCCTTCACCCCAACTGCCCATCCTACTCCTGAGGGGGTTGTTCTGGGAGTGCGTAAAATTCCGGCCTTGGATTCAGAAGCTAGTTAATCAGATTTGCAGGTGATAACGGACTACAGTGGGCAGTGAAACTGGATGAGGCAGCCCAGGAGTTCCAGATTGAGTTGATAAAATATGTTAGTGGGCAGAATTATGACAGATTAAATACAATGCAGACAAGTGTAAAGCACTGCAAATTGGAAGGAAAGATGGTTGAGATTTGTACTTCATGGAGGAGGTAGAATTTTTTTTTTCACAGCGGGTTGTTATGATCTGAAATGTACTGCCTGAAAGGATGTGCAAGCAGATTCAACAGCAACTTTCAAAAGGGAATTGGATAAATGCGTGAAAAGTATAAATTTGTAGGGCTATGAGGAAAGAGCAGGGAAGTGGGACTAGTCGGACAGCTCTTCGAAAGAGCTGACATAGGCATGATGGACCAAATATCTTCGATCTGCATTTTAAGATTGTATGTCTGTACTGTACTGGTGAAAAGACTGGCTGTCTTGTACTTCAAAATAATTCTTTTGTGTGAAACAATTTGAGATGTAATAATATAATTATTAGTAGGGGGATCGAGTTTCGGAGCCATGAGGTCATGCTGCAGCTGTACAAAACTCTGGTGAGGCCGCACCTGGAGAATTGCGTGCAGTTCTGGTCACCGCATTATAGGAAGGATGTGGAAGCTTTGGAAAGGGTGCAGAGGAGATTTACTAGGATGTTGCCTGGTATGGAGCGAAGGTCTTTTGAGGAAAGGCTGAGGGACTTGAGGTTGTTTTCGTTGGAGAGAAGGAGGAGGAGAGGTGACTTAATAGAGACATATAAGATAATCAGAGGGTTAGATAGGGTGGATAGTGAGAGTCTTTTTCCTCGGATGGTGATGGCAAACACGAGGGGACATAGCTTTAAGTTGAGGGGTGATAGATATAGGACAGATGTCAGAGGTAGTTTCTTTACTCAGAGAGTAGTAGGGGCGTGGAACGCCCTGCCTGCAACAGTAGTAGACTCGCCAACTTTAAGGGCATTTAAGTGGTCATTGGATAGACATATGGATGAAAATGGAATAGTGTAGGTCAGATGGTTTCACAGGTCGGCGCAACATCGGGGGCCGAAGGGCCTGTACTGCGCTGTAATGTTCTAATTCTAATAAGGTTCTGTATGAATGAAAGCACTTTTATATTTACCTTTCTATTTATCTTTGATCTAAGAAGTAGAACTCAGTAGATCTTTTAATAACTACTCCAATTTATAACTTTTCTTAGAAGACTCAATTTTGTTGAAATTAAATTAATTTCTTTTGAATGTTTTAATGTTCTTTCCTGTGTGTCACATGTACAATTTTCTTCAATTCAGACAGGTGTCCGAAGTAATACTAGATCATAGACGTCAAAAGATCACTGGTTTCATTCTGAGATAACTGGGAGGTGGTGTTGGCCTCAGTGCTTCTGGGCTAGGAATTCACCTGAGGTTTCCCATTCCTGCGCACTATCCAATGGTCCTTAATAACAATATGTGTGGACATTGGAGGAGAATGATATCAAAAGTGGTAGTGATGCTCTTCATGAACCTGCCAGCACTCACTATCTATGTTTACCTATGAAGATTAGGTCCTTGAGCAAGATACTGAAGGGCTGCTGGTGCCGGGGAAACTGTAGCCTAACACATCAGCACTGGTAGAAAAGGGTAATACTGGGAAAGTAAAAGGTAGTGTGGAACTAAAGGCAGAAAAACTGTTGGCCAACGCAGGTGAAATTGTTCGTTTTGTAAAATCCTTCCTCATTGAGATATTTTTCAGAAATTTAGGAAAATTTGTTTTTTGCTGAACACCAGCACCAATATAATAAAAGCAAAATACTGCAGATGCTGGAAATCTGAAATAAAAACGCCCCCACCTCAATGTATTTCGCGCTCGGCATGACATTGAGCTCTTCTTCCGTCGCCTCCGCCTCCCGAGCTCACTTCTTTGACCAGGAGTCCTCCCCCCGACCAGCGGACCCATTCACCTGCCTCCAGCATTCTCCCTCTACCTGGACCCCTCCCCCTGGCCTCTTACCCGTTCTTGATCTCTTCATTGAAAACTGTCGGCGGGACATTGGTCATCTGAATTTCTCTGCCCCCCTCACTCACTCGAACCTGTCCCCCTCTGAACTTGAGGCACTCCGTTCTCTCAGGTCTAACCCCAACATGGTCATCGAACCTGCAGACAAGGGTGGTGCTGTTGTTGTATGGCATACCGACCTCTACCTTGCAGAAGCTCAACGCCAACTCACAGACACTTCTTCCTACTTCCCTCTGGACCATGACCCCACCACCGAACATCAAGCCACCGTCCAAAGGACTGTCACTGACCTCATCTCCTCTGGAGATCTTTCCTCTACAGCTTCCAACCTCATAGTCCCGCAACCCCGGACAGCCCGCTTCTACCTCCATCCCAAAATCCACAAACGGGACTGTCCTGGCAGACCCATTGTGTCGGCCTGCTCCTGCCCCACTGAACTTATTTCTTCCTATCTTGACTCTATCTTTTCTCCGCTGGTCCAGTCTCTTCCCACCTACATCCGTGACTCTTCTGACGCCCTACGTCATTTTGACAATTTCCAGTTTCCTGGTCCCAACCGCCTCCTCTTCACTATGGACGTCCAATCGCTCTACACCTCCATCCCCCACCAGGATGGTTTGAGGGCTCTCCGCTTCTTCCTGGAACAGAGGCCCAACCAGTCCCCATCCACCAACACCCTCCTCTGCCTGGCTGAACTTGTTCTCACATTGAACAACTTCTCCTTCAACTCCACGCACTTCCTTCAAGTAAAAGGTGTCGCTTTGGGTACCCGCATGGGTCCTAGTTATGCCTGTCTTTTTGTGGGATATGTCGAGCATTCATTGTTCCAGTCCTACTCAGGCCCCCTCCCCCAACTCTTTTTCCGGTACATTGATGACTGTATCTGTGCCGTTTCCTGCTCCCGCCCCAAACTGGTAAACTTTATCAACTTTGCTTCCAATTTCCACCCTTCTCTCACCTTTACATGGTCCATCTCTGACACTTCCCTTCCCTTCCTCGACTTCTCTGTCTCCATCTCTGGGGATAGGTTGCCTACTAATATCCATTATAAGCCCACCGACTCCCACAGCTACCCCGACTACACTTCTTCACACCCTACCTCCTGTAAGGACTCCATTCCATTCTCCCAGTTTCTCTGTCTCCGACGCATCTGCTCTGATGATGCTACCTTCCATAACGGTGCTTCTGATATGACCTTTTTCCTCAACCGAGGATTCCCTCCCACTGTTGTTGACAGGGCCCTCAACCGTGTCTGGCCCATTTCCCGCACCTCTGCCCTCAACCCTTCCCCTCCCTCCCAGAACCGTGACAGGGTTCCCCTTGTGCTCACTTTCCACCCCATCAGCCTCCATATCCAAAGAACAGTACAGCACAGGAACAGGCCATTCGGCCCTCCAAGCCTGCGCCAATCTTGATGCCTGCCTAAACTAACACCTTCTGCACTTCCGGGGCCCATATCCCTCTATTCCCTTCCTATTCATGTATTTGTCAAGATGTCTCTTAAACGTCGCTATCGTATCTACTTCCACCACCTCCCCTGGCAGCAAGTTCCAGGCACTCACCACCCTCTGTGTAAAAACTTTGCCTCGCACATCCCCTCTAAACTTTTCCCCTTGCACCTTAAACCTATGTCCCCTAGTAACTGACTCTTCCACCCTGGGAAAAAGCTTCTGACTATCCACTCTGTCCATGCCGCTCATAACTTTGTAAACCTCTATCATGTCGCCCCTCCACCTCCGTCGTTCCAGTGAAAACAATCCGAGTTTTTCCAACCTCTCCTCATAGCTAATGCCCTCCAGACCAGATAACATCCTGGTAAACCTCCTCTGTACCCTCTCCAAAGCCTCCACGTCCTTCTGGTAGTGCGGCGACCAGAATTGCACGCAATATTCTAAGTGTGGCCTAACTAAGGTTCTGTACAGCTGCAACATGACTTGCCAATTTTTATACTCTATGCCCCGACCGATGAAGGCAGGCATGCCGTATACCTTCTTGACTATCTTATCCACCTGCGTTGCCACTTTCAGTGACCTGTGGACCTGTACGCCCAGATCTCTCTGCCTGTCAATACTCCTAAGGGTTCTGCCATTTACTGTATACCTCCCACCTGCATTAGACCTTCCAAAATGCATTACCTCACATTTGTCCAGATTAAACTCCATCAGCCATTTCTCCGCCCAAGTCTCCGACCGATCTATATCCTGCTGTATCCTCTGACGATCCTCATCATTATCCGCAACTCCACCAACCTTTGTGTCGTCCGCAAACTTACTAATCAGACCAGCTACATTTTCCTCCAAGTCATTGATATAGACTGCAAATAGCAAAGGTCCCAGCACTGATCCCTGCGGAACACTACTAGTCACATCCCTCCATTCAGAAAAACACCCATCCACTGTTACCGTCTGTCTTCTGTGACAGAGCCAGTTCTGTATCCATCTTGCCAGCTCACCTCTGATCCCGTGTGACTTCACCTTTTGCACCAGTCTGCCATGCGGGACCTTGTCAAAGGCTTTACTAAAGTCCATATAGACAACATCCACCGCCCTTCCCTCATCAATCATCTTCGTCACTTCCTCAAAAAACTCAATCAAATTAGTAAGACACGACCTCCCCTTCACAAAACCATGCCGTCTCTCGCTAATAAGTTTGTTTGTTTCCAAATGGGAGTAAATCCTGTCCCGAAGAATCCTCTCTAATAGTTTCCCTACCACTGACGTAAGGCTCACCGGCCTATAATTTCCTGGATTATCCTTACCACCCTTCTTAAACAAAGAAACAACATTGGCTATTCTCCAGTCCTCTGGGACCTCACCTGTAGCCAATGAGGATGCAAAGATTTCTGTCAAGGCCCCAGCAATTTCTTCCCTTGCCTCCCTCAGTATTCTAGGGTAGATCCCATCAGGCCCTGGGGACTTATCTACCTTAATGCTTTGCAAGACACCCAACACCACCTCATTTTTGATAATGAAATGACTGAGACTATCTGCACTCCCTTCCCTAGGCTCATCATCCACCAAGTCCTTCTCCTTGGTGAATACGGATGCAAAGTACTCATTTAGCACCTCACCCATTTCCTCTGGCTCCACGCATAGATTCCCATCTCTGTCCTTGAGTGGGCCAACCCTTTCCCTGGTTACCCTCTTGCTCTTTATATATGTATAAAAAGCCTTGGGATTTTCCTTAATCCTGTTTGCCAATGACTTTTCATGACCCCTTTTAGCCCTCCTGATTCTTTGCTTAAGTTCCTTCCTACTGTCTTTATATTCCTCAAGTGCTTCATCTGTTCCTAGCCTTCCAGCCTTTACAAATGCTTCCTTTTTCTTTTTGACTAGGCTCACAATATCCCGTGTTATCCAAGCTTCCCGAAACTTGCCAAACTTGTCTTTCTTCCTCACAGGAACATGCTGGTCCTGGATTCTAATCAGCTGACGTTTGAAAGACTCCCACATGTCAGATGTTGATTTACCCCCAAACAGCCGCCCCCAATCTAAATTCTTCAGTTCCTGCCTAATATTGTTATAATTAGCCTTCCCCCAATTTAGCACCTTCACCCGAGGACTACTCTTATTCTTATCCACAAGTACCTTAAAACTTATGGAATTATGGTCACTGCTCCCGAAATGCTCCCCCACTGAAACTTCGACCACCTGGCCGGGCTCATTCCTCAATACCAGGTCCAGAATGGCCCCATCCCTAGTTGGACTATCTACATACTGTTTCAAGAAGCCCTCCTGGATGCTCCTCACAAATTCTGCCCCATCCAAGCCCCTAGCACTAAATGAGTCCCAGTCAATATTGGGGAAGTTAAAATCACCCAGCACTACAACCCTGTTACCTTTACATCTTTCCAAAATCTGTCTACATATCTGCTCTCTACCTCCCGCTGGCTGTTGGGAGGCCTGTAGTAAACCCCCAACATCGTGACTGCACCTTTCCTATTCCTGAGCTCCACCCATATTGCCTCGCTGCATCACCTCTCTGAGGTGTCCTCCCGCAGTACAGCTGTGATATTCTCCTTAACCTGTAATGCAACTCCCCCACCCCTTTTACATCCCCCTCTATCCCGCCTGAAGCTTCTAAAGCCTGGAACATTTAGCTGCCAATCCTGCCCTTCCCTCAACCAAGTCTCTGTTAGAGCAACAACATCATATTTCCAAGTACTAATCCAAGCTCTAAGTTCATCTGCCTTACCTGTTATACTTCTCGCATTTAAACAAACGCACTTCAGACCACCAGTCCCGCTGTGCTCAGCAACATCTCCCTGCCTGCTCTTCCTCTTAGTCCTACTGGCCTTATTTACTATGTCGTCCTCATTTACTTCACTAGCTGTCCTACTGCTCTGGTTCCCAACCCCCTGCCACACTAGTTTAAACCCTCCCGTGTGACGCTAGCAAACCTTGCAGCCAGGATATTAGTGCCCTTCCAGGTTAGATACAACCCGTCCTTCTTGTACAGGTCCCATCTGTCCCTGAAGAGAGCCCAATGGTCCAGATATCTGAAACCCTCCCTTCTACACCAGCTGCTCAGCCACGTGTTTAGCTGCACTATCTTCCTATTTCTAGCCTCACTGGCACGTGGCACAGGGAGTAATCCAAAGATTACAACCCTCGAGGTCCTGTTTTTTAACTTACTGCCTAACTCCCTAAACTCCCCCTGCAGGACCTCATCACTCTTCCTGCCTATGTCGTTGGTACCGATGTGTACCACAACCTCTGGCTGTTCACCCTCCCCCTTCAGAATGCCCTCTGTCAGTTCAGAGATTATCCTCCACCATTTCCGCCACCTCCAGCGTGATGCCACTACCAAACGCATCTTCCCCTCCCTTCCCCTGACAGCATTCCGAAGGGATCGTTCCCTCCGCGACACCCTGGTCCACTCCTCCATTACACCCACCACCTCGTTCCCGTCCCATGGCGCCTTCCCCTGCAATCGCAGGAGGTGTAATACCTGCCCATTTACCTGCTCTCTCTTCACTATCACAGGCCCCAAACACTCCTTTCAGGTGAAGCAGCGATTTACTTGTACTGCTTTCAATGTAGTATACTGTATTCGCTGCGCACTGTGTTGTCTCCTCTACATTGGGGAGACCAAACGCAGACTGGGTGACCGCTTTGCGGAACACCTCCGCTCAGTCCGCAAGCAGGACCCTGAGCTTCCGGTTGCTTGCCATTTCAACACTCCCCCCTGCTCTCATGCTCACACCTCTGTCCTGGGATTGCAACAGTGTTCCAGTGAACATCAACGCAAGCTCGAGGAACAGCATCTCATCTACCAATTAGGCACACTACAGCCTGCCGGACTGAACATTGAGTTCAATAATTTCAGAGCATGACAGCCCCCCATTTTACTTTCATTTTTAGTTATTTTTTCTTTTTTTTTTTCTTTTTTACATTTTTTACCATCTTTTTTTTTCATTTATTTCATTTCATCTTAGTTTGTTCAATTTGCTTACCCACTGTTTTTTTTTCATGTTTGCACTTGCTGCTGTTCAATATTCAGTCCGTTAACACCTTATCTGTACTAATGCTTTGTCTTTCAACACACCATTAACATATTGTTTACCTTTGCTCCATGACCTTTTGGTCAGCTATGTGGCCTTGTCCAATCTGCACCTTCTCCTTTGTTATTTCTTGCCCCACCCCCACCTCACTTGTGACATTTCTAATATTTGTCAGTTCTGAAGAAGGGTCACTGACCCGAAACGTTAACTTTGCTTCTCTTTCCACAGATGCTGCCAGACCTGCTGAGTGGTACCAGCACCAATATTCTGTTTTCACTATGTTAAACTCTCGGACTATAAACATTTCTGTTCAGTAGCTTTTTGCATATGAGCTGTTTTGCAGGCTACCTCACCTGGACTATAGTCATATCAGTCCTAAATTTAACAAGTGCCTCTCTGTCTCTCTTTCTCTCACTAACTCTCACTCTCTTGCATTCTCTCCCTCACATTCATTCTACTCTCGCTCTTGCTTACTCTCTCACTCACTCTTGCATGCCTGTGCACATGCGCTCTCTCTCTCTTTCACACACACACACGCAATAATTCATAATTTAATGGGACAAGAGATTTTCAGGCAGTCCATTTACTTTAGTCCCCAGTTTCAAATTGTTGTACTGGCCTTAGCTCTGTACACTGTTACCCAGTGTTGGCCCACTGCTGCTGTAGCCCATGTTTTGTTAGTGGGCTATTGTTCGTATGTAAGCACTGCTCAGTTTTTAATTTGGAGGAAATCCACTGAGAGAAACTCAGTTGAATCACTTTCAGTTTATCTTATATTCCCTGCACGCAGCTGGAGCATGGTCATCAGGGCTTCAGTTCTGCCAGGTAAAGGCAATGTTAGAAGTAAAATACCTCTGACTCATATTTTACTGCTTAACAACATGTCTTGATATTGTTGTGGCAGTAGTATGCACTTTTTTCTGCTGTTAAACACTGGTGTTATATTTAGATGAACTCCTTAGTACTCTCTTGAGCAGGATTGAGAGGAGCCTTTCCAATTTTTATCCTTTCAAATGACCAAGTGAAATCGGCAAATTCTCTAGAAGCGCTAGTTAATATTCCTCTATATTGAACGGGTTCAGTTATATATCTTGTGCATTTTTGCCACTGTGTCAATACCTATACTGCATGACTTTTCAGAGCCTTGCAAAGATCTTCACCACATACAAGAGAATTACAATGTGGCTACACTATGGCTCAGTGACAACCCCCTAGCATCGATAAAACAGAATATCAACATGAATTGAACTGGGAACTGACAAAGTTATTAATAATCCAGGAAATCACTCAGTATCAAAAAGTGAAAATAGATTAACTTTTCAAGTGTGGCCCCATCATCAGTTAGAGGGAGGTGGGGTGAGGGGAGAGCAAGTGGAGATGATCCCTGCTACATTGAGTAGTGGCTCAGCTGAAAATTGTGAGTGGTGCTCACAAGCAAGCTTCCCAGTAGATTTTGTGTGTAGGTGTGTGGTCTGCTGTAAATGCATAGCTGAAGCTCCTATGTGAGACATGCTGTATGTTGTCACATGGCATGTCTCCATGCTTCAAGAGGGATGGTGCTAAATAATTGGCAATATTAAGCTGCATTTGCTGTTTGCTTCAGTAAATTAAAATGATCATGTTCGTGTTGAGTGTAAATGGGGTATGAATCACATCACTTCAACTTAATCCGATTTACCCATTTACATTTCGTTCTCTAAGGTGAACAGATGCTTGTAATTTGATTTTACATCAAAAAACACTGATGTAATTGGTATTTTTAGTTTGCTGTGTCAGTTTTCAAGAAGACAAAAAATGATCCTCATTTGCAGGTAATAATCTAATGAAAGAATGCTACATTTTACAGGAACATGCTATAAAAAGGGTGATGAAATTTATTAATAGTCCTTTTTCCATTTTTTTCTCCCACCCCAACTCTTGTTCTGTAGAACTTGTTGTATGCTGATGATAGTGACAGCACAGAAATTAAAGTCATAGATTTTGGGTTTGCACGATTGAAACCTCCCGATAATCAGCCATTGAAGACTCCGTGCTTCACGCTACATTACGCAGCGCCAGAGCTACTGAAGGACGATGGTTATGACGAATCCTGCGATCTGTGGAGTTTAGGTGTCATCCTGGTAAGTTAGGGGAGAGGTAGACTGCAAGGCTAAGGGAGTAAACCCTAACAGATAATCCGGAGCGGAACCCCGTAGGCGGTCATGTGTCACCTTTGGCATGTTTCCGGCAGTTCCTGCAGCCATACTGGTGCCAAACGTCGTGCCCTGCACTCCTTTGGACCCCACCAGAAAGGCAGAGAGGGGGGTTTTGACGACTGGGCAACTCTCAACCTCCATAAATTTGCCCAGGCATGCGCCATGGAGAGGTCACTTCATAGTTGCCTCATAGCGACTGAAACAACACGGAAGGCAGCAGTTACGGGTTATAAGTCCAGATAAATTGGCGTAGAAACTGGGCGCCACAGGTTGCCTTTGCTGGTGGGAGAGGTCATTGCACCTCACTGGACAGCTACCGCCCGCCTCAAACCGGGCAGTCCCCGATCAATAAGGTTCTGTCCCGCCACAGTCTACCTGCTTCAATGGGTGCTTGGAGCTCAGGGTCATTGCCCGAAAGGTGGACTGATACACCGCACCAAACAACACGAAAAAAGGAAAGAAGGTACCAGCCCTTCGCTTTGCAAGCTGGAACGTCAGAACTATGTGTCCTGGCCTGTCGGAAGACCTTACACAAATCAACGATTCTCGGAAGACCGCCATCATTAACAACGAGCTCAGTAGACTCAATGTAGACATTGCAGCACTTCAGGAGACTCGCCTCCCCGCGAGTGGATCTCTAGCAGAGCAAGACTACACCTTCTTCTGGCAGGTTAGGGATCCTGAAGAACCAAGACAGCATGGAGTGGGCTTCGCCATCAGAAACTCCTTGCTCAGCATGATAGAGCCTCCCTCAAATGGCTCAGAACGCATACTGTCCATCCGACTGCTCACCACCTCTGGTCCAGTACACCTACTCAGCATCTATGCTCCAACACTCTGCTCCCCACCTGAAGCTAAAGATCAGTTCTACGAGGAACTCCATAACATCATTAGCAGCATCCCCAACACCGAACACCTATTCCTGTTGGGGGACTTTAATGCCAGGGTTGGGGCCGACCATGACTCATGGCCCTCCTGCCTTGGGCGCTATGGCGTTGGAAGGATGAATGAGAACGGGCAGAGACTGCTTGAGTTGTGTACCTATCATAACCTCTGCATCACCAACTCGTTCTTTCACACTAAACCCTGTCATCAGGTTTCATGGAGGCACCCAAGATCGCGTCGTTGGCACCAGCTTGACCTCATTGTCACAAGGCGAGCCGCCTTAAACAGTGTTCAAATCACACGCAGCTTCCACAGTGCGGACTGTGACACCGACCACTCCCTGGTGTGCAGCAAGGTTAGACTCAGACCAAAGAAGTTGCATCATTCCAAGCAGAAGGGCCACCCGCGCATCAACACGAGCAGAATTTCTCACCCACAGCTGTTAAAAAAATTTCTAAATTCACTTGTAACAGCCCTTCAAAACACTCCCACAGGGGATGCTGAGACCAAGTGGGCCCACATCAGAGACGCCATCTATGAGTCAGCTTTCACCACCTACGGCAAAAGTGCGAAGAGAAATGCAGACTGGTTTCAAACTCATAATGAAGAGCTGGAACCTGTCATAGCCGCTAAGCGCATTGCACTGTTGAACTACAAGAAAGCCCCCAGCGATTTAACATCCGCAGCACTTAAAGCAGCCAGAAGTACTGCACAAAGAACAGCCAGGCGCTGCGCAAACGACTACTGGCAACACCTATGCAGTCATATTCAGCTGGCCTCAGACACCGGAAACATCAGAGGAATGTATGATGGCATGAAGAGAGCTCTTGGGCCAACCATCAAGAAGATCCCCCCCCGCTCAAATCTAAATCAGGGGACGTAATCACTGACCAACACAAACAAATGGACCGCTGGGTTGAGCACTACCTGGAACTGTACTCCAGGGAGAATGCTGTCACTGAGACTGCCCTCAATGCAGCCCAGCCTCTACCAGTCATGGTTGAGCTGGACATACAGCCAACCAAATCGGAACTCGGTGATGCCATTGATTCTCTAGCCAGCGGAAAAGCCCCTGGGAAGGACAGCATTACCCCTGAAATAATCAAGAGTGCCAAGCCTGCTATACTCTCAGCACTACATGAACTGCTATGCCTGTGCTGGGACGAGGGAGCAGTACCCCAGGACATGCGCGATGCCAATATCATCACCCTCTATAAAAACAAAGGTGACCGCGGTTACTGCAACAACTACCATGGAATCTCCCTGCTCAGCATAGTGGGGAAAGTCTTTGCTCGAGTCGCTCTGAACAGGCTCCAGAAGCTGGCCGAGCGCGTCTACCCTGAGGCACAGAGTGGCTTTCATGCAGAGAGATCGACCGTTGACATGCTGTTCTCCCTTCGTCAGATACAGGAGAAATGCCGTGAACAACAGATGCCCCTCTACATTGCTTTCATTGATCTCACCAAAGCCTTTGACCTCGTCAGCAGACGTGGTCTCTTCAGACTACTAGAAAAGATTGGATGCCCACCAAAGCTACTAAGTATCATCACCTCATTCCATGACAATATGAAAGGCACAATTCAACATGGTGGCTCCTCACCAGAGCCCTTTCCTATCCTGAGTGGCGTGAAACAGGGCTGTGTTCTCGCACCCACACTTTTTGGGATTTTCTTCTCCCTGCTGCTTTCACATGCGTTCAAGTCCCCTGAAGAAGGAATTTTCCTCCACACAAGATCAGGGGGCAGGTTGTTCAACCTTGCCCGTCAAAGAGCGAAATCCAAAGTACGGAAAGTCCTCATCAGGGAACTCCTCTTTGCTGACGAAGCTGCTTTAACATCTCACACTGAAGAGTGCCTGCAGAGTCTCATCGACAGGTTTGCGGCTGCCTGCAATGAATTTGGCCTAACCATCAGCCTCAAGAAAACGAACATCTTGGGGCAGAACGTCAGAAATGCTCCATCCATCAATATTGGCAACCATGCTCTGGAAGTGGTTCAAGAGTTCACCTACCTAGGCTCAACTATCACCAGTAACCTGTCTCTAGATGCAGAAATCAACAAGCGCATGGGAAAGGCTTCCACTGCTATGTCCAGACTGGCCAAGAGAGTGTGGGAAAATGGCGCACTGACACGGAACACAAAAGTCCGAGTGTATCAGGCCTGTGTCCTCAGTACCTTGCTCTATGGCAGCGAGGCCTGGACAACGTATGTCAGCCAAGAGCGACGTCTCAATTCATTCCATCTTCGCTGCCTCCGGAGAATACTTGGCATCAGGTGGCAGGACCATATCTCCAACACAGAGGTCCTCGAGGCGGCCAACATCCCCAGCTTGTGTACACGACTGAGTCAGCGGCGCTTGAGATGGCTTGGCCATGTGAGCCGCATGGAAGGTGGCAGGATCCCCAAAGGCACATTGTACAGCGAGCTCGCCACTGGTATCAGACCCACCGGCCGTCCATGTCTCCACTTTAAAGACGTCTGCAAACGCGACATGAAATCCTGTGACATTGATCACAAGTCGTGGGAGTGAGTTGCCAGCGTTCGCCAGAGCTGGCGGGCAGCCATAAAGACGGGGCTAAAATGTGGCGAGTCGAAGAGACTTAGTCGTTGGCAGGAAAAAAGACAGAGGCGCAAGGGGAGAGCCAACTGTGCAACAGCCCCGACAAACAAATTTCTCTGCAGCACCTGTGGAAGAGCCGGTCACTCTAGAATTGGCCTTTATAGCCACTCCAGGCGCTGCTTCACAAACCACTGACCACCTCCAGGCGCGTATCCATTGTCTCTCGAGATAAGGAGGCCAAAGAAGAGGTCGGTATCTCAGGAAAGCCTCGTGTGGGTTGTTCATTCATTTTGATTTTTTACAAAAAACATTCATGATCAGAAACATCAAACCATGAGAGCTTGCAACACAGAATGAGGCCATTCAGCCTATCGCACCTGTACTGGCTCTCTGATTGAGTTATCCACATTCACTTTCCCCTGCGCTTTCCTTTTAATATCTATTATGGATTTTGCATCTACCACTCCATGTTCCAGCAATCCTCTCTGTAAAAAAAAAATCTCCAAACACTATTTTTGTAATAACCTTAAATTTATGCCCTCTAGTTCCCAGCTCACAAACCTGCAGGAATAGTTTTTCCCTATTAAAATTCCTCAAAATATTGTGTCATTTATTGAAAGTTGGTTTACCAAGTGGCTTAAAAAAATAGATCCTGAAATTCCTGAGGCTGGAGAAGGCAGGGTGGGGAATTGGGATGGAACCCAAATACACCAGAGTTCCAACCCCTTCTCAGCCCCATCACAAATTATTTGAGTTGGGTCCATAATACACCTATAAAATTGCCAGATCAGGTTCAGCCATGCCGTCAATCACAGAGCTGTGCTGAAATTGGAATGAGGGAACACAAAGGAGCTTTTCAATCCCTCATCCACCCCACCACCCCCAAAAAAACAAACACTATGATGCAGTAAAATTCCTCCCTCAACCCTTCTCCCTTCCCAAAACCTGACCAGGTGAGCACCCCAATTATACTAGAAATGGAATAGGTGCCAGCTCATGACATTTAAATTACCTTGACCCTGGGACTTTCAAAAGGGTGAGGGATGTCAGCAAGGGGTTGGTGGAAGTTCTACTCTGTACTAGATGATCTCTTTCTCATTTCCCACCCCCCATATCTGCAGGGGTTTTGTGGCCTTAATCTCTAGATTTTATAGTTTGGTGGGGGGATGAGGAGCACCTCCATTCCACAAAGCAGATGTTGGGATCCTTGGATGATCTCATTTATGGGACAGCCCACTGTTTAAAGGCAAAACAGGCAGAAAAGTGGAGTTAAGGCCACAATCAAATCAGCTATAATCTTATTGAATGGCAGAGCAGGCTTGAGGGGCAGAATGGGGAACTCCTGCTCCTATTTCTTATCTTATGCTACTCGCTTTACGTTTTTTTTTAAAAAATGGTGTTTTGCAGAAAATATTGTCATGGACCCAAATACATATCTTGTGGCTAAGGCAATATTTTCTCTTTCAGCATTTAAACTCGGTATGTTTTCATTTCTGACCGTTGTTCCCTCCGGCAGTATACCATGTTATCAGGGAAAGTTCCATTCCAGTGTGAGGAAAAGACATTGACATCCACCAGTGCTGAAGAAATCATGATGAAAATCAAACAGGGAGACTTCTCTTTCGAAGGGGAAGCCTGGAGAAACGTCTCACAAGAGGCCAAGGAATTGATACAAGGTAACAGCAGGCAGTGACTGACTTTTCCCTTCCCAACCCAGGGCCACATTGCTCCATCCCCATCACTGCTTTAACCCCTGTTGAAGTTAAATTCTGACCTTTCAGTTTAATATAAAAATGGCAATGGTAAAGTGAACAGCTCCTGAAATTCCAGCTTATTGATTCATTTTATAAAATGTCACTGTGGCGAAATGCGCAGTGAGAAAAACAAAATGTGGTAATTACGTTGAAGACCAGAACAGCTGGTCCTAGTCGACCTGAGATTGACTACCTCCTGCTCTTCAATGCTTTGTTTCTTCAACTGCACCAGCAGATGCCAGTGAAAATTCCGAGGGTAGACCCTAGGTTCTAATAGTCACAGCGCCATTACAGTGAATGGAGCTTCTCTGGGTGCCTCTTCCTGGATAAACCACCCCCCCGAGCTGTAAAGGAGAGCTCATCGGGCTCTCGTTGAAACATACCTTAGCGTGTGGCAACTCTTTCTGGGGAATTTAGTGAGGGGAGAGGAAGAGAAAATTGTTTAAAGGTTTTTTTTAAAAGCCAAATTCTGTACCTGACCTATTTGATTGGCCAAACTTAAGTTAATATAAGTATTTGCAAATTTGGGCTTCTTTCTTGTATTCTTATAAAGCGCTCTAGTTTAAGAAATCACTTGCATTGTTTGTGGCCAAACTGAATCTTTTATTATTTGTTTAAATCTTCCAAGGTTGTGAATAACCAGTATCTGAAGAGAGAAAAGGCACAAGGGCCTCTACTGCAAACACTAAACCTACTGTATAATAAAAACAAGAAATGCTTGAACCACTCAGCAGGTTTGGCAGCATCTGTGGAAAGAGAAGCAGAGTTAACGTTTCAGGTCAGTGACCCTTCTTCGGAACTGTCACTGACCCAAAACGTTAACTCTGCTTCTCTTTCTACAAATGCTGCCAGACCTGCTGAGTGGTTCCAGCATTTCTTGTTTTTATTTCAGATTTCCAGCATCAGCAGTATTTTGCTTTTACTAAACCTACCGTTCCTCTTTTTAGATGCTGAGTGGAACCCTGATGTGTCTTGTTAGTATTTTGAGTTTATTTCAGATTTGCAGCAGTCACACTTTTCTCTCTTTATCTCTTGCAAGAAACTTGCATCTGGGGAGGATTATCCAAGCAGTATCATTCCAGCTGAAGGGAGGGGAGAAGACCTGTGAAGCTAGAAGGTAAAATATTTGCAGCAATTTGCTTGTGATAATTTGCATTTTACACTTGCAGGACTCCTAACCGTTGACCCAAACAAAAGGATTAAAATGTCAAGCCTACGTTTCAATGAATGGCTGCAAGACAGCAGTCAGTTATCATCCAATCCGCTTATGACTCCAGACATTCTTGGTTCCTCGGGTGTTTCTGTCCACACGTATGTCAAGGCAACTTTTCACGTAAGGAAACTTTCTGTTTTCCCTTTAATTATGATTGCTCTTTATCTATGGTACCTGCATTTACATGCTGCCTTTAACAAAAGTTAGTCTACCAAAATGCTTCACAAAGGAAAAAAAGGCTGATATTAATAGTAGGTTATAAGAGTTGACTGAGCCTGCTTGGCGGTGCTGTCGGCACCAGTCTGAAGAGATTTAAACAGGGAACCTATGCTTGCTGATCTACGTTGGCTGCTGATCCAGCAATGTATCAATTTAAAATTCTCATCCTTATGTTCATATCCCTCAGTGCCCTTGCCCCTCCCTAGCTCTGTAACCTCCTCCAACCCTCTAAGAATTCTGGTTTCTTGCACATCCCCAAATTCCTTCAACCCTCCCTCCCGGCCCCCTCAACATTGGCAGCCGTGCCTCCAGCTGCTGATGCCCTAAACACTGGAATTCCCTTCCTAAACCTCTCAACCTCTCTCTTCCTCCTTTAAGACCCTCCTTAAAAGCTTTGGTCACTTGTCCTAATATCTCTTTATCTGCCTCAGTGTCAAAATGTTTTCTGATAACACTCCTGTGAAGTGTCTTGGACATTTTACTGTGTTAAAGGCTTTATACAAATGCAAGTTATCGTTGTTGTACTTGTTTTTGATGCTACTAATGATGTTAATTCTGCCTGTTTGTTTTTTCGCTCTATATTTGACCTCTGCACAGGCCTTCAACAAATGCAAGAGGGAAGGCTTTCGCCTTCAGAATGTGGACAAGGCGCCACTGGCAAAAAGACGCAAGATGAAGAAAACCAGTACCAGCACTGAAACGCGCAGCAGCTCCAGTGAAAGTTCCCACTCCTCCTCCTCTCAGTCCCAATGCAAAACCACACCAACTAAGAAGCTGGAGCCCAGCAACCCAGTAGACAGCAATAACCCGGACAGTATCTTTCAGTTCTCCGATTAAACTGCTGCAGTCCATCTTTCACAGTTTTAAAAAAAAAGTTGTATTTATACCTTTTTATCATGCACTTGACCCTTTGAGGACCACAGTTTAATTTTTTTAAAAATATATCCCCCTTCAAAATGCCTAAAATATTTTGTGCTTTCAGTTTTTTCCAAAGCACACGCGTGTGTATATATAAAGAAGTAATAAATAATTCGGTACTTTTCCACCAGTATCGATTGATGGTTTTCTCTGGGGAATCCAAAACTAGGGGTCATAAGTAGCATAGTCATATAAATCCAAACAGGAATTCAATAGGAACTTGCAACCATATGGAGTAGTTGAGATAAATAGCATAGTTACCTTTAAGGGGATGCTTGATAAGTTCATGAGGGAGAAGGATATGCTGATAGGATTAGATAGAGAAGAGTAGGAGGAGACTTCTGTGGACCATAAGCACGGGAATAGACCAGTTGAGCCAAGTGGCCTGTTTCTTTGCTGTAAATTCTATGTAATATTGGTGAATTAGAAAAGGATGGAATAATTTCTGATTTTTAAACAATTAACCATATGAATATTCTGGGGAAAACAAAAACCCACAGCCTGGCACTCAAAGGACTTTTACTTATTTTTTTTAAAGTGTGAAAGATTTGCTGCAGTATATAAATGTTTCTGGGTGCACTTTTCAAAGAATATTCGCACATGTATCTCTGTCCTGCAGGTCCTACAAGGTATGAAGTAAGATGAAAACACTATGTTTGGTGTGTTATCTTTGCCTACAAGACTGAATCAAAAATAAGAAATTTACTGTACAGATCTATGATGGACAAAACATATGCAACCGAGATGTGCAGACGGCCCAGATTTCTTGTGTTAGCCACTTGCACTATGTAGCTTTAGAACTGTCGCCATTTTGCTTTTAATTTTTTTTTCTGACACTTGCTTTGTATTCCGCCATGGTCCTGCTACAGTGTAGCTGGATGTGGGAATCACTCGTAGCTGCCTTTTCTATGTGATGGGATCATGGTCAACCCACCCCCACACCCCACCTAACCCTCCAAGGCATCTGGCAGGTGGTGCACTTTCCTCCAAGTGATGGAGGCCTCGGGAGCACAGTGTCTGCCCATTCCCTTGGATGTTGATTGCATGCTGATGATGCAGGGATAGTGTCTGAAGAGAAAGAGGATATCTGAATTCTAAATGGGGGAGAAAATCATTGATTTTTTCTTTTCCCCTCAAAATGTAACTGTTCTGGAGTGTCACCAATTCTGACTTCTGCAGGGTTTTTAAAGTGAAGCATGAAGTAAGTCTCTCATATGGGAAATCTGAGTCCTAACACATCCATAATTTATATATATGTTCTATTTTTGGGGGCCATATGGGAAATTTGCTTATATATTGAAACAAAAGCTATTTGATAGTAATGTGTGCTCCGTATGCCATGTGCTTTGTTATTTATGTATTCTTTGGCATGTAGTCTGTTTATTTTTTGCATGGGTGGTAATCGTGTTGCCAATCTGTTTAAACAAGTTTAAAGAATTGTGTTGCAACCATTAATTTAACTAGTGCTGCGTCACAGCCAACAATTTGACGTTTGATAATTTTTCTGTAGTTATGTTTTTTGAGTTACCGGGAATTAGGTAGCTGAGTGGTGCAGACCACGATCTTCCGATTAATACCATTAATGGAAGAATTCCGAATAATGTAGCTCCGCATGATTTTTACTCCCTGTTTATGCAGCGAACACTCTTACATAAAATGCGGGTTCAGTTGGATGGATTCTCTTTTACCGTGAGTCTGTGCTGACATAGTGTAGGTCACATGTTAATATAACATTATGATAAAGATGATCCACAGGAATCCCATGGAATAGAAAGAAAGTGACTTTCTGGCCTGCAGAAATTGTTGGTAGATATTGTTGCTCCTTTGTGGCAGTGGGAATTCGCCTTCAAAAACCCACTGAATTTGTCAACTGCAGGAAAGATGTGGCTTTCAGTTCAGTTTTGATTTCCTGTTTTTGGTTCTTCCGCTAATGTATTTTACACCATGTGACCAAGTACTGAACATAAAGGGGGAAAGGAAAGCAAATTACTGCAAATGCTAGAAATCTAAAATATAAATAGCACTTAGCGGGTCAGTCAGCATCTGTGGTGAGAGAAACATAGGGTGGTATTTTATGTTCTCCCCGTGGCGAGTGTGGAGGCGGGGAGGGCATTTAATGAGGTGGAATGGTGGCAGGTGGGGACACTGCCACTTTCCTGACTCCACTCCAATTAAGTCCATGGTGGGAAGGCCCATTGACGGCCTATCTGTCCTGCCAATTGGACTCTTAAGGGCAATTAATGCCCAGTTAAGGGCCTCTTCCCACTACCAGTGGTATTAACTCAGTGGTGGGCAAGCCTTTCACCACCCGGGAAGCACGACATGCAAACTCGTGCAGGGTTGCTTGTGGTCTTCCGGGGGGGGTGGGGAGTCCCTCGTTCAAAGGCATTCAGTGCCTGATCAAGGACCCCAGCATCAGGAAGAGGGGTGGCGGGGGGACACTGAGCCAACCCCTCCCCTGTGACCCCCAGCCCGTGAAACCCCTGTCGCTATCATTTACCTCAGGCCTGGGTCGCTGTGCGATCCTGGGCCTCTGGTGGGTGTTGTTCTGGCAGCAGTCACCTCCTCCCAGGTGGCACTGCCGAGCAAAAAAAATTGCCAGCCTCTGATTGACCAGCAGCTCTTGACAGGTTGGACTTCCTACCCCAGGCTGTAATCCCAGGAAAGGCCCGTTGGTGGCCTCTCAAGTGCCGGTGGCCGAGACCCTCGTCGCCTCCATAAAATTCCTCCCATAGTATTAATTAGATTCTGGTCCTTTCAGCCAACCTGAAAGGTTAACCCCATGTTTCTGTCTGAAAAGATTCTGCCAGACCTACTAAGTATGTCCAGCAATTTCTGTTTTTATTACCTAATGTAATGGATTTTCCTTTGTCAGTTATAATGATACAGGAAATCTAAAAAAAAATTATAAATGCTCCTGGTAGTCATGAGTTTTTGAAAGCCAGTTGTATCTGACTACTTTTATGTGAATAGGAGATTTATAAGCTTTCAGAAAGCAGTGTTTTATTGAAAAGAAAACTTGATCTTCATGATCAAATAAAGGGCCAAGTAACTTTTTATACTAATATAACCTAGCCCAGTAGCTGTCTTTTTGTAAAGGAAAGCACGAATCTTTGTGTTTGAGCAGTTGATTGAATTGTGACTACAAGCAGTTGTTTGCATCTTCTTTCAGTTGAGGGCTAGGGGAGCATTGAAGGCCACATCTGGCTCAGAGTTGGAGCTGGAGATTGCTTTCATAATTGGCCCCGAATTTCCTAGATCATATTTATACAGAAATGACAGCGAACTTTACACTGGTTTCTGCTCCGATCTTACCGATACGAACTTTTACCAGAATTTCCTATCGAAATCATTTGCCTACATATAGCGTAAATTAAACATAAATACAACTGATGAGTGTGCTGCTGTCTTCTGCCATGGTGCCTCTCTTGAAGCCTCTGCTGCTGCTCCTCTTCCATTATTATGCAGAACAGGACTATGACTGTCAGGAAGGCCATTCCATCTGCTTTGTTCTTAATGTGTGGGGGTAGGGAAGGGGTGTAAAAAAGTTTGCGTGCACTGAGATTGACCACATTTTGCTTAAGTATAGTGCAGGTAAGAAAATCTATCAACATCCTTATACCAATATCAGCTGATTTCGACCAGGGTGCCGCTAAATTTTTGGATGTATATCTACACCAGTTCATCATTCGTCTAAATTCAGTAATCTGGGAACAGAGCTGTGTAAATGAGAGGCAGAGGGTTTCATCAGATATATCTGGGGGAAAAAGAGCAAATGAGGAAGGAAATTTGCTCATGGCTATGGTTCAGTGTAAAACAGGTTCGAATGGGTTGCATGAAAATTTCCTCAAAAAAAGTGCTATTTCACTCGTATGCCGCAATTGTGCTGAAACTTTTCAGGAAATTCCAACCATTCTGATTGCATTCTCCATAGAATTACATGGTGCTGGGTATGTTGCACTGTAGAGCGGTATATTTTTACATGGTGCATATGTTACTCCTGTACTACTAGACAGTATCTGGGGAGATTTAAGTTCCAATTTAAATGCCTTTTAGTACTGAGCTTGTTTTTTTCTTGATGTTTATGAGACTCGCTCAGCATAGGGATTTGCTTAAGTAAATAGGAACTCTAGAACTCCATAGTGAGAGTGTCCAAGATGCTGTAATATGGAAAAAAGTGGATGTCGATCACTGGATTTCTGAATGTTTGATGCATGATTCAAACTGAATTCTACAATCTCTTCTAAATGCTATTTTGGCAGTAAATGCAATGTCTCCAATGGGACTTTGTAAATATTAACTTAAACTACCGAGCAGGCTGCAGTGTAGATTTTTTTTTGCATCCAGGTTAAATGCAGCTGACAGTTTGAAAGAGCTACAGATCTTTCTTCAATCTGGTGAAAAGTGCTGTTTAAAATTATCTATCTTCAGAGCTGTGCACACTTCACATTGCGGAACAATGCAAAGCTTTTTCTCCCTACAGATTTATACTGTTGAGTAAGTCAAGCTTGCGTAACAACAGACTATGCTGAATATATAGGTTTTTGCATAGAATTTTTAACCCTGTATAATACTTTTACAGACAACCTAAATATTTAAATTGAAATCAGAATATTGTTGTTATGGGAGCTGTCATGTTGCTTTATTTATTAGATATTTAAAGAATTTTAATGAGGGAAAAATAATTCAAACACTGAAGAGTTTATTGCTGCTTTCTAGCTACTTGTACTAATTTTTAAAAGTTGATAGCTTTATTCAGGTGAGTCAATGAAAGCTTTTAAGACTTTTTAGTCAACTTGTTTTAACTGCAGCTCCTTAAAGGAGGTTGGCAAATACTCATTGCAATTTTTTAGAGAGAATTTAATTGTGGTTTTATTGTGTGTAGTGACAATTGTCCCACTGTGCAAATGTGCTATGAAATTGATGCAATTTAAAATATATATATATTTACAGCAAATAGTATTGTAGATCCTTTAAACCCCCTCCAAGAAGAGAATGCTCCACACAAGGATTATGCCTATTTACACTTACAGGAAAATTTCATAACTTTTTTACTTGATATTTTTGCTGTAAAAAAAAATCAGAGTATTCACTGTTGTCAAAAGGAATAAAATAACATCTGCATCAAACTTAAAGCAGCTAAACATTAGAAATTTCAATTGATGCTGTTCTCATACAAATCCATATAATCATAGAAAGTCTACATCACCAGAGGAGGCTCTTTGGCCCATCGTGCTTATGCCAGCTCTTTGCTAGAACAATCCATTGCTCCACACTCTCCACCGCGCCCCCTTCTGCACCCCCACCCCCAACCCAGGGTATCTTACCTTGCTTGGAATATTTATTGACTTTCCTCTTTAAAAAGTGCAAACACTGCCTGAACCTCTCCAGCAACCCTCAGCATAAGGACATTTCTCCTAACCCCTCTCCTCACTCAATTTAGTGGTTATTTTACATTGTTGGCCCCTTAAGAGATATAAGGAGAATGTGATGAAGAACTTTTTTACACAACGAGTGGCAATGACCTGGAACACTCTGCCTATGGGTGGTGGAAGTGGAGATTATCAATGATTTCAAAAGGAAACTGGTTAAGCACTTGCTTAGGGCTACAGGAAATGGCGCAGGGAATGGGACTGACTGGATTGCTGTGCACAGAGCCGGCATGGACTCAATGGGATGAATAGCCTCCTTCTGTGCCATAATGATTCTTATGGCTCGTCACTGACTCCCCAACCAGAAGAAATTGTCTTTCCCCATTAACCCTACCCAAACGCTTAAAAATTTTAAACACCTCTAATTAAATCTCCCCTGGGCCTTCTCTGCCCCCATTGGAAACATTCCCGGCATCTCAAGTGAGCACACTTGCACCAACTTCTCTCCCTGCTATTTTAATGCACACTCCAACCTGGGCTATTCAAAATAGGTTACCACCTGCGTTAAAATAGCACAGAGAGGAATTTGGTACAGTCATATTGTGGTGTATAAGAACAGTGCACTGCTGCATTTTCCAGCCTCAAAAGTTAAAATCTGATATGAGGAGCTTTAATTTGTGGTTTTTTTTAAGGGGGTGGGTGCAAATTATACCATTTCCAGATACCTTTTGTTTTTGGAAACTTGCTTTTCTCTTGCTGGCTTCCATAGCAGAGGTGGAAATTAGGGGGACTGCTAAGTGAGAAAGGTCCTTGCTTCGTGGCAAAACAAACACAGGGTTGCTGTTACTCTACAAACCTAAAAGGAAAGGTGGTGAAAGCTAGCCATGCAAAGTTTGTGCCGTCCTGGAGGCATTTTGTTGGAAACTGATTGATGCATTTGTTTCATATAAGTGCAAGAATAGTATATTGTCAGAAAGCAAATGTTGTAAAGACGTATCTTTGGAGTAATGATATGATCCCCTGCCTCAGGTGCCAAGACCATATGATACTTAAAGCTGCCAATCTCTCGATGCGTCACTTCTGATGACTTTTTTACCTTCAGCAGTAAAGATGTTATATTGACCTGATCCTGATGTGGTTTCTCATTTGTAGTAAAACTCATATCTGTTAAAGCCACACTGTGCAATATTAGCATACATATGTTTTACATTAGATGGGTTGATATGTCTGTAAAAATAACACAGGAAATTAATTTACATAGAATTTACAGCACAGAAACAGGCCACTCGATCTGTGCCGCTGTTTGTGCGCCACCGAGCCTCCTCTCTACTTCATCTAGCCATATCAGCATATTCTTCTATGCATTTCTCCTTCATGTGTTTATCTAGGTTCCTCTTAAATGCATCTGCATTATTCATCTCAGCTACTCCCTGTGGTAGCAACTTCCTCATTCTAACCACACTCTGAGTAAAGAGGTTTCTCCTGAATTCCGATTTGAATTTATTGGTAACTATCGTATATTTTTGTCCCTTAGTTTTGGACTCCCCTTAAATGGAGACAACATCTTTACCTTATCAAACCCCATCATAATATTAAATACCTCATAGAATCCTAGGATGATATTGCACAGAAGGATGCCATTAGGCTCATTGTGCCTGTACCAGCTCCCTGGCAGAGCTAGCCAACTAATCCCACTCCCCTGCTCCTCTCCACAGCCCTACAAGTCTTCTCCCTTCCAGTATCTTCCTATTCTCCCCTGAATGCCACTATTGTACCTGCCTCCACCATCCCCCAGGCAGTATGTTCCTGTTCACAACACACTCTGTTTAAACAAAAGTTTCCTCATGATGCCATTTGAATCTGTTAACGGGTTCATGTGCAATAATTGTGTACTCGCTTTTGACCTCGCTTGACTTTGCTGCTGTGCTTAATTGATTATGTGTTCTGCTATCCACGGTGCAAGTTGGTATTAAGATCTGCTGCAGTATGTGCAAGTTCACGTTTTCTCCTCAGGTGAGATCGATTCTGCAAGCCAGCTTCACTGTAGTTTATTGTAAACCAGTATTACAGTAAAGATGCATCTATTTTCTAAATGTAGTGTGCAGGGTACAGCACATTGCAGACTAGATTACCACTGCAAACCAAGAAACACAACGGGAGCCGTGAAATGCACAAAGTAAAAACACCATGGGGTGAGCTATGACTCCTGTACATTGGGTGAAAGGTTCATAATAAATTAGAAACTATGTTATAGTCCTTCGCACAATGAGTGAACTCCAAGTGTTCACTTATTGCTAATGAATCCTTGAGTTAGAGTTTTACTTGGGCCACCTGGTATGAACTAGGCGGTAGTGGCTAAAAATGTTTTACTGTCAATTTACACTGGCCTGTTTCAGATAGTAGGCCCTTTTATTAAGCAAAATAGAGGTCACTTTAGCACACCTTATGCAGTTCAGCTGGCAGTCTAGCCATAGAGGAGCCCAAGTTTTTATTTTTGTGTAGGCAGCTTGGAACAAATCTAGATTTGATTTTTTACAAAAAAAATTGCAAGTGCTGGGAAACTAAAACAAAACGAGAAAATGCAGAAAACAACTAGCATCTGTGGAGAGAACAGAAACGTTTCTGGCCCGGATTTTGCAGTCAGCAGTGAGGAGATGGCACTTGCCGCTGACCTCAAAGCCTACCACAAGGATCTAGTGATTTCTGTGGTGTCGATTTCCCCTTTCCCAGAGTTAGTTTAAATCTGGTGTTTAGTCAAGGGGATCTCTAGGCATCCAGCAACAGTGATGTCATCAAACAGGCTAAGCAGCCAATCACATGGAAGTATTCTCAGAACAAACCAGCAAGTAAAATGCACTGATTTTCCTGTTAAAATAAATAACTTGGAAATACACATGGGATTAAGGTAAAAGCTGAAATACAAACAAACATTTAAAAAAAATTAAAATGTTTTTTTTTATCATAATGAAGAAATTTTGACATTCCACAAAGACAGTTTTTCAGAGCCAGAGAGGTTTTCCAACAGTAATTATGAACTTAGAATACCACTAAAAACCCAGTTACACATCATTCAACAATGTGTTGTTTTTCAAGGGTTTTTACAGTGAAACTAATATCATAAAAGGGCAAGTTCTCCTCAGTTCAGTGATTTCTAATTGATCGAAGACTGTGGGGACTTCAACAACGCACCCTATGGAGAAATGTAGAATCACTGACAGAAGCTTCTGGATTTCTGCATTTAAATGCTCATGTGTGGACTCCAGAAGTTTACTGTCAGTTTCAGAGGAGTAATGACAGCGAATGCTGTCAGTTTTGCTGTCACAACATCCGGGCCCATGTTTCAGTTATTCTGACAAAAAGTTACAGCCAGAACGTTAACGTTATTCTAAGTGTTTGCAGCACTTTCTATTCTTCTTCTAGGTTTGTTTAACAAGTTCCAAACACATCTGGAATCTTTCACACTGCTGGTCCAAGTCAAAATCCTATATACAGTGAAATTAAATCACAGCAGTAGCAGAATAAATCCAATAATTTTTCACGTTTAAATAACAATCAGGAAATGGTGGTGTAGTGGAATGTCGCTATGCTAGTAATCTAGATGCCCAGGCTAATGCCCTGAGGACACAGGTTTGAATCCCACCACAGCAGTTGGTGGAACGTAACTTCAATTAATTAATAAAAATTCTCAAATTGAAAGCTAATCTTAGTTTCATGGCACCATTACTATCATCGATTGTTGTAAAATCCCATCTTGTTCACTGATGTCCTTTAAGGGAAGAAATCTGCTGTCCTTACCTGTTCTGGCTGACATATGACTCCAGACCCACAGCAATGTGGTTGACTCTTAACTGCCTTCTAAAATGGCCTAGCAAGCCATTTAGTTATCAAGGGAAATTAGGATGGGCAACAAATGCTGGCGTTGCCAGTGACGCCCACGTCCTATGAAAGAATATTTTAAAAAACATGATAGCGTTTGTAGCTTTGTGCTGTTTCATTTTTGTACAGCATCTATAGTCATAAGAGTCTTTTTCCAAGTAAATTCTCTGTATACATGGTGACTTTTCAAGCAGTTCAATGTCTTGCACAATGAGTATTGGTATATTTTTGTATAGGCTGAGTCCTTTTGATGTGGAAAGCAGTTAATGAGATGTAAAACATGCCTGCTTATGTGTACAGTCTGGGGATTTTTGATCCCTAGTTATTTATGTGCAGTCACGCAGCAATCAAAATTTAAAATTGGTGTCGTGTTTTCAAAATTAATTAATCCTGTCTTTCACACTGCAACTAAATTGCTGAATGTTAAATAATTGGAAGATTTTCATTAAAGTCTGGCACTTGGATGTTTTTACTAATGATTTCCTAATAGTTTTTACTTAACCTGTTATGTTGGGAATGAGGGAGGAGAATGTATCTACTAGATAATTCCAGGATGTTGCACATTTAATTGCAGTGTGAAGAGGGCTTTAACCAGAAGTCTTCACACTTGTGTGTAGGGAAGCTCTGAAACTATTGGCACGCGCCCAAGGTTCTCCCATAACTATTGCCACACTGCCAGAGGCCTACAAATGTTGACACACTCCTGGGGATCTTCCACAAATATTGACTTCTAAAATTCAAATTTTAGCTGAAAATTTCCTTTCAGTGACCTCAAAAATAATCTTATCAAGAAGGAAAACAATGCTGTCAGAATACTGTCACTGCAGGAAACATTGTTGGACAGCAATGAAAATAATGCCCTGGTGAATTAACAAATGCTCAGCAAAAAAAATATACAATACAGAATTCTTGAGACAGTGCTTGTGGATTCCTGGCATTCCCTCAAAGACCCTTATTTGAAAACATGTGTTTTGTAACTTCAAATCGCACTGCCATTTAATGGGTGGACTGCAAACATTCATGGTGCATTAATAGTGACCTCCAAAAATAATTGCTTAGCCTGCGAGACTTGAGGCTGTTTTATTCTGACATATCAGGAATTTTTTTCTCAATCCATGGACAGCCGTTAATGTACACTAATCTATATGTGTGCCTAGAATGTTTCTTTTTACAAATTTTAAGAAACTAGCATTAATTAATTGGCTGTGTGTACCTTTTGAAAAGATGTGAGAAAATATTTACATAATTTACTCTACTACTTTTTTCTTAGTGTCTAGATTCCCCAGGAATTGGGTGTTGTGTTATCTTAATTTCCTAATCTAAACAGTGAGGCAGCTCGACTGGATGGTAGTGAGTGAGAAGACAGCATTACAAGGGTTGGACTATTTGGGCAATGTGTCAAGCTTTTCAATTACACATACATACCTCAAACCTTTTGCCAAGGTGCGTGCTACTTTTGTATTCGCTATAAATTAGGATATCTCTCACTAGTGACGGTGAATGTCTGGGCTTCTTTTGTTATGAAAGATCCAAACCTATGAGCGAGTTCTAATGAGTTTTGTACAAGTCAAGGAATGTCTGTGGAAGTCACCTTGGAAAGAGATCCAGCAATCTTACGACAATTTAATTTCTGAATGCCCACTTGATAATTTATGTTTCTCTTCATTTCTCCCTCCTAAATTATAGTTTAATAATTTAATTCAAAAGTTAAAACTTTTGAAATCTATTAATCACCAATCCGTAGAAGGAGATATATACAAGAACACAGACTTTATAGGGGCAGGCCCTTTGGGCTAACGAGCTGGATTTCTTTCTGATGATCAACCCCATCTACCAGCAGCCTCACCACATCCCTAGTCCCTTCTCTAGAAACAAGGTTAGTTTCTTAATCCATTGGCAACTGTCTACTCCCTGATCACTTCTAAGAATACAGACTGTTAGAGTGGGCAGAAGAACACACTGTAAATACTGTGGGAAGCATCGCCTGTTGAGGCTTAATCCTTTTTTTAGTGCTTATCCCTACTAAGCTTCAAGTTTCCAGCTCGGTACATCCAGTCCTGGAGCAAATAATTAATGCAGGGGTCAATACAATTTGAACTATATTAACTTAACTTGTGGTAGAACTAAAGGAGTGAAATCATTTTCGCTGGTGGCTCATGGATGACTGAATTTTCCCAACATCTCGAGTGCTGAGTTTAAAAATAAAACTACCATAGCTGGAAATCCAAAACAATATCAGAAAAGGCTGAAAATACACAGCAAGTCAGTTAGTGTCTGAAAGGGAAAATATGGGTTAGCGTTTCAGATAGGGCTCTTCGTTGGAACTCTGAGTGTCCTCAAAAGTTTAATACCTCTTTTTTGCCTGCTTTCAGATCCTGACTGACCGATTGTGCATTTGGAGCCTTTCCTGGTTTTACTAAGAGTTTTGAGTCTTGTGGCACCTTTACACTTAGGGCGAGCAATGCTAAGCCTTCCGTGCTTATACTATCCTGCTGTTCTGTAAACTTGCTTTAGCTCTACAGGAAAAGAGTGGCTGTGTTAGAGATTTTGGAACAAGTTGCCTGCAGTGACCAATAATGCTTGGTGGAGAGAGCCTAAAATTTTCGAGAGAAAATCACCAGCAAAAAGATCTCTCTGTCCCTAACCTAGCAACTACTAAGACTTCTCCAAGCCCGCACATAGCTTTAGGTAGGCCCACCAGACAAGGACATAAAAACTTTTTTTTTTAACAGTGGATTTGTAACAGTATTTGATAGAAGAAAGTTTTTAAAAGTTTTAAAGGTGGGGGAGCTACAATGTGAATAGCTACTGTACTTATTTAATATGGCTTAATGTATTTGACTTGAGAATAATTCCTATTTATTATATTACATATATTTCACACACATTGCTGTTGTAACAGGGAAAAAAACACACAGCAGTTCTTGTGTGTCGTACAAGTATCCCTGTATAAGTGAAGCTATACACTGTGGAAATCCTACTAGCAGTTTTACACTTTATGCAACACAAGATCGTACTCATGTTAGGTATCCAATAGTCTGTTCAGAACTAGTCTAATTTTTTCTAGCTGGGCTAGGAATTGAAAGTGTTGAAGCATTTCTGTGTAGAACTTTGGCAACATCGAGCTGATAACGAAGGTTTTTAAAACAAAAATAAAATGCCAAAGTATTGTATTTTCACCCCTTGCTGTACATATCCGCTGAGCCATAGAGAGAATTATCAGCTTGTTATATAAACTGATTAATTATGGTGATGGTTAGTACAGGCGCATATTTCAAGATGACTTGGCTTTATAATATGGTTTATTTATTGCAGAGATGATATCCAAATCAAGAGTATTTTAATGCAGAGAAGGGCAGTTTGCAAACTTGGTGTTGGGAGTTAGTCATAATGGAAACAACCATTCCTTTGTTTTAGGGAATTTACTGAATAAGTTGTATCAACTTGACAACTTGTGTTGGGTGATGGGGAAAATTGTGCTTTGTAAACTATTGCTCTTTTAAGAAGTGGTGCAGTGTTTGGCATGTACTAATGTGCTTGCTTCAGTGTCAATCAGTTTAAGTATAGGATTACTATTAAAACCAAGGGCTCACACTTTCAGAGACATTTGTGTGAATAAATGTACTTGTTACTGTCTGTCTTTTGAATTGAAATAAATTTGCCAATAGTATGAAAGAAGTGCACTTTTTCTTTGCAGTATTGATTTGGCTGTAATTGCGCTGTGTTGCCAAATGCTGATGTGGCAGCTCCCATGGTGGCTCAGTGGACAATTGCAGAGGCCAGTGGGATACTCAGCCATATAGACCAGTGAGCACCTCATTATAATCTTTAAGTTAGGCAGCAGGATAGTAAGGATACTGCAGTTGGCCTTGGTCCAGTGTGGAGAAAATTCCACTATTTCTGATAATTATCCAGTGTCCCTGGTGGAAATTGCTCATGTGTCTGGTGAAACGAAAGATGATTTATATAGCACCTTTCAAAACCTTGGGACATCCCAAAATGCTTAACAGCAAATCAGGTACTTTGGAAGTGTAGAAATATAGGGAAGTGTGGCAACCAATTTGTGCAAAGCAGTGTCCCACAAAAAAGCAATTTGATAATGATCAGATAATCAGTTTTAGTGATTTTGGTTGAGGGACAGACAGACTGAGCTAAGTGATCCCATAACCAACAGATCAGATCTAAGCTGCAGTCCTGCCACATCAGTCATGAATGGTAGTGGACAATTAAACAACTAACTGGAGGAGGTGTTTCCTGATATATCCCCAGCCTCAATGATGGGGGAGCCCAGCACATCAGTGCAAAAGATAAGACCGAAGCATTTACAATAATCTTCAGCCAAGAGTGCCGAGTGGATGATCCCTCTCGGCCTCCTCCTGAAGTCCCCAGCATCACAGATGCCAGTCCTCAGCCATTCGATTCACTCTGCATGATATCAAGAAATGACTGAAGGCACTGGATACGGCAAAGGCTATGGGCCCTGACAACATTACAGCAATAGTACTGAAAACTTGTGCTCCAGAACCTGCCACGCCCCTAGCTAAGCTGTTCCAGTACAGCTACAACACTGGCATCTACCCAGCAATGTGGAAAATTGCCCAGGTATGTCCTGTACACAAAAAGCAGGACAAGTCCAACACAGTCAATTGCTGCCCCATCAGTCTACTCTCAGTCATCAGTAAAGTGATGGAAAGTGTCGTCAACAGTCCTTTCAAGTGACACTTGCTTAGCAATAACCTCTGACTACTGCTCAGCTTGGGTTCTGCCAGGACCACTCAGCTCATGACCTCATTACAGCCTTGGTTCAAACATGGACAAAAGAACTTAACTCAAGAGGTGAGGTTAGACTGACTGCTCTTGACATCAAGGCAGCATTTGACCGACTATGGCGTTAAGGAGCCCTAGCAAAACTGAAGTCAATGGGAATTGGGGAAAACTCTCTGCTGGTTGGAGTCATACCTAACGCAAAGGAAGATGTTTGTGATTGTTGGAGGTTAATCATCTCAGCTCCAGGACATCACTGCAGGAGTTCCTCAGGATAGTGTCCTCGGCCCAACCATCTTCAGCTGCTTCATCAATGACCTTCCTTCAATCATAAGGTCAGAAGTGGGGATGTTTGCTGACGATTGCATAATGTTCAGCACCATTCGTGACTCCTTAGATAGTGAAGCAGTCCGTGTAGAAATGCAGCAAGATCTGGACAATATCCAGGCTTGGGCTGATAAGTGACAAGTAACACTGGCACCACACAAGTGCCAGGCAATGACCATCTCCAACAAGAGAGAATCTAACCATCTCCCCTTGACATTCAATGGCATTACCATGGCTGAATCCCCCACTATCAACATCCTGGGCATTACCATTGATCAGAAACTGAACTGGAATAGCCATATAAGTACGATGGCCACAAGAACAGGTCAGAGGCTAGGAATCCTGTGGCAAATAACTCACCACCTGACTCCCCAAAGCCTGTCCACCATCTACAAGGCACAAGTCAGGAGTGTGATGGAATACTCTCCACTTGCCTGGATGGGTGCAGCCCCAACAACACTCGAGAAGCTCAACACCATCAAGGACAAAGCAGCCCACCTGATTGGCACTCCATCCACGAACATTCACTCCCTCCACCACCAATGCACAGTGGCAGCACTGTGTACCATTTAGAGGGTTGTTTTTCAGATTGGAGGCCGGTGACCAGTGGTGTGCCGCAGGGATCGGTGCTGGGCCCTCTGTTGTTTGTCATATACATTAATGACTTGGATGTGAATGTAGGGGGCATGATTAGTGAGTTTGCAGATGACACCAAAATTGGTGGTATAGTGCAGTGAAGAAGGTTGTCTAAGGTTACAACAGGATATAGATCAACTGGGAAAGTGGGCAAGGGAGTGGCAAATGGAATTTAACGCAGGCAAGCGTGAAGTGATGCATTTTGGGAAGTTAAACCAGGGCAGAACATATACAGTGAATGGCAGGGCCCTGGGGAGTGTTACTGAGCAGAGAGACCTTGGGGTGCAAGTACATAGTTCCCTGAAAGTGGCAACACAGGTAGACAGGGTGGTGAAGAAGGCATATGGCATGCGTGCCTTCATGGCCGAGGCATTGAGTACAAGAGTTGGGACGTCATGTTACAGTTGTACGTAACGTTGGTTATGCCGCATTTGGAGTACTGTGTGCAGTTCAGGTCGCCGCACTACAGGAAAGATGTGATTAAGCTAGAGAGGGTGCAGAAAAGATTCACAAGGATGTTGCTTGGTTTGGAGAGTTTGAGTTATAAAGAGAGATTGGATAGGCTGGGTCTGTTTTCTCTGGAGCGAAGGAGGGTGAGCGGGGACATGGTAGAGGTATATAAAATTATGAGAGGCATAGATAGGGTAGATAGCCAGAGCCTGTTTCCCATGGTAGGGGTGAGTAAAACTAGAGGGCATAGATTTAAGGTGAGAGGGAGGAGGTTTAAAGGGGATCAAAGGGGTAAATTTTTCACACAAAGAATAGTGGGCATCTGGAATGAGCTGCCTGAGGAGGTGGTGGAGGCAGGAACAGTAGTGACATTTAAGAGGCATCTGGACAGGTACTTGAATGAGCAAGGCATAGAGGGATATGGAATTAATGCAGGCAGGTGGGATTAGTGTAGATAGGCATTATGGTCAGCATGGACGCGGTGGGTCGAAGGGCCTGTTTCTATGCTGTACGACTGTATGACACGATGCATTGCAGCCATGCACCAAGGCTCCTTAGCACCTTCCAAACCTGCGACCTCTACTACCTAGAAGGACAATAGCAGCTGTTGCATGGGAACACCACCACCTGCAAGTTCCCCTCCAAGTCATACACCATCCTGACTTGGAACAATATCGCCGTTCCTTCACTGTCGCTGGGTCAAAATCCTGGCACTCCCTTCCTAACAGCACTGTGGGTATTCCTATCCCACATGGACTGCAGCAGTTCAAGAAAGCAGCTCACCACCACCTTCTCATGAGCATTTAGGGAAGGGCAATAAATGCTAGCCCTCCAGCAACACCCACATCCCATGAATAAATAAGAAAAAAGGATAAATATTGGCCAGAAAATTGGGGGGAACTCCCCTGCTCTCCTGGTCTGGAGTTGGACTCAGGTGTGAGTGCTACTAACTGAGCCACAGTTTGACTTGTGATGATGGGATCAGGGTCGCCTACGAACGTACGAATTAGTAGCAGGAGTAGGCCATTCGGCCCCTTTGTGCCTGCTCCGCCATTTAATAAGATCATGGCTGATCTGATTGTGGCCTCAACTCCATTTTCCTGCCTACCACCGCCACTGCCCCTCAACCACCCCACCCCCACCACCCTTTGACTTCTTAGTCAAGAATTTGTCTACCTCTGCCTGAAAAATATTCAATGACCCGACCTCCACCGCTCTCTGGGGAAGTGAGTTCCAAAAACTCTCAACCCTCTGAGGAAAGTTTCTCCTCATCTCCGTCTTAAATGGACAACCCCTTATTTTTAAACTGTGTCCCCTAGTTTTAGTCTCTCCCACAAGGGGAAACATCCTTTCAGCATCCATCCTGACAAATCCCCTCAGGATAAAGGCCTGCTCTGGTCTGCAATTAAAAACTGACCCGGCCCGAGTCCTTTGATTTTTTTTTCCTGCCGCTGACCCGACCCGACCACTGGAATGAAGTTGATTATATCAAAGAGGTTGTGCTCTACCTTGGATGGAATCGCTCACTGCAGGCTAGTGCGGAGTCCGGATGCACGTTTCCTGCCTTGATGTCCTAGCTGTCACTGTGTCTGACCCGAACTGACCCAAACCCGAATGCCAGATGCAGAAGAGCGACTCGACTGGACCCGAACCCAACACATGTTTTCGGTCCTGGTCAGGTAGCCATGCTGTACCTCGGGATCTCATGAATTTCAATAAGATCACCTCTCATTCCTCTAGCCTCCAATGGATACAGACCCAACATGTCCAAAATGTCCTCATAAGGTAACCCGACCCCCCAACATCCCAGGTATCAGTCGAGTGATTTTTCTCTGAACTGCCTCTAACGCATTTACATCCTTTCTCAAATAAGGAGACTAAAACTGTACATAATATGCCAGATGTGGTCTCACCAACACCCTATACAACTGTAGCAAAACATCCCTATTCCATTCTGATGAAAGGTCACATCTGAAACGTTAACTCTGCTTCTCTCTTCACAGATGCTGCCAGACCTGCTGAGTATTTACAGCACTTTCTGTTGTTTCCTATTCCATTCCCCTCGCAATAAAAGACAACCTACCATTTGCCTTCCTAATCACTTGCTGTATCTGCATACCAACCTTTTGTGATTTATGTACCAGAACACCCAGATCCCTCTTTACCTCAGAGTTCTGCAGTTTCAATTTAAATAATATGCTACTTCACTGTTCATCTTGTCAAAGTGGAAACTTCACATGTTCCCACATTATACTGCATTTGCCAAATTTTTGTCCACTCACTTAACCTATCTAAATCCCTGTGCAGACTCCTTATGTCCTCTTCACAACTTACTTTCCTACCTATCTTTGTGTCATCAGCAAATTTAGCAACCATACATTCTGTCCCTTCATCCAAGTCATTGATATAGATTGTAAGTAATTGAGATCTCTGATCCTTTTCCAGTGCAGCACAAGAACACAAGAAATAGGAGCAGCAGTAGACAATATGGCCCATCGAGCCTGCTCCGCCATCCAAAATGATCATGGCTGATATTAGGATTCAACTCCACTTTCCCACCCACTCGCCATATCCCTTGATTCCCTGAGAGACCAAAAATCAGCTTTAATTGTATTCAACGATGGAGCATCCACAACCCTCTGGGGTAAAGAATTCTGAAGGTTCACAACCCTTTGAGTGAAGTAATTTCTCTTACTCTCAGTCCTAAATGATCGGCCCGTTATCCTGAGACTGTGCCCCCGTGTTTTAGATTACCCGACCAGCAGAAATAATCTCTCGGTGTCTACCTTATCCAGCCCCTTTAGAATCTTATATGTTTCAATGAGATCACCTCTCATTCTTCTAAACTCCAGAGAATATAGGTCCAATTTACTTAGACTTTCATCATAGGACAACCCCCTCAGCCCAGGGACCAATCTAGTGAAGCTTCGCTGCACTGCCTCCAATGCTAGTATATCCTTTCTTAAATGTGGAGACCAAAACTGCACACTACTCCAGAAATGGTCTCACCAAAACCCTGTACAATTGTAGCAATACTTCCTTATTCCTGTATTCTAATCCCTTGCAATAAAGGCCAACATGCTATTTGCCTTACTAATTGCTTCTTGTACCTGCATATTAACATTCTGCGTTCCTTGTACAAGCGCACCCAAGTCTCTTTGAACATGGACACTTACAAGTTGCACACATTTAAAAAATATTCTGCTTTTCTATTTTTATGACCAAAGTGAACAACTTCACACTTCTCTACATTATACTCCATCTGCTATTTTGTTGCCCACTCACTTAACTTGTCTATATCTCTTTGCAGCCTCTCTACATCCTCCCCACAGCTTACCTTTCCATCTATCTTTGTATTATCAGCAAACTTAGATACATTACTCTCTGTCTCTTCATCCAAGTCATTAACATAGAGTGTAAATAGCTGAGGCCCCAGCACTGATCCTTGTGGAACTCCACTATTCACTGCCTGCCAACCTTAAAATGCCCTGTTTATGCCCACACATTTCCTGTTTGTTAACCGATCATCTATCCATGCTAATATATTACCCCCAACTCCATGAGCCCTTATCTTGCCAATTAACCTTTTGTGTGGCACCATATCGAATGCCTTTTGGAAATCCAGGTATACTACATCTACTGGTTCCCCTTTATCTACCCTACTAGTTACATCCTCAAAAAACTCTAATAAATTTGTGAAACTGGATTTCCCTTTAGTAAAACCATGTTGACTTGTTCTAATCATACTGTGCTTTCCTAAGGGCATTGTTAAGACTTCCTTAATAATAGATTCCAGCATTTTCCCAATGACTGATGTTAGGCTAACTGCCCTGTTGTTCACTGTGTTCTCTCTCTGGTCTTTCTTGAAAACCAGTGTAACATTTGCCAACTTCCAATCTGATGGGACCGTTCCTGCCAACACTTGTTGTCTAGGCTCAGTCATGAAGAGTGGCCACTGGAACAGCAGCAACAATTTGCATTTATGTGCGTAGTAATTAATTTACATAGTAAAACACCTCGAGGTGCCTCACAGGAGTATTACCAAGTAGAATTTGATAGAGTCACATAAGGAGATAGTAGGACAAGTGGCCAAAAGCTTGGGAAAAGAGGTAGGTTTTAAGGAGTGTATTAAAAAGGAGGAAAGAGATATAGCAAGACGGAGAGGTTTAGGGAAGGAATTCCAGAGCTTAACATAAGAAATAGCAGCAGGAGTAGACCATACAGCATCTCCAGCCTCCTCTGCTATTCAATAAGATCATGGCTGAGCTTCTACACCAACTCCACTTTCCTACCCTTGATTCCCTTGGTGCTAAAAAAAATCTATAGATCTCAATGACTGAGCATCCACAGCTCTCTGGGGTAACGAATTCCAAAGATTCACAACACTGAGTGAAGATATTTCTCCTCATCATAGTCCTAAATGGCTGATTCCTTATCCTGAGACTGTGACCCCCTAATTCTGGACTCTCTAACCAGGGAAAACAGTTTTTCCTCATCTATCCTGTCAAGCCCTCTCAGAATCTTTTATGTTTCAATGGGATAACCTCTCCTTCTAAACCCCAGAGACTATAGGCCCATTTTACCCCCTCTTCATAGGACAACCCTCTCATCCCAGGAATAAATCTAGTGAACCTTTATTGCACCCCCACTAAGTCAAGTATATCCTTCCTTAGGTAAGGAAACCAAAATTGTACACAGTACTCCAGGTGTGATCTCACCAACACCCGATATAATTGCTGCAAGATTTTCTTACTCTTATACTCCAATCCCTTTGCAGTAAATGCCAACATATCATTTACCTTCCTAATTGCTTGTTGTACCTGCATGTTAACTTAGTGAGCTGTGTACAAGGACCCCCAAATCCCTCTGAATACCAACATTAATTAGGGTCTAGGCAGCTGAATGTACGTCCTCCAATGACGAGCAATGAAAAGCGGGGATGCACAAATTAGAATTCGAGAACTGCTATTACTCATGGTTGCATTCCCCAGAAAGGATCAGTGTGTTTAAGAGAGGAGGAGAGAAAATTAGAGGAGCTGAAAGTAACTTAGAACTATCTCAAAGTCCTTAAAAGCACATTGTCCCTAGATTCCCTGCCTTCCTGTCTGATGACCGACCTAATCCAATGAATAAAGAAAAGGTAGGTAACTGTTAATCTACTTAAATGGAATTATTCAAACATATTCAATGCCCCATAAGCAAAGGACATCATCAATGATCGTGTATATTTCTGGTGGCCCATGATGGGTATGGTAGCATAATAGTTACATTACTGGCTTGTTAACCCTGAGGCTGGGACTAATGATCTGGAGGCATAAGTTCGAGTTCCACCATGGCAGCTGGGGAATTTAAATTCAGATAATAAAAAGCTAGTCTCAGTAATGGGAACCATGAAACTGGATTGTTATTAAAACCTATTTGGTTCACTGATGCCTTTTAGGGAACAAAATCTGCTGTCCTTACCCTGTCTGACCAGAATCCAGACCCACAGCAATGTGGTTGACTCCTAACTGCCCTCTGAAAAGGCCTAGCAAGCCAGTCAGTTATATCAAAACCACTACAAGGGCAATTGGGAATGGGCAATAAATGCTGGCCTCGCCAATGACATTCACATCCTGTGATTGAATTAGATTTTAAAAATTCAGTATTCATCCTTAGTAAACCATTCTATTGATGAGATGAAACATCTTGATTATTAATTTGGACCTTAATTAGATTAGTTGAGGTGCTACTGATATTGCAGGGCATCCAATTAGCAGTGATTATAATCTCCTGCAAACCTTGGCATTTCAACAACTGTTTAATTTAGTTGATCAGTGAGAACATTTTACCAAGTGTGGAACTCAACTGTATACATCAAAAAGGACCAGGTTTCACTGCTAGACTCTGCTGAATCAGTTGATCTCAGCTGCGATTGTAGTCGGTGGTGCCCTAAGCTTTAGTGGGGTGGGGGAGGGATGGGGTGTGCAGTGAAAAGGAGTGGAAAACTACAACTCGCAAATGATTGCTATCCAACTACCCTTGGAGCTTGGCTGTGACACCCCTCTTGTCTAAAATTGGAATGTAGATGCATTACCAGAGGGTACCTGTGAAATTAAACCCCAGAGTCAATGACAGCAATAACAACCTACATTTATATAATGCCTTTAACATACTAAATCATCCCCAAGATTATTAGCCACATGATTATTAGATATTAGGACAGATGACTAAGAGCTTGCTCAGAGGTAGGTTTTAAGGAGTGTCTTAAAGGAGAGTGAGGTAGAAAGGTTTAGGGAGGGGATCCTAGGGCTTAGGGCCAAGACAGCTGAAGGCACAGCCACCAATGATAGATTGATTAAAATCGGGCACGTGCAAGAGACCAGAAATGAAGGAGCTCAGATATTTCGGAGGGTTGTGGGGCTGGAGGAGATTACAGAGATAGGGAGGGGTGAGCCATGGAGAAATATGAAAACGAGGATAAAAATTTCAAAATGGTGGTATCGCCAGACTGTGTGACTATGTAGATTGGTGTGATAGGTGAATTGATCTTGGTGTGAGTTAGGATGTGGGCAGTAAAGTTCTGGATGAGTTCAAGGGCGGCACAGTGGCGCAGTGGTTAGCACCGCAGCCTCACAGCTCCAGTGACCCGGGTTCAATTCCGGGTACTGCCTGTGTGGAGTTTGCAAGTTCTCCCTGTGTCTGCGTGGGTTTCCTCCGGGTGCTCCGGTTTCCTCCCACATGCCAAAGACTTGCAGGTTGGTAGGTAAATTGGCCATTATAAATTGCCCCTAGTATAGGTAGGTGGTAGGGAAATATAGGGACAGGTGGGGATGTGGTAGGAATATGGGATTAGTGTAGGATTAGTATAAATGGGTGGTTGATGGTCGGCACAGACTCGGTGGGCCAAAGGGCCTGTTTCAGTGCTGTATCTCTAAACTAAACTAAAAGTTTATGGAGGATGGAAAATGGGAGGCTGGCCAGGAGAGCATTGGAATAATCAAGTCTGGAAGTAACAAAGGCATGGATGAGGGTTTCAGTAGCAGATGAGCTGAGGCAGGATCGGAGACGGGCGATGTTACGGAGGTGGAAATAGGCAGTGATGGAGCAGATACGTCGTTTATATCTCACCTCAGGTTCAATAGAACACCAAGGTTGCGAACAGTCTGGTTCAACCTCAGACAGTTGCCAGGGAGAGGGAGGGAGTCAATGGCTAGGGAATGGGTTTGCACCAGGGACCGAAGATAATGGCTTCGGTCTTCCCAATATTTAGTTGGAGGAAATGGGAAAGAAGGATATAAAATGAGAAGGAATGTCATTTAAATTTGTTTTTGTCCCTCTTGCTGTCTTGCCTCCACCTCACAGTCTCATGATCACTGTGGAGCTGCACAACGGACCCTGTACCCTTGGTGCAAAGAGGAGCATGATGATAATTGCTGTAAAAGGAGCATAGACATCTCATTCTGACCCTATCGTTCCCTGGGTGAAAGTGGCTTGTGAAGTATCTTATGCCACCCTGTTTAACCATAACAGCAGCGAATTCCTGCTCACAGATTACACAGTTCACTCTCACATATACATGATCCAACTCCAAGACTTTTCTTCCCTTCCTCGACATCTCTGTCTCCATCTCTGGGGATAGGCTGTCCACTAATATTCATTATAAGCCCACCAACTCCCACAGCTACCTTGACTACACTTCTTCACACCCTGCCTCCTGTAAGGACTCCTTTCCATTCTCCCAGTTTCTCCGTCTCTGATGCATCTGCTCTGATGATGCAACCTTCCACGACAGCACTTCTGAAATGTCTTCCTTTTTCCTCAACCAAGAATTCCCCCCACTGTGGTTGACAGGGCCCTCAACCGTGTCCAGCCCATTTCCCGCACCTCTCCCCTCACCCCTTCCCCTCCCTCCCAGACCTGCTGAGTATTTCAAGCACTTTCTGTTTTTATTACACAGTTCGCTGTTGTGATGTGCAACTCAAAGGGTTTGCTGCAACATCCTGTGATTAATATCTTGCTAGAATTCTACAGGTAACATAATCCTCATTATGGCTCCAATTATAGCAAATCCTATACTTCAACGTTTTCCAAACCAGACCATTTATAATTGATTCACTCTGGAATGGTGTCAACTACTCAAAGGTGCACGTAGAATAAATGCACAAAGCTGGAACAGAGAATATATAGCACAGACTGGTCTATGCTGGTGTTTAGGCTGGACACAAGCCATTTCCTGCTCTACTTCATCTCACTCTATCTATTCCATTTATTTTGCTTCCCCATAAATGCATCTATGCAATTCACCTTAACTACTCCATGTGGTAGCGAGTTCCACATTCCAATCACTGTTTGGATAAAGAAGTTTCACCTAAATTCCCTATTGGGTTTATTAGCGGCTATCATGTTTATGTCCACTAGTTTGACTCCACAGAGAAAACCAGTTAGTTATATCTGCAGGAAATTTAATATTTCTTTACATATACATTAGGCTGAATTTTACCAGCTCGCTGCCGGTCTCAGTGGCGTGATTCAAAGATGGCAGGGCGCACGCGTGGGATTTACTCCGCGGAACTGCCACGATATTAAACACGGCGGCTTATTTACATGGCCAGGGCAGACTGCCTCCCGATGATACAAAGGGGGTGGGCACTCTGACCCTGGCAACAGTGTCCAGCACCACTATGCAGGCACCGGCGACATTTTTAAAGGACTTCCAGCCCTGACATTTAATTTATATTTTTAAAGGGATAAAGACTTGCACTTTACTGAAACAAACTTAATAAAAGTTTCAAGCCTGTCTCCCACCCCTCCAATGACCAAACACTTCATTCTTTGCCCCCTCCAGTCCCAAAATACTTAGCTTGTGCACCTGACTTTCCCCCCCACCCCAAAGGCCACAGACTTTACCCCTTCCCACCACCTCCCAAACCAATTAAAATAGTTTGACCCCGCTAGCCCCCACCCGCACTGAGGAACTTAGCTGCTCCGCCCTCCCCACCAGTGTTCCGCCTTACACCACTGGTCGCAGATCCAACGGCGCGAGAGTGCCGGCCACCGACCATAATACTGGAGCGGGAAGGCCGGAGGGACCAGATAATTTATGAATTCCTTCATTTAACTTTATTAACATATTTAAATGGCGGTTCCGTTGCCACACGGCGGGGGTGGGGTGGGGTGGGGGGGGGAAGCCACGAAGCCTTGCCGCCGCTGGCAATATGGGGCGGGGCCTCCCCGGCATCGAGACCCATAGCGGGCCTTTCCTGGAGCCATTTTCCGGGCCCCTCTGCCACAACCCCTGACGTCGGGTGAGGTGGGGGGAGGAGCGGTAAAATTCAGCCCAATGCATGCTTTGGAATAAATTAAAGCCACAAAATAATTGGACAGCTTAGATTTTGACGGTTGGAGTGGGATGGGGAGGAAGCCACAAGAAGGGTTATGTCAAGTGCACAATAAATTAAAACCACAAAATCTTTTAAGCTGAAGTGAAAGTCAAGAATTTGTGCAATGCATTGCAGCTGTGTTGAGAAAGCAGAAAGTGGAGTTGACGGGGAATCTGACTATCCCGTCACTGCTACCTGGTTTATCAGTGAGTGCAAAAATGTACACAGAAGTTTAATCTTTATTTTTATTCATTCAGGGGATGCGGGCGTCGCCGGCTAGCCAAGAATTTATTGCCCATCCCTAATTGCCCCTCAGAAGGTGGTGATGAGCTGCCTTCTTGAACCGCTGCAGTCTATGGGATGTAGGTCATTGCTTTTCTTCGCCTTCGCAACGGTTTGATACGACTGAGTGGTTTGCTAGGCCACTTATCTCACCGTCTGTGATGCCTGCCTCGTCACAAAGGAGCAAGAGATACAGATGCGCACTGGAGAAAGATCCAATTAAAATCAAAGAGGGGCTGGCTAGAATCCAGCTTGAGCTCACTAATCCCCCACTCACAGCCTGCAAAGGAGGCTCCACGTTGACTTTAGTAACTCCATTTTCTTCACGGCAGTGAGTACGTGCAATATGGGAATGGTCTGAGGGGAAGTTGACAAGGGGACGTGTTTATATTTGGCCTGGAGATGCTTTGTTGGAGCTCAGTGCTGCGGGGAGGAGGGGAAGAGACTGTGTTCCCTGTGTGCACCCGTTCTTTTTCTCTTATGACTGCCAGATCCAACCATGTTGGAATTGTCTTTTTAGTTTCATGTATCTGTAACCTGCATTTTTCTCTTGAGTTTTTCACATGCTTTCTATGGAACTCTCCTGTATGTTTGCACCCTCCCCAACACCTATCCATAGATTTCTATAGATCTGTATTAGCCAATTGATGATCTTTTAAATCACCAGTTTTCTTTTGGGCAGTTTGCAGGCTATTTAATCCATTCGTGGCCCCCTTTGTGATTGGTGTTTCTGTTAATACTCTACCCCTCTCCTTTTCCCCTTTTTTTTCACCTTATTAACTTACCTTTCAGTTTTCAATTCTGATAAAGGGTACACGCTCACAGCCTGCCATTGTCTTTCAGACACTGGCTGACCTGTTATGTATTTCCAGCGATTCCTATTTTTATCCTAGCTGGATATGACCCCGTGCCCCAGAATTGAAAGGACATGAACAACCTCACTCCCAACACCCAGTCCCTCAATGATACTTTATAGATAGATGCTGCTGCGTGTGGGAGCTTGCTGTGCCCAAATTGGCTGTCACGTTTCCTACATTACAACATTGACCCTACTGCAATATAAAAACTTAATTTTCTGCAAAGCACCTGCGGATGTTCTGAGACCATGGATACAAGACTTTATTTTAATTTCACTTTATTTGCTTTAAACCCTATGCACTTGTTTTGCACACTGACATTTCTACCTCTAGTTATTTTTAGTTACTGATGGGTTGGCTGTGTATTTTTAGTTATTTTTTTAATGTCAGTTTGGCTAAGTTGGTGAGATCTTTAACTTTTAAATGAGGAAGGTTGTGGATTCAAGCCTGATTCAGGCCTTGAACATATAATCTAGGATGACCCACAGGTGCCGTTCTTGTGATGAGATGTTAAGCCAGGATCCCCTTTACCAGTTGTAAAGGTCCATGTGGATGTTAGAGATCCTTCAGTCCTAGTTAAAGAGTGACCAATACTTCCATGTCAACCAAAACGTTCATAAATCACTGCCTGGTCCTCAGCTTGAGAATTGTGTCCAGTTCTGACCATCACACTTAAGAGAAAAATGTCAAGAGCTTTGAGCGGGTGTCGAGGTGATTTACCAGAGATGAGGGAGTTATGCAGAGACTTGAAAAGCTGGGATTTTTTTTCCTTACAGCAGAGAAGGTTAAGGGGAAATTTAACAGAGGTGTTCAAAAGCATAAAGAGTTTTGATAAGGGTAAATAAATAGAAGCTATTTCCACTAGTAGGAGGGTCAGTAACCAGTATTTGAGATAATTGGTTAAAGAACCGGAGGGGAGATGAAGAAAATTCTTTTTCATGCATCAAGTTAATGTGATCTGGAATGCACTGCCTAAAAAGATCGTGGAAGTAGATTCGATAGTAACCTTCAAAATGGAATTGGATAAATACTTGAAAAGAAAAAAATTTGCTGGGCCGTGGAGAAAGAGTGGCGAGAAGCGGGATGAATTGGATAGCTCCTGCAAGTACGATTGGTTGAAAAAATTTCTTCTGATTTCAAGTTTCTATGAACCAACGTTCTCAGCAAACCTGTTGTTATTTCTCTGGGATCTTGAGGATGAAGTAGGCAGTACATAACAAAAGTCACTGCACTTCAAAGTATTTGATTATATGTGAAATACTTATGAGATGCTTCAAATAGGTTGCTGTATAAATCTTGTATCAAGTATATATTAAGTATTTAAAGAGGAGGTAGATAGATTTCTGAAATATCGGGGAGTTGATGGCTATGAGGAGCTGGAACGAAAGAAGAGTTGAGGTCTGGGGCGGATCAGCTAGGATCTTATTGAATGGCAGGGCAGGCTTGAGGGGCCGAATGGCCTACTCCTGCTCCTATTTCTTATTTTCTTAAATGAAAGTCTTTATTCTGGTCGCTGTGTGACTGAAATCTCACAGCATCCTGCGTTGCTGTTTGATCTGGGACCACACACTGTGATCGGATAATTAACGCTCCTCTAATGATATTTTCACTGAGATAAAACACGATTTTCTACGTGTTTCCTCCCGGGGAAGAAAATAATCATTTATAATTTCGATAATCAGTTGAGAAGTCTTGTTTAATATCACATAAAAATATATAGCAAGATCAACGTGATTTACACATTTACTGGATTCCGGATAACCAATGAGGGAAAGCCTCTCTCTCTAAATCGAAAATGACACTAATTAACCAGTTAATTCCGGACTTGTATTTATTTGTCTTGCCCAGGACTTCCATTTTCCTGGATCTACCAGTCTGCTCACAGACTGCAAAAAGCCAGACTTAAATCCAGGAACCAGCTCACAGATCCCAAGGGATTTTCCCCGCAGGCTTCAGAACCATGTCATCATGCTCGAATGGGGGTCACGACCCTGTGGTGTGGGGGGAAGACAGTGACCGCCTGTGATTTTCCCAGAATTGTCCAAGTAATGACCATTGGGCAGGCTCTCTGCTGAAGGGCTAATAGAGGGTGCCCCAAGATGGAAGCGCCCTCTCTCAAATGTTTTTAACTTTTTAAATTAGAAAATAGGCTCAGCAGCCGGGTTATCATTGTGGTGGGGGTTGGTGGCAGTGGGAGGGGTGTGGGGAAGAATCCCCTCTACAGGGCGGCCTGTGGCTGCAGCTGAATCCAGGTAGGTTGGGAGGGCCTCAAAGCCTGTCTGGAGTGCTGGACCCCAGTCTGCCAGTGGGATGCTACCTCAAGGCAGCTACACTATTCCCCCGATGCCTCTACGAAACTGCAGACCAACTGAAAAATTCCAGTTAGCCTCTGATAATAGGCCTTTAACAGGGTCAGTTGGCTCCCTGCTGCTTGCGGGCAGATAGTCTTGCCGCCTCCTTGTCCCACCTCTGGGATAAAGACCCAGTGTGGTTTTACAGACTCGCCTGCCTCCATCCTCTTCCCCCATCGGGCCTAAACATTCCACCCTCCCAAGTTCCCGAAATCAGAATGAAAAGATTGAACATGACAGCTCCTACTCAGACATTGCATACAAGAGTGGTGAGAATATCACAGCCGCATCGTCTGGTTGCTGCATTTAACGGAAGGCTTGATGTATACATGAGGGAGAAGGCAATAGAGGGATAAAAGCAAGAACTTGCATTTCTATAGTGCCTTTCATGACTACTGAAGAGAAATGGAGTTCCCCTCAGAGACCTGAGAGCAAGGAGTGGACAGTGGTTCACCTGTTTAGTTTAGTTTAGAGATACAGCACTGAAACAGGCCCTTCGGCCCACCAAGTCTGTGCCGACCAACAACCACCCATTTATAGTAATCCTACATTAATCCCATATTCCCTACCACATCCCCACCATTCTCCTACCACCTACCTACACTAGGGGCAATTTACAATGGCCAATTTACCTATCAACCTGCAAGTCTTTGGCTGCAGGCAGGTCTGTCTGTTTGAAACTTTCTTTGGAATGTTAGGAGACCCAGGGAATAAATTAAATGGATAGTTAGTGGTGCCACAGAGATACCGGAGAGAAATATTAAGAAGGGCCCACGAGACCACAGTGGCTGTACAAGCTGGTATACGAAAGACCAAAGCCCACATAAGACAGCAGTTTGACTGGCTAAAACTCTACAAAGATGTGGTGAAATAGTGCAGGAGTTGCAACATGTGCCAGGTTGAGGGGAAACCCCAACCTATAGTGAAACCTGCACCCCTAAGTCCTATACCGGTGTTAGGAGGACCCTCCAACGGAGGGCTGGTGAACTGTAAGGGATTCCCACAGAGAACAAAAAGGGACAGGCAGGCACAAGGCTGGCAAAAGGTCTCACAGGTAAGGGGAAAAAGTGACCAAGAGGGCAGGTTAAAGGAAGTCTGGGAAGAATCCTGAATGAAAACCCCTACAGTCTGGTCAACCAACCACGAAAAATGTGAAAAGTTAGACCCCACATCCTCCTATGTAAATGCAGCCACTAGAAGCACCCCACCAGAGTTGCTAACAGAATGTATAGGAACCTTTAGAGACAAAGAAAGACCTCTATGGGGCACAGATACCATGAGGGTGATGCCTCACCTAGTTGCTGTACCACAGGGGAGTGCAGTAGAGTCTGCAGGCAGGAGTGTCCCAGAGGACAAACGAGAGATTAGCAAAGAATCTACCCCCGCAGTCAGAAAAAAAGAAAACCAGCCATCCTCCTAAAGTCAAAAACCTTTGCATGACTCAGCAAAGCACTGAAGCAAAATTCAGGATAGACCTACTGACTGTCCAGGGGGAAAAGAATTTTCTGAGTGGGAACAAACACCCTAGGCAGCCATGGAAATGGGAAAACAGAAGAGAAACTTCCCCAAAAAAGAGCCACACGTTTATTGGGATTTGTGAATGATTGACAGAAATGCATGGTTTTTTCTGTATCTTATATTTTCTCTTGACCCTTTTAATGAAATGCGCCTTTTCTCAAATCGCATTTCATTCCACTGGGTGTGGAGGTGTCATGCTAAGAATGAAGCACATTAATTTTGTCATGAACATTGATTTTAAACTGTTACTGGAGTGAAGAAAGGACTTGTTAAACAGATCAGCCGTGGCTGGAAAATACATTTGCATATTAACAGATTGTGACAAAAGGACAAAGGACCATTCCCTGACACATTCAACCCACAGTGGACCTTGATCACCAAGTATTGTGTGTAAGAGGAGCATTCCAGAGACTGCTAAGGTAATACAATCCAAGATGTGGTCAGACCAGTTGGTCACATGACTAACCTGCTTGGCAATCTGGGGTTTTCTGATTGTACAAATAGTTTGAACTCAGAAAGACTGCTTGCTCCTGGACTGAGAAGATCTCTCCTGTCTGCTCCCATCTCTCTCTCTCTCACAAGCCTCTGAATCCACTGAAGACACATGAACCCCAAGAGAGAAAAGTCTCCTACAGCGAACAAGGTTCAAGAAGAAGATTGGACCCCAACAAAAAGCAAGATCTACCTACAATCAAGGACTCTACAGTGAACTTGAAGAACAAAAATGCTTCAGATATTGTCTCAAACCTTTCCACTTTATTTCTTCTGCTCTGTTCTGTCTCTATCTACATGTGTGTCGCTTGTGCATGCTAGCGTGGGAGCGTCGTGTATCCTTAGGTGTTAACTGAATTAGAGTTTAAGTTGAATAAATTTCAACTTTTCTTCTTTAAACCTAAGAAAACCTGTTTGTGCTGGTTTCTTTGCCTTATCATTGGAAAGCGGTGAACAAGGATTCACCAAGGGGGAGCTAAAAACATGGTGTGTTTAAAATTAAGCCCTGTTACGGTAAGACCAGGTGAAGGCTGAGAGGGAACCCTAGACATCTTTCTCACCTGGTCGTAACATGGCCTGGAAAGCCACTCAATTATGAAAGGCAATTAGAGATGGACAACAAATGCTGGCCTTGTCAGTGATGGCCACAACTCTAGAAAGAATAAGAAGGTCGCCGATTTTAATCGCTCCACCATCACTAAGACCCTAAGCTCTGGGATTCCCTCCCTAAACCTCCCTGCTTCCCACTAATCCTTTAAGATGCTCTTTAAAACCTACCTCTTTGACCAAACGTTTGATCACCTGTCCTAATATCTCCTTTTAATTCAGTGTCCAAATTTATTTGATAACTCTCTTGGGACGTTTTACTACATTAAAGGTGCCTTGTTATGGTTTCCACCCCTCCACCACTGAGATTGTCCTCGCATCACGTCTGGTTCTGTTGTAGATTAATTGATGGAGTTTGGTTCCTATAATTAGTCAACAGCTCCATTATCATTGTATCATACAATTACCAGGATTATAAAAGGCAAACTAGATGGACCTTAGTCTTATATAATAACAGCAAAATACTGCGGATGAGAGAAATCTGAAATAAAAACAGAAAGTGCTGGTCTGGCAGCATCTGTGGAGAGAGAAGCAGAGTTAATGTTTCAGGTCTGTGAGCTTTCATCAAAACTGGAATTGCTGGTACGTAGACTTGTTCTGTCCAGCAATTACTTTGTTATAGTTTAGCTATACAGCACTGAAACAGGCCCTTCGGCCCACCGAGTCTGTGCTGACCATCAACCACCCATTTATACTAATCCTACACTAATTCCATATTCCTACCACATCCCCACCTGTCCCGTTATTTCCCTACCACCTACCTATACTAGGGGCAATTTATAATGGCCAATTAACCTATCAACCAGCAAGTCTTTGGCATGTGGGAGAAAACCGGAGCACCTGGAGGAAACCCACGCAGACAGGGAGAACTTGCAAACTCCACACAGGCAGCACCCAGAATGGAACCTGGGTCACTGGAGCTGTGAGGTTGTGGTGCTAACCACTGCGCCGCCCCCAGTTATAATGTGGTTTGCTATATTTGTCATGAGTTTAGATTATCTGATACAGGCTTAGGCTGTTCCCAGGTTGCTGGGAGGTAGGCAGTGAGCATGGCTGCCGAGGGTAGGTTTCCCTGTATCTACCAGGAGAGGAATGTGGGACTGCTTATGTGGTTCTCTACACCACTTAGTGTTGCAGATCCTGTACCTGCCGCTGGGGGGAGAAAAATGCGCTGCAGTTCCTGTACCTGCCGCCGGGGGAGGAGCAGGCGCTGCAGTTCCCGAAGCCGCCGCTGAGGTAGGAGCAGGCGCTGCAGTTCCCGAAGCTGCCGCTGGGGGGGAGGAGCAGGCGCTGCAGTTCCCGAAGCCGCCGCTGAGGTAGGAGCAGGCGCTGCAGTTCCCGTGAATCTGTGACTTTTCTAATATTTGTCAGTTCCGAAGAAGGGTCACTGACCCGAAACGTTAACTCTGCTTCTCTTTCCACAGATGCTGCCAGACCTGCTGAGTGAATCCAGCATTTCTTGTTTTTGTTGCTGCAGTTCTTGTACCTGCCGCTGAGGGGAGGAGCAGGCGCTGCAGTTCCCCGAGCCGCCGCTGGGGGAGGAGCAGGCGCAGTTCCTGGTGAAGCCGCTGGGGGAGGAGCAGGCGCTGCAGTTCCCGAAGCCGCCGCTGGGGGAGGAGCAGGCGCTGCAGTTCCCGGAGCCGCCGCTGGGGTAGGAGCAGGCGCTGCAGTTCCCGGTGAAGCCGCTGGGGGAAGCAGCCGGCTGCTGCAGTTCCCGGTGAAGACGCTGGGGGGGGGGGGAGCAGGAGCTGCAGTTCCCGGTGAAGCCGCTGGGGAAGGAGCAGGCGCTGCAGTTCCCGGTGAAGCCGCTGGGGAAGGAGCAGGAGCTGCAGTTCCCGGTGAAGCCGCTGGGGAAGGAGCAGGCGCTGCAGTTCCCGGTGAAGTGGCTGGGGGAGGAGCAGGCGCTGCAATTTCTGGTGAAGCCGCTGGGGGAGGAGCAGACGCTGCAGTTCCCGGTGAAACGGCTGGGGGAGGAGCAGGCGATTCAATTTCCGGTGAAGCCGCTGGGGGAGGAGCAGACGCTGCAGTACCCGGTGAAGCCGCTGGGGGAGGAACAGCCGCTGGGGGAGGAGCAGGCGCTGCTGTTCCCGGTGAAGCCGCTGGGTGAGGAGCAGGCGCTGCAGTTCCCGGTGAAGCCGCTGGGGGAGGAGCAGGCGCTGCAGTTCCCGGTGAAGCCGCTGGGGGAGGAGCAGGCGCTGCAGTTCCCGGTGAAGCCGCTGGGGGAGGAGCAGGCGCTGCAGTTCCCGGTGAAGCCGCTGGGGGAGGAGCAGACGCTGCAGTACCCGGTGAAGCCGCTGGGGGAGGAACAGCCGCTGGGGGAGGAGCAGGAGCTGCAGTTCCCGGTGAAGCCGCTGGGGGAGGAGCAGGCGCTGCAGTTCCCGGTGAAGCCGCTGGGGGAGGAGCAGGCGCTGCAGTTCCCGGTGAAGCCGCTGGGGAAGGAGCAGGCGCTGCAGTTCCCAGTGAAGCCGCTGGGGGAGGAGCCGGCTGCTGCAGTTCCCGGTGAAGTGGCTGGGGGAGGAGCCGGCGCTGCAATTTCCGGTGAAGCCGCTGGGGGAGGAGCAGGCGCTGCAATTTCCGGTGAAACCGCTGGGGGAGGAGCAGACGCTGCAATTTCCGGTGAAGCCGCTGGGGAAGGAGCAGGGGCTGCAGTTCACGGTGAAGCTGCTAGGGGAGGAGCCGGCTGCTGCAGTTCCCGGTGAAGTGGCTGAGGGAGGAGCAGGCGCTGCAGTTTCCGGTGAAGCCGCTGGGGGAGGAGCAGACGCTGCAGTACCCGGTGAAACCGCTGGGGGAGGAGCAGGCGCTGCAGTTCCCGGCGAAGCCGCTGGGGGAGGAGCAGACGCTGCAGTACCCGGTGAAGCCGCTGGGGGAGGAACAGCCGCTGGGGGAGGAGCAGGAGCTGCAGTTCCCGGTGAAGCCGCTGGGGGAGGAGCAGGCGCTGCAGTTCCCGGTGAAGCCGCTGGGGGAGGAGCAGGCGCTGCAGTTCCCGGTGAAGCCGCTGGGGAAGGAGCAGGCGCTGCAGTTCCCAGTGAAGCCGCTGGGGGAGGAGCAGACGCTGCAATTTCCGGTGAAGCCGCTGGGGAAGGAGCAGGGGCTGCAGTTCACGGTGAAGCTGGGTGAGGAGCAGGCGCTGCAATTTCCGGTGGAGCCGCTGGGGGAGGAGCAGACGCTGCAGTACCCGGTTAAGCCGCTGGGGGAGGAACAGCCGCTGGGGGAGGAGCAGGCGCTGCAGCTCCCGGTGCCGCCGCTGGGGGAGGAGCAGGCGCTGCAGTTCCTGGTGAAGCCGCTGGGTGAGGAGCAGGCGCTGCAGTTCCCGGTGCCGCCGCTGGGGGAGGAGCAGGCGCTGCAGTTCCCGGTGAAGCCGCTGGGTGAGGAGCAGGCGCTGCAGTTGTCGGTGAAGCCGCTGGGGGAGGAGCAGGCGCTGCAGCTCCCGGTGCCGCCGCTGGGGGAGGAGCAGGCGCTGCAGTTCCCGGTGAAGCCGCTGGGTGAGGAGCAGGCGCTGCAGTTCCCGGTGCCGCCGCTGGGGGAGGAGCAGGCGCAGCAGTTCCCGGTGAAGCCGCTGGGTGAGGAGCAGGCGCTGCAGTTCCCGGTGAAGCCGCTGGGGGAGGAGCAGGCGCTGCAGTTCCCGGTGAAGCCGCTGGGGGTGGAGCAGGCGCTGCAGTTCCCGGTGAAGCCGCTGGGGGAGGAGCAGACGCTGCAGTACCCGGTGAAGCCGCTGGGGGAGGAACAGCCGCTGGGGGAGGAGCAGGCGCTGCAGTTCCCGGTGAAGCCGCTGGGGGAGGAGCAGGCGCTGCAGTTCCCGGTGAAGCCGCTGGGGGAGGAGCAGGCGCTGCAGTTGTCGGTGAAGCCGCTGGGGGAGGAGCAGGCGCTGCAGTTCCCGGTGAAGCCGCTGGGGGAGGAGCAGGCGCTGCAGTTCCCGGTGAAGCCGCTGGGGGAGGAGCCGGCGCTGCAGTTCCCGGTGAAGCCGCTGGGGGAGGAGCCGGCGCTGCAGTTCCCGGTGAAGCCGCTGGGGGAGGAGCAGGCGCTGCAGTTCCCGGTGAAGCCGCTGGGGGAGGAGCAGGCGCTGCAGTTGTCGGTGAAGCCGCTGGGGGAGGAGCAGGCGCTGCAGTTGTCGGTGAAGCCGCGGCTGAAATGGCTGCTAAGAAGTCGGGAACCCGGTTGGAGATCGAGATTGAGCGCTGCCGGAACGAGTGTCTGTGGGAGAGGATCCCGGAGCTTGTCAAGCAGCTGTCGGCAAAACTCATCGGTAACGGTAAGGATCTGCGGTCTGTCCTGTCGGTAGCGGGAGGAGCCCGGCTCAAGTGATGGATGTAGCTCAGTGGCGGCCGGTGCCCGGGGTCTGAGGGATAATTATCCAATTCCAGTTTGTTGCTGTGTTTTCACCTGCGAGTGTCCGGTAACTGAGTAACAACTGTAACGCCGAGTCCACAGTTAGTGTCCCCTCCCCACCTCACCCCACCCCACCCCAGTATATAAACTGGCATCTCATTTACCGGTTAGGCACAATACAGCCTGCCGGACTGAACATTGAGTTCAATAATTTCAGAGCATGACGCGCCCCCCCCCCTTTTATTTTTATATTTTATTTTTTATTTGTTTATTTTAGTTTAGTTTGTTTCGACAGTGCCCACCCACTTTTTTCATGTTTGTGCTTGGGGCCAGGCTGTTCATTTTTCTGTCAATTAACACCCTCTCTGCACCTGGCTAACATTCAGCCCCCGAATTGTGCCAGGTGCAGTGTGCCGTGGCTGTGGTGACTTGAGCTGTGTGTGGTGTATGCTCTCAGCATCCAGAATTGCACCTTTCCTTTTTATTGTCACCGTATATTTATTCCACCCTGACCTATCTGTTCACCCCAGGTTTTAAACCCATACTATGTTAACATACTTTTTGCCTTTGCTCCATGACCTTCTGGTCATTTATTGTCTGTGACCTTATCCAGCAACACCTTCTCTTTGGTTATCTCTTGCCCCACCCCCACTTTACTTGCTTAAAACCTGACCTGAAACGTTAACTCTGCTTCTCTCTCCACAGATGCTGCCAGACCTGCTGAGTATTTCCAGCGTTTCTTGTTTTTATTTCAGATATCCAGCGTCTGCAGTATTTTGCTTTTATTATCTGTAGTGGGTAATCTGGGTTTAAAACCTGGGGTGAACAGATAGGTCGGGGTGGAATAAATATACGGTGACAATAAAAAGGAAAGGTGCAATTCTGGATGCTGACAGCATACACCAGACACAGCTCAAGTCACCACAGCCACAGCACACTGCACCTGGCACAATTCGGGGGCTGAATGTTAGCCAGGGCACTACAGAGAACATCTGACAGCTGGAATCTGCTACAATGGAGCACTCCCTCACTGCTGCACTGAAGTGTTGGTCCAGGTAAATGTTCAGCTCCTGGATTGGAGCTTGACTATGGAACCTTGTGACTTGGAGGCGAGAGTGCGACCAACTGAGCCACAGCTGATGCAAGTGCCCTGTGGTGATCTCTTCCTTTTTTCTGGAGATTGTGCTCACATCATTTTCTGCATCTCAGTCAGAATCAGAATCGGGAGCCGAATGCAAATGTTTAAATAAATGTCATGAGTGTGTTCACGCTGTCAGAGTAGGGAACCAGCAGTACCACAGGTAACCCTTACTTTCTGAAGTGCAGTCAGTGTTGTATTTCATTGGCTGTAAAGTGCTTTAGAGTGTCCTGAGGATATGAAAGGCGCTATAGCAATGCAAGTTTCTTTTTTCTCTCTTTAAGACTCTGTCCTCTCTGCTCTTTCCAGATGACCTGGCAGAGCTACTACTTGGAGAGTCAAAGCTGGAGCTCTACCTAAAGGAAAACCCAGTCAAACAAGGGGCCACTCCTCTAGACGCCAAGCCAAAGCTAATCGAGGTGAAAAAGCACTTGATCGCTGCACTCGACAGAGGCAACTTAAAGGTAATTCATCTTTCATTGTATCTGAAATAAAGATGAAAATGCTGGAAATACTCAATAGGTCAGGCAGCTTCTTTGGAGACAGAAACTGGGTTAATGTTTCAGGGATGAGCTTTTGATAATGAAAGCTCATCGACCTGAAACACTAGCTCAGTTTCTGACTCAACATATCTTGACACGTTTTCTGCTTTTAATTCAGATTTACAGCATCCACAGTATTTTAATAAAAGCAAAATACTGCAGATGCTGGAAATCTGAAATAAAAACAGAAAATGCTGGAAATACTCAGCAGATCAGGCAGCGACTGTGGAGGGAGAGGCAGTGTTAACGTTTCAGGTCTGTGACCTTTCATCATAACTTTTTGATATGTCGGGGATAGACCTGAGAGAACGGAGTGCAGCGAGTTAGGAGGGAGACAGGTTTGAGTGAGTGAGCGAGTGGAGAAATTGAGACAGCCGATGTCACGCCGACAGTTCTCAATGAAAAGATCAAGAGTGGGTAATAGGCCAGAGGGAGAGGTCCAGGTGGATGGAGAATACTGGAGGTGGGTGAAAGGGCCCGCTCGTCGGCGGGAGGACTCCTGGTCAAAGAAGTGAGCCCAGAAGTGAAGACGACGGAAGAAGAGCTCAGTTTCGTGCCGAGCGCGAAATTCATTGAGGTGGGGGCATTAGGGGATAAAACAGAGTCCTTTGTTACGTACAGATCGTTCAGCGTCAGAGATGAGAAGGTCAAAGGGTATTGTGAATACCTTTCTGGTAAAAGGTCACAGACCTGAAACGTTAACTCTGCTCTCTCCACAGATGCTGCCAGACCTGCTGAGTATTTCCAGCACTTTCTGTTTTTATCTGCAATATTTTGCCTTTGTAACCTTTGTATATAGTTCAGTGGAACATTTCTGACACTAACTTGCAAACTGCACGAGATAGATATATATCATCAGCAGCGCTGTTAACAGAATTCTTCCAATCCCAAGGCTGGAAATTCCTTTCCAAATTTATTAATTTTAAAATAAACATTCATGGTACTGTCTTGAAGGTGTTAAGTTTTTCCCGAATGTTGGGATGCCATGTGTTGTGTGCAGTGTGCCTTATGTGTTGTATTGGTTGTGTTGTGTCACAGATTAGCCAAAAAGGGGGTCGACGTCATAGGTAGTTTTCAAGCAGTTTATTAAGCAACAACAGTTTAGATATGATACATAAGCTAATTAGGCAGAGCAGACATACCACCCGTAACGGGTGAGAACAGTTTGCCGGTTCTGGATTGGACAACGTCTGGGGGAAGCAGAGGGATGCTGATCTCCATAGCTGGCGGTGATTGCCTCTTCTGCTCTGTCTTCTTGAGCTGACCAGGACGTTAGCCGGAAGCCAGCATGGATTCACCTTGGAAAGCTCTTTCCCATTCGATGTGCTTTTTCTCTCCCAAGTGTCAGTTTATGTACCGTATTTCTAGGGGAGTAGTGGGTATCTCATGCAATCACTGATTCAATTGTCCGATTACCAAGGGACAGATACCCAAGGTAGAGCCCTCCTATTTCCATCCGAGGCCCATGATGTCATCTCGTGGCTTATCTCTTGCTGTTAACTTTGACTCAGATAATTGGTTGAGGCGTGGGTCATGAGATTCCACCTTATCAGGCTTTAGAAGTGTCTTGTTTGAGTCTCTGCTGGAGTCATGTCCTTGGCAGAGGTAACCAGCCTACACTGTCCTGGGTCTGTCAGCCTGGCAGGCTGCTGTGGAGTCTTTTGTAATGAGAGAGAGAGAGCTATTCGTATAAAATCTAAAATTAATTGAATTTTATAAAATGATTAACCATTTTGTACAGCTGTGTATTGTGTATGGAGTCAAGGCGGGTGTAGTGTTTAGTTTCCCGTTTGTCGAGGGTCTGGTGTTTTGTGCTCTCCATCCATTTTGATCCGAATATGCTTCTGTGAAGGGTTTCAGGATTTTTTTATTTGTTCAAGGTGCTGTATAATTGCGAGTAGTCGTCTGATTGACTATGAGCAACGCTACAGGAGACGTGCAAGTCATAAATAGAAGTTTTGAGAGTGTCAGTTACACCACAGACTTCACACTCCAAAATATCACTTTTTGTTGAAAAGGTCATGCTCAGATCAGCTACAGGTTATTTGCAGTTTGTTGGAGAAAGTTTAAGATCAAGCTGAAGTGAGTAATTTACATCTTCCAATCCGATATTGATCTCATCAGTAGCAGTTAAACTCAAATTGACCTCGGGCTTTACACAAATTCGATTCTGTGGACTTAAAGCCATATTAAAGCCAGCTCCACCATAGCAGCTGAATGATGCACTGAGTGTGGAATGGTATAAATATTCCTGTTATGAAACAGCGATGTACAGTGAGCAGGGGTCACGGGGAGATCAATTAGAGTAGTGGTTCTCAAACTTTTTTTGGTTGAAGGACCCCATATGTAATGGATTAGTAATCATGGACACTCGTCGAAATCATCATACTCATAACACCAGGACGAGCTTGTATTTTGGTGCTCTATACAGTTTAAGTAAATATTTTAAAAAAACCTCTCTATCAAGGCTGAACTCACCACCAGCCATGGTAACTGCAGGTGTACCTGGTGGTCTTCCTGCTGCTCCCAGCGTTCCTCCACGTGCGCTCCCCTCCGAGGTGAGATGGCCAGTCCACTCTGTGCTGTACATGTGGCAGTTGCACTCTGCTCACGCATCCCGGCTCACTACAAGCCCACCCACCTCCACTCGTTTGAGTACCGCTCAACTATTTCACAGAATCCTTAGAAAGTCTTTCCAGACCCTCAGGGTTCTCGGATCCTAGCTTGAGAAACACTGTGCTAGTGTTGGGTGAGACGTTCACTCGCTGTTTGTTCTTTTCTCAGCAAGACTTTACACAGGAAACCAACTTGATCTTAGCTAAGTGTTACTACGTGGAGGGTGACCACACACGAGCTCTCGCCCTGTATGCCAAGATAGATCTGGACAAGTTACAGTTGGTGGCAGTGCCTGTCTACAGGCTGAGAATCATCGCTGAATCCTTTGCTACAAAAGGTGAGAATGCTTTTCTTATATTAACCTCAAGTTCCTTACTGATAATGTGCTAAAAACATAGTGCAGTTACTTTACCTCTTGTGATATTATGTTGTTTCCACGCAAATATTTAACTTTGTCAGTTGGAAGCACCCTTGCTGACTTGGCCTGATTGATACAGTACTGAGTCAACCTCCCCATCGCACGTCACAGAGTGTTACTCAGAGGAAAAGAGAAGCACACTGTGTTGAGGTTTCCCAGGGTAAGGGAGGGGACTGATGGCATCCCTGTCCTGTCTGAAGTTGTATCCTCCCTCGCAGCCCACTGTTTGAAATGCAGCTGCTGATACAGATAAATTCTTCGATTGGAACAGGTGCAGAGAAATCTAACAGGGAGAACTCCATCATTCACGAGTCTCAGTCCTGTTGCTGCAATTTACACGTGAAAAAATAGTCAGTGAAATATCTAGTATGAGTCTCATTAGGTGGCATTGTAGACAGTGTAGATGGAAGCATAAAATTACAAAGAGGAATTAATGATTAAATTAATGGGAAAAACTGTGGTAAATGGAATTCATTGTAGGCAAGTGAGAGTTTATTCACTTTGGACCTAAACCAAGTAAATCAGAGTATTTACTTAATGGTGATAACCTAGAAACAGTGGAGGCTCAAAGAGATATTAAACTGTCATGGTGTCATGGATAGGTGCAAAAAAAAATCAAAAAGGCAAATGGAATGCTGGCTACTAAAACTGGAGGAATAGAATACAAGCGAATAGAGGGTTCAGGGGTGGCTTGATTGAAGTTTTCAAGCTATTAAGAGGAATTGATGAGGTAGCTGGAGAGAAACTGTTTCTGCTGGTTGGGGAGCCTAAGAATAGGAGACATAGACTAAAATTAAAGTTAGGCCTTTCAGGAGTGAAATTAGGAAACACTTTTACATACAATGGGTAGAAGAAGTTTGGATCTCCACAAACACCAATTGACACTAGGTCAGTTGTTAATTTTAAATCTGAGATTGATAGATTCTTGTTATCCAAAGATATTAAGGGATATGGGACAAAGTCGGGATTGGACATTGATCACAGATCAGCTATGATCTAATTGAATGGCGGAATAGGCTTGAGGGACTCTATGTCCTCCTCCTGTTCCGATGTTCCTTCGTCTTTGAGTGCAAGGAGAAACATTTTCCACCAGAGCCTGATGAGATTTAATGGAGGATTTCAGAATAATAAAGGATTTTGGTAGTGAATAAAGTGTTTCTCCTCAGTGTTGGAGAGTTAGCAATTGGCGGGGGGGGCGAGGAATCACCAATTTAAAAGCCACACTAAGAGTGAAAAGAGGGGTTAAAAGAAATATCTTTACGCAGAGGGTTGCTGCAGGGGCTGTTGTATCTTTAAAGGAAAATTTTATAAATATTTGAAGCAGAGCATGTTGGGGGGGAAAGTGGGGCAGTGGAGTTAGTTTTGGATTGCTTTGATAAGAGCTGGCATGTAGACAATGGGCCAAGTGACGTCCTTTGCTAAACCTTTATCAATACTGCAAAGAGGATTGTGAAAATGTCCCAAGAACTGCAACAGCAGCTTGTATTTATATAGCACCTTTAACTTAGTAAAACATCCCAAAGCACTTCACAGGAGCATTATCAAACAAAATTTGACATCGAGCCACATTAGGAGATATTAGGGCAGGTGAATTAAAAGCTTGATTAAAGATTTTAAGGAGTGTCTTAAAGGAACAGAGTGAGGTAGAGAGGCGGAGAGGTTTAGGGAGGGAATTACAGAGCTTGGGGCCGAGGCAGCTGCAGGTACGCCTGCCAGTGGTGGAGTGATTAAAATTGTGGATGATCGAGGCCAGAACTGGAGGAGATTACAGAGAGAGGCCATGGAGGGATTTGAAAACGAGGATAAGAATTTTAAAATTAAGATGTTTCTGGACCAGTAGCCAATGTGGGTCAGCGAGCAGAGGGGTGATAGGTGAACGGGACTTGTGTGAGTTAAGACACGGGCAGCAGAGTTTTGGAAACATAAAACAGACCAGGAAAATATCCTTTTCAGTATTTCAGGAGTAAACAAAGAATGCAAAGAGGCCCACTATAAAATGACAATAGGGGCATGGTATCTGAAGTATTTAACCATTTTCATTTTCAATAGTGTTCACAAAAGAAACATGAGGATAAAGAATTGTTTAGGTCACAGGTGGACTATTCTGTCCAGTTCTGGGCACTACACTTTAGGGAGGATGTCAAGACCTTGGAGAAGATGCAGAGGAGATTTCCCAGGATGGTATTGGGGATGAGGAACTTCAGTTATGTGAAGACACTGGAGAAGCTAGCCTCCATGAATATAATTCTGTGATTTACATTGTAATGGTAAGCATAGATCGAAAAATTATTAAAATCTGGAGAGGACATATTGTGGAGGTTGTTAAAAGTAGTTAGGGCTTCTGGGTCTGACAACTTTCCACCCCAGGTTCTGGAGGTATTGGCTGCAACAATTGCGAGGCATCTTAGCTGATCTTTTTCAGCGTTCACTGGTGCAAAAATCCCAGAGGGTTAGGTAAACAGCAAATGTGATGCTCGCCTTCAAAAAGAAAACATGGGGAGAGGGATGAACCGTCAAATTATAGACTAATCCTCACTTCCACTGTTGAGAAAGTGATTGAAAGTATTCTGAGGAATAATAGAAAACATCTTGCGGGGCTTGTGCTAATCAGCTAATCGCCATGGTTTTAGGTATGATGGGGTCATGTGCACTAATTTACTGAATGTCTTCGAGGAGGTGATGGACCATGTAGATAAGGGAGAGACAATACGTGTTATTTAAATAGTCGTTAGGTAGTACAGAACTTGAGTATTGCTGAAAATAGAGACATTATGTTGAAGCTTTTCATCTTGCACTCATCAGGACAACCTGCAAGAATACCAATGTAAGGGAAAACAACAAATTTATACTGTATGAGAAGTGAGTGCTGATTGGTTGGCAAGTGAACTCTGATTGGTAAAGGCATTGCCATGGTGTTAGTTGCTTGGATTTCAGGAAGATATTTGACACTGTCACACACAATAGGCTAAACGACTAGGATAAATGGGAATCTATTGGCAATTGGATGGGTGACAACAAGTAGCAGTAGTGCATGGATAGGTATCTGCTTAGCAGCCAGTTACTAGTAAGATGTCACATGTTTCATTACTAGAACCATATAACCAAAGAAAAATTACAGCACAGAAGGAGGCCATTCAGCCCATTGTGTCTGTGCTGGCCGAAAAAAACTAGCCACCCAATCTAATCCCACCTTCCAGAACCTGGTCGCAATTAATAGAAGAACAAAGAAAATTACAGCACAGGAACAGGCCCTTCGGCCCTCCAAGCCTGCGCCGATCCAGATCCTCTATCTAAACCTGTCGCCTATTTTCTAAGGGTCTGTATCTCTTTGCTTCCTGCCCATTCATGTATCTGTCTAGATACATCTTAAAAGATGCTATCGTGCCCGTGTCTACCACCTCCGCTGGCAACGCGTTCCAGGCACCCACCACCCTCTGCGTAAAGAGCTTTCCACGCATATCCCCCCTAAACTTTTCCCCTCTCACTTTGAACTCGTGACCCCTAGTAATTGAATCCCCCACTCTGGGGAAAAAAGCTTCTTGCTCTCCACCCTGTCTATACCTCTCATGATTTTGTACACTTGAATCAGGTCCCCCCTCAACCTCCGTCTTTCTAATGAAAATAATCCTAATCTACTCAACCTCTCTTCATAGCTAGCGCCCTCCATACCAGGCAACATCCTGGTGAACCTCCTCTGCACCCTCTCCAAAGCATCTACATCCTTTTGGTAATGTGGCGACCAGAACTGCACGCAGTATTCCAAATGTGGCCGAACCAAAGTCTTATACAACTGTAACATGGCATGCCAACTCTTGTACTCAATACCCCGTCCGATGAAGGAAAGCATGCCGTATGCCTTCTTGACCACTCTATTGACCTGCGTTGCCACCTTCAGGGAACAATGGACCTGAACACCCAAATCTCTCTGTACATCAGTTTTCCCCAGGACTTTTCCATTTACTGTATAGTTCACTCTTGAATTGGATCTTCCAAAATGCATCACCTCACATTTGCCCTGATTGAACTCCATCTGCCATTTCTCTGCCCAACTCTCCAATCTATCTATATTCTGCTGTATTCTCTGACAGTCCCCTTCACTATCTGCTACTCCACCAATCTTAGTGTCGTCTGCAAACTTGCTAATCAGACCACCTATACTTTCCTCCAAATCATTTATGTATATCACAAACAACAGTGGTCCCAGCACAGATCCCTGTGGAACACCACTGGTCACACGTCTCCATTTTTAGAAACTCCCTTCCACTGCTATTCTCTGTCTCCTGTTGCCCAGCCAGTTCTTTATCCATCTAGCTAGTACACCCTGGACCCCATGCGCCTTCACTTTCTCCATCAACCTACCATGGGGAACCTTATCAAACGCCTTACTGAAGTCCATGTATATGACATCTACAGCCCTTCCCTCATCAATCAACTTTGTCACTTCCTCAAAGAATTCTATTAAGTTGGTAAGACATGACCTTCCCTGCACAAAACCATGTTGCCTATCACTGATAAGCCCATTTTCTTCCAAATGTGAATAGATCCTATCCCTCAGTATCTTCTCCAGCAGCTTCCCTACCACTGACGTCAGGCTCACCGGTCTATAATTACCTGGATTATCCCTGCTACCCTTCTTAAACAAGGGGACAACATTAGCAATTCTCCAGTCCTCCGGGACCTCACCCGTGTTTAAGGATGCTGCAAAGATATCTGTTAAGGCCCCAGCTATTTCCTCTCTCGCTTCCCACAGTAACCTGGGATAGATCCCATCCGGACCTGGGGACTTGTCCACCTTAATGCCTTTTAGAATACCCAACACTTCCTCCCTCCTTATGCCGACTTGACCGAGAGTAATCAAACATCTGTCCCTAACCTCAACATCCGTCATGTCCCTCTCCTCGGTGAATACCGATGCAAAGTACTCGTTTAGAATCTCACCCATTTTCTCTGATTCCATGCATAATTTTCCTCCTTTGTCCTTGAGTGGGCCAATCCTTTCTCTAGTTACCCTCTTGCTCCTTATATATGAATAAAAGGCTTTGGGATTTTCCTTAACCCTGTTTGCTAAAGATATTTCATGACCCCTTTTAGCCCTCTTAATTCCTTGTTTCAGATTGGTCCTACATTCCCGATATTCTCCCAAAGCTTCGTCTTTCTTCAGCCGCCTAGACCTTATGTATGCTTCCTTTTTCCTCTTAGCTAGTTTCACAATTTCACCTGTCATCCATGGTTCCCTAATCTTGCCATTTCTATCCCTCATTTTCACAGGGACATGTCTCTACTGCACGCTAATCAACCTCTCTTTAAAAGCCTCCCACATATCAAATGTGGATTTATCTTCAAACAGCTGCTCCCAATCTACATTCCACAGCTCCTGCCGAATTTTGGTATAGTTGGCCTTACCCCTATTTAGCACTCTTCCTTTCGGACCACTCTTGTCTTTGTCCATGAGTATTCTAAAACTTACGGAATTGTGATCACTATTCCCAAAGTAGTCCCCCACTGAAACTTCAACCACCTGGCTGGGCTCATTCCCCAACTCCAGGTCCAGTGTGGCCCCTTCCCAAGTTGGACTATTTACATACTGCTCGAGAAAACCCTCCTGGATGCTCCTTACAAATTCTGCTCCATCTAGACCTCTAACACTAAGTGAATCCCAGTCAATGTTGGGAAAATTAAAATCTCCTATCACCACCACCCTGTTGCTCCTACATCTTTCCATAATCTGTTTACATATTTGTACCTCTATCTCACGCTCGCTGTTGGGAGGCCTGTAGTACAGCCCCAACATTGTTACCGCACCCTTCCTATTTCTGAGTTCTGCCCATATTGCCTCACTGCTCGAGTCCTCCATAGTGCCCTCCTTCAGCACAGCTGTGATATCCTCTTTGACCAGTAATGCAACTCCTCCACCCCTTTTACCTCCCTCTCTATCCTGCCTGAAGCATCGATATCCTGGGATATTTAGTTGCCAATCGTGCCCTTCCCTCAACCAAGTCTCAGTAATAGCAATAACATCATACTCCCAGGTACTAATCCAAGCCCTAAGTTCATCTGCCTTACCTACTACACTTCTTGCATTAAAACAAATGCACCTCAGACCACCAGTTCCTTTGCGTTCATCATCTGCTCCCTGTCTACTCTTTCCCTTAGTCACGCTGACTTCATTATCTAGTTCCTTACAGGCTTTAGTTACTACCTCCTTACTGTCCACTGAACCTCCTCATTTGGTTCCCATCCCCCTGCCACATTAGTTTAAACCCTCCCCAACAGCGTTAGCAAAAGCACCCCCAAGGACATTGGTTCCAGTCCGGCCCAGGTGTAGACCGTCCAACTTGTAATAGTCCCACCTCCCCCAGAACCGGTCCCAATGTCCCAAAAATCTGAACCCCTCCCTCCTGCACTATCTCTCAAGCCACGCATTCATCCTGACTATTCTTTCATTTCTACTCTGACTATCACATGGCACTGGTCGCAATCCTGAGATTACTACCTCGGAGGTCCTACTTTTTAACTTGGCTCCTAACTCCCTAAATTCTGCTTGTAGGACCTCATCCCGTTTTTACCTATATCATTGGTGCCTATGTGCACAATGACAACTGGCTGTTCACCCTCCTCCTTCAGAATGTTCTGCAGCCGATCTGAGACATCCCTGACCCGTGCACCTGGGAGGCAACATACCATTCGGGAGTCTCGTTTTCGACCACAGAACCGCCTATCTACTCCCCTTAATAATAATTTTTAATTAATGATTTAGAGAAAGGAATTGTGTCCAAGTGTCCAGATGACGCTAAATTGGAAGCGGTAAAGGCCGGCTTGGGTCTGCAAATAAAACCTGACCCGAGCCCGATCCGACCACTGGAATGTTCAGTTGACCTAGCTTCCGTTTTTCACTTTTTGAGCTTGTGCAGATAAGCAACAAAACTGTAACTGGATTTGAAAGGTTGTTGAAGTACATTAAGATTGGAACCACATACTGGAGGTGGTGATGGAGTGTGTCTGACCCGACCCAAGCCCGAATGCCGGACCCAGAAGAGCGACCCAACCCGAACCCGACGCATGTCTTCGGGTCCCGTCAGGTTCAGGTCAGGTAGCCATGCTGTAGGAAGCGGTGGCAAATGTTGACTAACAAATCACACAAATTGAGGAAGACACTTGATCAGTGGGCAGATGCAATATGGGGATGAGTCAGGTTGTGATATTTGGCAGAGGGAAGGTTGATGTGGATTAGGTGCTAAATGGGAATGCACTTGAGCATATAAACCAAGCAATTTGGCCCAGCAGGTCTATGTCAGTGTTTTATGTTCCATACAAGCCTCCTCCCCACCTTACTTCATCTCACCATATCATATCCTGTTGAAAAAAACCAACAAAATGTTGAGATGCAGAGCATAGGGTACAGTATAGAAATCCAGAGAGGTCATTTTATCGGGCTCCAGTGAGACAACATCTGGAATACTGTGGGCAATTCTGGTCTATTTCAGAAACGATAGTTAATGAAGGGACTAAAGGGGAGAGCGACACAGTTGATCCTAGAACTTAAGGGAATGACTTATGAGGAAAGATTGACTAATCTGGCTGTTTTCTCTCTTGAAAAGAGAAGACTGAGAGGATATGATAGTGTTTGAAATTATGAAAAGGTTCTGCCAAATTGGATCCGAGTAAGCTTTTCTGCCGTATACAGAATATATGTACAAGGGGTCAACATGTACAAATTAAGAAAAGTTAGTGGGAAATGTTGGAGGAACTTTTTTTTTAATAAGAGGCTGCCAATTATGTGCCAAGATTAACAGCACGATGGTGGAACAAGAAACTTCAGCGGGTTTCAAGAAGGAACTAGGTAGGTTCTTGTCAACAATTGGGAGTCAGGGTTATTAGAATACAGTGGATAGGTGGGCTAGATGGGCTGAAGGCCTCTCTTACTGAAACTCTTAGTGTTACTAATAGAAGTGCGCTAAATATGTCTTGTAAAAACAGCAGACTTCCTTCCCTAAAGGACATTAGTGAACCAATGCGTTTTTACAACAATCGACAATGCTTTCATGGCCACCATTAGACTAGCTTTAAAAAAATTTTAAATTAATTTTTATTAATTGAATTCAAATTTCACCATCTGCCATGGTGGGATTCGAACCCATGTCCTCAGAGCATTAGCCTGTGCTCTGGATTAGTAGTCCAGTGACATTTCCACTACACCACCACCCCCTCACTTGTGAAATTTATTTTAATAGCTGCACCTAATAGTAAGTGTGTACAGTAGAAAATAGTGGAGCTGGGAAAGTGGTTACTTAGCTTTAAACTGAGGGGTTCCATGTGAATCTTGAGCAGTTCATACCCATTATTGTCTCCCAGGATCTATCCTCGCTCTCACAGTAGAATCACAAAATGCTATTTTGAAACAGAAACAGGACATCCTTTCCATCAAATGGCCTACTCCTGCTCCTAATTTGTATGTTCGTATGTAAATCTATTCTGGTATTTCTCCATATGGGTCATCTGGTCAAAACCCACCCTCCTGTTATCTCTCCACACCTTTTTAATCTTTTACCATTCCCTTCAAAACTTTTTGCGATAGCAGTCGCACAACGAGATTTAAAACTGAAAAATCTGTAAAGACTGGTATTCAGGATTTAGAACCGAAATACTTTGTGGGTCAGTCGGCTTTTACAAGAAAAATGTTGAATTAGTGCGTAGGGTGGGACATGATGAGAAGACCCACCCACAAGATAAACCTGTGTGTGTCTCATCCCTCAGATGCTTACTGACCTGCTGTGCACTTCAGTCATTTTCAGTTCTAATCAGAGAAGAGTTGAGTATATCGAGTTATGTGACAGATCAGCCATGATTTAATTGCATGGTGGAAAAGGTTCAAGGGGCTAAATGGCCTGCTCCTGTTCCTATGTTTCTAAAATACTTAATCATAAAAATACAGAAACAGGCAATTTAGCCCAACCAGTACGTGTTGGCATTTGCCCTTCTTGCAAGCAACTAGTACTAATTGCATTTACCTGCCCTGTCTCCATATCCCTCAATTCCTTCATCCAGCTATCCAGTCTAACCTGAAATGTTGTCATAGTTTCTGCCTCAATCACTAATCCTGGAAGTGAATTCCACAGTCTGATAAACCTCTGTCTGAAGACGTTTCTCCTGCCCTCTGTTCTAAATCTTTTACATTTAATCTTCTATCTGTGGCCACTCATTTTAGACTCCTCAAATATTGGAAGCAGCCAGATTCTACTTATCCTGGCCCATCTTTTCATACTTTGGAGCTATCTTGCCTCGTATTCTGCATTGTTTTAACAAAAATAAATCTCCAAACATATTCTCTTTAGTTCCAGCAGCATCCTAGTGTAACAGAAGCAAAATACTACAGATGCTGGAAATCTAAAATATAAGCAGAAAGCGCTAGAAATATTCATCAGGTCTGGTAACATCTCTGGAGAGAGAAACAGTGTTAAAGTTTCAAGTCTGTGACCTTTCATCAGAACTGAGAAAATTTAGGTTTTAAGCAAGTGAAAGGTGGGAGGGTGGGAAGAACAAAAGGGAATCTGCATGCTAGGGTGGAGGGAAGGAGAATAAATGACAAAAGGTTTCATAGTGCATGGCTGAAGGGAGTGGTAATGGGATAAGTAAAGAAACAAAAGATGTCTAGAGCAGGCGTGAATGGCAGGATCCTGAATAACTGCTGTTCAAAAGCAAGTTAAGGAAATAAGAGAGAAAAAAACAAACCAGCAAAGATACATGAAACAAAATTAGGTGGAGGTTATGATCTAAAATTGTTGAATTCAGTGTTGAGTCCAGAAGGCTGTAAAGTGTCCTGTCGAAAGAGGAGGTGCTGTTCCCCAAGCTTGCATTGAGCTTTATTGGAACACTGCAGAAGACCAAGGACAGAAAGATCAGTGAGAGCAAGGTGGAGAATTAAAATGGCAGACAACTGGAAGCTCGGGGGTCAAACTTGCGTACTGAACAGAGTTGTTCCATAAAGCAGTCACCCTGTCTGCATTTGGTCTCTCCAGTATACAGGAGACCACATCGTGTGTAGCGAATGCAGGATACTAAATTGAAGGAAGTACAAATAAATTGCTCTTTCATATGGAAGGAATATTTGGGCCTTTGGACAGTGAGAAGGGAGGATGTAAAAGGGCAGGTGTTTCATCTCCTGAGCTAGCATGGAAATATGTCGTAGGAAAGGTCAGTGGTGACTGAGGAGTAGACCAGGGTATTGCAGAGTGGAGGTGACTGAGGAGTAGACCAGGGTATTGTAGAGCGATTGGCTCCTTCGGAATGTTGAAATGGGAGGGGAAGATGTGTTTGGTGATGATGCTGGAGGTGGCGGAAATGGCCGAGGATGATTCATTAAATACGGAGGTTGGTGGTGTGGAAAGTGAGTGCAAGGGGAACCCTGTAGTGGTTCTGGGAGGGAGGGGAAGGGGTGAGAGCAGAAGTACATGAAATAGAGTGAAGATGATCTGTCAACAGCAGTTAAGGAAAAAGGAAGACATATTGGAAGCGCTAACATGGATGGTTGCACAATCCGAACAGATGAGGCGGAGAAACTGGGAGAATGAAGTAGAGTCCTTGTAGGAAGTGGAGTCAAGATAGCTGTGGGAGTCATTGAGCTTATAGTGAATATTGGTATAGTCTAACCCCAGAAGTGGAGAGAGAAGACGAGGAAGAGAAGAGTTGGAGATGAACCATGTGAAGCTGAGAGAAGGGTGGAAATTGGAAGCAAAGTTGATATTTTCTGGTTCAGAGCGAGAGCAGTAATTGGCACTGATATAGTCATCATTGTACCGGAAAAAGAGGTGAGAGAGGGGGCCCGAGTAGGACTGGAACAAAGAATGTGCCACATATCCCACAAAAAGGCAGGCTTAGCCAGGACCATGTGGGTACTCATAACAACACCTTTTATTTAGAAGAAGTGAGTGGAGTTGAAGGAGAAGTTTGCAAAAATTCATTCATGGGATGTGGGTGTCGCTGGCTAGGCCAGCATTTATTGCCCATCTCTATTTGCCCTTGAGAAGGTGGTGGTGAACTGCCTTCTTGAACCGAGGCAGTCCATGTGGGGTAGGTACACCCACACTGCTGTTGGGGAAGGAGTTCCAGGATTTTGACCCAGTGATAGTGAAGGAACAGCGATATAGTTCCAAATCGGGATGGTGTGTGACTTAAAGCGGAACATGCAGGTGGTGGTGTTCCCATGCGTCTGCTGCCCTTGTCCTTCTAGGTGGTAGAGGTCATGGGTTTGGAAGGTACTGTCGAAGGAACCTTGGTCCTTTGCCCAAAGTTGTTCAATGTGACAAGTTGAGCCAGGCAGAGGAGGGTGATGGATGGATCCTAGTGAAACTGTGTTGAATCCTTTTTAAAGCTGCAATATACTTCCTGTAGTTTGGAGCCCAATACTGCACACGGTATTCCAGTTGATGTCTTGTTAAGGTTTAATTTAGACTGATCATTATCACTTTGCTTTTATTTTCTGTGCTTCTTGTGATCAAGCCTTGATTCCTGTATTTTTTTTTAAAAACTGCACTATCAAACTGAGATTCTGCCTTCATGTCCCTGAGCACCTCAACATTGCTGAGTCTGATGTGATGATTGGGATTTGGGACAATTGGGAGTTGATTACTGGAGAGTTCTATGCCTAATATTTGCTCTAAACATTTTAAATGTGAGTGTTCTCTTTGAATTCCCATTGAAAAATGTTTATTTACTGTTTAATAGGCAAGGAGGATGCTGCTGTCTTGGAGTACAGCCAATAGAACAGTTTGAGGGCAGTCTGTCTGGGTTCAAGGTCAGCTATTAATCACAGCATCTGTCAGATGAAAGGATAACTGCAAAGCAGTCTGTTTGCTAGGCTTCCCATTAACTGTCTTAGTCTGCTTTCTGATGAGCCTTTTCTTTAATTCCTGGAATGTGGACAAGGCCAGCATTTATTGCCCATCCCTAATTGCCCTGTTGTAAACGCAGTCATGGGTAGTAAGAGTGGTCATGAGAACATGTGGATTTTTTTGTGGTGGGAGTTTTATCTGTTATTACCTGAGCAAATAAAGTCTCTTTAGTTACTGGACCAGGGAAGGTGAATCTGAAAGAACCTTTTAAGTTCAATTGGGCAACGTTCTGTTTGAAATCATACAGCACAGAAGGGGGATGGGGTGGTGGTGCGGTGGCATTTGACTAGCTGTGGTTGAAGGTTGGGGTGGGAGGGGGGGTGAGAGGAATGGCATTTGGCCAACTGTACTTGTGCTGACTCTTCAGAAGAGCTGTCCGATCAGCTGCCGCAAGTGTAAGACACTCAGACCGCTTAAGAGAGCGACTGATGTCATTGGTCTCCAGTAGACCCCGATTTTTAATAATGACCTGAATAACTCTGGAGTTCCCTCCCTAAACCTCTCCTCTTTGAAGACCCTCCATAAAACCTACCTCTGCCGTCCTAATATCTCCTCATGTGGCTCGGTGTCAAATTTTGTCTGATTCTGCTCCTGTGGCGGGATGTTTACAGGTGTTTAGAAATGTGAGTGGTTGTTGTTGAATCAGGATGTAGGGATAAGGAGATGAGAAACTTGGGTTTTAAATTGCGAGGGGAGAGAGAAAGTGAAGAAGGTCAGAGGCTGTAGGGTTTTCAAGTCCTGGGAAGATGGTGATTTTTACTGGGGTAAGTTACCCAGGCAAAGGCCATCCCCCAAGTATCTCGCCCGGTTGACCCCCTTCAGGTGCGAGTCTAGATAGTGAGTGTTAGCATGCTATTCTACTGTTAGGCCATCACAGCTGGGCCCACTCCTGACAGCACCCACAGGGGGAACTGAACATTCTTCAGGAGTGGGAACTCCAGCTGATCTTCCCTCTGCCTAGTCCAGGCACACTGTCAATTGAGGCACCCTTAAATCTGGGCAGAGCATAGACTAGTGATAAAATCTTCTGGTCACTGGATGGTGATCAGTGGGAACCCTGACTAAGCCTTACTTAGCCCAAGAATACTGAGGCAACTGCGGCTTCCCAACCACTGCCATAGGTGAGATCGGCTGACACAGAATAAGATCTGGGGTCCTGCCCTCTCATTTCTGCCATTGATTGCCTAAAACATCCATCCTTGCGGTGCACTGCCTTCCCCTGCCAATTGGAGGGCAAAAAGATTTTTCCTTACCCATTTGGATGATTCCTTGTCGAACCTCAACACACAGGTGCCCAAAGAAACTCATTGGCTTTTGAAAAACTTCAACGCACTCGTCATTCAGTAGGTGGGATCGTAGAATCATATAGCACAGGAGGAAGCCTTTTGGCCCATCATGCCTGTTCTGGCTCTTTGAAGGAGCTATCCAATTACTATCTCTTCTTCCCCCCCACCCCCCCTCCCCCCCCCCTCTCCCTGAGATAGGTGGATTTGTGGTGCCTCAGGGAATCAAGGGATATGGGGAGCAGGCAGGAAAGTGTTGAAGCTGATTGTGTTGAATGGCAGAGCGGTATGGTCTCCTCTTATTCCTTACATTCTTATGTTGAAAGTTATTGAATCAGCTTCCATCATCCTTTCAGGCAGTGCATTCTCGATCGTAACAACTCATCCTTTTTCAAAAAAAACTCATCTGCCTTCTGGTTCTTTTGCCAATTTCTTCACATTATTTTCTTGTTAACACATATACATCACATGAAACGAGGTGAAATGCAGGCTACACGGTAGAGGTACAGTGTAGGACCGCAGAGCCATAGGGTACCTTGGACAAGGGTATGTGAATGGGCTATTCTCGGAAGCAATGAACCCCCCCCCCCCCCCGCCTTTCAGTCTCTCCACCTCTCATTCCTCTTTTCAGGTGTTCCTTAAAACCAAGCCTATTGTTGCCTGTCCAAATATCTCATTATATGGCTCACTGTCCGATATTCTCTGTTAACACTCCTGTGAAGCGCCTTGAGAACTTTTACTGTGTTAGAGGCGTTATATAAATGCAAGTCGTTGTTGAGAACAAACTCTTTATCAAAGGCTCAAAAGTGGATTTCAGTTCAGTCATAAAATATGAATTTTCATTCCAAATTTAAATGGTTGTCTCCTGGCTGGTACAGGAAGACTGGGTGCTGAAGTGAGTTAGCACTGACCTTTCACCTCTGCAGGGCCTGGGTTCGAATCCTCCTTTGTGCGCTGGCTATGTTAAGTGAGTCTGATCAGTCTTACTTGGCAAAGTTCCTGGTGGGCATGAACTTAGTTAGTAATCTCAGAAAGACCAGAGGTTGTCTTTTGGTGGAAATGTGCTAATGATTGCACGTTGTTCAGTACCATTTGCCACTCCTCAGATACTGAAGCAGTCCATGTACATTTGCAGCGAGACCTAGACAATATTCAGGCTTGGGCAGATAAGTGGTAAATAACATTCACGCCACACAAGTGCCAGACAATGACAGTCTCCAACAAGTCCTTCCAAACCCACGACCTCTACCAACTAGAAGGACAAGGGCAGCAAATGCATGGGAACACCACCACCTGCAAGTTCCCCTCCAAGTCACACACCATCCTGACTTGGAACTATATCGCCATTCCTTCACTGTCGCAGGGTCAAAATCTTGGAACTCTCTTCCTAACAGCACTGTGGGTGTACCTACCCCACATGGACTGCAGCTTACCACCACCTTCTCAAGGGCAATTCGGGATGGACAATAAATGCTGGCCTGGTCAGCGACGCCCACATCCCATGAATGAATATTAAAAAGAGAGAATTTAACCATTACCCCTTGACATTTAGTGGCATTACCATCACTGAATCCCATTTCGTTAACATCCTGGAGGTCACCATTGACCAGAAACATAAATGGACCAGCCATATAAATACTGCGGCTACAGGAGCAATTCAGAGGCTGGGATTTCTGCGGTGAGTAACTCACCTCCTGACTCCCCAAAGCCTGTCCACCATCTACAAGGCACAAGTCAGGAGTGTGATGGAATACTCTCCACTTGCCTGAATGGGTGCAGCTCCAACAACACTCAAGAAGCTCGACACCATCCAGGACAAAGCACCCCATCCACCACCTTCAACATTCACTCCCTCCACCACCAACACACAGTGGCAGCAGTGTGTAACATTTACAAGATGCACTGCAGCAAAGCACCAAGGCTCCTTAGACAGCACCTTCCAAACCCGTGACCTCTACCACCTAGAAAGACAAAGGCAGTAGACGTGTGGGAACACCTCCACCTGTAATTTCCCCTTCAAGTCACACACCATCCTGACTTGGAACTATGTCGCTGTTCCTTTACTGACTCTGGGTCAAAATCCTGGAACACTCTCCCTAACAGCACTGTGGGTGCACCTGTACCAGATGGACTGCAGCGGGTCAAGAAGGAAGCTCACCACTACCTTCTTGAGGGTAATTAGGGATGGGTAATAAATGCTGGCCTGGCCAGCGACACTCATATTGTATGAATTAATTTTTTTTTTAAATGAACGGTATCGCGGGTGAGGTGGCAGGTGCTTTTGAGGTTGGAGCTGAGGCATACTGTTTGTCAGTGAAAGAGCAGTTAACTTGTGCTGCTGTATCCTATCCTGACTGTGCTTTGTGCTGATACTGAATGCCTGAAAGCCTAAAGTGTTTCATTCCTCGGCATTCACATCCCTCAGCTTTGTGTGTGTGTGTCTTTGCATGTGTCATAGTCATTATTAGGGTGTGTGTGTGTATATATTTAAAAAAAAAGTAAACCGCAACTCTCGTGCATTGCTGTGCGTGATCTTATGAAAGTTGCTGGGTGTGTGCAGGAAGAATGGGAGGTGTTTTATTTATGTACAGTTTCTGAAAATGTTCATTGCGAAGGTCATGTTGCTGCAGTTCTGCTTTCTTACCAGATGGGGGCGGCTGAGTACACAAGACTGCTTTGGGATCAGCTTCAGGGCAATTTGTGTTCAGCACAGGCTGATTATGGTTTTGTATCCCTTGTGTGTGTGCCTGCAAGATCTGCCCTGCAATTAACATTAATAATCTGCCTTTCCTTGCTTCTACTTTTTAATCAGATTAGAAAAGAAAAGGGATACCTGAGACTTTCAGCCTACAGATCAGAACTGGTCACATTGAAACTGAGGGTTAATAGTTATGATACTGAACGAGCAACCTAGTGGTCCTGAGATCACATCCAGCTTGGCATGTGTGAAATTTAATTTGTGGGCTTGCAAAAGCTGCTTTATTTCACTAATGCTCTTCAGGGAAAGAAACCTGACGCCCTTGACTGTTCTAGCCTACATATGACTCCATTCCTACCATTCTGTGGTTAACCCTTAATACCCTTGAGTTATCCCACCACCACCTTGCCCGAGCAATTAGGAATGGACAATAAATTCAGCCATTGCAGCATTGAATAAATAAGTTAAGCAGTAGCGATATATTAATTGCATCTCCTTGGATGGAGTTGCTGGAGAGTTGTGTGAGGTGAGGCTGGTGATGTAATTTAATGGTATAAGTGTGGATTTGTTTAGAAAGCATTGCATCCTTAACATTTTCTCTCATGCCACATGTGTCATAGTCATTATTAGGAAGAAATAAAAGCTGAGAATAGTGCTGTAGCTTCCTCCTCATTACAGCAACATTGGGATCAGGTTATATATGGCTGGCCATTAATGGCCACCTGCTTGTTCCTTATTGTCGCACATGGTCACATCTTCTACATTTCAATTTAATCTGCAGAGCTTTCAGCCACCTAAAATGCTTCAGCTTGCCATTTTTCTCCAGATTTTCCTGGAAAGCAGCCTCTTGCTTGGCACCTTCCCTCGCCTCGCGTGAATTTCTTTCCTATTTCCTGCCGATTTCTCCCTCTCAGGCCAATCAGTTACTCTGTGCAGGGAGTGCTATCTAATTGTAAATTGTGTGAGGAGCTTGGTGATTAATTGTATGGAGTGGTGGTAGTGTTGATGTTTGGAATATTTTGAAGGAGTTTGACCCATGTATTAGAAGCACACTGTCCACTGAAAATTTACTTCATGTGCCTTTTCTGCTCTAGAGTGTATCACAGAATATATTGGATTAGCCCATTGACTCAGTGACAGTGCTGAAGGAGTCCATTCAGCCCATCATGCCTGTGCAGGCTCTTTGGTAGAGCTACCCAATTAGCCCCGCTCCCAGCTCTTTCCCCATAACCTTCAAAATTTGAATTAATTAAAATAGTGATGCTAAAATAGCACAAAGAAATTCAAGTGACCACTTCAAATTAAGATCTGATTGCACGTATTTTTATTTTATCTAAGTGACTGTGGGGCATACATGACTAATAGTGCAACATCTTACATGTTACTGTGCCTGTGACACTAAGCTACTGTAACACACATGCTAGTCAAAAATCTGTAAGCATTGTGATGTGTAACTACAAATATTATTGTACTGTATATTGCAGACGCTGGCAGTAACGAACAGCCTTTAATTCAAACATGTACATGCAGTACAGTACTTCACTGTTGTAGCTTGAAGAAATCTGAATTTCTTTTCCCAAATGCCAACTCCTAATGGGTTACTTCAGTTGTAACTTTGGCTCTTAAAATGTACTGTTAACAGACTGTCACAAGTCAGCCATCACTGCTGTTGATGGCAGCTCTCTTCAAACAGAAATAGTGCTTTTTTTTTTGTATTGCATGTGGGAGTCCAGCACTGGCACTGGTTTGCTAGATCATGTTTCTGTGACTCAGCTGCTGCCACTGTCTAATTCCACAGTGTCTTTTGTAGTGGGGGAGAGCTTTAATGGTCCAAAAAAAACCGTCTGTTCCTGAGGCTGTGAAATTAAGGTTGCATTCTTTTTGTTTCATTTATAGCTTGCAACCACTTTAGAAAACAGCACTCCTCTTGCTGGTAAAATGGCTGTGTTTGTAACAGAGGTTTGGAAGGAGAAAGACATGGTCTCTTGTAAAATAGGAAGGAATCCGCAGCTGAAAACTTGCATTTATAAAACACATTTCACAACCTCAGGACGTCCGAAAGCTTTAAAGCCAATGAAATACTTTTTGAAGTGTAGTGACTGATGTAATGTAGGAAATGCAGCAGCCAGTTTGAGCACAGCAAGATCCCACAAACAGCAATGTGATAATGACCAGATAAACTGTTTGTAATGTTGGATGAGGAATCAATATTGGTCAGAACTCCTGCGTTCTTCTTTAAAATAATGCCATGGGATCTTTTTACAGTTACCTAAGAGGGCAAACAGAGTTTTGTTTAAAATTTCATCTCAATGATGCCACCAACTGTGCAGCTTTCCATTGTACAGCAGTGGGGTGCCAACCTAGATTTTTTTTTTTGTGTTCAAATCTCAGCTAGCAAAGACTGAGTGGGGAAACTGGGTGACTATAGAATGCAGTAGAGGATGTCTTGTGTAGTAAGTTGGAGCAACGCTGTTTTATAATGACAAGTGGAATGTCACGCAATGCACCAAGTGTTCTACAATGAGGGGAATGGTTATATCTTGATACCCCTTTCTTAATAGTAATGGAATTCCTTTGCTGCTCAGGTGGAGTTCTGTTTAATGTGACCTTTCCTGAAGTTCTCCAAATTAGCACAGCCTGGGGTCAGTTAGAGGCTAATTGCTGTTGCTGATGGAAGTTAAGGTTGGTTGGGAGTATTTGCTTTTGAATGATGTTTTAACCATTCAGGTGCAAGTGTGATTCTTTCAGGATTGGCGTGCACTAGACTTTTATGAGAAAGGTGCATTCTTATTGCACTCTTTTTTTTTTTTAATATAATCTTAGGAATGTAGGACTGCTGGATAGAAAAAGGCCCAAGGCCCGTCTAGTTTGCCTTTTGCCATCTTGGCACTCTTAGGAAGATTACCTTTGGAGTGTAGTCACTGTTATGTAGGAAAACACAGTGAAATAAAAGTTCACCTGTATTGATGGATGAGGGATGAATAATGGCCAGGTAAATGGAATTCCCTGTTTTCACATACTGCCATAAAATCTTCTGCATCTGTCTGAACAGGCAGGCGGGACTTTAGTTTAATGTGCCATCTAAAAGATGACACCTCTGACAATGCAGCAGTCCCTCAGTGCTGCTCTGGTCTCAGTCTAGATTATATGCTCAAATCCTGGAGTGAGACCACTTTTTTTTTTTGGAATCTTGATTCAGGGATAAACAGGACACTGGGAAGCACTCCATCTGCTCTTTGAAATAGTGCCATGGGATCTTTTAAGTCCATCTGAAAGGGCAGACAAGCATCAGTTTAAAATAGAAAGCAGTATCTGAAGTGCAGCTTATCCTTTCTCATCCAGCAAGGTCTTTAAACCAGAGCTTAAACACAGGGAATGAGCACCATCCCATAATGACTCCATGAATAAATGCACCATATGGTCAGTAATGAACCATAAAAGATAGATAGTCACAGCATCTTCCAAGGACTTAAAAAATCTGGAGCCCCTGACCTCCTTCAGTTTCCCCTCCTCTAACAATTTAAAACCCAAGTTTCTCTTGTCCTCCTTTTGACAAGTTCCTCCCTTCCCTCTGCTGCTCAGCTGTGGCTCTGGAGGTAGCACTGTTGCCTCTGGGTCAGAAAATGTGGGTTCACTTCCCAGTCTCCAGGGACTTGAGCACAAAATCAAGGCTGGTGGCACAGTGCAGCACTGAGGGCGTGCTACACTGTTGGAGGTGCAGTCTTTTAGGTGAGCTGAAGCCCCCATCTACCCTCTTAGGTGGATGGAAAAGATCCCATGGCACTATATTGAAGGAGAGCGGGGGAGTTCTCCCTTGGGTCCTGGCCAATATTTATCCCTCTACTAACATCACTTTAAAAAAAAATACACCTGATCTGATTATTATTGCGTTGCTGGATCTTGCTGTGTGCAAATTAGCTGCTGCGTTTCTTCCATTACAACTGACTACACTTCAAAACAATTTTCTGGCTTCTCACTGGCGTACAGTTCTGAAGGCATCAGTCATCCCTTATTCGCAACACCAGCAGTACGGACGCTGAATCCAGTTGTGGTGCCCATTACCACCCCACCCCCAAAAGAGGTCAAGATTGGTCAAAACTCAGGCCACAGCCAGAATAAAAGTTGAGCATTACCAATGGCCTCCGTGCCCCTGAGCTAGGCAGGGATGGTAGGCAGTCATTCAGGGATCCCATTCCTGGTTCCTACACACTTACCCTTGCTGGAAAGTGAAACATAGGGCAGGGTAGAATTAGGTTGAACTCTGATGCTTTTGCAGTCAAATAACTTTACAGATATGCAGGTGAAGAATGGTCACTTCTGGCCACCATTATGTGGGACTGTCCCAGAATGAGTTGCTACCTTCAGGAAGAGTGTGAAAAGGAGAAGAGCATAAACATTCTGGGCAAAGTAACATACAGTGCGTACAACTCTCCTCTTCAGCAGTCCTGGCATTTCTTAAATCATAATTTAATTTTCCAAGCAGGTTTGCAGCGATATTCCAACATAGATAATCATGTGCATAATAAACATCAGTTGAATAGGAAAAGGAGAAGGCCATTCAGCCCTTTGAGCCTGTTCCGCCTTTCAGTTAGATTGTGGCTAATATGTATTGCAACTCCATTTACCCACCTTGGTTCCATATCCCTTAATACCCTTACCTAACAAAAATCTATCAATCTCCATTTTGAAATTTTCAATTGACTCTCAACAGCTTTTTGGAAGAGAGAGTTCCAGATTTCCACCAACATTTACTGTGAAGAAATGCTTTCTGACACCACCCTGGAATGGCTTAGCTGCAATCTTAAGGTTAGGCTGCATTTGCTGACAACGCTACCACTAGGTGGCGCTGCAGCCTGTGCCACTAAAACGTCACAGTCTGCGACTTCAGGCAGCTGCCAGGACTAAAGATGGTGCTGCTCAAATAATCACACTAAAGCAACCTGACCTAAACACATGGCAGCTCACAATGGCCGGAGGGAGAGAGCGAGTGGGACGGGGTGTGAGCGGAGCGGGCCGGGGACGGGGGTTGGGGGTGGGGGGAGGGCGGGGACTGGAGCGGCCGGAGAGAGCGGCGAGGGGCAGTGGGAAGCGGAGCAGCCAGAAAGCGAATCCGCAGAGGCCAACCAGGTGCGTTGCCCGAAGATGCACACGTCGAGCGATGACGTCATCGGCGCATGTGCTAACCAGTCCTGGCAAGTCGGAACGCAGCGCATGCGCAGAGAGCAGGAGCCTGTCTGCGCATGTGCACACCTTGGCGCAGACTGATGGCGTCAGTCTCCGGCTGCGTTGTTAGGAATCACTTTGTTAAGGTCATTTAGATTTTTTTTAGATTTAGAGATACAGCACTGAAACAGGCCGTTCGGCCCACCGAGTCTGTGCCAACCATTAACCACCCATTTATACTAATCCTACACTAATCCCATATTCCTACCACATCCTCACCTGTCCCTATATTCCCCTACCACCAGCCTATACTAGGGGCAATTTATAATGGCCAATTTACCTATCAACCTGCAAGTCTTTTGGCTGTGGGAGGAAACCGGAGCACCCGGAGGAAACCCACGCAGACACAGGGAGAACTTGCAAACTCCACACAGGCAGTACCCAGAATTGAACCCGGGTCGCTGGAGCTGTGAGGCTGCGGTGCTAATCACTGTGCCGCTTGTTCTGGATCTACCCACCAGAGGAAATAGTTTCTCTCTACCTCCCTTATTAAATCCTTCAATTAGATCACCCTTTAATCTTCTATACGCTAAGGAGTATAAAACTAGTCTATGTAACCTTTCCTTTTAGCCCTGGTATCATCCTGGTCAAGAGTACAAGTTTATTGTGGAACAGAATCAGATTGCCATGGAACTGTATTTGAAGTTTGCTTACTTAGATGGCAGATCTTTTAAAATCTCTGCTGGAGGTGTTATCCAAAATCACTGTTTCATGTTTCCTGTAGACTGTTAGAGTGAGAATCAGACAGAGAGAGGAGAAAAAGAGTAAGACAGATGGAGAGGGAAAGAAAAAAAAAGAGGGAGAGAGACAGAGAACAGACAGATTCAAGGAATTGAATCTGAAGGGCACAGATTCTGAGTCTTATGTAAACCCAGGTAAGATTGATCTAATCCCCTCAACCTTTCATACAGTTGCCTGCAAATCTATAAAGCTACCTCTAATCAAATATCTGCTGATCAAAGTGGAAGCAAAGGTGTAAGAATATAATAAAATTTGGAGTGAGAAAAGGTAACTCTGTCTACCAAGCTCACTCCGGAGACATGTGCGTGGATTTCTCTCTTGTCTCTTCAAAGAACTCCCTGAATATCTATGTAATAAAAAGAAATACAATTAGAGACAGACTGTATTAAAATGAACAAAATCACCTCAGAGTATCAACCTTCCCAGAGAGCTTTTATTTTCATCACACTGCACATCTCAATAATAGGCTGTAAACTCTGTAGTCAAGAAAGCAGTTATATTTTCCTGGCCTCAGGTGGCTGTGGATCAGTGTCCCGGGGTACAGACCCTATTAAAGTGTATTCAGCCACTCAGGCATTACAGGCAGGTTTCCCTGTCAGTCACATCACAGAGAGAGCCAGCCTGGTGCGAAGCAGATGCTAAACGGCCGACCTCTGCAAAGACTAAAGACGTGAGAGAATTTTGCAAGTGGTAAAACATGATTTCCTTTCAGACGGATTTCGGGGAAGTGCTGTGAGCAGGTAGTATGGTCTCCAGACTTTCCTGCCCTTTTTAAGGACTGAGCGAAACAACTGGCATTCATCATTCCCAGGCTAACCCTCCCAATGCAGTACTGATGGCGTTGCTGTTTTTCCGATAAGACGTTAAACCAGGGCCCCATCTCAGGTAAATGTTAAAGATCCCATGGCACTATTTTGAAGAAGGGAAGGGGAGTTCTCCTGCTCCTCCCTGGGTGCCCTGGCCAGCATTTATCCCTCAACCAACATGGCTAAACAGATCACCTGAGCATCATCACATTGCTGTCTGTGGGAGCTTGCTATGCAGATATTGGCTGCCATGTTTCCTACATTACAACAGTGACTATGCTTCAAAAGTATTTGGCTATAAAGTGCTTTGGGATGACCTGAAGATGTGAATGGCGCTATATAAATGCAACAGGGAATGGTTGAAGCAATAGCATAGATGCATTTAAAGGTAAGCTAGATAGGAATGTGAGGGAGTAGGGAATAGAGGGTTATGTTGATAGACTTAGATGAGGAATGATGAGAGAAGGCTCGAGTGGAGCATAAATGCTGGTATGGACTAGTTGGGATGAATCGCTTGATTCTGTACTGTGCGTCCTATGTATAAATAAATACCGTGGCTACAAGAACAGGTCAGAAGCTAGGAATCCTGCAGCGAGTAACTCCCCAAAGCCTGTCCACCATCTACAAGGCACAAGTCAGGAGTGTGATGGAATACTCTCCACTTGCCTGGATGGGTGCAGCTCTAACAACACTCAAGAAGCTCGAGACCATCCAGGACAAAGCAGCCCGCTTGATTGGCACCCCATTCACAAACATTCACTCCCTCCACTACCGATGCATAGTGGCAGCAGTGTGTACCATCTACAAGATGCACAGCAGCAATGCACTAAGGTTCCTTCGACATTACCTTCCAAACCCGCGACCTCTACCAACTAGAAGGACAAGGAAAGAAAATACATGGGAACACCACCACCTGCAAGTTCCCTTCCAAGTCACACACCATCCTCACTTGGAACTATATCGCCGTTCCTTCACTGTCACTAGGTCAAAATCCTGGAACTCCCTAACAGCTCAGTGGGTGTCCCTACATCACATGGACTGCAGCAGTTCAAGAAGGCAGCTCACCACCACCTTGTCAAGGGCAATTAGGGATGGGCAAAAAATGCTGGCCTGGCCGGCAACGCCCTCATCCCATGAATGAATTAAAAAAAAATGTAAAGCCTGTCTTCATTTTTCTGCACTAAGTGTAGGCACTGAAAATTCTGTTAAAGGGCTCCTCCATAGAAAACTCACAAGAATCCAGTTTCCTAACATCAAAATGTTGGTTGTAGAGGTTATTTTATTCCATAATGGTCGTGAATTACATGATCATTCGTCTGATACCAATGTTATAAGTGCTATCCATGGGGAGGGTAGTATAATCTACATAGCAGCACTTTACTACACCTGTCAGCAATAACTTGCGTTTATATAGCACCTTTACCGTAGTAAAACATCCCAGGAACATTATGGCAAAAATTGGCACCAAGCCAAAGAAGGGGACAGGTGAAAGAGGTAGGTTTAAGCAGCATCCTAAAAGAGGACAGGGTGGAGAGGGTTAAGGAAGAAATTCCAGAGCTTCGGGCCTAGGTGACTGAAGGCATGACCATCCATGGTGAGACAAAGGAAGCAGGAATCCACAAGAGACTAGAGTCAGCTTAGTGTCGTTGCCCAAAATTGACATGCATTGTAGTACTTGGCAAAATCCTACAAACAGCAATGTGATAATGGCCAGATAATCTATTTTAGTGATGTTGGTTGAGGGATAAATATTGGCCAGGATACTGAGGGGAATTTCCCTACTCTTCGAAATAGTGGCATGATGATCTCCTTAAGAGCCTGCTGACACTTCGTGTCTCAGCTCACACATGAATAAAGTAATAGAGGAGCCCTAATCTAGCAAAGAGTGAAAGCCTTTTATGATAAAAACAGAAAATGCTGGAAATACTTAGCTGGTCTGGCAGCATCTTTAGAGAGAGAAACCAGTTAACGTTTCTGACCTTTCGTCAGACGTGGAAAATGTTACAGACGTAACTGGTTTCAAGGAAGCACAGACCTGAAACATTAACGCTGTTCCTTTCCACAGATGCTGCCTAACCTGCTGAGTGTTTCCAGCATTTTCTGTCTTTATTTCAGATTTCCAGCATCCGCAGTATTTTAGAGTCATGGAGAGATACAGCACTGAAACAGGCCCTTCGGCCCACCGAGTCTGCGCTGACCCATCAACCACCCATTTGTACAAATCCTACATTAATCCCATTTTCCCCCCTCACATCCCCACCTTCCCTCAATTCTCCTATCACCTACCTATACTAGAGGCAATTTTCTTTTTTTACAATGGCCAGTTTACCTACCAACCCGCAAGTCTTTGGCGCGTGGGAAGAAACCGGAGCATCCGGAGTAAACCCACGCGGCCAAAGGGAGAACTTGCAAACTCCGCACAGGCAGTACCCAGAACCGAACTCGGTTCACTGGAGCTGTGAGGCTGCAGTGCTAACCACTGCGCCACTGTGTTAGTGAAAGCCTTTAGGCAGGAACGGGAAGAAGCAGCTTGGCAAAAAATATAAAATGTTTGATTGTTCTGATCACTTATTACTGAAGCGAATAGCATCGACACATTTCCTGTTTTTCCATTGAGGCAAAGATGACCACGTCCATCATCTGGGGTGTTTGGTAGGGTTCTGGTGGGTTTGTAGCTGACTGCTAGGGCTGATCTGCGTCCGGGAGGTTCTGCTGCAAATAGGGCAGAATCATGCAGACGATTGAGCTTTGGACGAGCTGCTGGATCGGGGTTTCCTCTCCGTGTTCTCTCTGCCTCTGATATGCGCTTGCTTTCAAAGGAGGCGGCACCCTTTTTTATTTGGTTGTACCAGGTGCAAAGACCCTGGGCGAGCTTCTTCCAGGACTCTGGATCAATAGCAAAACTCCTAGGTGAAGCCTTCAGAGTGTCCTTGTCGGGCTTCCTTTGACCGCCATGAGAGTGCACCCCAGACTCTCATGCTCCATAGAAGCGAGTGTCAGACATTCTGGCGACATGACCAGCCCAACTCAGTTGTGACGATCTCAATGTGATGTGGATGCTTGACATGCCAGCTCGGGTGAGCACCTCAGTGTCTGCTATTTTGTCCTGCTGTCTGATCTTCAGAAGCTTCCAAAAGCAGCTCAAGTGAAAGTGGTTGAGCTTCTTGACGTGATGCGGGTACACAGTCAAAGTCTTGCATGCGTAGAGCAGAACGGGCAGGACTATTGATATGTAGACTCTCAGTTTGGTAGGCAGACTTCCTCCTCTTCATTCCCAGACTGACGTTCGAAGTCTGCCAAAGGCTATACTTGCTTTGACAATTTTTGCATGTGTCCCATCATCGATATAGACAACTCGAGAGAGTGTCCTGCCGAGATAAGTGAACTTATCCGCTGCTGACAGGTTCTGGTCATGGACTGAAACATTGGGCTCGAGATGGGGCTTTCCTGGAGGAGGCTGGTACATTACTTCAGTTTTCTTTGTGCTGATCATAAGGCCAAAGTTGTTGCATGCGTTGGAGAATATGTCCATACTGCATTGCATGTCCAGCTCTGAACCAGTAACTAGTGCACAGTCATTGGCAAACAGGAAATCATGAAGTATGTCCTTGGAGACCTTGGATTTTGCCTGGAGTTGTCTCAGATTGAGCAGCTTCTGGTCCATGCGAAATCTGATTTCGATGCCAAGATCGCCATCATGGAAGCATCGAAGAGCATGGCAGAGAAAAACACGCTGAAAATGGTTGGTGCTAGCATGCAGCCCTACTTAACTCCGTTCGTGACTGGGAATGGGTTCAAAGATTCACCATCATCCAGGACATGCGCGAGCATTCCATCATGGAACTGTTGAAATCGTTGTGATGAATTTTTCATGTAACCGAATTTCTCCATTTCTTTCAAAGACCCTCATGACTGACTGTGTCAAAGGCCTTGGTCAGGTCAACAAATGTGGTGTAGATGTCCACGTTCGGTTCTTAGCATTTCTCCTGGAGCTGTCTGACTGCAAACACCATATCAGTGGTTCCTCGGCCTGTTCTGAAACCACACTGATTCTCTGGCAACAGATCCTGGTCAAGATGTTGCACTAAGCGGTTCACAAGGATTCTGGCAAAGAGTTTGCCAGAATGGCGAAGAGTGAGGTTCCTCTGATTTTTCACAAGATTGGCAAATTCCTTTTTGCTTGTACAGGTGAACAGTGGAGACATCTTTGTATTCTTGCGGGATGGTTCCTTGCTCCCACGTAGACTGAAGCAGTTCATTGAGCTTCTTGACCAGGCATTGACTTTCAGCCTTGTAGACCTCAGCTGGGACAGCATCAGCTCCTGGAGCTTTGCCACTAGACAGGAGTTTCATAGTTTTGGTCGTTTCTAACAGCGTAGGAGGGTCATCAAGGGAACAGTTGATGGCAACCTGTTAGCTTCTTCATTGAGGGATGAAGGCCAATTGAGGATGCGATTAAGGTGCTTTGCCCATCTTTCTAGAATTTGGGCTTTTTCTGAGCAATGTTAACCCATCGGCAATGAGAATTGGTGACAAACCAGGAGATTGGGGCCTGAAGACAGATTTCAGAGCATTGTAGAATCTCTTCCAGTCTTTGTGATCGGCATATGACTGGAGTTTATCTGCTTTCTGATTCAGCCAAGTGTCTTGTATCTCTGAGCTTGCATTGACAGTCCTGTGGATGTTACGATAGGCATTGTGCCTGGATAGTGATGACTTGTCATTGAGGTAAGCCCCTCAGAGGCGATGTTTCTCCTTCAGTAGTTTCTGGATTACCTCATTGTTTTTGACGAGCCAACCTTGATGATTACGAGAGGTAAGGCCAAGACCTCCAGAGCAGTGGAGTACAGTATATCCCTGAAGGTCGCTCGATGCAGTGAATGTCCATTTTTGTTGTACACAGGCGAACCTGATTTCTGAGATTCCTTCACAACTGCCTGTTTGAGCCTGGAGACATTGAAATGCTTCTGGACCTTCATGTCCTGGGGGTGTCTAGAGGGATGGATCTTGATGTTTAGCTTTGAGATGATAGAATGGTGGTCAGTCCAGTAGTCAGCGCTGCACGTGGCTTTCATTACATGCACATCCTGCCTATCGTGCTGACGACACAAAGCTGGGTGGGAGTGTGAGCTTTGAGGAGGATGCAGAGAAGCTCCAGTGTGATTTGGACCAGTTGAGTGAGTGAGCAAATACATGGCAATGCTGTATAATGTGGATAAATGTGAGGTTATCCACTTTGGCAAAAACAGGCAGATTATTATCTGAACGGCAATAGATTGGAAAAGGGGGAGGTGCAGTGAGACCTGGGTGTCCTTGTGCACCAGTCACTGAAAGTAAGCATGCAGGTGCAGCAGACAGTTAAGAAGGCAAATGGCATGTTGGCCTTCATAGCGAGAGGATTCGAGTACAGGAGCAAGGATGTCTTGCTGCAATTATACAGGGCCTTGGTGAGACCACATCTGGAGTATTGTGTGCAGTTTTGGTCTCCTTATCTGAGGAAGGATGTTCTTGCTATGGAGGGAGTGCAGCGAAGGTTCACCAGACTGATTCCTGGGATGGCAGGACTGACATGAAGAGAGATTGGGTTGATTAGGCTTGTATTTGCAAGAGTTTTGAAGAATGAGAGGGGATCTCATAGAAACCTACAAAATTCTAACAGGACTGGACAGACTAGATGCAGGAAGGATGTTCCCGATGGCGGGGGAGTCCAGGACCATGGGTCATAGTCTAAGGATAAGGGGTATGCCATTTAGGACTGAGATGAGAGATTTCTTCACCCAGAGAGTGGTGAACCTGTGGAATTCTCTACCACGGAAAGCAGTTGAGGCCAAATCATTAAATATATTCAAGAAAGAGTTAGATATAAATCTTTTGGGCAAATGGGATGAAGGGATATGGGGAGAAAGAGGGAACAGGTTACTGAGTTTGGATGATCAGCATTGATCGTATTGAATGGCGGAGCAGGCTAGAAAGGCCGAATGGCCTACTCCTTTTTTATGTTTCTATCCCTCCGACTAGTGATGATGTAGTCGATTCGATGCCAACGCATGGAATGGGGGTGCATCCAAGACGTCTTGTTATGGTTCGGGAGGCGGAAAACTACGTTGGTGATTAAGGGGTCATGCTCAGCACACGTCTTCAAGAGGAGACCATTGCTGTTACAAATGCCAACCCTGTTTTTTCTGATGACCCCTACCCACTACTGATGATCTGTACAATCTCTTGTATTGAAGTCGCCAAGAATGATTAGCTTGTCTGACTTTGGCACAGCAGCAGTCAAGGAGTGGAGGTCATCATAAAATTTATCTTAGACTTCATCAGGATGGTCATGGTAGGGGCGTACACGCTGAGAGTTGCTTGCCTGTTGCCATGCAGGGAGAGTTTAAGCACCATCAGATAATCATTTTCACCCTTGGGACGGCAAGTCAGCTTACTGCCGAGATAGTTCACGACCAGCTTCATGCCATTCCTTTCCACAGCCACTCCAAAAGAATGTATAACCTGCGCCAATTTCCTTGGGCTGACCCTCCTCAGGTAGACGAGTCTCACTGAGCGCAGCAATCTGGACATTGTATTTAACCAACTGTTCACCAATGAGAACAGTTCTTAGCTCTGTCGACTGTGGTATTCTCCATGAAGGTGCGCATGTTCCATGTGCCACTGGTGACTGGTGTCACCCTTACTTTATTATTTGCGATTGACTTACGACTGTGTTGATGGGATCCCCATCAGCTGTGGCCTGCTGGCCAGGGTAGGTGAAGCACATAATGTTTTTTTTTAAACCCCTTCCTCATTCTGAAAAGGGCTGCTGAGTCACGTGGGGGGGGGGGGGGTGCTGCCGAGTTCCACTACTTCTTCCTTACAGGGTAAATGACCCTATGGCCTGAGCCCTGAGCTGCCTGTGTGCAGGCTCGCGGCTACAGCTCCCAGTGCATCCACACCTGCAGTTTCGCCATAGGATTTGTGACAGTTGATAATGGTGATGAACAGTACTTGCGTGTGAATTGGATTTTAGTGAGGAAGAGTTGCGCATTGTCAGTCCATCTCTCTTGTCCTAACCTATCCTGGTCCAGTGGCAATTCGAGTCTAGACAGCTGGAGATAGACCTGGATGAAGTGGGTGACCAGGACGTCTTCTGTGTCTGTCGAGCTCTGCGCGTTGCACAACATGTGCTGAACCTCTTTCAAGGCTGTTGGATCTTAGATTGGTCTCGTTTGCCCAATACGTCGGAATCAGTCTTCACATGCCAGGGTAGACGAACCCTAACTTGCCGAGGGTAGGAGACTTGAGGGCTACCCTCACTTGGTTTGGCCCGCCCATCGAAGCGGTTTACTGGGGTGTGGTTGCTGTTGCATGCTAACAGCTGCTTGGAGCCACAGGTGAGAGATGGGTGAAGATGAGTACCAATATAGGACGAGCCATTCCAAGGAGTACGGTGAGCCTGCCTATGAGAGTTGCTACCCCTCCCTTACAGCCCATGCGTTTAAGGGGCAACTGGATAAAATGAGGGAGAAAGGAATAGAAGGTTCTGTTGATCAGGGTAGATGAAGAGAGGTGGGAGGAGGCTCCTATGGAACAAATACACCAGCACAGACCTGTTAGGCGAATGGCCTGTTTCTCTGTGGTACATTCTGTGCAGTTCTTTGCAGTATTCCATCTCTTGCTCTTCCACGACTCGGTTGGTAATACAGTAAGCAACGTGGTACTGAACCATATTGACCAGGAAGATCCCAGGTTGGATCCTCAGTCTGTCCTAAGTCAGTTGTCTATCAGGGTAACAATTGGCCTTGGGTAAAGGATTCCAAAATCGGCCAGGGTTCCTGATCCTGGTTGCTATCTGGTGATTCCTGCTGGAGTGTGAGCGCATGAACATTAGGTGAGAACAGGGTTGGAGTTTAGATGTGATGTCCCTATAGTGGAATAGCCTGACAATGCACATTGTCTCTGTGGAGAGGTACAGCCAGGTTGGAAGCTAGCAGGGGATAGAGCGGGAATCAATTGCAGACTTAAATTTAAATGCTACTAATTCATGACCCAACACACAGGAATATCGAAGCACTGGACCACCTGATTCATCTCATTTTTTTAATTCATCCAGCTTTATTTCCCTTCTCTCTCATTCCAAAAACAGTTGGGGCCACTTTTATACTCATCAGTGTGAAGGGTGTTAGTGTTGGAAATGGAACACACTGAGCACCAAACACTCCCTGGTTAATTGTAGCAGCAATAATGCAAAGCAAAACTCCCGCTACTCTATCCCACAATGATCTCATTGAATAGAGGAGCAAGCTCAAACCGCTGACTAGCCTATTCCTATGTACTGTAGCTCCAAACTCTTTAAAAAAAACAAAAAACAACCCTTATGTAGTACCGCACATTTCCCACACCAGTCATTTCTGTGGCCTCTCTGAGTGAGATTGCCAATTTAGTGCTGAGCCTGGGGCAGTTTTGTGCTGCGTGGCCACTGGGAATTGGGCTGTGACCTGTGTCACGACACTGAAATGCACTAATCAATATCACAAATGGCATCCTTTCTGATTGTGACCATGGTGCATTTCCTCAACACCTCCAGAGCCACTGAAACAATCGACCACAACATACTCCTGTTTGGGCCTTTATTGCAAGAGGATTGAGTGCAGGAGTAAAGAAATCTTGTTGCAATTGTATAGAGCCTTGGTGAGACCACACCTGGAGTATGTGTACAGTTTTGGTCTCCTTATCTAAGGAAGGATATACTTGGCATAGACGGAGTGCAGCGTAGGTTCATCAGACTGATCCCTGGGATGGCGGGATTGTCTTACGAGGTGGGATTGAGGAGACTGGGCCTGTACTCACTACAGTTTAGAAGAATGAGAGGTGATCTCATTGAAGCATACAAAATTTTTACAGGGTTGATGCAGGAAGGATGATTCCCTTGGCTGCGGAATCTAGAACCAGGGGTCACAGTCTCAGAATAAGCGGTAGGCCATTTAGGACTGAGATGAGGAATTTCTTGACTCAGAGGGTGGTGAATCTGTGGAATTCGTTACCCCAGAGGGCTGTGAAGGCTCAGTCATTGAGTATGTTCAGGACAGAGATCAATAGATTTCTAGATATTAAAGGTATTAAGTGATATGGGAATAGTGTCGGAAAATGGCATTGAGATCAACGATCAGCCATGATCTAGTTGAATGGTGAAGTAGTCACAGGGGCCGAATGGCCTACTCATGCTCCTATTTCCTGTGTTCCAAACACTCCTCCTTATTGTCCAGCTCAGAACAGACAGTTGTAATTGTCAACTGCACTTCTGTAGTCCATATTCCAGTGAATACTCATTCAGGAGAAATTTGTTAGGTGGGTTGTGGGGGGGTGGTGTTGGTGGAGGAGGGGAGGGGGGTGGTGTTGGTGGAGGAGGGGAGGGGGGTGGTGTTGGTGGAGGAGGGGAGGGGGGTGGTGGTGGTGGGGGAGGGGAGGGGGTTGGTGGGGGAGGAGGGGAAGAACAATTTCAAAGTTTTCCTTGAATATAAAAAAAGATGGATTCTTGCAAATTCTGTTTTTTTTTAAATTAAGCTTCCTGGTTCCTTCACTCAAAGCATTTAAACAGTTCATTATTGAAAAGGATTAACATCATAATGGGCGGCACAGTGTCGCAGTGGTTAGCACCGCAGCCTCACAGCTCCAGCGACCCGGGTTCAATTCTGGGTACTGCCTGTGTGGAGTTTGCAAGTTCTCCCTGTGTCTGCGTGGGTTTCCTCCGGGTGCTCCAGTTTCCTCCCACCACCAAAGACCTGCAGGTTGATAGGTAAATTGGCCATTATAAATTGCCCCTAGTAGGTGGTAGGGGAATATAGAGACAGGTGGGGATATGGTAGGAATATGGGATGAGGATTAGTATAAATGGGTGTTCGATGGTCGGCACAGACTCGGTGGGCCGAAGGGCCTGTTTCAGTGCTGTATCTCTAAATATATAAAATAAAAAAATAATAAAAATGATAAGTTTTCAGGAAAGTGAGAAATAGAGGACTGAGGAAATGTATTCAAGCCAAGATGAATAGAAGTTTTTAATACAATGAGTTAAGGTCTGGAATGCACTGCTTGAAAGGGCGGTGGAAGCAGATTCAATAATAACTTTCAAAAGGGAATTAGATAATACTTGAAGGGGAAAAGTTTGAAGGGCTATGGGGCAAGAGCAGAGAGTGGGACTAAATAGTTAACACTTCTAAAGTCGCAGCATGGTGGGAGGAATGGCTGCCTTCTGTACTGTATCATTCTAGGATTAGTTCGCTGGATAGTGATGTGCACCCCGATCACGGGTTGGTGAGAATGCAATAGGTTAAATTTTGCTCATCCGTTGTCCCTTTTAAAATTCTCTATTATCGTAGGTCATGTTGCCATGGTTACAAGTACTGTGTCTCCATGGGACCCAGTGTAGTTGCAGATCTGACGGGCTTTGTCATAAAATCCTTATTAAACTGTCTGTATGACAGATAATGGCACAATCCAGTATCAGTATCTTTACACTGTAGATAAGATTGATATTTGCAGTTAGCTGCATTACATCCACTCTGATGTTGGAAGGCTCTATCCTTATTTTGAAATGTAAAAGCTTATTGTCTGAAAGTAATGTCTGAATTGTAATCCTTACCCTCCATGTTGCAAATTGTGCTGGGAAACACTATCCTCAGCAGGACTTAACTGTGTCTCTGAACCTGACGTATGTTAAATTGAAAATTACAGACTGGAGTCTCAGGATTGTGCTTAATAGCGCATAGGTAATCATAATAAGGTTGCCAACCCTCCAGGATTGGCTTAATCATAAGATCATACAAAATAGAAGCAGGAGTAGGCCATTTAGCCCCTCGATAAGATCATGGCTGGTCTGACCGTGGCCTTAACTCCACTATCCTGCCAGCCTCTCTTTCTTCACCCCCCCCCCCCCCCCCCCCCCAGTAACCCTCGACTCCCTTGTAGTCTCCGTGAATTAAATTAAAGTTTAATTTCCTGGACAGAGAAAATCATGGGGGCATAAAAAAATATTGGAGATGGAATGAAATCTGTTTGACCGACAGACAGGGAGCATCCAGTTGGGTAATGAAGAGTCTGTTTGATTTTTGATTGGTGTGGGAGGGTGGAACATACTGAGGATGGACCTTTCAGGCGACCAGTCGTATGTGTGTGGAGGTGGGGTGGGGATTGGACAATTGGGAGGTGGAAGTGTCATGTGATGGATACTCCTGGAAGACCTCCAACCAGAGTTGCCGACCCGCGATCATGACCAATCGCTGACATGACTCCAAAGCTCTACTGCTGCAGACATGCTCAAAGTTTACATCAACAGGGATAAATTCAGCGAAGGACGCAAAATGGGCGGGAGCTGGTTGACCATCCATTGCAAAAGTAAAATTTATGCAGTGTCGATTCACTCCCTCCACCAAATTTGAATTTTACCTTTTTTTAAAACAAAATTGTTCAATTTTGGGCACTGCACCTCAGGAAGGATATATTGACCTTTTGTGGGAGTGAGACAGCGGAGGAGGGGGGAGAAGATGGGGTGCAGGGCATATTCACAAGAATGATGCCGAGGCTTACAGGGTTAAATTATGACGACTGATTGCATAAATGTGGCTTGTATTCCCTAGTGTTTTGAAGGGGGATCTAACCCAGGTATTTAAAATGATAAGATAGAGAGAAACTATTTCCTCTGGTGGGGACCCCAGGACAATGGGGCACATTCTTAAAATTAGCGCTAGGCCATTTAGAACTGAAATTCGGACGTGCTTTTTCACCCAAAGGGTTAGTAGAAATCTGAAACTCTTCCCAAAAGACTGTTAATGCTAAGTAAATGCATACTTGCAAGAATCAGATCGATAGATTTGGGTAAGTGTATCAAGGATATAGATCAAAGGCAGATAAATAGAGTTGAGATACAGATCAGCCATGATGTAATCAACTGGCATGACAGACCTGAGGAGCTTAATGGCATCCTCTTAATCCTGTGATCTCAAACTGGGTGCTGGTGGAAGCTCTATAATTGGCTCAACACACATGCAGGCTTGGCAGGGTTTCTGCTTCTGATCCATTGCCCCTACAGGAAAGTGTACATGTAGATATGGAGAGAAGACAGCTCAGTTGCAATGTAGATTAGCTGGTTGGTGCATGCATGAAGAATGATCACTTGAAAAAGTACAGATAGCTGCTGAAAAGTTGGAGTCTCATTTATTGGCACGGTGAGTATTGTGGGTGCATGGAGGAGGAAGTGAAGCAGGCCTATAGGGATAGAGCAGGGGAATGGGAGTAATTGGTAACTGTTTCAAGGAGCTGGCACAGACTCAATTTATTTTGGCTTCCGTTTTATGTATAAAATGGGATTCGGGTGTTTTAATTTTCTAAAAAGTATGAGTACCGATATTTCAAAAATCTATCGTAAACAAAACAATTGAGTGAGGGATTAATCTGTGATGTAAATCAGAATGATAGGGCCAGTTAGGAACAGAGCCTGCATGTGCTCAATGAGAGCTTAGAAGGTACTTCAGCCCAGTGTGGGAAATCTTTCTGTGATGCTGCACTTGTGGCTCAAGTGATAGTCCCAGTCATAGTAATATTGCACATGTAGGATAAAACCATAAGTTATTAGATTTCCTAAGGACTTGCCTCTTATAAAGGCTTAGTCTGTCACTCACCCTCAAAAGATTGGAAGTGGAGACAATAAATCCAGGTCTGAAATCTGACTAACGCACTCTGACTGCAATAAATAAACCGGAGGGGAGGATAGGAGGTGACACCTATGAAATTGAGTGGATTTCCGTCGATGTGAACTTACTTTTGCAGAGGGGGACTCTTTTATTTAACATCTTTTTTTGAATTGTTGGAAATATCATATCAGTGTTCCAGATAGAGTTTTATAACCCACAGGGAGCTACGATAAATATTTCCCACATCTCTTCCTTGTCAGTGCTTCAGTTACTGTCTGGAGTGCTGAGAATTGTTGAAAATCTCACTTAATACTGAGGCCCAGTCTGCTTTCTCAGATGGACATAAAAGTTCCCATGGCACCATTTTGAAGAAGAGCAGGGTAGTTATCCTCAGTGTCCTGGCCAATACTTCTCCCTCAACAAACATCACTGACACTGGTCATTATTTCACTGCTGTTTATAGGGCCTTGCTGTATGCAAATTTGTAACCCCATCACAACAAAGTTTACATTTCAGAAATAATTGGGATGTCCTGAGGTTGTGAAAGCACTTTCTTTAAGGCTGACTTCACTGCTCACCAACTATATGGTTTTGCCACTTGGACAAGTTAACTTTTTTTGGGCAGTGTCTCCCAATTATAATCCCTAATTGCTGTACTGCAGAATGCCTCCTTATTTGCATTCTACAGATCTGTTTTGGTTTATCAGTACTGAATATGCAGGTAGTCTGGCGTTTGACTGCCTTCCTCTTCCCCCACTTCCCATAAAAACAGTTTATATCTCCCCAACGTGACATAAATATCCCTCAGTCCCTCCAGGAAACACATCTAATTATATTAAAGGCTTGCAATAAGGCACATCACACTTTAAATGTGCCCTTTGCACCAAAAAAAACTTATGATTTATTTAAGCTTCTCAGGAACCAATCAAATGAAAACACTTCATTCCTATCCATTAATCTTGATTGCCTCATGAAATAAGCTTAAAAGAAACTTTTACTGCTAACTATTTACATTGTCTCCCAGTCCATTGCTCTCAAATCCCCAACTCACTGTCTGGAATAGTTCTGGAGATCCATTGCTATTTATCATTCTCCACAGCCCCAACCCTACACCTGCAGACAGGCTGCGTCTCGCTAAATGCTTTCATAGTATTTAAAAATAAAAGCCTGCCCATAGTCAGCATAAAACAGGTTAAGAATTTTCAAGCGAAGCAGATAATCTCGCAGCCTTTCCTCCTTGACTTTTTTTTTTGCATCATTTATCATGGTTCACCACTTCATCCTTTTCTGTCACCTCCCCGTGTTCATCTCGACTGTGATCCACCTCTGCATCTCCACTAATGATTGCTCCCTTTGTCTCTGCACAGTCACCCCTATAGTATCCAAGATCTCGTCTTTGTCTCTTCCTTGGCCATGTTTACACGTTGCCTCAGGGCAGCAGCATCTGAAGTCATATGGTCAGTTTCAATATATGTTATATATCAATATTGCCTGACAGCTGGTCTTCAACTCAAATTTGCCTGCCTCTGTCATTAGCTCAACTCACTGTTGCTGAAACCCTTATTTGGCTTTTCCTAGTGCTTGGATGAGATGTTCAACTGAGCCCCCATGGCACTATTTCACAGAATTACAGAATTGTTACAGTGCAGAAGGAGGCCATTCAGCCCATCGTGTCTGCACTGGCTTTCCGAAAGAGTAATTCACTCAGTTCCATACCCCTGCCTTCTCTTCGTAACCCTGCACATTCTTCCTTTTCATATAACAGTTTAATTCCCTTTTGAATGCTTCAATTGAACCTAGCCCACCACACTCTCAGGCAGCACATTCCAGACCCTAACCATTCTGCGTGAAAAGGTTTTTGCTCATGTCACTTTTGCTTCTCATACCAAATACTTTAAATCTGTGCCCTCTCGTTCTCAATCCTTTCGTGAGTGGGAACAGTTTCTCTATCTGCTCTGTCCAGACCCCTCATGATTTTGAATACCTCTATTAAATCACCTCTCGGCCTTCTCTTCTCCAAGGAAAACAGTCCTAACTTCAATCTATCTTCATAACTGAAATTCCTCATCCCTGGACCCATTCTTGTGAATCTTTTCTGTACTTTCTCCAATGCCCTCACGTCTTTCCTAAAGTGCGGTGCCCAGAACTGGACGCAATACCCCAGCTAAGTCTGAACTGGTGTCTTATACAAGTTCAACATAACTTCCTTGCTCTTGTACTCTATGCTTCTCTTGATAAAGCTCAGGACACTGTATGCTTTATTGACCGCACTCTCAACCTGTCCTGCCATCTTCAATGACTTATTTCAAGGAAGAGCAGTGGTGTTCTACCTGGTGCACCAGGGCAACATTTATGCCTTAATCAATATCACTGAAGAACAGATTATCCGATCATTATCACATTGCTGTTTTTGGGAGTTTGCTGTGTGCAAATTGGCTGCTGCGTTTCCTACTTTACAACAGTGACTACACTTGATGTATTTAATTGGCCATAAAGTGCTTGTCTTTTTTTCTTTGCCAGTGTCCTGAGCTGATCTATATACTGCAACACAACCAAAGCACTATTGCCCATGTCTGCCCTGTACTGAACCTACTTCAACGTCTCTCTTGTCGTCTTCAATCTCCATTTCCAATGTATGAAAATCTCATTTTGCAAATCCTTCCATCGCTTCATCCTAACCTGCCAAATTATTTTTAACCCCGTGTCTTAGTCAGTGTACTCCCTGTTCTGACCTGCTGTGCATCTGTCCCTCTGCTCCACAGTTGGTGGCAGAGCCGTCAGCTGCATTGATCCCTCCCTTTGGGACACTCTCAGAAAACCTTGCTGTTCCTCTGTTTCCCCCAAACTTAACGGTGTCCTCAAACCTGCCATTTTCTATCCGTGCTTTCAGTCCTCTCCCCGAACACTCCTACAACTGCTCGCCATCCATTTCCCCTTTGTCAGGGACTGAGGATGTTCCCTACATTAAAGGAGACAGTAAGATGTTGTGAATGACGTTCCAAATTATGCGGCAATTCGTTCGAATCGGTCCTGCAATTTAAGGTGCTGCCAGAGGGTTGTAAACATCACTGCAGTCACATTTTGTAAGAAACGTGATGCTGTAGTCTGGTTAGGAGTGAAAGGAGGTTTGTCTGGTCACGTAGAGTTCCTATGGCAACAAAATAAATTGGTTAAAGCCATCACAGTGTATAAGTGAACAGAAATGGGACCTTTTGTGTCTTTTCCTGTGCCAAATGACAACTACCCACTGCTTAGTATTTCCTGTCATTTTTCTCATCAATATTTTTTTTTACTGCGGTATGCTGCTTAAAAAGAAAATGATGAATAAATCATGCTAGTTAACAACTTGGGTTCCATGGCAACCTGTGATCAAAGTTGTTGGAAGTTGCTGTTGCATGAGTGTCTCACAACCCGTTTATATTTCAGAGCTGCTGGCACTGCAACTGGCTTCACCATCTTGTGGGGCTGCGTTGCTCTGAATTCAGCTCGTTTACACTGCATACTGCATTCAGAGCAACTTCGCACTCCCCAGACTTGCACAGATTTCAAAAGTCCTGGACAAGATTTTACAAAATTGGACATCTACCTGACCTTCCCATTATGTTGCTGCACAGTCCACGTGGGCCCTGGCTGACAGCTGGGTCCAAATGGATGCAATTAGATAAATTCATAGAATGATACTGCAGAAAAGGAGGCTGTTCAGGCCATCATAGGTAGAGCTATCAAATTAGTTCCACTCCCCTGCTCTTTCCCCTTAGGCAATTTTGTATTCATGCTGCCACTGTCCCTTTAATCCCGTGAACTTTCATTTTGCAGACAAGTCCATTATGTGGTACTTTTATCAAACACCTTTTGAAAGTGCAAATACACAATATTAACCGCACTACCCTTATCAACCCTTTCTGTTACTTCATCAAAGTATTTATGAAGTTAGGCAAACATAATTTATTTTCTGTCATTACCAAGAACTTTGAGTTATCTTTTTGCCAATACCAAATGCAGCCGCAACATCTATTATGGGGGAGGATTAGCTCTCTTCATGTGAGCCCAGTGTAAGCGGTGCTGAGAATATAAACTTGGGAGAGGAAGTAGTTGGTTTGGATGACCTACACGGAAGGGGTTCAGGACCACCTAGCCCTTCCAATTGCTGGGAGTAGAGAGATGGAAAAGAGATACATGGCAGTCAGTCAGGGTACAGCAAAGGCTAGGGGGCTTGGGCCTGGACTTGAAGATGCAGGAGGGCAGTTTTTTGTAAAAACAAGTAGGTCAGCCCACAGAGGGGACAGTATGAGAGTTACGTTTCCTCATTTTTTGAGAGGTCCCACAATTTGAAATTCTCTGCCTGAACCCCTCTACTTTCACCGTCTCTCTCCTTTAAGGTCCTCCTCAAAATCCACCTGTTTGACCCAATTTTGATAGTGTTTCCTAATATTTCCTTCACAAGCTCATTTGTTTTTTTTTCCTTACGTGTCTGAAGAACCTTGGGATGTATTTTCTACCTGAAAGATGCTGTATAACTTGTTGATGATGTGGACCCCTGACTACATTCTTTGACTAGACTCCAAGTTTAAAACTGATTTATAGTTCTCTCACCACTGTCCTAATCCGTTACAGGTTGGCTGTCAAATCTGGAGCCAAGAACTTTTGAGTTCAGCTTGATGCACTTCTCCATTCTCCAGTTCAGTTTATAAATGAACATATCTAATTTTCTTTCCTCCCTAGGTCTGTGTTTAGAGAAGCTGGTAGCAGCAGCATCGCCAAGAAATGTTCTGCAGCCCGATACCGAACAAGAAATAATTACATGTTATGAGAAAGCTGGTGACATAGCTCTGCTTTATTTGCAAGAAACTGAAAGGGTGAGAAGAATCTGCTTGAGTTTTACTGCTAATGTTGGTAGGATCTCACTGTTCTGAATTGTACATAACGATGCTTTTAAATCCTTGTTTTATTCCTCATTGAAATCTCCGGGAAAGGATCCCTTCTAAGTACTGTCCTTCTCTTTGGTTCTTTCTAAAGTTGCAATTTGCTCAAATTAACCATCAGCTTGAAAGTTCTGACTAGTTGCCAATTGGCAATCTGATTTTAATCAAGATCATTCTACTGGCCATCTTGTTAATGTAATGTATCTCAAAAACTCTGCTATTGAACATCTTGATGAATCATCGGGTATTGTCCTAGATATCTGGCACCCTGCACTACTAAACAGGGAATTGTCATGCAACCTCTCACTTAAACATCTCACACACATCTCGCTGCCATTCGTGGAATCTGATGTAGATATCAACAGCTGTTTGCTGACACAATAAAGGAAAAAAAAAGTCATCTGTTCTAAAGCACAGTGGGACATCCAAAGGGTGGAATAACCCAGTGTATACATATTCATATATACACGATTAATCTCTCCTTCCTCCATGCCTACACCTCTCACTTTAAAAGGTGAGAGGCTAGATATTCAAAGGGATTTTGAAATCCTTGTACAGGAATCACAAAGTTAACATGTAGATACAGCAAGCAATTAGGAAGTCAAATGGAATGTTAGTGTTTATTGCAAGGGGGTTACAGTATAAGAGTAAGGAAGACTTGCTGTAATTATATAGGGCTTTGCTGAGACCACACCTGGAGTACTATGTATTTTTTGGTCTCCTTACCTAAGAAAGGATATAGTAGTCTTAGAAGGGGTGCAAAGAAAAGTTCACTAGATGAAAGAGTTCTCCTATGAGAAGAGATTGAGTTGAATGGGCTTGTATTCTCTGGGATTTACAATGAGAGATGCTCTCATTGAAATATAAAATTCTTAGATGGATTTATGGCATAGACAGGGTAGATGCTGAGACGTTGTATCCCATGGCTGGATAGCCTAGAACTAGGGGTGATAGTCTCAGGATAAGGGGTCAGCCACTTTGGACTGAGATGAGCAAGAATTTCTTCACTTATAGAGTGCTTTTGAGTCTTTGGAATTCTCTACCCCGGAGGGGAGTGGATGCTTAGTCGATGAATGTGAAATATTTAGACTCTAAGGGAATCAAGGGATATGGGGAATAGGGTGGGAAAATGGAGTTGATGTAGATGTTGAGCCATGCTCTACTTGAACGGCAGAACAGATTTGAGGGGCTATATCGTCTATTCCTGCTCCTATTTCTTATGTCCTTGCTCTATGCCCTCCAATAAGGCAGTAGTTGAGGTGTAGGTTAAGGTTCGCGCTATTTGAAGAAGGGCATTGAATTTCCCTGGTGCGTTGGTTAGCATTCCACCCTCGAGACCACCAAAAATGGATTAATTCACCTCCCTGCTGTTTGTGGAATCTTAGTGTGCAGTAGTGGGTATTGCACGATCCTATATAACTGTCAGGTCACACTGATTCATGTGAAGCCCTTTAAGACGCTTGCAAGAGAACTGTTGCAATGACATTTAAATGTATATTTTTTCTTTCCAGCCAGTTTAATTGCTGGTTCGGCAGGATACTTCACAGCCACAGCAATATAACAAAAATGGGGAAAAAAGGGTATTAGCTCAAACTAATTTTCAGCTGGACCTGTGGTGAGACTATAAATTACCAAATTAAAAATTTAGGCTAATTAAAAATGCAAAGTACATGTCTCTGGAAAATTTTCTGACTTTGCAAATCCTATTATAATGAAGCAATCACAGGATAGTCCAGCTAATAATTTTTCTAAAACCCTTCTGAAGGCCTGAGGAGCTGAAGCCAATTTCATATTTAAAAGAAGGTTATCGCAGTATTTTAGTTAAATCTAATGGTTATGAACTTGCTTAGAGCAAGTGGTAAATTTAAATTCAAAGATTGTTGAATTAAAGTGTTACTATATTGCTGTTTGGTTTGAGAATTTCTTGAGAAAATTATAGAACTTAACATTCGTGATGTCAGTGAGGTCAAAAATATGATCTTTACAATCTGCGAATCTGTGACTCTAATCCCAGCTGGTCATATTGCCTCTGTGGTTCTGTGTCAATACAATAATGCTGTAGTTATCCTGCAAGTACTGTACCTATCCTGCAAGTACTGTACCTTGTACGGAAGCAGTTCTGGAGCAGGTTTTTCTGGATTAACTATTAAAGTAGACCTTGAGAAATAAATGCAATGCACAGGAAAAATGGGCAGTAATCTTTTTGGAACTTTGGAACAGGGATAGGCTATTCAGCCCTTTGAGCCTGATCTACCATTCAATTAGATCTTGCCTGTATCCATTTACCCACCGCTTTCTGCACTTGAATAGCACTGTATCCAAACTTCCTCTGTACATTTTCCTCTGGCTGCCTGAAGAGGATGCAGCAATGTAGAAAGTAACTTCCCTCCACTAGGTGTCAACCAGGGACAGGCTGTCTCCTCTTGCGCTCCTGCCATGTAACCGTGCTGGTTGCTTTGACACCCGAACAACACAAAATCACGAATTGCGCAGCAGTTGCTGGGAATGTGGTATCAATGACTTAACGTTCATATTATGACCACAAACTTGTTCTTAAAAAATCATTATTGGCAACTTTCCAAAAGCAAAAGCTGCACCTGGTATTCATTAACTGGTAATCTAGTAATCCACAGCAATGTAAGTTGTTAGTAGCAACAGCATCCATCAAACACAGTGCAGACTGAGAGTCTGCTGTGATTATTCTTCAAATACAGAGTCTAGCCATCAGAATGTATTGAGTACTGCTTTGGGATTCTCCTGCGATAGTTTCTTTGATGATGACACTATTTCTGAGGCTCCATAGAGGCCCAGTGTTCCTCCGTGCTGCCGGACAGTGATTAACAATGTACCTAAACGCCCGACAGATAGGTTGAAGATTAAAATTGGTGTCTAGGTGGAGCATGCATCCACCCACATTGCCCCAGCACACTCCTTCGCAGAGGATCCACCCTTGCATCACTTTTGGAAACTGGAGTTTTGCACTTGCAAGTTTGAGTATTTACAGAGAGCTCTGCTTGACGGCCTCTCCGTGCCAGTGGTGTTACTTAATGTTAGAGAGTCATTGTATTTGTGCCAGCCAAAGAAACTTAAGTGGTGAGATTAGAGAAGCTAGGTTGTTTTTTCTGAAAGCAGAGAAGGTTGAGGGAGAATTATATAGAAATATTCAAAATGATGTGGGCTTTTGATAGAGTAAATAAAGAGAAACTTTCCACTGGCTGAAGTGTCAACATCCAGAGGATAGAGGTTTATGCTAATTGGTAAAAGGTGGTTATGGGCGGCGCAGTGGTTAGCACCGCAGCCTCACAGCTCCAGGGACCCGGGTTCGATTCTGGGTACTGCCTGTGTGGAGTTTGCAAGTTCTCCCTGTGTCTGCGTGGGTTTTCGTCGGGTGCTCCGGTTTCCTCCCACATCTAAAAGACTTGCAGGTGATAGGTAAATTGGCTGTTGTAAATTGCCCCTAGTGTAGGTAGGTGGTAGGGAATATGGGATTACTGTAGGGTTAGTATAAATGGGTGGTTGTTGGTCGGCACAGACTCGGTGGGCCGAAGGGCCTGTTTCAGTGCTGTATCTCTAAATAACTAGAGGTGAGGTGAGAAATTTCTTTACACAGTGAGTTATGATCTGGAATGCATTGCCTGAAAGGATGGTGGAAGCAGGTTCAGTCGTAACTTTCAAAAGGGATTTGGATATATATTTGAAAAGTTAAAATTTAGAGAATAAGACTAATTGGATAGCTCTTTCAAAGAGCTGACAAAGGCACGATGGGCTAAATGGCCACCTCCCATGATGTAAGATTCTAAATAGTCCCATTGATTGCCTTGGTCACAAATTCAAATTTAAAAAGTTAGGTTTACACTCGTTGCAGTTATACCACAACCAGTTCGATACAACACAGCTGGGGACATCTCCTCCAGACGGTGTAATATGCAATCTGACGAACCCATTATGAGTTTTTTTTGCTCCAGTTACATTACAGGGCAAATTCAAGTGTCAATACTGGCACCATTCTGAACCCACAGCTGCTCAGGAGCTTCCTTTGTTTTCCGGGTGGTTTGAGTTTCCAGAGGTGGCATGTAATAGGAACAGAGTATTAAAGAGAAATTGGGACATGTAACATGAACAGGTTAAGATTAGAGCAAAATGAGAAACGCAAGATAAGGGCAGATGCGAATGAAAAGAAAGGTTAAAAATATTTTTGAAATGAGGGCATTCCCTTTTTTTTCCTTGGCACTGTCCCTATTAGGTAAATCATGTTGCTGTTGAAAGTAAAGGTGTTAGTTATTATTTAAGAAGGGAGCAAGAGAGAAAACTGAACTAAAGACCTGTTTGACATCAGTAGTAGGGAAAATGTTGGCACCTGTTATAAAGGATGAGATAACTGGACACTTGGAAAATAATGATATGATTGGGCAGGGTCAACCTGGATTTGTGAAAGGGAAATCATGTTTGACAAACCTTTTGGAATATTTGGAGGATGTTACTTGTAGCATAGATAAAGGAGAACCAGTGGATATGGTGTATTTAGATTTTTAGAAGGCTTTTGATAAGGTCCCACACAGGAGGTTAGTGAACAAAATTAGAGCACATGGGGTTGGGGTAATATACTGTAATGATTGAAAATTGGTTAACAGACACGAAGCAGAGAGTAGGAATAAATGGGTCATTCTCAGGATGTCAGGCTGTTACGAGTGGGGTACTGCAAGGATCAGTGCTTGGGCCACAGCTGTTTACTGTCTACATAAATGATTTGTAATATTTCCAAATTTGTAGATGACACAAAACTAGGAGGGAATGTAAGTTGTGAGGGGGATGCAAGGAGGCTTCAAGGGGATATGAACAGGCTAAGTGAATGGGCAAGAACATGGCAGATGGAATATAATTTGCATAAGTGTGAAGTGATCCACTTTGGTAGAAAAAACAGAAAGGAAGAGTTTTTCTTAAATGGTGAGAGGTTGGGAAGTGTTGATGTCTAAAGAGATCTTGGTGTCCTTGTTCATGAGTCACTAAAAGCTGGTATGCAGGTGCAGCAAGCAATTAAGAAGGCAATGGTATGTTGGCCTTCATTGCAAGGGGATTTGAGTACAGAAGTAAAGATGTATTGCTTCAGTTGTATAAAGCATTGGTGAGACGGTACCTGGAGTATTATGTTCAGTTTTGGTCTCCTTATCTCAGGAAGGATATACTTGCCATTAGAGGGAGTGCAATGGAGGTTCACCAGACTAATTCCCGGGATGGTGGGATTGTCTTATGAGGAAAGATTGCAGAAACTGGGCCTGTATTCTCTAGAGTTTTGAAGAATGAGAGGTGATGTCATTGAAACTTACAAAACTCTACAGGCAGTGACAGGGTGGATGTGGATAGGATGTTTTCTCTGGCTGATGAGTCTAGAGCAAGTGGACACAGTCTCAAAAAGGGGTAGGCCATTTAAGACTGAGATGAGGAGGAATTTGAATCCATGGAATTCTCTACCCCAGAGGGCTGTGGAAGCTCAATCATTAAACATGTTCAAGACAGAAATTGATAAGTTTCTGGATACTAAAGACATCAAGGGATATGGGGAAAATGGTGTAGAGGTAGATTATCAGCCATGATCTGATGGAATGGCAGAGCATGCTTGACTGGCCGAATGGCCTCCTACTGCTCCTATTTCCTATGATCCTGTGCTGGGCAATGGAACACTTTTCACTTTAAGAGCTTTTACATTGTGGAGTACAGTAAAAGGCAGATGAATGGGTCTCACTGTGTTAGCTGCACTCCACAGCATAAATGCCACAGCATTTGGGGAACCAAATGTCCACAAACATGCTGTTGGGTAAAGGCAGCCTGTTCCAGTGAAGTGAAATTGGGAAGCTGGTGGGGTTTGTACTCTGGGTCTCTGTATATTGTGCAACGGAGCCTAGCAGCACTACAGAAAGCAGTTCCTGAAGTGGAATCTAGAAGGCAAGAATGACAAAAACAGAACCTTAAAAACTATTCCATGTATGAGAGAGAGAGAGACTGTTCCTGAACCCTCAAGTGTGCTGACCTGCCTCTAAAGTCATGACATTCAATGACAAATCACCCCCTGATGTGGAAGCTCCGGGAACCTGTATATTCCTCCCTACGGTGCATAATGATTGAATACTGCCATCAGGCTGTTAATCGCTCCGTGATTGGCAGCCCTGCCTCCAGCTGCCTTGGCCCTAAACCTCTCCAGGTCTCTACCCCTCTCTCCTCCTTTAAGAGGCTCCTTAAAACTTACCTCTTTGACCAAGCTTTGGTCATCTCTCCTAATATCACCATTTATGTCAAAATTATTATTGCGAACGCTTGTTAAGTACCTTGGGCCATTTAATTAGGTTAAAGGTGCTACATAAATTCAAGTTATTATTGTTGAGCTCGTAGAGTGTTCCCTGAATACTGATCCAGCAAGCAAATAGTAAACAAAACAATGCTGGAAGCACTCAGCCAATCAGGCATCACCTGGGAAAGAACAGAGAAGTTGGCTTTTTGAGTGTAGACCTTTTCATGATGCTACAAGATATTACAGATGAGCAGCATTTAAAGAGGAATAAAACAAACGTGAGGAAAGAAATAGATGTGGAAAGAACTGCAATGACTTGCAATGTGCTTTTCGGGTGAGACGTTAAACCTAGCTTCTGTCTCCCCTCGGGTGGATTTAACAGATCTCATGGATCTGGTTTAGATTCGAGCAGTTTCCTGGTCAATATTTATCCTTCGACCAACATCAGTAAAACAGATCTTCTGGTCTCGTTGCTGTTTGTGGAGTCTTACTGTGTGCAAATTGGCTGTATTTTTTCCCACACTTCAAAAGTAGCTCATAGGATGTCCCAAAGCTTTACAGCCAGAGGTCATGAAATGCACTATATAAATGCTAGTCTTTCTTTGCTACCAATAAGCTGTTTACTTTATTGAGGATCATCAGTAAAATTAATCAATCTCATCGCTCAGCTTCAGGATCAGATTGTTTTTTGGACCCTTAAGGCACTCTCCCACTACAAAAAGCACTGCGGACATAGTGGCAGCAGCTGAGTTACAGAAACACCGTTTAACTAGCCAATGCTGGTATTGGTCATTATCTCATTGCTATTTGTGGGATTTTGCTGTGTGCAAATTACAGCCTTGGTTCAAACATCAAGGCAGCATTTGACCGAGTATGGCATCAAGGAGCCCTAGCAAAACTGAGGTCAATGGGAATCGGGGAAAACCCTCCGCTGGCTGGAGTAATACCTACCGCAAAGGAAGATGGTTGTGGTTGTTGGAGGTCAATCATCTGAGCTCCAGGACATCACTGCAGGAGTTCCTCAGGGTAGTGTCCTAGGCCCAACCATCTTCACCTGCTTCATCAATGACCTTCCTTCAATCATAAGGTCAGAAGTGGGGATGTTCGCGGATGATTGCACAATGTTCAGCACCATTCGTGACTCCTCAGATACTGAAGCAGTCCGTGTAGAAATGCAGCAAGAACTGGACAATGTACAGGCTTGGGCTGATAAGTAGTAGGTAACATTTGCGCCACACAAGTGCCAGGCAATGACCATCTCCAACAAGAGAGAATTTAACCATCTCCCCATGACATTCAACAGCACTACCATCGCTGAATCCCCCACTATTAACATCCTAGGGGTTACCATTGACCAGAAACTGAACTGGAGTAGCCATATAAATACCGTGGCTACAAGAACAGGTCAGAGGCTAGGAATCCTGAGGCGAGTAACTCACCACCTGACTCCCCAAAGCCTGTCCAAAATCTTCAAGGCACAAGTTAGGAGTGTGATGGAATACTCTCCACTTGCCTGGATGGGTGCAGCTCCAACAACACTCAAGAAGCTCGACATCATCCAGGACAAAGCAGCCAGCTTGATTGGCACCCCATCTACAAACATTCACTCCCTCCACCACCGACGCACAGTGGCAGCAGTGTGTACCATCTACAAGATGCACTGCAGCAATGCACCAAGGCTCCTTAGACAGCACCTTCCAAACCCACGACCTCTACCAACTAGAAAGACAAGGGCAGCAAATACATGGGAACACCACCACCTGCAAGTTCCCCTCCAAGTCACACACCATCCTGACTTGGAACTATATCGCTGTTCCTTCACTGTCGCTGGGTCAAAATCCTGGAACTCCCTTCCTAACAGCACTGTGGGTATACTTACCCCAAATGGACTGCAGCGGTTCAAGAAGGCAGCTCACAACCACCTTCTCAAGGGCAATTAGGGATGGGCAATAAATGCTGGCCTGGCCAGCGTCGCCCACATCCCATGAATGAATAAAAAAAAACATGGACAAAAGAGCAGAACTTGAGGTGAGGTGAGAGTGACTGCCCTGACATCAAGGAGCACTAGCAAAACTGGAGTCAATGGGAATCTGGGGGAAACCTCTCTGCTGTTTGGAGTCATACCTAGCACAAAGGAAGATGGTTGTTGGTCAATCATCTCAGCTCCAGGACGTTATTGCAGGAGTTCCTCAGGGTAGTGTCCTAGGCCCAACCATCTTTAGCTGCCTCATCCTTCAATCATAAGGCCAGAAGTGGGAATGTTCGCGATGATTGCACAATGTTCAGCACCATTCGCGACTCCTCAGATACTGAAGCAGTCTGTGTAGAAATGCAGCAAGACCTGGGCAAAATCCAGGCTTGGGCTGATAAGTGGCAAGTAACATTGGCGCCACGCAAGTGCCAGGCAATGACCATCTCCAACAAGAGAAAATCTGACCATCTCCCCTTGACATTCAATGGCATTACCATCGCTGAATCCCCCACTATCAACATCCTAGGGGTTACCATTGACCAGAAGCTGAACCGGAGTAGCCATATAAATACTGTGGCTACAAGAGCAGGTCAGAGGCTAGGAATCCTGCTGCAAGTAACTCAGCTCCTGACTCCCCAAAGCCTGTCCACCATCTACAAGGCACAAATACGGAGTGTGATGGAATGCTCTCCACTTGCATAGATGGGTGCAGCTCCAACAACACTCAAGAAGCTCAGCACCATCCAGGACAAAGCAGCCCGCTTGATTGGCACCACATCCACAAACATTTATTTCCCTCCACCACCGACGAACAGTGGCAGCAGTGTGTACCATCTACAAGATGCACTGCAGCAACGCACCATGGCTCCTTCGACAGCACCTTCCAAACCCGTGACTTCTACCACTTAGAAGGACAAGGACAGCAGTTGCATGGGAACACCACCACCTGCAGGTTCCCCTCCAAGCCACACACCATCCTGACTTGGAACTATATCGCTGTTCCTTCACAGTTTCTGGGTCCCTTCCTAACAGCACTTTTGGTGTACTAACCCTACATGAACTGCAGCGGTTCAGGAAGGCAGCTCACCACCACCTTCTCAAGGGCGATTGGGGATGGGCAATAAATGCTGGCCTAGCCAGCGACGCCCACATCCCATGAACAAATTTTAAAAAAATTGCTGCCACGATTCCTACATGACTACTCTTTATAAGTACTTCATTGACTATGTAGAGCTTTGGGACGTTCTGAGGTTGTGAAAGATGCTATTTCGATGGGTGTGTATTTCAAAAAAATCCTTTCTGCCTCAGGAGGGGCATCAGGGAGAGTCAGCTGAGTTTCCTGCCAGCACTGTAGCTTATCAATAATTAATCTCTCCTACCTAACATTGCAACAAGTAGTCCCTATCCCTTCCACATGTGCACTCTTACATCCCTGTGGTTAGATGTGAGGGTGTAGAGGATCCCATAGATGATGATCATCGTCCATCTCAAAAAAAAACCCTTGATCCCTCTGTCCTTGCAAATCACCATCCATCTCCAACCTCTCCTCTCCAAAGACCTTGTCTCCCAAATTCATGCCCATCTTTCCCGGAACTCCACGTTTGAATCTTTCCAATCAGGTTTCTGTCCTGTCAAATTACCGAAACAGATCTCATCAAAGTCACAAATGACATCCTTTGTGACTATGACAAAGGTAAACTATCCCTCTTCGTCCTTTGCAACCTACCTGCTACTTTTTCCACAGTTAACCACATCATCCTCCTCGAACGCCTCTTCACCATCATCCAGTTTGGTGGGACCGCACTTTCCAGGTTCCAGTCTTATCCAGAGAACGTAGCCAGAGAATGACTTGAAATGGCTTCTCTTCCTGCTCACACACAGTTACCTCTGGAGTCTCCCAAGGAACTATCCTTGGCTCCCTCTTTTTCTCTTTTACATGTTTCCCCTCGGTGATATCATCCCAAAATACGGTATCGGTTTCCACATGTACGTTAACAACCCTCAGCTTTATCTCACTGCCATCTCTCTCGACATGTCCATTGTCTGTAAATTGTCAGACTGCTTGTCTGATATTCATACTGGATCAGCAGAAATTTCCTCCAATTAAATATTGGGAAGACCGACTTAGGTCCTAAATACAGACCCCTTTCCCTAGCCACCGACTCCCTCTGTCTGGCAACTGGCTGAACCAGACTGTTCACAGCTGTAGTGTCAGATCTGATTTTGAGATGAACTTCTGCCCATATATCTACGCCATTACTTAGACTTCCTATTTCCACCTCCATAACATTGTCTGACTCTGCCCAGCTCATTTGCTGCTGAAACCCTCAACCATTTCTCCGTTTCCTTAAGACATGACTTTTCCAACGGACTCCTGGTGGCCTTCCGCATTCTGCCCTCCTTTAACTTGAGGTCATCTAAAACTCTGCTGTCTTTGCCCTTACTCTCACCAAGTCCTGTTTACCCATCACGCCTGTCCTTGCTGACCTGTACTGCCTCCTGATTAAGCAGTGCCTCAATTTTAAAATTCTCATCCTTGTTTTCAAATCTGTCCATTGCTTCCCCCCTCCCTATCTCTAATCTCCTACAGCCTCACAATCCTCTAAGATATCTGCGCTCCTCTATCTGCTCCTCCTGCACGCCTCTTGCGTGTCCCCAATTTTAATCATTCCACAATTGGTGGCTGTGCCTTCAACTGCCAAGGCCCTAAGCTCTGGAATACCCTCTCTAAAGCTCTCCAACTCTCTACCTCTCATTCCTCCTTTAAGACGCACTTTAAAACCTACCTCTTTGCTGACACTTTTGTTCATCTGTCCTAATATCTCCTTGTGGCAAATCTTACTTTATAACTCTCCTGTGAAATATCTTGGGATGTTTTACATTAAAGGTGGTATATAATCTGTTACAGGTTGTAGTTGTGAGAACAAATTCAACCAGATGTAGAATGTTGGTGATTGATGGGGATTAGTTGGGTACTACTCGAGGAAGTAGTGAAGGGCCCGCAGGGAAGGAATGGAAATATTGAAGGACTATACGTGGGTAATGAAAAGGAGATGGTGGTGGGCAGAAAACCAAGAGTGTCAGATGAAGGTAGGACTTCAGTAGGTAGATTGGACAGGCTGGGAAAGGGAAAAGTCAAAGGGAAATTGGGTCAGTAGCACAGGAGAATACTTTTTTTCTTATTCGATCATGGGATGTGGGCATCGCTGGCTAGGCCAACATTTATTGCCCATCTCTAATGGCCCTTGAGAATGTGGTGGTGAGCTGCCTGAAGACTGAATCAATGCCTGTACTGCGGCAGTCCTTACTGTTTATCTTGGGGAGTAGGTAGGAGCAAGCTAAGTATGATTAGAGAGCTGTGAGATTAGAGTCCATTGGTGGGGGGGGGGGGGGGGATCTTCAAAGGAGATGAGGTTAGTAACAATCTGGAAAATAATAGCTTAGCCTCAACAGTGTAGTTGTGATCCAGAGGGAAACAGGTAATGATGCCCAGCCTCCCAGCGATAATGGTCCTTCTGCGATAGAACAACTGTGCCCTCTTTTATCAATGGGTTTAATAATGATGTCTGGGTTAGACCAGGGAGAACAAAGGACATCATATTCCGAGGGAGATTGAATGAGTGAGGGAAGTGGAAAAACTGACATAGTTGATAGCATGCTGACATTTCACGAGTAAAGGATTCAGACTATTTACAATTAAGGCTACATCTTAGCAGAATAATACGTTGTGCATTACGAGCTATAATGCTGTTTTGCTACTACAGCATATCCTTTGACTCATGAGCAGCAGCATAGGAGATCAGCTGGTTTGCATTAATAATTGTGCAATTATGCACTATTATTGAGTCATCCCATTTTCAGGATGATGGAGTAGAGTTTGTTCAATTGATGGTGACAATGTACTTTCATACCTCTATAAAACATAATGCGAGAGCTATTTTTCAGACACTGATATTTCTCACTGCTTAATTGTCCATTAGCCAGTAACATTAACATCAGATATAGCTTTGGCTGATGTCAGCAGCTGACCTCATTTGAAGTGCTGCTGTCAGTATAAAACAGACAAAGAGCAGATCCCTAACTAAACTAGTGCAGGGGTGTCGAAACTACAGCCCACGAGTCGTCTGCAGCCTCTGAAACCCAAGCAACGTACTTCTGTTCATTCGCTGATTCGTCCTGTTGAAATTTTGTGGGCATGGAGATTTTGGAAAGGGTTGTTATTAGTGCTTGGTGGATGAATCCTAATTCACATCTGTTCGTTATCATCAGTAGTTTGAGATAATTGCAAGTTAAAGCTGAATGTTCATTTGATCTTTATATCTGTCCCATGGAGACAGAAAACCAGGGCTAGTTTGCTCAGTGTAACCATTGGTGTAATACTGGGCCATGGTTTGATCGCTGGTACATTGTGAGTTAGGCAATATATTTCCAAGTCAGGATGGTGTGTGGCTTGGAGGGAAACTTGCAGGTAATGGTGTTCTTATGCTTCTGCTGCCTTTCTAGCAGGTAGAGATCACAGGTTTGGGAGGTGCTGTCAAAGGAGCCTTGGCGACGTGATACATAGTGCGGTGATGATAGAGGGAGTGAATGTTTCATGTGGTGGATGGGCTGCTTTGTCCTGGATGGTGCTGAGCTTCTTGAGTGTTGTTGGAGCTGCACTCATTCAGGCAAGTGAAGAGTATTTCATCACACTGCTGACTTGCGCCTTGTAGGTGGTGGACAGGCTTTGGAGAGTCAGGAGGTGAGTTACTCAAAGCAGAATTCCCAGCTTCTGGCCTGCTCTTGTAGCCACAGTATTTATGTGGCTGGCCCAGTTAAGTTTCTGGTAATTGGTGACCCCCATGATGTTGATGGGGGATTCAGTGCTGGTAATGCCATTAAATGTCAAGGGGAGATGGTTGGATTCTCTCTTGTTGGAGATGGTCATTGTCTGGCACTTGTGTGGCACAAATGTTACTTGCTACTTATCAGCCCAAGCCTGAATGTTGTCCAGGTCTTGCTGCGATGTGGATGTTTTGAAGTTGGTGAGGGCAGGCTAAGTTTGATGGATTGTGGTGGATTAACAAAAACAGGTGTTTGCCTGCGTTTCCAATGAGAAGGTAGAGTCCCCTCAATATGAGGCATTTCCCTAGAGATATATACAAAATCAAAATTGTAAAGAAGGATAAGCCAAAGACAAGGCATGCTATTTTGAAGGGGTAGCCACGAGCAGTGTATTATCTAAAACGGTGATTTTCTATTGCTATAGGAAAGAGTTACTTGTATTCCCCAATCCTGTTGATATTTAGTTTTTAAAAAGTAACTAGCTTTGGTCAAAGTGCAAATGTCAGGCAGTCAGGATTCATTAAATGGTGCCCTGGAACTGAACCAATGCATAATCATGCTCGCTAGGGTTGGAGAACAGTGCTGATTTGCTAAAGGGAAGAGATGTGAAGCATAGCACAGCACAGAGGTTATCCATCCAGTATTAGGATTTCACAGAGAATTATTCATGGATCTAAGAATTATGTTACCATATGGTACCTTTCCGTAATATTCCAATCAGAACACTGTCTCCCTGGAGTTTAAGCTCAGCTGGCAGAGTTACGTAATGGAAAGTTCCATCGTTTCATTTATATACTTTAATGTCTACTTTCTAGTGCTCTGTTTTAGAACAGATTTTTCTTAAGTCATTCATTGTCCTTGTATGAATTTTTATTTAACCCTAAATTACCCTGACTAAAGCTGGAGAGTTTATTTTCTTAATTCTTCCTTTCTCTTTCTCCCCACTTCTCCTCCCCGAAGGCGCACATATCACCAGGCAGGTTAATAAGACCTTTTTTTTAAAAAAAAAAGCAATCAATGAACTGTGGTTAACTTCAAGAGGCATAGAATTGTAAAGCAGTTATGTTAACCTTGGTTAGACCACACTTGGCATACTGTGAACAGTTCTGGTTTTCATATTGCAAAAAGGATATAGAGGCACTGGAGAAATTTTTTTTTTACAACGATGATACCAGAGCTGAGGTTATTCCTTTCAACAAAAATTGAACAGTCTGGGATTCTTTACAGAAGAGAAAGCTAACCCGTGACCTGATAGTGGCCTTTAAGATTATGAAGTGTTTGGTACAGTAGACGTAGAGATGTTTCCACATATGTGGGGAGACTAGCACTAGATGCCATAAATATAAGATGGGCACTAATAAATCCAATAGGGACTCCAGGGGAAATCATTTACTCAGTGGTTAGAATGTGGAACTCGCCAGCACTTGGAACACTTCAGGTGAATAGCATAGATATATTTAAGGGCAAGCTAAATAAACACGCAAGAGAGAAAGGAATAGAAGATTATGCTGATATGGTTAGGTGGAGTGGAGTGGGTGGAGACTTGCATGGAACATAAACACTGGCCTGGAGCAGTCCCTGTGGAGATGAAGTCCCATCTACACACTGAGGACACCTTCCATCGTGTTGTGTGGCACTACCACCATTCCAAATGGGATAGATTCAGAACAGATCTAGTGGCTGAAAACTGAGCATCATGAGGCACTGTTGACCATCAGCAGCAGAATTGTATTCAACCACAATTTGTAAACTCATGGCCCAGCATATGACTCGCTCTGGGTCAAAACCTGAAACTCCCTCATAACAGCACTTCAGATATACCTGCACCAGATGGACTGCAGCGGTTCAAAAAGGTGGCTCACCACCACTTTCGCATTGAATGGTTACAGCACAGAAGGAGGCCATTTGGCCCATTGTGTCCATGCCAGCTCTCTGCAAGAGCAGCTCACCTAACTCCACTCCCCTGCCTTTTCCCCATAGCCCTGCAAATTTTTTTCTCTTCTGATAATTATCCAGTTCTCTTTTGAAGGCCTCGATTGAATTTGCCTCCACCACACTCTCAGGCAGTACATTCCAGATCTTAACCACTCGCTGCGTAAAAAACGTTTTTCTTCATGTCTCCATTGCTTCTTTTGCCAATCACCTTAAATTGGTGGCCTTTAAGATTATGAAGTGTTTGGTACAGTAGACGTAGAGATGTTTCCACATATGTGGGGAGACTAGCACTAGATGCCATAAATATAAGATGGGCACTAATAAATCCAATAGGTTCTGAATCCTTTGGCCAATGGGAACAGCTTCTCCCTATCTACTCTATCCAGACCCCTCATGATTTTGACACCTCTCAGATCTCCTCTTAATCTTTTCTTCTCCAAAATTGCCCAGGTATGTCCTGTCCACAAAAGGCAAGACAAATCCAATCTGGTCAATTACTGCCCCATCAGTCTATTCTGAATCATCAGGATAGTTATGGAAGGTATCATCAACATTTACATAGCAATAGCATGCTCACAGGTGCTCAGTTTGGGTTCTGCCAGGGCCACTCAGTTCCTGACCTCATTACAGCCTTGGTCCAAACATGGACAAAAGAGCTGAACTCGAGGGGTGAGAGTGGCTGCCCTTAACATGAAGGCAGCATTTGCGGGAGTGTGGTATCAAGGAGCCCTAGCAAAAGTGAATCATCAACAGCCACAATAACTACTTATGTTTATATAGTGATTTGAACGTAATACAACATCCTAAGGCTGAGGAGTTATAAAACATAATAAGACATTTAGGCACATAAGGAGATATTGGGGCTGATAACCAAAAACTTGATCAAAGAGGTAGGTTTTAACAAGCATCTTAAAGGAGAAACGCTGGGTAGAGAGGCAGAGAGGTTGAGGGAGGGAATTCCAGAGCTTGGGGTCGAGGCAGCTGAAGGCATGGCACCAGTGGTGGAGTTATTAAAATTGGCGATGCTCAAGAAGCCGGAAGTAGAGGGGCGTAGATACCTTGGAGTGTTGTAGGGCTGGAGAAGATTGCAGAGATAGGGAGGGATGAGGCCATGGAAAGATTTGGAAACAAGGTGTGACTTAAGTGGGAGGCAGTGTCGGTCAGCGAGCACTGGGATGATGGATGAACAGAACTTGGTGTAAGTAAGAACACAGGCAGCAGAGATTTATATCACCTCAAGTTTACAGATGCAAGAATCTGGGAGGCCAGCCAGGAGTGTGTTAGAATAGTCAAGTCTGGAGGTAACAAAGGCATGAATGAGGTTTCAGCAGCAGAAGAGCTGAGGCAGGGGCAGAGTTGGGTGATGTTATGGAGTTGGGAGTATGCAATCTCAGTGATGGCGTGGATAGGTGGAAGCTCACCGTGAGGTCAAGTGTGACACCAAAGTTGTGAACAGTTTAGTTCAGCACTGATGCAAGGGAAAGCGATGGAATTGTGGCTATGGAACAGAGTTTGAGGCAGGGGCTTCAGCCTTTCCAGTTTTTAATTGGAAGAAATTTCTGCTCATACAATACTGGATGTCAGATAAGCAGTCTGACAATTTTGAGACAGTGGAGATATCGAAAAAGGTGTTGGTGAGGTAAATCTGGGTGTCGTCGGCGTATATGTGGAAACTGATTGGAGGGGGCCATGGATCGATCCTTGGGGTGGTGGGGGGGGGGGGGACACCAGAGGTAACGGTGCGGGAATAGGAAGAGAAGCCATTGATGTTGATTCTCTGGCTACAATTAGATAGTTGAGAATTGAACCAGGTGCAGTCCCACCCAGATGGACAACAGTGGAGAGGTGTTCGAGGAGGATGGTGTAATGAACTGTGTCAAAGGCTGCAGACAGGTCAAGAAAGGCTTGGAGGGATCGTTTGTTTTTGTCACAGTCACATAAGATGTCATTTGTGATTGATAAGAGCAGTTTCAGTACTGTACCAGAGGCGGAAACCTTATTGGAGGGATGGAAAGATGGGCACGAATTTGCAGAAGTGACGACATGTTCAAGGACTTTGAAGAGGAAAAGGAGGTTGTGGATAGGGCGGTAGTTTGCAAGGATGGAATCAATGCGAATCCATGGAAAACTCTCCACTTCTTGGAGTCGTACCTCACACAAAGGAAGATGATTGTGATTGTCCCAGGATATTGCTGCAGGAGTTCCTCGGTAGTGTTCTAGGCCCAACCATCTTCAGCTGTTTCATCCATGATCTTCCCTCCATCATAAGGTCAAAAGTGGGATGTTTGCTGACAATTGCACAGTGCTCAGTTCCATTTGTATCTCCTCAAATAATAAAGCAGTCTATGTCTGCATGTAGCAAGATCTGGATGACATTAAGACTTGGGCTGGTAAATGATAAGTAACATTCTCACCTCCCAAGTGCCAAGCAATGACCATCTCCAACAAGAGAGAGTCTAAGCACCTCCCATTGGCATTCAATGGCATTACCATCATTGAATCCCCCACCATCAACGTCCTGTGGGGTGTCACCATTATCCAGACTAACAACTGGATGAGTCACACAAATATAGGACAAAGCAGCCTGCTTGATCGCTACCCCATCCACCACCTTAACCATTTCACCCCCTCCATCACCAGCAGAGAGTGGTTGCAGTATGTATGATCTACAAGATGCAGCAACTCGTCAAAGCTTCTTCAGAAGCACCTTCTAAACCTGCAGTTTCTACCAGCTAGAAGAACAAGGGTGGTAGGTGCATGGGAACACCAGCACCTGCAAGTTCCCCTCCAAGTTACACTTCTTCCTGTCTTGGAAATAGATTGTTGTTCCTTCATCGTCACTGGGTCAAAATCCTGGAACTCCCTCCCGAACAGCACTGTAGAAAATATAGAAAATGCAAGAATCTATTATTAGGGACATGGTTGCAGGGCACTTAGAAAATCAGAATATGATTAGGAAAGTCAACACTGATTTGTGAAAGGGAAATAGTGTTTGGCAAATCTGTTAGAGTTTTTTGAGGTTGTAACTAGCAGGGTAGATAAGGGAGAACCAGTGGACTTTCAAAAAGCATTCGCTAAGGTGTCACTCAAGTTGTTGTTACGTAAAATTAAAATTCATGGCATTAGGAGTTATATTAATGTAGATTGAGGATTGGTTAATGGACAGATTAGCATAGAATCATAGAATGGTAGTGGCCTTTTGGTTCATCGTGCCCTTGCTGGCTCTCTCAGAGCAACTCCGCTCATCCCATTCCCCTGCCTTTTACCTATAGCCCTGCAAATTTTTCTGTTCAGATAATTAGCCAATGAATTCTTCGTTGAAAGCTACGATTGAATTGGCCTCCACGTTTGAATCTGCCTCCACCACCAAGCCGTGCATTCTAGATTCCAACCACTCGTTGCTTAATATATTTTTTCCTTCTGTTGCCTCTGGTTCTTTTGCCAATCACTTTAAATCAGTGCACTCCGGTTCTCGACACTTCCACCAATGGGAAATGTTTCTTCCTATCTACTCTGTCCAGACCCCTCATGATTTTGAACATCTATCAAATCTCCTCTCAACTTTCTCTAAGGAGAACAGCCCCAGCTTTGCTAATCTATCCACGTAGCTGAAGTCTTTCATCCCCGGAACCATTCTCATAAACCTTTTCTTCACTCTCTCAATGCCTTCTTTGGCCTCCTTATCTCGAGAGACAATGGATACGCGCCTGGAGGTGGTTTGTGAAGCAGCGCCTGGAATGGCTATAAAGGCCAATTCTAGAGTGACAGGCTCTTCCACAGGTGCTGCAGAGAATTTGTTTGTCGGGGCTGTTGCACAGTTGGCTCTCCCCTTGCGCCTCTGTCTTTTTTCCTGCCAACTACTAAGTCTCTTCGACTCGCCACATTTTAGCCCCATCTTTATGGCTGCCCACCAGCTCGGTAGACTGGTGGGACAGAACCTTATTGACCGGGGGCTGCCTGGTTTGAGGCGGGCCGTAGCTGTCCAGTGAGGTGCAATGACCTCTCCCACCGACAAAGGCAACCCGTGGCGCCCAGTTTCTACGCCAATTTATCTGGACTTATAACCTGTAACTGCTGCCTTCCGTGTTGTTTCAGTTGCTGTGAGGCAACTATGGAGTGACCTCTCCATGGCGCATGCCTGGGCAAATTTATGAAGGTTGAGAGTTGCCCAGTCGTCCAAACCCCCCTCTCGGCCTTTCTGGTGGGGTCCAAAGGAGTGCAGGGCACGACGTTTGGCACCAGTATGGCTGCAGGAACTGCCGGAAACATGCCAAAGGTGACACATGACCGCCTACGGGGTTCCGCTCCGGATTATCTGTTAGGGTTTACTCCCTTAGCCTTGGTCTCTCCCGAGACGCCCACAAGGCAGTGGGGTTGCCTTCACATCCTTCCTAAGGTGCAGTGCCTAGAATTGTACACAACAATTCAGCTGAGGCCGATCCAGTGCTTTTATAAAGGTTCATCATAACCTGCTTGCTATTGTAGATTAAACAGATCATTTTCGGGTTGGCAAGCTGTAACTAGCAGGGTACCACAAGGATCAGTGCTTGTGCCTCAGCTATTTACAATTGCTATCAATGACTTAGATGAGGGGACTGAGAGTAATGCATCCACGTTTGCTGGTGATACAAGTTAGGTGGGAAAGTAAGCTGTGAGGAGGGCACAAAGATGCTGTAAAGGGGTATAGATAGGTTAAGTGAGTGGACAAGAACATGGTAGTTAGAATATAAGCAGGGAACTATGAAGGTACCCACTTTGGTAGGAAAAATAGGCAAACGGAATATCTTTTAAATGGTGAGACACTGGGAAATGTTGGTATTCAGAAGGGCCTGGGTGTCCTTGTGCATGAATTACAAAGTTACAGCAAGCAATTAGGAAAGCGAATGGTATGCTACCCTATATTACATAGGGGTTGGAGTATAAGATTAAAGAAATCTTTCTACAATCACCTTGGGTTTGGTGAGACCACACCTAGAGTACTGTATACAGTTTTGATCCCCTTACCTAAGGAAGGATATGCAAGTCTTGGAGGGAGTTCAACGAAGGTTCACTAGACTGATTCCTGGGGTGAGGGGATTGACCCATTAGGAGAGATTGAGGAGACCCAACCTATAATTCCCTGGAGTTTAGAATAATGAGGTGATCTCATTGAAACACATAAAATTCTTAAGGGGCATGACTGGGTAAATGCTAGGGGAATATTTCCCCAGCGTGGGGTATCTAAAACTAGCAGTCACAGACTCAATAAGGGGTTGGTCATTTAGGGCTGAGATGAAATTCCTTCACTCAGGATTCTGCATCTTTGGAATTATCCACTATAAAGAGCTGTGGATGCTCAGTCATTGAGTATATTCAAGATGAAGATCAATAGATATTTGGATACTAAGGGAATCAAGGGATATAGAGCTAGTGCGGGAAGGTGGAGTTACAGTGGATGATCAGCTGCGATCCTATTGAATTGCAGAACAGGCTCAAAGGGCATGCTCCTATTTCTTATGTTATATTCTTTCTTCATCAGAGATCCACAGATGGACTTCCAGCAGTATGTCACTGGATGCTGATCAAGAACCTTGGGCACACTTTCCCCCTTCCGAACCCTCAGTCGGGGCGGGGGAAGGGGGTATTGTTGCATCCCTGCGGCTGCTCTAGCTTTGTTCAGCTGACTCAGCACAGATGGGGGAGCAAACCTGGGACTTCTCTGGTCTGTATGGGTAACCAAACTTTACAAAAGTACTTAAAACAAAGCCACAGCACTCTTTCAAAGAAGAGCTGTGGAGTTCTCCTCTGTGTTCTGACCAACATTTATCCCTCAACCAATGTCACTAAAAGCAAGTTATCTGGTCATTTATCTCATTGCTGTGTGCAAATTCACTGTCACATTTCCCTTTGTCACAACGGTGACTACACTTCACAAAAAAAGTTTTGTGTTGGCTGTTAAATGATTTGGGATTTCCCTGAGTTTAGGCAAAGCATTGTTTAAAACAAGTTGTTTCTTTCCTTTATTTATCTCCCCTCCAAGAAGGTGAAAAATGTCCACTTGGACAGAATGTGCTGATGAGGTGCAATCTGGAGTATAATTTTTTTTTGGAAAAGCAGATGCGGATAATGGAAAGATGCCACTCCGGATGCCAAGTGCCCGAGCAAACATATGTAACAGTCACAGGTTCATGTAACAAAAGACATTGTACCAAATAAGTACAGGGGAGCAAGCTGCTGCCTGGGTTATTACTGCAACTCAGCGTATGGAGCTAATTACAGTGATGTATGGGTGACATTGTCTGGAGCTCCTCACTGCATACCCTGTCTCATTAACAACGCCTTTGAAAAGCCAAGGAGATTGTTAATTTCTTCTCTGTATGTCGAAAGACATATTTCAGGGTTGAAATCATGAAATGATGTGATTTGTTATTTTTTTCCAGCATAATTGTGTTTGGCATAACTGAACTGATTTGCATTCCAAGGTGGCAAAGTTGGGCACCAGTTCAGCTCGAATAGGGAAAAAAAAGGATGTTTCTAAATCCACAGCACAGTTTTCTCTCGTTCGGAGTTGTGCTGCAAAATCCCAACTTGATCATAAAGATTAGTTTAGATTCTACATTGTAATTTACACAAGTACTTCTCCATCAAAAATACACAGTTCTGATCTTTATGTAGAGGCTCTCATTTAGTCATTAAAATAGAATGTTTTTCATGCTTCAAGCAAATAAAAGATGTGGAAATTTGTTTTCTATTTTTCACTCACAGAACGAGTTGCTAACACAAGGAATAGTTGAGAATAGCATAAAAGCATTTAAGGAGAAACTAGATAAGCACATGGAGAAAGGAATAGAAGGATATGCTGAGAAGGGGGAAGGAATCTTGCATGGAACATAAACAATGGCCTAGACCAAATGGCCTGTGAATGTGCTGTAAATTCTATGTAATGTCATATTCCATCTCGGTTCATTTTTTCTACTTTCACCCTTGTTGACAACACTCCAAAGTGAATCAATTATAAAGGAATTGTGACGAAACTTCTTTATCAGAGTGGTTAGAATGTGGAGCTTGCTACCATAGGACGAGTCGTTGAGGCGAATAGCATAGGGGACAGTAGCATAGTGGTAATGCTACTGCACTAGTAATCCAGAGGCATGGACTAATGCTAGGGAGACACAAGTTCAAACCCCACCATGGCAGCTGGAGGAATTTAAATTTAAATATATCTGGAATAAAAAGCTAGTCTCAATAATGATCATGAAACCACCAGATTGTTCGACAAACCCATCTGGTTCACTAATGTTTTTCAGGCAAAGAAATCTGCCGTCCTTACCCAGTCTGTCCTGCATATGACTGCAGACACACGCCAATGTGGTTGACCGTTAACTGCCCTGGCCTGGCAAGCTCGGGGGCGCCACTCAGTTGTAGGTGGCTCACCACCATCTGTTCAAGGACATTTGGGAATGGCAATAAATGCAGGTCTTGCCAGTGACATTCACATTTCAAGAATGACTGTATAAAAAATGTGATGGGGATAGGATTAGAAGTCTATAAATCATTAGTTAGGCCACAACTTGAGTGCGGTGTGCAGTTCTGATCACCTCATTACAGAAAAGTTGTAATTGCACTAGAGAGGATACAGTGGAGATTTACGAGGATGTTACTGGAAAATTGCAGTGTGAGGAAAGATTGGATAGGCTGGGGTTGTTCTCCTTGGAACAGAAGAGGCTGAGGGGAGATTTGATTGAGATGTACAAAATTGTGAGGGGCCTGGATAGAGTGGATGTGAAGGGCCTATTTACCTTAGCAGAGAGGTCAGTGACTAGGGGGCATAGATTTAAAGTTATTTGTCAAAGAATTAGAGGGAAGATGAGGAAAAATTTTTTCACCGAGGGTGGTAGGGGTCTGGAACTCACTGCCTGAAAGGGTGGTAGAGGCAGAAACCCTCAATTCATTTAAAAAGTGACTGAATGTGCATCTGAAGTGCCGTAACCTTCAGGGCTACGGACCAAATGCTGGAAAGTGGGATTAGGCTGGGTGGCTCTTTTTCCGGCCGGCGCAGACATGATGGACCAAGTGACCTCTTGCTGTGCCATAAACTTTCCAGCCCCTCATGGTCATTTCATTGCCTGATATTACCAAAACCTGCCTTTTTCCCTACCCAAACTTTGCCCCCCAACCTTCAGCCCCTTCCCACCATCCCCTAATCCAATTAAATGTGTTTTCCTCACTGCCCCACCCCTCCCGTCCTGAAAATTTTATTCCTCCCCCCTCCCCACCAGGTTCTCGCCTCGGAACTCCGTATGGAGTTCTGAAGTCGCGTGAAGGACCAACGGTGACCTTAAAATCGGTATAATTTAGGCTAATTTGAATATGTAGATGAAGGCCCTGCTGCTTGGTGGTTGGGGGGTGGAGTTGCACTGAGGTCCCCCTGCTGCTGGTAATATGCGGTGGGCCCTTCTCGATATCGCGGGTCGAGGCGGGCTTCTCCCCGCAGAATTTTATGTCCGCCCCGCCGCAACCCACAGCATTGAGGGTCTCGTAATATTCAGCACTAAGTCTCTGGAGTGGGAACTGAACCCATGGATGTCAGACTCCGAGGCAAGAATGTACTATTGAACCAGAGCTGACATGTTGGTGACCTGCCTTCTTGAACTGTAGCAGTGCATGTCACCATCGCCTTCTCGAGGGCAATTAGGGATGGGCAACAAATGCTGGCCTAGCCAGCCATGTCCAGATGCCATGAAACTAAAAATTAAAAAGTGAATCTTTAGTAGGAGCGAGTAAACATCCTTTTTATCCACATTATCAATCTGTTGCACTTTCACAAAAGGTAACAATGTCCTCAATCTGTAAATGGTTTTGGGCTTGGCCTTACTATGTTTTCAAGAAGCCAACGCGTATCCTGCGGTGAAGTCTATGTTGGTTGTCATTTAAAGTACTGCCAGCTATTGCTGTGCTACACACTGGCTTGAAAGGAATGGCTTGGCACTTGCAGTGACTTCAGGTGATGCAATGTTATATAAGGCACTTCTGCCACAAATGCCAAAAGCGTTTGACTTTTTTTTTCTTTCCCCAAAATCATTCAAACCCATTTTCTGTGTTCGTACTTACATTTCTTATCCTTCCCCTCCCAGTCACCTTTGTTCAGGGAGCTTGGTGGCACATTGATCATTGCTTTGGGGCTCTGTTGCCTGTTACATAAATGAGTTTAAAGAGCAAGCAGCCAAACTGGCTCAAATTCCCTGGCACAGCAATTTAACCCTCAGATACCTTGTGGATCTTAGAGACTCTATCACAATTTTCCTGGCCTCTATCCATTTTGTTGATTCTACTATGATCACTGTTGCTCTGAGCTTTCTTCTCTTTTTCTTAAATATGCTGGTTAATATGATCATCTGTACTCTACCTACTCATACGGGTAGAAAGCGGTATTTCCTACAGAGATCGCTGTAACTTCTTCCAGCCCTGCAACTCTCCAAGATCTCTATAACCTGCTTTGATCACTGGGATCCTCCAATTCTGGCCTCTTGCCTGTCCCCGATTTTCGTTGCTTTGCTATTGGCAGTCTTGCCTTCAGCTATTTAGATCCCAAGCTCTGGAAATCCTTCCCTAAACCTGAACACCTCTCTGCCTTTCTCTCCTCCTTTAAGACGCTCCTAAAAACCCGCACTTTGTTATCTGACTTAATATCTCCTTTTATGGCTCAGTGTCAACATTTATCAAACTGCACATTAAGTGCCTTGGGATGTCTTACTATGTGTGAGGCCCTATATCAAGGCAAGTTGTTGTCAAGGTAAAACTCTTGTTAACTGCATCTGGTGCTATTGAGCTGGCTTGCCCTTTTTTTGTTGTTTTTATCTCCTTAAATCTGAACTGAAGCAGTATTTTATCTGAGAAACTATAAAATGAATATTAAAAATTGTCGACCTGTTCTCTTACTTCCATAGCGCTTCTAATGTAAATTTTTGCATCAGTCTAGCACATCTCATTGTGGCCATCTGAAATTTTCCAACTGTAATTTATGAATGAAGAGTAGAGTGTGTGTTATCTTATTTCTCAAAGTCAAATCTTTATTTACTTTAGAAACTTAATACAGTAAAAGCTTTGTTATCTGGCATGCGCCAGACCTGAAAGGAACTGGATAAACGAAAATTCCAGTTAATCAAGAGCTGTACTCACCAAGGCAATGCAATACAATACAATAGTTTTAATTTTGAGAGAAATGATTACATACAAAGTAAAAGATGTACAATACAGAAATCTTGAGGCAGTAAAGATGCAGAGAAGTATTGAGGTAAACTTAAGCACTAAACTTATGTCACTACAGTATGGGCAGCCCATGACGCACACCCAGATAACTTACACTACACAAATTATTTACAGTACTGTATGTACAGTAATGCAACAACATACTCAACACAATGGCAGCACCACTAAGGTGACTATCGACAGCATCACTAACTAATGCGGCGCGGTGGTTAGCACCGCAGCCTCACAGCTCCAGCGACCCGGGTTCAAGTTTGCAAGTTCTCCCTGTGTCTGCGTGGGTTTCCTCCGGGTGCTCCGGTTTCCTCCCACATGCCAAAGACTTGCAGGTTGATAGGTGAATTGGCCATTAGCAATTGTCCCTAGTATAGGTAGGTGGTAGGGAAATATAGGGACAGGTGGGGATGTGGTAGGAATATGGAATTAGTGTGGGATTAGTATAGGTGGGTGTTTGATGGTCGGCACAGACTCGGTGGGCCGAAGGGCCTGTTTCAGTGATGTATCTCTAAACTAAACTAAACTCTGAACAATTGACTGCACTTGGGGAAAAACCTGGCCTGGGAGAGCTTTGGGAGATGTCTGGAGGTGTGGGAAGGTAATTCTGCCTTTGAGTCTGACAAAAATATAGACATAACAGGCATTTAAATTTACAGTACGCAGTCAGCAGTTTGAACACTAAGCACAACTATGATCCCAGCTTGAGAACAGCAAGAATGCTGTCTAGATGGTCACCAGTTTGACCTACATATAACCGGGCAATCTTTGCTTGCAGCAAAAAGCAAAAGCCACATTTTGCCATTCATGATTTAAGAACTGCAATTTCCTTATAAATGCACAAAAGCACCTTACTGTATATTTGTGTACCAGCATACTCCATCGCATGGTACCTTGACTGACAGGACTTGGAACGAATTTTCCCATTTAACCCTTTTCACAACATAAAAGCTCAAGTATGCTGAGGGTGTCACTGTCCCCCTGTCCATTAGTAAGTTCGCCATTTGCTGTTTTGATAAAATAGCTGTACTTTTTGCTTGCCATCTGAATACACTAAAAGCTTTGTTATCCGGCACGTTACCAAGTGGCAAGCTCTATTATCCAGAGTTTCCAAAATCTCCTCAAAACAAGTCTCAGTTGTAGTAACCGGAATCCATCCAGCACCTTCAAGCTACGGTTGGCTTCTGCTTTCACACATTCCTGTAAAAACCATAAGAGGTTGAAATAAGTGTCCACGATGTTGAGATAAGTGGATGAGAACCACCCCCCCCCCTTCACCCTGGCTGAAATTCAAGGCAAAATCCTCCAGAGTTTGTGGCTTGGTATAGGGCACTGGTGTGAGATGTGTATAGAGGAATGTAGGACTGGCACCTTCATGTATTGCTGCTGCCTCCACAATGCTCTGCAGTGAGGGAAGATTGAGCTCTGCACACGCATCCATGCTTGGACAGATCATTCGATCGCTTACCCTGAGCATATTTTAGTTGAAGAAAAACTTGCATGCAGATGCGCAGACACATACTCACGCATACAGATCAATACTTCCTGCAAATGCCCATGCTACCTTGTACCACACACCTATACCCATATGTACATGCAACAAGCTTGGATAAAACTCCACACATGCCTGCATGCTTGCACACTTGGACAAAGTTTTACATATTACGTTAATTTACAGCATAGAAACAGGCCATTTGGCTCAACAGGTCTACCCTGATGTTTATCCTTCCCATGAGCCTCCTCCCTCTGGACTTCATCTTACTCAGTATAGGTTATCATCATTACTTTCTAAATACGCATGGACAGAGCTCTGCTCACTGGTGTAGAAATGGTGTCAAAAAATTATCAGGGGGACAGCTAATTGGTTAACAGAAATGTGAAAAATGAATTTTCAAAGCCATCCCTCGAGCAATCAATTAGAATTATTCAGAGTTTGATTTGCACAAATTGCAGCAGGAATTGAGTCAAAAGTACCTTCTCGAGATGGCCTCGTGTTCCTTGTTTAAATCTGGTTGGGTTATTTTTCACCAGGCTTAACTTGCATATTTTCTGACAATGAGAAACTGCATCAATTCAAAACGTACTATAACCATAAGAGAGTTAATTTCTCTACACAGCCTCAGTTCAATGCCTGCATTTCCTCTCTTTTGGTTATTTTCTGTTCAATATATCTGACCTCAATCATATGTAATTATTTATAAGAGAGGTATATTTCATTTTCTCTGTAACCAAGTTGACAGATTGGCAAAAGAAATATAAAATTGTTCTTGCTTTTGGAGCCAGGTATTGAACACGAATATCCAGAACAGGAGTCCGAAGCCTGGTTCAGCATTCCAAGAACAAGAATTGGGATTCTTCCTCGAAACAGGACTTCAAAGAGCACACGTCATTTATTTCAAAAATGGGTAAGATTTGAGTTACTTGGAGCTTTGTGCATGTGCGCGTGGACAAGTGTGTGTGTAAATGGGTAGATATGTGTGGTAACATGGGTATGTGCTGGGGCATGCGTGGGTCAGCATGCTGGCGTCTGTGCACGTGTGCGCGAATCGCACATCTGTGTCTGCGCGTGCGCGAGTCGCACATCTGTGTCTGCACGTGTGCGCGAATCGCACATCTGTGTCTGCGCGTGCGCGAGTCTGTATTTCTTCAATTGATATATGTTCAGGGGAAATAATCAAAACGTTGCAGAGAAGAAACCTGGTAGGAAGAAAAATTCCAATAAAATAATTTATTGGGACCAACTTCAGGATCGTGGAGGGGAAGAAAAACTTTGAAAACCTTGTATTACTCACCTGTTTCTTTGAAAGCTGAGTGGAAATGAGTAACTGACTTAACCCGAAGATCAAGCTATGTTTGTAGATTTACAGAGAGCAGTGATTCTGATTTGTTTTGTAGTTCATTAAATAGTTTGTATAACAGAAACTATAGGTACCTTGAGAGGAACTAATTTCAAATAAAGCATAACCTTAGAGTCAGAGCTAGACCATTCAGTAGTGAAGTTAGAAAGCACTTTTCTACACAAAGAATAGTGGAAATCTGGAACTGGGGGCCAGTTGAAATTTTCAAGACTGAGATAAACAAGTTAAATAGACTTGAGGTAAAGATCAGCCATGATCTAATTTAATGATGGACCAGGCTCAAGGGAGATATTGGCCTCCTCTTGTTCCATTGTATTTCAAATGAATTCTCTGATTGATGCTTTTTCCTCTCCCCATTCTCAAAGGTACAAACTTGGAAAGAAAGAGTTTGTGTTTACTCTGCGCTGTTATGAAGTGCAGGGGTGTTTAATAAAAATGCTGCGTCCTACAAGCAAAATCTGAAGAGCATAGAACAAATGTAAGGGCAGACGCTTCTTGTCTTGTATGTGAGTTTATATGGCAAGGATGCCTTAAAATTAGTCTGGCAGCTGTAGGCTAACTCCCTGTGGACCCCAACACTAATAAGCACCATCGCTAACCTTTGGCCTAACAGCTAGGGAAAGCAGGCATATTTTCATTCTTTGCTTTTTCTTCTGTCCTGCTTTTTCCAATCCTGCCTGTTTGCCTTCTGCTTTCTGCTGTTTTTGTGCTTCATTATATCTTTTCCTTTTTGGAGTGATTTCTTTTTGAAATTCCCTTTTTATTATTCTTAGTCCTTTCCTGTGCTAGTTTTCTTTTAGAGAAAATAGGTTGTATATTTAATCTCTTTACTTCCATGTTCTCTCTCTTTAATTTTCACCTACCCTCTCCCAAAATTGTAGACACTCTGGGGCACAATCCAAAAGGCACAGGATTGCCAGTTCTGATTATATGTGTTCCTGAAATTTACATCACTTAACCTCCCGCCTCCAACTACTCTGCCCAAACAGCTTTCTCCCTATCTCCAAAATTTTAATAACAAATTTGGCTAAAGTATTAAATTTTTTTTTTGAAAAAGCACCATGGTTTTAATGTCCCTGTGATTTTTGTTTTCCCTACATTGTTTGCAGCAATGTCCAGGAGACTAAGCTTCAGTTCCTGGAGACTTCAGGACTCTTCTGGAGGGTTGATGACCCGACTTCTGGTGTCTCACCCAACAGCTATTCTTCCTGTATGAGCCTGGATAAATCACAGAGGGCATCACAGCGCAGCCCAAAACAGTCTTCATCTTGCTCACAAGTGCGCTTTTCCAGCAAGAATCAGTGAATTGTGATGAGGAGCGGCAACCTTAGGTGATCTTTTCTGTGGCCTGGATGCACTTGGATCAATTGTAGCAGCCTGCTCTGAGTGAGATCAGCTAGCTTCAAACAGGCCTGGAATCTTACTGGAGTGTATGACAGTACCACAGAGTGACACACTTATCCTTGAAGCTATCAAGGTGGCTAGTTCTCTCATGCTATCTGTTTTTAAAAATGGCATTCTACCCATATCGTCACATAGTATTATGAACTGTGAGGACGATTGTGATAGACTTCAAGGGGACATAGAGAGGCTGGTGGAATAGGCAGACACATGGCAGATGAAATTTAGATGCAGAGAAGTGTGACATGATACATTTGATAGGAAGAGTGAGGAGAGGTGATATAAAATAAAGAGTACAATTCTAAAGTGGGTGTAGGAGCAGAGGGACCCGGGGTATATGTGCACAAATCATTGAAGGTAGCAGGGCAGATCGCATAAGGCATGCAGGATCCTTGCCTTTAAAAATAGAGGCATATAACTATAGCGTGGTGATATTGGAGGATTTTAATACTATTCCTATCGATGTTTGGATAATTAGAATAAAGGGTAAGGAGGGGAGGAATTTCTGAAATGTGTTCAGGAGAACTTGCTTGACTAGGGTGTTCTCAGGCCAACTAGGAAGGAGGCATTGCTGGATCTCTTGCTGGGGATGAGGTGGGCCAAGTGGACTGAGTGTCAGGGGGAACCCTTGGGTAAGAGTGATCATCATATCATACGGTTAGATTAGATTTTAGATTTAGAGATACAGCATTGATACAGGCCCTTCGGCCCACCGAGTCTGTGCCGACCATCAACCACCCATTTATACTAATCTTACACTAATCCCATATTCCTACCACATCCCCACCTGTCCCTATATTTCCCTACCACCTACCTATACTAGGGGCAATTTATAATGGCCAATTTACCTACCAACCTGCAAGTCTTTGGCATGTGGGAGGAAACCGGAGCACCCGGAGGAAACCCACGCAGACACAGGGAGAACTTGCAAACTCCACACAGGCAGTACCCAGAATTGAACCCGGGTCGCTGGAGCTGTGAGGCTGCGGTGCTAACCACTGCGCCACTGTGCCGCCCATGTAGATTAGTAATGAAGAAGAACAAGGAAAAATTTAGAGTAGAATGTAAGGTCCAGAGTGGAGTTAACCAACAAGCTGAAAAGAGTAAGTGAATGCCAGTGATGTGAAATGGTGGTCAGATGACTCCAAGCATGGGTTTTAAAAACCTATTGATTATAGGAGAAGAGGATGGGGGAGGAGAGGAATTCCACACAGTTTTGAGGTCCTCAGACAGAGGAGTAAGAAGGTGTAGGAAACACGAGAGCAATGTTCAGAGGAACACTAACTAGAGGAGAATCAGAAACAAAAACAAAACGTTCTCAATGGGATGAGAAAGGATGTAGCCAGGGTAAAATGGAACTAAGGACTGACAGGAAAAACTGTAAAGGAACAATAGGTGATCTTTAAGGGGGAGATGCTTCAGGTACAGACTAGGTACATTCCAACAAATGCGAAAGGTAGGGGAACCAAAGCCAACCTCCTTGGATGACTAGGGAGGTTGAGAATGTAATGAAACAAAAAAAAAGGGTGCATGATGCATGTCAAGTGAACTCTTCAAGTGAGAAGCAGGCCATATACAATAAGTTGAGAGGGGAAGTGAAGAGGAAAATAAGACTGGCAAAGAGAGAATATGAGAATAGAATGGTAGCTAACATAAAAGGGAACCCAAAAATCTTCTACCAGCAAGTGAATAGTAAGTGGGTAGTAAAAGGCAGGTGAGGCTTACGAGGGACAAAAAAGGTGATATATGCTTAGAAGTGCAAAGCAAGGCTAGAATACCTAATGAGTACTTTGTATTGGTGTTTACTAAGGAAGAGGATGCTGACGAAATATCGGCAGAAGTGGAGATGTTAGAGGTAATGGATGAAATGAAAATTGAGAGGCAGGAGGTACTGGAAATGCTGGCTGTGCTTATAATGGATAAATTACCTAGTCGAAAGGCATGCATCCAAAGTTGCCAGAGGAAGTCGTGGTGAAGATAGTGGAAGGGCTTACCATAATCTTCCAATCTTCCCTAGATATGGGGAGATGCCAGATGATTGGATAGTGGCAAATGTGGCACCTTTATTCAAGAAAGGGTGAAAGGACAGTCCTAGTAACTACAGACCAGTCAATTTAACATCAATGAAGGTGAGGTTTTAGAAACAATAATCAGAGAAAAATTCAACAGGCACTCGGAGAGGTTTGAATTAATTAAGGAGAGCCAGCACGGATTTGTGAAGGGCAGATTATGCTTGACTAATTTAAGATTTTGATGAGGTAACAAAGTTGATGAAGGGAAAGCAATGGATGTTATCTATATGGATTTTAAGAAACCAGTGTCAAAAGTACCACAAAAAGGCTGGTTAACAAAATTGAGGCTTATGGAATAGGAGGATCAGTGTCAGCTTGGATGAAAAAATTGACTTAAGGACAGAAAACAGTGAGTTACAGTAAGTGATTTTCAGATAGGAGGATGGTAGACAGTGGTGTTCCCCAAGCGTCAGTGTTAGGACCACTGGGTGTTTTGACTTCAGTTTTGGAATAGAGAATAACAATTCAAAATTTGCTGATGGTACCAAACTTGGTGGAGTGGCAAACAATGAGGATGATACAAATCGACTACAACATGACATAGATAGGCTACCAGAATGGGAAGACAAGTGGAAAATGGAAGTTAATACAGACAAGTGTGAGGTGATGCATTTTGACAGAAGGGATTGGGAAAGGTCATGTATATACTTAATGGCACAGTTCTAAAGAGTATGCAGGGACAGAGGGGCCTGGGGGTTCATACGCATAGATCTTTGAAGGTGGCAGGACATATTCAGAGAGTAGTCAGCAAAGCATATGGGATCTTGGACTTCATAAATAGAGACGTTGAGTACAAAAGCAGGAAAGCTATGCTGAACCTTTATAAATCACTAGTTTGGCCCAACTGGAGAAAATATTTACCAGAATAGTTCCAAGGATAGGGGGCTTCAGTTACGTGGATAGATTGGAGAAGCTGGGGCTGTTCTCATAGAAGAGAAGGTGCAGAGGAGATTTGATAGAGGTGCTCAAAATCATTAGGGGTCTGGACAGAATAGATAGAAACTGTTCACATTGGTGGAAGGGTCAAGAACAAAGGACACTGATTTAACGCGAATGGCAAAAGAACCAAAGGCGGCATGAGGAAAGACATGTTTACACAGCGGGTAGTTAGGATCTGAAAAGCACTGTCTGAGAATGTGATGGAGATAGATTCAATTGTGGCTTTCAAAAGAGAATTGGATAATTATGTAACAAGAAAAAATTTGCAGGGCTATGGGGAAAAGGCAGGGGAGTGGGATTAGGTGAGCTGCTCTCGCAGAGAGCTGGCATTGACATAATGGGCCGAATAGTCCCCTTCTGTGCTATAACCATTATATGATTCTATGATGATATAGTATTATGGATAAAAGAAAGAACTTTCATTATAGAGCACCTTTCACAACCTCAAGGTGTCCCAAAGCGCTTCACAGCTAATGAAGCACATTTTGAAGTGTAGTCATTGTTGTAATGTTGGAAACATGGCAGTCAATTTGTATATAGCAACCTCTCACTAATGGCAATGTGAGAATAACTAGATAATTGTTTTAATGGTGTTCGTTGAGGGACAAATCATGGCCAGAACAACAGGAATAATTCCCCTGCTCTTTGAAATAGTGCATTGGGACCTGTTAGGTTTACCAGAGAGGAAAGACAGGACCTCGGTTTATCATCTCATCTAGAAGATGGGCAATAAATGCTGGTCTTGCTAACGATGCCCATATCCCAACAACTGTTTTTGAAAATCTTACACTTGTGCACAATTCCTGTCTGCAAAACCTTCCTGTTGTGGCACTTTTTTGCATTATAAATTCATAGTCTAAATTTAAAATGGAAATTGCTTATGCAAACACGTCACTGTATAATTATCCCATCCAGCCAGTGAGGGCACTATTGTGCCTCATTTTCTTTTTTGCCTCCCAACTCCTCAGTCTTTGCTCCGAACAGATGTGCTTCCCGAATTGTTGTTTGGTTATTTAACTTCAAGTGAAGACATAGAATCAAAATACCAAAATAGGGACTGAATTATGTCGACATACCCAAGTTCACTTATGTCCCAGCCTGTAACCGTTTCACTGGAAAACTGCACTTGGTCTTTCACTTCCTGTGGTAGCAACAGGGGAGATAAACTCGTCTGCAAAAAAGAAAAGAAAGACCTGCATTCATGACCATCGGATGTTTCAAAGTGCTGTACAACCAATGAAGTACTGTTGGAGTGTAGTCAGTGCTGTAATGCAGGAAAAGAAAATCCTGAGTCAGTTTTACCGAGACATACTGAAGAACAGCAACCAGCTTGAGTTGGGAATGGGAGTGCACTTCAAATGATTTTAGCTTTTCTTGCTGGAATGAAGTCTGTTATTTGCTGGGTGCAATAAACACTGATCTGAACATTGGCTCACAGTATAAACCCTCTCTGGTTAGCAGTGAATGTCACTAATAAATAACTAGCACAGTAAAAAAAAAATGAGTGTTTAGGGAGTTCACAATGATTAAGTTGAGGAGGATATTGTCCTGATTTCTTATTTGGTCTACTATGTCATTCCCATAATTACAAAAATCATTTTTGTCAAAGGTAAAAGTAGGTTCAGCTTTAAATGCTGGGATGTAATAAATGTGGAAATTTCTGTTTCAGCTCAGGAAAAAAATAGTTTGAAAATGTGCATTTGCCTCCCTGAGGAATTTGATGTCTGTTTCTAACTAAATTATATGTCTTTCCACATGAGTAAGTATTCAATCTCATATTTTGATTCTGGGTTAGTGATAACCAAGCTTGCTGGCTCCAGAATTGAACCTAATGGGAGATTACATCACAATTAGTCCTAAATTGATTGTGGTTAAATTATAAGGTTGTGAATATGAGTGTGGTTTGGAGTTGGTGCATGATTTGACCAGTCAGTCTGAGCGTGTAAAATTAATCAGCTCTTCATCACAGAGGTATCCATTGCATAAGTAGTAGTATTTAAGGTGATGCTACGTGTCAGAAGAGCCACTAGCCTGATTCCGCCCTTTAAGTATCTCTTCGCTGCCTTCCCCCAGTAGGGTTTGCCAGAACGGTGGTATAATGGTAATGTTACTGGACTAGTAATCCAGATGCCTCAACTAATGCTCTGGGAATATGAGTTCAAGTTCCACTACAGCAGCTGGTGGAATTTAAAATCAATTAATTAATAATTCTGGTATAAAACGTTAGTCTCAGTAATGGTGATTGTTGTAAAATCCCATCTGATTCACTAATGTCCTTTAGGAAAGGAAATCTTCCATTCTTACCTGGTCTGACCTCCAGTCCCACAGCAAAGTTGTTGACTCTTAACTTCCCACTGAAATGGCCTGGCAAGCCACTCAGTTGTACCAAATCACTACAGGGAAGTTGAATAAGAATAAAACCAGATGGATCACCTGGCATCGACCTAGGCAACAAACAAGAACGGCACACCCAGCCCTGTCAACCCTGTAAAGTCCACTTTATGAACACCTGGGAACTGTCCCAAAATTGGGAGAGCTGTCCCACAAACTAGTCAAGCAACAGCCTGACACAGTCATACTCAGGGAATTATATCTTACAGCCAGTGTCACAGACACCTCCATCACCATCCCTGGGTATGTCCTGTCCCTGAGGGGAGGCAGTGGCATTGTGGTCATGTCACTAGACTAGTAACCCAGAGCCCCAGGCTTATGCTCTGGGGTTATGGGTTCGAATCCCACCATGGCAGATGGTGAAATTTGAATTCAATTAATAAAAATCTGGAATTAAAAGCTAGTCAAATCATGATCATAAAACTTTGTCGATTATTGTAAAAACCTATCTGGTTCACTAATGTCCTTTGGGAAAGGAAATCTGTGGTCCTTACCTGGTCAGGCCTACATGTGACTGAAGACCCACAGCAATGTGGTTGAGTCTTAAATGCCCTCGCAAGTCACTCAGTTTCATCAAACTGCTGCAAGGTGTAAGAAAAGGAATGAAAATGGACAGACCAGCCAGCATCGACCTAGGCACTGGAAACGACAATGGCAAACAGCCCAGTCAACCCTGCACAGTCCTGCTTACCAACATCTGGCAACTTGTGCCTAGGTTGGGAGAGCTGTTCCACAGACTAGTCGAGCAATAGCCTGTCATAGTCATAATCACAGAATCATACCTTGCAGACAATGTCACAGACACCACCATCACCATCCTTGGGTATGTCCTGTCCCACCGGCAGGACAGACCCAGCAGAGGGTGGTGGCCCAGTGGTATACAGTCAGGAGGGAGTTGCCCTGGGAGTTCTCAACATTGGTACCAGACCCCATGAGGTCTCATGGCATCAGGTCAAACATGGGCAAGGAAACCTCCTGCTGATTACCGCCTACCGCCATTCCTTGGATGATGATTCAGTGCTCCTGTATGTTGAAAACCAATTGGAAGAAGCACTGAGGGTGGCAAGGGCTGAGTGCTAAAAGACCTGGCTGCTGGACTGGGTTTGCGGCTGGTGGTGAAGGATCCAACAAGAGGGAGGAACCTACTTGACCTTGGCCTCACCAATCTATCTGTTGCAGATGACCACTGCACAGTCCTTGCAGAAACAAACATCCATCTTCACGTTGAGGGTACCTACCATCGTGTTGTGTGGTACTATCACTATGCTAAATGGGATAGATTTTGAACAGATCAAAACTGGGCATCCATGATGTGCTGTGAGCCATCAACAGCAGCAGAATTGTATTCAACCACAATATGTAACCTTATGGCCCGGCTCTTCCCCCATTCTATCATTACCATAAAACCGGGGGATCAACCCTGATTCAATGAAGAGTCTAGGAGGGCATGCCAGGAGCAGCACCGGGCATACAAAATGAGGTGCCAGCCTGGTGAAGCTGCAACATAGGACTACTTGCATGCCAAACAGTGGACACAACATGCAATAGACTGGGCGAAGTGATTCCACAATCAATAGATCAGATCTAAGCTCTGCAGTCCTGCCACACCCAGTCGTGAATGGTGGTGGACAATTAGACAACTAACAGGAGGAGGTGGCTCCACAAATATCACTATCCTCAATGATGAGAAAGCCCAACACATCAGTGCAAAAGACGAGGCTGAAGCATTTGCACCAATCTTCAGCCAGAAGTGCCGAGTGGATGATCCATCTCGGCCTCTTCCTGAGGTCCCCAGCATCACAGATGCTAGTTTTTAGCAAATCCGATTCACTCCACGCGATATTGAGAAATGGCTGAAGGCACTGATACTCCAAAGGTTATGGGCCCTGACAACATTATGGCAATAGTATCAAAGACTTGTGCTCCAGAACTTGCTGTGCCCCTAACCAAGCTGTTCCAGTACAACTACAATACTGGCATCTACTTGGCAATGTGGAAAATTGCCCAAATATTTCTTGTGCACAAAAAGCAGGACAAACACAACTTGGCCAATTACCGCCCCATCAGTCTACTCTTGATCATTAGTAAAGTGATGGAAAGGGCCGTCAACAGTGCTATCAAGTGGTACTTGTTCAGCAATAACCTGCTCACTGATGCTCAGTTTGTGTTCCGCCAGGGCCACTCAGCTCCTGACCTCATTACAGGCTTGGTCCAAACATGGACAAAAGAGCTGAACTCCAGAGGTGAGAGTGACTGCTCTTGACATCAAGGCAGCAGCTGACTGAATATGGCATCAAGGAGCCCTAGCAAAACTGGTCAATAGGAATCAGATGGAAAACTCTCCACTGGTTGGAGTCATACCTCACACAAAGGAAGATGGTTAATGTCATTGGAGGTCAACTATCTCAGTCCAAGGACATCCCTGCAGGAGTTCCTCAGGATAGTGTCCTAGGCTCAACTATCTTCAGCTGCTTCATTAATGACCTTCCCTCCATCACAAGGTCAGAAGTGGGGATGTACACTGATGATTGCACAATGTTCAACACCATTCGTGACTCCTCAGATACTGAAGCAGTCTGTGTCCATATGCAGCAAGACCTGACAATATCCAGGCATGGGCTGATAAGTGGCAAGTAACATTGGTGCCAGGCAATGACCATCTCCAACAAGAGAGAATCTAACCATCCCCTCCTGACATTCAGTGGCATTACCATCGCTGAATCTCCCACTATCAACATCCTGGGGGTCACGATTGACCAGAATCTGAACTGGACCAGCCAAATAAATACTGTGGCGACAAGAGTAGGTCAGAGGCTAGAAATTCTGCGGCAAGTAACTCGCCTCCTGTCTTCCCAATGCCTGCCCACCATCTACAAGGCAGAAGTCAGGAGTCTGATGGAATATTCTCCACTTGCCTGGATGAGTGCAGCTCCAACAACACTCAAGAAGCTTGACACCACCCAGAACAAAGCAGTCCAGTTGATTGGAACCCCATCCACCGCTTTCAACATTCACTCCCTTCACCACTGATGCACAGTGGCAGCAGTGTGTACCATCCACAAGATGCACTGTAGCAACTCACAAATGCTCCTTCAGCAGCACTTTCCAAACCCACGACCTCTACCACCCAGAAGGGCAGGGGCAGCAGTTGAATGGGAACACCACCACCTGCAGGTCCCTCTCCAAGCCACACACCATCCTGACTTGGGACTATATCGCCATTCCTTCACATCGTTCCCTTCCTAACAGCACTGTGGGTGTACCTATACCCCAAGGACTGCAGCGGTTCAAGAAGGTGGCTCACCACAACCTTCTTGAGGGCAATTAGGGATGGGCAATAAATGCTGGCCTAACCAGCGATGCGCACATCCCATGAATGAATAAAAAAAAAAAATCAGACTTCATACTGATCCCAAACTCTGCTAAAGAATTTCTACTATCTCTTCTACTTTAAGTTGAGGCATATTTCACAATTACAAACTTCATTCGTATTGCACAACTTCATTTAACATTGCATTCCAAATAGGATGTGAAGGTAAACAGTCTGTATATATCAATATAGCAAGCACCATTTAAGTGTAATTCCTTAGTGTCAGTAAGATTGAAGTTTCATCACTAGAGCATTATTTGGGTGGGGACAGCATTGTCCTGTTTTAAATGTACCCAAGGTTGTCAGTAATTGTAGTTACACTTGAAATATTCTTTTGGAATAGAAACATAGAAGAGATAAATTAATATTAAGAATGAAATCTCCAGCAATAAAATAAATAAATAATTTTCTGTTAACCTGTGCAGCAAAGTACAACCACAAACTCTGTTTACAGACCAAAAATAAAATGTTTGTCTAATTATCTAATTATTTGTATAATGTAATTGTCAAACACCCCTTCTGAAGTATATCCTTTCTGCTTCTGAAGGTGCTGACTCTAGGGCAGCATGGGGTCTATCACTTTAACACACCTCACCCAAGAGGTCATGCTTTATTGTGAACCTTGACAATGAGTGTCAGCAGACCATTTCGTTGTGGAACAACCTCACATTTAGGCCCAAAGCTGTCCTCATACATACGTGCACTTTCCAACAACAGGGGTCACTAGACACTGCTGAAATTTCACTGGATAGTGGTGCATGTATAGTATTGGTCATACTGAATGAACATGCAGATAAACTTGATAGTGAAGCGCTACACAGTTACGCTGCTGCATTTGGAGGGTCGTGCGCTGCAAATATTAATACAATGTCAGGGAACCTCTGTCCCAATTTCTGAAAGATAATGTCAGCTACCAAAACACTGCTATCCTTGCAAAAAAAAAAACTTTTTATTACTGTAAAGCCACAAATCTGTAATATCAGAAATACCATACCTAGCACAAAGGAAGATGCTTGTGTTTGTTGTAGGCCAATCATTTCAGCCCGAGGACATTGCTGCAGCAGTTCCTCTGGGTAGTGCCCTAGGCCCAACCATCTTCAGCTGCTTCTTCAATGACCTTCCCTCCAACATAAGGTCAGAAGTGGGGATGTTTGCTGATGATTGTACACAGTGCGGCGCAGTGGTTAGCACCGCAGCCTCATAGCTCCAGCCACCCGGGTTCGGTTCTGGGTACTGCCTGTGCGGAGTTTGCAAGTTCTCCCTGTGACCGCATGGGTTTCCGCCGGGTGCTCCGGTTTCCTCGCACAACCAAAGACTTGCAGGTTGATAGGTAAATTGGTCATTGTAAATTGCCCCTAGTGTAGGTAGGTGGTAGGAGAATGGTGGGGATGTGATAGGGAATATGGGATTAATGTAGGATTAGTATAAATGGGTGGTTATTGGTTGGCCGAAGGGCCTGTTTCAGTGCTGTATCACTCTATGACTCTATTTATTACCATTCGCAACTCCTCAGATACTGAAGCAGGCTGTGCCACATGCAGAAAGACTGGGAAAACATTCAGACGTCGGCTGATAAGTGGCAAGTAACATTAACGTCACACAAGTGCCAGCCAATGACCATTTCCAGCAAGAACAAAGCTAACCTTCTACCTTTGATGTTCAATGGCATTATCATCACTGAATCCCCCACCATCAACGTCCTGGGAGTTACCATTGACCAAAACCTTAACTGGACCAGCCATGTAAATACTGTGGCTACAAGAGTAGTTCAGAGGGTGGGAATTCTGCGGTGAGTAATTCACCTGAGTCCCAAAGCCTATCCACCATCCACAAGACACAAGTCAGGAGTGTGATGGAATACTCCCCGTTTGCCTGGATGAGTGCAGCTCCAACAATATTCAAGAAGCTTGATGCCATTCAGGACAAAGCAGCCTATTTGGTTGGCACCCCATCCACCACCTTAAACATTTATTTCTTCCTATATTGGCACATATAGTGTACTATCTGCAAGATGCACTGCAGCAACTTGCCAAGATTCCTTTGCCAACACCTTCCAAACAGTGACCTAGAAGAACAAGGGCAGCAGGTCTATGGGAATACCACTACCTGCAAGTTCCCACCATCCTGACTTGGAACTATATCACTGTTCCTTCACCGTCACTGGGTCAAAATCCTGGAACTGCTGTTCTAACAGCACTGTGAGTGCACCTACGCCAGATGGACTGCAGCAGTTCATGACGGCAGCTCACTAGCACCTTCTCATAAGCAATAAATGCTGGCCTTGACGGCGACACCCATGTCCCAAGAACAAAATTTTTAAAAGTTACATGAAATAAAGGAAACCATTGGAGGAAACAATAGACAAACCTGTTGGTATATCCAAAATGAGAACTTCAGGGACCGTCTGGAATTTTTTCAGAGCTCCGAGGATCCAGGAATCGCAGTTTAAAAACTTTGCACGCAACAAAATAAATCACATCTCCCAGAGTCTGATAAAGTTGGTGTGTTTTTTAAATAAAGATTTTAGTTGGTTCCAACACAAAATAGCAATATAAAAGCAAAGTACCGAAGATGCTGGAAATCTAAAATAAAAAGAGAAAATGCTGGGAATACCAGCAGGCAACATCTTTAGAGAGAGAGACAGAGTTAATGTTTCAGGTTGGTAACCTTTCATGCTAGTGCTTCAGAATAGCTTTGAAAGGTTGGTTTCAGGTAACTAATGTTACGACTGAGGCGGGAGGAGTTCACTGTTTATTCTAGTTCCACTTCTCCACAGGTCACAACATATATTTAAATTTTTTTCCCACTTACCAATACAGTTAATCACAGACTGTATTTTTATCCCAGAATAAAACCCACCAACCAGGTTTCTTTAATAAACAACAAAATTATCAGTTTATAATAAACCAAGTTCTAACCAGTAATGAAGTAAAACATGAACACACAGATTGAAATATTAAAGTTCCCTTTTTGCCTTAGCCCCTCACTCACACGCGCACGCACACACCGGTTAACCGGAAAAATAAAAGGGTTTTTGTTCTTAGAACTCTATTACAGACAAAAAAGCCACTTAGGCTGAATAGTTGTTCATTTTTGAAAGAAACCGCAAATGAGATATGTTGTGTTCCAGAACTGGCATACAGTCTGGTGTCCGAGTACTTGTAGATGGGTCACTGGGATCTTTTAGAAAAGTTCTTTTCAGGCGGCGTTGAGAATTTAATTTAGCACGCTTTTCGTCAAAGCCAGGAGATGCGATGAGTTGCCGCAGTGAACTTCTCAGGGACTTTGAGAGGTGCTGGAAAGGTGCACTGGGTTGTGGTCTTCTCTCCTTCCTTAGGAGTTCTCATCTCTCCTTGGGAGTTCTCTTCATTTTTATTATAGTTCAATCCCAACTCAAAACAATTCAAATGTGAAACTGACAACGGGAGGTCAACTTTTTGACTTCCATCAATCTTGACCTGTCACATCTTTGTAAACAACTTCTTCAGGTGTCCAATATTCTCTGTTTATTGAGCTGGAAGTCAGGTGTTTTCCCAGAAAGGCTTGTTGTTGCTGGAAGTCAAGTGGTTTCCCAGAAAGGCATGTTTTCCTCACAAGACCTCTCAGTGCCCCTTTTAAAAAAAAACATTTCCAGGGACTGTTCATCAAAGTCAAGTGGCCTTTACATGACCCCCTTTTGAAAACCCCAAAGTTTAACATTTCGTCAATCTTTCAAAAATGAATCCTCAAAAAATCTATTTAACAAAACACAGAGGCACTTTCGTAACACTAATAAGTTTCAGAAACTGAGAGTAATTAAAATAGCTATCATTCTTCACCTCATGAGCGAGAGCAGGAATAGTTCATTCCAGTAATGGGAAATAGGTTGCAGCCTCAATAGTTCTTTTGTTTAGTGTTTGTTTCCACAACAACGCTTTAACATTTGCTGCAGCTAAGCATTGACTTAGACTGTTTAGTTAATATTGATCAAATATCCCTTTCCCTGTCTGTCGGTCTCCTTGGAACAATTTTAAGACATTGCAGATTAGTGATTACTTACAATTTCTTTCCTACACAGTTTGGTAACCTTAGAGTGTGTATGTATAAATCCATACCCGTTGCCCAGTTAGCTTGAGTGTTCCTCAAATATCAAAGCTCTATTGTGAACCTAAATTTCTGTCATCGCATTGATCAGCCTGTAGAGAATGGTACATAAAAATTAAAAGAGAAATAGCTCATGACTGACGAATGTTGGAATGGCTGTAATGCTAAAACAAGCCCCTAATCCAACATTATCCATAAAAATATTTGATTTATTATCGTATGATATAACCCAGCTCCAGAGACAATTGAACCCATGACTTGGACACTGATTGAACAAGTGATGAAAAGCAGATGAGAAGCAAAATGAATTGAGCTTTGAAGCAGTGACGGTGAATGTGAGTGAGCAGATTTAATTTCGTCCTCTCCAGCCCACTCTGCTCCTGATCTAAGTCTCACAAAGTAAAGGGACACTGGGTGTAGTCTGGAATATATTCCCACATGGGGATGCTTTGCCTAGGTGTGGCCTTGCTCCTCCCATTGGCTGGCCAAAAGATCATTGAACGGTCTTAAAGCAGACCTCCCCTTCTAGTGGGACAGATGAACAAAGAACAGTACAGCACAGGAACAGGCCATTCGGCCCTCCAAGCCTGCGCCGATCTTGATGCCTGCCTAAACTGAAACCTTCTGCACTTCCGGGGACCGTATCCCTCTATTCCCATCCTATTCATGTATGAAGAGATGGATTGTTTACATTGGAGAGGGCGAAATAAAAGCACCATGTGAACAATGAATTGATGAATGATGTGAATCTGTTAGTTGGCCATACTTCACTAAACTGTCAACATTGCAGTTGTTTCCAGTTACAATCCTTGACAACAAATGCCAGCTTCAAACAGCCACACTGCACTGAAAACTCAAAATAATTAATATTCTGTGTCTGCAATGTTCCATATCATAGACAAGATTGAAAGATTCTTGTGCTCAAACAGTACAGGATAAAAATCAGGGATTAATTGCATTGTATCTTTTGAGAGTCAGGGCTGCAGCATGAGTTGCCAGACTGAGCAGGTAAATTCCATTTTCATCAGGAATAGAATTGACTTGTCAGGAGATGAGATCAGTTGGACCACAGTTGTCATAATAAACATGGAACACAGCAGCAATATAGCTCACTAATAGCTGGCTGAACTAGAGACTGTAGTGAAGAATTCAGTCAAGACTTCCAGCCTCAATAAACAATTTAGTAAAATAGGTCAGCTGCCTTCTGAAGCTTTGATTTTCATGATGGATATGAACTTCCTGATTGATCCTCCCAACTAGATCCTGGAGCTCAACTGCAGTGCATCTGGTAACCTTTTCATCTGCTACAAGGGCTGACCAAGGATCTTCATTTCTCACATATATAACAAAACTATCATCATCTGATATTGCATCAGGATGATCTTCAGCACTCAAATCAGTTGTCATTGGTGTGATTTCTGCAGGTGCTCCCCTAGATTTACTTCAATATTGGTGATAAAAACTGTGTTGATTGTTTTAAGCAAGAATGCTTCATTACCTTGATGCTTCCCAAAGGAGCTAACTATCATAATGCAGTGTAGAAAACCTTTCAATTCTTCTTCTGATGGTCAGCAATATCTCCTACACAATGAGTCTTATTAATAAGATAGTTTATTGTCCCATTGCTGCTTCTGCAGACAACATAGGCAAAAATTAGTGGCTTGGAAGTATTCAGACCTAAGGTAGTGTGGATTGACAAGGTGGCTCCCTTCGTTAGCTTGTGATGATGATCCTGTTCCTATCAGTGGCACAGTGTATTTTATTTCAGTGTCATGTTGGCGCTGTCTCTGGATTCAGGCTGCATTTATAATGGAAGTTCAGTAGTGTCTGAAGCAAGATTGCTGAGCATTGTCTCTACAGTTGTAATGTAAATGCATCCTCCCAGGTTAATTTTATTTTATTTAGAGATACAGCACTGAAACAGGCCCTTCGGCCCACCGAGTCTGTGCCGACCGACAGCCACTCATTTATACTAATCCTACATTAATCCCATATTCCCTACCACATCCCCACCATTCTCCTACCAACTACCTACACAAGGGGCAATTTACAATGGCCAATTTACCTATCAACCTGCAAGTCTTTGGCTGTGGGAGAAAACAGGAGCACCCGGCGGAAACCCACGCGGTCACAGGGAGAACTTGCAAACTCCGCACAGGCAGTTCCCAGAACTGAACCCAGGTCGCTGGAGCTGTGAGGCTGTGTTGCTAACCACTGCGCCACTTATTGGTCATTAAAGTACATTTAGTCTTGAAGCAAATAGTAATAAAGATCATGTGTAACTTATTCACCAGCTCCAAGTCCTTTGCCCAGTATAAGGAAAATTAAGACCACCTCAAGATAGTTTTTCCATCACCTTCATTCCACAGGTTAAAAGATGTGCAGAAGGGTATATATATCAGAAATATATGAAATGTCACAGGAGAATCAAGTAAATGAAACTAGGTTTAGCTTCTAAGAATTGAGAGATGAGAAATAGTGAGTCTAAGGGGTCAGATGATTCATAATGGATCATGAATTTTGGATTGGAACTGCTTTCATACAGGAAGGGTACAATCTGCATGTTAATCGGGTAAACCAGGATCAAGCTGGTGCAGTGCAGATTTCTGCATCATTATTATGTCAGTCCATCTGCAGATAGAGATCATGCAGAAAATTCGGAGAAGCCATACCATTCTATCTGTTGTAAGCCGTTGCTACTTTTTGAGTGCTGCCGCAGATATTGCCTCTTTTAAACCCCATTGCATTCTCGCTGTGTTGAAATCAAGACACACTGCCCAATATTCTAGTTCATTTTTTCATAACTGTGGAACTCCTCACCTCCCTTAGTCTTGCCTTCTTTCTGCAATGCACAAGGTTTTAAACCCAAGTCATTAATCACCTGTTCAATACCTCTTAATTTACCCTCATTTTTATCCTTCAACCAACATCTTTGAATACACTCATTGTTTGTGAGACCTTCATGTACGCAAATTGGCTGCCATGTTTCCCTCCTTTACGACAGTAGTAGCACTTCAAAAGTAACTCTAAAACAAAAGCAAAATACTACAGATGCTAGAAATCTGGAATAAAAGCAGAAAATGTTGAAAACACTCACCAGGTCAGGCAGCACCTATGGAGAGAGAAACAGATTTAATGTTTCCCTGCCTGACCTGAGTGTTTCCTGCATTTCTTTGTCTTTACTTCAAAAGTGATTCATTAACTGTGAAATGCTTTGGGATGTCCTGGGGTTGTGAAAGACGCTATATAAATGCAAGTTCTTTCTGTTGTCATCTCCTCTTTAATGGTAAAGCCTTAATGGTATCCTGCTCTGTGGAGTTTGGTGTTTTCGCCCACATTTCTTAATATGTAGAAAAAAAAAATTCTCGACTCTAGAACTTTGCCCGCGCTGACAATTTCAGATACTTGATTAATTTTCTTGGTAATCCAAAGAATAATGACCGTTCTCCTTTGATTTGCTCTTTAGCTATGAAAATCAAGTATCAACAATCCATTAAAGGTAGAGCATTTTGTGGAGCAAGTGTTTCGTGCTACCAAACAAGGCAGTTTCATCTAAAATAATTATCCAAGGAGCCCAAGGGGTACTGTGATCTTAAATCCTCTTCCTGGGTTAGATCAGTAAGGCCACCCAGTTCTGCAGTTTTGACTTTGCGTTCAGACATGTCGTCAAGTAGCACATCAATTACATATTCCGTCAATTATTTTCGACAAAAATGCATATGCTATAAAAAGTAAACATTACGAATCCATCGGGGAGATGGTGTAGCAGTAATGTCACGGGACTAGTATTTCAGAGATGAAGGGTAATTCCCTTGGGACATGGGTTCAAATCCCACCACGGCAGCTGGTGGAATTTAAATTCAATTAATTCAATTAATTAATAAAATCTGGAATTGAAAGCTAGTCTCAGTACTAGTGCCATGAAACTATCATTAGTTGTTGCAAAAACACATCTTACGTGGCCTTACCTGGTTTCGCCTGCATGTGACTCCAGACCCACAGCAATGTGATTGACTCTTAACTGCCTTCTGAAGTGGCCTAGCAAGCCACTCAGTTCAAGGGCAGTTAGGGATGAGCAACAAATGCTGGCCTTGCCAGTGACACCCACATCCCATGAAAGAATTTTTAAAAACCTATGATTCTGAAGTGAGAAGGGTAAGAGGACATAAGTCAACTGGAACTTGCTCTGGACGAGTTTCATGTACACGTTAAAACTGGCATTTTTAGGTCGGGAGGAAAGTATTCACAGAAAATATTTTACATAGTCGCTTGGTAGTATAGAACTCGAGTATTGCTGAAAAAAGAGACAGAGGCAAGAATGTCAAATTTCAAAGGGAGCAACAATTTATACTGCATAAGAAAAGGGTGCTGATTGGTTGGCAAGTCGACTGTGGTCGAGGCATTGCCATGGAGAATGCACCAGGGAACTATTGTCCCCCATGCTTTTGTTTAATTCAGAAAATGGCACAACGTCTGGACATGTTCCTTTTTGCCTGCAGAGGACAGGTCCCTGCATATTAATATATGTAGCTTCTAGCATATTTTGACCTCTGAAAAATGGGGCCGGTTTCGTGGGTGATACCGTGTTCCTAAAAATTTTCATGTTAAGTTCAGATTTTTAAAAAAATGTTTGATGTGGAGAAACATACTCTGTTATGATGTAAAGATCTCTGCTCCAGTCCTGGTGTCTTTGGGAAGATAACTTGCTGACAAAGTAAAAAGTTTAGGAGATAGCACATTTTAGTTTTATTGACAAACCTGCAGTATACCCGTTCCTTTTCCAATCCCAAATAAAGCTTTCTCAGAGCAGGCCCCTTCCTCAAGCTAGCTTTTCCCAATACATTTTGAATGCTGTTATTCGCCCTGAAACATTTTTAACATCTAACCATTTATGTGTGCTATTTTATTTGGCAATATCTTGTTATTTTGCAATGAGGAGGTGAGGGCTGGAAAGTGTGCAATACCACAGGAATAAGTCCTATAGCTGGAATTGCTGCACTAAGCACTCTTGTGGCTGCAGTGCTAATTAAATGTATTTTCATGTAATTAAACCTCATATCGCTACAAGCCTGAGGTTCATGTCTGGCTCTGCCCTGATGTTAATTGTGATTTATGCCATATACTATGTAAGAATGATCTCAGTAGAGACCTTTGACCTGTGCAGCAAGAGAGAGATCTCTGAAATATAAATGAGATAGCTACTGCCAGAAAGATAGATAGAGCAAATATGGTGGATTATAATCCTATCCCCTTTTTGGGACTTTCCTGGATCAGGCGTACTTCTCAGATGATCACTCTTAAATTATGGTTGAGAAAGACAGATCCTAAAAGCACTTGAATGGGTCTGAAGGACTGATCTAACTGTCCCTCAAGGAAAGGAACCAGCTTAGAATATTATCATCCTCCAGATAGCCTTTTTAACAAGTTCCAGCCAGATTATAATGAGTGTCCAGGAATCTCTCCTTGGTAATGTACTTCCCCACCAAAGAGTGTACGGAGATGGGTTCACGAGTTAGCGATACAGAAGACGATGTGACACAAATTCTAAATAATATAAAAGTTTATTCAAGAACCGAACATGCATTTCACAGTTGGTGAGACAGTCAATTGCAATATTAATAGTTCTAGGAAAAGTTAGAAAGTACAATCTACTAGTAGAGAATCCAATTTTTAAATCTAAATATTGTTACAGTAAAGTGTTTATGATATTCATCAATTATTAAAGTAACATTTGCCTTAAATCCCTGAGTAGAAGACTACAGAGTTAGCGAGATACCTCTGTCCCAGTTAAGGGGAGAATTATCATTGCCTCACTCCAATACCTTTACCATGAGACATGCTGGAGCGAGTCCAATGAATCTAAAAAATCCAGTGTGTGCTTCCAATATTTATACTGTTTTACAAGTTGCATAATGAATTTCGTATGGATGGGGTGTTGCACCTTAACTGTAAGTAAGATTGTTCTCCCTTTATTTCCCAAATAAGGCTGTATAACTTAATTTCTAGATAAGGTCCGTCCTCTTTGATTGCTAAGAAAGGTTGTATAACCATAAATTTCTATGTAAGGTCTAGGCCTCTTTGATTTCTAAGAAAGCCTACGAGTCCCGTGATGGTCAATTTTTCATTAGTTAACTAACTGTGTTTCAAGATTATAATCCAGTTTTTGGGTTTAGTTAGCTTTGTCAAAAATTCAGAAACTATAGTTTAGGGCTATCAGCATAAAACCATCTTATCAAAAATTACACTGTGGTAGTTTGCAAAACTGTGTTATCAATGTTTTGCCATGTGGCTTTGGGAGCAAATCCTTATCAGAAACTACCTGTATGGTTCTAAGATGAGGCAAGCTTTTAAACTTAGAGGCTCATGTCCATTTAGTACCATAGAGATGAACTTTTTAACCTTTTTAGGAAGATGACCCTTTTTAAAAAAAAATTGTAATTCCTTATTCATAGAAAAATAACTCTTAACTTTATAACCCCTGATTATGTCTGGATTCCTTCACACAAATACACCCCAATACCTGTACAGCTTGGCTGGCAGTCTTACTCACCAAGAGTGCTCAGCTCCTGAAACATTTCTGAAACATGATGCAAGTAAAGTATGATTGAGCTACCAGTGAACATGTCTATCGCAGAGAAGTTCATGGAAAATTCAACTGGGGTACTCTTCCCAGATGTCAATATTTCAAATTAATTTAATTGCAAAGGAAGAACTTGCATTTCTAAAGCACCTTTCATGGCCTCAGGATGCGCTAAAGCGCTTTACAGCCAATAACATACTTTTGAAGTGTAGTCACTTTTGTAATGTAGGCAATAAGAAGATGCTGATAAAAAAATTAAGGACTTTCTGGGCCACCCTGGATTTCTACCCTGAAGATTTCTTTTTGAAAATGATTAGTAAATTAATGATGAATGGAGGAACACCGAATGTGGAATGGGCACAGCAGTAACACTTCAGAAAGGGTTATTCGTGTGTTGGGACCTGTACAGGCATAAATCAGCTGACTGTCATCATTAACCAGCAGGAACAGAGTATAAAGAAAACTGTGTCTGTGACACACTATCATCTTGCTCTGGAAATTGAAAGGTTCATATAGGATATAGACTTCTTTAGGATAACAATAGGACCATTAGTTCAACAAGCCTATCGATCGTCCCAATCTATCAAACTTGTCACTTTACCTTTCAATTCCAGTAATTCATCAGATTATCTTTTGAATCTATTTACAATGTATGCTTCAATGCCCTTTCCTGGTAACTTATTTCAAATGTTAGTTACTGCTTCTACTGAGGTGGTGTTAGTCAAGTAGATCTGTGACTTGAAAACTGATGGAGAATTAAATGCTGCATTCTTCGTCTTCCTCTCTTCTATCATGTGCTTGTCACCATTTGTATTATCATTCATTTCAGCCTTTTAAATTCTTTTCCCTTGTAGCCTCTAGGGAAGAGTGACTGTAATATGATAGAATTTTACATTGATTTTGAAAACGATTTGGTTAAGTCCGCAACTGGGGTCCTCCATGTCAACAAAGCAAACTATGTAGGTATGAGGGACGAGTTGGCTATAGATTGGGAAACTACATGAAAAAAAAATATGGCAGCAGAGAAGAAATGGCCAGTATCTCTCCACTATAATTGAATCTCTCCCCGCATCCATTAAATAATCTCCATTTCTCAAACTCCCACAATAACCACATCAAGATGCCCAGGCCTGATGCTTATTACACGGTTTGGATACTTCACTAAGCATCAGGTCATTGTCTATATCAGAGGTTCCACCCACCATATCTGCACCAGATACCATTGTGAAATGTAATTGCATTTTCTAAAAAATATTTTCCCTCCATCATAAGGTCAGAAGTGGGGATGTTCGTTGATGATTGCACAATATTCAGCACCATTCGCGACTCCTCAGATGCTGAAGCAGTCCATGTCCGCATGCAGCAAGACCTGGACAACATTCAGGCTCGGGTGATAAGTGGCAAGTAACATTCGCGCCGCACAAGTGCCAGGCCATGACCACCTCCAACAAGAGAGAATCTAACCATCTCCCCTTGACGTTCAATGGTATTATCATCGCTGAATCCCCCACTATCAACATCCTGGGGGTTACCATTGAACAGGACCAGCCACATAAATGCTGTGGCTACAAGAGCAGACCAGAGGGTGGGAATTCTGCAGCTCGTAACTCACTTCCTGACTTCTCAATGCCTATCCACCATCTACAAGGCACAAGTCAGGAGTGTGATGGAATATTCTCCATTTGCCTGGATGAGTGCAGCTCCAACAACGCTCAAGAAGCTCAATACCATCCAGGACAAAGCAGCTTGACTGGCACCCCATTCACAACCTTCATTCATTCCCTCCACCACTGATGCACAATAGCGGCAGTGTGTACCATCTGCAAGATGCGCTGCAGCAACACACCAAGGCTCCTTAGACAGCACCTTCCAAACATGCGACCTCTTCCATAGAAGGACAAGGGCAGCAGATGCATGGGAGCACCACCACCTGCAAGTTCCCTTCCAAGCCACACACCATCCTGACTTGGAACTATATTACCGTTCGTTCACTGTCCCTGGGTCAAAATCCTGGAACTGCCTTCCTAACAGCACTGTGGGTGTGCCTACACCCTAAGGACTGCAACGGTTCAAAAAGGTAGCTCACCACTTTCTCAAGTGCAATTAGGGATGGGCAATAAGTGCAGGCTTAGCCAGCGACGCCCATATCCCACGAAGGAATAAAAAAAATTATCTGCCTAGTTGCCGTGAAGCATTAAGAGTCAACCATATAATGTGGGTCTGGAGCTGCTTATAGGCCAGCTGGGGTAGGGGTAGCAAGTTTCTCCTCCCTGGAGGACGTTGGAGAACCACCTTCATTTTTACAACAATCTGTCAGCTTTCTTGATTTTTCTGGTACCAGATTTATTGAAGTCCCTTTCACAATATGCATGGTTGAGGTTTAAACTCATGAGCTTTGGGTTACTCTCATGGTTAACATTTTTCTGTATCATCTTACCATTGGTCAGTAAACTCTTCAGAAAACTGGGAACGTTTGTGTGCGTTCCACCAAATGACTCAATATTTTGAAATTAAATCGCTAATATCAAACAGCTGGTGCAATAAGCAATTGTAGCCATTGTTTAGCTTGCTAGGTAAATGGTCTTCATGCCTTTCACAGTAATAAGATCACACTGAATTTAGATCAGCTTGCTTGCGTTATGTTTCTCAGTTAATGCTAATGTCAGTTGTCTAGCTAACAAGCTGTAGATACATTTCAGGGATTGTTTTCTTACTGAGAAACATCAGCAGTGTAACATTAAGCAGCATTTCAACAGCCAATCGAATATCTGTCCACTGCTGAACAGTGACCTAGCCAGCTGGTTCAGCATAGCAATTTATCTGTTATAGAATTTATAACACCAAAACAGACCATGTAGTCCAACAATTCTATGCTGGTGTTTATATGTCACACAAGTCTCCTCCATCAAACCCTATCAGCATAAACCTTTATTCCTTTCTTCCTCACATGTTTATCTCGCTTCTCCTGAAGTGCATCTATTTGCCTCCCTGTGGTAGTGAGTTCCACATTCTAATCCCTCTGGATAGAGAAGTTTCTCCTGAATTCCTTATTGGTTTTATTAGTGGCTATCTTATATTTATGGCCACTAGCTTTGGAGTCATCCACAGATAGCAACATCTTAGCTGTGTCTGCCCTATCAAATCCCTTCATAATCTTGAAGACTTCTATCAGGTCACCTTTCAGCCTTCTTTTTTCTGGAGAATCTTTCCTGATAAATAACCACAACTGAGAGGTTATATTCTAAATACTGTCATTTAAATGCATCAATTAACCAATTAAATAGTTTTGTCTTTAAGCAGCCTTAAAGAAAATGCCCTTCTAAAAATAGCGCTCTCCCCATCACCCAAAAAATAAAATTAATTTTTCCACCAAAATTCCACTGTTTGTACAGGGTCTGGGCAGTCGGCCCGTGACTCTGCTGCTGTTGTACCCGTTCTGGGAAATGAAGTGGGAGAGATGAAATCCATCACACTTATGGGTTTTCCAGTGCCGCCACCTTAATTTCATCAGCATGAGATGGGCCATGTTTGTACTGTTTAGACTATCTCCATTAAAGTGATCAGCCTCACACTGCAGAGCCTCAGTACAAGCCTTTCTATTTTGATATTTGTGTTTTAGTTATCAAAACTAAAGTAAATAACAAAACAGTGAACTTTTTGGTTCTCAATTTGATCATAATATTGGCATTCATCTCACTAAATAGCACTACCCTATTAACTCAATGGAGAATTGTCATGTTACAGAAATGTAAATGTTTGTACTAAATGACTCTAACAATCCATTTACATTACAGTGCTAATATTTTTGTTCTAGCTGTGAATTGGCAGTGCTGTCAGCCTGCACATTTAGGTCAGCAATCTGATTTTAACATTGCTATCTTGACATTAGGGACGAGGGTCTGTGTACAGACTGGTAAGTAACAAATGTGGCATGCAAAAACTGCCTGTGCACAGCTGTCCTGTTGTTGCTGCCAGAACAGTATAAACTAGTGAATTTGCAATCAGACACATGGCTGTATATAAGTGGATATCAATTGCATTCCTTTCAGTGGGGACAGCCTAATGAACCTAATAAATATTTCCAATCTCATGCAGTTTTGCTGAGGGTATAGTAAACACCTGTTTAGTTTTGTTTGCAATGCAGGCACTTCTCCACACGGAGGGAGAGAATATGTAGAGAGAAGCATCCCCAGAGTGTTCTCAGGTACTTATTAGCAGCTGGTTTCGAAGGCTGCATTGGTAGAAGTCCTAGAGAAGGACTTACCACCAACTTCTCAACCAAAGATGTGTGCAGTGGTTAGCACCGCAGCCTCACAGCTCCAGCGACCCGGGTTCGGTTCTGGGTACTGCCTGTGCGGAGTTTGCAAGTTCTCCCTGTGACCGCATGGGTTTTCGCCGGGTGCTCCGGTTTCCTCCCACCGCCAAAGACTTGCAGGTTGATAGGTAAATTGGCCATTGTAAATTGTCCCTAGTGTAGGTAAGTGGTAGGGAATATGGGATTAATGTAGGATGGGATGTGGTAGGGAATAAGGGATTAATATAGGATTAGTATAAATGGGTGGTTGATGGTCGGCACAGACTCGGTGGGCCAAAGGGCCTGTTTCAGTGCTGTCTCTCTATGACTCTATAAAATGGCAGAGAAGTAAAAATAGGCCATTGAAATCATCACATGCAGGCTGATTGCAATCAACCAAAGAGGTCTTTGAAATATGTTGCGAGGCAATAATGATGAAGATGTCAGCTGGCTGTTTGGCCTGAGTACAACCACAGAACAGTAGGCCACAAGTACAAAATGAGTCAGCCTTCAGTGAGACTAGAGATCGGAAGAATTAAATATTCCACTGAGCAGTGAACATAAATAACTGACTTCCAGAAAAGCATATTAATCCTGAGTTGACTAACATTTCTTAAATGGTGAGAGGTTGGGAAGTGTTGATATCCAAAGGGACCTGGGTGTCCTTGTTCATGAGTCACTAAAAGCTAGTGTGCAGATGCACCAAGTATTTAGGAAGGCAAATGGTATGTTGACCTTCATTGCAAGGGGATTTGCGCACGGGAGTAAAGATGTCTTGTTGCAATTGTAGAAAGCATTGGTAAGACTGCACCTGGAGTTTTGTATGCAGTTTTGGTCTCCTTATCCAAGGAGGATATACTTGCCTTAGAGGGAGTACAACGGAGGTTCACCAGACTAATCCTGGGGTGGCGAGTTTGTCTTATGAGGAGAGATTGCAAAAACTGGGCTTGTATTCTCTAGAGTTTTGAAGAATGAGTGGTGATCTCATTGAAACTTACAAAATTCTTGCAGAGCGTGACAGGGTAGATGTGGATAGGATGTTTCCTCTGGCTGGTGAGTCTAGAACAAGGGGCACAGGCCATTTAAGACTGAGATGAGGAGGAATTTCTTTACTCAGAGGGTGCTGAATCTGTGGAGTTCTCTACCCCAGAGGGCTGTGGAAGTTCAATCATTGAGCATGTTCAAGACCGAAATTGATAAGTTTCTGGACACTAATGACATCAAGGGATATGGGGATAGTGGGGAAAAATGGCATTGAGGTAGATGATCAGCCATGATCTGCTTGAGGCTCGTTAGGCCAAATGGCCTACTCTTGCTCCTATTTCCTATGTTGCTATGTTCCTCTGTTCATTCAAAAAAGAACTGAATAAATAACTGGTTAGGAATGGCATTTCAAGGTTATGTTGTGGGCACTGGACAGCTACAGAAGATTAGCAAAAATTGCAGGTGAATTTTTTATTGTTGCAAAGATACAGACTAAAATGATGTGTACACAAATCTGGTTGTAAAGTTCATACATTTTAAAATTGTTTGTTAATCCACCCAGTTCATGGAGCTTCACTACTTGCCCCTTCCTCCATGAGTACATATGATCCTTCTTCCCTCCTGTTTTCCTTTACCATATGCAGGCTCTGCTATATTACTCTTGTCTTTAAACCAAAAGCATGCAGGAAGGTTTGCTACTGCTGTTGGGGATGGTTTAAAGTACTTTGGCAGGGGGATGGGAACCTGAGGGCAGTTTCAGATAGGACAGGGAACGGGAGGCAGAAAATTAGCAAGTAACTCTGAAAGACAGAAGAAGCAAAGGTTAAAATGTGTGCAGCACAGGAATTTGGCAGTGTTAAAGGGTACTTACTTAAATTCAAGGAGGATAGTAAATAAAGCCGATGAGCTGAGGGCCCAGATAGACACATGGCAACATGATATCATTGCTATAACGAAAACTTGGCTTAAAGAGGGGCAAGAATGGCAGCTCAACATCCCAGGATATAGAGTTTTCAGGTGGGATAAGGAGGGGGATAAAAAAAAAAGGAGGGGGTATAGCATTATTATTTAAGGAATCAATAACAGCTGTGAGGAGGGATGATATGCTGAATGAATCATCAAATGAGGCCATATGGGTGGAGCTCAGAAATAAAAAAGGGGCAGCCACACTACCAGGAGTGTACTATAGACCCCCAAATAGTGAGAGGGAGATAGAAGAACAAATATGTAGGCAAATATCTGAGTGCAAAAACCATAGGGCAATAATAGTTGGGGATTTCAACTACCCTAATAACAACTGGGGTACAAACAGTGTGAGGGGCACAGAGGGCAAAAATTCTTGAACTGCATTCAAGAGAACTTTTTTAGCCAGCATGGAAAAAGCCAAACAAGACGGAGTGCAGTTCTAGAATGAAGCTGGGCAAGTGGATGAAGTAACTATTTTGGATTTAGTGACCATAATACAGTTAGTTTTAGCATAATCATGGCAAAGGACAAAGATAATACAGGAGTAAAAGTTCTAAATTGGGGGAAGGCAAACTTTACGAAACTGAGAGGTGATCTGGCGAAACTGGACTGGATACAGCTACTTGAAGGAGTGGCAAACCAGTGGGAGGCATTCAAAAGCGAGATTCTACAGGCACAGTGTAGGCATGTTCCTACAAAAATAAAAGGTGATATGGCCAAATCTAGAGCCCCCTGGTTATCTGGAAGCATACAGGGTAAATTGAAGCAGAAAAAGAAAGCTTATAACAATCACAAAAAACTCAATTCTTTAGAAAACCTGGAGGAGTATAGAAAGTGCAGGGGTGAAGTAAAAAAGGAAATTAGAAAAGCAAAGAGAGGACATGAAAAATTAATGGCAAGTCTTCTTTTCTTTTTCTTTTGGGCCTCCTTATCTCGAGAGACAATGGATACGCGCCTGGAGGTGGTCAGTGGTTTGTGAAGCAGCGCCTGGAGTGGCTATAAAGGCCAATTCTGGAGTGACAGGCTCTTCCACAGGTGCTGCAGAGAAATTTGTTTGTTGGGGCTGTTGCACAGTTGGCTCTCCCCTTTCGCCTCTGTCTTTTTTCCTGCCAACTACTAAGTCTCTTCGACTCGCCACAATTTAGCCCTGTCTTTATGGCTGCCCGCCAGCTCTGGCGAATGCTGGCAACTGACTCCCACGACTTGTGATCAATGTCACACGATTTCATGTCGCGTTTGCAGACGTCTTTATAACGGAGACATGGACGGCCGGTGGGTCTGATACCAGTGGCGAGCTCGCTGTACAATGTGTCTTTGGGGATCCTGCCATCTTCCATGCGGCTCACATGGCCAAGCCATCTCAAGCGCCGCTGACTCAGTAGTGTGTATAAGCTGGGGGTGTTGGCCGCTTCAAGGACTTCTGTGTTGGAGATATAGTCCTGCCACCTGATGCCAAGTATTCTCCGAAGGCAGCGAAGATGGAATGAATTGAGACGTCGCTCTTGGCTGGCATACGTTGTCCAGGCCTCGCTGCCGTAGAGCAAGGTACTGAGGACACAGGCCTGATACACTCGGACTTTTGTGTTCCGTGTCAGTGCGCCATTTTCCCACACTCTCTTGGCCAGTCTGGACATAGCAGTGGAAGCCTTACCCATGCGCTTGTTGATTTCTGCATCTAGAGACAGGTTACTGGTGATAGTTGAGCCTAGGTAGGTGAACTCTTGAACCACTTCCAGAGCGTGGTCGCCAATATTGATGGATGGAGCATTTCTGACATCCTGCCCCATGATGTTCGTTTTCTTGAGGCTGATGGTTAGGCCAAATTCATTGCAGGCAGACGCAAACCTGTCGATGAGACTCTGCAGGCATTCTTCAGTGTGAGATGTTAAAGCAGCATCGTCAGCAAAGAGGAGTTCTCTGATGAGGACTTTCCGTACTTTGAACTTCGCTCTTAGACGGGCAAGGTTGAACAACCTGCCCCCTGATCTTGTGTGGAGGAAAATTCCTTCTTCAGAGGATTTGAACGCATGTGAAAGCAGCAGGGAGAAGAAAATCCCAAAAAGTGTGGGTGCGAGAACACAGCCCTGTTTCACACCACTCAGGATAGGAAAGGGCTCTGATGAGGAGCCACCATGTTGAATTGTGCCTTTCATATTGTCATGGAATGAGGTGATGATACTTAGTAGCTTTGGTGGACATCCGATCTTTTCTAGTAGTCTGAAGAGACCACGTCTGCTGACGAGGTCAAAGGCTTTGGTGAGATCAATGAAAGCAATGTAGAGGGGCATCTGTTGTTCACGGCATTTCTCCTGTATCTGACGAAGGGAGAACAGCATGTCAATAGTCGATCTCTCTGCACGAAAGCCACACTGTGCCTCAGGGTAGACGCGCTCGGCCAGCTTCTGGAGCCTGTTCAGAGCGACTCGAGCAAAGACTTTCCCCACTATGCTGAGCAGGGAGATTCCACGGTAGTTGTTGCTGTCACCGCGGTCACCAAAGTAAAATCAAGGAAAACCCAAAGATGTTTTATCAGTACATTAAGAGCAAGAGGATAACTAAGGAAAGGGTAGGGCCTGTTAGAGATGTACAAGGTAACTTATGCATGGATGCAGAAGATGTGGGCAGGGTTCTTAATGTGTTATTTGTCTCTATCTTCACAAAGGAGAGGGATGATGCAGACATTGTAGTTAAAGAGGAGGAGTGTGAAATATTAGATACGATAAGCATAGTGAGAGAGGAAATACTAGACGGTCTGACATCATTGAAAGTGGATAAATCACCAGGGCCGGATGGATTGCATTGCAGATTATTAAAGGAAGCCAGGGAGGAGCTAGCGGATGTGCTGAGGATCATCTTCAAATCCTCACTGGATACGGGTGAGGTGCCAGAATATTGGAGCTCTGCGAATGTTATGTCATTGTTTAAGAAGGGTGCGAGGGATAGGCCAAATAATTATAAGCCGGTCAGTCTGACCTTAGTGGTGGGTAAATTATTAGAATCAATTCTGAGGTACAGGATAAACTGCCACTTAGAAAGGCACGGATTAATCAGGGATAGTCAACATGGATTTGTTAAGGGAAGGTCATGTCTTCCTTCCTTAAAAAAAACCTCAATCAAGTTGGTAACAAGGAGGATTGATGAGGGTAGTGCAGTGGATGTGGTCTACATGGATTTTTGTAAGGCATTTGACAAGGTCCCGCATGGCAGACTGGTCAATAAAATTAAAGCCCATGGGAGACGGGAATGTGGCAGGTTGGATCCAAAATTGGCTCAGTGAGAGGAAATAAAGGGTAGTAGTCGATGGATGTTCTTGCGAATGGAAAGCAGTTTCGAGTGGATTTAAGGTGATTGGTAGAAGGATTAGAGGGAATATGAGGAAAAACTTTTTCACCCAGAGGGTGGTGGGTGTCTGGAATTCACTGCCGGAAACAGTGGTGGAGGCAGAAACACTCAATTCTTTTTAAAGATACCTGGACATGCACCTGAGGTGCTGTAACCTGCAGGCTATGGACCTGGAAGGTAGGATTAGATTGGGCAGCTAGTTATTTCAGCCGGTGCAGACAAGATGGGCTGAATAGCTTCCTTCTGTGCTGTAATTGTTCTATGGTTTTATGCTGGGCGTGAGGGACAAGTTCATGGAATAGAGCAGCCAAAGTTTTGAAAGACACACTTTTTGCTGAGCGGTATGAATTTCATGTATTTCATAATAGTAAAAACATACAGCTGCATTTTCCCAGTGGTTATGGTTTCAGGTTATAAATATTAAAATTCTACAAACTGTCCACCATACAAGTTCTTAAACCTAGGAATGTGCCTGTAGAATTATTCACTAATGCCTTCTCACTAATGTTTATCTGCAAAACTACAAGCATTCAAGACAACAGTACACAAACATTATGTAAATACAACAGCATTCTTATTCTTGTCTTAAGGACTTAACCAAGGGCGCACCATTCATTTCATTTACTGTTACAAACTTTATTTAGTGATTTTGGTGGTTGATGTTTAAAACTTCAGTGTTTTAGAGCAATTCTGGAGTGATGCAAAAAACGAAACACACATTTTTCCTATATACAATAATTCTCCCTGCTCTACTGACTTGTACTGGGATATATTTGCATGGACTCTGAATGTCATCCATCACCTTGTCCGAATGACTGTTGTTCATGTGTGGTGGAGTGGTGCATAGGCCCACTAAAAGTAACTACACGGTAGATGGGGTATAAAGGAAGAAATAATGGGAGTTTGTCAGAAGGGTACGGCGATAATCGTTGGGGATTTTAATCTACATACAGATTGAAAAAATCAGGTGGGCAAAGGTAGCATAGATGAGGAGTCCATAGAATGTTTTCGGGATAGTTTCTTAGAATAGCACATTCTGGAGCCAACCAGAGAGCAGGCTATACTAGACTTGTTATTGTGCAATGAGCTAGGATTAATTAATGACCTCATAGTGAAGGTGCCCCTAGGTAGCAGCGATCATAATATGATTAAATTTTGCATTCAGTTTGAGGGAGAGAAGACTGGGTCTAAGACTTAAATTTAAACTTAAATAAGGGCAATTATGAGGGCATGAAAGCAGAGCTAGCAAATATGAACTGGCAAGATAGGTTAAGGGATAGGTCAATCGAGATGCAATGGCAGACATTTAAGGGGATATTTCAGAATACACAGACTAGATACATTCCAACGAGAAAGAAACATTCCAAGGGGAGGTTAACTAAAAAAGTTAAAGATAGTATCAAAATTAAAGAAAAAGCATATAATTGCACAAGGGTGGGTGGCAGATCAGAAGATTGGACAGATATAAAAAACAGCAAAGAATGACTAGAAGATTAATAAGGAGGGAAAAATTAGAGTATGAGAGAAAGTTAGCTAGATATATCAAAACAGATAACAAGAGTTTCTATAGATATTTTAAAAAGAGTTAACAAAGTCAGCATTGGTCCAGTAGAAAGTGAGTCTGAGGAATTAACAGAAAATTAGGAGATGGCAGATGAATTGAACAGGTATTTTGTATTGGTCTTCGCTAGAAGATACAAGTAATATCCCAGAATAAGCTGTAAGTCAGGAAATGGAAGTGAGGGAGGAACTCAAGAAAATTACAATCACCAGGGAAGTGGTACTGAACAAATGGTTGGAGCTGCGGGCTGACAAGTCCCCGGGTCCTGATGGACTTCATCCTAGGGTCTTAAAAGATGTGGCTAGTGAGATAGTTGATGTATTGGTTTTAATTTTCCAAAACTCCCTAGATTTGGGGAAGGTTCCATTAGCTTGGAAAATAGACAATGTAACCCCTTTCTTCAAAAAGGGAGGGAGGCAGAAACTACAGGCCAATTAGCTTAACATCTGTCATAGGGAAAATGTTAAAAGCTATTATTAAAGACATTATAGCAGGGAACATAGAAAAATTCACGGTAATCAGGCAGAGTCAACATTGCTTGTGAAAGGGAAATCATGTTTAACCAATTTATTGGAGTTCTTTGAGAGAGTTACATGTGCTGTGGATAAAGGGGAACCGGTGGATGTATTGTACTTAGATTTCCAGAAGGCATTTGATAAGGTTCCACATCAAAGGTTATTGCAAAAAATAAAAGCTCATGGTGTAGGGGCATTGGCATGGAAAGAAGATTGGTTTGCTAATAGGAAACAGAGAATAGGCATAAATGGGTCATTTTCTGGTTGACAAGATGTAACAAGCAGTGTGCCACAGGGCCTCAACTTTTTATAATTTACACAAATGACGTGGATGAAGGGACCAAAGGTATGGTTGTTAAATTTGCTGATGACACAAAGATAGGTCGGAAAGTAAGTTGTGAAGAGGACATAAGGAGGCTGCAGCGGGATATAGATAGGTTAAGTGAGTGGACAAAGATCTGGCAAATGGAGTATAATGTGGAAAAATGTGAAATTGTCTATTTTGGCAAGAAGAATAAAAAAGAAGCATATTATCTAAATGGTGAGAGATTACAGCGCTCTGAGATGCAAAGGGATCTGGGTGTCTTAGTGCATGAATTGCAAAAGGTTAGTATGCAGGTACAGCATGTAATTAGGAAAGCTAATGGAATGTTATTGTTTATTGCGAGAGGAATTGAATACAAAAGTAGGGAGGTTATGCTTCAGTTATACAGGACATTGGTGAGAGCACCTCTGGAGTACTGTGTACAGTACTGCTCTCATTTAAGGAAGGATGTAAATGAATTGGAGGCAGTCCAGAGAAGATAAATGTGTTGGAGGCAGTTCCGAGAAGGTTTGCTAGACTAATACCCGGAATAGGCAGGTTATCTTATGAGGAAAGGTTGGACAGGCTAGGCTTGTATCTGCTGGAGTTTAGAAGAGTAAGGGGCGACTTGATTGAAACTTGATAGGATCCTGAGGGGTCTTGGCAGGGCGGATGTGGAAAGGATGTTTCACCTTCTGGGAGAATCTAGAACTAAGGGCCACTGTTTAAAAATACAGGGTCACCCATTTAAGACAGAGATGAGGAGAAATATTTTCTCTGAGGGTTTCAAGTCTTTGGAACTCTTCCTCAAAAGGTGGTGGAAGCAGAGTCTTTGAATATTTTTAAGGCAGAGGTAGATAGAATCTTGATTAGCAAGGGGCTGAAAGGTTATCGGGGGTAGGCGGGAATGTGGAGTTCAGGTTACTGTCACATCAGCCATGATCTTGTTGAATGGCGGAGCAGGCTCGAGGGGCAGAGTGGCCTCCTCCTGCTCCTAATTTGTTTGTTCATATTTTCGTATATATGAGCCTTGACAGCAAGTATCAACAATCTGCCTGATTGAGGAATCACAACTCAGTCTCGATTCTGTACTCACTTAATCTTCCACACCTATGCACTCCCATCTTATCACTGTTCTGCATGGATCAGAGGTGAGTGGAAGCCAGATACATCCAAGAGACCCAGTGAGGGTGCACTGTCCTTGAGCGGTCCCTTGTGATGAGTTATAGAACAACATTAGTGGAGGTCTGAATGCAGGCCAAGGATAGAGTGAGGTGTAAAAACTTTGGCAAGGGTCGAAAATGAAGAATTAAAAAAGTCAGTACCAATTTTTTTACATAAATCTTTTGAAATGTTTTTCTAGCTTTTTAATAAACGATTCAACCAACTACCTTTTGTTAGAAAATGAGGGAGAGGTGGAGTGCGATGGGGAAGAATTCCATAAGCAGACAATTGTTTGGATACATTCCTGAGATAATTGAATTCACTACATATACTTAACTACAACTATTTATATAGCACCTTTAACGTAAAGAAACATCCCAAGGTGCTTCACAGGAGCATTATATAACAAAGTATGACAATGAACCACAAAAGGAGATTTTCTTTTATTCTTTCATGGGATGTGGGCATCACTGGTAAGGCCAGCATTTGTTGCCCATCCCTAACTGCCCTTGAACTGAGCAGCTTGCTTGGCCATTTCAGAGGACAATTGAGAGTCAACCAAATTGCTGTGGGTCTTGAGTTGCATGTAGGCCTGACCAGGTAAAGACGGCAGATTTCCTTCCCTAAAGGACGTTAGTGAACCAGATAGGCTTTTCCAACAATCGATATTTTCATGGCACTATTACTGAGACTAGCTTTCAATTCCAGATGTTTTTATTAATTAATTGAATTTTAAATTCCACCACCAGGGCTTTGCCTGGGCCTCTGAATTACTAGTTCAATGACAATACCACTACGCCACCGTCTCTCCATTGTATTGGGTCAGACGACCAAAATCTTGGTCAAAGAGGTCAGTTTTTGTGTCTTAAAGGCGGAAAGTGAGGTGAAGTTATGGAGAGGTGTAGGGAAAGTATTCCAGAGCTTGGGGACTAGGCAACTGAAGGCGCGGCTATTAATGGTGGAGCGATTAAAATCAAGGATGCACAAGAGGCCAAAACTAGAGGAGTGCAGATGTCTGAGTTATGAGGCTGGAGGAGATTAGAGGGCCGAGGCCATGGAGGGATTTGAAAACAAGGATGAGAATTTTAAAATCAAGACGTTGCTTAACTGGAAGCCAGTTTAGATCAGCGAGCACAGGGGTGATGGGCCCTGCTTTTAGATAAGAATTACCACTCATTGCAAGAAGTCCAGAGATTAAGGGGTTAAAAGACACGCAATCCAGTCGATAAATTTAGCGATGTTATTGTAAAACATAAATTTCTAATTCCAAATCAAATCATTAAACTAAAAAAATTCTGTGTTACTGAGAAAAAAAGAAAATAATTATTTTTCAAAAAGCATTTTGGGCAATTTGTTTGGTTCCTTAACAAAAAAAAGGAACAAGAAAATTGAATGAAAAATGTTTATGCAGGAACTTACTTCAGTGTCAACTCCTCTCATTGTAAGACCAATAACACTGACAGGCATTACAGCTTATGGACAAGGGGCATTTAGGCAGTCGTAAGATTCTTAATATTGAAGGTGAGCACAATTGAGTGATGTGTGCGTACCTTGAACTAGAATCATACAGTTCAGAAGAGGTAATTCGGCCCGTCATGCCTGTGTTGGCTCTTCAAGAGTTATCCAATTAGTCTCACTCCCTCTGCTCTTTCTCCATAATCCTGCATTTTTTCCCTTCCAAGTAAAGAAACTATCTGCCATAATCCATAGTAGATAATTATGATTCTGTAAATTGTTCGTGATTTGATGCACAGATGCTACTTGCGTATTCACTGCTAATTATATTGACCTGATCTCTTTTTGGAAACGGAGTGCCAAGTAGCTTGGTTCTTCCAGCTGGAACAGCTTTTATCGATGTAAAAAATGTATTCCGTTGCTTAACTGGATGCTACTGCTGGAAAATGACAATGATAAACAAGCATTCAAACTGATTCTTCAGCTAAACCATGTTTTATTCATATCAAGCATGCAGTGGAGGCTCTTAAAGTGCACGCACCTATAATAAATCCCTGTCTGTAATCCACATGGGTAAATAACACAGTTACAGTGGAATTTAACTCTGTAAAAACCACACACATAACCAATGAATATCAGGTTTGCAACAAACAAATTAGTCCCTCTGGGAGACTGGAGTTCCCACTGAACCGCAGCAATATCATTAGTCTGGTACAATTGACAACAGATCTGTGTGTATTTCACCTTTTAATATGGAACAGGTCAGTGGCAGTGGAAATGGTGCCTTGATCTGTATCTGTTTTGTGTATTTTCATTGTTCAAATCATTTAGACTTGGGAGATGAGCAGCAGCAGCCTCGGGGACTGATGGGAGGGGGTAGCAGCTTTGGGGACTGACGGGAGGGGGCAGCAGCCTCGGGGACTGATGGGAGGGGGCAGCAGCCTCAGGGACTGATGGGAGGGGGCAGCAGCCTCGGGGACTGATGGGAGGGGGCAGCAGCCTCAGGGACTGATGGAAGGGGGCAGCAGCCTCGGGGACTGATGGGAGGGGGCAGCAGCCTCGGGGACTGATGGGAGGGGGCAGCAGCCTCGGGGACTGATGGGAGGGGGCAGCAGCCTCGGGGACTGATGGGAGGGGGCAGCAGCCTCGAGGACTGATGGGAGGGGGCAGCAGCCTCGGGGACTGATGGGAGGGGGCAGCAGCCTCGGGGACTGATGGGAGGGGGCAGCAGCCTCGGGGACTGATGGGAGGGGGCAGCAGCCTCGGGGACTGATGGGAGGGGGCAGCAGCCTCGGGGACTGATGGGAGGGGGCAGCAGCCTCGGGGACTGATGAGAGGGGGCAGCATTGAGTAGTTGGCAGAGTGTGGCCGCATAACAGAATGCATTGTAATTAAAGTGCGATAAAAAGACTACGATATAATAGGGCAGGTTGTGTCTCTGGACTACAGCACATGGGAGTTTTTGAACATTGAGACTGTGCTAGTCGAACATGTTCACTAGATATCTCCATCTCGAATCTCTCTAGCTCGGTCATTGAGCTGGAGTGCGGGTTGGAGACCCTTTCACAATAAGGGAGGAGTAGCAGTATCTGGACAGTTTACTCCAGACTTCAGCCTCCCCTCAGAGAGGTGACTGTTCAGAGCGGGGTTAGGGGGGATCAGTGTACAGAGCAAGGAGAGCCCAGGTAAGATGGAGAATAAGGATCTGCAGAAACTGATCCTATCCAACAAGTACTTGCTACCAGTGAGGATAAGGATAAAGACTTGGAGGGCAGCCAGCATGACCATGGCACATTGGAGTAGGAGGCTGTCCAAGGAGGGAGGAAAAGAAGGAGAGGAAGCAGAATGTGGTAAGTGTAGAGGATTTAATAATTGGGGGAAAATAGGATCTAAGCAGGATTGAAAGTCCTCCTTGCCTGCTTGGTATCAGGCTGAGGGACATCTCGAACTGACTTGAACAGATATGGAAGAGGGAAGGGGAGGGTCCAGCCATTGTGGTCCATCTTGAGACCAACAGCATCGGTCGAGTACCAGGAACTAGGAGCTAAATTAAAGGGCTAAAATCTGTTTTTTTTTAATTCTTTCATGGGATGTGAGCAATGCTGGCAAGGGCAGTATTTGTTGCCCATCCCTAATTGCCCTTAACAACTGAGTGACTTGCTAGGCCATTTTAGAGGGAAGTTAAGAATCAACCACATTGCTGTGGGTCTGGAGTCACATGTAGGCCAGACCAGGTAAGGACGGCAGATTTCCTTCCCTAAAGGACATTAGTGAACCGGATGAGTTTTTAATGACAATGAATGGTGCTTTCATGGCACAATTACTGAGACTAGCTTTCAATTCCAGATATTATTAATTAATTGTATTTTAAATTCCACCAGCTGCCGTGGTGGGATTGAACCAATGTCCCCAGGGCGGTAGTTTGGGCTTCAGGATTGCTAGTTCAGTGACATCACTATGCCACCATCTTCCCCAAGCCAATTGCAAATTGGCTTAGGGATAAACGGATTAGGGAGGTGAAAAGGTGGTGTGGGAAAGAGGGATTCCATTTCATAGGACACTGCCACCAGTATTGGGACAGCGAGAAACTGTGCCATTGGGACGGGCTGCACCTGAAGTGGGCTGGGAGCTGATGGAAAAGATAAATACGGTAGTCACAGGGACCTTAAACTAAAAAGTGGCAGTGGGATGCTAAGGTGAGAAAGGAAGTATTAATAGTTTAAAAGCAAAAGAAGGGGAAGAGAGTAGAGTAATGGTCAGGAATTGTGATTTAGGCACCACAGGTAACGAGAAAACTAAAGGATGTAAAGTATTTAAACTAGGAGAAAAAAATAGAAACATGTGAGTAAAACATTAGAGTTGAAGGACAGGTTAGCCCAAATAAGCATCCTTAATACAAATACAGAGTATAGGAACAACTGAATGAATTGCAGCTGCAAATTCAGATTGGATGGTATGATATTGAAGCCATTCTGAGACATGGCTGTTACAGTCAGGACTGGGAACTAAATATACCAGGTCTACAGGAAAGATAGGGAAAATGGTAGATGGGGAGGAGTAGCCTTCGTGATTAAGGATAAAATCACTTAAATGATGAGAGATAACGAGAGAAAAACAGGCAGTGGAGACTATATGGGTAGAATTAAGAAATAGAAAAGGATTTAAGATTGTAATGAGAGTTTTGTATAGGCACTCTGGTGGTAGTTTATATAAATGCAGAGATTGGACAAGCACAGTAAAGGCAGAGTGGTTTTAATGGGGGATTTTAACTTTCATATAGATTGGGATAAGAAAACTAGCCTACGTCAGAAAGATGTTAAATTTTTTGTGTGTCCAGGGTAGTTTTCTGAAACAATATGTCCTAGAACCAACATGGGAGCATGCCTTATTAGATTTAGTAATGTAATGAACCAGATTTAGTTAACAGCCTAACAGTGCCTGAACATTCATCCAATAGCAATCATAATGTGATTGAATTCAGGATAGTGTTTGAAAGGGAGAAATGCAAAATGCCTACTAAAATTCTAGATGTAGGTAAGGCTTACTTCAATGGGATGAGACAGAGACTATCCAGAGTAAACTGGGCAAATCTGTTAATGGGTAATATGACAAGATCAGAGGGAGGTGTTCATTAAAGAGTAACAAGAATTATAGACGTTAGCCTAACATCTGTTAGGAAATTATTAGCCTCTTTAATTAAGGAGAGGGCGACTGAACACCTTAAGCTTTCAGCTGATCAGAGAGAGCCAGTATGGATTTGTAAAAGGTAGATCATGCATGAAAAATCTGATGGATTTTTTTCCAGATGTGAGTAAAATAGTAGATGCGGGATGTCTATTGATATTTATATGAACCCGAAGGGATTTGGTAAAAGTCCTTCAGTAAGAGACTATTAGCTAAAGTTGGAACCCATGGAATTGAAGACAAATTATAGCCCTGGTTAGGAAATTGGCTGAGTGGCAGGAGACAGAGTAGGGATAATGGAATGTTACTCTGATTGGCAGGATGTGACGAGTGGTGCCCCGCAAGGATCTGTGTTGGAACCATAACTATTCACAATATTTATTACTGGCTTGCATGGTGGAATAGAAGGACACATATCCAGATTTGCTGATGACACTAAGATAGGTGGCATTGTAAGCGGTGTAAATGGAAGCATAAAGTTATAAAGAGATATTTATAGATTAACTGAATAGGCAAAACTGTGGCCAATGGATTTTAATGTAGGCAAATGTGAAGTCATCCACTTTGGATCTAAAAAGGATCAAACAGGGTATTTTCTAAATGGTGAAAAGCTAGAAACATTGGAGATCTAAAGAGACTTGGGGGTCCAGGTACATAGCTCACTAAAATGTCATGAACAGGTACAGAAAATAATCAAAAAGGCTTACGGAATGCTGGCCTTTATTATCTAGAGGACTAGAATGTAAGGCGATAGAAGTCATGCTTCTGTTGTACAAAGCGCTGGTTAAGAGCTGGAGCGCTGTGAGCAGTTCTGGACACCACATCTTAGGCAGGGATATACTGGCCTTGGAGGGGGACATGGGATATATATAACCGTTCCTTCATTGTCGCTGGGTCAAGATTCTGGACCTCCCTACCTAAAAGCACTTTGGGACCAGCTTCGCTATCCAAACGCAGCAGTTCAAGAAGGCAGCTTACCACCATCTTCTCAAGGACACGAAGGATTGGACAATGAATGCCAGTCTTCCCAGCGGATTCGATGCTGAGGTCACAACCAAGTCTATCTGATTTCATTCTTTTTTGTAGCTGTTTGATATAACTGAATGGCTTGCCAGGCCAATTCAGAGAACAGTTAAAAGTCAATCGCATTGGTGTCAGTGTGGAGTCACTTATAGTCCAGACAGGTAAGGATGGCAGGTTTCCTTCTCTAAAAGACATTAGTGAACCAGTTGGGTTTTTATGTCCGTGCGACAGCGTCGTGGTCACTTTTACTGTTGCTGGTTAAGAGGCCTGTAGTGCTGGAATATGATGCTCATTTTAGAATGAAATCTTTCTTTGTTAATTACTTAATTACTCTATTATTTTGTTAATTCTTCTACCTTACATTTGTGCAGAAACTTGACAAGAGGAGTTACTCGGTTTCGAGAAATCTTGAGAGCTGTAGAAACGAGGACCACACAGAATTTGCGGATGGTGAGTGACTGGGCATGTTGCACATTGTGGGAGGGGGGCTCGCTCTTCTGGGTTCACTATCAAATGTGAGCCCAGATCGGTGTTTATTTAATGTTTAAGATAACTGTTAAGGCAATCTGAACATTGCTAAAATAGCCATATACAGGTTGTATCCTGTGGCTGGTCCAAACAGCACTGGCTGCCAAATGCTGCCACTGTGCCAGTGTAGTGTTGCAGGACTCCTGGCAATTACAGAACATTTATTGTTCCAGTTATTTTCTTAGTGAAGAAAGGGAATTTCTCCCCCCGTCTGCCGTTTTCTTCCTCTTCTGAAGCTATTGGGATGAGGTTCCAAGGTCATTAGCTGCCTTCTGGCACCTTGCCCAAACTGTTCTTCATCTGTGATCTTGAGTGTGTCAGCAGGTTGCTCCACCATGGATGACATTATAACTGAGCCAATTAACACAATTTCCAGTATGGGTCACTGGTTAATGTCTGGCTTCCCATCTTCCGCCCTCCATAATCTTGTTCATCCAAAACTCCGCTACCCATTCCTAATTTGCATCAAGTCCTGTTCGTCTGTCACCCCTGTGCTCGCTGATAAACATTGGCTTCCAGTCCAACAACGCCTCAATTTTTAACATTCTCTGTTTTCAAATACCTCCATGACCTTACCTTTCCATGTCTCTGTAACCTCCTTTATTCCTACAACCCTCCAAAATCTCTGCACCCCTCCAATTCTGGCCTCCTGCCTATCTGTGCTTTTAATCAGTGCAGTATTGGCAGTTGTGCTTTCAGCTGCCTAGGCCCTAAGCTTTGGAATTCCTCCCTGAAAGCTCTACCTAAAGAAAAACAGAGTTAACATTTCAGTTAATGACCGTTGTCAGAATTATAGAATTGTACAACAACTTATATTTGTATGGTGCCTTTAAACATCACAAGATCCTTCACAGGAGCATTATGAAACAAAATATGACACCGAGCCACATGAGATATCAGGTCAGATGACCAAAAGCTTGGTCAAAGAGAAAGGTTTTAAGAAAGAAGGAAAGAGAAGTGGAGAAACTTAGGGAGGGAATTCCAGAGCTTAGGGCCTGTGCAGCTGAAGGCACAGTCGTCAGTGGTGGAGAAATTAAATCAGGGATGCTCAAGAGTCCAGAATTAGATGAGCACAGGGAGATGGGGGCGGGAGAGGCTATGGAGCGATTTGAAAATATAGAATGATACAACACAGGAAGCCATTCAGCCCATTGTACCTTTACTGGCTCTTTGGCAGAGCTATCCAGGTTCAATGATGCAATTATTAGAAATCTTTTACAGCCTTTTAACTGTATCCAGATATAGTCACTAATAGTTTAGTAAAGTGCCTGGAGATTACTATTCTACAAAAATACAAGCCACAAAATAATCACTCAAAAGTGATCAACAGGTCTCCCCTGGCCGCTGTGGTTAAGTGCTACATTGGCTGCAGTTTTGAGCTGTCGAGCTCAGGAAGGATGCAGGATTCGTCCCCGCTCTGTGCCAAGTTAGCCAATCTCAGTCAGGGCAGCAGTATAGATGTTCCAATTTGCCTTCATTTTCATTTTTTTGATTGCGTCTCTGCGATGTGCTTTGAGATTTTCTTGTTATTTATGTTAATAGAGGCAATTAAATGCAAGTTGTTGCTGAGTGCAGGAAAACAAAATCAAACATGGTTCCTCCTCTTGGTCATTATCCAGTGACCCCATGTTTGTGGGTGACAGGATTGGCCTCAGCTGCGATAAAACTTCAGCACTTGCTGTCAGATGTGAAGAACAATTACCTAAGCAATAAATCAGAAGTCTGTTGGCACTTGTAAAACCATATTGCAGAAAGGGTCAGTGCCTTCAGGAGAAAGTGGGAATGGAGGAAGGAAGGGAGCAAGAGAATGGAAAAAAATTGAAATCTGGGAATGGACTTCCCATCTGATTGCACCAGGTGCAGACGGTAATAAGTGACAGTCGCAAAGGATCCGATAATGACGTTCAAAGTGCTCTCTGACAGGGCATAAAGCCAAAATGGATTCCTTCCTCCATGCAACAATTAGAAACAATCCCAGAACTCATGCCAAGTGGCCATTGATAAAAAGAGTACACCAATTATGAGTCTTTGGTGATGCCCAATGCCTCACTTAACCTCTTCTATTCCATCATTGTCGATAGAGTAGATGAAGGTTCTTGAGCAGTTGATGTAACCCTGCTGAACCAAAAGAAAAGGAAAGACTGCAGGGTGATTAGAATAATAACTGCACAGCACCATTCTTACCTTAAACATTCACTCTCCACTGGTGCACAGTTACAACAGTGTGTACCATCTACACGATGCACTGCAGCAACTCACCAAGCCTCCTTAGACAGCACCTTCCAAACCCACGACCTCTACCACCTGGAAGGACAAGGGCAGCAGATACATGGGAACACCACCACCTGCAAGTTCCCCTCCAAGTCACACACCATCCTGACTTGGAAATATAATACTGTTCCTTCACTGTCACTGGTTCAAAATCCTGAGCGCTGCTGTAAGGCCTCCAAGTGTTAATCTATACAAAAAGGAAAAAATAACCATTAGCTGCAGTGAGAAATTGTTTAGTCCTGTCCTATTTGCAACCCTTGTTTTTTTTTTGTAAAGCATTATTATCTAAGCAGTGCTGTGTATATCACATGCTGCACTTAGTTACAATGAATTTATAGTTATGTTGAAAACCCAAAGACGAGAAAGGTCCTTTCACTCATCATAGCTCACCTCTTTACTGGTCAAGTTCTCCCAGCCGAGCATCCAGCTGTGTTTTGAGAAGTACCTAACATCAACCCTCTTCCTTCCTACTGGCAAATTATTATAGTTATCATCCTTATGTATGAAAGCATTCTTACTGCTGTCTCTTATAAACATATGAAAAATGAATTTATATTTAGATAACATCTGGTCCTAATATCCTGACTGATAATATAATATTCAGGATTTACCTTCTCTAATCCCACTTAATATTTTCTAGGCTTCAAGGTTCCTTCCCTTTGTCCACCCACCCTAACAGTCTTCTCTCCAGGCTTTAGAGATCAAAGTTTAAAAAAAAAAACTTTTTCTCATTAAAATGATTTTTGATCTTTGCACCCTTACCCTATTTTGGTGCATTCTTTGTGATTAGCAAGATGAGCAATCTCATTACCGAGTGGTGGGATACTTTCTGTACTTTGCCGACCCACCATCAGCATCAAGTACTTACAGGTCAGCTCACTTCGCAGATCACAACCTGTACCACCTAGAAGGACAAGGGCAATAGGTGCCTGGGAGTACTATGTTCCCCTCCAGGTAACACACCATTCCAATTTGGACATATATAGCCTATTCCTTCACTGTTGATTCAAAATCCTGGAACTCCCTACGTAACAGCAGTGAGGGGGTACCTTCACCATACACCTTCTAGAGGGCAATTAAGGATGGGCCATAAATGCTGACCTTCCTAGCGATCCCCATATTCCAAGAGGTAATAGATCAGGCCAGAAGCAAAATAGGTCACCTTTTATTCTCCAATACTATCTCTTTACCTGAGCGCCGGAAGAAGAACTCCGTGCTACACCAGTCTTCCCCATATTAGCCACCCTTATCGTGTTTCTGAGATAGATTCCCAAATTAAAGACATGTGCTGTGAGCCTGCAGTTCCCTAGGTGCTAGGCTTACACTGGATAAACAATTCGTGTAGGATCCTTATATCACTTAGAGTTTTCATAAATACTCTGATCGACATTCTGGCAGAGTTACTAACTGTGATATGACCTGTGAGAGAACTGAAAGCTGAGTCACTTTCACTGGCATAAAATCTGTTTCCAGCAGAAGATTTGCAGTTAAATATAGATAGTGTGGGTGTCACACAGACTGAATAGTTTTCTTCTTAATTATCAGGACATTTTTTTGCCTTCTCTCTTCACTGAACTGTTTCCAAATTTTGCCTCTCTGGGTAATTCTTTGCACTCCGGATTTTCACCCTTGACCATCTGTTTAATTATCCTGCAATCAAGAGCTGTTTTTCCATTTATTTGAACTGCAGATGTTTCTGGCTTCCCAAACATCCATTCTTCTCTCGCTGCTCTAATTTCCAATCAAATTAGGAGTCCTATTAAAATGTTTTTTTTAACTTTCCACACTTCAGCTACAAAGTATACTTTAAGAATAAATCTTAACTTTTTCCAGGTGAGTAATATTCTTATCCCCCACCATCTCCAATTTCTACCAAAGTTGTGACTTTTTCTTAGCTTTTTAACCCTTTTTTAAACACCCCCGAAAAATAACATTTTTCAAAAATGCAGAAATGTACTAAGTATGGATATGTTATCACAGAAGGACCACAGTTGAGAACAGCTAAGGAAAGAAAGCAGTCAAGAGAAAGGACCAAGTGCTTCTCAGCAGATCAGAGTCCTTTTAATAGCCTGGTTACTGGCGAAATGTGTCGCATTAGAAATAAAAGAAAGAGTAAACTTGCATTTATATTAATATAACATCTTTCACAATCTAAGGACATCCCAAAATGCTCTACAGCCAATGAAGTATTTTTGAAGTGTAGTCACTGTTGTAACGTAGAAAACACAGCTTCCCAATTTTCACATTATCTCATTGTTGTTTGTGAACTTATGACCAGGCAATCTGTTTTATGATGTCGATTGAAGAATATTGGCCACTACACTGGGGTTAACTCCCCTGCTCCTCTTCAATTTAGTCCTGTGGGATCTTTTACATGCACCTAAGAGGGCAGATAGTGTCTTTGTTTAACATCTTATCTGAAAGACACCACCTCTGATAGTGGAGTGTCAACCTGGATTATATGCTCATGTCTCTGGAATGGGTCTGTGAACCCATGACCTTACTCAGAGGAGAGAGGCCTTTTACTTGATGGAGTTGGTTGAGGGATAAATGTTGGTCAGGACATCTGGAGAACTCCTCACACTTTTTCGAATAGTGCCACAGGATGAGAGGAATGACCAGTTTACGTAGTGTTGGTTGAGGGATAAATGTTGCCCTAGGACATCAGAGAGAATTCCCCTGCTCTTCCTCAGATCAGAGCCATGGGGTAACTCATGCCCACCTAAGAAGGAAGGCAGGGCCTTGGTTTCACGTCTCATTCAAGAGCGGCACCTCTGACAATGCAGCACTCCATCAGTAGTGCAATGCAGTGTCAACCTGAATATTGTCCTCAAGTCTCTGAACCTCAATATGAGACTGGGCCTTCGGAAAAGGAGGCATAAGGGAGAAAACTGGAGCAGGAATTTATAGGAGAAGGATTTTTAAAAAATCATAAGAAGCAATGTAAAAGTATTTGTTACTGAAATAGTTATCTTTGGTAATAAAACCAATAATATTAAAAGTGCACCTTTTTCCCTTTGTTTTCACACCCACGCTTTTACCTTGCAGACAATTGCCAGGCAGCTAGCAGAAATACTCTTGCGAGGGATGTGTGAACAGAGCTACTGGAATCCACTGGAAGATCCCCCGCAGCATTCACTATTGGATGACCCTCTACACATGAGCTCCAATACCAAGAACTATGCACTCAGCAGGAGGCCAAAAGTGTACACTGGAGATAGGTAAGTTATAGGAATGTCGGGGTTCTGAAGAAGGGTCACTGACCTGAAACGTTAACTCTGCTTCTCTCTCCACAGATGCTGCCAGACCTGCTGAGTATTTCCAGCATTTCTTGTTTTTACTATAGGAATGTCAGACAGGAATAGAGCATTCGTTCCATCGAGTCTATTCCACTAGCCAAAAAGTCATGGCTGATATCTATCTTAGCTCCATTTATCAACCTTAGTTCCATCACCTATAATAGCCTTGCAATCTACTCAGTTTAGTAATTTTCAGTTGACCCCATCCTCAATAGCATATTGGGGGTGAGAGTTCCAGATTTCCGGTACCCTTTGTGTGCACCAATGCTTTCTGCCATCATACTAGAACGGCCGAGCTCTAATTTTAAGTTTATGCCTCCTTGTTTTGGACTCCTCCCACAAGGAAAATAGTTTCTCTGTACTCACCCTATCAATTCCTTTAGTTATCAAAGACCTGAATTAGATCACTCCTTAATCTTCTATACTCAAGGGAATAATACCAGCCTCGTCTATGTGTCCTGTCCTCATAATTTAAACCTTTTAGCCCCAGTATCGTTCTTGAGAACCTGCACTTTTTACAAGTCATTTGTATGGTCATTGTAACGTAGCAAATGATGTGTCACTTACCCCATGCTTCCATTTAATTTTTGTGCCATGTAAAGCATCCGTACGTTGTCTTTCTAGTCCACTTCTGAAGACATGGATTGATGCTGAAATATAGCTTCAAAGACACTGGCAGTCCTCTTCTGCATTGACCAAATTGACTTGTGAGCCTAGATGGTGAGGGCTGTTTGCCCATCATCACCTGACATCTCGACACACACACAAAAAGCACGTTATTGGATAACCATCAGGATGGGGAATTCTTCTGAGTCCCCAGCTCATAGTCCTTTAATGTTAACCCAGCTGAGACAGACTATGTCGGCATGTACCAATAAGCAAACTCAAACCTGAGACCTTGCTGGTCTGTCCAGCTCAAATCCACACTTTGTCTTTATGGCGTAAAGTCTCCTCTTCTTAAATTGAAGTTGATTATTTTGAATGACCTATTCATTCAGATTAAAATTGTGAAACATAAATGACTCCTGTTTTATTCAGAAGTGTTTAATTTGAATTTCCGGGTGATTTAGAATTTTATTCAAGCAAAAAAAGTGATTGACTTAACAGGGGTAGATTGTGTAGAGGCAGCCCTTGATGGGTGATGAGTTTACTCAGTATTAATAACTTACAGTGGCATCCTGAAACTTACATAATTATTGAAAGCGAATTTCCTCCCTCTTGTCTTTGTTCATATAAAATACAGTAATTGTTATTAAGCTTCAGAATGGACCATTTCGGACGCCTTGGGAGGTTTTTAGATGCTGAAGCTTATGAATGTTTGGCCCCCGATGGTTTAACTAATTAAAGTGTCCTTAACATCAGCAGCGGTGATAATTGTGATCCTTAAGAGCTGAAGAAATGCATTCGATGGTTTGCACAGAAATGATTGTGGCTTTATGATAAATTACAATGTATGTATTGATCGCACAGCTGGGACAAATGCTCAGCGATACAGATTTTTGATAATGAACACATTTCCCAAGGCGCATGCTGCCTAATCCTCTTAAGCCACCAGCATCAACTCAGTACATGTCAATTTATTTTGAGGCTTACTTTTATTTCTTTAAAAACAGATACTATGTCCGCTTACAATTCAGTTTCTACCTGGCTGTTGCAGAAAGCAGTCGATAATTCTAAAAGGAGCTTGTGCCAGATTTTTTTTTTTTTAAATGCTGCTTTTGTAAGCCATCAAACCCAAACTCAAATCCACAGCTTAGTTCCCTTTAATTCTCTAGACGTCTCTCGAGATAACAGTAGAATGATATTGGAGAAGATGGGGTTGTTCTCCTTGGAGCAGAGCAGGTTAAGGAGAGATTTAATAGAGGTCTCAGCTTTAATAGAAGTATTCAAAATCATCGGTCGTTTTGACGGAAGCAGCTTCTCCTTATTTACTCCAATGGTAGTAAAGTTAGTAACCAGAGGGGACAGAGTTTAGACGATTGTGTTAAGCAAGCCCCCCATTGCCAAGAATGAGGAAAATTAATTTCGCTGCATGAACATTGATTTTAAACTACTGATGGTGTAGAAAGAACTTGCTTTAAAAAAAAAATGGAAACTTTGGCTGAAGAGAGACATTAGTGTATCAACAGACAGTATTTCAAAGGACAAAGGGCTTTTCCCTGCTCCAATTTAATCCACAATGGACTTTTGATTACCAGATGTTGAAGCATTTCAGGTTAACTACTAAGATGACCGAATACAAAAACAGATGTGGTCGTGCCAGTTTGGAGTTTTTTAAATTTGAACTTCCAACAGGGGTTTGGAGATCAGAAGTCTGTTAGCTCCTGGACTGAGAACACCTCTCTCCTGTCTGCTGTCATCTTGCTCTCACAGCTTCGGAAACCATTGAAGACACATGAACCCCAGGAGAGAAAAGTCTCCTACAGTGAACAAGGTTTAAGAAGAATACTGGGTCCCAACGAAAAGTAAGCGCTGTCTACAATCAAAGACCCTATGGCAAGCTGGAAATACAGAAACAGTAACAAGAAACCTCGTCAGAGACTGCCTCAAACCTCTCTACTTTATTTTTATTCTCTTTTCTGTTCCTATTTGCATGCGTGTATCGTGTGCGCATGCTAGAGTGGGTGCGTCGTATATCTGTAAGCGTCAAACGTATTAAGAGTTAAGTTTAAGGTTTAATAAATTTCACTTTTCTTCGTTAAACCTAAAGAAAACCTGGTGTGCTCATTTCTTTGCCTTATAGTTGGAAAGCTGTGAACAAGGATTCACAAAGGGGGAGCTCAAAACACTGTGTGTTTAAAATTAAACCCTGTTACAATAAGACCAGGTGAAGACAATCAAAGACCCCAAGACGCCTTTCTCACCTGGTCTACAATAGGCATCTTTTGTACTGTCTCATTCTATTAGGAAAGCTAGGGCTCATTTTGCTAGAAAAGAGAAGGCTAAGGGATGACCTAATGGAGGTCTTTCAATTGGGGAGATGTGGAGAAGATGTTTCCGCTTGCAAGGGAGTTCAAATCTAGGGGACATAAATATAAGATAGTCATGAATAAATCCGATTTTTAAAAAAAAAATCCTAAACAAACTTCTTTTCCCAGAGATTGATTAGAATATAGATCTTGCTGCCACATTGAATATTTGAGGTGAATATCATAAATGTATTTAAAGGGATGCTGGGTACGTACATGTATCAGAAGGACAAGAACAGGATTGTCCCCGCCCACGTGAAAAGGTTGGTCACATTACAGCTTTTGTCTTGCATGGGGGCCGGTTGGCAATTTGGGAAAGATAAAGGCATTAAAATTCATCATCTTATTAATCAAAACAGCAAGAAAGGTACATCTTTATGAAGAAACTTAAAAAGAGAAGACTAATTTATTGATTTACTTTCTCTTCACTATGTTGGACATTGATTTAGTGGGAAACCTGACCTTTTTTACTTGCACAAGTGGTCAGCGTTTGCCCGCACACTTGTAGTGATGCGGAGTATTCCTTTTTTCTCTCCCCGCCGTCCCCTCTCTCCACCCCCGTACCTTATCGTACCTTAGCTCGAGTCATGACCTTCTGGAGAGGACGGGAGAAATAAAAGCATGGTGAATCTGATTGTGTGGAGCATGAACACCAATATCGACCAGTTGGCGAAATGACCTATTTCTTTGCTGTAAATTCTGACTTTTATTAGAGCTTTTTTCCTTTTATCTATCAAACCTCATGATCCATCAGAATAGAGCTTTTGGCTGATAAAATCTGTTGGATTTATGTTTCTTCGTATTACAATTTTGAAATGTTGCTGTCAGCTCCTACTGCAGCTTGTTAGTATACAAAAATTTGGAACGCAGCTGTTAGAAAAATTTATTGATGCTCCCTTTCTGTAGTACATTAGACATGTAAAATGGAAGCTTTTTGATTCACTAGCACAGACTCAGAGAAGAGGAGGGATATGGCCAATTATAATTTACTATCTAGGGTATCTAGGAGTCAGGATCGGCATGTAGAAACAGTAGGAGGCTATTCAGCCCCTCGAGCCTGTTCCGCCATTCACAGCTGATCTGTATCTTAATTCCCTGGTTCCATATCCCTTAATAGCCACACATAATAAAAAATGATCAATCTCAGTTTTGAAATTTTCAATTGACTCCAGCCTCAACAGCTTTTTGGGGGAGAGCAGCTCAAATTTCTACCCTTTGTGTGAAGAAGTGCTTCCCAATATGACCCCTGAATGGCCTAGCTCTAGTTGTACGGTTATTCCTCCTTGTTCTGGACGCCCCCTACCAGAAAAAATAGTTTCTCTTTATCTACCTTATCAACTGCTTTCATTATCTTAAACATCACCCTTTAATTTCATGCACTCAAGGGAGCCTAGTCTCTGCAACATGACAGGAGGAAGATCTTCTTTCCCTTCTGGTACTGAACAATATTTTAAGGCAAGAGGTGCTGATGCATGTTCTTTCGGAAGCAGCAGTGATCTAGGAACCAAAAAAAGGCCTGAATTGTCACCCATCAGTGGCTTGGAGCTTATGCTTTCTGAGGCTCATTCCGAGCCAGCACTTGGTGTTCTTGTGTGTGCCGCAGTTGAAATCACCTAGGAAAATTCCATTTCCACTTCTAACGTGTCTTTAAGCAGCTGCAGTTCCAAAAGAACAGGTAAATCTTGAGACAGTCAGCTTTGGGAAACCAAAATTTCTTTATTGAAGAGAGTAGTTAGAATGTGAAACTCTCTACCACTCAGAGTAGGTGAGGTGAATAGAATCATAGAATGGTTACAACACAGAGGAGGCCATTTGGCCTGCTGTCCATGCTGGCTCCATGCTGACTCCTTGCAAAAGCAACTCCGCTAGTCCCACTCCCTGCCTTTTCCCTGTAGCCCTGCAATTTTTTTCTCTTCAGTTAATTATCCAATTCTCTGTTAAAAGCCACAATTGAGGCGGCGCAGTGGCTAGCACCGCAGCCTTACAGCTCCAGCAACCCGGGTTCGATTCTGGGTACTGCCTGTGTGGAGTTTGCAAGTTCTCCCTGTGTCTGCGTGGGTTTCTGCCGGGTGCTCCGGTTTCCTCCCATAGCTAAGACTTGCAGGTTGATGGGTAAATTGGCCATTGTAAATTGTCCCTAGTGTAGGTAGGTGGTAGGAGAATGGTGGGAATGTGGTAGGGAATATGGGATTAATGTAGGATTAGTATAAAAATGGGTGGTTGATGGTTGGCACAGACTCAGTGGGCCGAAGGGTCTATTTCAGTGTTGTATCTCTAAATAAAAAAAAAAAATGAATCTACCTCCAGCACACACTCAGGCAGTGCATTCCAGATCCTAACCCCTCACTGCGTAAAAAAATTTTCCTCATGTTGCTTCTAGTTCTTTTGCCATCCACCTTACTTCATGTCCTCTGATTCTTAACCCTTCCGCCAATGGGAACAGTTTCTCCCTGTCTGCTGTCTAGACCCCTCATGATTTTGAACACTGCTATCAAATCTCCTCTCCACCTTCTCTTCTCTAGAGAGAACAGCCCCAACTCCTCCAATCTATCCACGTAACTGAAGTTCCTCAGCCCTGGGACCATTGTTATAAATCTTTTCTGCACCCTCTCTAATGCCTTCACGTCCTTCCTAAAGTGTGGTACCCAGAATTGGAATCCAAATGAGGCCGATCCAGTGTATTATAAAGGTTCGCCATAACTTCCTTGCTTTTGTGTTCTATGCCTCTATTTATACAACCCAGGCTCCCGTATGCCTTATTAACTGCTTTCCCCACATTCAATGATTTGTGCACATATACCCCCAGGTTCCTCTGCTCCTGGACCCCCTTTAGAATTGAATCCTTTATTTGATATTGCCTCTCCCAATTCTTACTCCCAAAATGTATCACGTCACACTTCTCTGCATTAAATTTCATCTGCCACACGTCCGCCCATTCTTCCAGCCTGTTTATGTCCTCTTGAAGTCCATCATTGTCGTCTTCACAGTTCACAATACTTCCAAGTTTTGTGTCTTCTGCAAGTTTTGAAATTGTGGCCTACGCACCCAAGTCTAAGTCATTAATATAGATGAAGAAAAGCAGTGGTCCAAATACTGACTCCTGGGAATCCCACTATATACCTGATAAACTGTTCACCATTACTCTCTCTTTCCAGTTACTCAGTCAATTTCCTATCCATGCTGCCACTGTCCCTTTTATTCCATGGGCTCTAACTTTGCTGACAACCTATTATTTGGCACTTAATCAAATGCCTTTCAGAAATCCACGTTCATTACATCAACCACATTGCCCTCATTAACCCTCTCTGTTACTTCATCAATAAACTCAATCAAGTTTGTTAAATACAATTTGCCCATAACACACCCTTGCTGGCTTTTCTTAACTGATCCACATTTGTGCAAGTGGCTGTTAATATATCCCAGTTTATCATTTCTAAAAACTTTAACACCATCGAGGTTAAGCTGACGTCCTGTAGTTGCTGGGCTTATCCTTAACCCTTTTTTGAACAAGGGTGTAACATTTGCAATTCTCCAGTCCTCTGGTACCACCCCTTTTTCTAAGGGGTTTGGAAGATTATAGAGTCAGAGTCATTGAATGACCAATACCTCTGCAATTTCCACCCTTACTTCCCTCAGTAGATTCGGATGTATCTGATCTTATCAACTTTAAGTACAGCCAGTCTTTCTAATCCCTCCTCTTAATCAATTTTTAGCCCTTCCAATATCTCAGCTACCTCCTCTTTCACTATGACTTTGTCAGTATCTTCTTCCCTGGTAAAGATGGATGTAAAGGATTCATTTAGTACTGCAGCCATTCCCTCTGCCTCCATGTGTAAATCCCCTATTTGATCCCTAATTGACCCCACTCTGCTTTATACCACCGTTTTACTATCTTTATGCCTATGGAAAACTTTTGGATTCCCGTTTAGTTAGATGCCAGTTTCTTCTAATACTGTCTTTGCTTCTCACATCTTCTTTCACTTCCCCTCTGCACTTTGTATCTTCAGCCTGGTTCTCACTTGTTTTATCAACCTTACATTTGCACCCTTTTTCTGCTTTATCTTGCTCTCGCTCTTTCATCATCCAGGGAGCTCTGGCTTTGTTTGTCCTACCTTTACCCCTTGTGAGAATGTGCCTTGACTGTACCCAAACCATTTCTTCTTTAAAGGCTGTCCATTGTTACATAACAGTTTTGCCTGCCAATCTTTGATTCCAGTTTACTTGGGCCAGATCTGTTCTCACCCCGTTGAAATTGTCCCTCCCCCAATTAATTACTTTGACTCTGGATTGCTCCTTGTCCTTTTCCATAGCTAATCTAAACCCTATGGTACTATGATCACTGTCCCCTAAATGTTCCCCTACTGATGCTTGACCCACATGACCCACCTCATTTCCCAGAACCAGATCCTTCCTCATTGGGCCAGAAACATACTGATGTAGAAAATTCTCCTGAACCATCTTCAGAATTCTTACTCCTCTCTGCCCTTTACACTATTACTACCCCAGTCTATATTAAGATCATTAAAATCCCCCATTATAACTACTGTATAGTTTTTGCACTTCTCTGTAATTTCCTTGCAAATTTATACCTCTATATCTTTCCCACCAGTTGTGGCCTATAGAATGTACCCAGTAGTGTAATGGTACTTCTGTTGTTTCGTAGCTCGAACCAAATAGATTCTGTCCTTGACCCCTCTAGGACATCCTCTCTCTCCAGCACTGTAATATTCTCCTTAATTAATATTGCCGTCCTTCCTCCTTTTTGTCCTTCCATATCTTTCCTGAACACCTCATATCTAGTAATTTTTAATACTCCGTCCTGCCATCTTCTGAGCCGGGTCTCCGTATTGCCACACCATCATATGGCTATCTGCGCCTGCAACTTACCAACCTTATTTACCACACTCCATGCATACGAACATAAGAATTAGGAGCAGGAGTAGGCCACTCGGCCCTTCGAGTCTGCTCCACCATTCAATAAGTTCATGGCTGAACTGATTACTCCACATTTCCACCTACCCCCAATAACCTTCCACTCCCTTGCTTATCAAGAATTCTGTTCACATACATGCACAGTAAACCTAATTTAGGCCTTTATGGAATTTTTCTTTTAATATGACCCCACTTAATACGTTACTATTTCTTACTCTAGTGTTAACCGTCTCCTCCAATTCCTTGTGCACCTTGTTTTTCCTCTCTATTGTTAACCTTCAGCCTCCCGCCCCCCTGCCAAGTTCGTTGAAACCTTCCCCAATAGCACCAGCAAACTGCGCCACAAGGACATTGGTTAGAGCTTTGTTCAGGTCCATCTCCCCCAGAATTGGTCCCAATGTCCCAGAAATCTAAAACCCTCTCTCCTGCACCATCTCTCCAACCATGCTATTTCTATACTCACTGGTGTGTGGCACTGGAAGTAATCCAGAGATTACTGTCTTTGAGGTCCTGCTTGCTAGTTTTTTTCCTAATGCCCTAAAAATCTTGCTGCCTGACCTCGTCCCTCTTTCTACCTATATGGACCATGACTGCTGGCTGTTCACCCTCCCCCCTCAGAGTGCTCTGCAGCTGCTCAGTGACATCCTTGACTCTGGCAACAGGGAGACAACATACCATCCTGGATTCATGTCTGCAGCCGCAGAAACACCTGTCTGTTCCTTTAACTTTAGAATAGCCTATCACTATTGCTTTCCCAAGCTTCCTGCTGCCCCAGTGGACTGCTGAGCCAGCTGTGGTGTTGTGGACTTGGCTCTGGCTGCACTCCCCAGTGGAACTGTCACTGTCACCAATATTCAGAACTGAAAACTGGTTGGAGAGCGGGATGCGCTCAGACACTCCTGTCCGACCTGCCATGTCCTTCTTGACTGCCTGGTGGTCACCCATTCCCTCCATGCCTGCATGTCCTTAAGCTGTGAGGTGACCACATCCACAAACGTGCTATCTAAAAACTCAAAGCCTTACGGGTGCACTGCAGTGATACCAGCTGCTGCTCAAGCTCCAAAATCTATAGCATAGATGCATTTAAGGAGAAGCTACATAAGTGCATGAGGGAGAAAGGAATAGATGGATATGTTGATGGGGTGAGATGAATTAAGATGGGAGGAGTCTTGTATGGAGCATGAACAATGGCATAGACCAGTTGGGACAAATAGCTTGTTTCAGTTCTTGTGAATTCAATGTCAAGTCAGTTTCATCCTCTTTAACTCATATGCAAATGGCATATTCAGGATGGGATTGCAACTAACATGTGCAAAGCTGATGTTTCCCTTCTGATACAGCATATAACGATGTATTATAGGCTCCCCAGATGACTTAGAGGGCAAATCTATGCAGATCAGGAAGGTTCCTGGTTCAGTTACTGTTCTGTGCTGGGTTAGCTGATTTCACTGCTGGGGATGATGAAGTTTGTTTGGATGTCTTGTGGTTAGAGATGGGGGGAAAAGATTAGTCAGCATTCTTGCTCCTGATTTAGATCCACTGGATCCCTGCTTGCATGTTTGCAGATGTAGATGGGAAAGGCTGTGATTCTAGGCTATGTGCCTGCCAACACTTGTTGCCTAGCCTTTGACATGAAGAAAAAGACTCGAGGTGAGTTATCCATGAAATGCTGCAATACTTCAGGACAGGAATTAAGAAAAAAGCAAATATTGAACCTATGGATAATTCTGATGCAATAAATTCCCAGTGATATTGAAGATAGCTGTTTTACTGTCAATAGATTTTTGTCCACCTGCCATCTTGTGCTCTTCCTGCACCCGCTTGCTTTTCCAAGGATGGCCAAAGCTTTCCCTCAACTGTGAGCAATATTGAACCTGTTTTCCAGATCACAAGGGAGAGAATGAACTACCTTATGGTGCAAAAAAAATGAGCATGAATACAAAATGGGAACTCCTCACATTGACTTTTTCACTAACATTTGCAGCAGGAGAAAGTTTACCCAGATCTCCCCTGAAGAAGTTCACAAATTATAATTGTAGATTTTCTTGACAATTAAAAAAAAAGATGCTGCTGAGTGAAGTTGTTAATTGCATTACTGTATACTCTTATCATTTTAGCATTTTCTGTCCTCAAGAAAACACAGAAGAAGCTCTTTTGCTGCTGCTCATTAGTGAATCCATGGTAAGTGTGATCGCTCAACAGCTGAGAGGAAAGGTCACTCTGGTGACATTTAATGTAATTATAATTGTCCCAATGGAAATGATAACTTGATGCATGTGAAATGAAGCCGTTGTGAAGAAATAGCATGTTAATAAATTTTGATTGTTCATTTTGACAGGCGCATTGGGCTGTACAGCTACAGCAAGGAAAGAATTATACTTAACTGAGAACCCCAAGCTCCCAGTTACGTAGAATTTTACACCACAGAAACAGGCCATTCGGCCCAACAGGTCTATGTCTGTGTTTATGCTGCACAAGAAACTCTGCAAACCTCCTCCATTTCACTGTATCAACATACTGTGTCCAATCTGAGAGGGCAGATGGGGCATCAGTTTAATGTCTGATCCGAAAGATGACAAAAGTGCAGTGGCCGCCCTGTACTGCTCTATCATCCTAGATTATGGGCCTCAAGTCCTTGACCCAGAGGCACGAGTACTGATGAATGAGATGTGGCTGGCACTTGGTTCAACAAATGGCCTATCTTGCTCTTGGTGTTGAGGCAGTTTTATTTTCTACAGAATAAAATTGGTTGTTCAACTAACCCCCCCCCCCGCCCCAGCCCTGCCCCGTACTGGTTTAGTGAGGACAAACACTGACTAATTTGACACTGATTTGAGCCCTGATCTATGTTGACATTAACTAGCTAGCTATATTTGTGAATTCAATCAATGTTGGTGAGACAATTTGCTCGCAAACCCAATTTCACTTTTTCAAATTTTAACACTTCAAATAAGGTGAAGTACTTAAAAGTCAAGCAAATTTTATTTGGTGAAACAAAGTCCATTGAGCATACGGTTATTGAGCTCAATCTTTCTGGGTGGAAAACAAATTCCCATTACAATTCACTGGTTTAAGTGCCTTTCTTGACTACAGTTCACTAATCTAAGTGTCTCTGTAAGGCATGCCGCTACCTTTCTAAGCTATATATAATGTATATATGTATCAGTGGGTAACGTTATACTATTGATTGACATGGGTTAAAGATATCTTCATCCTTCAATCATTGTTCTTTTCAATTTCCCAGCTTCCTTATTTTATTCCTGAGGTTAGTGAAGATAGTGTGGGAAAAAGTTATTGAAGTGGATGATCAGCCATGATCATATTGAATAGCGGGGCAGGCTTGATGGGCTGAATGGCCTACTCCTCTTATGTTCCTATGTTACCATTTCAATGAAGTTTTAATTGGCTTGTGTCCAGCAGCATGTTCTCTCATGCTCCCTGCCATGGTGAAAATACATGTTTTTATGTCAAGCGGCATTCTTTTTCTCTCTTTAAGGGTTTTGGTATACAGGAATAGCCTTCCTGCTTGTCTTTCACTGTACACTGAAGCTATGTTTTAACTCTTTAGTACTCATGTCTTCTAAAGTCACCACAGATGAAAGCTCAACTGCCTTTATTTAACCTTTGCTGTTTGAACAATGTTTGGGACATCAACTAGCACACAAAAATTTTTATTGTGTTATTATTTAATGCTTACATTTATCCAAACTGTGGAGGGTTCATTTTGCAAAAGGTTATCCTGTTTTGGTTTATCATTGTTTTTCCTTCCATATCAATGAACCATTGATCCTTACTGTAGTGCATTGCTGCTTCAGTACACTGTCAACAAGAACTTGCATCATGATTCTCTGCACAGCAAGTTCTCGATCTAAGGAAAATGCTGAGCAAAAATTGGGAACGCTCCACATGGGGAGCAAGAAGATAGGTGAGTGAGTTACCCCAGAACTCACTCAGGCATCTTCTGCGGATCAGACATTGTCCACCTGGGAGGTCACCCTTTGCCCTCGTAGGTAGACAACAAGCGCACCAACAGAAGTAGGGAAATATGTCCAATGTTTATACGGGATTAATATATTAATGGAACACAAGTGCAAGAGCATGACCTCTGTAAACTGGATATTGCTTTTGAAAGCAACAGTAACGTGTATTTATTTAGTGCCTCTAACATAGTAAAACATCCCAAGGTGCTTACTTAAAGGGATAGACAGAGTAGAGGCAGGTAAGATGTTTTCCCTGGTTGGAGAGTCTAGAATTAGAGGGCACAATTTCAGAATAAGGCGAAAGCCATTTAGGACCGAGATGAAGAGAAATCTCTTTACTCAGAGGATTGTGCATCTTTGGAATTTTCTACCCCTTAGGGCTTTGGAAGCTCAGTCATGGAGTATGTTTAAAGCAGAGATTGACAGATTTCTAAATACCAGTGACATAAAGGGATATGGGGATAGTGTGGGAAAAAGGCATTGAAGTGGATGATCAGCCATGATCATATTGACTGGCAGAGCAGGCTCGATGGGCTGAAAGGCCTACTACTGCTCCTCTGCTCACAGGAGTGTCATCAAACAAAATTTGACACCATGCTACATGAAATATTAGGACAGGTGACCAAAAGCTTGGTCAAAGCTCAAGGATTTAAGGAGCATCTTAAAGGAGGAGAGAGAGAGACAGAGATGTTTAGGGAGGGAATTTCTGGAGCTTGGGGCCTAGGCAGCTGAAGGCTGTGGAACCACAAGAGGCCAAAGTTCGAGCAGCTGAGTGTTCTCAGAGAGTTGTAGGGCTGGAGGAGGTATCAGAGATAGGGAGGAATGAGGCGAGAGGGATTTGAATAAAAGCATGACAGCTTCGAAATGGAAACATTTTGCTGATGTTTTGTAGCTTTTATTGACTGATTGGAGTATGTTTCTACTTTGTGCACCCAGTGTGATGACTCCCATATAAGCCTGAGACTAAACAGTTGCATTTACCAGTATAAATGTGCTTTCTCATTTCTCCATTTGAGTTGTCATTTTATTTTTAGACTGAACCGCTCCTTGTAGCTGAGGAGTATCTGAATCAATTCTCACTTTATGCGTCTGATCTATCAAGAACCACAGTGTCGGAAGAACTCCTATGCACTGTTCCTACACGTATTCCTTCCATTTTATTTTATTTGATTAAAGACAAAGCATACTGAGTGTCAGTTCATCATATCTTCAACGTGGATCAGAAGAGGTACTAATGTAAGTGCCTGTGTTGGAACTGTGATCATTTAAAATATTATTGTGAGTTGAATATATAAGTCAAGGCTGGGGTCAAGCAAGACTGTGTCATCGCACCGACCTCCTTCTCTATTTTCCTCGTTGCAATGCTACACCTCCCCTCCAGCCAACTACCCGTAGCCATGGAGATAATCTACAGATGGGAAACTGTTTGACCTACGCCACCTTCATTCCAAAACCAAAATCAGTCCAACCTCCGTCGTCGAGCTTCATTACGCAGATGCTGCTTGCATTTGTCCTCGCTCTGAAACTGAGCTCCAGATCATTGTCAACTGCTTCTCCGAAGCATATGAGAAAATGAGTCGTTCACTAAACACTTGAAAAATGAGGGTCCTCTTCCAACCGGCTCACACAGCACAACACCTACCCCCATCAATCAAGATCAATGGCGAGATCCTAGAAAACATGGACCATTTTTCATATCTTGGAAGCCTCCTCTCAGCAAAGGCAGATATAGACAACGAGATTCATCATCGCCTCCCATGTGTCAGCTCAGCCTTTGGCCAACTGAGGATTGAGGGAGAGAGTATTTGAGGATCAGGATCTCAAACCTGAGACTAAGATCATAGTTTACTGGGCAGCAGTGATCGCTGTGCTCTTATATGCTTCAGAGACTTGGGCAACCTACAGCAAGCAGCTCAAAGCACTGGGGAAGTACCACCAGAGGTGCCTCTGCAAGATTTCCCAAATCCGGTGGCAAGAAAGGCGGTCCAACAGCAGCGTCCTCTCCTAAACATGACCAGCATGCAGGCGCTAATCACTGTAAACTGGCTCCGCTGGGCAGGACATGTCATTCACACGCCTGACACCAGACTCCAGAAGCAGCTGTTCTACTCAGAACTTGGTCGTGGCAGGACACTCCCAGGAGGACCGTGGAAACTTTTTAGAGATGTCCTCAAAGCCTCTCTGAAGAGATCAAACAACCCAGTCGACTCATGGGAGTCCCTGGCTTGTGACTGTACTAAATGGTGAAAGCAATTTTGGGAAGGTATCGTACACCTTGAGGGACTTCGTTGGGAACACGCAGAGATGAAATCGTAGCATCGGAGGGAGCGTACAAACCTCCAAACTACTGATCTACCTCACCCTTCAAGCACCACCTGCCCCATATCTGGCAGAGTCTGCGGATCACACACTGGACATATCAGCCACCTCCGAACCCATTGAACCAGAGGGGAAGCAAGTCATCTGGATTCCGCGAGACTGCCTAAGAAGAAGGATGTTGTCATGATGCATGTTGTGATTTTCCTGTCTGCCTGCTATTGTGCAGATTGAATTTGGGTGTATGCCAATTTACAGAACACCCTTGCTGTGTGCCTTGGTGTGAATGCAACACAAGAGCACAAGAAACGTGGAGTTCTTAGTTAATCTGTTTGGTGCTCAATGCAGTTTGAATGAGGGTATAAATGAGGCTCTGACTTCTTGTGGTCCCTTCCTAGAAGATGGCTAGATTCAGTTCTCTTGTTTAATTCCTGTGACCTATTGTGAAACTCTGACGTACTTCTCCCACACAAATTGATTAGAAAGCATTTTTTCATGCTGTGCTGCACCCCGCTGTTTATGATTGAATAGATAGCTTAAAAATAGTACACGGAAATGTGATGTAATGTATTTTCTTTGTTTTCAATGAACTCATTCTCTCTTAGTCTTCTGAGGGCACACAGGCAGGTCGCTAAGTAAAAGTTGCACCTGGTATAGTAGAGCGTCAGTCAGAAGATTCCATGTTCTTTCATTGACCTGTGATCTTGACTGGGACAGTGAAGAAGCAATGTGATTGGTCTCAGTTATCAATCAGGGTTCTGTGCTGCTGGTTGCTATCCTTTAGCAGGGGGAATATGAGGAAGCAGGTTTTACAGACCTGGAACTCGCTGCCCACAAGGGTGGTGGAAACGATGACCATCAGTGACTTCAAGAGGAAGTTGGATAGCTAGCTGAGAGAAATAGACTTGCAGGGCTACTGGGATCGAGTGGAGTAATGTGATTGACCGCATAGCTCCGTGGAGAGCCGGCGTGGATTTGATGGACCCAATGGCCGCCTCTTGTGCCGTAGATGACTCTCTGAGTCTATAAAGGGAGGGATTGTGGGAACATGGCTGGACTTATTTGTGATCCACTGTCTACTGTTTTCCCCCTTCCCCCAGTTTGAGCAGTCTCCTTGAGGCACATGCATAAAGAATGGGTGAGGTAGAGGAGGGTTGCCAGCATCTGTGGAACTCACTGCATTTCCAGGAGAGCTGGGAATCAGACTGGGGAGGAACCAAAGGAAAGCCAAAACTGATGCTACTTTTCAACTGATCGAGATTTGTGCTTGACGTAAAATATTGTGATCTAAATTTTTAATCTTAATTTCTAGAGTGGCTGCAGTTCCAATTGTTTAGTTGAGCACGGCAAAAAAATTAAAACTTTGTTGAAGTGCTGAAAATATCTGTGTGGTTAGTGAATTTAGTGTGTCATCTTTTCCAGGCTAACAGGGATGCAGTGCTGAGCCGGATCCCAGAACACAACAACGATCGCAAAATCAGTTTACAGAGTGCCTCCATTGTCTACGATCTTCTAACGATAGCACTGGGAAGACGTGGTCAATATGAAATGCTGTCAGAGGTGAGTCCAGCCCAAAAGCCAGTTCATTTCTAGCTTCCCTTTGCATAACACTGCCACACAAAGGACCCATCAATACATTTCATTGTGATGTGGAGTATTGCCTACAGTTCATTATCCCCCATTCATTTTACTTCACACAAAATGGCGACATCCTCAGCAGTTTTAGAACATTAATTTCAGTGATAGGAATGACTGAGATAATATTAAATGTACAAATCTCTCTCTAGGAGTGGTTGAGCAGCATACGCTTCCACGCAGTTTAAGGAGTGAAGGGTACACGCAGTCTGTCCCTCCTCCCTTTCCACTTACCTTCACTCTTTTCTCTTCTGCATTCTTCCTTATGCTTCATTCTCTGCTGCCACTTTTCTTCCTCTGTTTACTGTGCACTCTCTCGTTATTTCCATTAACTTTGTTGTCTCCTCTCATTCTCCTCCCTTTCTGTTTTCATATTTCTCTTTTTTTCTCCCCCACCTCAGTTATTTTCTGTGTGTCCCTTTTCCCCTGCTCAAGCTGGCTCTGTCTCCATGTCTGAAATAAAAACAGAAAATGCTGGAAATACTTGGCAGGTCAGGCAGCTTCGAAAGATGAGGTTCTGTTCCTTGAGCTTGCATTGAGTTTCATTGGAACACTGCAATAGGTCGAGAACAGAGATCAAGGTGGCAAATTAAGGACACCAGAAGCATGGGGTTATACTTGTGAACTGAATCTGCTTTTGGTCTCCCCAATGTAGAGCAGACCACATTGTAAGCAGCGAATACTAAATTGAAAGAAGTACACAAATCACTGTTTCACCCGGAAGGAGTGTTTTGGATCTTGGACAGTGAGGAAAGAGGAGGTGTTGCATCTCCTGCGTTTCCATGGAAAGTTGCTGGGGGAAGGGGACAGGGTGTTAAAGTAATTGAGGAGTGGACCTGGGTGTTGCAGAAAGAATGGTCCCTTCGAAATGCTGGAAGGGAAGGGGACCGGAAAGGAAGATGTGTTTGGTGGTGGCATCACGCTGGAGGTGACAAAAATGGTGCAGGATGATCTGTGAAATATGGAGGCTGGTGTGGTGGAGGTTAAGGACAAGGGGAACCCTATCGTGGCTCTGGGAGGCAGGGAAAGAGGTGAGAGCAGAAGTGTGGGAAATGGGTTGGATGAGGTCAAGGGTCCTGTCAACCTCTGGGGGGGAATCCTCAGTTGAGGAAAAAGGGAGACCTATCAGAAGCGCTGTTGTGGAAGGTTGCATCTTCAGAATAGATGCATTGGAGACAGAGAAGCTTGGAGAATGGAATGGAGTCCTTTCAGGAAACAGGGTGTGAGGAAGTGTAGTTGACTGTGGGAGACGGTGAATGAATTCAGTAATGAATATTTGTTTATATGAATAGCCGATCCGCAGAAATAGCGACAGAGAAGTTAAAGAAGGGGAGAGAAGAGTCAGAAATGGGCCATGTGAAGGCAAGAGTAGGGTGGAACTTGGAAGCAAAGTCGTTAAATTTTCCAGTTCCGAGCAAGAGCTGGAAGCAGCACTGATGGTCATCAGTGTACTGGAGAAAAAGTTGAGCCAAGGGAGCCCGAGTAGAACTGAAACAAAGAATGTTCCACATATCCCACTAAAAGGCAGGCATAGCTAGGACCCATGTGAGTACCCATAATAACATATTTTATTTGGAGAAAGTGAGATGAGTTAAAGGAGAAGTTGTTCAATGTGAGAATAAGTTCAGCGAGGCAGAGGAGGGTGATGGTGGGTGGAGACTGGTTGGGCCTCCGTCAAAGAAGCAGAGAGCCCTGGTGGGGGATGGAGGGGTAGAGAGATTGGACATCCATTGTGAAGTGGACTGTTAGGGCCAGAAAATTGGCCTCAGAAGAGTCATGGATGTAGTTGGAAAGAGACTGGACAAGAGGAAATAAAATAAAGTCAAGATGGGAAGAAATCAGTTCAGTGGGGCAGGAACAGGCTGAAATGATGGGTCTACCAGGGCAGTCCTGTTTGTGAATCTTGGGAAGGAGGGAGAAGCAGGCTGTTCAGAGCTGGGGGACTGTGAATTTGGAAGCTCGGGGCGGGGCGGGGGGGGTGGTGGTGAGGTCAGTGATAGTTCTGGAAACAATGGCTCGATGTTTGGGGTTATGGCCCAGTATGAGGAAGTGTCAGAGAGTTGGCTTTTGGCTTCTACTATGTGGAGGTCAGTTCGCTAGACAATAACAGCTCCATCCTTGACAGCAGGTTTGTTGAGAATGTTAGAGTTGGACCTGAGATAACGGAGTGCAGTAAGCTCAGAGGGAGATAGGTTAGAGTGAGTGAGGGAGCAGAGAAATTGAGATGGCCAATGTCACACCGGCAGTTCTCAATGAACATAACAAGACAGGGTAAGAGGTCTGAGGGAGGGGTGCAGGTGGAAGGAAAATACTGGAGATGCGTAAACAGGTCTGCTGTGCGTGGGAAGGACTCGTGGCCAAAGAACTGGTCTTGGAGGCGAAGGCAACGCAAGAAGAGCTCGAAATTCATTGAGGTGGGAGCATAAAGGGATAACGGTGATGCCTTGGCTAAGGACAGATCATTCAGGGTCAGAGATGGGAAGGTGGGAGCGTATCGTGAATACATGACGAGGTGAGATTAGAAGAAGAGATGGGGTCAGAGGGAAGTTTCTTCCTGTCTGTCTGTTTTTCATTCTCTCTCCTCTTGCACCTCATGGTTTTTTCCTTTACTTCCCTCTGTCTGTTTTCCCTGACTGTTCCCTCCCATCTCTCCCCCTACCCCAACAGTAGGGTAGCACTGTGAGAACCAGTCAGTTAATGTGATAGTAAACTATGGATGGTAAACTATGCGACTTGAATATAAAGTACTGTAAAAATGAATGAATTAATAAATTATCAGTGATTCCTAAACTCCTCAACCTCTCTACCTCACTTTCCTCCTTTAAGGACCTTCCTTAAACTCACCTCTTAGACCAAGCTTTTGGCCTTCTCTTAACATTGGCACACATTTTTCCTTTCCTTGCTGTCAAGCCACCATGGGACATTTTTCTACATTAAAGGAGCTCTGTAAATGCATGTTTTTGTTTGTTATTTATAAATTATGAGGTATCATGAAAAACAAAGATATTTTTATCTCTGGGTCTGAATCCAGCCCAGTCTCATACAATGAAAATCTCCTTGTGCTATGTGTAATAATCTTGGACCATCTCAATCCAATTTCTAATGGCAATGGACCTACGCAATTGGGCATGATTGCTGATCTCACTCAAAAAGTCTGCAGAGTGGTTGGTGTGAAAATGGAAATAATATCTCACTGATGCAGTGAGGGGTGCCTTTAGGACTGGAGCTACAGTTAATTATCAGGAAAGAGTAGAAGCAGCTTAATTCTGTGTCTGGCTACACTGGACATAGAAACAGGTGTAAGCCACTTAGCTCCTCGAGGTGTTCTGCCATTGACAACAACAACTTGCATTAATATAGCGCCATTAATGTAGTAAAACACCCCAAGGCACTTCTCTCAAAATTTGATACAGCCACATAACGAGACATTAGGTCAGATTTGGTCAAAGGGATAGGTTTTAAGGAATGTCAAAGGAGGAGGGAGAAGTGGAAATGTTTAGAGAGGGAATTCCAGAGCTTAGGGCCTTGGCAGCTGAAGGCGTGGCTGCCAGTTGTGGTCCAAATAAGATGAGGGATGCTCAAGAAACCAGAATTGGAGGAGCACATATCTCTTGGAGGGTTGTAGGGCTGAAGGAGATTAGAGATAAGGAGTGAGGCTATGGAGTGATTTGAAAACAAGGATGAGGATTTTAAAATGGAGGCTTTGCTTAACCTGGAGCCAGTGTAGGTCACCGATGGGACCTAGTGTGAATTAGGACACAGGCAACAGAGTTTTGGATGACCTCAAGTTTACGGAGGGTAGAATGTGGGAGGCCGGTGAAGAGTGCATTTTTTAATTCATTTTTGTGGGATGTGGGCATCGCTGATTAGACCAGCATTTATTGCCCATCCCGAATTTCCCTTGAACTGAGTGTTTGCTAGGCCATTTCAGAGGGCTGCTGCACTTGTGTGGTTTGAATGTAACTTGTCGCTTATCGGCCCAAGCCTGAATGTTGCTTGCTGCATATGAACACGGACAGCATTAACATCACTGAATCTCCCACGATCAACATCCTGGCCATTACCATTGACCAGAAGCAGAACTGGACGAGCCATATAAGTGGCTACAAGAGCTTGTCAGGATTGCTTCAGTATTTGAGGAGTCGCGAATGGTGCTGAACATTGTGCAATCATCTGCGAACATCCCCACTTCTGACCTTATGAAGGAGGGAAGGTCATTGGTGAAGCAGCTGAAGCAGCTGGGTAGGTTTGTCCCGATGAGGCAGGGAAGGTATGGTAAGGTGAAGGAACCTTGGATGACAAGAGATGTGGAACAGTTAGTCAAGAGGAAGAAGGAAGCTTACTTAAGGTTGAGGAAGCAAGGATCAGACAGGGCTCCAGAGGGTTAAAAGGTAGCCAAGAAGGAGCTGAAGAATGGACTTAGGAGAGCTAGAAGAGGACATGAAAAAGTCTTGGCGGGTAGGATTAAGGAAAATCCCAAGGCGTTCTGCACTTATGTGAGGAACAAGAGGACGGCCAGAGTGAGGGTAGGGCCAATCAGGGATAGTGGAGGGAACTTGTGCCTGGAGTCAGAGGAGGTATGGGAGGTCCTAAATGAATACTTTGCTTCAGTATTCACTCGTGAGAGGGACCTGGTCGTTTGTGAGGACAGCGTGGAACAGGCTGATATGCTCGAACAGGTTGAGGTTAAGAGGGAGGATGTGCTGGAAATTTTGAATGATATGAGGACAGATAAGTCCCCGGGGCCAGACGGGATATACCCAAGGATATTACGGGAAGTGAGGGAAGAGATTGCTGAGCCTTTGGCGATGATCTTTGCATCTTCACTGTCCACTGGAGTAGTACCGGATGATTGGAGGGTGGCAAATGTTGTTCCCTCGTTCAAGAAAGGGAACAGGGATAACCCTGGGAATTATAGACCAGTCAGTCTTACGTCGGTAGTGGGCAAATTATTGGAGAGGATTCTGAGAGACAGGATTTATGATTATTTGGAAAAGCATGGTTTGATTAGAGACAGTCAGCATGGCTTTGTAAGGGGCAGGTCATGCCTCACAAGCCTTATTGAATTCTTTGAGGATGTGACAAAACACATTGATGAAGGAAGAGCAGTGGATGTCGTGTATATGGATTTTAGCAAGGTGTTTGATAAGGTTCCCCATGGTAGGCTCATTCAGAAAGTAAGGAGGCATGGGATTCAGGGAAAGTTGGCTGTCTGGATACAAAATTGGCTGGCCCATAGAAGTCAGAGGGTGGTAGTAAATGGAAAGTATTCAGCATGGAGCTCGGTGACCAGTGGTGTTCCACAAGGATCTGTTCTGGGACCTCTGCTCTTTGTGATTTTTATAAATGACTTGGATGAGGAAGTGGAAGGCTGGGTTAGCAAGTTTGCCGATGACACGAAGGTTGCTGGAGTTGTGGATAGTGTGGAAGGCTGTTGGAGGTTGCAACGGGACATTGACAGGATGCAGAGCTGGGCTGAGAAGTGGCAGATGGAGTTCAACCTGGAGAAGTGTGAAATGATTCATTTTGGGAGGTCGAATTTGAATGCGGAATACATGCTTAAAGACAGGATTCTTGGTAGTGTGGAGGAACAGAGGGATCTAGGGGTCCATGTCCATAGATCGCTCAAAGTTGCCACCCAAGTTGATAGGGTTGTTAAGAAGGCGTATGGTGTGTTGGCTTTCATTAACAGGGGGGTTGAGTTTAAGAGCCGCGAGGTTATGCTGCAGCTCTATAAGGCCCTGGTTTGACCACACTTGGAATATTGTGTTCAGTTCTGGTCGCCTCATTATAGGAAGGATGTGGAAGCTTTAGAGAGGGTGCAGAGGAGATTTACCAGGATGCTGCCTGGACTGGAGGGCATGTCCTATGAAGAAAAATTGAGGGAGCTAGGGCTTTTTTCATTGGGGCGAAGAAGGATGAGAGGTGACTTGATAGAGGGGTACAAGGTGATGAGAGGCATAGATAGAGTGGTTAGCCAGAGACTTTTTCCCCGGGTGGAAAGGGCTATCACCAGGGGGCATAATTTTAAGGTGATTGGAGGAAGGTTTCGGGGAGATGTCAGAGGTAGGTTCTTTACACACAGAGTGGTGAGTGCGTGGAATGTGCTGCCAGCGGTGGTAGTCGAAGCAGATACATTAGGGACATTTAAGCGACTCTTGGATAGGTACATGGATGATAGTAGAATGAAGAGTAGGTAGTTAGTTTGATCTTAGAGTCGGTTAAAGGTTCGGCACAACATTGTGGGCCGAAGGGCCTGTACTGTTCTATGTTCTATGTTCTGGTACTCTACTCTGAGGAACTGCAGTGATGTCCTGATGATTGACCTCCAGCAAGCACGACCATCTTCCTTCGTGCTCGGTATGGCTCCAACCAGTGGACAGTTTTCCCCCTGTTTCTCATTGACTCCATTTTTGCTAGGGCTCCTTGATGCCATACTCGGTCAAGATTCAGAAGAGGCTTAACAGGTTGAGAGGTTGTTTACCCTGGCTGGGGAATCTAGAACACGGGGGCACAGTTTTAGAATAAAGGCTGATCATTTAGGACTGAGATGAAAAATTTCTTTACTCAAAGAGTTGTGAATGTTTGGAGTTCATCATTGAATGTATTAAGGCAAAGATAGACAGATTTTTGGTGTCTGGGAATGAAGGGATATAGGGAGCGAGCAGAAAAGTGGAATTGAAGCAGAAGACCAGCTATGTTCATGTTGAATAGTAGTAGTCCTGACCTACATAAAAGTGAAAGTAGAGGCCGTAGCTTGAATAGATTAGACAATGAAATAAAAGCCACAGACTAACTAGAAGCATACGTCCTCATGATCGTGAAGTTTTGGTGGCTGCCAATAAACTTTAAGATAAACTAAGAGAAGCAAAACAAAAGGAATTGGGTCATTGGAGAGTGTTTGGAGTTTATTCTGAAGTACCAGATAAGGAGCAACCAGCTTTGTCTAGGTGGATTTGTACTGAAAAAGTCTTTGCAAATAGGATTTGCAGCTGAAGCGAGGTTATTTGCTAGGGGTTTTGAAGAGCAACCGAGGGATACCGATGTTAGATTGGACACTCCCACAACTGAAAAAGTAATCTTTAAAATATTTGTAGCCCTTTTGGCCACTTATTCATGGGAGTGTAGATCAATCAACATAAAAGCTGTGTTTCTACAGGGTGACACTTTTCAGAGAAAAGTGTTTCTGAAGCTGCCCTAAGAGGCAGCAAATGCAGGAGGAAAACTATGGAAACTAAATAAATCGTCCATGGCCTGAATGATGCTTCCAGAGTGTGCTATTTTTCAGTGAGATCTGTTTTGCTGAAAATAGATTGTGTTCAACTAAAAGCAGATCCCACATTGTTTTATTGGTATCATAAGGAAAAAACTTTCAGGCATCTTCCTGATGCACATTGATGATTTCTGATGAGGTAGTACTGTGGAATTTTAGAAATATGTTATTAAGATTAGGGCAGAATTTAAAATGGGGAGTCAGGCTTGTGGGGTTTTTAAAAAATATTGGTTTAGGTATTGAGCAGAGTAGGTGTGAAATAACCTTTAAATCAACAATCTTCTTGAGAGAGCATTACTCCCATCCCAATTAATTGATGAAGGGTCACTGACCCGAAACGTTAACTCTGCTTCTCTTTCCACAGATGCTGCCAGACCTGCTGAGTGATTCCAGCATTTCTTGTTTTTAGCTCATTTTCTTGTGTTGGAGTTAAGTACTACAATAAAACATTCTAAAGTAGTACTTTTCCCAGTTCTGATGAAAGGTCTCTGACCTGAAGCGTTAACTCTTTTCCTCTCTCCACAGATGCTGCCAGACCTACTGAGTGTTTCCAGTATTTTCTGTTTTTATTTGACTTCCAGCGTCCACAGAATTTTGCTTTTTACCCTAAAGCAGAGAATGTTTTAATGGCAAATAAAACACGTAGAAAATTAAATTTAGAGAAATGCACGCTCAAGTTCCCATCCTTAGGTGACCAAAGAACAAGGAATTTGTCATTTTTAATGATGCTTCACATACTAATCTTCCCGATAGGTTGGACTTGCTGGGCTTGTTTCACTGGAGTTTAAAAGAGTGAGGGGTCATTTGATTGAAGTATATAACATCCTGAACGGTGTTGACAAGGTAGATGTGGAAAGGATGTTTCCTCTTGTGGGTGAGTCCAGAACTAGGGGGTACTGTTTTAAAATTAGGGATTGCCCTTTTAGAAACATAGGAGCAGGAGTAGACCATTCAGCCCATCGAGCCTGCTCCACCATTCAGTATGATCATGGCTGATCATCCACTTCAATGCCTTTTTCCCACATTATCCTCATAAACCCTTACATTATTTGTATTTAGAAATCTGTCAATATTTGCTTTAAACATACTCAATAACTGAGCTTCCACAGCCCTTGGGTAGAGAATTCCAAAGATTCACAACCCTCTGAGTAAAGAAATTTCTCATCTCTGTCCTAAGTGGCTTCCCCCTTATTTTGAAATTGTGTCCCCTGGTTCTAGACTCCCCAACTGGGGGAAACATCTTAGCTGCATCTACCCTTTCTATCCCTTTAAGTATTTTCTAGGTTTCAATGAGATCACCTCTCATTCTTCAAGACTCTAGAGAATACAGGTCCAGCTTCCCCAATCTCGCTTCATAGGACAGTCCCGCCATCCCGGGAACAAGTCTGGTGAACCTTGGTTGCACTCCCTCTCTGGCAATAATATTCTTCCTAAGGTAGGGGGACCAGAACTGCACACAGTACTCCAGGTACGGTCTAACCAAGGTTCTATACAATTGAAGCAAGACTTCACTACTCCTGTACTCAAATCCTCTTGCGATAAAGGCTAGCATACCTTTAGCCTTCTTAATTGCTTGCTGCACCTGCATGTTAGCTTTCAGTGACTTATTGTCAAGGTCCCTTTGTACATCTACACTTTCTAATCGCTTACCATTTAAGAAATGCTCTGCACTTCTGTTCCTCCTACCAGAGGACAGAGATGAGGAGAAATTTTTTTCTCTGAGGGTTGTGTGACTTTTGAATTCTCTGCCTCAGATGGTGGTGGAGGCAGGGTAATTGAATAATTTTAAGGCGGGGGTAAATTGATTCTTGTTAGGCAAGGGAATCAAAGGTTATCGGGTAGATGGGAGTGTGGAATTCGAGATGCAAACAAATCAGCCATGATTTTATTGAATGGCGGAGCAGGCATGAGGGGCCGAATGGCCTACTTCTGCTCCTAAATTGTATGTTCATATTCCTGATTGCTCTTTAGTGACTGATAACAAATATATGTGGGCACCAGATGAGGACTGGATTAGGCTTGACCGAGGTACCCCATGGTGGAATAGCCAACCAGCATTCATCTAGGATCCGTATGCGCACGTTTTCTCTTAACTGATCATTGAACATTCATCAGATGAATGGACTCTGACTGATTTTGACCCTCTTCCTCAGGAGTACCGAGTCTACTTGTAGCGCTGGCCTGGCTGAGATCAAGAAACTCAGCAGAAGCCAGGGATTCAACCTTTCTGGATCATATGGCTTCATTATTACATCAGTGAATGAACTGCAAGTGTAAAGGGTTAAATCGCTAACATTGGCTGTTTACTGATCCCTCTAATGGACCTCATTCTGATGATTAATGTCTCTCTAGCTGAATGAAGTACAGAACATCAGACCAAACTGACCTGAGAAGAATGGCTGCAGTTTTATTTTTTAATCCTAAAGCAAATAATGATGACATGCAATAAAGCTGTAATTCGATCCAAAATCAACACCGAGTAGTTTTCTTTCCAGCCTGTACTCTCAGACAGTACCGACTGAGCCATGGTGAGAGGACTATTTTACATAAACCGCTAGTGCTGTTTTGGGGGATATGTCAAGAGCGCCCAAAAAGATCATCCTCCTCCTTTTTGACATTTGCCTGTCCATTTTTTTTATTTTTGGAGCTCAGCTATTTGCTTGCCTTTCTTTTACCCCATCCATTTCCTGAAGTTAGCATTACGGGAGGTGGAACCTGTTGCAGACTCTGGTAACATGCAAGATAAGCTTAGCAATAGGAAACAGAGAAAGGGCTCAGAGACTGATTGACGGTGGAGCTTGCCTGTCTGTTGCTAACCTCAGAAATTGTTTAATTTTAGCCATTTGAAAAAAGGAAAGGAAAATATTGTACTCCCCTAAACTTCTGTAATCTTTTCGCCTTATATTGTTTATGCTTAATCACATTCTTGGCCTTAATTTTGGTGCATCGATTTGATAAGCTTCACACTGTCACAATAAATGTACTGAATTTTGTTTTGCTCTTTACTCAAGCAATTCTTAGACCTTACCTGGAGTGGAAGTCTTTTTTAAGTCTTGTAGTTTTTTTGAGAGAATATGGAACTTTTTTTTCCCAAGATTAAGTACAGATTTGAGTCACCCAGTGACTTCAGAGGGCATACTACACTTGGCAGATCTAACGGTCTATGTACATCTGAAAGAATATATTAATTAGTTGAAAAGGAATACCAAAGGATACAGGGAAAGTGAAGGGCAGGATATCAGAGTAAATTGTTGCAGTTGAATTAAACTAGCACAGAGTGATGGGTCAATTAATTTTCTGATAATATCAGAAAGCAGCATTTGTGGAGTGAGAAACCGTTAACGTTTCAAGTGGATGTCCGTTCGTCAGAACCTTTCGTCAATGTTCTGATGAAAGGTCGTGGACATGAAATGTTAACTCTATTTCTCTCCTAACAATAGCTGCCAGACTTGCCGAGCATTTGCAGCAGTTTCTGTTTTTATTTCCTATTTCCAGCATCTGCAGTATTTTGCTTTTGTGTCATAAAGCAAGACCTCACTCTGGAGCATGTTTTGTGTTGACGAGCTGTCTCTGGACCATGTTTTGCTAGACTATCTGGAACATGTGTTGCTAGGACACATTATGTTATGTATTGGCAACTAATGGCAACCTTTCTGCAACAAAGATTTGCATCCATTGAACATCTTAAATGCAGTAAAACATCTTAAGGAGCTTCACAGGAGCCTTGACACTGAACCACGTAAGGAGATGTTAGGACAAATGACCAAAAAGGTGTAGTTTTTAAGGACAGTCTTAAAGGAGGTGAGAGAGGCACTGAGTTTTGGGGAGGGGATTCCAGAGCTTATGAAACAGGCAGATTAAGGCATGGCCACCAAAGGTGGAGTGATTAAAATTGGCAATGCACAAGAAGGCATAATTGGAGCAATGCAGAGCTTTTGCAAGGTTATAGGACTCGAGGAGGTTACGACGTAGGGAGGGGTGAGGCCATGGAGAGATTTGAAAACAAGGATGAGAATTTTTAAATCGAGCTGTTGCCGGAGCGGGAGCCAGTGTAGGTCAGCAAGCACGGCAGTGATGGGTGAACTAGATTTGGTGCAAGTTAGGATATGGGCAGCAGAATTTTGGATGTGCTAAAGTTTACGGAGGATGGAAGATGGGAGGCCAGCCAAGAGAGCATGGAATATTGAAGTCTAGAGATAGCAAAGGCATGGATGAGGATTTCAGCAGCAGATAGGCTGAGGCACGCTTATTGGGCTGCATTTTTACTGGAACTGTAGTATTAGTACTGGTCAGTTTTGCTCCTCACGAGTATTAAATTTGCTGAAGTCCATGGAGAAGGACGTGCCATTCCACTTTGTACTGGTCCGGTTGAACCTTGGGGTCCAGATTTACACTGCAGCCTCATTGGCTTCACATAGATGCGAGATTTCTTAGTCTGAACGCAACCTTTGCGAATCAGGAAAAAGTTGACAAGTGGACTGCTGTGATATGGAAGCAAATATGAGCAATGAAGATGTTTTAATATTTTTTAATTCTAGTGCTTGGAACGGGCAATGAAGTTTACATTTGAAGAATTTCACCTTTGGTACCAGTTTGCATTGTCCCTGATGGCTGCTGGCAAGGTGAGTACAAATAAAGAAAACTGAGTTGTGGCAACATACTTTTAATCGATTCAAACAAAATTGTAACTGCCAATAAGCTTATTTCCCATTAGTTCTTTTTTTCTGCTGCATTCCCTCAAAGAGTGCTGCACTGTCAAAGGCGCCGTGTTTTGAACAAGAGGTTAAATTGAGGTCCCGCCTGTTTTCTCAGGTAGCCGTGAAAGATCCCACAGCACTATTTGCAGAAAAGCAGGGCAGTATCCTAGCCAATATTTATCCCTCTAAACTTTACTAAAGCAGTTATTATGGCCATTTATCTCATTGCTTTTTGTTGGTCTTTGAAGTGCACAAACTATTCATTGAGTCGTGATAAAAATGACTTGTATTTCTATAGCGTCTTTCACAGTCACACAATATCCCAAAGCTCAGATGGAGTACTTTTGAAGTGTAATCACTCTTGTAGGAAACGCAGCAACCAGTTTATGCACAGCAATGAGATAATGAACAAATTGTTTGTTTTAGAGGTTGAAGGATAATTATTTATCAGGACACATGGGAGAACTCCCCTAGTCTTCGATTATGCTAATGGAATCTTTTATACCCACCTGAGAGGTCAGCAGGATCTCAGATTTAGCATCTGACCTGAAAAGCAGCACCTGAATGACATACATCTGTGGCTTATAATTCGTTTAATACCAAGTATAGCAGTTGGGGTTGAAACTGTAAAGTCGATAATCAACCTCTCCTGGTTTTTTGTGACTTAGCTGGATTGGACCCAGAAGAAGGAAGAAAGTGAAACTTTAAATTGAGACATTAGCTCTATGAATAATTTTAAAATGGGATGTTTTTCTACCATTGTCGTTCCCTAGTCTGCCCGGGCAGTGAGGGTACTGAGAGAATGTATAAGGCTAAGACCAGATGATCCCACAATTCCACTCCTCGCAACCAAATTGTGCATCGGATCTCTTCACTGGGTAAGTCATGTAAATTCTCTTTATATTTAAATATTGACTTTAATTCAGTTTTTAAATTCTCATCCTTTTTTTCCATTCTTATGTTCTTATGTTCCCTTTATGGCCTCGACCCTCCCTCTGCAACCGCCTCCAGCCCTACAAGCCTCCATGACTCTGCGCTGCCCTAATTCTGGCCTCTTGCCTATCCCTAATTTTAATCATCTCACCGTTGGAGGACATGCCTTCAGCTGCCTAGAGGCCCTGAGCTCTGGAATTCCCTCACTGTCTCTCCGTCTCTCTCTTCTCCCTCAAGTCATTTTGTCTCTTTGACCAAGCTTTCAATCACCAATCCTAACCTCCTTATTTGGTTAAGTGTCAGATTCTGTCCGATAAGGCTCCTGTGCGAAGCACCTTGAGACATTTTACTATGTTGAAGGCGCTTGCAAAAATGCAAGTTGTTTTACCCATCAGAGTGCCTGTGCATTTTTACACTCCATGCTGCTGCCTCTCAACAGCCATCCTCACCGCAACACCAGTGCCTTTCCCCATCACCACTCCTCTATTTTGCCTCTTGCCAAATATATTCCATCTTCATGCTGTTCCAGATTTATCCAGAATGTTTCCAGGGATGGGGGGGATTTTAGTTACAAGGTTAGGTTAGAAAAGCTGGGGTTGTTTTCCTTGGAGCAAAGGAGATTGAGGAGAGATTTAATAGAGGAGTACAAGATTATGACTGTCTTAGAAAGGGAAAAGCTGTTCCCATTAACTGATGGTACAAGGACTAGGAGACACACTTGAAGGTTTTGGGCAAAAGATACATGGGGGAATGTGAGGAAGAAATTTTTTATGCAACGAGTGGTAATGACAAAATCACTGCCTATGAGGGTGGTGGAAGCGGAGACAATCAGTGATTTCAAAAGGAAATTGGATGGCCACTTGAAGGAAAGAGACTTGCAGGGCCACAGGGATCGAGCGGGGGAATGGGACTGACTGGATTGCTCCATGGAAAGCTGGCATGGACTCGATGGCCCCTCCTTCTGTGCTGTAAATGACTGACTTCCTGCTCCTGTGTGTCACCTGTCGCTACTGCTGCTCCGAATAACACTCTGTTTTCCCCTTCTTCTCCGCTTGATACTCAAGCGTCGGTAGCTTATCCCCCATGCTCCCTCCTGCCAAGTTCCATTGTCCCTGCTCCACCAACTACCCATATATTTTCCTCGCTGCAGCAACCCATCTCCAAGAAAGCCCACTTACCATGCTACTTTTAAAAAATTAATTCATGGGATGTGGGCATCGCTGGCCAGGCCAGCATTTATTGCCCATTCCTAATTGCCTTTGAGAAGCTGGTGGTGAGCTGCCTTCTTGAACCGCTGCAGTCCATGTGGGGTAGGTACACCCACAGTGCTGTTAGGAAGGGAGTTCCAGGATTTTGACCCAGCGACAGTGAAGGAACGGCGATATAGTTCCAAGTCAGGATGTTGTGTGACTTGGAGGGGAACTTGCAGGTGTTGGTGTTCTCATGCATTTGCTGCCCTTGTCCTTCTTGCAGGGGTAGAGGTCGCGGGTTTGAAAGATGCTGTCTAAGGAGCCTTGGTGCATTGCTGCAGTGCATCTTGTAGTTGGTACACACTGCTACCACTGTGCGTCAGTGGTGGAGGGAGTGAATGTTTGTAGATAGGGTGCCATTCGAGTGGGCTGCTTTGTCCTGGTTGGTGTCAAGCTTCTTGAGTGTTGTTGGAGCTGCACCCATCCAGGCAAGTGGAGAGTATTCCAACACTGACTTGTGCCTTGTAGATGGTGAACAGGCTTTGGGGTGTCAGGAGGTGAGTTACTCGCCGCAGGATTCCTAGCCTCTGACCTGCTCTTGCAGCCACGGTACTTAGATGGCTACTCCAGTTCAGTTTCTGGTCAATGGTAGCCCCCAAGATGTTGATAGTGGGGATTCAGCGATGGTAATGCCGTTGAATGTCAAGGGGAGATGGTTAGATTCTCTCTTATTGGAGATGTTCATTGCCTTGCACTTGTGTGGCACCAATGTTATTTGCCACTTATCAGCCCAAGCCTGGATATTGTCCAAGTCTTGCTGCATTTCTGCATGGACTGCTTCAGTATCTGAGGAGTCATGAATGGTACTGAACATTGTGCAATCATCAGCGAACATCCCCACTTCTGACCTTATGATTGAAGGAAGGTCATTGATGAAGCAGCTGAAGATGGTTGGGCCTAGGACAGCTCTCCCCAAACCCCAGATTTCTTCCTTTCTCAACAGCCTGCTACCCTCTTCCCAAGTGCTTGTAGAAGCTGTAGCTCCCTTCCCAAATCTCCAATACCCCGATACAGTCCAGTGTGGCTACACCTCATACTGTCTGTGCTCCCAGTCCCAGACCTCAACCTCCCTAGTATTTAACAATACTATCTAACAATCGTATTTAACAATAGTATTAAACAACGTACACTCCCATCATTGCTACACCTTGACATGCTACTCCCAGACCTCACAACCCCTCCTGCTATCCTGCATCCCACCAGTGCTATCGCATGCTCTCACAACCCTCTTACAGCACTGATACACTCAGCACTTCACCGTACTGCAATTACAATTTAAAAAGTGGCATCTGTCATCCATAACACAAGGTACATCGGGAACGGGGAACAGAGGAGGATTGATGAGAATTTTTGGAAATTTAACCTTTAAAGCAAAACTTTAGAGGTGCTGATCAGAATTTAAATGAGTACAGCTGTTGTTTTATAGGCAGCGAGTTCCTTTATGAAGGTGGCTGTGGGTCTCTGCACTCTCTCTGAAGTTTTATTTTGTTTCAGAACCCTTTGTAAACCAGAGCATTGATCTGTGTGGCAGATTTGAGCTGCTCATCATTCTGTGAATGCAGCATTGTTAGACTGAAGCTCATTAAGTTGCAGACAGTGTTGTCACTAGCGTTTCAGTGCAGAGGGGCAGAACCAAGGCCCATAGAGCATAGGTGAGTACCATGAGCTGTCAAATCAGCTTTACTGATTAGTCTTCGTCGCTGCCACTGGCTGATACTGCTGGTGCTCAGAATGAGGCTCTCTGCCAGATGGGGAAAAGAAGAGCCCAAAACAGAACCACAGTGGAGAAGGGCAAATAAGCCTGTCACAAGCCAAATTTTTGATCGATGCAGTGACAGTCTCAAGGTTTTCTGATTGTTTCATGCAGATATGCAAATAAATGCAGTGCTTGTTGTGGGACTGTGCCAGTTGGGGCACACCTTGTTTGATCCCTCGTCGGTGTTAAGTGAGCTGATCTTGACTGTGGACCAGTTCCATCCCGCCCGCAGTATGCTGAGCTTAGTCCCCCAGAATGGGACATGAAAGCCCTGAGCACCGCTTCTAATAGTCCAAGAGAACGGCTGCTTTTAAATCCCTGCTGCAGCCACCATCTCCTCCCTTCTGCTCTGTAACATTGCCCACCCCCACGTGCACTCCAAACTGCCACCCGTTGAAGGGTGACCGGAAACAGGAACAGATGGTAAAACCTTGGCCCAGAAATTGGTCTACATTGCATCTGTTTACCACGCATAGAATGGATGAAACACAATTTCTTCCCCGCTGCGTTCAAATAACTTCTGGTGAATGTGGTAATGCCAAGTGCCGGGATATCAAAACAGGCACACCATACCAATTGAGTTTGACATCCCTGGGTCCTCGAAGCCCTGAGCTAGAGGGGGAAATCAGCCAGGCCTTCCTACTGCTAATTGGCATCCAATGTCTTCTGCAAGAAAGTGTGTTAGGAGTGTGAACAGGATCGAGCTGGTCAGTGATGACCGTCCCTCCCATCCTACCCAATCCCCACTCTGTCAAGTACCCAGCTGATGGTATTTAGACTCAAACTGAAGTGATCACCTGGAGCAGGAAGTGGAAGCTGGTAGTGTGTGTGGACCATTACCCCATGCAGAGTCATTGCTATCTGGAGACGGCAAGGTGGATATTGTTTGATTCAAATGTCCTAGAAGGCATGATTCTAAATGATGAATTGCTGCAGGTCCCTCCAGTCCATTTCTAAAGACAGAAAAGAGAATAATGTTAGGCCAGGGGGTGGCATTTTCTGCATTAGTACATTGTGCAGTATATCTGTACCAGTGGAATTAATCATTACTTAATTAGTTGCTCTTCCAAGTTAGAGCTGTCGAGAGGGATACAGAGGAAAGTGGTTAATATAATGAAATATTAGTTGCTGAATAAAACACCTGCACTAACTGATAGAATTGGATATACATCCTTTCATTTATGATAAATGACTTCTGTCTTGTGTCATTCGGAGCAACAAGTTAATTAACTCCTGGGATTAAGGAAACAGCTCAAGTATTTCAAATGATGATTTCAGCTTTTCAAATAGCAAGCGAAAGCTTTTTCCTTTCATTGATCTGTCTCTCCCTGTTAGCTGGTTGCATGTTTGCCTCAGTCAGTATCACTCTTGGTTGAAGGTTCAAGCTCTACTGTAGAGTAGAGCAGCTAATCCAGGCAGATACTCCAGTACTGAGGGAGTGTGTGCTGTCATGGGTGCAGTCTTTCAGATGAGGTGTTGTGATGAAGGGTCGCAGACCTGAAGCATTAACTTTGTTTCTCTCTATGCAGATGTTGCCAGACATGCTGAGTATTTCCGGCACTTTCTGCTCTCATTTCAGAGTTCCAACATGCACGTATTTTTCCCTTATATTTTTGAGATTTTAAACTTGTTTGCCAGTTCATCATGTTCCATTGTTCAGTGGAGAGATGGGATAATGTGGTCTACTTTACTCCCTCAACCAACCAACATTATAAAAAAAAAGAAAAATAGGTTATTCATACAGTTGCCGACTATGGGATCTTGCTGTGTGCACATTAGCTGACATTTCTCTAAGACAAAACATTTTTGATTTATTTGGAGAGACATGATAAACCACCAAACAAATCCAAATTTTTTCTATTCTTTTCCTCTCACTGTTATGAATATGTGTATATTGCAAATGGATTCATGAACAGGTTTTAGTCAATCTGTCTTGTCTGGCCTTTCCATAAATTCCTGGGTGGTTAGGTTAAAAGCAGTGTCGACTTATCATGTAGTCTTGGTAATGATTTTTGAATGGCCCCACCCACCATTGTTCCATGGACCTTCATTCACATTAACTGAGTGTTTGCTTCCTTTTCTTGCTCTCCAGCAAGAAAGGGCGAAAGAGTTCAATAATCAGCAAACTTCCATAAAGTATGGAAAGGCCCTAATAAAGTAGAACTGGAGGTCCTAGAGTTTTATTTCTTTCTTCCAGTCTCCACTTGGCAACTGCCCCCAGGTGGCTTGATTGAAATCACTTTGTGGAAGGATCATAAATGCAGTGTCCCAGCCTCTCATGCCTTGTAATTGCAATCCTGAGAGTGGTTGGAATTGGTAGTGATGAAAAGTTAGTGAATAGGAATGGTCTGAGGATACAGGTTGATTTAAAGAACTATGTTGTTTGGGGGGGTGGGGGGGGTAAGGGAGGGGCAACATAACAGACTGATTCTCAGCATCTTATTCATCTGAAGTTGAACTCTAGCTCTGAAATCTAAATAAGGGAAAGAATGAGCAACAAACATTCAAGCCTGTAATTAAACAGTATAAAAATAAGCTCAAATGTTTACCTATGTGACTTTGAATACATCAGGGTACATTTGAGCACAGCAGGGTCTGTGTGAACTTTTAACTTGTTCATTAACCCTCAACTAGGGGTATTAGACATTGCTGCTCAAATATATATCCCAGCAGAATAGATGGCTGTAAAAATAATAGCACACTGAAGAACTCCCGGTGGGCATCCTGGTATATTACTGTGAAGCCAGTGCGTCACCTACCTAAGGCAATGAGTATCTGAGCCATACAGACCACAAAAGCTACTGGGCTGCGTTGAGTTTACTGACAGCAGTAAGGCTTACGAAGTGAACCGTGCAAGGGATATCAAAATTAACACAAAAGGTTTGTACAATTAAATTAGAAGGAAAAACGTACTGAAGGGTATTGGAGGCCCTTTAAAAACAGAAGCCAGTCATATTGCAAATAAAAAAAAATGGAAATGGCAGACTTGTTGCATAATTGCTTGCTGTCAGTCTTCACAGTAGAGGAAGAAGATAATATACATGACATCGTAGGGGAGACAATGGCATAGTGGGAATGTCGCTGAACTAGTAATCCTGATGCCCAGGCCACTGCCCTGGGTACAAGGGTTCAAATCCCGCCATGGCAGTTGGTGGAACTTAAATTCAATTAATTAATAAAAAAAAATCTGGAATTGAAAGCTAGTCTCTGTAATGGTGCCCATGAAAATATCATCAATTGTGGTAAAAACTCATCTGGTTCACTAATTACGAGCAAGGTGGACAATGGGGACCCAGTGGATATGGTGTACCTAGATTTCCAAAAGGCCTTCGACAAGGTGCCGCACAAGAGGCTGCTGCATAAGATAAGGATGCATGGCGTTAGGGGTAAAGTATTAGCATGGATAGAGGATTGGTTGACTAACAGGAAGCAGAGAGTGGGGATAAATGAGTGCTATTCTGGTTGGCAATCAGTCACTAGTGGTATGCCTCAGGGATCGGTGTTGGGACCGCAATTATTTACAATTTATATAGATGATTTGGAGTTGGGGACCACGTGTAGGGTGTCAAAGTTTGCAGATGACACTAAGATGAGTGGCAGAGCAAAGTGTGCAGATGACTGTGAAACTTTGCAGGGGAACATAGATACATTGAGTGAGTGGGCTAAGGTCTGGCAGATGGAATACAATGTTAATAAATGTGAAGTCATTCATTTCGGTAGGAGTAACAGTAAAAAGGATTATTACTTGAATGGTAAAAAGTTGCAGCATGCTGCTATGCAGAGGGACCTGGGTGTCCTTGTGCATGAATCGCAGAAGGTTGGTCTGCAGGTACAGCAAGTAATTAGGAAGGAGGCAAATGGAATTTTGTCCTTCATTGCTAAAGGAATTGAGTTTAAAAGCAGAGAGGTTATGTTGCAGCTGTATAAGGTACTGGTGAGGCCGCACCTGGAGTACTGTGTGCAGTTTTGGTCTCCTTACTTGAGAAAGGATGAACTGGCACTGGAGAGGGTGCAGAGGAGGTTGACTAGGTTGATTCCGGAGTTAAGGGGGTTGGCTTATGAGGAGAGACTGAGTAGATTGGGATTATATTCATTGGAATTCAGAAGAATGAGGGGGGATCTTATAGAAACATATAAAATTATGAAGGGAATAGATAAGATACAAGTAGAGAGGATGTTTCCACTGGCAGGTGAAGCTAGGACAAGAGGGCATAGCCTCAAGATTAGAGGGAGCAGATTTAGGACTAAGAATTAAGAAGGAACTTCTTCACCCAGAGGGTTGTTAATCTATGGAATTACTTGCCCAGTGAAGTAGTTGACGCTTTTTCAGTAAACGTTTTTAAAGCTACGGTAGATATCTTTTTGAACAATAAAGGAATTAAGGGATACGGTGAGAGCGCAGGTAAGTGGATCTGAGTCCACGAAAAGATCAGCCATGATCTTATTGAATGGCGGAGCAGGCTCGAGGGGCCGGACGGCCTACTCCTGCTCCTAGTTCTTATGATCTTATGATAATCTAATGTCCTTTAGGGAAGAAAATCTGCCATCCTTACCTGGTCTGGCCTACATGTGACTCCAGCAATGTGGTTGACTCTTAACTGCTTTCTGAGATGCTCTATCAAGTCACTCAGATCAAGGGTAATTAGGGATGGGCAACAAATGCTAACCTTGCCAGTGATGTTTACATCCCAATAAAGAATTTTTTTAAAACTAGTAATGAATCAAGGACGTGAACTTACTAAAGTTAATGTAAGTAAGCAAACAGTATTAGAAAAAATAATGGCAGTAAAGACTGACAAATCTCCAAGACCTGATGGTTTCGACTCCATAGTTTTAAAGGAAATTGCAGAGTTTTAGCCATAATTTTCCAAAGCTTTCTTGATTCTGGAATTGTTCCTTTAGATTGGAAAATTGCATATGTAATTCCATTATTTAAGAAAGATGAGAGAAAGAAAAAAAAGGAAGTTATAGACCAGTTAGTCTAACATTTGTTCTGGGGAAGTTATTGGAATTAAGGACTGTTATGCAGACCCCCACCTGCCAAGAATGAGGCATATTAATTTTGTCATATGAACATTGATTTTAAACTGTTGCTGGAGTGAAGAAAGGACTTATTTTTTAATAAAAATCACCAGACACTTGGCTGGAAAAACATTTGCATACTAACAGACAGTGCTCGGAGAGACAAAGGACTTATTCCCTGGTCCACTTAACCCAAAATGGACTGTTAACATTGAAGGTGAGAAAGCTCACACTAAGTGCAAAGTGCATTATTGCTGTTTGTGGGACCTTGCTGTATGCAAATTGGTCGTTGTGTTTCCTACGTTACAACAATGACTATACTTCAAAAGAACTTCATTGGCTGTAAACTGCTTTGGGACATCTGTGAAACGCACAATATAAGTGCAAGTTTTTTGTTATTTAATGCTCTCTGAGACACCCTTGTAAATACTACTCCTGGGGTACTTCTTGCAGTTATTAATGTGCAGCAAGGTCCCACAAACAACAATGTGATAATGAACAGATAATCTGTTTGTGATGTTAGTTGAGGATCTTTTACATCCACCTGAGAGGTAAGACAGGGCCTTGGTTTGACGTCTCATCCGAAAGAGAGAAACTTCAAAGTGCAGCACCCCCTCCGTTATTGACGGAGTTGGTGTAATGAGAAATTAGTGGGAAAATAATACAAATACATTTTGAAAAGCTGATTGTAGAATCTATTAATGGCCGTGTTGCAAGATCAATGAAGAGATTAGTCCTGAATTTTAAATCCAATGGTTATTGAATTGAGAGAGAAATCTGAAATTAACAGAGTTGGGCATTCAGTCCGGAAGAGGAAGACAGATTAATATTTAAGGTTAGATACCTGACAAAGTCTTATTCATGTGCAAAGTCACACTCAAAGCTGTAACCTATTCTCTTTCGAAGTTTGCCCATCTGTTTTTGCAATTCCAGCATTTTTTTTTTTTTTGCTACACGTTACAAATTGTTGATGAATTGACCCTCTAAGTTTATTATATCTGAATTTAACCTAATTTGAAGTGAATTCCAGGATTGAGGATTTACAAACAAGCAAACAATATTGCCCTTTTCTATCATCTGCACTTTTTTTTTAACATGACCTCTGTCTTTATTTTTGTCTCCAGCTTGGAGAGGGCGAGCAGTTTGCTAAGCTGGTGACCGAGATGAATGAGAAAGAACCTGAGTTTCGAGCTAAAGGCTTCTTAGCTCTCGGCTTGACCTACAGTCTTCAGGCCACAGATGGTAAGGGCAGCATAGAAACTCGCAAAGCTTGGCACCATGGCCCCATGGTATGTTCAGTGTCATGTAGTCCTCCTCCCTGTATTCTCATTATGATGAAATTGAAGATCATCACTGTTTCCTTCTTTAACTCATTCTTCTTTACCTCTCTGTCTTCTGCAACCTAAAAACATTGGACATCCAAACCTGGTGCCACCTAACTTCTACTTAGTTGGGCTTGGTGGTATCCTGAACTGTCATCTATGGCCCTTCATCTTGGACTCTTAATTTAGCAAATGTGTCCAAGCTCACCCCATACTATGTTCCAAACTAGTTTGGAACTTGAAGAAAGGAACGAAGCTTCATCTTTCCTAGTTCATGGACCAACAACATTCAGTTTTTAAAATGACAGCTCAATTATTTCTACATAGAGTCATAGAATATTACAGGACAGAAGGAGGCCATTTGGTCCAAAAAGTCTGCACTGGTTCTTTCAACAAGGAATCCAGTTAGTCCCACTCTCTTACTCTTTCCCCATATCCCTGCCATTTTTTTCTCCTCCAGGTATTTGTCCAGATACCTTTTGAAGGCTACTATTGAATGTTGGAGCCTCAACTATTCCACTATATTTGTTCACGACTTAGATGACAGGATAGAAAACCACACATGAAAGTTTGCTGATGACACAAAGATAGTCAGCGTTGTAAACAGTGTAGACGAAGCATAAAATTACCAAGATATTAATAGGTTAAGTGAATGAGGCAAACTATGGGAAATGGATTTCAATGTAGTTAAGTGTGAGGACCTAAAAAGAAAATAACAGTAGTTTATAAATACTGAAAAGCTGGAAGCAGTGTAGATCCAAAGGGCCTTAGATGCCCATGTACATAGGTCATCTAAATGTCATGGACAGGCACAAAAAAATCAAAAAGCCTAATGGAGTGATGGCCATTATATCTAGAGGACGAGAACAGAAGGGTTTAGAAGTCCCACTCCAGCTATACAAAGCCATGGTTAGACCACGCCTGGAGTACATAAGAAATAGGAACAGGAGGAGACCATGCGGCCTGTAGAGCCTGCTGTGTTCAATTCTGGGCACACCTCAGGAAGGATTTATTGGTCTTGGAGGAAGTAATATCTGCACTCAAAGGGTTAAATTACAAGGATAATTTACACAAACCAGGGTTGTATTCCCTGGAATTTAAAAGATTATGGGGTGATTTGATCGAAGTTTTCAAAATATTAAGGGGAACAGATAGGGTAGATAACTATTTCCACTAGTTGGAGAAGCTAGGACTAGGGGATATCGCCTAAACGTTAGAGTCAGGCCTTTCAGGAGTGAAATTAGGAAATACCTCTACATGCAAAGAGTGGAAGATGTTTGGGATTGTCTTCCACAAATGGTAATTGATGTTAAATCAGTTGTTAATTTTAAATCTGAGATTGGTAGATTTCTGTTAACCTATTAAGGGATTATGGGGCAAAGGCAGGTATATGGAGCTAGGTCACAGGTCAGCCATGATCTCACTGAATGGCAGAACAGGCTTGAACTAAATGGCTCCCTCCTGTTCCTATGAATCAGTATCCGTAACAGGCAGTGAATTCCAAATCTTGACCACTCGATGCATAAATTCTTTTTCCTCATGTTGCCTCTGGTTCTTCCACTGGTTTTATCAGCTTTGGTTATTGACCCTTCAGCCATTGAAAACAATTTACTTTTATTTACTCTAAACTCTTGATTTTAAACACCTCTATCAAATCTCCTCTTAACCCCTCTGCTCTAAGGAGAATCCAGCTTCTCCAGTCTATCCACATAACTGTATTCCCTCATCTCTGGAACCATTCTTGTAAGTGACTATGAAAAATTCAGGTTATGCAGGGCTGCACACCAGTATGTGTGTTGTGGATTTTTGTACACATTCCATTCGTGTCCAGAATTCAACCAGGCCCATGAATGCTTTCCTCTTTCAAACTGGGCTTCATTATATTAGTGTCTGACTTTGCATCTCATCCAATTGTTCCAGCAGGCACAGGTCTTGCCCTCACACTTGCTCTTTAATCTTACAGATACAGATCTTGCCCATTCTAAATCTTAAAGTCACAACCCTTGCTAAATCTGACCGGCATGCATCATGCAGTTCCATCACCGCCCCCTCCCCCCACAACTCCATATCCTGGAGGCTTTACCCTACTCTTTCAAATTCTAGTAGTCCAAGGTTTAAATCTTGTAGTCACAGGTAGAAGTTTCCAACTCTAGATGTTTTTGCAGTAGGTTTCATCGCATGATCTCCCACCTAGCACTGCTCCTGCCATTAATGTATCTGCCATTAGGAAAATGCATGGCAGATGCAGTATTACGTGAATAAATGTGAGGTTATCCACTTTGGTTGTAAAAACAGGCAGATTATTATCTGAATGGTGATAGATTGGGAAAGGGGTAGGTGCAGCAAGACCTGGGTGTCCTTGTACACCTGTCGCTGAAAGCAAGCATTCAGGTGCAGCAAGCAGTTAGGTAGGCGAATGGTATGTTGGCCATCATTGCAAGAGGATTTGAGTACAGGAGCAACGATGTCTTACTGCAGTTATACAGGGCCTTGGTGAGACCACATCTGGAGTATTGTGTGCAGTTTTGGTCTCCTTATCTGTGGAAGGATGTTCTTGCCATTTGGGAGTGCAAAGAAGATTTACTAGGCTGTTACTAGGCTGATTCCTGGGATGGCAGGATTGACGTATGAGATTGGGCCGACTAGGCCTACATTCACTAGAGGTTAGAAGAATGAGAGAGGATCTCATAGAAACCTATAAAATTCTAACAGGACTAGACAGGCTAGGTGCAGGGAGGATGTTCCCGATGGCTGGGGAGCCCAGAATCAGGGGTCACAGTCTCGGGATACGGGGTATGCCATTTAGAACTGAGATGAGGAGAAATTTCTTCACTCAGAGGGTAGTGAACCTGTGGAATTCTCTACCGCAGAAGGCAGTGGAGGCCAAATCATTAAATATATTCAAGAAGGAGATAGATAATATCTCTTAATGCCAAAGGAATCAAAGGATATGGGGAGAAAGTGGGACAAGGTACTGAATTAGACGATCAGCCATGATCTTTTTTGAATGGCGGAACAGGGCCGAATGGCCTACACCTGCTCCTGTTTTCTATGTTTCTATTGGACCGACACATCACCCTTACGGTGCATAGGCTTTCTACACCAATCGGAAAGCAAACAGTCTCTTCATTACCCAATTGGATGATTCGTGACTGTCAGTCAAACAGCCTTTTATCCCCTTCTCCGATTTTTTTTTTAAACCCCTCTGATTTTTCTCCCAGATTGCTCACAGCAATATCCAGGAGTTTAATCTTTAATTCTTGGAGACTCCAGAATAGTCCAAGAGGGTTATCAAGTCACAGACCTTCTCGCCACTGCCGCCCACCCAACCAGCACAAGCATAGAAATTAGTTCCTCGCTTGAATACTCCAATCCCTCTGGTCTGTTTTAGACACAAACCTTACCACTAGGTGTCACCTGATCAATCCTTCATCCATCAAATACAAAACCAAAATGCTGCGGATGCTGGAAATCTGAAAGATAAACAGAAAATACTGGAAATACTCAGAAGGTCTGGTAGCATCTGGAGAGAGAAACGAAGTTAATGTTTCAGATCTGTGGCCTTTCAGCAGACCATAATGTTGCCAGACCTGCTGAATATTTCCAGTATTTTATGTTTTTTCTTTCATCCTCTGCCCGTTTCATTAACAAGCTATTGATTTTTCTTTTTAAAGCAACATTGAGAGGAATGCAAGAGGATCTCCAGAAAAAAGCACTTCGAGCATTTCAGAGGTGCGTGCGTTTACAGAAAAAAAATATAGAAATCTCTGACGGAAAAGGTAAAACATAAATTCTTACTGTTACCATGACAACTAAAATGGATGATGTATTCCACTTGCATGCTTTATTCATGCACAGCATTTCTCTAATCTCTCCAGTGGAGAACAGGCACCATTTCAGGCCACAAAGTAAGTGCTGGCAAATTACTGGAAGTATGAGGTCTATTTTTAGGACTAAAGGGAGCATATATTTGTGTGGGTGTCTGAGTCATCATGTGTGGCAAAAAGAACGTCACCAGAGCATGGAAGTAAAGGAGTGGAAATGGTGTTCTTTTTTAGGTGTTTATGTGCTCACCATGGGAGGGATGTTAGCACTGAGAAAATGGAACAATCTTCTTTGAAGCACAGCCAGCTATATAGTAAAATTGTTTCTAATCTTCCCCTAAATATGTGTCACAGCCCACCCTCAGAAGACCATGGTATACTTCTTAAAGAACGTTACTCTACCCTCAAAACAGTAGCCCTCCACCATGCAAATATATTTCTATCTCCTGCACCAGCCCCATCCTTGTGGCCTGCCGAAACAACATTAGGAGTTGAACCAAATGAATTTTAGGTGGATGCTTACAAGTGTAAGATAGAGGGGAGTATTGTTCCATCAGTCTCAGCTGGATCAGTGATTCACCGTGCAATGCCCACTGCATCTTCTTTGCAGCCAAATACAGTGTTCACTAGTTTGTCTATATAGCAAATAAGTGTGAAGTGTCCACCAGGTAGTCCATATGCCACAGTGTATAACCACTAGATTGTCCATGTAGCATAGTGTAGTGATCTCTAGATTTCTCATATTAGACAGTCTGGTGATCTCTAGATTGTTTATACAGCGTAGTGCATTGCATTTAACCAGAAGGATATACTTTTAAATTTCAGGTGTAAGGGGACTGAGAATTGATGTGATTAAGCAAGGGCAAGAGATTTGGTACAGGATAGGATACAGATAGCAGAGCTTTTGCTGAACTGTTTTCTGTGGAGGATTAGAGGTTTAGCTTTAGAATAATATGTCGTGGAACCAACCAGGAAAGAGGCTATAATTCCCTGAAATAAAAACAAGAAATGCTGGAACCACTCAGCAGGTCTGGCAGCATCTGTGGAAAGAGAAGCAGAGTTAACGTTACGGTTCCGAAGAAGGGTCACTGACCCGAAACGTTAACTCTGCTTCTCTTTCCGCAGATGCTGCCAGACCTGCTGAGTGGTTCCAGCATTTCTTGTTTTTATTTCAGATTTCCAGCATCCGCAGTATTTTGCTTTTGTTCTGCTGCTATAATTCCGTGGTTTCCCTCTGCCACCTTTCTTAAATAGAGGAGGGACAGACCCAATTTTCCAATGTAAAGGAACAGTTCTAGAATCTGTAATGTTCTCATCTACTTGTTTAAAAACCCTGGAAGGAATATAAACTATTACCATATATCCTCATGTAAAAGTCGACCTTAACTTTCAGAGCGCAGACAGAACATTCTAATCATGCACTAGTATAAATACCCGAATGTTCAGCTAAGATCCCCACTTTTTTTCAATATGGTGCCAAGGAAGAACAGTAAATACACAGTGCAGTTTAAACTAAAAGTCATTGCGTGTGCAGGAATGGCAAATATTGTGCAGCAGCAAAAGAATTCAAAGTATCAAAAGAATGTCAGAGATTGGAGAAAGCTTTCCACACAACTGATGAAGATGCCAAAGAATAAAAGTGCCAACAGGGGAAAGTCTAGCAAGTTGCTGCAATTAGATGGTAAAGTTGTGGAATGGGTCAGTATGGATACATAGTTTCCCGCACATCCATCTGACTTTACACCCTGAAAGAAGCAAAGGAAGAAGACACAGCAGATTTCAAGGCCAGCGCTGGATGGTGTTCTAGGTTCATGCACACGATTTTATACTTTGCCAAAAGACCCAAGATTTCACTGCATCTACCTGCTGAACTTGACAACAAGGTCACCAAATTCCATTTATACTCTGACATCGAGGGAAGAATTGCATTGGCAACATGGATTTTGATATGCCGGCAAATCAAACGTGAACAAAATTGGAGAAAAAGAAGTACTAGTTAAGACTAGTGACCATGAAAAGACTAGATTCACTGTGAACTTTCATGTATGTTCGACTGGACAAAGCTAAAGTCAATGGTGATATTTAAGACGAAAAGCAACCCCAAACAGAAATTTCCAAGAGGCATTGTTATCTATGTTCATGAAAAAGAATGGCTGGATGAAGGTTGCTGCAAAATATGGCTGAGAAAAACGTGGAATTTGCGACCAGGTGGATTACAGCAAGAAAAATGTTTGCTCATCTGGGACTTGTTTAAATCGCACCACTTGTGCTGAGGTTTGATCACACATGTTGTCGCTGAGGTTCGATCACAGAACACCGATATTGCAGTGATTCCCAGTGGCTTTACCAGTGTGGTCCAACCATTAGATGTCGGTATCAACAGGCCATCCAAGGACAGCATCAGAAGTAAATGGAGCAACTGGATGTTGGAGGGAGAGAAAACATTCACCAAAGGAGGCAGTATGTGGGCTCCAGCACTAGCAACTTTGTGTGAATGGGTTATGGACGTTTGGAATGGCCTCAAAACCGACATTGTCAGGAGATTCTTCAAGAAATGTGGAATTTCCAGTGCACTCAATGGTAAACAGGATGATTATTTGTGGAATGATGATAATGGCATAACCGCTGCTGCTGATCCATACAATGCCATTTAAGCAGATGATTGGGAAGAATTATTCAGAGTTGCAATAATAATGAGACTTTGGCTTTTAATGCACATTCGGTTCTAGCTAGTTTTCATTTTTAAATTCTTCCATTTATTGTAATAAAAATTGTATAAATTTGTGTATGACTTCTGTTTAAATAAATGAGTTTACACTAATTGTCTGTCTCCATGGTCGCTATTATTTTGTTAATAAAAGTTCAAAAGTAGGACTCATGTAAAAGTCAACCCTCCCCTGAAATTTTCGCCTAAAATTTATCAAAGACTCAACTTTTACACGATATTACGACCAGGTGAGAAAGGGGTCTAGGGGTTCCCTCTCCGCCTTTTCCTGGTTTGACCGTAACCAGGTTTAATTATTAAAAACAGTGTTTTTGTCTTCCGCTCAGTGAATCCTTGTTCACTGCTCTCCACTTGTAATGGCAAAGAAATCAACCAGACAGGTTTTCTTAGATTTAAACAAGAAAGGTGTAAGTTTTTAACCTTAAAACTCTAATTCAGTTAAAACTACTAAAAATACACGATGCGAGCATGCATACATGATAAACACACATGCAGATAGAGACAGAAAAGGAGAAAGAATCAAGGGGAAAGGTTTGAAGCAGTAGCTCATGTTCGTTTACTGTCTTTTGAGTTCGATGTAAAGTCTTTGTTTGCAGTTAAACTTTGCTGTCTCATTGGGGCCCAGTACACACTTTAAAACTTGTTTCGATGGTTTTCTGTCGTCTTGAAATCCAGTTGCAGTCTCTTGGTGTGAGAGGGAGATGCTCTCTGTTCAAGTTCAGTTGCACTGTGATCTCAACCTGTTCTGTGAACACAATTCAAACGAAACCTGGGCCAGCGGGCCAGTCATGTGACTAGCTCTTTTTTTCAGGACAACCTGCCTGGCGAGTTTTGTGGATTCTTCGTCTTAGTAAACACCCTCAGGAGGGGGCTGGAATGCTGACTTTCACATATTCAGCGTCTGGTGATCAAAATCCATTTGGGTTAATTGAATTAGGGAGCAGTTCCATTGTCTTCTCCAGGGAGCTGTCTCTTAGAATGCTAATGTTTCCAGCCAGTAAGAGCTTAAAATTAATGTTCCATAGGACAAAATTAATATGCCTCATTCTTAGCAGATCGAGTTTTCATCACAACGACTCAATGTTGGTGATCAGAGGAATTTGAATATCCTTGTAAACAAAGCAAAGTTAGTTTGCATGCAGGTACAAGAAGAAATTAGGAAGCCAAATAGTTAGTTGGCCTTTATTGCATGGATGCTGGAGTACAAGAATAAGGAAGTCTTTCTGTAATCATACAGGGCTTTGGTGAAACCACACCTGGAGTAATGTGCACAATTTTGTTCTCTGTAGCAGAGGAAGCACATACTTGTCTTAAAAGGGGTGCAACAAAAATTCACTAAATTGATTCCTGGGGTGAGTGTGTTGTCCTGTTAAGAGAGACCGAGTAGAATATGTCTACACCCCCTAGAGTTTAGAAGAATGAGATGGTCTCATTAAAAAATCATAAGGTTCTCAGAGGGCTTGACAGGGTAGACACTGAGAGGCTGTTTCCCCTGGCTGGAGAGTCTAGAACTAGGGGGCATAGTCTCAGGATAAGGGGACAGCCATTTAGGACTGAAATGAGGAAACATTTCTTCAGAGGTTTGTGAATCTTTGGAATTCTCTACCTCAGAGGGCTGTGGATGTTTGTCGTTAAGTATATTCAAGGCACAGATCGCTGGACTTTTGGTCTCTAAGGGAATCAAGTGTTACGGGGATTGGGCAGGGAAGTGGAATTGAGGTTGAAGATCAGCTATAATTTTCCTGAATGGTGGAGCAGGCTCGAGGGGATGTATGGCCTCCTCCTCCTAGTTATGATGTTCTTTGGCAGAAACTAGCAGGAAAAAGATTCTGACCTCTGGGGTATTTCATCTTTAAGTTGACTTTTTCACACAAAAGCAAGCCTTTGTACTCATTGTTCTTTTCTGTCACTTTCCCATCCAGAGCTCATGGGTTGTGTCCAACAGATCACCAGGCTGCTTTCTACCTGGCTCTTCAGCTCGCTATATCAAGGCAGGTCAGTACTGGACACCACACATTGGGTTCTTTAACATGTTCAGTGAATTCTGACTTTTTTTGCAGTTCAGAGAGCAAATTATTGAAGGGATATATAGGGAAGAGTGGTATAGTGGGTAAGGTATGGGAATAACAGTGCAGAGATCATGAGTTCCAATCCCATTGTAGCATGTTATGACTCTGAGCGTAATACTGGTAATTTGTGGCCATGGATGCTGTCAGATTGTTGCAAAAAGCCCACTGGTCACTAATGTCCTTCAGGAAAGGGAACATTTTGGTCTAAACACGACTCTAGGCCACACGACCAATTTTCCTTGTAAGCTGCACAGCAACCCAGAAATCCCTGAACAGGCCTTGCACAAGTTGGTCTCTTTAAGTTACTGCATGTGTGCAGCCGCAGAAAAAAATTTAAAGGGGCCGCACACTTAAGTTACCTGCAGACTCCAAAAAAATTTAGAACCAGCATTGCATGAGAACTTTAAAATTCAGTCACAGGATGTGGACATTGCTGGTACGGCCAATATTTTTTGCCCATCTCAAATTGTCCTTCAGAAGATGGAGGTGTCACATTTATACGGTACAACTGAGTAGCTTGCTAGGTTATTTCATGGGCAGTTTAAGAGTCAAACGCATTGCCGTGGATCTGGAGTAACATATCGGCCAGCCGAAGAAAGAATGGCAGATATCCTTCCTTAAAGGACATTAGAGAACAGATGGATTTTACAGCAATCTGGTATTTTTTAAATTTTTTTTTATTTAGAGATACAGCACTGAAACAGGCCCTTCGACCCACCGAGTCTGTGCCGACCAACAACCACCCATTTATACTAACCCTACAGTAATCCCATATTCACTACCACCTACCTACACTAGGGGCAATTTACAATGGCCAATTTACCTATCACCTACAAGTCTTTGGCTGTGGGAGGAAACCGGAGCACCCGGCAAAAACCCTCGCGGTCACAGGGAGAACTTGCAAACTCCACACAGGCAGTACCCAGAATTGAACCCGAGTCCCTGGAGCTGTGAGGCTGCGGTGCTAACCACTGCGCCACTGTGCCGCCCAACTGTGGTAGTTCTGTGGTCACCATTACCTTTTTGTTCCTGATCTATTTGATTAATTGAATTAATTCCTAACTGCCGTGGTAGGATTTGAACTCATGTTTCGAGGTCATTAAACCAAGTCTCTGGATCACTAGTCCAGAAACATAACCACTATACTAAAGTATCCAACCTGGTTGGCTCTTAATAATCAACAGCTCAGGGCAACTAGGAACAAGAACCTTTAGCAATCACACTCTCCTGGTCCTGATCTTTCTTGTGCTCAGCCACACATTGTGATATCACCAATAGGGAACGTGTCAGAGGGGCTCCAGTGAGGCAGTAGGGGTCATGATTTTGATTAGGAGGAAATCAAGAGCCATGTCATTCTGGGAAAACAGGTTACCAGCTGGGCATATCTTACAAAAACATCATCAAATGTTTCTCTTTTTTTTTCAGTATAAATTGGGGATGTAGGGATAGTTTTGAACTTTCCATCAAACATCATGGTCTCTTTTCTATCTGACTCATTTCCACAAACTCATGCCAGGTGTCCTTTTATTTAATTGCTTGTCCGAGCATAAGGAGTGAGCGATTAAGTGTTTGCAAATTATGCACCAAGACTGAAAGCAGCACTAAGATGAGAAGGGTGATTTCAGAGGATTTTCTTGTGCTCCAAGCTTGTTGCCATGTTACTGTTGATGATGCCGATTTATTGCTTTCAGATCCCAGAAGCACTGGGTTACGTCCGACAAGCTTTGCAGTTGCAGGGAGACGATGTGAACTCACTGCACCTACTGGCGTTGCTGCTTTCAGCTCAGAAGCACTATCATGATGCTGTAAACATTATCGACATGGCACTGAGTGAATACCCTGAACACTTCATGTGAGTATCTAACCCTTTTGGTTTTTAAGTCCAAAAGGGAATTAATAATCTTTACTGCAACACTGCAGTCGCTGCAATGTAGAGCATTCCGTGAGGCTGAACCAGAACGTTCACAAATTCCCATCCTATTTGACCCTGAGCTGAGCTTCCGACACCCTATTTACTCCATCATCCTGCTCACTAACGCTCAGTTTGGTTTCCGCCAGGGCCACTCAGCTCCAGACCTCATTACAGCCTTGGTTCAAACATGGACAAAAGAACTAAACTCAAGAGGTGAGGTGAGAGTGACTGCCCTTGACATCAAGGCCCTTTGACCGAGTATGGCATCAAGGATCCCTAGCAAAACTGGAGTCAATGAGAATCGGGGAAAACTCTCCACTGGTCGGAGTCATACCTAGCACAAAGGAAGATGGTTGTGGTTGTTGGAGATCAATCATCTGAGCTCCAGGACATCACTGCAGGAATTTCTCAGGGTAGTGTCCTAGGCCCAATCATCTTCAGCTGCTTCATCAATGACCTTCCTTCAATCATAAGGTCAGAAGTGGGGATGTTCGCTGATGATTGCACAATTCAGCACCATTCGCGACGACTCAGATACAGAAGCAGTCAGTGTAGAAATGCAGCAAGATCTGGACAATATCCAGGCTTGGGCTGATAAGTGGCAAGTAACATTCACGCCACACAAGTGCCAGCCAATGACCATCTCCAACAACACAGCATCTAACCATCTCCCCTTGACATTCAATGGCATTACGATAGCTGAATCCCCCCCACTATCAACATCCTGGGGGCGTTACCACAGACCAGAAACTGAACTGGAGTAGCCATATAAACACCATAGCTAAAAGAGCAGGTCAAAGGCTAGGAATCCTGTTGCGAGTAACCTCCTGACTCCCCAAAGCCTGTCCACCATCTACAAGGCACAAGTCAGGAGTGTGATGGACTACTCTCCACTTGCCTGGATGGGTGCAGCTCCAACAACACTCAAGAAGCTTGACACCATCCAGGACAAAGCAGCCCACATGACTGGCACCCCATCTACAAACATTCACTCCCTCTACCACCGATGCACAGTGGTAGCAGTGTGTACCATCTACAAGATGCACTGTAGCAACGCACCTTGGTTGCTTAGCCAGCACCTTCCAAACCCATGACCTCTACCACCTAGAAGGACAAGGGCAGTGGACGCATGGGAATACCATCACCTGCAAGTTTCCATCCAAGCCACACACTACCCTGACTTGAAACTATGGCGCCGTTCCTTCACTGTCGCTGGGTCAGAATCCTGGAACTCTCTTCCTAACATCACTGTGGGTGTACTTACTCCACATGGACTGCAGGAGTTCAGGAAGGCAGCTCACCACCACCACCTTAAGTTCAATTAGGGATGGACAATAAATGTTGACCTAGCCCTCATCCCAGGAACAAATATAAAAGAAAAATCATCAAGACCTGCTTCTGCTTCTATGAATCTATCATTAGTATTGCTGAAAACAGAGACATTTTGTTGAAGCTCTTCGTCTTGCACTCATCAGGACCATTGACAAGAATGTAAGGGAAAGCAACAGATTTATACTGAGAAGCGAGTGCTGATTGGTTGGCAAGTGGACTCTGATTGGTAGAGGCGTTGCCATGGAGAATGACAGTTAACATGCCAAGCTTTGTTTGAAACTTAAACCAGGCGGCTTGACTCTGGTCAAGGCATTGCCCTGAGGAATGAACCAGCGAATGGCTGGTTCATTTTATTTAACTGAAACAGGCGCAATGTGTGTTCATATTCTTTCTGTCTGCAAAGAACAGGGCCCTGTGTATTAATATATGTAGCTTTCAGTATGCGCAAATGTGCCTTACTGCGAGCCCGACTGACAGTCTTACGATTATTAATACACTGATGTTCTGATGAAAGGTCACAGACCTGAAACGTTAACTCTGCTTCTCTCTCCAAAGATGCTGCCTGACCTGCTGAATATTTCTAGTTTCTGTTTTTATCTCAAATTTCCAGCATCTGCAGTATTTTGCTTGAATAACTATAATCTATTACTAAGTCTTAACAATGCACTTAGAAAAGCACAGTATGATTAGAACAAGTCAGTATGGTTTTACTAAAGGGAAATTCTGTTTGACAAATTTATTAGAGTTTTTTTGAGGTTGTAACTAGTAGGGTAGATAAAGGGGAACCAGTAGATGTGGTATTCCTGAATTTATAAAAGGCATTCGATAAGGTGCCACACAAAAGATTAATAGGCAATATAAGGGCTCGTGGAGTTGGGGGTAATATATTAGCATGGATAGATGATTGGTCAACAGGCAGGAAATAAAGCGTGGAAATAAAACAGGACGTTTTCAAGTTGGCAGGCAGTAAATAGTTGAGCTCCACAAGGATCAATGCTGGGGCCTCAGCTATTTACAATCTATTAATGACTTAGATGAAGAGACAAAGAGCAATGTATTAAAGTTTGCTAATGATACAAAAGTAGGTGGAAAGTTAAACTGTGTGGAGGACACAGAGGCTGCAGATTAAGTGAGTGGGCAACAAGATGGCAAATGGAGTATAATGTAGGGAAGTGTGAAGTTATTCACTTTGGTCCAAAGAATAAAAAAGCACAATATTTTTTTAAAGGTATGCAACTTGTAAGTGTTGATGTTCAAAGAGATTTGGGGGTGCTTGTACAAGGAACACAAAGTTAGCATGCAGGTATAGCAAGCAATTAGGAAGCCGAATGGCTTGTTGGCCTTAATTGCAAGGGGATTGGAGTACAGGAATAAGGAAGTCTTGTTACAGTTGTGGTGAGACCACATCTAGAGTACTGTGTGCAGTTTTGGTCTCCAATTTAAAAATGGATATACTTGCATTGGAGGCAGTACAGTGAAGGTTCACTAGATTGGTCCCTGGGATGAGGGAGTTGTCCTATGTTAAATTGAGCCTATATTCTCTGGAGTTTAGAAGAATGAGAGGTGATCTCATTGAAACATAGAAGATTCTAAAGGGGCTTGATAAGGTAGACACTGAGATTGTTTCTGCTGGTTGAGGAATCTAAAACACTGGGCACAGTCTCAGGATAAGGGGCCAATCATTCAGGACTGAGATGAGAAATTACTTCACTCAAACAGTTATAAATCTTTTGGAATTCTCTACCCCAGAGGGTGGTGGATGCTCCATTGTTGAATATATTTAGACTGGGATAGACAGATTTTTGGTCTTTGAGGGAATCGAGGGATATGGTGAGCGGGCGGGAAGGTGGAGTTGAGGCCTAAGATCAGCCATGATCGTTTTGAATAATGGAGCAGGTTCACTAGGCCATATGGTCTACTCCTGTCCTATTTCTTTTCTTGTGTTCTTGTCTGTCTGCGCCGTCTCAGATCATCTGCTGAAATCCTCATCTGTGCCTCTGTTACAATTTATATCAACAATTTAGACTTTAGAGTCAAAAACACAATTTCTAAATTTGGATATGACACCAAATTAAGGGAGATAGTACTGAGGAGGACTGCAATAAATTGCAAGAAAGCATTAATAAACCTTCAGAATGGGGATATAATTGGCAAATGAATTTTAAAGTAGGAAACATTATGTTTGGTAAGAAACATGAGGAGGTCACCTATTACTTGGGAAATAATCTAAATGGGGAAGTGGAGCAAAGGAAATACAAATACATAAATTACTACAAGTTGTGATGCCAGTTAAAACAAAGCAAACCAAGCACTAGGGTTTATTTCTAGAAGGGTAGAGTTGAAAAGTAGAAGAGTTATGCTAAACTTGTATCGAACCTTGGTTAGACCACACTTGGTGTGCTGTGTGCAGTTCTGGTCGCGATATTATAAAAAGGATATAGAGGCACAGGAGGGGGTGCAAAAGAATTTACAAGGATGATACCAGAACAGCAAGGTTATACACATCAGGAGAGGATGAAAAGGCTGGGTCTTTTTTGAAAAGAGACGGCTAAGGGATGACTTAACAGAGGTCTTTAGAATTGTGAATGGTTTTGATAAGAGTAGATACAGAAAGAGTGCTTTTACTTGTGGCGAAGAGCAAAGCTAGAGCACATCAATCTTAGATAGTCATTAAGAAATGAAACGGGGAATTTGGGAGAAACTTCTTTTACCAGAAAGTGGTGAGAATGTGGACCTCGCTTCCATAGGGAGTAGTTGATTGCATCCAAGGGCAAGTTAAATCAACATATGAGGAAAGGAGAAGGGAACATACAAGGTTATACCGATAGAGTTAGATGAGGAAGGATGATAGGTCAAGTGGAACGCAAACACAGACATGAGTTGGTTGGGCCAATTGGCCTGTTCCTGTGTTATACTATTTATGTTAACTCTCGACTCCATTATTCCATTGCTCCCCTGGCCACCCTCCCACCTTGCACCCTCTAATGCTGAGGTCATCCAAAACTCTACTGGATGTGTCCTAATTTACACCAAATCCTGTCGCCCATCACCCCGTTGGTCACTGAGCTATAGTGCCTCCTGGTCCAGAAATGCCTCAGTTCTAAATCTCACATCCCTTCATGGCCTCGTTCTTCCCTATCTATCCCTATCTAACTTACTTCATTCCTAAAATTCTCCAAGATCCCAGCACACCATTGTGGCCATACCTTCAGCTGACTAGGCCCTGTGAGGGAGAATTGTGACAGTATCTCATCACGAGACTATTCCTTTCAAATTTCCATGTGTAGAAAGGGTGGAATTCGAATCAGCATGTGAGCGAAGGGTTTGGTCGTCAGTTGGAAGCTGCAAATCAGCCATCTCCTACCCACTTGGGAGTTGTGTGCGCCAGTGCAGCATTTCTCAGATGGTACTGTTCAGTGTTGAGATGCTAGATTAAAATAGGAGAGTTATGAGTAAAACAGCATCAAGTGCTAGAGTATAAGTTTGCCCTCTGAGATTTCCTGCAGTTGTCATCCTTCCATTTTAAGAAGTAGCATGAAATTTTCTATCCTTCACTATACTCTGCCTGTCCACCTCTCTCCTCCTAACATCACCTCCTATAGCTCAGTGTCACTTTTTGCCTGATTACGCTTCCCTGAAGTGCATTGGGATATTTTCTTGCATTAAAGACACTATACAAATGCAACTTGTTGTATTGCACCAACTTCTTAGTAGCTCAGGATCAGGAAGTGTCCAGGTTAGCTAGGTGGTCAGAGCAGAGTTATCTGGTCTCAGTCATGGTGGCAAGTAGAAATGCTGCAGTTCACTTTGAGAGGGCTTGGGTTAGGGCTGGGCTGGAGGGGGAGGGGTGGATGAAATTGACTTTTCTTCCAGTTTTTAATTGGTGCTCAGTATAACCCCCTCCTAGATAATGTGCGCATGAGGACAGAATCAGGCTGTCTCCTACGGTCAAATGGCTAGCCTCATGTGAAGTAGTGGAGACGAGAACATTGTGGCACGAGTAGAACAGCAGGAATACGCAGCTTCTAATCACAAAGAAACCTTTTTTTCCCCAATTCACGTTTTTATTCTTGTAATTATAGTTACTTAAAATACCACAGCACCTCCACAATTAAATTGTCAGTGCAAGAGTAGCATTGAATATAAGGTTTATCCTGCCGCTTCACTAAATGTATGTTTAAACTTTCTGATTGAGGCATCTATCTGTACTTTTAATTTTTCAGGCCCCCTTTTCTCCATTCTACACGTCGGCCTCCAAAGGTGCCGACTTATACTGGCATACATGCAGTTTTGCTGTCTGGAAGCACCACTTCCCCTCCTTTCCCCAAGTATCTCACACAAGCTTCATGTAAGTTAGTGAACATTGGCAGAATATTTAACCGTGGGGAATGGGGGCTGTGTCGGGAGCATCATCATAACGAATGTAGGAGCAGGAGTAGGCCATTAACCCCTCAAGTCTGTTTTGTCATTCATTGAGATCATGCCTGATCTAACTCCATATACCCCTTCCTTAATGCCTTTTGTTAACAGCAATTTATCAATCTCAGAATATTAACAATTGCAGAAAATAAAGGGAGCTCTTCTTCACTGAATGCATGCACCTTTCCAGGAAGGGACATTGGATCGCAGTTGGGTTTAGGAGTCTTGGCTGATTTATTTAATCTCCCAACACTATCCCAGGGTCTTGGGCCCCTTTGAACTGCCATTGTCACCCTAGCTGAGATTAGATAGTTCAGCAAGAGACAACAAATGCACCTAGAAGCTTCATGGTCTATATGGCTTACAAACATGCCATGCAGTATATTTGCCACCCAAGCCAAATCTTCATTAAATTTAATGTCAGAGTTCCACAGCTAATATCTAAGTTTGAAATGTCTTGAAATCTTAAATGTTTAAATTTAAGGTGTCAGCTTTTACTCTTACCTCTGAGTCAGAATTTTGAGAGTTCAAGTTCCATTTCAGAGACCTGAACGCAAAATCCAGCATGGCAATCCAGGCCAGTACTGAGGGAGTGCTGCACTGTTGGAGGTGCCATCTTTGGGTGAGAAGTTAATCCAAGGCTTCGTCTGCCCTCTTGGGTGGATGTAAAAGATCCCATGGCACCATTTTAAAGAGCAGCAGGGGAATTTTCCCCATGTCCTAGTCAATATTTATTTCTCAACCAACATAGGCAAAACAGGTTATCTGGTCATTTATCTTATTGCTGTTTGTGGGGAGTTGCTATACAGGAATTGGCTGCTGCATTTCCTACATTACTACAGTAACGGTGACTGCACTTCACAAGTTCTCAGTTGGCTATAAAGCAGTTTGAGATGTTCTGTGAGCAAGAGAGGCACTATAGAAAGGGAAATCCTGTGACATTGATCACAAGTCGTGGGAGTCAGTTGCCAGCGTTCGCCAGAGCTGGCGGACAGCCATAAAGGCGGGGCTAAAGTGTGGCGAGTCGAAGAGACTTAGCAGTTGGCAGGAAAAAAGACAAAAGCGCAAGGGGAGAGCCAACTGCGTAACAGCCCCGACAATCAAATTTTTCTGCAGCACCTGTGGAAGAGCCTGTCACTCTAGAATTGGCCTTTATAACCACTCCAGGCGCTGCTCCACACACCACTGACCACCTCCAGGTGCTTACCCATTGTCTCTCGAGATAAGGAGGCCAAAGAAGACTTCACAAGTTCTCAGTTGGCTATAAAGCAGTTTGAGATGTTCTGTGAGCAAGCGAGGCACTATAGAAAGGGAAATCTTTTGTGTTTTTTTTTCAGCTCATTCTGTCGGTGCTTGTTACCTAAGGTGGAGGAAACCAGGAAAGTAGCTGCTTTACACCAGATCCTTGAAACAATGAATACTGATAGTGTGTTGCAAGTTAGCAGAAGGGACACAAGTAACAGCTGGCACTGTATTAGAACTAGAAAGTAAAGTCATAGCAGGGAATCTCAGCCCCATGGAATGCACATCCTGTAACATGTGGGAATTCCTGGGCGCTTCCTGTGGTCTGGACAACCACATATGCAGGAAGTATCGCCAGCTAGAGCAGCTTGAGCTCCGGGTTTCTGTGAGGCTGAGAGCTCCATGAACAGAATATTTCTGGAGGTGGTTACTCCACAGCTTAAAAATGTGCAGGCAAAAAGGGAGTAGGTGACCACCAGAAGGACAAGGAGGCAGGACAGGGATCCCATGAGTGCATCTCGCTCTCCAACCGGTATTCAATTCTGAATACTGGTGAGAGTGATGGTTCCTCTAGGAAGTGCAGGCAGAGCCAAGTCAACAGCACCGTGGATGGCTCAGCTGTACAGGGGGTGGGGATGGAAGAAGAAGCGTGGAAGAACAACAATGATAGTGGATTCGATTGTGAGGGGAGCAGACAGGCACTTCTGCGGCTGCAGACGTGACTGCAGGATGGTATGTTGCCTCTCTGGTGCAAGGGTTAAGGATGTCACTGAGCAGCTGCAGGGCATTCCTAGGGAGGAGGGTGAAAGCAAGAGGTCATGGTCCAGATTGGCACCAACACCATAGGCAGAAAGAGGAATGAGGTCATGAAGGCAGAGTTTAGGGAGTGAGGGAGAGAATGAAAGGCAGGACCTAAAAGGTACTAATTTTCAGATTACTCCCAGTGCCTCGTGCTGGTGAGTATAGCAATAGGAAGATAGAGCTAATGAATACTTGGCAGGAGAGAAGGCGTTAGATTCCTGAGGCAGTTAGACTGCTTTTGGAGGAGATGGGACCTGTGCAAGCTAGACAGGTTGCACCTCAACAGGACTGGGACCAATCTCCTCGCTGGGGATTTTGCTAGTGCTGTTAGAGAAGGTTTAAACTTGCTGGTGAGGGAATGGGAACCTGAGACTAAATTCAGAAGGGAGAGAAGAAAAGTTCAAATGGAAGGCAGAAAATTAGTACGTGTGTTTGGCAGGCAGAGGAAACAAAGGCGAGAAAATCGACAACAAGGGAGTTTGGCAGTGCTAAATGGTATATACTTCAATGCAAAACGTCTAGGGAATAATGCAGATGAGCTGAGCACAGATTGACATGGGAGGTATGCTATTTTAGTATTACTGAGACATGGCTGAAAGAAGGGCAGGAGTGGACTGGTTTTCAGGCGAGATGGAGAGGGGGATAAAAAAAGGAGGGGGTAGCAATATTGTTTAAGAACAAAAGAACAAAGAACAAAGATAATTACAGCACAGGAACAGGCCCTTCGGCCCTCCAAGCCTGCGCCGATCCAGATCCTCTCTCTAAACATGTCGCCTATTTTCTAAGGTTCTGTATCTCTTTTCTTCCTGCCCATTCATGTATCTGTCTAGATACATCTTAAAAGACTCCATCGTGCCCGCATCTACCACCTCCGCTGGCAATGCGTTCCAGGTGCCCACCACCCTCTGCGTAAAGAACTTTCCACGCATATCCCCCCTAAACTTTTCCCCTTTCACTTTGAACTCGTGTCCTCTAGTAATTGAAACCCCCACTCTGGGAAAAAGCCTCTTGCTATCCACCCTGTCTATACCTCTCATGATTTTGTACACCTCAATCAGGTCCCCCCTCAACCTCCGTCTTTCTAATGAAAATAATCCTAATCTGCTCAACCTCTCTTCATAGCTAGCGCCCTCCATACCAGGCAACATCCTGGTGAACCTCCTCTGCACCCTCTCCAAAGCATCCACATCCTTTTGATAATGTGGCGACCAGAACTGTACGCAGTATTCCAAATGTGGCCGAACCAAAGTCCTATACAACTGTAACATGACCTGCCAACTCTTGTACTCAATGCCCCGTCCGATGAAGGAAAGCATGCCGTATGCCTTCTTGACCACTCTATTTACCTGCGTTGCCACCTTCAGGGAACAGTGGACCTGAACACCCAAATCTCTCTGGACATCAATTTTCCCCAGGACTTTTCCATTTACTGTATAGTTCACTCTTGAATTGGATCTTCCAAAATGCATCACCTCGCATTTGCCCTGATTGAACTCCATCTGCCATTTCTCTGCCCAACTCTCCAATCTATCTATATTCTGCTGTATTCTCTGACAGTCCCCTTCACTATCTGCTACTCCACCAATCTTAGTGTCGTCTGCAAATTTGCTAATCAGTCCACCTATACTTTCCTCCAAATCATTAATGTATATCACAAACAACAGTGGTCCCAGCACGGATCCCTGTGGAACACCACTGGTCACACGTCTCCATTTTGAGAAACTCCCTTCTACTGCTACTCTCTGTCTCCTGTTGCCCAGCCAGTTCTTTATCCATCTAGCTAGTACACCTTGGACCCCAAGCGCCTTCACTTTCTCCATCAGCCTGCCATGGGGAACCTTATCAAACGCCTTACTGAAGTCCATGTATATGACATCGACAGCCCTTACCTCATCAATCAACTTTGTCACTTCCTCAAAGAATTCTATTAAGTTGGTAAGACATGACCTTCCCTGCACAAAACCATGTTGCCTATCACTGATGAGCCCATTTTCTTCCAAATGGGAATAGATCCTATCCCTCAGTATCTTCTCCAGCAGCTTCCCTACCACTGACGTCAGGCTCACCGGTCTATAATTACCTGGATTATCCCTGCTACCCTTCTTAAACAAGGGGACAACATTAGCAATTCTCCAGTCCTCCGGGACCTCACCCGTGTTTAAGGATGCTGCAAAGATATCTGTTAAGGCCCCAGCTATTTCCTCTCTCGCTTCCCTCAGTAACCTGGGATAGATCCCATCCGGACCTGGGGACTTGTCCACCTTAATGCCCTTTAGAATACCCAACACTTCCTCCCTCCTTATGCCGACTTGACCTAGAGTAATCAAACATCTGTTCCTAACCTCAACATCCGTCATGTCCCTCTCCTCGGTGAATACCGATGCAAAGTACTCGTTTAGAATCTCACCCATTTTCTCTGAGTCCAAGCATAACATTCCTCCTTTGTCCTTTAGTGGGCCAATCCTTTCTCTAGTTACCCTCTTTCTCCTTATATATGAATCAAGGGCTTTGGGATTTTCCTTAACCCTGTTTGCTAAAGATATTTCATGACCCCTTTTAGCCCTCTTAATTCCTCGTTTCAGATTGGTCCTACATTCCCGATATTCTTTCAAAGCTTCGTCTTTCATCAGCCGCCTAGACCTTATGTATGCTTCCTTTTTCCTCTTAGCTAGTCTCACAATTTCACCTGTCATCCATGGTTCCCTGATCTTGCCATTTCTATCCCTCATTTTCACAGGAACATGTCTCTCCTGCACGCTAATCAACCTCTCTTTAAAAGCCTCCCACATATCACATGTGGATTTACCTTCAAACAGCTGCTCCCAATCTACATTTCCCAGCTCCTGCCGAATTTTGGTGTAGTTGGCCTTCCCCCAATTTAGCACTCTCCCTTTTGGACCACTCTCGTCTTTGTCCATGAGTATTTTAAAGCTTACGGAATTGTGATCACTATTCCCAAAGTAGTCCCCTACTGAAACTTCAACAACCTGGCCGGGCTCATTCCCCAACACCAGGTCCAGTATGGCCCCTTCCCGAGTTGGACTATTTACATACTGCTCTAGAAAACCCTCCTGGATGCTCCTTACAAATTCTGCTCCATCTGGACCTCTAACACTAAGCGAATCCCAGTCAATGTTGGGAAAATTAAAATCTCCTATCACCACCACCCTGTTGCTCCTACATCTTTCCATAATCTGTTTACATATTTGTACCTCTATCTCACGCTCGCTGTTGGGAGGCCTGTAGTACAGCCCCAACATTGTTACCGCACCCTTCCTATTTCTGAGTTCTGTCCATATTGCCTCACTGCTCGAGTCCTCCATAGTGCCCTCTTTCAGCACAGCTGATATCCTCTTTGACCAGTAATGCAACTCCTCCACCCCTTTTACCTCCCTCTCTATCCCGCCTGAAGCATCGATATCCTGGGATATTTAGTTGCCAATCATGCCCTTCCCTCAACCAAGTCTCAGTAATAGCAATAACATCATACTCCCAGGTACTAATCCAAGCCCTAAGTTCATCTGCCTTACCTACTACACTTCTTGCATTAAAACAAATGCACCTCAGACCACCAGTCCCTTTATATTCATCATCTGCTCCCTGCCTGCTCTTCCCCTTAGTCACACTGACTTCATTATCTAGTTCCTTACAGGCTTTTGTTACTACCTCCTTACTGTCAACTGACCTCAATTGGTTCCCATCCCCCTGCCACATTAGTTTAAATCCTCCCCAACAGCGTTAGCAAAAGCACCTCCAAGGACATTGGTTCCAGTCCGGCCCAGGTGTAGACCGTCAAATTTGTAATAGTCCCACCTCCCCCAGAACCGGTCCCAATGTCCCAAAAATCTGAACCCCTCCTTCCTGCACCATCTCTCAAGCCACGCATTCATCCTGACTATTCTTTCATTTTTACTCTGACTATCACGTGGCACTGGTAGTAATCCTGAGATTACTACCTTTGAGGTCCTACTTTTTAACTTGGCTCCTAACTCCCTAAACTCTGCATGTAGGACCTCATCCCGTTTTTTACCTATATCATTAGTGCCTATGTGCACAATGACAACTGGCTGTTCACCCTCCCCCTTTAGAATGTTCTGCAGCCGATCTGAGACGTCCCTGACCCGTGCACCTGGGAGGCAACATACCATTCGGGAGCCTCGTTTTCGACCACAGAACCGCCTATCTACTCCCCTTACAATCGAATCCCCTACGACTATAGCCCTTCCACTCTTTTTCCCGCCCTTCGGAACAGCAGAGCCAGCCACGGTGCCATGGACCTGGCTACTGCTGCCTTCCCCTGGTGAGCCATCTCCCTCAACAGTATCCAAAACGGTATACTTGTTTTGGAGGGAGATGACCGCAGGGGACTCCTGCGCTGCCTTCCTGCTCTTTCTCTGCCTTTTGGTCACCCATTCCCTTTCTCCCTCAGCAATCCTAATCTGCGGTGTGACCAATTCACTAAACGTGCTATCCACGACCTCCTCAGCATCGCGCATGCTCCAAAGTGAGTCCATCCGCAGCTCGAGAGCCGTCATGCGGTCTAACAAGAGCTGCAGCTGGACACACTTCCTGCACGTGAAGGAGTCAGGGTCATCAGCCATGTCCCCGAGCTCCCACATTGAGCAAGAGGAGCATGATACGGGTCTGAGATCTCCTGCCATTTTTAATCTTAAGTTTAAACTTAGTTAAATGAAAAAGGAACGAAAAGTTTTTACCAATCACAATAAAACCAGAGAAATCGAAAAAGCCTTACCTTATAAACACCCCACCGAGTCCTTTTTTTTTTGTTAGAGGAGGAGGGCGGGTGGGAGACACTACAAGTGTGGTGTCTCGGGTTCAGAAACCGCCCAAATATATAGTGTTTTACTTACCCAGCAGCCCCCTGGCCTCCGCCGATAAACAAAAGGAAATTAAATTTACTTTCAAACGGACTTTCCCAGCTGCTCACTCGCTCACACGCTGCTCCCGAAAAAGCTGCTGCACTGAAAGGAAAGTTATTTTAAACGGCCCAAATATATAGTGTTTTACTTACCCAGCAGCCCCCTGGCCTCCGCCGAAAAACAAAAGGAAATTAAATGTACTTTCAAACGGACTTTCCCAGCTGCTCACTCGCTCACACGCTGCTCCCGAAAAAGCTGCTGCACTGAAAGGAAAGTTATTTTAAACGGCCCAAATATATAGTGTTTTACTTACCCAGCAGCCCCCTGGCCTCCGCCGAAAAACAAAAGGAAATTAAATTTACTTTCAAACGGACTTTCCCAGCTGCTCACTCGCTCACACGCTGCTCCCGAAAAAGCTGCTGCACTGAAAGGAAAGTTATTTTAAACCGCCCAAATATATAGTGTTTTACTTACCCAGCAGCCCCCTGGCCTCCGCCGAAAAACAAAAGGAAATTAAATTTACTTTCAAACGGACTTTCCCAGCTGCTCACTCGCTCACACGCTGCTCCCGAAAAAGCTGCTGCACTGAAAACAAGAAAAAAGAAGAAAAAGAAATATTTGCATTTATATAATGCTTTTCAAGACCACTGGATATCTCAGAGCGCTTTACAACCAATGAAGTAAAGCTCTACGTTTCCATACAGAAAACAGTTGAGGCCAAAACATTGTATGTTTTCAAGAAGGAGTTAGATATAGCTCTTGGGTCTAAAGGGGTGAAAGCGGGAACAGGCTACTGAGTTGGATGATCAGCCATGAATGGCGGAGCAGGCTCGAAGGGCTGAATGGCCTACTTTTGAAGTGTAGTCACTGTTGTATTTTAGGAAATGTGGCAACCATTTCCCACAAACAGTAATGAGATGATCAGATAATCTGTTTTTTGTGATGTTGATTTAGGGATAAATATTGGCCAGGACACGGGGGAGATCTCCCCTGCTCCTCTTTGAAATAATGTAATGGGATCTTTTACATCCACCTGAGCAGGCAGATGGGGTCTCATTTTAAGGTCTCATCCGAAGGACAACACCTGACAATGCAGCACTCCCTCAGTACTGTGCTGGAGTGTCAGCATAGATTTTTGTGATCAAGCCCTGGAGTGGGACTTGAACCCGGGACCTTGTGGCTCAGAGGATAAAGTGTTACCCACTGAGCTGTGGCTGACACTAGAAACAATTATAGCTGTGAAGAGGGATAATATGGTAGAAGGATCATCAAATGAGGCCATATGGGTTGAACTGAAGAACAGAAAAAGGGCAATCGCACTACTGGCAGTATACTGTAGAGCCCCCAAACAGTCAGAGGGAGATAGAAGAGCAAATATGCACTGAGAAGTGCAAAAACTATCGGGCAGTAATATTGGGGGATTTCAACTACCCTAATGGTAACTGGGATAGGATTAGTGTAAAAGGCACAGAGGGAGCAGAATTCCTAAAATGCATTCAGGAGAACGTTTTTAGTCAGTACATAGTAAGCCCAACATGAGAGAGGGGTGGTTCTGGACTTCATTTTAAAGAATGAAACAGGGCAGGTGGAAGGGGTGTCAATTGAGGAGCACTTTGGTGGAAGTGATCATAATTCAATTGGATTTCGATAGTTATGGAAAAGGAAAAAGATAGACCAGAAATAAACATTTTCAATTAGGGAAAAGCTAATTTTGCTAAGCTGAGATGTGATTTAGCCAACGTGGAGTGGAAATAGCTACTTGAATGTAAATCAGTGCCAGATCGGCGGGAGGCATTCAAGGAAGAGATAGTTGAGGGTTCAGAGCAAGCATGTTCCCTTAAAGGAAAAGCGTCGGACTAACAAATCCCCTTGGATGTCAAGGGGCTTAAAGGAGAGGATGAAGAAAAAAAGGAAAGCTTATGACAGGTACCAAGGATCACATACTACAGTAAACCTAGAGGAATACAAAAAGTGTAGGGGTGAAATTAAAAAGGAAATTAGGAAAGCAAAGAGAGGGAAAGTAAAATAAAGAAAAACAAAGATTTTGTTATAAATACATAAAGATCAAGAGGATAACTTAGAAAGAGTAGGGCCTAAGGGTTAACCTGTGTGTGGAGGCAGAGGACAATAATATGGTTCTTAATGAATACATTTGAATACTGTGTTTTCATAAGAGAGAAGAACAATATAGGTATTGCAAGGAGAAGTGTGAAGTATTAGTTGAAATGAGCATAGTAAGAGAGGACATATTAAGGGTTTGACATATTTGAAAGTGGATAAATCCCCAGGCCCAGATGACATCTCTCATAAGGCTTTAAAGGGAAGCAAAAGAAGAAATAGTGGAGGCTCTGACATCATTTTCCAATCCCCTCTGGCTACAGATGTGGTTCCAGAGGGCTGGAGGACAGCTCACGTTGTACCATTGTTTAAAAAGGAAGAAAGGGATACACCGAGTAATTACAGGCCAGTCAGCCTAACCTCGGCGATGGGAAAATTATTGGAAAATTTATGAGAGACAGGATAAATCTTCATTTAGAAAGATACAAATTAATCACATACAGTTCGTGCGGATTTGATAAGGGAATGTCATGTCTGACTAACGCAATGGAATTTCTTTGAAGAGATAGCAAGGAGGATCGATGAGGGTGGTGCATTTGATGTTGACTGTATGGATTTAAGCAGGCATTTGATAAGATCCCACATGACAGACTTGTCACAAAAGTAAAAGCCCATAGGATCTAAGGCAAAGTGGTAAGTTGGATCCAAAATTGGCTCAGAGGCAGGAAGTAAAGGGTAATAAAGAGAACAAAGAACAAAGAAAATTACAGCACAGGAACAGGCCCTTCGGCCCTCCAAGCCTACGCCGATCCAAATCCTCTATCTAAACCTGTCGCCTATTTTCTAAGGGTCTGTATCTCTTTACTTCCTGCCCATTCATGTATCTGTCTAGATACATCTTAAAAGACGCTATCGTGCCCGCGTCTACCACCTCCGCTGGCAAAGCGTTCCATGCACCCACCACCCTCTGCGTAAAGAAATTTCCACGCATATCCCCCCTAAACTTTTCCCCTTTCACTTTGAACTCGTGTCCCCTTGTAATTGAATCCCCCACTCTGGGAAAAAGCTTCTTGCTATCCACTCTGTCTATACCTCTCATAGTCAATGGATTTCTTTTATGACTGGAAGACTGTTTCCAGTGGGGTTCTCAGGGCTCAGTACTAGGTCCCTTGTTTTTTGGAGTATATGTCAATGATTTGGATGTGAATGGAGGGGGTATGGTTAAGTTTGCAGACAATACAAAAATTGACTGTGAAGTTGATAATGAAGACTGCAGGAAGGTATCAAAGAGTCAGGTGAGCAGAACAGTGGCAAATGAAGTTCAATCCAGAGAAGTGCATTTTGGGAAGGCTAATAAAGCAAGGGAATACATAATAAATGGTAGGATACTGAAATGTAGAGGAACAGAGGGACCTTTGAGAGCATGTGCACAGATCCCTGAAGATGGCTGGACAGGTAGATAAGGTGGTCAAGAAGGCATATGGGGCTTATTAGCCTAGACGTAGAATATAAGAGCTGGGAGGTTATGTTGGAACTGTATAAAACACTAAAATAAAAGCAAAATTCTGCGAATGCTGGAAATCTAAAATAAAAACAGACGGTGCTGGAAATACTCAGCAGGTCTGGCAGCATCTGTGGAGAGAGAAACAGAGTTAACATTTCCGGTCAGTGGACCTTTCATCAGAACTGGCAAAGGCTAGAAAATGTAATAGATTTTGAGCAAGTGAAAGAGGGATGTGGGGACAAGAGCAAAAGGGGAGGTTCTGTGATAGGACGGAGGGGAGTAGTATATAAAATGCTAGTTAGGCCACAGCTGGAGTACTGCGTGCAGTTCTGGTCGCTGCACTATAGGAGCGAAGAAGGATGAGAGGTGACTTGATAGAGGGGTACAAGATGATGAGAGGCATAGAGTGGATAGCCAGAGACTTTTCCCCAGGGCGGAAAGGGCTATCACCAGGGGGCATAATTTTAAGGTGATTGGAGGAAGGTTTCGGGGAGATGTCAGAGGTAGGTTCTTTACACAGAGAGTGGTGGGTGCGTGGAATGCGCTGCCAGCGGTGGTAGTAGAAGCAGATACATTAGGGACATTTAAGCGACTCTTGGATAGGTACATGGATGTTAGTTTGATCTTAGAGTAGGTTAAAGGTTCGGCACGACATCGTGGGCCGAAGGGCCTGTACTGTGCTGTACTGTTCTATGTTCTATGTGATTGCTCTAGAGAGGGTACAAAGGAGATTTATGAGGATGTTGCCTGAACTGGAGAATTTTAGTTAAACAGAAAGGTTGGATAGGCGAGGGTTGTTTTCTTTGGAACAGAGGAGGCTGAGGGAGACCTAATTGAGTGTATACAATTTTGAGGGATCGAGATAGAGTGGATAGGAAGGCCCTATTCCACTTGGTTGAGGGGTTCATAACCAGGGGGCATTGATTCAGGGTAAAAGGTTTAGAGGGGATTTAAGGGGAAACTTTTTCACCCAGAGAGGGTGGGGATCTGGAACTCAGAGCCTGAAAGGGTGGGAAAGGCAGAAACCCTCATAACATTTAAAAAGTACTCGGATATGCTGTAACCTACAACACTATGGACCAAGAGCTGGAAAATCAGATTAGGCTGCATGGTTAGTTGTTAGCTGGCACAGATATGACGGGCCAAGTGGTCTCCTTCCTGCTGTAAATTTCTATGATTTCTATGAACTGGAAAGCACAATGGGTAGCTTTGGGGTTACTCGAGAAGTGTACATTTTGGTTTAATATCTAATTTTGTAATGTTTAATATCATGCTTGAAAAGGTACTCTGTAGGCGATGAAAAGTCATGCAGCTGCAAATGTTGAGTAGTGGGGATTTCTCAGTTACATGCATGCTTTGGGCTACAGTCTTGTTAAACCTAAAAGAAAACTCTGCTAATGGCTTCGCTGCAATGTAATTTGGCTCGAGTCTGTATTACATTGTTGTGTAAAGAAAGAAAGAACTAGTATTTATGTAGCGCCTTTCACAAACTCAGGATGTCCTAAACCACCTAAAGTGTAGTAACTGTTGTCTCTGGAGTGTGAATTGAGCTCAGGTGAGAGTGCTGAGCCACATCTGACACGAGTGAGTTTGTGAAGTTCCTGCTTCAAATCTCCATCATTATGAAATGTTTTCAGATGTTGTTAAATGTTATTAACTCCTGCAGTATAGATAAATGTAGCAACCAGTTTGCATACAGAAAGCTCCCACAAACAGCAAGGAGATGTTGGTTGAGAGAATAATAATGTCCAGAACATCAGGGTGAACTCCTCTGCTCCACTTCAAAGTAGTGACATGAAATCTTTTACATCCACCTGAGAGGTCAGAGGAGTACAGAGAACAGGAGGACAGAGATAGATTTAGAAACGGAATTCCAGTGCTTATTCACAACATTGTTACAAATTGTGGGTGCTGGAGATAACCTTCTCGGATTCAGGGACATCAGTCACTCTCAAGCAATCTGAGTGTCTTACTTTTATGGGAGATGATCAGATAGCTCTTTCGAAGAGCCCATTCAATGGCAAAGGGCCAGCACAGGTATGATGGGCCGAATGGCTTCCTTGTGTGCATTAAGATTCTATGATTTCTGAGCGTTAACCATGCTTTTTTTCCTCACAGATTGCTGTTCACTAAAGTAAAGCTGGAGTCGGTATGCAAAGGGCCTGATGAAGCTTTGCTCACCTGCAAGCACATGCTTCAGATCTGGAAGTCATGCTACAAGCTCTCAAACCCCAGGTACGTGAGTGGAGGCTCCTAAGTCTACACTCTAAACCTAGAATACTTAGAAGAAATAATGGAAGACAGAGAAAGGGAATGCAATAAATGTGATTTATATTATTTTCAAAGATGCATTGGATAAAGTACCACATAAATTTATGCTGGTTTGTGGAATTAAGCAGAATGGGTCCACGCGGATGGTTGTAATGTAAAAACAAAGTCATAGAGTCATTTACGGCAGAGAAGGAGTCCATGTTGGCTCTCTGTGGAGCAATATAGTCAGTGCCACTCCTCACTCGATCCCCATAGTCCTGCAAGTTTATTTCCTTCAAGTGCCCATCCAATTTCCTTTTGAAATCATTGATTGTCTCTGCTTCCACCATCCTCTCTGTGTACCATTACCACTCTTGTGTAAAAAAAAAATTCTTCCTCACATCCCCCCCTTCATCTCTTGCCCAAAACCTTTAATCTGTATCTCCTAGCCCTTGTACCATCAGTAAATGGGAACATGTTTTCCTCGTCCAACTTATCTAAACCTGTCATAACTTTGTACACCTCTATCAAATCTCCCCTGCTCCGGGGAGAACAACCCCAGCTTTTCCAACCTAACCTTGTAACTAAATTCTCCATCCCTGGAAATCAGGTTCAATGAAACTGGTAATTTAGGGGTGGACTGGCACATGTGAAGATGACAGTTAAAGCTGTCAGATTGTCAGAAAAACCCAATATATTCTTCAGAGAAGAGAACCTTCCAGCCCTACCAGCCTACATCACTCCAGGCCCACGTTGTGTGGTTGACTCTGAAGTGGCCTAGTAAGCTACTCAAGAACAACTGGTGTCAAGAAGGGCCAAATAGCTTCCTTCTGTGCTGTAACAATTCTGTGAAGATGGCCCAGCCTCATTTTCTCAAGGCAACGATGGATAAATAATATATGTGGTCTTGTCAGCCTCACCCACATCCTGAGGAATATATTGTTGAAAAGAGGGATTCGGTTGTTCTTGAAAAAGGGGAATATTAAAATTTGGGATGAACATATGGCGACAACCACTGCCAGACCTCTTGGGCTAAATGGTCTTTTTCTGTGCTGGAACATCCTGTGATTCTGCGCTTGAGGGGTGGAGCATGTTTACTGGCAATCAGTACCCTTAGATTCATTGGACACATGTCTGATAGCTACCCAGAAGCTGGCTATCAATTTCAATAGCACTTTTATACTCTTGCACCCACCTTCCATGACCACAGGACGTCGTAAAGTGTTTCACAGCCATTGATGCACTTTTGAAATGTCCAGTGTTAAAGTGTAGGGAAATTCTGCAGCCAATCTATGCACAGCAAAGTCCCACAAGTAGCAGTGAGATAAATGACCAGACAATGGAGGGGGTAAAGTTCACCTTCAGTGGGGGCACAAAACAGGCAGTAGCGGATTGATGCCATGCCGCCATTTTGGAGCCTGCTGAGGCTGGATTTTACCCGCAATCTGTTTTAGTGATGATTGTTGAGGGATAAGTATTGGCCAGCGCACTGGGGAGAACTCCTCTTTTCCCCTCCCTGCTCTGTTCTGCAGAAAGCCAGGTGGTGAAGGAACTGGAGCAATCTTTACACACTTGTATATACTTTATTTACAGAGACATACGTCACACACATGCTTCCCTAACCTAGTCACCCATTTTAGTCTGTTCTTATTTATAGGAGTACGAGTGACTCCCCAGTTAATGCCCAGCACCTGCATACAATTAAACACAATTAATATACAATTAACACACTCTTGTTTGAATAGTGCTACAGGATCTTTTGCATCCACCTGAGAAGGCAGATGGGACCTCAGTTTAGCAACAGGTTAATGTTTCAATGGTACCCTTCAATAGAGCTGTCACTGGAGAATCCTGTTATTAGAATTCACCTAAACAGCAGGAAGAACAGCATGGAGGGTCCAGAATGCAGATCTATTGAACTCTTTTACAAGGAAACAAAAACAGAAAATGTTGGAAACACGCAGCAGGGTTGTTAGCATCTGTGGAGAGATCAGATGGGTCAATGCCTGAAGTAGAGCCCAGCCAGAAATGTTGATCCATCTGTTCTCTCTGTAGGAGTTGACCAACCTGCTGTTTTGTCCCAGCATTTTTGGTTTCTGATCCTAATCTTCAACACTTGCAGTTTTTATTTCCTTTTATTATTTTTCCTAAGGAATGGCTAGTAGGGTGAATTTCATTGCAGTAGTTTTTAGCGGTGTGAAGAGGTGTAATGCGGACATTATATAGGAACAAGAGTGGGCCAATCAGCCTCACGAGCTAATTCTGCCATTCAGTCAGATTATGTTTAATGTGTACTTCAAATCCATTTACCTGCCATAGCTCAAGATCCCTCACTCAACAAAACTCTGTTCATCTCCATCTTGAAAGTGTGCAGCTGCAGCATCCACAATCTTTCTGGAGGAGTCCCAGATTTCCCAGACTGTGTGAAAAGGCGCCTCCTGATTTCACTCCTGAACGGCCTACTTTTAATATCATGTCCTCATGTTTTTTTTATTCGTTCATTCGATGTAGGTGACACTGGTTTGCACACTTTTATTGGTTTACACAGCATTTATTGCCAGTCCCTAACTACCCTTGAGAAGGTAGTGGTGAACGACCTTCTTGAACCACTGCAGTCTATGAGGTGTAGGTTCACCCACAGTGCTGTTAGGGAGGAAGTTCCAGGATTTTGACCCAGCGACAGGGAAGAAATGGCGATATATTTCCAAGTCAGGATGGTGTGTGGCTTGGAGGGGAACTTGCAGGTGGTGGTGTTCCCATGCATCTGCTGCCCTTGTCCTTCTACGTGATAGGGTTTGGAAAGTGCTGTCGAAGGAGTCTTGCCAAGTTGCTGTAGTGCATCTTGTAGATGGTACACACTGCAACCACAGTGTGCCACCTCAATGGGAGTGAATGTTTAAGGTGGTGAATGGAATCCAGTCAAGCGGGCTGCTTTGTCCTGGATGGTATTGTGCGTCTTGAGTGTTGGAGCTGCACCCATCTAGGCAAGTGGAGAGTATTCCATCACATTCCTGACTTGTGCCTTGTATGTGGTGGACAGGCTCTGGGGAGTCAGGACATGAGTTACTCACTACAGAATTTCCAGGCTCTGAACTGCTTTTGTAGCCACAATATTTATATGGTTGGTCCAGTTCAGTTTCTGATCAATGGTAGCCCCCCAGGAAAGTGATGACAGGGTTTCAGCAATGGTAATGCCATTGAATGTCAAAGGAAGATGGTTAGATTCTCTCTTGTTGAAGATGGTCATTGCCTGGCACTTAAATGGCAAGTAACATTCACGCCACACATCATTCCAAGTCTGAATGCTCTCCAGGTCTTGCTGCAAACCGGCTGAGATGACTGGCCTCCAATAACCACAACCATCTTCCTTTGTGCTAGGTATGAATCCAACCAGTGGAGACTTTTCTCCCCTCATTCACATTGACTTCAATTTTGTTAGGGCTCTTTGATACCACTCAGTCAATGCTACCTTGACATCAAGGGCAGCTGAGTGCCACTGACGGAACCCAAACTGAGAATCAGTGAGCAGGTTACTGCTGAGGAAATGCTTCTTGATAGCACTGTCAGGGATACCTTCCATCAATTTGTTGATGGCTGAGAGTAGATAGATGAGACAGTAATTAGCTAGATTGATTTGACTTGCTTTAGTGGACAAGACGTACATTGAATGAAGTCGATGGGAATCGGGTGAGGGAGGGGGAGCTCTCCAATGGCTGGAGTCAGGTCTTGCACAGAAGATGCTTGTGTTTGTTGGAGGTCAAACATCTCTGCCCAGGAGATTCTCAGGGTAGTCTCCTCCGCTCGATCATCTTCAGTTACTTCATCAATGATCTTCCCTCCATCATGAGGTCAGAAGTAAGGATGTTTGCTGATGACTTTTTTTATTCATTTGGGGAATGTGGGCATCGCTGGCTGGGCAGCGTTTATTGCCCATCGCTATTGGCCTTGAGAAGGTGGTGGTGAGCTGCCTTCTTGAACTGCTGCAGTCCTTGGGGTGTAGCTACACCAACAATGCTGTTAGGAAGGGAGTTCCAGGATTTTGACTCAGCGACAGTAAAGGAACGGTGATATAGTTCCAAGACAGGATGGTGTGGAGCTTGGAGGGGAACTTCATGGTGAATCTGCTGTCCTTGTCCTTTTAGGTGGTAGGGGTTGTGGGTTTGGCAGGTGCTGTCAAAGGACTGCACTATGTTCAGTACCATTCGCAACCTCTTAGCTACTGAAGCAGTCCATGCCACGTGCAGCAAGAACTGAACAACAGTCAAGCTTGGGCTGATAAGTGGAAAGTAACATGACCATTACCAACAACATCCTGGGGGCTACCACTAAACCAGAAACTTAATTGGACCAGCCATATAAATACTGTGGCTACATAAGCAGGTCAGAGGCTGAGAATTCTGCAACTTTTAATTTGCCTCCTGCCTCCCCAAAACCTGCCCCTCATCTGCAAGGCACAAGTCTTAGATGAGTGCAGCTCCAACAACACTCAAGAATCTCGACATCATCCAGGACAAAGCAGCCTGCTTGATCTGCAAATTTTGAAACTGTGCCCTGCAATGCCTAGGTCATTAATACATACCAAGAAAATCAGTGGTCCTAGTACTGACCCTGGGAAACCTCACTGTATATCTTCCTTCAGTCTGAAAAACAACCTTCACCACTACTCTCCTCTTTCCTGCCACTCAGCCAACTTGGGATTCATGCTGCTGCTATCCCTTTAATTCCATGGGCTTCAACTTTGCTGGCAAGTCTATTATGTGGCACTGTATCAAACACCTTTTGGAAGTCCATGTACAACGGCTTTACCCTCATCGACCATGTCTGTTTCCTTATCAAAAAAATGAAAACTGGGCAGCAAGGTTGTGTTTTCTCTGTAATAAAAGCAGAATACTGCAGATGCTGGAAATCTGAAATAAAAACAAGAAATGCTGGAACCACTCAGCAGGTCTGGCAGCATCTGTGGAAAGAGAAGCAGAGTTAACATTTCGGGTCAGTGACCCTTCTTCGGAACTGCTGGTTGGAGTTCCGAAGAAGGGTCACTGACCCGAAACGTTAACTCTGCTTATCTTTCCACAGATGCTGCCAGACCTGCTGAGTGGTTCCAGCATTTCTTGTTTTTATTATGTGTTTTCTCTGTGTTTGGCCTGGCTTTATTTTTATCAGGTTTTTTTTTAATGTCCATATGGCCAGAGTTCTTCCACTGAATGAAACCTAATACAATGTTTAATGAACTATAGAATGAAATGTGAAACTCTTTGCCAATCCTTACTGTGCTGTACTGAAAAAAAGTGCAGAGTACGCTAATACAAAGGCAAAATGCTGCAGGTGCTGGAAATCTGAAATATAAGCAGAAAATTCTGGAAATACGCAGCAGGTCACAGCATCTTTGGAGAGCGAAACAGCATTAATGTTTCAGATCTGTAACCTTTTGTCAGAATTTGAAATTTTGCAGATATAATAGTTTTTCAGCAAGTGGGGAGGGGAGGAAAGATTAAAAGGGAAGGTCTGTGATAAGATTGAAAGGTAGGAGTGATTAAATGGCAAAAGGGGTGATGGTGCGAGGCAAAAAGTTGTGCTAATGCGATTAATAAAACAAAAGCTGAATCCATAGGAGGTGTAAATGGCATCAGCAGAATCATTATTAGCATCTGCTGCCTGGAGAAAAAAAATAGTAGTTATGATTAGATTAGATTAGATTAGATTAGAGATACAGCACTGAAACTTATGATTGACATAAGGGAAAAATTTTTACGTGACTTATTATAATCGGGAATGCACAGCCTGAGAGCATGGTGGAGGCAGATTCAATTATGACTTTTGAAAGGGAATTGGATAATTCTCTGAAGGGAAAAAAAATTTGAAAGACAAGGGAGCGGAATTAGCTAATTTGTTTTGCAGAGAGCCAGCACAGGCTTAATGGGCTAAATTCCTCCTCTGTGCTATAACCATTTTTTGATTCTATGGTATGAAGTTGCTGAATTCTGTGTTGAGGTCAGAGGTTATAAAGTGCCATTGCCTGGCTCCTATTCTGTTACATAAAGTGTAATATTCCTTGATGTGCCTGACCCTCTGAGCTGACTCACTGAGAATATCTGAAATTTGAATCTATTTTATTAGTACACTCAAAAAAAAAATACTGATTTTTTTCATACTTCCATTAATCTTGCTTGGTCTTTATCCTCATTTTGATGTTGAAAAGATTGAGGACCACCATTATTGGGGATCTAAAGTGCATCCAGAAAATGATGAAAATACATAACCAGTCTGTCACTGTCTATAGTTTCTCAGCCAGAGGTTGTTCTAACTAAATGTTAATCTGACTCTCAGAATGCTGATGAACCTGATGTGTATTTCTGGTGATGTGAGGAAGTTGAAGTTGAGCAGTAAGCTTGTATTGAATCAACATTGTATTGAATCTTGGTCTTAAAAGAGTGTGTTCTCAAATCAACTCTCCAAGAACTCTGCGCTCCTCCAAATCTGGCTTCTTGTGCATCCCTGATTTTAATCACTTCACCATTGGCAGCCGTGCCTTCAGCTGCCTAGGCCCTAAGCTCTGGAATTCCCTCCCTAAACTGCCCCCCTTTCCATGCTCCTTAAAGACATTCCTTAAAACCTACATCTTTGACCAAGCTTTTGATCACCAGTCCTAAATCTCCTTATGTGGTTTGAAGTCAAATTTTGTTTGATGACATTTTGTGAAGCGCCTTAGGATGTTGTGCTACAGTAAAGGCACTATAGAGGGAGACGGTCACTGAACTAGTAATCCAGTGGCCTAGACTAATGCCCTGGGGGCATTGGTTCAGATCCCACCATGGCAGTTGGTGAAATTTAAATTCATTAATAAAAATCTGGCATTGATAGCTAGTCTTTTTTTTATTATTCTTTCATGGGATGTGTCGCTGGCAAGGCCAGCATTTGTTGCCTATCCCTAATTGCCCTTGACAACTGAGTGTCTTGCTAGGCCATTTCAGAGGGCAGTTAAGAGTCAACCACATTGCTGTGGGTCTGAAGTCACATGTAGGCCAGACCAGGTAAGGACGGCAGGTATCCTTCCCTAAAGGACATTAGTGAGCCAGATGGGTTTTTGCAACAATCAATAATAGTTTCATGTCACCAGTTATGAAGATAGATTGGAGAAGCTAGGACTGTTTTCCGAGAGAAGGATGAGAGGAAATTTGACAGTGGTGTTCAAAATCATGAGGGGTCTGGACAGAGTAGATAGGGAGAAACTGTTCCCACTCATGAAAGGATCGAGAATGAGAGGGCACAGATTTAAAGGAATTGGTAAAAGAAGCAAAAGCGACATGAAAAACATTTTCACACAGCGAGTGGTTAAGGTCCAGAATGCATTGCCTAAGAGTGTGGTGGAGGCAGGTTCAATTGAAGCATTCAAATGGGATTAGACTGTTACAGGAAAAGGAAGAATATGCAGGGTTACGGGGAGAAGGCGGGGTGAATTGCTCATTCGGACAGCCATTGCAGACACAGTGGATCAAATGGCCTTCTGTGCTGTAACAATTCTGTGGCTCTTAACAGCAGAATGTCCCACGGTGCTTCACAGGGGCACTGTTGGGCACAATTTGACACTGAGCCACACCTGGCACTACTTAGGGCAGGTGACCAAAATTTGGTCAAAGAGGTGAATTGTAAGGACCAACTTAAAGGAAGAGAGCGAGGCAGAAAGGCTTAGGAAGAGAATTCCAGAGCTTAGGGCCTATACAGCTGAAAGCATGGCCAACAATGGTGGACCAATTAAAATTGTAAATGCACAAAAGGCCAGAATTGGAGGCATGCAGAGAGGGTTGTCGGGCTGGAGTAGGTTACAGAGATAGGGAAGCATTAATGTTTTAAGCACCTTGGAATATTTTACTGAGTTAAATGCACTAATGCAAGTTGTTGGTGCTGTCACTGCTTATGACAGTGGTCAAAAGGTCGTGGTTAATCTGTGCCTGCATGTTGCTTTCACCACCAGTTCATAAAGAAGCCAGCCCTGTGATCCAAATGTAGCTGTGAAAGCGGCACCCTTAGGCTGTTATCCTAAGATCTAGCCTATAATGTAAATGGTCCCTTAGGTAAAAACTAAAGTGGCCCACAGAATAGGGAAGGTCAGATAGCCATGGTTTAGGTTGCCAGTGAATGCGGTCTAATGGTTGATCCTGGCCAAAATAAGTCCCAGCTTCTAATATGTGTTCCTGGTGTAACCAGCGATAACAACAGATGCCTGTCGATAGATATTTAGATCCTTGTACTAAAAATAAAAAATGCTGTAAAAACCTTTGCCAGCAGTAAATCCAGAAACATCCAATTTGCAGGCACCATATGGAAACTTTCATAGGGGGAAAGAATAGCCCTGAGGATAAAGATTTTACTGAATGTTATTCAGGGAAGAGACGTATAAACTCTTTCGAGCTCACATTGGAGTTTACAACCAAGTTTACACGCTGGTGTTGAAGTACCCAATCTGAAGAATTTCTATGCCACAGCCAAAGGTATTACCCACCTATTCCAGCTTGAGTGGTTAACCAATTCAGTTCAGTCATTCTAAATCTTTTGCTTTTGTCAGTCATTTTCTACTTCTCCTCTGCTGATGTTAAGTCCTTGCCGGAGTACAGTAGAAATAAAAGGGTACAAGAGGAGGTGGAACAATGAGGTAGATGTAGTACTAATAATGCTGGTGGGACAGAGACAGGGCCCTGATGTCATCTATCTGTGGGAAATAATAGAGGGGACTTCAGAGGTTCTGACAATCTTCCAGACATCATTGGATATAGAGGTTGCGACAGAGGATGTGAGTATCTTGTTCTCACTTGTCCATTAGTCAACTGTGAGCCTTCACGGCAAGTGTCAATAGCCTGTGTGACTGTGCAAAGTCAGGCCTTATCCTGTCCTCACCTGACATGGTGAAACAAATAGGGTGTTGTGTTTACCTATCAACCTGTTTGACTGTGGATGGAGGCTTCACCACTGAGCCTGACCCAGTCTTTACCCAACAGCTGTACATATGAAGCAAACCTGGTGGCATATCCACCTCCTGAGCCTCTTCCAAGCCTACTTCATCTAATCCTGTCAACATATCCTTGCATTCCATTCTCCCTTATTATGACTATCATATTTATAGCCCCCTAGTTTTGGTCTCCCCCACAAGTTGAAACATCTCTATATCTACCCTATCAAACCCTTTCATAATCTTAAAGACCACTATCAGGTCACCTCTGAACCTTCTCTTTTCTAGAATAAAGAACCCCAACCCGTGCAATCATTCCTGATAAGTGTGACTTCTCAGTTAAACACCCACCAGGAGTTTAGTGTCTTTAATTCAGGATTTATCATCTGGCTGCAGCATGTTTTTCTTCATTTCCTGCTTGTCCATCTGAATTTTTCTGATGGTTATTCCATCCTGGCACATCCTTTAGCACAGCTTCTATTTCCAGTGATGTTTGAAAGATTGTGTCAGAGCTTCTGCTACCTCCTCTCTGCTTTCTCTCAGATACATGCTGTCACGGTCCTGTCTCTGCCACTCCTGTGTTCTATCAGCTTTATCAGTACTACATCTTTATTATTGTTACCCTATCTCATCGCTCCACCTCCTCTTGTACCCTTCAATTCCCACTCTTTAACAAGAACCAACACGAGTGCTAATTCTAGAAATTCTGTGTACAAAATGTGTAAAAGCTCCTTCATTCAGTTTTACATCAACTGTGGCTTTAAGTAAAGGAGATCAGATCCTATATGTCGGGGGTGCTCTAACAAAGTATTCTTTCCCCAATAAAATAAATGGCAATATGATCATGGGAATCCACAGGGAAAAAAGACAATACCATCCCCACTTTACAGAGCTGCTCATTAGCTCTGGGTTCACAGCCAGTCCAGAGGAAAAATGGACTTGCAACATAGTATAGTGCAGGAATTGAGACCCTTAATAGAATGGTTCATGACTTAGAACAATGAGTGCCTCTTGTTTTTGTCCTTTCCAGGCAGATACTGAATGATATTGAAAATAAAATCCTTCCAATATATTCACATTTCTCTGCTATATTTTACTTTGAATGAAACTCCCCAATTGAATCAGTGGGTATTTGTGTGGACCCCAAGGAGTCAGGTGAATAAAATATATTTTTTAAAAGGAACGTTGACGCCTTGAAAAACTAGTTTTGTTTGTAACCACACACTGCAATGATGTGAAATTGTGTTGAGCTGCATTGGGCCACTTGCACTTCAAAAAAATATATAGATATTCCAGCTGATCTCCATCTCTGGCAGCCAAATAAATCATTTTACTAAATACTTTTTCCTAAAGATATTGACCTATTATTTTTGCCCCTTCCACTTTTCTCTTCATTGTCAACATGGCCTAGTTAGTAGTGTTCTTGAGTTGGAAGGTTGAAGTTCAAGCCGCACTCCAGGAATACAGCACATAATCTAGGATGACACTCCAGTACAGTAATGATGCACTGTTGAGCTTCTAACCCTATATCCTTTCCATCACCAAGATCCATTTCCATAATATCTTCTATCTCTGTCTAACCCATGCTTTTTTTTCTTACCTCCAGGCTGTCAATTAGGGTTCCTTTAAGTAAAGATTGTAGTGGAAATCTGCCGCTGTTGAGTTGTCCTCAGCTTGCTATATCTGTGGTGATAATACTAAATTCAGGTCTTGAGTGATAGGTCTATTGGGAAGATTGTATTCATTGTGGAAATCAAGAAGTTTTGTCTCAGGCAAGAATTCAGCATTACCCTTGAGAATTTATCAAAACCTGCTCACAGACTCCCCTTTTATATATAGAACAAGGGGGGCTAGTGTTCTCGAGAATTGATTTAATTGTGCTTGCTACATGTATAAACCCCAAGGATGACTTTTCACTAGTTTACCTTCCAACCATCTATTATAGCTTTATCTATTTCTATCTTTCTTTCTCTCTCTCTCTCACACATACAAACACTCTCTTCCTCTGTCTCGCTTCCAGAATATGTAGAAGTTCTACTCAGTCATACCAAGCAATCCATCTGCTCCATAAAGTACCTGCCCACCATATTGAAATGAATGAAGTGTTTTTTGAAATTTAACTCTGAGCACTGAAACAAGTTTGCTTGGTGGAGGTATTTTCTGACTTCCATGTGAATTTTGCATCCGTGATAAAACCATTTCAGTCTTCTGAATTTGACCTTTTCTTTGGCTAGAACATTGCCTCTTTAATAGCAGATTTCAACCAATGAAAATTAGACTTTAGAAGCATAGGGACAGAAGAGTAGAGGTAAAATAAACATCTAAACAACAGCTTCTAATTTTATAGTGCCTTTATTGGCATAAAACATTCCAAGGCGCTTCACAGAAGTGTTAGCAAATAAAATTTGACACCGAGCCACACAAGGACATGTGTCAGAGTCATAGAGTTATACAGCACAGAAACAGGCCCTTCGGCCCATCGTGTCTGTGCCGGCCATACAGCACCCAACTATTCCAATCCCATATTCTGCACTTGGCCCGTAGCCCTGTATGCTATGGCGTTTCAAGTGCTCATCTAAATACTTCTCAAATGTTCTGAGGGTTCCTGCCTCCAACTCCTCTTCAGGCAGTGCGTTCCACTTTCCAACCATCCTCTGGGTGAAAAAATGTTTCCTCAAATCCCCCTAAACCTCCTGCCCCTTACCCTAAATCTATACACCCTGGTTCTTGACTCCTCCACTAAGAACAAAGAAAATTACAGCACAGGAACAGGCCCTTCGGCCCTCCAAGCCTACGCCGATCCAAATCCTCTATCTAAACCTGTCGCCTATTTTCTAAGGGTCTGTATCTCTTTACTTCCTGCCCATTCATGTATCTGTCTAGATACATCTTAAAAGACGCTATCGTGCCCGCGTCTACCACCTCCGCTGGCAATGCGTTCCATGCACCCACCACCCTCTGCGTAAAGAACTTTCCACGCATAACCCCCCTAAACTTTTCCCCTTTCACTTTGAACTCGTGTCCCCTTGTAATTGAATCCCCCACTCTGGGGGATTCTAAGGGAAAAAGTTTCCTCCTATCTAACCTATCACTGCCCCTCATAATCTTGTACACCTCAATCATGTCCCCGTTCAGCCTTCTCTGCTCCAAGGAAAACAACCCCAACCTATCCAGTCTGTCTTCATAGCTGAAATGCTCCAGCCCAGGCAACATACTGGTGAATCTCCTCTGCACCCTCTCCTGTGCAATCACATCCTTCCTATAGTGTGGTGCCCAGAACTGTACACAGTACTTCAGCTGTGGCCTAACTAGCATTTTATATATCTCCATCATAACCTCCCTGCTCTTATATTCTGTGCCTTGGCTAATAAAGGCAATTGTCCCATATGCCTTTCTAACCACCTTATCGACATGTGCTGCTGCCTTCAGTGATCTATGGACAAGTACACCAAGGTCCTTCTGACTTTCTGTTCTTCCTAGGGTCCTACCATCCATTGTGTATTCCCTTGCCTTGTTAGTCCTCCCTAAATGCATTACCTCACACTTTTCAGGATTAAATTCCATTTGCCACTGCTCCGCCCATCTAACCAGCCCATCTATATCTCCCTGTAATCTAAGGCTTTCCTCCTCATTATTTACAACACCAATTTTTGTGTCAAATGTGAACTTATTGATCATACCTCCTATATTCACATCTAAGCACCGATCGCTGTGGTACACCACTGGTCACAAGCTTCCAATCGTAAAAACAGCCCTCAACCATTACCCTCTGCCTCCTGCCAATAAGCCAGTTTTGGATCCAATTTGCCAAATTTCGCTGGATCACATGGGCTCTTACCTTCTTAACCAATCTCCCATGCGGGACCTTATCAAAAGCCTTACTGAAATCCATGTATACTACATCTACTGCTTTACCCTCATCGACACATCAAGTTACCTCCTCGAAAAATTCAATCAAATTAGTTAGATGCGATCTTCCCCTGACAAAGCCATGCTGACTATCCCTGATTAATCCCTGCCTCTCCAAGTGGAGATTAATCCTGTCCCTCAGAATGTTTTCCAATATTTTCCCAACTACTGATGTTAGACTCGCCGACCTGTAATTACCTGGTTTATCCCTACTACCCTTCTTGAATAATTGTACCACATTCGCTGTCTTCCAGTCCTCTGGTACCTCTCCTGTGGCCAGAGAGGATTTGAAAATTTGTGTCAAAGCCCCTGCTATCTTCTCCCTTGCCTCACATAACAGCCTGGGATACATCTCATCTGGGCCTGAGGATTTATCTACTTTTAAGCCCACTAAACCAGCTAATATTTCCTCCCTTTCAATGCTAATATGTTCAAGTATATCACAATCCCCCTCCCTGATCTCTACACCTACATCGTCCTTCTCCATAGTGAACACCGATGAAAAGTAATCATTTAAAACCTCACCTATGTCCTCCGGCTCCACACAAAGATTGCCACGTTGGTCCCTAATGGGCCCTACTCTTTCCCTGGTTATCCTCTTACCCTTAATATACTTATAAAATGCCTTGGGATTTTCCTTTACCTTGCCCGCCAGTGTTTTTTCATGCCCCCTCTTCGCTCTCCTAATTACTTTTTTTAAGTGCCATCCTACACTTTCTATACTCCTCTAGTACCTCTGCTGTTTTCAGCACTTGGGATCTGCCGTAAGCCTCCTTTTTTTCCCCTGATTCAAATCTCTATATCCCTTGACATCCAGGGTTCTCTGGGCCTGTTAGTCCTACCCTTCACCTTAATGGGTACATGTTGGCGCTGAACTCTCACTATTTCCTCTTTGAATGACTCCCTCTGATGAGATGTAGATTTTCCTACAAGTAGCTGCTCCCAGTCCACTTTGGTCAGATCCTGTTTTATCATATTGAAATCGGCCTTCCCCCAATTCAGTACCTTTATTTCTGGTCCATCTTTGTCCTTTTCCATAACTACCTTAAATCTTATAGCGTTATGGTCACTATCCCCGAAATGTTCCCCCACTGACACTTGTACCACTTGACCGGCTTCATTCCCTAGGATTAGGTCCAGTACTGCCCCTTCCCTTGTAGGACTTTCTATATACTGGCTCAAAAAGCTCTCCTGTATGAATTTTAAGAATTCCGCCCCTTTTAAGCCTTTAGCACTAAGACTATCCCAGTTAATATTGGGGAAGTTGAAATTCCCTACTATTATTACCCTATTATTTTTAGACCTCTCTGAGATTTGCCTACATATCTGCTCCTCTATCTCTTCCTGACTGTTTGGAGGCCTGTAGTAGACACCCAGCCAAGTTATTGCCCCCTTTTTGTTTTTAAGTTCTACCCAAATGGCCTCATTTGAGGAACCTTCTAAGATATCATCCCCCCTTACTGCAGTAATTGACTCGTTGATCAAAAGTGCAATGCCACCTCCACTTTTATCTCCGCCCCTGTTGCGCCTGAAGATTCTATACCCTGGAATTTTGAGCTGCCAGTCCTGTCCCTCCCTCAACCATGTCTCTTTGATAGCAATAATATCATGTTCCCATGTGCTAATCAATGCCCTCAATTCATCTGCCTTACTAGTAAGACTTCTTGCATTGAAATAGATGCAATCCAACCTTGCATTTTTCCCTTGTGCCTTACCAGGTCTATATTTGCTCTGCCTTCCAGGCACTTTCTGTTCTATATTACCCCCTACTGTACCTCCACTCTGTATCTCATCCCCCTGCCATATTAGTTTAAACCCCCTGCAACAGAACTAGCAAATCTCCCAGCAAGGATGCTTGTCCCATTCCGGTTCAGGTGCAACCCGTCCAACTTGTACAGGTCCCACCTTTGCCAGAAACAGACCCAGTGATCCAGGAAACTAAAGCCCTCCCTCCTGCACCATCTCCTCAGCCCTGCATTCATCTGCTCTATCCTCCTATTTCTAAACTCACTAGCATGTGGCACTGGGAGTAATCCATAGATTACAACCTTAGAGGTCCTGCTTCTTAATCTGCTACCTAGCTCCCTAAATTCTTGTCGCAAGACCGCATCCTTTTTTCTACCTATGTCGTTGGTACCAATGTGTACCACGACCTCAGGCTGCTCATCCTCCCCCTTCAGAAGGTCCTGCAGCCGCTCCGTGACATCCTTGACCCTAGCACCAGGAAGGCAACATACCATCCTGGAGTCACATTTGCGGCCACAGAAACATCTATCTGTATCCCTTATGATAGAATCCCCTATCGCTATAGCTCTTCCACTCCTTTTCTCCTCTGCTGTGCAGCAGAGCCATCCTTGGTGCACGGACCTGGCTGTTGCTGCTTTCCCCTGGGAGGTCATCCCCCCCCAAACAGTATCCAAAGCGGTATATCTGCTTGAGAGGGGGATGGCCACAGGAGACTCCTGTACTACCTGCCTGAGCCTACTACTCCGCCTGGTGGTTTTTTATTAATTCATGGGATGTGGGCGTCGCTGGCCAGGCCAGCATTTATTGCTCATCCCGAATTGCCCTTGAGGAGGTGGTGGTGAGCGGCCTTCTTGAACCGCTGCAGTCCATGTGGGGTAGGTACACCCACAGTGCTATTAGGAAGGGAGTTCCAGGATTTTGACCCAATGACAGTGAAGGAACGGTGATATAGTTCCAAGTCAGGATGGAGCACAGGTCTTCAGTACTATTGCCGGAATATCGTCGGGGCCCATAGCCTTTGCAGTATCCAGTGCCTTCAGTCATTTCTTGATATCATGCGGAGTGAATTGAATTGGCTGAAGTCTGGCATCTGTGATGCTGGGGATTTCAGGAGGAGGCCGAGATGGATCATCAGCTCGGCACTTCTGGCTGAAGATTGTTGCAAATGCTTAAGCCTTATCTTTCGCACTGATGTGCTGGACTCCCCCATCATTGAGGATGGGGATATTTGTGGAGCCACCTCCTCCAGTTAGTTGTTTAATTGTCCACCACCATTCACGACTGGATGTGGCAGGACTGCTGAGCTTAGATCTGATTCGTTGGTTATGGGACGCTTAGCTTTATTGCATGCTGCTTATGCAGTTTGGCACGCAGATAGTCCTGTGTTGTAGCTTCACCAGGTTGACACCTCATTTTGAGGTATGCCTGGTGCTGCTCCTGGCATGCTTTCCTGCACTCTTCATTGAACCAGGGTTGGTCTCCTGGCTCGATGGTAATGGTAGAGTGGGGGATATGCCGGGCCATGAGGTACAGATTGTGGTTGAGTACAATTCTGCTGTTGCTGATGGCCCACAGTGCCTCATGGGTGCCCAGTTTTGCATTGCTAGATCTGTTCGAAAACTATCCCATTTTGCATGGTGGTAGTGCCACACAACACGAAGGAGGGTATCCTCAATGTGAAGGCGGGACCTCGTCTCCACAATGACTGTGCGGTGGTCACTCCTACCAATACTGTCATGGGCAGATGCATCTGCAGCAAGCAGATTGGTGAGGGCGAGGTCAAGTATGTTTTTCCCTCTTGTTGGTTCCCTCACCACCTGCCACATACCCAGTCTAGCAGATATGTCCTTTAGGACTCGGCTAGCTCGGTCGTTAGTGGTGCTACCGAGCCACTCTTGGTGATGGACATTGAAGTCCCCCACCCAGAGTACGTTCTGTGCCCTTGTCACCCTCAGTGCTTCCTCCAGGTGCTGTTCAAAGAACAGTACAGCACAGGAACAGGCCATTCGGCCCTCCAAGCCTGCGCCGATCATGATGCCTGTCTGAACGAAAACCTTCTGCACTTCCGGGGTCCGTATCCCTCTATTCCCATCCTATTCATGTATTTGTCAAGATGCCTCTTAAACGTCGCTATCATACCTGCTTCCACCACCTCCCCCGGCAGCACGTTCCAGGCACTCACCACCCTCTCTAAAAAAAAAAAAAACTTGCCTCGCACATCCCCTCTAAACTTTGCCCTTCGCACCTTAAACCTATGTCCCCTAGTAACTGACTCTTCCACCCTGGGAAAAAGCTTCTGACCATCCACTCTGTCCATGCCACTCATAAATTTGTAAACCTCTATCATGTCGCCCCTCCACCTCCGTCGTTCCAGTGAAAACAATCCAACCTCTCCTCATAGCTAATAGCCTCCAGACCAGGCAAAATCTTGGTAAACCTCTTCTGTACCCTCTCCAAAGCCTCCACGTCCTTCTGATAGTGTGGTGACCAGAATTGTACTCAATATTCTAAGTGTGGCCTAACTGAGGTTCTGTTCAGCTGCAGCATGACTTGCCAATTTTTATACTCTATGCCCCGACCGATGAAGGCAAGCATGCCATATGCCTTCTTGACTACCTTATCCATCTGTGTTGCCACTTTCAGTGATCTGTGGACCTGTAAGCCCAGATCTCTCTGCCTGTCAATACTCCTAAGGGTTCTGCCATTTACTGTATACTTCCCACCTGTATTAGACCTTCCAAAATGCATTACCTCACATTTGTCCGGATTAAACTCCATTTGCCATTTCTCTGCCCAAGTCTCCGACCGATCTCAACATGGAGGAGTACTGACTCATCAGCTGAGGGAGGGCGGTAGGTGGTAATCAGCAGTAGGTTTCCTTGCCCATGTTTGACCTGATGCCATGAACAAAGAACAAAGATAATTACAGCACAGGAACAGGCCCTTCGGCCCTCCAAGCCTGCGCCGATCCAGATCCTCTCTCTAAACATGTCGCCTATTTTCTAAGGTTCTGTATCTCTTTTCTTCCTGCCCATTCATGTATCTGTCTAGATACATCTTAAAAGACTCCATCGTGCCCGCATCTACCACCTCCGCTGGCAATGCGTTCCAGGTGCCCACCACCCTCTGCGTAAAGAACTTTCCACGCATATCCCCCCTAAACTTTTCCCCTTTCACTTTGAACTCGTGTCCTCTAGTAATTGAAACCCCCACTCTGGGAAAAAGCCTCTTGCTATCCACCCTGTCTATACCTCTCATGATTTTGTACACCTCAATCAGGTCCCCCCTCAACCTCCGTCTTTCTAATGAAAATAATCCTAATCTGCTCAACCTCTCTTCATAGCTAGCGCCCTCCATACCAGGCAACATCCTGGTGAACCTCCTCTGCACCCTCTCCAAAGCATCCACATCCTTTTGATAATGTGGCGACCAGAACTGTACGCAGTATTCCAAATGTGGCCGAACCAAAGTCCTATACAACTGTAACATGACCTGCCAACTCTTGTACTCAATGCCCCGTCCGATGAAGGAAAGCATGCCGTATGCCTTCTTGACCACTCTATTTACCTGCGTTGCCACCTTCAGGGAACAGTGGACCTGAACACCCAAATCTCTCTGGACATCAATTTTCCCCAGGACTTTTCCATTTACTGTATAGTTCACTCTTGAATTGGATCTTCCAAAATGCATCACCTCGCATTTGCCCTGATTGAACTCCATCTGCTATTTCTCTGCCCAACTCTCCAATCTATCTATATTCTGCTGTATTCTCTGACAGTCCCCTTCACTATCTGCTACTCCACCAATCTTAGTGTCGTCTGCAAATTTGCTAATCAGTCCACCTATACTTTCCTCCAAATCATTAATGTATATCACAAACAACAGTGGTCCCAGCACGGATCCCTGTGGAACACCACTGGTCACACGTCTCCATTTTGAGAAACTCCCTTCTACTGCTACTCTCTGTCTCCTGTTGCCCAGCCAGTTCTTTATCCATCTAGCTAGTACACCTTGGACCCCAAGCGCCTTCACTTTCTCCATCAGCCTGCCATGGGGAACCTTATCAAACGCCTTACTGAAGTCCATGTATATGACATCGACAGCCCTTCCCTCATCAATCAACTTTGTCACTTCCTCAAAGAATTCTATTAAGTTGGTAAGACATGACCTTCCCTGCACAAAACCATGTTGCCTATCACTGATGAGCCCATTTTCTTCCAAATGGGAATAGATCCTATCCCTCAGTATCTTCTCCAGCAGCTTCCCTACCACTGACGTCAGGCTCACCGGTCTATAATTACCTGGATTATCCCTGCTACCCTTCTTAAACAAGGGGACAACATTAGCAATTCTCCAGTCCTCCGGGACCTCACCCGTGTTTAAGGATGCTGCAAAGATATCTGTTAAGGCCCCAGCTATTTCCTCTCTCGCTTCCCTCAGTAACCTGGGATAGAACCCATCCGGACCTGGGGACTTGTTCACCTTAATGCCCTTTAGAATACCCAACACTTCCTCCCTCCTTATGCCGACTTGACCTAGAGTAATCAAACATCTGTTCCTAACCTCAACATCCGTCATGTCCCTCTCCTCGGTGAATACCGATGCAAAGTACTCGTTTAGAATCTCACCCATTTTCTCTGAGTCCAAGCATAACATTCCTCCTTTGTCCTTTAGTGGGCCAATCCTTTCTCTAGTTACCCTCTTTCTCCTTATATATGAATAAAAGGCTTTGGGACTTCATGGGGTCCATAGTTGATGTTGAGGACTCGCAGGGCAACTCCCTCCCTACTGTATACCACTGTGCCACCACCTCTGCTGGATCTGTCCTGCCGGTGGGACAGGACATATCCGGGGATGGTGATGGCAGAGTCTGGGATATTGTCTGTCAGGTATGATTCCGTGAGTATGACTATATCAGGCTGTTGTTTGAGTAGTCTGTGGGACAGCTCTCCCAACTTTGGCACAAGCCCCCAGATGTTAGTAAGGAGGACTTTGCAAGGTTGACAGGGCTGGGTTTGCCGTTGTTGTTTCCGGTGCCTAGGTCGATGCCGGATGGTCCATCCGGTTTCATTCCTTTTTATTGACTTCGTAACGGTTAGATACAACTGAGTGGCTTGCTAGACCATTTCAGAAGGCAGCATGTAAGAGTCAACCACATTGCTGTGGGTCTGGAGTCACATGTAGACCAGACCAGGTAAGGACAGCAGATTTCCTTCCCTGAAGGACATTAGTGAACCAGATGGGTTTTTACAACAATCGACAATGGTTTCATGGCCATCATTAGACTAGCTTTTTTTAATTCCAGATTTATTAATTGAATTCAAATTCCACCTTCTGGGATTTGAACCCATGTCCCCTGAGCAATACCCTGGGTCTCTGGGTTACTAGTCCAGTGAGAATACTACTACGCCACCACCTCCCACATCCCTTTTCTGCCTGTGCTGCCATTACCTGCGTTGTGACCACCTCTTTAAATGTGCCATCCACGACGTTCTCAGCATCACAGATGCTCCACAGTGAATCCACCCGCAGCTCTAGCTCCGTAATGCGTGTAGTCAGTAGCTGCAGATGGATGCCTTTCTTGCACACATGATCATCAGGGACATTGGAAGCATCCCTGATTTCCCACATAGTGCAGGAAGAGCATACCACAGGGCTGAGCTCCCCTGCCATGACTTACCTTTAAATTAATTTAGTTACTCCCTTTAAAAAATACTAATTACACTAGGGGTCTTGTCTGCTCCAAACACTACCCAGTACAGTCTAAAGTCCTTAATAAATTACTCTAATTTAAGTAGTACTACTCACCTTATCAGTTTTTTAATAGTTTTTAGGAGTGTCTGAAAAGAGGAGAGGTAGAGAGGCAGGGAGGTTTAGAAAGGGAATTCCAGAGCTTATGGTCTAGGCAGCTGAAGGCATGGCTGCCAGTGGTCGAGAGATTAAAATTAGGTATGTGCAAGAGGCCAGGATTGGAAGAGCGCAGAGTTCTCAGAGGGTTGATTTGGCAACACACTCTTTAAGACCAAGTTAAAATAAAAGAGAGAATAGAAAGGAAACGGGTTAAATACAAGTAACTGTGTAATTTAAAAAAAATCTTTTGTGAAATGTTTTGATTTGGGGTATTAGTTGTTAATCCATAGACAGTACTAAAGTTGTCCTGATGTTTGAGAAGAGTAATTACTCTAATACAGAATTGGTGTTTGTTTCAGTGATCTGAAAACACAAAAAAACGTGCTTAGCCAAAAAATGCTAGTGTCTCTGAGCCAACCAAGAGTCTGGCAGAGCTTTTATGCTAGACTAGTACAGATGATGTCAGGTGCACAGGTTTCACTCAGCCTCAACTCTGAGTGTAAACAATTCAAAGTTCAGTGAACTAAAGGCATTGGGACCCCCTCTTAAAAAGTAGCTTAGGACGTCCTGAGGTCATGCAAGGCATTATATAAATTGTTTGTTCTTGCTAAATGAGAATGAAATGTAAAGTATGAGGTTGACGGAACCTCTTCAGTCTGGAATTAATGCTGTAGAGTTATACTTTGAATCAAAGAATTTTACAACACAGGACAAGGCCATTGAGCTCATCACACCTGCCCCACTCTCATAACTATTCACTTAGCCTCATTCCTTCACCCTTGAAAATTTTTCTTCTTCAAATATTTATTAATTTTCCATGTTGAAAGATGTTATGGATTCTACTTCATCACTGTTTCTGGTCCAGCATTCCACAACCCAACCACCCTCCATGTAAAAAATATATTTTTTTAAACTTCTCTCCTTCGCTGTTTTATAGGAACATACCTAGGAGGGAAGATCCCTCAACCTACATCACTTAAAAAAAACACAGATTATCGGGTCATTATTACATTGCTGCTTGTGGGATCTTGCTGTGCTGTGCACAAATTGGCTGCCACGTTCCCTACATCTCATCATTGATTACACTTCAAAAATGTACTTCATTGACTCAATCACTTTGGGATGTCCTGAGTTTGTGAAAAGTGCTGTATCAATGCAAATCTATCTTACTGTGCAGCACTTAACATGTTAACTGTTCAGCTGATCACCTTTTCAGCATGGAGCAACAACACAGAATTATCACCTTTCACTATGTAGTAGTGAATTTTGAAATCTGTTGCAGTGATTCAGGGAGAGGGAGCAGCCTTTTGGACAGAGTCATAGCTGACAGGCGGAACCTTAATGCCATCTCTCTGCCCGACTTCAGTGATCCCGAGACAGGTAAATATTATCTTCTGTCATTCTTAATCATTATTGTCTTGTTTTGGATGAGTGACACGGGTGTGTTGCTAATTTAAGCATTCACTCCATTGTCCAATTCCCTCGCCTCTGCGTCTGTTATTGAGGGGTTCTGAGACGCTGCAACAAGAGGCAAACACCTTGCGTAGATGACCGGAGCCCAGAGTCAACATGGTGTGAGCTCCCACAGTGAGCAGTAAGATAGCATAATATGTACATAAAATGGACAAAGCCCAGCATTTCTTTCAAGTAGCGTGTACGCTGATCTTGATGTGTTTAAAATTGCCATTTTTAAAAACTCCTTTGGAGGCAGAGAAAATTTGATGCATTTACTTTGAGACACATATGCTTTCATATCACATAGAATTTATAGCACAGCTATTTGGTCCAACTAGTCCATGCCATTCTATATGCTCCACACAAATCTCCTCCCAGCCTACTTCATCTCACCAATCAACACATCCTTCTATACCTTTCTCCCCTCATGCTTATGTTGTTTGAACGCATGAATTCAGGTTCCAGTGACTCTGCCATAAGTTGGCTCCCAGCTATTAATTCCCTTTTCTGAAGGTTAAACTGAGTCTCATGAGTTGGGTGCTGTGTTATAGTGTGTGAATTTAACAGTCCAACTGGAAATTGAAAGGAACAATTTAAAAGTATGTTGAGTACAAAATAAACAAGAGTTTTGTTATGGCTCAGTATGTACATGTGGTGGAAGCAACCTCCAAGTTTGCCTTTTTGTTAACCTGTTTAAGTATCCCAGCAAAATGAACAGCTCCAATCCCAGCAACTGCTCCTTTATAGAATCATACAATGCAAAATGAGGCCATTCGGCCATTGTACCTGTGCTAGCTCTTTGAAGGAGTTATCCAATTAGGCCCAATTCCCTGCTCTTTCCTCATAGCTCAGCAGTTTTTTTCTTTTAAAATTTTATTCCAATTCCATTTTGAAAGTTACTATTGAATCAGCTTCCACTACACTTTTAAGGAGTGCATTCCAGATCATCATAACTCACTAGTAGCGTTCTGGTAAATCTTTGCACCCTTTACAAGTTGATATTATAGCTGATTGTTCTTTTCAGTTCTTTTCCCTGTCTGTTTTTATCCCCTGCGCTCCCCTAAAATCACTGACCGTAGCTAAGGTGCAGGCCCATGGTGCCTTGGGCACCCGCTGTTATATTGCCCAAGTGGCTATCTCCACGTCTGTGTCTAAACCGAGAGACGTTTTTGTGGGTGGGAGGTTGACCTTTGTAGTCCATCTTGTTCTTGATTTCCTTCAATGCCAGCATGCTTTCCAGAAGGGGGTCACTGGATAGTGCTTGGGAGGAGTGACTGTAATAGAAAATGGACACTGCTGCACCCATGCTATTGGCTCTAGGTAATTCACCTGGCCACAGTGCTGCCGAGATCACAATTCAGCACAGGGATCTGATCTGGGCCCTCCTGGAATGTGTGACACAGTTCCACGCTAGGCAATGAGCTACCAACTTAGACTGTTGAAAAGCTCTAGTTAACGAGTCTTAACCGACAACATATTGCCACTCTTTCCATACAGGGAGGCTGTGTGTATTAAAAGTTTAAATATCTTTTGTTGCTATCATTGCACGATTCTTTAAGTGAGGAGTGCTGAACTTCAATGCTTGTGGCTGGTTAACTTTGCTTTCCTCCCATCTGACATTTTTCAAAGCTGCTTCCCGCCACTGTAAACCAGGCGCTGCATATCCTTGAAATTAAAAAGAAAGCGGAAACATGCTGGAAACAGGCCCAGCAGCATTCGAAGGTAGTGGGGTTTGGGAATGGCATAACGTTTCAAGCCTGATGAATGGAAACATGAACCTGTAAAGGCAATCAGATTAAAGTCTAATGCACTGACAGCAGGCTAGGCATGCTGTAGGAGAAGCAAGGAGCCAAGCCAGCTGCAGGTGGATTCTTTTCCTATAACTCTTAGCAGTGGGCAGGAAAGGAAAAGAATTATGGGAAGCCTGGGAAAAACACATATTTTGCTGTTAACATGGACAACCATGCAGGATTCAATGTGAGAACTTTAATGTTTTTGTGAAAAGTAGAATGGATGTTGCCAGATCAATTCCTTTTATAATCGTTCACACACTTGCAGAAATAGTGTTGCAAGAGACTGGACCTTGCATTTCGCAGCTGTGCATTAACTCATATATAAATGTAATGTATTTGAAACAGAAACAGATGAATATGATGAGCATGGGAGATGGTGGCGTAGTGGTAATGTCACTGAACTAGTAATCCAGAGGCCTGGGGTAATGCCCTGGGGACACGGGTTCAAATCCCACCACGGCAGCTGGTGGAATTTAAATTCAATGAATTAATTTTTTAAAATCTGGAATTGAAAGCTAATCTCAGTAATGGTGCCATGAAACTATCAACAATTGTCGTAAAAACCCATCTGGTTCACTAGTGTCCTTTAGGGAAGGAAATCTGCCGTCCTTACCTGGCCTGGCCTACATGTGACTTCAGACCCACAGCAATGTAGTTGATTCTTAACTACCTTCTGAAATGGCCGAGCAAGCCACTCAGTTGTCAAGGGTAATTCGGGATGGGCAACAAATACTGGCCTTGCCAGCAATACCCACATCCCATGAAGGAATAAAAAAAAAACTCCAATTCTGGCATCTTGCCCATCCCCAATTTTCTTCACTGCACCATTAGTAGCCATGCCTTTAGCCGCCCAGGCCCTAAGCTCTGGAAAACCCACCCTAAATCTCTGCATTGTTCTCATCCTTTAAGTCACTCCTTTAAACCTACCTCTTTGACCAAATTTTTGGTCACTTGAGCTAATATCTAATATATGGCTGATGGTGCTCCTCTGAAGCGCCTTGGGACAACGTACTACATTAAAAGCATTACATCTAAGCAAGTTATTGAAAATGCCAAGCAACTCTGGGCTGGATCATAATAATTACAACTTTTGTATCAGACCTAATGCTACCCTTTTCAAGTGAGAAGAAGTCAGTTCTCCCAATTATAGTTTTTTTTTTAAACTCCCCCTCTCCCCATCAATGAATACATTTGTTTTTGACTAAAGAATTTCTCAAGCTGAAAGTATGCCATTGTATTTTTTTTTATTTAGAGATACAGCACTGAAACAGGCCCTTCGGCCCACCGAGTCTGTGCCGACCAACAATCACCCATTTATACTAACCCTACAGTAATCCCATATTCCCTATCACCTCCCTACACTAGGGGCAATTTACAATGGCCAATTTACCTATCACCTGCAAGTCTTTGGATGTGGGAGGAAACCAGAGCACCCGGCGAAAACCCACGCAGACACAGGGAGAACTTGCAAACTCCACACAGGCAGTAACCAGAATCGAACCCGGGTCCCTGAAGCTGTGAGGCTGCGGTGCTAACCACTGCGCCACTGTGCCGCCAAAATGTATTTAATAACCCAGCTGCCCAGTGCAATCAAAGGCTTGTACAATAGAATATATTGCCTACATAACAACAGTCATTGCACTTGAAAATAATCCATTGGATGTGAAGCATTTTGAAACAAGGTAAAATACTATCTGAATACAAGCGTTTCTTTCTTGGCTCCACCTCTCTACCACCTTCCTCAAACCCTTAAGTGCCTCTGTGTTGTCAGACTGCTTGTCCAACATGGATGAGTAACAATTTCCTCCAAACCTGTTGCCTTCAGCTCTGATCACAAACTCTGCTGTCTTGCCAGTGAATCTAACCCCCGTCCTGTCCACTGCCACAAGCTCAGCTAGACCATTCGCAGCCTTGACAACCTTTTGGGCTGTGAACCAAGTTTGAGACCACATATCCTCTCTGCCACAAATACCACTTACTTTAACCTCCGCAACATTGGCCATCTCCATCCAGCCATTGGTTAAATCATTATTTCTGCCTTTGTCACTTTCAGAGTATAAACTACTCCAGTATTCTCCCACCCTCCAAAACTTCTGACTTCCTCATTTATCTCACTGCTGTTTGTGGGATCTTGCTGTGTGCAAATAATCCCTACATCACAACAGTGACTGCACTAAACAGTATTTAAATGTAAATTGCATTGGGACATTTTGAGGTACTACATAGATGAAAATTCTTTATTTTCTTTCATTCATGTTTATCTGTATAATGTATAATGGTTAACTACTCTTCAAAAGTAATTCATGGGCTTTTTTTTCATTCATTCATTCGTGGGTTGTGGGCATCGCTGGCAAAGGAGGCATTTATTGCCCATCCCCATTTGCCCTTGAGAAGGTGGTGGTGAGCTGCCTTCTTGAACTGCTGCAGTCACTATGGTGTAGGAGCACCCACAAGTACTGTTAGGGAGGGACTTACAGGCTTTTGACTCAGCAACAGTGAAAGAACGACGATATAGTTCCAAGTCAGGATGGTGTGACTTGGAGCGGAACTTGCAAGTGGTGATGTTCCGATGCGTTTGCTGTCCTTATCCTTCTAGCTATTTGAGGTTGCGAATTTGGAAGGTGCTAATGAAGGAGCCTTGGCGAGTTGTTTGAAGTGCTTTGGAGAGTGTTCAGTGCACAAAAGTGCCGCATAAGTGAAAATTCTTTCTTTGTTTTCTGCTGCTATGTCCTTCCAGCCGCTATTGCATATTTTCCGATTATTTGTCTTAATTGTCCCTGTACGTAAATCTCTGAGGGCCCAGCTATCCGAAAGAATCACTGCTTTAGTCACTGCCTTCCCATTTCAATACAGTCCAAGTAAACCCATCATGCTGCCAAGTTTTTAACAGTATTAATGATAAACTCAGTATTCTTTCAGATCTCTTGATGCATTGCCTGCTAAGTGGCCTTTACTGTCCTCCTCCTAAAATATCATTGTGAGCCTGAATCCTGTCCTGAATGTTGGGGCTTACTGACAGCTGTTTCCTCTAACAATTCTGCAGCTAAAATTCTCTGCAGTCTTTGAAAACAGAACTCTAACAAATTAAGGGAGAGAGAAATCTGATTCTTGGACAAGGTAGATAAAGAATGAAAATGGAAGGGAAATAAAGAATTGAAGGGTTATGAAACAAAAAATAAGTATCTAAATCCAATTTCCATGCCCAACACAGACACACAAGCGCATACTCTCACTCTCACGCAAATACATGGGAACACCACCACCTGCAAGTTCCCCTCCAAGTCACAAGCCATCCTGACTTGGAACTATATCGCCGTTCCTTCACTGTCGCTGGGCCAAAATCCTGGAGCTGCCTTCCTAACAGCACTGTGGGCATACCTACCCCAAATGGACTGCAGCGGTTCAAGAAGGCAGCTCACCACCACCTTCTCAAGGGCAATTAGGGATGGGCAATAAATGCTGGCCTGGCCAGCATCGCCCACATCCCATGAATGAATAAAAAAAAAAGACACAGTCTCACTCTGACAGTCTCTCTCTCTCATACACATGCACATTCTTACACATTTGCACTCTCGGGCACACTCTTGTCATACACATCCTACCCACACTCTCTTATCTACTTTCTCATAGACTCTCATGCACTCGCGCGCGCACACTATCTCTCGTGCTCTATTTTGTGCACATGCACCCTTCACTTCTTTCCAGTTTAGGAACTCGGGGAAGGGAATCACAGAGACATTTGGCCAGTCTTATCTGGCTTAGCTGTGGAGTGAAAGGAGTGAACCTTTCCGGGGGCAGGCATGCTTTCATTAACAGCTCAAACGTGTTGCCAATTAGATCAAACAAGGAATTGAACCGACAGCGTAAGCAGGCTGTATTCTGCTTTCCAAACCACGACTAAATATGAACGACTAAATTAAGGAGAAAATAGCATGGGAAAAAAATGAGAGAATTTATGATGCTTCAGTGATCAGTTTTGTTTTCACAAGCTGCGGCAGGAAACTGAATCCATTTTGTTTGGCAACAACAGGACGTTGTAGATTAGATTTGAGTCAGTTCTGAGAACTGAGTGCCCATTTTGCAACCACTCAAAGCTGCTGTTAAACATACGTTAATACATTTACTGTTGAAACTTGCAGGTTGCTATCAACTGAAACCAGCACTTGCCAATATTGTTTCCTGTGCTTATTCCAAAAGGCATATTTCTTTTACTGGGGTACATTTACATGTACATTGGGTACCCTCCAGTCCCTCACCCAGGTTCCCATTGTTAATACATGAACCTTGGCTGTGAATGTCTGCAGGCAATGAAGTCACGGTTGGAGCTGTAAGGGTCAAGTCCAGTTCTATCTATGCGAGTGTACTTTCCAACAGGGAGTTGCCAGCTGGGGATCGGAAGAGAGACGATTGAGTGGTTTATTCACCTCCCTTTACCCGTGGGGCACTAAAGCTAATTGTAGCTGCCCTAGCTGAGATAAGGTAACCCAGCACACACAAGATCAAACCTTGGCATCACGCTGGTTTGCAGGGCTCAGCTACTCACGGTAAACCAGGTGAGCATTCGGAGAAGCTCAGTAGTTTGTTTAATGATTCTCATTGACTGGTACTTTCTATTTTGCACCATCATCCCACTTAGAAACTTCCGATGTTCGAATATAAGCCATTGTCTTTCATATGTCATTGTGTTCAGTTGGTACTGTGTGTTGTATATGGTGGAGATTCCTTTGAAGCAGTCTGTTTTCTCCCCCCCCAATGTACTGGAGTAGAGTCCCATAAGCACCAGCTCTCCTCCTGCATCTCTGCATCTCACCCACCTGATCATTCATAGAGATATAGACATAGAAAATAGGAGCAGGAGTAGGCCATTCGGCCCTTCAAACCTGCTCCGCCATCCATTGTGATCATGGCTGATCATCCAACTCAGTAGCCGGTTCCTGCTTTCGCCCCATACCCTTTGATCCCTTTAGACCCAAGAGCTATATCTAACTCCTTTTTGAAAACATACAATGTTTTAGCCTCAACTACTTTCTGTGGTAGTGAATTCCACAGGTTCACCATTCTCTGGGTGAAGAAATTTCTCCTCATCTCAGTCCTGAAAGGTTTACCCCGTATCCTTAGATTATGACCCCCTTTATGTGTGAGTTTAGAAAGTGAGTGTCCCATTCAAATGTGGGAATGTCCTCACACCAAGACTAATCCTATTCCTGCCTGCTATCCACACACATTCTTTCCAGCAAGGGTCACGGGTGATCAGGTGCAGGACCCAGGCTGATTTCCCCTCTGACAGTGCACATTGACTCAGCCTAATTTTCCCATCCCACCCCATCCCCTCCAACACCCCGACTCAGAATGACTTCCCTCACCCACCTCCAACCCCAGCTGATTTCCTCCGTTTGCACCCCCCCTCCCACTGCCCCAGCCAGCTCCCCATCACAAACTCAAGGCAAATCATAGCATCCCCACACCCTTACTGCTATTCAAGCTGAGGTCCGCTAACTCCGCACCAACAATAGATTAAAACAGCACCCTTCCTTTGTTTGGCTGGCTCAGCTCCTAACACTGGACAATGCACTAACCAGCTGAGTTCTCAGTGGAGTTGTTGGCATAATGTTTAATTTAAATACAAGTTTGGTAGCATTTCAGCTTTAAAATGAAGTCAATCTAAATTGCTTTGTTGTAAGTCCAGACGCGGATCTAAGGCAGCAGAGGAATAAAGGTATCTCATTGAGGGTTGCAAGGGTGATTTGAGCACGAATCTCACTAATGACATTAATGAATCTGTATTGTGGCCTAATTAAGAAGCCTTAGCTGGGTCTGACAAAGAATCATGAATGGAAACATTACACTGATATGTTGAGGTTAAGGTTATAGTTGCACTTCGTGGCGATCAGGATGGAGAATACTGTTTGTGATCTGGAGTGATTATATTCTATTTGTACATGGGGAAACTGTGTTCTGAAACAAAATGATAATTCCAAGTGTACACAGAGATTTTTCTCTCCATTTCAGTTAACTGATTGGACTTGCTTTCAGCTCAGTTTAATCAGTCCGATTCATTTTCCCCATTGACGGAAGACTAGACATTGAAAGAGTTGTCCTGATCCAGAGGTACCATGTTCTTGTTCTGTTCTTTGGCCTCCTTGTCTCAAGAGACAATGGGTATGCGCCTGGAGGTGGTCAATGGTTTGTGAAGCAATGCCTGGAGTGGCTATAAAGGCCAATTCTAGAGTGACAGACTCTTCCACAGGTGCTGCAGATAAAATTGGTTGTCGGGGCTGTTGCACAGTTGGCTCTCTCCTTGCGCTTCTGTCTTTTTTCCTGCCAACTGCTAAGTCTCTTCGACTCGCCACACTTTAGCCTCGCCTTTATGGCTGCCCGCCAGCTCTGGCGATCGCTGGCAACTGACTTCCACGACTTGTGATCAGTGGCACAGGACTTCATGTCGCGTTTGCAGACGTCTTTAAAGTGGAGACATGGATGGCCGGTGGGTCTGATACCAGTGACGAGCTCGCAGTACAATGTGTCCTTGGGGATCCTGCCATCTTCCATGCAGCTCACATGGCCAAGCCATCCCAAGCGCCGCTGGCTCTGTTGGGTGTATATGCTGGGGATGTTGGCCGCCTCGAGAATTTCTGCGTTGGAGATATGGTCCTGCCACTTGATGCCAAGGATTCTCCAGAGGCAGCAAAGATGGAATGAATTGAGACGACGCTCTTGGCTATCATACGTTGTCCAGGCCTCGCTGCCGTAGAGCAAGGTACTGAGGACACAAGCTCGATACACTCGGACTTTTGTGTTCCGCGTCAGTGCGCCATTTTCCCACAGTCCAGTCTGGCCAGTTGGCCAGTCTGGACATAGCAGTGGAAGCCTTTCCCATGCGCTTGTTGATTTCTGCATCTAGAGACAGGTTACAGGTGATAGTTGAGCCTAGGTAGGTGAACTCTTGAACCACTTCCAGAGCGTGGTCGCCGATATTGATGGATGGAGCATTTCTGACATCCTGTCCCATGATCATTTTCTTGAGGCTGATGGTTAGGCCAAATTCGTTGCAGGCAGCCGCAATCCTGTTGATGAGTCTCTGTAGACACTCTTCAGTGTGAGATGTTAATGCAGCATCGTCAGCAAAGAAGAGTTCCCTGATGAGGACTTTCTGTACTTTGGTCTTTGCTCTTAGACGGGCAAGGTTGAACAACCTGCCCCCTGATCTTGTGTGGAGGAAAATTCCTTCTTCTGAAGACTTGAACGCATGTGAGAGCAGCAGGGAGAAGAAGATACCAAACTGTGTAGGTGCGAGAACACAGCCCTGTCTGATGAGGTGCCGCTATGCTGAATTGTGCCTTTCATATTGTCATGGAATGAGGTGATGATACTTAGTCGCTTTGGTGGACATCCGATCTTTTCTAGTAGTCTGAAGAGACCACGTCTGCTGACAAGGTCAAAGGCTTTGGTGAGATCTGTGAAAGCAACGTAGAGGGGCATCTGTTGTGCACGGCATTTCTCCTGTAGCTGGCGAAGGGAGAACAGCATGTCAATGGTGGATCTCTCTGCTCGAAAGCCACACTGTGCCTCAGGGTAGACACGCTCAGCCAGCTTCTGGAGCCTGTTTAAAGCGACTTGAGCGAAGACTTTCCCCACTATGCTGAGCAGGGAGATTCCACGGTAGTTGTTACAGTCACCGCAGTCAGCCATGTTCTTATAGAGGGTGATGATATTGGCATCGCGCATGTCCTGTGGTACTGCTCCCTCGTCCCAGCACATGCAAAGCAGTTCGTAGAGTGCTGAAAGTATAGCAGGCCATATACTCAACTAAATGCATTTTTATGTAATGTGGGAATTAATACTTCCCTGAAGGTGCAAGTCTTTTGTTGCAGGCTCATGGGATTGCAGTGATGATCAGAGAACATCAGTGAACTAAGCAGATTACGCGGGTAGTGATCAAAAGTAGTGTTCAAGGGCTATTCCGTGAAATGCTCAATTTGGGCAAGGGCATCATGTCTAAGAAGGACAGATCTAAAAATGCACAAAGTACTGTAGTTACTCAAACTTCTTGTTGGAACCTCATGGCGGCAGACAAAATTTCAATAGTCCTATGGAAGAATTTTGATCTAACTGCCCTGGACCTGTTAGTATATCAACACTCAAGGCGCCCCGTCTCACATTGAGGTGTAGTGGTCATTCATTAGCTTTAAATCCAGCTCACAGCCATTAAAATAACTTTGTAGGACATTTTGTTGCCCGTCTGGCAATGATGTATAGTATTTACAGCCCAGAAACAGGCCATTTGACCCAGTAGGTCCATGCTGGTGTTTATGCTCCACATGAGCCTCCTCCCATCTCTCTTCGTCCAACCTCTTGAACATAACCTTCTATTCCTTTCTCCTTCATGTGTTTAGCTAGCTTCCCTTAAATGCAGCTACACTAGTTGCCTCAACTGCTTCTTGTTGTAGCGAGTTCCACAGTCTAACCAAAGTTTTCATTAACCGGAACTATTACTGCTCAAATCTACGCATTATCATCTTCATGCCTAAAGTAATTGGAATTTTTTGACTAGAGGACAAAGGGCCACAGTGGGACAATGATGACGAAGAGGAGGTACTTAACCACACACATTTTGTTTTTAAATTGCATTTATGGAAAACCTTATCACATCCTCAGAACCTCCCAAAAAACTTTGGAACCAGATGATTATTTTTTGAAGTGAAGTCACTGCTGTTAGTTAGATAAATGCAGCAGCAAACTTGCTTACTCCCAGGTCCCACAAACAGCGAAGGAATAAATGATCAGATAATCTGTATGTTGGCGGTGGTGTTTGAAAGATGAACCTTGGCATGGGGTACTCCCTGCTCTGCTTCAAATAGTGCTGTGGGATTAGGACTGTTCATGTGGAGGATTTGTTGTGTGTTGTCCATCTTAATTTGGGTGAGCCCAGTCATCAGCTGGCACCTAAAAAGTCTGTTGCCAGTCAGTTGTCTTTTCAGCGTGTTAAAAGTCTGCAGCTCAAACTCACTGAAGTGCAACACAAAAATAAGGCAGCTACCGGCAATGACCGTCTTCAGATCAAACGCACCTGTCTTTGGTTCCCCTGGAACGTTACAGGTAGATCTCCATTATTCTAGAAAGCACACCTTGCAGATGAAGTCCACTCCCCAAGTGGGAAATGCTACTCTATGACCAGAAACACAAAAAGTCTTGGCAGCTGTGGAGTGTGATCTGTACCTTCGCTCATTAGACTAATAAGATCTTGTCACTCCTGAGCTACCCAGTTAGCTTCACTTTGTGGGAGATATTTATTGCCGCTCTGACATATCCTTTCTGCCTGTCTACCTGTTTGAAAAACAGGACTATTCCGACAAATGAGCTCAATTTCATTATTGTACAAGGCCTTCATAAATTTGCCCTGTTTATTAATTCCCGAGTCTGACATAAGTAGCAGCGACAGAGAGAAACCTAGAAAAATTAATATTGGTTCTTATTCATCACAGAAGACTTGACTGTGACGTATGTATGCACATACTGAAATGAAACAGCATGCAGGTATTGAGTGGAATTAATTGGCACAAAGATACCTGGATGTCTTTGGGACATTTGTAGAAGTGAGACTGATTTATTGTGCCTGAAGTGAAAGGCTGCAACCTGAGGGGACAATACTTTTTAACCCAATTAAAGGAGGTAACCTGCATTTATATGCAGAGCGGGAGCCTGTTTTGCCCATTGTGTGAGGACCTACACAATGTGACATGAGTGAACAGCAAAATATTTCAGATGCTATAAATCATCACCTGAAACACACAAGTTCCCAAACCAGAAATAGGCAGTAACCGAGGGGCTAAAAAGTGCGGAGATTAAGGATATTGATATCAGTCAAGAAAAAGTATTGGAGAAACTTGAGGGACTAAAATCTGAAAAGTCCCCGGGACCAGATGGCCTACATCCTAGGGTTCTAAAAGAGATAGCTGCAGAGATAGCCGATGTGCTGCTATAATTTTCCAGAATTCCTTAGATTCAGGAATGGTCCCATCAGATTGGAAGTTGGAAAATGTTACAGTGCTTTTCAAGAAAGGAGGTAGAGAGAAAACAGGGAACTACAGACCAGTTAGCCTAACATCAGTCGTTGGTAAGTTGCTGGAAACTATTATTAAGGAAGCCTTAACATTGCACTTGGAAAAGCATAGTATGATTCGAACAAGACAGTATGGTTTTGACAAAGGGAGATCCTGTTCGACAAATCTATAGAGTTTTTTGAGGATGTAACTAGTAGGGTAGATAAAGGGGAGCCGGGAGATGTAGTATACCTGAATTTTCAAAATGCATTCAATAAGGTGCCACATAAAAGATTAATAGGCAAGAAAAGGGCTCATGGTGTTGGGGGTAATATATTAGCGTGGATAGAGGATTGGTTAACAGTCAGGAAGCAGAGAGTGAGCATAAATGGGCTTTTTCAAGTTGGTAGGCAGTGAATAGTGGGGTACTGCAAGGATCGGTCCTGGGGCCTCAGCTATTTACACTCGATATTTATGACTTGGATGAAGAGCCAAAGAGTAATGTATCTTAAGTTTGCTGATGATACAAAGGTAGGTGGATAAGTAAGCTGAGGGGAGGATGTAGAGAGGCTGCAAAGAGATATCGACAGGTTAAGTGAGTGGGCAACAAGATGGCAAATGAAGTATAATGTAGGGAAGTGTGAAGTTGTTCACTTTGGTCATAAAAATAGAAAAGCAGAATATTTTTTAAAAAGGTGTGCAACTGTTAAGTGTTGATGTCCAGAGAGACTTGGGGAGTACTCGTACAAGGAACACACAAAGTTAACATGCAGGTGCAGCAGGCTATTAGGAAGGCAAATGGCATGTTGATCTTTATTGCAAGGGGATTGGAGTACAGGAATAAAGAAGTCTTACTGAAATTGTACAGGGCTTTGGTGAGACCGCACCTGGAATACTGTGTGCAGTTTTGATCTCCACATTTAAGAAAGGATATACTTGCACTGGAGGCAGTGCAGCGAACATTTACTAAATTGGTCCCTGGGATAAAGGGGTTGTTCTGTGATGAGAGCCTGAGTAAATTGGGCCTATATTCTCTGGAGTTTAGAAGAATGAGAGGTGATCTAATTGAGACATACAAGATTCTGAAAGGGCTTGATAGTGTAGAAGCTGAGAGAATGTTCCCACTGGGCAGGAAATCTAGAACACGGGGACACAGTCTCAGGATAAGGGGCCAATCATTCAGGACTGAGATGAGAAATTACTTCACTCAAAGGGTTGTGGATCTTTGGAATGCTCTACCCCACAGGGTTGTGGCTGCTCCATCATTGAATACATTTAAGGCTGGGATTGATAGATTTTAGGTCTCGCAGGGAATCAAAGGATTTGGGGAGTGGGCAGAAAAGTGGAATTGAAGCCATGATCATATTTCTTGTGTTCTTGTGAAACATTAACTCTGTTTCTCTCGCCACAGATGCTGCCTGACCTACTGAGTATTTCCAGCATTTTCTGTTTTTATTTCTCATTTAATTACTGTTTGTTCATGGCCAATATGGGAAGAGACTGCAAGATGCTGGCACATCATCAGAGAGCCACTGAGTGCAGTAACTTGAACCAGACAGGTTCATGTTGGTACCCGTCATCTCCACAAGACATTTTTAGTGGCAAGAGGGGACAATCTTTCTCCCTCTTGTGTTTACTGTGCTCAAAAAGGTGCCAGTATCTCAATTACTTAGCCCAAGCAGAGTTAACGTTTCAGGTCTTTTGTCAGAACTGGCAAAAGTTATAGGTGTAACAGATTTTAAGCAGGGGATGGGAAGGAAAGAACAAAATCTCCAAGGACACTTGAGTATTTTTGTGGCAAATAACTCCACTCAATACTTTCATGCTGTTTCATTTCTGTGGCCTCCTTTTGTGTTGTCGGGTACTAGGTGGATCAGGGGCTGAGAGGCGCAAAAGTGAGTTTCAAATGGGAACCTTTGTGGGTGTTGTCAGATGTGTTTTGAATTTATGGTTGGTACTCTTTAATTTTAACTTGCTACCACAAGCAGTTGTTTACATATAAAATATGCAAATTGTTCTCCGAACAGCAACGGCACAACCAGAAATAGCAGGCTCCAACTCTGCTTTTTCCCTGAGGCTTCTGCAAATGGCAATTAACTTTGATAAAGTTATGCTCTGTGCTCAGTTTTATTTCTGTTGAATCTTTATTTCAGAGGCTTTGGATTTGAAAATTTTTTCCAGTGATGTCACCAGACTCATTTAGTGCATGGATCATAAAATTATACAGCACAGAAAGAGGCCCTTCGGCCTATCTTACCTGTGACGGCTCTTTGAAAGAGCAATTCAATTAGTCCACTTCCCTCCCACCCCCTTACTCTTTCCCTATAGCCCTGCACATTTTTCCTTTTCAAGTATTTATCCAATTTCCAATTGGGTGTGTACTTGAAGACAATTGAATGTCCAAGCTTTTGCTTTCTCGGCCTGCATAGCTATGTGTACACTGAGACTCAGGTGGGGGGACATAGATATAGTGACCAATCTTCATGCCCCTGGCTACTTGTGTAGAGCAGAAGTGTAGCCCACTAGCCTCAGGGCACCTGAGTCTGTTCATTAGCAGCTGGGTCGCACCCCCTAGCGCTGGACCTTGTGCCAAGAACCAAGGATGGAAAAGAAAGACACGTTCATATAGCAACTTGCATGACCTCAAGTGCTGTGCAACCAATGACGCACTTTTGAAGTGTAGTCACTCTTGTAATGTAGAAAACGTGGCAACCATTTCCAGCAAACAGCAATGAGATAAATGACCAGACAATCTATTTTTAGTGATGTTAGTTGAGGGTAAATGTTGGCCAGGACACTTAGGTGAACTCCCTTGCTCTTCAAAATAGTGCCGTGGAATTGTTTACATCCACCTGAGGGGGCAATTGGGACCTCAGTTTGTCACATCCGAAAGATGGCACCTCTAACAGTGCAGCACTCCTTCAGTACTGCTCTTGGGAGTGGCAGCTTAGATTGTGTGCTCAAGTCTCTGGAGTGGGTCTTGAACCTACAACCTTCTGACTCAGAAAGTGCTACCCACTGAGCCATGGCTGACACAGCCAGCTGATCAAAGGATCCCAAGGGACTCCGGGACAATTGTCCTACGCCAATTACAAGCACAGGCCCAAATCCATCCCTTTACGAAAGCCCTGGAAATTTTGGAGCAAGCTGAAGGAGGTGGAATACAGATGTCGCTGGCCTTTGCTTCAAACTCCTGTTATTAATGCCTGGAAAATAAGTATTGCCCACGTGTTCCTAACAGAAAAATCAACCCCATCAAATTCAAAATCCATGTTTTCGTTCATTCCCGGATGCTAACAGATCTCGGTGTTCTGATTTAGGATTGATCTGCTAGTGAAACAGCAATGCTAAAAACCGAAGTGTCAGGCTCAGACAGTGGTGTCAACAATGAACATCGTGTTGGCCAATAAGCTGGACTCGCAGCAAACAGTATATTTTACAGCAAAGAAAGTCTGTTTACTCAGCAGAATCTGTTTAAACAGCTCATTACAGCAGTCTACAGAGTCTATTTAAAAGGAGTTCACACAAACTACAGCAAACAAAATTCATGATCAAAGCTACAGTAAAGACTCCCAATAAAAGCAGGGTGATTTCTCCAGCAAGTGCAATGAATGGAGGATAGTTACATAATACCAATTGTGTACGTAAAACCAATCCCAGCCACTAACAGCAGTGCCGTCTCCATGTGTGACTGACAGGGGAATCATCTCCTTTCTGGCCTGGAATAGTGGTGCCGCTACATGCATCTGCTAAAAGCAGTCCTTTCCAAACATCCAGCCCTGCAAAATTCAAATTAGAAATGTAAGTACAGATTGCATCGAGTGCCCGGGATTCGAGGAACAAATTGTCAAGCCTCGGGCTGCATGCAGCCCACGCATCATAGTTCAGAGATTTAGTGTACAAGCATCAGTAGGCATTGGAATAGAGAAAACTTAAGCTGATGCAAGTTGATTTTGTGCCAACACACTTCTGGTGTGATTCTTTTAATCTGTCACCTCTAGTGTTGCCAACCCTGCAGGAATGACCTGGAGTCTCCAGGAATGAGAGGTTAATCTCCTGGGCAGTACTGCATTCAACCCAAGAGAAAAAAAGTCATACGGGCATTAAAAAATACCTTTGTGGCCACAAAATTGGGCTCTAACGCTGCTAGTGACAGCGCTGTGGAAGCCCCGGAGGGCGAAAATGGCACAGGCCACACTTCCGGCCACCTCCGGTGCGGCCCACGTGGTTACCCTGTGCTGGCAAAGACGCGAGCACAGGCATGCCATGCGTAGGCCAGAAGCATCAAGAGAGGTCCTATCATGACATCATTCAATCGCTCTGGCTGATTTCATGTAAATTTCAGAAACTTAGATGTGCATGTGCACTGTATGCCCATGCTGATCGCTCACAGCTGAAGAGGTTCAGCAACGTGAGGGACGCCCCCTGGTTGGGGAATCTAGAACCAGGGGACAAAATTTCAAAATAAGGGGGAAGCCACTTAGGACAGAGATGAGGAGAAATGTCTTTACTCAGAGGGTTGTGAATCTTTGGAATTCTCTATCCCAGAGGGCTGTGGAAGCAGAGGTGACCGATTTCTAAATACAAATGACATCAGGGCATATAAGGATAGTGTGGGAAAAAGGCATTGAAGTGGATGATCAGCCATGATCTTATTGAATGGCAGGGTAGGCTCGATGGGCTGAATGACCTACTCCTGCTCTTTTGTTCCTGAAAACCAGAGGGTGACTGTTCTGGGACATTGTCATCAAGAGGATGCAGCCATTAGCAGCAGGAATCCAAAGGCCATCTAAAGAGGAAGAAAAGACAGGGAAGATGTATCCTGGACCCCTTTGCTCTGGATGAGCTGCCCAGGAGCACCTGTTCATGCTCCGGCTCCAATAGGATCATTTTCCTTTACCATCATGGACAGGCCATTAATTTCCCCGTCATTACATCCATCTGAGACGCCCCATCACAGAAGCCCCTTGGCCAACATCATACAATAAAAGCTGTCATCATTAACATCTTTATCGAACAACACATCCACTCTGCAAACGAAACTGAACTAGTCACCCCTGTGCATTCTGTTGGTGCGTGTCTTGCCGGAGCCTTTGCCTGACCTAGTGCTCATACACAGTGCTTCCCCCATGTGGCTGCAGCGTGGCTGGTGAAAGGCTGCATGTTTTCACTGGGGGAGACCGAAGGTGGCCTTGCAGGATATCCTCAAGTAGCTCTGAGCTTTGTGGGCAGGCTTTGGACTGCACCATCTTAGTATGGGCAGCAACAGTTTGGGTTGGCTGGCTGAGCGGCAACTGCAAGGGCACAGGTGGAGTGTTCCTAGTAATCATGAGAGCCAGCATTCCCTTTTGAGCACAGATCTGCAGCCATGGTGGCAGCAAGCATGGATCTTATGATGTCCATCTGAGTTTCCACAGCAGCGCTGTGGCATTGTGTGGCTTCTGGCTGCAGTGGAAACTGAGACAGCAGTCACCAGATGCTGCATCGCGGGTGGGTCCACAAGTGCTGAAATGCAGTTGGGCACCACTTCCACACTGGAAAGGATGGGTTCGAAGCTCTGCGTGGCGCCCTGTGCCATGTGGAGCCAGACTCCTCTGTCCTCTTTGACAGTGACCGGAAGCTGTTTGACGGGGTTGCCAATGCAGGAAGTTATCTCAGTGTGCATATTCATCAGCATTCTCCTGTATGCTGCCTCATCTGAGTCCACTGCAACAGATCCCGTCTGTGACCCTCCCCTCCATTGGGCTCGGGGTGAAGGTGTGCCTGGTCCCTGCCAATTCTCTGCTGCTCCATTCTGTTTTGTGCCCCCCTTGTCCTGCAAGAGGGAGAGCAGAATGTCTGTGATTATATTGCACTGTGTTTGGGTAATATGCCTACCATAGCCGAATAGCTAGAGCTCTGTGGAAGCAGTGAGAGGTGGATGTGAGGCTTAGCCATGTCTGCTCTGGTGCTCCATCTCCATTCTCTCTCTATTTGCAGCAGTGACAATCAGCAGGAGCCTTCTTTGATTCAGTGCAGCTTCCCTTTAAGAGCTGCAGGCTAACTCGAACACATGCCATCATCACACACTGTTTGATCCCCTGTTGTGCATGCCAGCCAGCTAACAGTGCTGGCCTATATGCAGAAATCATGTAAATAAGGAGACAGCACAAAGTTAGCCTCAACAGGAAGACGTGCGGGCAGATCACGATCTGTGACCCTGCACCTAAAAACGGGCCTTAACAAATTTTTCCCTGTGTTTTCTTTGAATTTTCTTTGATCACTTGAAGATGCCAGGCAGAATGTTGTTTAATCGGGCAGGCAGTTGTGATGGAACTAGTCAGCTCAAAGTGCCACCACCACTACAAGTACCAGTACTGACCTGTAATCACCAGTAGTGTTACCTTCATGTTATACAGCTTCAAATGCTTTCTGCAGACACGATCGCAGTTTACAAGAAGAGCCTGTTATTGTACTGCATGTTCTTCACTGTTCTAGTTGACATTAGATGAAAATGTCAAACGAACAAAACCTTTTGCTTCAATCAAATCCCAGCGGCATCTGAAAAGAAGTATCACAATGAGATGTAGAGAAATCCACAAGAGGTTTAGGCACACATTGCTGTCTACAAGTATTCGTGACAACAGGACTGGAATGAAGTAGATGAAGAAGGAGGAAGCCCGTGCAATATTGTGACTGTTTAAAAGACGCTATTGTGCATTTTTTTTTTGTGAACAGCATTGATTCTGTAACAATAAGTACTCAATTGGCTTCAGTCTCTGTGGGTTAGGGAGGGGAAACTAGCCGGAATTCTCATTCCTGATCTAATTAACCCTGCTGCAAGTGTACAGTATCAGCATCAGTTGATCACAGTATTGGGCTAGACTGTGGAATCTCTTATTGGCACTTGCTGTCCAGGGCTTACCCATGAAGTACAGGCACTGGAGCAAGGTAGCAGAAATTCATTGGAGCTATAGCACCTCAATGACCAGAAGCTACAAGAGAGGATGGACACAAGTTACCTAGCAAATAGTAATACCAAACTGCTGCATGTGATCAGGTACTGCAGATCTTTGTGTTTTCATTCTGTTTGGCCTCGTATTTAAATAAACAGCATGGACCCATAACAGCCTCAGCACACCAATTTATTTGGATTCAAAGTAAAAGGCTTTCAAATGCCCTGACTTATCCTTGGTTTAGAGAAGGTGATCTAGCCACATTAATGAGCAGTGCTTGTTAGCAGGCACGTACATGATTTCCTAATGTGCATTTTGCAACAGCAAGAGAGGATTTCAATTCCTGAGCTTCCTAATGTTGGTAAGTGCACTGACTAAGTGTAGTGTTGAACTGTGCAGACCAGAGATGTCCCAGGTTCAATCTCTCAATCCCACAACCATTCAAAGCTGACCTCAGCCAAGCAGCAGTAGACATGCTACAATTGACCACTGCAGCTCCGGGCTATAAATGGGCCACGGTCCTGGTTGCTGGTCTTTTTCCTGTAAAACAAAAAAAAAATGTGGGTGTCTGATGAGGATAAGTTCAGATTTGGCTCTGATGCTCTCCATAGTCGGAACAGTCTGCGGACCTTCATTATGCGCGAAGAATTGTCATTTGGGCAAGGAGTTAGAACCATATCCCAGCACCATTCAGTGCCATCAGGAGAGATGGAGATACATCCTTATTTAAATCTGATTCTACATTGCCCTAAGTGGCTGACATCCCCTCCACTGATCTCATGGTAACTCAACGGTTGAATGTATACTCGAGAATGGGTCAGCATCACTTAAAAAGTATTGAAAATAGTTACAAATCTACTTGCACGAGGTTTTAATGAAATTTTAATTGCTTGTTTGATTTGTTGTTTGAAGGCAATCCTCCAGATGCTTACTTTCATGGTTTTTTCTACCTTTTTTCAGTTAGTAAGTAAGAGTTCATTTACAGCCCTACTGGTTTGATTCAGTCACGTTATCGTCTGCCTTCGAATGTGACACTGACTCTCCATCAGCAGTAGCGTGATCTAGTGCTACAAGCCAAGGCTGCTGCTATTTGTCCCCATCCCGTGCTCTGCCTCCTCAGGCCCTGTGCGATCATGAGATCTGAATGCACTCAGCCAGCAATATCTATTTCAGTCTATTAAATATAGCTACACTTGCCCGTCTCATGATGCAACGCAGTCTGCCCTCCTCTTTTCTCACTTCCCTCTCTCCCCTCCATCCCCTACCCTGCATGTGCTCAGAGGCTGATGTTGTGCAGTTGTTTAGCATTGCTGGTCTGCTGCTGGTCTGCACATAGCCGTTTTGTTTGTCTCTCTGTGCCTGTCCAACTCGAGCCTATTTATTATGCATGAGTCATATCTGTAAGATTCAGATCTTGATCGATAGAAAACGTTAGTGCAGTTAAATGTTTTATTGATTGAAATGTTAATCCAGGCAAGTAGGACAGTATAGCGGGAGTAAATTAGTTAATTGTAGCATTAGATACACGATATATCAAATCTATAATGTGATTATTTTAACTCAGTCATGTCAGTCTAATAAGCCATAGAAATTTGATCAATTGTTTTTAAATATATTTTTCTTAATATTTCTCATAAGATGTTCCCTGTTTTTGCTGCATAGCTTCTGAGAGAATTTTAAATTTTGCTTTTTTGGGGGGTTTACCTTGAAACTTAAAAGTAGTAGCAAGTAAAAACAAAGTGTTAAGATTTGAAATGTACAGGTTTAACATTATTGAACCATGAAAGAATCATAAACTAAAAGTAGAAAATGCTGGAAATACATAGCAGAGCAATCAACATCTGAAAGAGGAAGATTAATGGCGTTTTTATCAGAACCCTACACTGTCAGTCTGGGACTGTCCCACCGTGGAACTTGCCAGCAAAAAAGGGGAGGATCTTACAATGGATAACATCTGGGTACCTAGCAACCAAGCACCTTCCTCAATAAAGCAACTTCTCAAAATTGGCCCACTGGTTAAACCCAAGCGGGGTAATTCTGTTCCTTGTACCATAGTGTAAAACAGGTGGTAGTGAGTCCGCAGCGCAGTTCACATCTCTCCCCATTTTAATTTCCATTGACTTTAACTATCAGGAAATATGTAAAACAGGCTGCTGACTCGCTATCAGCTAATTTACACTAACACAAGGTCAAGAAGCGACATATCAGCTTCTACATAATATCTTAATCCAAGATAATGCCCACCTGAATGTGCACTGGCAGTGGTTCCCTGTTTAAAAGTATTTTAGAATACTTTACATATATCTTTTGTGTTTTTTTTTGTCTGATTGTAAACATGACACAATATACATCCTGGTTACAGAATACTCAGTTTTCTTTTGGATTTTTAACCCTGTTTAAGTCCTCTACATGCTTTCTGAATGCATATTCTGGGATCTAGATGATGGGCAGGCAACTGTAGACATGCTTGTCCTCCAGCAGGGTATCACTGTTGGGTAAATTACATGCCTTGCTGCAACAACAATTAATTCACACACTTCCAATCCATTCACAAGCAAATTGCTTCATCAGTGATCCCCAGGGGAGGATAGGAAGACTGTGTATCCACTTAAGGAACAGACGCATGTATAAGCAAGTAGGATAATTCCATTCTGTACACAGAGGGAGTGACAGGTTTATAAAATGCAGCCAGTTTACATATTAACAGTCAGCTTCAAGTGACTTTTCGATGTGGGTTTGGATATAAGATCACCTCACGGATTTAATTTCACACAGTATGAACAAGAATAACTGCAAACAGTGTAAATGCTTTGTAATGCTGGTAAAGTCCTAAATTAAAGGCAATCCAACATGGGAAAGTTTTAAACTTTACCAACATTTAAAGAAAAAAAATCACTCCGGTTCCTGGATGGGAGAGGTATGGAGGTAACAGCAAAACCCAGCAGGAGTACCTGCAGTAAAACTGCACACTGAGCAGGATATACACAGGCAGTGTAGGCAGCATCTACAAACGAGAAATTAGCCAAAAATAAATCCAGTTAAGCCAGTGCGTTGCTGGGCTCGATTGCAGCTTACTTTCACTGTGATCCCATAAAGGCTTTATCTGAAAGATTGAGTAGGTTTGATACCATCAGGAATCATCAATTAATCTCATCTTGTTAGAGAAGAAGTAAATGCTGACCTGTTTTAGTTGCACTCAATTACAAGACCTGCATTTCATTTATTCCCATTCATAAGAATTTATTTTTTAAATTGTACGTCCTATTACTATTTCATTAGCACTTCTCCAAACAGCTAATAAAAATACAGCTCTAAAACCTTTTAGTCTCTTGCTCAGTGCAGTTTTAGCTAAAATACAAAACTGAAAAGAAATCCTGATTAAACAACCTGCATTTGTATAACACCTTTAACATAGCGAAACAGCCCAAGGCACCTCACAGGAGCTTAATCAGACAAAATTTAACAATGAGTCACATAAGGTGGTACGAGGACAGGTAACTGAAAGCTTGGACAAAGAGGTAGATTTCCAAGCGCATTAAACTCTGATACAGTTCTACAAAGGACAGCTTAGATTGGCAGGTGAAGGGCTGCTTCGGTGTGTGGTTGTTGAGTCTAATGATGTGAGGTACTGTACCGTCTCATTAGTGCATCTGTTTTGAGTCCTTGTAAAACTTTGGCCCTGTGTTGCTGTTAATTATCTTCTTTCTTGCACCCCCCTGTAGGTTCGGTGCATGCCACGTCAATCGCAGCCTCAAGAGTGGAGCAAGCGCTGTCTGAGGTGGCCTCATCCTTGCACAGCAGTATGCCGAAGCAGGGGCCAATGCACCCCTGGATGACCCTGGCCCAGATCTGGTTGCATGCAGGTTAACATGCGGTGATTCTGCACCGCTATTTTGATTTCTATTTTGTGAGGTTAAAATGATGCAAAGCGACATTCCAACACACACTTTTTTCAAAATATGAGAATTTTCTGTAAAATCCTCCAGCATTGCTGGTGGTGCATCCTGTTAAGTCAGAAGATATGGGGCTGAACTTTACGTGCGGATGTGCCATCCCTGAGCCCCCTTAGGGGCTCATTTAAATAAGAGGAGGCGGAGTGGCTGCCCCCAGTGACATAGAGGGGGTGGCCGCTGTGTCCCCAGCAACGGTGTCGGGTGCCACTGCGCAGGCACTGGCGCCATTTTTAAAGGGCTTTAAGCCCTTAACACGGATTTAAATTTATAATGGAACATTGGTGCCAATTTTTATTAAATCAACACTTATGTTTTATGTTCTGGAGGCCCTTCCCCAACCCCACAATGGTCTTTTAATTGGCCCTAATTGACAAAAAACACTTTATTCCCTAACTGAACTACCCCCCCCAACCTGCAATCATTTGCCCTTCAACCCTTCCCACCATTCACAAAACCGATAAAAAATTGATTTCCCCACTCCCCCACTCCCCCACCCCTCCTGCCCTGAGAATTTTAGACCTCCCCCTCCCCACCAGATTCTCACCTCGAAACTCCGTATGGAGTTCCGAAGGCGTGCGAGGGACAAACGGCGGCCATAAAACCGGTGTGGGATGGCTGCCGCCTGCAGGTAAGCTTATTAGCATCTCATTTCGGTTCATTTGAATATGCTGATGAAGGGCCTGCTGTCAGGCAACCGGGGTGGCCGCACCGAGGTCCCTCCGCTGCCGGTAATATGCGGCAGGCCTCTCTTGACGTCGCAGGTCGAGGCAGACATCTCCCCGCAGAATTTTACCGGCCCCTGCACCACGACCCATGGCTTCGAGGGGCGGGTAAAATTCAGCCCATGCAGTTTTACAATGACACAAGCTTTTGACCATGTATTGCACAATGTGCATTAACTGAAGCTTGCATTTATATGGTGCCTTTAATGTTGAAAAGCTTCACAAATTGCTTCACAGAGGCGCAAGGAGAAACAAACACCAAGCTAGTGGTTAAGTGGTATATTTTAAGGAGGATCTTAAGGAGAGTGAGGTGGAGAATCAGAGAGGTTTAGTGAAGGAAATAAAGAATGGGGAAACTAGGAGGCTGAAAGGAAGGTAGTGGGTGCACAGGTTTGGGAGGAACAGATAGTTCTGGGGATTAGGGACAGTGGTGTTGTAAAGTTGGTGAATGTTTTAGAGATGAGGAGCGGCAAAGCAATGGAGGGATTTAAAAGCAAGTTAAGCGCTTTAAATTTCAATTATTGGGGAATCAAGATTTCATCTAGGTCAGTTAGGGCAGGAGTAGTGAATAAACTAGACTTAATGAAGGAAAAGACAGGGCAGCAGAACTTTGGATAATTTGAAGTTTCCAAACTTCAAGGTTGGGAGGCCAGTCAGGCAAACATAGGAATAATTGAATCTGTAGGTGACAAAGGCACGGATAAGAATTTAGCAGCTGATAGGCTGTGGCAGGTTTGGAGGTGGGTGATAGGAAGTAGAGGTAGATGGTCTTTGTAATGGACAGAATGAGAGGTCAGCTGGACTTCGTATACGGTGCTGAGATTGCAGTCTGGTTCAGCCTATGATAGAACCGGTAGGGTGATGGAATTGGTGTCAAGCAGGAACTGAATATGATAGCTTTGGTTTTCCCACAGTTTAACTGGAGGAAATTGCAGCTCATCGAAGACTGGATGTTTGATAGCTTAGAGGGAGTGAAGGTGTCCAGAGAGGTAGAGTTGAGTGCCATCAGCGTATATGTTGAAGCTGACTACATGTCTGTGGATGATGATGCTGGGGGGCATCAAGTAGATGCAGATGAGAGGAGGTCCAAAGATAGATTCTTGGGCAAAGGGGTTCCTGAGGTGACAATAGAGAGTTGGGAAGAGAAGCCATTTCTTCCAATGCTCTGGATAAAATTGGATAGGTAAGAGTGGTATCAAGTGAGGGCAGTCCCAGCGGGCTGTACAGCAGAGGGGAAGTATTGGAGGAGGATGGTGTGATTGAGGCTCCAGAGAGGACAAGGTGAAGATAATGTACCACAGTTATTTAAAAAAAAAGTTGTTTATGTCTTTAGCTAGAGCTGTTTGGTTCTGTGGGAAACCTATTTGAACAGATTCAGATGAGTGCAGGAAAGGTGGACATCTGGAAAGCAACAGCATGATGAAAGGTCTTGGAGAGAATTAAATTCTGTGATGCTGTGTATATTTGCATATAGCGTATTATTTGATGAGAGGAGGGTTAGAATAAATCAGACAGTTTCTACAGGAGTAAACACTAGAGAGTGGTTGATGTATTTATCAAAAAAAAATCCAGGTTCCAATGCTCAAGATTTGTTCTAAAAATGTGAAAAATTATTTTGTTTCAAAAATCAGTGTTGCAAAATGGACAAAATGGTTGGAAACTGCTTATGATGCCAAATTTGTTTATCTGTTCCTAAAATTGTCAGCAGAAAGGGGTATGTGAAAATAAAGTCAAGCCAAGATAACTGAGCTGGTACTAAGGGAATTCTGCTTGTCAGAAGTGCTATCTTTCAAATAAAATATTAAATCAAGGCTCCATCTACTTTCTCAGGTAGATGTGAAAGTTTCCATGACACTATTCTGACTGACATTATCTCTCAACCAAGACCACTGAAACAGATTATCATTTTTAACATTTCCAATTCTGACCACCACATCGATTGCAGCCTCAAGAATGGAGCATGCACTGTCACAGGTCATTGACTTGAAATATTAACTCTTTCTCCACCGAAGCTTCCACACCTGCTCAGTATTTCCAGAAGTTGTGTTTATATCAGATTTCCAGCGGTCGCAGTATTTTGCTCTTATAGACATTTGTCTCCTTGCTGTTGTGGGACCTTGCAGAGTTCACATTGGTTGCTGCATTTGCCTACAAAATGACAGTGACTACACTTCAAAAGTAATTTATTAGCTACTTTAGGATACAAGTGGGCTTATTTAGCATATTGGTACAAATGCACTATAAATGAAGAATGTGGGAGAGCATGCCAGGAGCAGCACCAGGTATACCTAAAAATGAGATGTCAGCCTGGTGAAGCTACAACACAGGACTACATGGATGCCAAACAGCGGAAGCAGCATGCGGTAGACAGAGCTAAGCGATCCCACAACCGTCGGATCAGATCAAAGATCTGCAGTGCTGCCATATCCAGCCTTGAATAGTGTGGACAATTAAACAACTAACGGGAAGAGGAGGCTACAAATATCCCATTCTCAATGATGGGGGAGCCCAGCACATCAGTGCAAAAGGAAAGACTGAAGCATTTTGGACCATCTTCAGCCAGAAATACCAAATGGATGATCCATCTTGGCCTCCTCCTGGGGTCCCCAGTATCACAGATGCCAGACTTCAGCCAATCCAGTTCACTCCATGTGATATCAAGAAACGGCTGAAGACACTGGATACTGCAAGGCTATGGCCCCTGATAGCATTCTGTCAACAGTACTGAAGACTTATGCTCCATAACTAGCCACGCCTCTAGCCAAGCTGAACCAGTACAGCTACAACACAGGCATCTACCCGACAATGTGGAAAATTGCCCAGGTATGTCCTATCCACGAAAACCAGGGAAAATCCAATCCGGCCATTTACCATCCCATCAGTCTACTCTCGATCATCAGCAAACTGATGGAAGGTGTCGCTGACAGTGCTATCAAGCACCACTTAAACAGCAATAACCTGCTCACCGATACTCCTTTTTTAAAAATTCATTCATGGGATGTGGGTGACGCTGGCCAGGCCAGCATTTATTGCCCATCCCTCATTGCCCTTGAGAAGGTGGTGGTGAGCTGCCTTCTTGAACCGCTGCAGTCCATGTGGGGTAGGTACACCCACAGTGCTGTTAGGAAGGGAGTTCCAGGATTTTGACCCAGCGACAGTGAAGTCAGGATGGTGTGTGACTTGGAGGGGAACCTGCAAGTGGTGGTGTTCCCATGCATTTGCTGCCCTTGTCCTTCTAGTTGGTAGAGGTCGTGGGTTTGGAAGGTGCTGTCTAAGGAGCCTTGGTGCGTTGCTGCAGTGCATCTTGTAGATGGTGCACACTGCTGCCACTGTGCGTCGGTGGTGGAGGGAGTGAATGTTTGTAGATGGGGTGCCAATCAATCGGGCTGCTTTAACCTGCAAAGTGTCAAGCTTCTTGAGTGTTGGAGTTGCACCCATCCAAGAAAGTGGAGAGTATTCCATCACGCTCCTGACTTGTGCCTTGTAGATGGTGGACAGGCTTTGGGGAGTCAGGAGGTGAGTCACTTGCCGCAGAATTCCTAGCTAAAGTCATGAGGTTGACCTGATTACAGCCTTGGGCCAGACATGGACAAAGGAGCTGAACTCAAGGTGAGATGAGAGTGTTTACCCTAGATATCAAGGCAGTATTTGACTGAGTATGGCAACAAGGGGCCCTAACAAAACTGGAGTCAGTGGGAATCAGTTGAAAACTCTTCACTGGTTGGAGTCGTACCTTGCACAAAGGAAGATGGTTGTGGTTGTTGGAGATCAATCATCTCAACTCCTGCAATGATGTTCTGGAGCTTCTCAGGGTAGTGTCTCAGGCCCAACCATCTTCAGCTGCTTCATTAATGACCTTTCCTCCATCATAAGTTCAGAAGTGGTGTTGTTCACTGATGATTGCACAGTGTTCAGTACCATTCACAATTCCTCAGATGTTGAAGCAATCTGTGCTAATATACAGCAAGACATGGGCAACTTCAGGCTTGGGCTGATAAGTGGCAAGTAAAATTCGTACCACACAAGTGTCAGGCAATGGCAATCACCAATCAGAGAGAAGGAAACCATCTTCTCTTGACATTCAATGGCATTACCATCACTGAATCCCACACTAACAACATCCTGGGGGTTACCATTGACCAGAAACTGAACTGGAGCAGCCATATAAATACCGTGGCTACAAGAACAGGTCAAAGGCTAGGAATCCTGCGGTGAGTAACTCACCTCCTGACTCCCTAAAGCTTGTCCACCTTTTACAAGGCACAAGTCAGGAGTGTGATGGAATACTCTCCACTTGCCTGGATGGGTGCAGCTCCAACAACACTCAAGAATCTTGACACTTTCCCGGATAAAGCAGCCCGCTTGATTGGCACCCCATCTACAAACATTCACTCCCTCCACCACCGACGCACAGTGGCAGCAGTGTGTACCATCTACATGATGCACTGCAGCAATGCACCAAGGCTCCTTAGACAGCACCTTCCAAACCCACGACCTCTACCACCTAGAAGGACAAGGGCAGCAGATGCATGAGAGCACCACCACCTGCAAGTTCCCCTCCAAGCCACACACCATCCTGACTTGGAACTATATTGTTGTTCCTTCATTGTCGCTGGGTCAAAATCCTAGAACTCCCTTCCTAACACACTGTGGGTGTACCTACCCCACATGGACTGCAGTGGTTCAAGAAGGCAGCTCACCACCACCTTCTCAAGGGCAACTAGGGATGGGCAATAAATGCAGGCCTAGCCAGCGATGTCCATATCCCAGAAACAAATAAAAAAAAATTAGGGTAGATGAAGGGAATTATGAGAGAAGCTTTTCTGGAGGAATTTAGAACAAGGGGGCACAATCTTAAAATTAGAATGAAATCATTTAGGAGTGAAATCAGGAAGCATTTTTTTACAGACAAATCTGGTGGAAAATAGTGGATATCCGGAACTCATTTCTTCCAAAATGCTGTTGATGCGGGGGGTCATTTGAAAATGTCAAGACTGAGATTGATTTTTTAATTATTCAGTAACAAGGGGAGAACAACACATTGTTCTACTGAACTTCAACTCCACAAAATGTTACAATAGCCTGGAGCACTGCAAGTTTCCGATCTTGTTGTCTATTGTAGAGCAAAAGCCTCTTCCAATCGTAGTGTCAGTCACCCAGGGTTGTTTGTTGGACTTCCTAGGAAACTTTTAGCATCTCTAGCTCACTTCCTTACCTGCGAAGAGAAAGAATTTTTTTTAAATTCAGTTGTTGAATTGGAAAGGTTGTTGTTTTGCAACCAAAAGACATCCAGCACTGAGATAGTTAAATAATCAACTTGAACATACGGAGGAAGTAAACACCTTCTGATCAGTGTTCATGCAGATAATTTCTGTGAAACTCTGGCAGCTCCCAGCTCACCGAGATTTTAGTTTCCTGTATGTGAAAGATGATGTATTCATCAACGAACATTTAAATATCAACCAAAAATACTTTCTTCAGTCCCATTGTGGAGTGAGTCATAATTCTGCACTTGAAATACAGAATAAATCTGGAAGTGAAGTATTTTACTGGGAAATAAGCCAACATGTGCTTCCAAATCTCTGTGTCCTCGCCCGCCCCCGCCATTTGTAGCCTCATAACAGCCCTCTGAGATCATTGCTCCTCCAATTCTGGCCTTTTGTGCATACCAGAATTTCTACCTCATCCAATTCCATATCCTACTCCATCCAATCACATCATAGTCAGTCTGATTGAGCAGCCTTGGCGAGCACTTTAGTATCAGCAGAAGCCAAATAGGGTGGCTTCAGTATTGCGAGTTTTGAGCTGAAGGTTATTTTGGCTCATACAGGACTTGAAATCAGACAGGTAGTTGAGCGCTGTGACAGTCATGGCACAAAGAGTGCAGATGAAAGCTAGGTGTCAGCATGTAAGTGGACAGTGACTCCTTGTTTGCGTATGATGTTGTCAAGGGACAACAAAAACATAGTAAAACATCCCAAGGTGCTTCACAGGGGCCTAATCAAATGAAATTTGACACCAAGCCACATGAGATATTACGGCAGATGCTTGGTCACAGAGGTAGGTATTAAGGAGCATCTTAAAGGAGGGGAGAAGTTTAGGGAGGAAATTTGCATAGCTTAGGGCCCAGGCAGGTGAAAGTACGGCCACGAATAGTGGAGCAATTAAATTAAAAGCAAAATACTGCAGATGCTGGAAATCTGAAATAAAAACAAGAAATGCTGGAACCACTCAGCAGGTCTGGCAGCATCTGTGGAAAGAGAAGCAGAGTTAACGTTCCGGGTCAGTGACCCTTCTTCGGAACCCGGAGCAATTAAATTTGGGGTTGCTCAAGAGGGCAAAGGAGATCATGGATACAAACTGGGTCACAATTCAGACACAGGAAGAGGTCATTGTAGGAGATATAATGACTGCATTAAAACTGGAAGTAACTATGAGAGTGCAGTGACACAGTGGTGGTCCATGGAGGAGAGCAGTGGGAGAGAATGGAATGGTCTGTTTTATCTAAGGGAATAGAGAGATTGAGATGGAATATCTAACATGTCAATTGTAACTTTGACTATGGTGGTTTTGCTGTTGGTCCAGGACACAAACTAGATTGGAGAGGAGGCAAGATATATGAAGGCACAGTCTCAAGATGGAGTGTGGAAAGGCAGTAGAGGTTTAACTGTTTTACGTAGATGATGATTATATGGAATGAACTGCCAAGGTACCAGGTGAAACATTTGATAGCTGAGTATCATGGAATACGGTACTTGCTAAACACTGGGTCTTGACAATTGGACCATAATGGGCTTTTCTGGCCCTGTAGATTTCAGTGTAATAGTTTGTAATTACATGATGCCAACCTTGTCCTTTAGTAGATTGTAGGATGAAGGAGAGATAGAATTCCACACCTTCGAGATCCAGGGAAAGAATGGGTTGGAGCAGGAGTTAATGCAGTGAGTCCTCATTTCCATTGTAGAGCACGGACGCCAATAACAGTGCCTCTACCACTACGCCTCCTCTCTGAGAGATCAGCTAACTCAACCCAAACACTGAGGATAGCCGACACATTTGATAATGTATTCAGATGTACATTTCCATGGAGAAACACTTCACATGCTGCTATTTTAGTAATACGTATGTTTTCAGTTCTCTCAGGGCAGCTCGTCTCTTTTACAAAAGCAAAATACTTCAGATGCTGGAAATCTGAAATAAACAAAACAATTGCTGCAAGTACTCAGCAGGTCAGGCAGCATCTGTGGAAAAAGAAACAGTTAATATTTCAGATTGATGACTTTTTGTCAGAACTTGGAAGGTTATCAACCTGAAGCGTTAACTCCGTTTCTCTCTCCACGGATGCTACCTGACCTGCTGAATATTTCCAACATTTCTGTTTTTATTTCAGCCCATCTCTCTTGTCTCTTTATTAATTCCTTAATGCCATTAAGGATAACTTCTAAATTTGCTGAGCCAATTCCATGGAGCTTACATCTTCACATCTGCTATCACTATGCATTGATTTTTATCCTGCTCCCTAGCACAGAAATATTGAGGCAAGTTGTATCCCTACCGCTGCCCAAAAGGGAGACCCACCATCTCAACGCCATAATGTGGGTCCTTCCTCTCACCTAGCTCAGTGCCACACTATGCACTGTCATTAGGGAAGCTTATACCAGCATTTGTTCAAGACTTAACACTGTTAATGTTATTCTCCAATCTCACAGCTTCCCACATCAGTTCCAATCACAGATTGAAAGATACAGGAATCACTAGTATCAAATGACACATTTTCTTGCCTACTCTGGGAGAATACTAGCCAGTTTGTATATCTGCTGGCAAAAAAAGACTTGCATTTATACACTGCCATTCACAACCTCAGAACACTGATGTAATATAGGAAAAGCGACAGCCAATTTGCACGCAACAAGATCCCATGAACAGCAGTGAGGTAAATGAGTTGATCTGTTCTAGTGATGTTGGTTGAGAGAGAAATATTGACCAGGACAATGGGAAGAATGCCCCTACTCTTCTTTGGGATCTTTAATGTCCATCTGGGAGGGTATAGGCGAGCTCGGTCTAATGTCTCATCCAAAAGATTACCCCTCTGACTTGCTCAGTACTACACTGGGAGTGTCAGCCTAGATTTTTGTGCTCAGGTCACTGGAGTGGGGCTTGACCTTTCAACCTTCTGACTCAGCGTCAAGCGTGCTATCACTCCTTGAATAGAACCCAATGGCATAACATCTCATAGAGAGATACAGCACTGAAACAGGCCCTTCGGCCCACCAAGTCTGTGCCGACCAACAACCACCCATTTATACTAATCCTACATTAATCCCATATTCCCTACCACATCCCCACCATTCTCCTACCACCTACCTACACTAGGGGCAATTTCCAATGGCCAATTTACCTATCAACCTGCAAGTCTTTGGCTGTGGGAGGAAACCAGAGCACCCGGCGGAAACCCACGGGATCACAGGGAGAACTTGCAAACTCCACACAGACAGTACCCAGAACCAAACCCGGGTCGCTTGAGCTGTGAGGCTGCGGTGCTAACCACTGCACCACTGTGCTGCCCAGTGTAGTTTGCTTCCCTCAATTTTGTTCCTCATCTCTTAAAAATGCAAATTTAAGTGGACAGATCAGCCACAGATTTTCTACTCACACCCACCAGAACCTGGCCGGGCCGACTGCAGACACCGACCCTGAAATGTCACAGGACCCCAGGACAGCGGACACACCACACCCGGGAGAAAATCGCCGTTCCAAACCATTCCCTCGCCATCTCCCGGGCAACAAAAATAGAAGATATCCAGCGACAGGAAAGTGAACACCATCCGCGCCCCCAGGAGACAAGCGAGACACGCAATTGCCACCCGTCCAATCCACGATGCACCCAGGAGGGAAACAGCACCTCTGGAATCTCAGCCAAAACCAAGCACAAAAAAAAAATCAGCCTTAAAAAGAGCCTTTCAGGGATGGTGATTTTACTTGCGCCTGAAATTGTCTTCAATAAATCATTTTTTTTCCAGCAAAGACATATGAATCAACATGAAGCTGATTTAAATGGAACAATAAAGGCAAAGTATTGTCAGTGGAAAATATTTAATCATGAGCCTGGCTGCAAGATGTTCCTAGTGACTAGAATGTCAGCTCGCAGAATGTCAAACTGCACCAATATTTCCAATTCACTGACATTGAATACAAATACTGGAGATGAAAATAATTTCCATTTTCTTGCTCCTTCCTAGTAGTGCTGACTCTCTTTCAGGCTCATGCCACAGCTGGGGCCTGATCTTTTGCAGGGTGTGCTATAATTTCACATCTTTTGTGGGATGGGTTACAATCCCACAGCTAGGGATTGATTCTTATGCAGGTGGGAGACTATAACTCTCCAACTGGAGCAGAAAAAGAAAGCTTACGACAATCACAAAAATCTTAATACTTTAGAAAGCCTAGAAGAGTATAGAAAGTGCAGAGGTGAAGTAAAAAAGGAAATTAGAAAAGCAAGGAGAGGACATGAAAAATTATTGGCAGGTAAAATCAAGGAAAATCCGAAGATGTTTTATCAGTACAAGAGCAAGAGGATAACTAAGGCCTATCAGAGATGTACAGGGAACTAATGCGTGGAAACAGAAGATGTGGGCAGAGTTCTTAATGAGTTTTTTTGTCTCTGTCTTCATAAAGGAGAGGGATGATGTAGACATTGTAGTTAAAGAGGAGGAGTGTGAAATATTAGATACAGTAAGCATAATGAGAGAGGAAGTATTAGAGGGTCTGGCATCCTTGAAAGTGGATAAATCACCAGGGCTGGATGGATTGCATCCCAGGTTGTTAAAGGAAGCCAGGGAGGAAATTGCGGATGTGTTGAGGATCATCTTCAAATCCTCACTAGATACAGGAGAGGTACCAGATGATTGAAGGTCTGAGAACGTTGTACCATTGTTTAAAAAGGGTGCAAGGGATAGGCCAAATAATTATAGGCTGGTCAGTCTGACCTCGGTGGTGGGTAAATTGTTTGGAATCTATTCTGACGGACAGGATAAACTGCCACTTAGAAAGGCATGAATTAATCAGGGATAGTCAGCATGAATTTGTTAAGGGGACATCATGTCTTACTAACTTAATTGAGTTTTTTGAGGAAGTAAGAAGGATTGATGAGGGTAGTGTAGTGGATGTGGTCTACATGGATTTTAGTAAGACATTTGACAAGGTCCTACATGGCTGACTGGTCAGTAAAATGAAAGCCCTTGGGATACAGGGGAATGTGGCAGGTTGGATCCAGAATTGGCTCAGGGCCAAGAAACAAAGGGTAGTAGTCGACGGATGTTTTTGTGAATGGAAAGCTGTTTCCAGTGGCGTTCCACAAGGTTCAGTGTTGGGTCCCTTGCTGTTTGTGGTATAATCGATTTGTGAGGCATGATTGGGAAATTTGTTGATGACACAAAAATTGGCCATATAGTTGATAGTGAAGAGGATAGCCGTAGATTCCAGAAAAATATCAATGGTTTGATTGAGTGGGCAGAAAAGTGGCAAATGAAATTCAATCCAGAGAAGTGTGAGGTAATGCATTTTGGGAGGTCAAATAAAACGAGGGAATACACAATAAATGGGAGTATATTGAGAGGGGTAGAAGAAGTGAGAGACCTTGGAGTGCATGTCCACAGGTCCCTGAAGGTGGCAGAACAGGTAGCTAGAGTGGCGAAGAAGGCATTAGGAATGCTTTTCTTTATTGGCTGAGGTATAGAATTCAAAAGCAGAAATGTAATGCTGGAACTGTAGAAAACGCTGGTTAGGCGTTAGTTGGAATATTGCATACAGTTCTGGTCACCACATTACAGAAAGGACATAATTGCTCTGGAGAGAGTACAGAGGAGATTTACAAGAATGTTGCCAGGGCTCGAAAGTTGCAGCTATGAGGAAAGATTGGATAGGCTAGGGTTGTTTTCCTTTGAACAGAGGAGGCTGAGGGGTGCCTTAATAGGTGTGCAAAATTATGAGGGGCCTAAATAGAGTAGACAGGAAGGACCTGTTTCCCCTAGCAGAGAGCTCAATTACCAGGGGGCACAGATTTGAGGTGATTGGTAGAAGGATTAGAAGGGGCATGAGGAAAAACTTTTTCACCCAGAGGGTGGTGGGTGTCTGGAACTCACTGCCTGGATCGGTGGTGGAGGCAGAAACCCTCAGTTTTTTTAAAAGGTACCTGAAGTGCTGTAACCTGCAAGGCTATGGACCAGGTTGGAAGGTGGGATTAGATTGGGCGGCTGGTATTTTCGGCTGGCATGGACACGTTGGGCTGAATGGCCTCTTTCTATGGTTCTATGGTCCTCTTATAAGATCATAGCAAATAGGAGCAGGAGTAGGCCTTTCAACCCCTTGAGCACTGCCATTCAATAATATCATAGCTGATCTGATTGTGGCCTTAACTCCACTGTTCTGCCAGTCCCCATTACCCTAGTAGATCAAAAACCTGTCTAACACAGCCTTGAATATATTGAATGGCTCAGCCTCCACTGCTGTCTGGTGAAGAGAATTCCAAAGATTAACAGCCCTCTGAGAGAAGAAATTCCTCCTCATCTCTGTCTTAAATGGGAGACCCCTTATTTTTGAACTGTGCTCCCTAGTTCTAGACTCCCCCACGAGGGGAAACATCCTGTCAAGCCCCCTCAGAATCTTTTATGTTTCAATAACATGACTTCTCATTCTTCTAAACTCCAATGAGTATAGGCCCAGTCTGCACAACCTTTCCTCATAAGGCAACCCCTTCATCCCAGGAATCAACCTGGTGAAATGTCTTTGAACTGCCTCCAATGCAAGTATATCCCTCAAGTAAGGAGACCAAAACTGTAAGCAGTGCTCTAGGTGCAGTCTCACCAATTCCCTTTCCAGTTGTAACAAGACTTCATGACTTTCGTACTCTATCCCCCTTACATTCCATTTGCCTTCCTAATTACATGCTAATTCATGTTCCCAGATCCCTTTGTACCGCAGCATTCCGCAATCCTTCTCCAAGTAAATAATATTTAGCTTTTCTATTTTTCCTGCCAAAGTGAACAACCTCACATTTTCCCACGTTATACTTCATCTGCCAAATTTTTGCCAGGTGCTTAACCTATCTATATTCCATTGCAGATTCCTTGTGTCCTCCTCACAACTTGTTTTCCTACCTATTTGCAGATGACACAAAGATTGGCCGTGTGGTAGATAGCGAGGAGGATAACTGTAGACTGCAGGAAGATATTGATCGTTTGGTCAGATGGGCAGAAAAGTGGCAAATGGAATTCAACTTGGTGTGAGGTGATTTGGGGAGGTCAAACAAGGCAAAGGAATACACGATTAATGGGAAAATACTGAGAAGTGTAGAGGAAGTAAGGGACCTTGGAGTGAATATCCACAGATCCCTGAAGGTAGCAGGACAGGTTGATAAGGTGGTTAAGAAAGCATGTGCAATCCTTTCCTTTATTAGCCGAGGTGTAGAATATAAGAGCAGGGAGGTTATGCTGGAACTGTATAACTCATTGGTTAGGCCACAACTTGAGTACAGTGTGCAGTTCTGGTCACCTTATTACAGAAAGGATGTAACTGCACTAGAGAGGGTACAGAGGAGATTTACGAGGATGTTGCCAGGACTAGAAAAATGCAGCTATGAGGAAAGATTGGATAGGCTGAGGTTGTTCTCCTTGGAACAGAAAAGGCTGAGGCTAGATCTGATTGAAATCTACAAAATGTTGTGGGGTCTGGATAGAGTGGAGGTGAAGGGCCTATTCACCTTAGCAGAGAGATCAGTGACTAGGGGGCATAGATTTATGATTGGTAGTAAAATTAGAGGGGAGATGAAGAAAAACTTTTTCACCCAGAGGGTGGTGGGGGTCTGGAACTCACTGCCTGAAAGGGTAGTTGAGGCAGAAACCCTCAACTCATTCAAAAGGAGCACCTCAAGTACCATAATCTGCAGTACTACGGACCAAATGATGGAAGGTGGGATTAGAATAGGTGGATAGTTTTTTGGCCGGCACAGACACGATGGGCCTTAAACTTTCTATGATTCTATCTTTGTATCTCCACACGTTTGGGTACAATACACTTGGCCCCTTCATCCAAGTTATTAATATTATTGTAAATAGTTGAGGCCCAGCACTGATCCCTGTGGCACTCCACTAGTTTCAGTTTGTATACTCTGAAAATGCCCCATTTATCTGGGCTCTCTGTTTCCTGTTAATTAGCCAATCATCTATCCATGCTAATATATTACCCCAACACCATGAGCTCTTATCTTGTGTGGTAACCTTTCATGTGGCACCTTATCGAATGCCTTTTGGAAATCCAAATGCACTACATCTACTTGTTCCCCTTTACCCTAAATCTAATGGTGACCGTGAAACCATTGTCAATTGTTGTAAAAACCCATCTGGTTCACTAATGTCCTTTAGGGAAGGAAATCTGCCATCCTTACTTGGTCTGGCCTACATGTGATTCCAGACCCACAGCAACGTGCTTGACTCTTAACTGTTTCTGAAATGGCCTAACAAGTCACTCAGTCATCAAGGGCAATTAGGGATGGGCAACAAATGCAGGCCTAGCGTGCCCATATCCCACAATAACAAATAAAAAAAAATCCACCTTGCTTGTTGCATCTTCAAAGAACTCTAATAAATTAACCAAACATGATTTCCCTTTCATAAAACCATGTTGACTCTGCCTGATTGTATTATGATTTTCTAAATGTTCTACCGTTTTCCCAATAACAGATTTGAGGGTAACTGGCCTACAGTTTCCTACTTTCTGTTTCCCTCCTTTCTTAAATAGTGGTGTTACATTTGCGGTTTTCCAATCTGCTGTGACCATTCCAGGATCTAGGGAATTTTGGAAGGTTACAACCAATGTATCTACTGTCTCTGCAGCCACGTCTTTTAAGACCCTAGGATGCAGGTCATCAGATTCAGGGGACTTGTCAACCTGCTTATGACAGATGTCAGTTGGTTAATACAATTGAGAACCAGGCCGAATATAGAAGTTTCAGAGGAGAATTGAAAAAACAAATAAGAAGCCAAGAGAGAGTATGAGAAGAGACTGGTCATTAACACAGATCAGAAGCAGGCACCCCATTGTTTCCTTGTCTAATTCTACCGCTCCTTATCCTGGGCCCTCTGCAGCCAATTATCATAACCCAATGAGCACCTAGCTGGGATCAGCTAACTCTGTACTGTGTAAAGAACTAAACTTGGGGGGCCTTCTTGGTGTTTATGCTGGGTGGTGCATTTATCATTAAACATGGCAGGGCATCTTTACAAGAGGAGCATTATTTCTGTAAATTTGTTGGCAATGTTCTTAACTGTTTATCCTGTGCTACTCAATAGTGAAGTATTATGGCGCAGAGAAATGGGAGCCTTTTCCTATTTTGGGCACCAAGTGTCAGTGTAAAACATTGAGGTATAACAGAGGGTAGCTGCACATTAAAGCTCTCTCCACAGTGTGTCTTACTTCAGAGGAGCCTCACCTACTCTACTGTTATAACACCTCCATTTCCCAAAACGCTTTTAGCCTCACTAAGTGAGATGAACAAGTTTGTCCATGCTCAGTTGGAACTGTGTTAATACAGTACAATCTCATTTCATGCAGGATCCTAAGGGCCATCATCAAGAGGAAACTTTTGTCCCATCAGTCTAGACTGGAAACACTGCCAGGTCCCAAGGAAACTGGGATAACTCATAACAACACTTAATCCCCAGCTACATTTATGAAGACTCCACTGTAACATCTCATCCCCATAGTGCCAATTTCTTGCTCTTGTTTTCACTTCACTCCATAGTCTTGTTCCAGCCTGTCTCTTAATGCTTGCCTAGTTCTGCACCCTAACTCTCTCACGCTGCTCATTCATTCTGGTCTACAGTAGGTTTCCTGGACCCTTCTCTGCTATTAGCGGCTGAGGTTCAGTTATTGCACCTCTGCACTCTGAAGCTCTGCCTAAACTGCTTTGCCTTGCTATCTGTCTTCATTCCTTAAATCCTAACCCTTTGGTCATCTTCCCGCTCAGGGTCCGCTGCTTTATTCAGTGCTGTTTTTCGGACTTTGCTGTGCACAAATTGCTGCCTCGTTTCCTACATTACAACATTTCAAAATTCATTTGATAGTAATGTGCTTTGGACGTCCTGAAGTCATGAAAGGCTGTATAAAGAGTCTTAGAACATTTTGTATCATGAAAGGTTCTTTATAAATGTAATAAAAGCAAAATGCTGCAGATGCTAGAAATCAGAAATGAAAACAAAGTGCTGGAAATACTCAGCAAGTCAGGCAGCATCTGTGGAGAGAGAACCAGAGTTAACGTTTCAACTAACCCTGTACTGGCTAGAGATTCGCACGGCCCGGTATGACACCGGAAGGTGCACTTAGCCATAAAAAAGAAAACCCGAGTAAGTTTCTGGTTTTCTGTGAAAAAAGATAAAGCATGGGGAGAGAGAAGGCTGTTTTCTCCATTGGGAATGCCTGTCTAGCATTTCTACTCAGCATGGTCATAGTTGATCTTCTGCCTCAACTCCCCTTTCGTGCCTGCTCCCCATGTCCCTTGATTCTCAGAGACCAAAAATCTATCTCAGCCTTAAATGTGTTCAACGATGGAACATCCACAGCTCTCTTGGGTAGAAAATTTGAAAGGTTCACAACCCTTCAGGAAAGAAATATCTCCTCATCTCAGTCATAAATGATAAATCCCTTATTCTGAGACTGTGCTAGACATGTTCTAGATTCCCCATTCAGGGGAAACAATCTCGCTGTCTACCCATTCCAGCCCCTTCAGAATCTTGTATATTTCAATGAGATCACCTCTCATTCTTCTAAACTCCAGAATGTGTAGGCCCAGTTTACTCCGCCTGTCATTAGAGGACAACTCTCTCATCTCAGGGCCTAATCTAGTGAACCTTTGCTGCACCACCTCCATGGTTAGTATAGTCTTGCTTAGACTTTGAGACCAAAACTGCGCACAGTACTCCAGATGAAGTCTTATCAAAGCCCTATACAATTGTAGTAAGACCTCCTTATTCTTGTACTCCAATCCCCTTGCAATAAAGGCCAACAAGCCATTTGGCTTCCTAATTGCTTGCTGTACCCTCATGCTAACTTTCTGTGTCCTTTGTAGTACACCCAAGTGTCTCTGAACATCAATTTTAATAGTTTCATGCTTTTTTTTAAATATTCTGCTTTTCTATTCTTACTACTGAAGTGAATAAACTCACACATCCCCACATTCTACTCCATCTGTCACATTGTTACTCACTCACTTAACCTGTTTATATCTCTTTTCAGCCTCATTGTGTCCTCCTTACAGCTTCCATTCCCACCTAATTTTGATTTGTCAGCAAACTTGGATACATTACACATGGCCAATTTGTCTAAGTCATTAATATAGATTGTAAATAGCTGAGACCACAGCACTGATCCTTGCAGCACCCACTAGTTACAGCCTGCCTAGTGAGGTACTCTGAGGTGCAATAGTCTCTTGACTCATACTGGCTAGACTACAGTCCTGTGGAACTGTACACCTCCTTAAACCAGGTCCATCGGTAGAGGAGTGGAGAAAATTGGGAATGTACAGTGTTATTAATCTCCAATTTAATTTATCTTCTAGCTGAAGTATACATTGGAATGGGAAAGCCTACTGAGGCCACGGCGTGCATTCAGGAGGCAGCTAACCTCTTCCCCACGTCACACAATGTGTTGTTCATGCGTGGTCAAGTGGCAGAGCTCCGAGGGAATATCGATGAAGCCAAACGCTGGTATGAAGAGGCTTTGTCCATCAGTCCCACTCATGTCAAGACAATGCAAAGACTGGTAAGTGACTTCTTTGTGGTTGTGTTTCTAAACTGATGTTTTATCTTGTAAATTAAACCCTAAGTTGTTCTGCTTAGTTGTATTTGTATAATCATAGATTAAAAATGGTTTTTGTATCGATGGTTTAAGTATTAATGTTATGTCCATCCAGGTTTCTTTATGTCATTAGAGCCAACATTCCTGTTGATGTTTCCATCATTAATTTTTATGTGTGCTTTTATAATGGAAAGATCATTATGGCTGCAACGCCACTATTGGTGGAAAAATGGGATTACAGTGTGACAAGTTTACATTGGCAATCACCATTATAAATGTGCACACAAGAATTTTTAATGGAAATATAGCGTAAGGACAGAATCTATCAATCTGAATTATACCTACATGCCTAATTCAACGATCTCCACCCTGGGAATTTGAATTCTGTTTTAAAATCTAGAAATAAAAACTTGTATCAAAAAAAGTGAAGCTGTCGGATTGTTGTAAAAACCCAACTAGTTCACACATGTCTTTTCGGAAAGGAAACCAGCTGTCCTTACCCTTTCTAGCCTATATGTGATTTCAGACCCACACTTAGAGTTGACTATTAACTGCCTTTTGGAGTGGCAAGCAAGCCATTCATATATCAAACTGCTAGGATTCAAGAATAAATCGGAGTCACTGATTTAATTATAAATAAGGCTGTATGAATTCTGATAATTAGTCATCGTTTGATAGTCTCATTGTCATAGGGCACTGTTGCAAAATTTTTCTTATAAATAAGACAATTGTGGGAGATTCATGAGTTAACACCAGATATCCTTCAGTTCTAGAGGTTTGTTTTGGGTGAATGGAAATAGCGCAAGACCTTTTGGTTAAGAAATGTTTCCCTTTGAATCTTTGATCTGCTGGAACTGTACAATCCACATTCTTACAACCCTTTGTGTGAAGAATTAAGTTTCTTGGCTGCACTTTGAACTAGCTTAGTTTGGATTCTAGGATCATTTCACCTTGTTCTGGCTTCCCTACTAGAGGAAAAAGTAATTTCCTCTCTAATCTGTTGCAATATTGATGGAGTAACATTGAGTCATAGAGTCATTTACGGCATAGAAGAAGGCCATTCAGCCCATCGAGCCCATGTCAGTGTCCAAAGAGCAATCCAGTGTGTTCCACTCTCCTGCTCGATTCCTGTAGCCCTGCAAGTTTATTTCCTTCAAGTGCCCATCCAGTTTCCTTTTGAAATTATTGATTGTCTCTGCTTTCACCACCTTGGGCAGCGAGATCCATTAGCACTCGCTGTGCAAAATAGTTCCCCTGCATCTCTTGCCCAAAATCTTCAATCTATGTCCCCTAGTCCTTGTATCAGCGGTTAATGAAAACAGTTTTCCCTTGTCTAGCCTGTCATAATCTTGTGCACCCCTATCAGGAGGTACGGGGAGAAAGCGGGAACAGGGTACTGAGTTTGGATGATCAGCCATGATCGTATTGAATGGCGGTGCAGGCTCGAAGGGCCAAATGGCCTACTCCTCCTATTTTCTATGTTTCTATCAAATTGCCCCTCAATCTCCTTTGCTCCAGGGAGAACAACCCCAGCTTTTCCAATCTAATCTTGCAACTAAAATCCCCAATCCCTGGAACTATTCTGGCAAATCGCCTCTGAACCCTCTCAAGGGCCCTCACATCCTTCCTGAATGTGGTGACCAAAACTGGATGCAGTACTCCAGTTGGGCCCTAACCAGAACTTTATAAAGATTTAGCATAGCTTCCCTGCTTTCGTACTCTATGCTTCAATTTCTGAAACCCAAGATCCCATATGCTTTGCTAACCATACTCTCTATATCCTGCCACCATCAAAGATTGATGCAGATGCACCCCCAGGTCCCTCTGTTCCTGCACAGTCTTTAGAACTGTGCCATTAAGTCTATATTGCCTCACTCTACCCCTTCTGCCAAAATGCATCACCTCACACATCTCTGTATTTTAATTCCATCTGCCACTTGTCTGCCCATTCTGCTAGCCTAGCTATGTCCTGTTGTAGGCAGTTTGTATAATCCTCACTGTTTGCCACTCCTCCAAATTTTGAAATTCTACTCTGTATTCCAAGATCCAAGTAATTTATATATAGCAAAAAAAATTCACTGGTCACTGATTTTGAATTGGTGAGCAAATGTCCAGTCCAATAAGACCATAAGAAATAAGAGCACTGTAGTAACTCAACAAGTCTTCTTTGATAGCACTTTCCAAACCCATGATCTCTACTGCCTAGAAGGACCAGCACATCAGATGTATGGGTCAAAATCCTGGAACTCCACACAACATCACCACCACCCCCACCCCCCGCACCAGAACAGAAATATGGGTATACCTACGGCACAAGGACTGCAACGGTTCAAGAAGGCAGCTCACCACCACCTTCTCGATGGAAATTAGGAATGAGCAATAAATACAACACCCAGATCCCATGAACAGATAAGAAAAAAATAGGAGCAGGAGTAGGCCATACTGCCCCTTGAGTTTGCTCTGCTGTTCAACAAGATCATGGCTGATCTTGTGCCTCAACACCACTTTTCTACCTTATCCCTTGATTTCCTTCGTGTCCAAAAATCTGTGGATCTCTGTCTTGAATATACTCAATGACTGAGCATTCACAGCTCTCTCAGGTAGAGAATTCCAGATTCACAAACGTTTGAGTGAAGAAATTCTACCTCATCTCAGTCCTAAATTGTCGACCCCATATCCTGGGACCATGTTCTCGACTCTCCAGCCAGGGAAGCAGCCTCTCAGCATCTACCCTGCCAAACCCTCTAAGAATTTTATGTTTCAATGAGATCACCTCTCATTCTTTGAAACTTTGGAGAATATAGGCCCATTCTACTCAATCTCTCCTCACAGTACAGCCCTCTCATCCCAGGCATCAATCAAGTGAACAATGTGTTGCTGAACTGCGGGGATCAAATAAGAGCAAAATACTGTGGATGCTGGAACTCTGAAATGAGAACAGAAAGTGCTGGAAATACTCAGCAGGTGTGGCAGCATTTGTGGAGAGAGAAATAGAGTTAACGTTTCATCAGAAGTGACCAAGGTTAGAAATGTAATAGTGTTTGAGCAAGTGAAGGAGAGGGGGGGGGTGGAAGAAGAACAAAAGGGAAGGTTAGTAATAGGGTGGGAGATTGTGGGGGGAGATTAAATAACAAAGATGTCATGGAATAAAAAGCAAAGGGAGTGTTAAATAGTTGTAGTAAAAGACAAAGCATTTGTCCAGAGAGAGTGCTAATGGCAGAATAATGAACAGTTCTGCCCGAAAGCAAGAACATGAAAAACAAATTTAAGAGTAGCACATGTTTTAAAAATAAATAATAAAATAAACAAAATTTAGATAATGGGCTCATGGTTTTAAATTATTGAACTCAATGTTGAGTCTAGAAGGCTGTAGAATGCCTTATCGGAAGATAAGTTGCTGTTCCTCGAGCTTGCATTGATGTTCACCGGAACACTGCTGCAAGTCGAGGACAGAAATGTGGGCATGAGAGCAGGGTGGTGAATTAAAATGGCAAGCAACCGGAAGCTCGGGGTTATTCTTGCAGTCCAAGTGGAGGTGTTCCGCAAAGTGATCACCCAATTTTTGTTTGGTCTCCCAATGTAGAGGTGACCACATTGTGAGCAGCGAATACAGTATACTAAATTGAAAGAAGTTCAAGTAAATCGCTGCTTCACCTGGAAGGATTATTTGGGGCCTTGGGTAGTGAGGAGAGAAGAGGTAAAAGGGCAGGTGTTACACCTCCTGCAATTGCAAGGGAAGGTGCCCTGGGAAGGGGATGAGGTGTCAGGGGTGCTGGAGGAGTGCACCAGGGAGGACAGGATCAAATTTTGGCTGTGACATCAGAACCTTGGAGCAGGAGGAGGCCATTAAGCCCTACAGCCTGTTCCACCATTCAACTGGATCACAGCATCTTAACTCCGTCTACCTGCCTTGATTCCCTAACATTTAATACCTTTGCATAACAAGAAACTATCAATCTCAGTTTTGAAATTCTCAATTGATCCCCAATCCTTCTGGGGGAGACAGTTGCAGGTTTCCACAACCTTCTGTGTGACTTGTTTCCTGACATCATGCCTAAGCAGCCTAGTTAAGGTAAGAGGATTGCACCACTTGGTCAAGTAGCCTGCTGACATCCAGTACCTTGGCCAGTGCACGACGACTGGCCACTTGGGTCCGTGAAATTGTATCCAACGTGAGTCAACCTTTCAGCATGTGGAGTGAGAAAACTGGAAATAAATGCACTTGAATCCTGAACTGCCAGTGGTTTCTATTGGGACTGCAGTCAGCTCCCAGCTCAGTGATGCTCTAAACTGTATTACCTCTGAATTAGATCAGTAACCAAGACATGCTGAGCTGCAGAAAACATAAATAATTTATCTGTCTAAGTACTGGGTGGAGAGAGGGAGGAGAAAGAGAATTTTGCATCATTGCGGCACAGTGGCGCAGTGGTTAGCACTGCAGCCTCACAGCTCCAGGGACCCGGGTTCGATTCTGGGTACTGCCTGTGTGGAGTTTGCAAGTTCTCCCTGTGTCTGCGTGGCTTTTCTCTGGGTGCTCCGGTTTCCTCCCACAAGCCAAAAGACTTGCAGGTTGGTAGGTAAATTGGCCATTATAAATTATCACTAGTATAGGTAGGTGGTAGGGAAATATAGGGACAGGTGGGGATGTTTGGTAGGAATATGGGATTAGTGTAGGATTAGTATAAATGGGTGGTTGATGGTCGGCACAGACTCGGTGGGCCGAAGGGCCTGTTTCAGTGCTGTATCTCTAATCTTCCTTGACCAAAGTGAGCCGAATGGGAGATCATTTATTTTTTGCAGATGATTTCCACAATAATTTCTCATTTTTGTAGATAATTCTCTTCCAGTAATGACGTACTGACAATGTAAAGTCTCAAGTGGTAAGTCCCCTAGAGTGTCTGAAACTCGTGAATGTGTTCAGTAGCATAGTGGTTAGGTGCTGGACTGGCAATTCTGAGATTGACAAGTGCTACTTTAGCACATTGTGAAATTTTGTTCAGTAAATGAAAAATGGCATGGACGCGACAGGATTGTTGTATTAACAGAAAACTGAACTAGTTCATTGGGCACCAGCATATAGAAGTAGAAAAGAGGATTGACGAGTGAGAGTGTTGGATAGTACTGGAGTAGGTAGTAGTACCATATTAGATAGCAGACTAAGAGGGCGGCGCACTGGTTAGCACCGCAGCCTCACAGCTCCTGCGACCCGAGTTCAATTCTGGGTACTGCCTGTGTGGAGTTTGCAAGTTCTCCCTGTGTCTGTGTGGGTTTCCTCCGGGTGCTCCGGTTTCCTCCCACGTGCCAAAGACTTGCAGGTTGATAGGTAAATTGGCCATTATAAATTGCCCCTAGTATAGGTAGGTGGTAGGGGAATATAAGGACAGGTGGGGATGTGGTAGGAATATGGAATTAGTGTAGGATTAGTATAAATGGGTGGTTGATGGTCAGCACAGACCCGGTGGGCCGAAGGGCCTGTTTCAGTGCTGTATCTCTAAAACTAAAAACTAAAACTACGAGGAATATAAAGGCAGGTTTACAATGCATGTATGTAAACGCACAAAGTGTGAATAAAGTCGGTGAGCTACAAGCGCAAATAGCTGTGTGGGAATATGATGTAGTGACAATAACGGAAACATGCCTTAAAAATTCAAGGATACAAATTGTTCAGAAAAGATAAGGAAGGAGAAATGGGAGGAGGGGTGACAGTACTGATTAGGGAAGACATTGTAGTGTTGGAAAGAGAGGATGTCCTTGAGAGAGCAAAGACAGAATCCATTTAGTTAGAGTTGAGAAGCAAAAAGGGGATAATCACCCTACTGGGGGTATTCTATAGTGAGAGAGAGAGAGGAGCAAATCTGTAAGAAAATGGCCAAGATGTGTAAGAACTATAGAGTGGTGATATTGGGGGACTTTAATTACCCAAATAGCAATTGGAATAATACTAGAGTAAAGGGAAAGGAGGGGGAGGAATTTAAGAAATGTGTTCAGAAGAACATCCTTGACCAGTATGTTCTCGGCCCAACTCGGAAAGAGGCATTGCTGGATCTGCTGCTGGGGAATGAGGTGGGCCAGTGTCTTTGGGAACACTTGGGTAAGAATGTTCATTTCATCATAAGGTTTAGACTACTAATGGAGAAGAGCGAAGAACAATCTAAAGTAGAACTTCTAAATTGGAAGAGGGCAACTTCAAAGGGGATCTAGCCAGGGTAAAATGGAAACAAACACTGACAGGAAAACTGTAACAGAGCAATGAGGAGGAGGTATTTCAGGTACAGGCTAGGTACATTCCAACAAGAAGGAAAGGCAGGGGAACCAAAGCCAGAGCTCCTTGGATACCGAGTGAGATAGAGAATATGATGAAACAAAGGCAGAGGGTGTACGATGCATGCCAGGTGAATTCTTCAAGCGAGAACCAGGCCAAATACAATAAGTTGAGGGGGGAAGTGAAGAGGAAAATACGATGGGTGGCGCAGTGGTTAGCACCGAAGCCTCACAGCTCCAGGGACCTGGGTTCAATTCTGGGTACTGCCTGTGCGGAGTTTTCAAGTTCTCCCTGTGACCGCGTGGGTTTTCGCCGGATACTCCAGTTTCCTCCCACAGCCAAAAACTTGCAGGTGATGGGTAAATTGGCCATTGTAAATTGCCCCCAGTGTAGGTAGGAAGTAGGGAATATGGGATTACTGTCGGGTTAGTATAAATGGGTGGTTGTTGGTCGGCACAGACTCGGTGGGCCGAAGGGCCTGTTTCAGTGCTGTATCTCTAAATAAAAAAAGAAAGAATATGAGAATATTCATATACCTCATATATGTGAATATTCTTGTACCGACATGTAAATAGTAAGAGGTGGGATGGGGTTTTTTGGGGACAAAGAGGGTGATAATATGTGTAGAGGCACAGGGCAAGGTGTGAATACTTAGTTTACTTTGTATCGGTGTTTACTAAGGAAGAAGATGCTGACAAAATATCAGTAGAAGTGGACATGGTAGAGGTAATGGATGAGGTGAAAGTTGATAGGCGGGATGTGCTGAAAAGGCTGACTATGCAAAGAGTGGATAAGTCGCCTTGTCCAGTTGGCTTGCTAAGAGAAGTGGGAGTAGAGATAGTGGAAGCACTTGCCATAATCTTCCAATCTTCCCTAGATACGGGAGAGGGGCCAGATGATTGGAGAGTGGCAAATGTGACACCTTTATTTAAGAAAGGGTGTAGGGACATTTTTAGTAACTACAGGCTGGTCAGTTTAACATCAGTGGTGGCTGAGGTTTTAGAAACAATAATCAGGGGAAAAAATCAGCTGGCACTTGGAGAGGTTTGAGTTAATTAAGGAGAGCCAGCGGATTTGTAAAAGTCCGATCACGCTTGACTGATCTAACTGATTTTTTTGATGAAATAATAGTGAAGGTTGATGATGGGAAAGCAGTGGATGTTGTCTATAAGGATTGAAGAAATTGTTTGACAAAGTATCAAATAAAAGGCTTATTAACAAAATTGAGGCTGATGGAATAGGAGGGTCACTGTCTGCTTGGGTAAAAATTTGGCATAAGAACAGAAAACAGTGAGTCGTGGTAAATGGTTGTTTTTCAGACAGTAGGATGGTAGACAGTGATGTTCCCCAAGGGTCAGTGCTGGGAACATTGCCTCTTTGATAGACATACATGACTTGGACATTGGAATACAGAGTAAACTTTCAAAATTTGCCGATAATGCCAAACTTGGAGGTGTGGCAATGAGGATGATAGCAATCAACTGCAACAGGCCTTAGATAGGCTAGCAGACTGGGCAGGCATGATGGCATTTATCACGGAGAAATAATACAGAGGTGATGCATTTTGGCCAAAGGAACAGGGAGAGGCAATATAGATTAAATGGTACAGTTCTAAAGGGTGTACAGGGTCAGAGGGACCTCGGGGTTCATGTGCATCGATCTTTGAAGGTAGGTCCTGCCATATTGAGAGAGTGGTTAGCAAAGCATATGGGATGTTGGGCTTCATAAATAGAGGCATTGAGTACAAACAGGGAGGTTATGCTGAACCTTTACAAAGCTCTGGTTAGGCCACAACTAGGGTATTGCATCCAGTTCTGGTCACCACACTTTAGGAAGGATGTGAGGGTCCTTGAGAGGGTGCAGAGGAGATTTATCAGAATGGTTCCAGGGGTGATTTTAGCTACAAGGTTAGGTTGGAGAAGCTGGAGTTGTTCTCCTTGGAGCAAAGGAGATTGCAGGGAGATCTGATAGAGGTGTACAAGATTATGACAGGTTTGGTTAGGTTAGACATAGCAAAGTTATTCCCAGTAGCTGATGGTACAAGGTTTAGGGGACGCTGATTTTAGGTTTTAGACCAGTGTTGCGGGGGGATGTGAGGAAGAACTTTGTTATGCAGCAAGTGGTAATAACCTGGAACTTGCCCACAAGGCTGGTGGAAGCGGAGACAAATAATTTCAAAAGGAAATTGGATGGGCACTTGAAGGAAATAAACTTACAGGGCTATGGGGTTAGAGAAGGAGAATGGAACTGATTGGATTACTCTACAGAGTGCCAGCATAGACTCAATGGGCCAATTGGCTGCCTTCTGTGTCATAATGGCTCTATGACTGTGTGTGACCTGACCTACATGTGACTCTAGTCTCACAATATAACAGAATTTACACACACAAGCAGGCCATTTGGTGCAACTGGTCTGTGCCAGTGTTTATGCTGCACTCGAGCCTCCCCTTTGTTCATCTTACACTGTTAGCGTATCATTCTATTCCTTTCTCTCTCGTGCTTATTGAGTTTCCTCTTAATTGGAAAATGTAATTCACTTCCATTGCCTGCTGAACTGGCCAGGAAAACAGCTCCGTTGTTTTTAAAAAAAGAGCTACGGTGACTAGGGATGGGCAATTAAAGCAGACTTGCTGGCATCACTGACATCTTTCGATCAAATAAATAAAACAGGCACAGTCACTGTTGGCTCATTGTCAAAAGAGAGAAATGTGAGCCTTTTCAATGTAACAGACCATCAACCCCACCTTCCTAAAAGGTGCATTTACTGCTTACACAGTAGTCTTCTGTTACATTGAGAAAAACATGGAGCAGAGAAGGGGGCCATTTGGCCCTTCATGCGTTGGCTCTTTGACAGAACTATCCAATTAGACCCATTCTCACCCCCAACCCCCCCCCCCCCCCCAATAGCCCTGCAAATATTGCAAGTTTCCATACAGCCCGACTTGAGAGTATTAATTGAATGGTTTGAGTTTTATTAGATGTCAGGTCTGTTCGTATTGAAACATTTGGGAATTGGCCAGGAGCCTTTACAACAAACAGCCATGAATAAATGTTTCTCCATTCTTGATGGACCTAAACCTTCAGTTTGTTTTTCCTCAGATAAGTGATATTTTTGTTGGCTTGAAGGCATAGTTGTTTCATCTGTAGTGTCCTCCTCAACAATATTAATTGAACGATATTGATTAGGTAACAGCTGCTCTCCTATTTCAAAGGGGAATCACACCGGCCGCCCTTGGAAGAGCTTATCATAGTCAGTTATTTGACATCATAGCTAACACATTGAATGTTCTTGGCATCTGGTGTACATGCTGCAGAGGAAACAAAATGCAGCCTGGCCACTAAGTGATTGTTCTGGAGGCGTTGTCGGTATCTCCTTCAGTCACTGTCATCCGTTATATTGTAAAGCGATACGAGAGATAAGAAAAAGTGCCAATGTAAAAAATCAAAAATGAAGGCAGAAAATGCCAGAAATACGCAGTAGATCCGTCAGCATCTTTATAGGAAAAAAGGCAGGATAGACCCTCCCTCATCAGAACTAATAATGGAATTTTATTTAAATTTCCACACTCGGCCACAAATCTTTGTGTGCCTCCTTCTGCATTTTCCCTCTAAATCCAGCTTCTTTCTCCCTCCAGAGCAATCATTGGCCTAGTTTATCATAAGGCTACAGTTCTGACATGGAGTTAAGATTGCTGGATTTCGCAGTGCAAATGCCAGAGGACAGCACATAGGTCCCTGGCACTCAAACTAATCAAGCATCAGTATGAAAACTGCTTAACTGCCCATCTGGCTGAGGTGACTCATGAGTTTGGCCAGAATTTAGTCAAGTTTCACACATTTCCCTTTTCAGTCTCCACTCCCACTCACAGCTATTAACAAAAAATGTTGTTATCTTGTATGTGTTCCTCCATCCAGTCCAGTGAGGTACAGAAACCCTCCTTGGTCCATCTATTGGAAGTAAAACTCTTGATCCATATCTGTAGCAATAACACTGGTTGCTCAATGCCAACTTTTCAAATCAGGCCCTTTTAATGAATGCACAACCCTGAGAGAGCAATGGGAACATTTAGCCAAGGTTTCAGCTCATAGATGTCCAGGGACTATTGCTGGAAGATATGTGTAGCTGAGCACCAGACATGGCTTGATTTTGAAGGTCTCCAAGATTAAATAGCTGCTGCAGTTCCATGGCAATATGAAAGGCACAATTCAGCATAGTGGCGCCTCATCAAACGTCAGTTTATTAGTTGTAAATATATTGGGGGTGGGGGGGGGGGTGGCGGCGTGCGGCGGGAAAGGATCTTTGACCAGGTGGAGCAGTTGACGGTGGGCAGATACCTCCAGGAATATGCCCAACCAGAGTTGGCAACTCTTGTTTAATTACCTTCCAGTTTTGATGAAGGATTCAACACTGGAAACGTTAACCTGTCAGATGCTCACCAACCTGCTGTGGATTTCCAGTGTTTTTGTGCCCCAGTACTGCAAGATTTTTTTTGCTGCTAATATCAAGGACTACATAAGATGTTTTCATATTGAGTTAAGTGCTGTGCTGGTTCCGCAGTTACTGACACAAGGGCATCACGCAGTCTGCAGTAACACATTACTGGTTTCCTCAGGCTGACAGCTGGGAAGGCCTGTTTTATGCCGATTCCTCCCAGCTGCAAGCTTTAGCAAATCTGTCAACTTTGCTGATGCTCGCTATGCAAGGCTCTCTTAGCAGGAGCAGGCGGCTCTAAAGAAAGATTTGCATTTATATAGCATCTTTCACAATACAAGAAATAGCATGAGCCACTTGGCCCTTCAAGCTTGCTGTGCCATTCAGTAGACCCACAGGCACTCCCAAAGCACAGCATAGTGAAGTGCTGTGATTGATAGTGACAGATAACCAGTTTCTTAGTGATGTTGGGTGAGGGATAAGAGCTGGCCAGGACACCAGGGAAAATTCCTCTGCTCTTCAAGGAGTGCCAAGGGATTTTTTACGTCCACCTGAGAAGGCAAATGGAGCTAAGATGCTGATGTGAGAATTGTTTCAGTGTAGCATGGCCAGCAGGATAGTGAGTTGAAGATTTAGATTAAGAAGAGAGCTCATCCAGTTGGCGCAGGAGTTGTGACCACTGCTGTGAGGAGGTTAATACGATTGTCCCTTGGCTGTTAGGCTGGGAAGTGGATATTACCAGCACCAGGTGCCTTGTAACTCCCAGTAAGATGGATGGATACTGGAATGATACTTTTGTGTGTTTTTTAAACCAGGTGCGATTGTCAAATCAGATGTCTTGTAAATTCTACATGTTGTCATCAATCACTCCTCCCAGTCTCCATGAATGTTCAGTGAGTCAGTATCCTGTAAATATACGAGTGGTATGATATTCCCAAATATGATTTCCAAAAAAAATGAAACCAACATCTGGAAGTGTTTTGTTCGTTCAAGTAGTAGGAGCTGGAACAGCACCACTGTGTCTGAGAAACAATCAACTTTCATGTGGTGGTTAAGCATTCTTTGTCTGTAAGAGAAAAAAAGAGCTTCACTTCTTTGATTTGAAACTCTGCTTAAGAGCTGACTTGTTTACCCTAGAATAGCAGTGTAAGTGATGGATATGAGCTTCAGGCAGATTGAGCCTAGAAGGCATGGAAATTGGGACTTGCTTTAAGGAGGCTCTGGCATGATTAATGGGTTTTGTTCAGCTAAGTGCTGCATGTGATTTAATAAGCATTTTTATCCTCTCTCTTGGATATTTTCCATTCAGTGTCAGGCCCCTTCCAGTGGAATTAATAATTTTTGTTATCAGCTACCATTTTGCCTGAAGCTATATCGGAAATGAACATTTATATGCCGGTCTCTCCAGATTCAGTGCTTGATTTCATCCTGGACAATTTAATAACTCACTATAGACACAGCAAATGGGAACATTCTTCATTCACTGTCTCCATACCCCCATTGTCTAGTAGGAAAAGTGTGGATTAGTTTGAAGCCCTGCACCGACAGCGAAAGCGGGTGGGGGAGGGGGCGTCGTCAGATATACCCTCTGAGGTCTTAAGCACTTTGATTTCCCTCCTTTGAATGAGAGACGGAATCCCAGTGTACTGTGGAGGGTAACATATACCTGAATAAGGAGAAAGGTCACAAATCATATAGCGTTTTAACACAGATTCACCATTATAACGGTAACAAATGAGTATACTGGTTAATAAAGGTAAAGTATTTGGGATTGATTAAAAACAAGGAGCTGTACCTATAGATGGAATCATTAGCAACATTTTAATTGCATTACTTTTTAAACACAGGTTAAAAAACAACAACAACTTGCATTTATGTAACAAAACATACCAATGTGTTTCACAAGAGCGTTATCAAAAAAATTTAACACCGAACCGCATAAGGAGATATCAGGCCAGGTGACCAAAAGCTTGTAGAAAGAGCAGGTTTAAGAAGTTTCTTAAAGGAGGAGAGAGAGCAGTAGAGAGACGGAGAGGTTGAGGGAGGAAATTCCAGAGCATTGGGCCTAGGCAGCTGAAGGCACAGCCACCAGTGGTGGAGTGATGAAAATCGGGGATGGACAAGAGGCCAGAATAAAGGAAGTAGAGATCTCAGTGTGGGTTTGTGCTGTCTCCTAACTAGGAAATGCTCACAGATGTTACTAGATGTTAAGGAGAAATAGTTGGAGTTAGACTGAACAGCATTCATATTTTTTTTAATGTATACATAGCTGAGAAACACAGAGGAAGGACCAGGGTGCGGGACACCAGAAAAGTTGGAAAGAGAAGGAGAGCAGTTAAGGTCAATCAAGAAGTAGCGGCTAAGGAAAATTGAATTTGGGATTTTAAAACCTACAGGTCATAGGAGAAAAGGAAGGCTGAGGGGCACGAGGAAAGGAATTCAGAGTTCTATAGTTTTGACAGACTGGAAAGGATGGGTGATGATGAAATGCAGGTGTGGTATCCACACTGCACTAGAGAGCTGCAAATCTCTACTGCACCTGGTGTTGCTCTGGAGATCATTGATCTCTTTAAAATTCAATCTCAGGACGTGGGCGTTGGTGGCAGTGCTGGCATTTATTGCTCAACCCTAGGTGCCTGGGTACAACTGAGTGGCTTTGATGGCTGATGTTTATTTACTTACCTTTGCTGTTAAGACGGCAGAATTATTATGTTATCCTGCTCCTCACGGCAGAAAAATCAGCCTTTGGTTTAAAAAAAAATCACCCTGTGGATGGAAACACCAAACCGTAAATGAAACTCAGAAATGATCACTGGAAAAATACCTGATCAGTTTTGTAAATAAATAGCAGAATCTGGGGAAGGATGCTTCCCTTATTTGGTTTTATGGGGGGCAGGTGCCTGTATATTTGAAGGAGTCTGGCTGCAGTCGAGTTTAAAATTGCGGAAAGTGTGGGAGTATTGTGGTTATTTTAAGTGATTTGTAACTTTTTTTTCTGTTCGGTGAACTCTGCAACCACCTAGCGATAGGAACATCATTATCTATCCTACCTGTGGCAGAATGCAGATACAAGATTCATTACTGTGTGTGACGGCGGTATCTCCCAATTAATTACTCAGCCCATCCTACCAGATTTTGCTTTCAATTATTTAGATATTAATTATCTTACTTTTCTGTTAATCCTCCTGCTTAGATTTTTTCTAAACTTTTCTTTTTGTTTATGAATGATGTGTTTAACTTGGAGGGATGTCTATGCTGGGCTAGGGAACATCAGGCACAGCATCAGCGAGTCCCAGCCCAGGTTGGATGTAGAATAGATGCTGCATCTGCTCTTCCCCAACAATGTGCCTCAGTCCTAACCTTGGAAGAGCCATTCCTCACCACCACCACTACTGCATCAGTAGATCATCATCTATTTTCTACACTTTGGTAAGTATTTTTATACTTAATACTTGGTCTGTGTGTTCTCTCGGACTGGTTTGAGAGGTCCCGGACTGCCTCTGCCAGGAATTACAGAGTTCTGGGGAAAGGGGAGGAGGGATTGAAGAAGAGTTTAGTCCTGATGCTGCAGCCATCATGGGGAATGGGGCAGATCTGACGGGCCAGCAGCTCATTTTCTACCTGTCAGCTTTCTATGTTCCTTTCTGCACTTGTCATCCTGTGTCCCATCCAAGTGAAATTGCCAATTGACAGTGAATTTAGCAGCAGTTATATGCTGATATTCAGACTGCCCAAATAAAATCATTTTGCAAAAGTTGAGAGAAATTTATTAAAACATTTTTCTATTGAAGAAATAGATTTTATATTTAAATTGAGAACCTGTTTTTATCTGTTGTCTGAAAGTTGTTTGGTTCACTGAGTTTCACACTGAGCTTCCCTCACGGAACGGCTCACTGGACCTTGAAGTCTAATAATAAATAAACTGATGAGAACTTGAGGCAGCAATTCATAACATCCTTGAGGGCTATATCTGCACAACACAGGAGATGCAGAAACTCAGTTAATTATGTACAAAAAAAGTAATGGCAGCTCTGATCCTCAGCCGGTGCTGAGTCAGCTGACCTGAAGCAGGAAAGTGGTGGAAGTGCTGCAATTGACGTCAGTCCCCTAGGTGGGGAGAGAATTGGCCACTGTTCCTGTTCTCAATTATTACCGAGTACGTCCCCGCTTTAAACTGTGCATATGCATGTTGAGGTGCAGAGAGAATCAAAGGTGATTCCCCCACAGTTGAATATCCCACTGGTACTTGTCTAGGGAGATTTTGGGCAAACCGCTATAAAGTACCTGGCCAGAACCAGCATCTCTTGGAAAGAGGACTGTAAGCAGAAGAGTATAACAGATAACTCAGCAGTACTAAGGCAGTATAGCACTATTGAAGAGTCCCCCAGCTGAAGCAATAACCTACCTTATTCAGACATGCTGTGCATTTCCAACATTTGCTGCTGTTTTTAATTTGATTCGATTCGATTAAAAATTATTCCCTACGTTACAACAGTAACTACACTACAAAAGTACTTCAGTGGCTGTAAAGTGCTTTAGGACTTCCTGAGGTTGTGAAAGATGCTATATAAATGCAAGTTCTTTCTTTGCTTTTAGAAAACTGTTCGGTATCTTAATTCCATAAAAGACAGGAATGAGGCGACAGTGAATGGGTAATGCTTGGGGAGCAATATAGTGGCAAATACAAAATAGCTTTCTAGTTAGCAAGATGAGGCTGCATGAGGCTTGGCATAATCTTCCAATCTTCCCTGGAAATGGGGGAGGTGCCAGAGGATTAGAGAGTGGCAAAAAAAGGGTGTAAGGATAGTCCTAGCAACTACAGGCCAGTTAGCTTAACATCAGTGGTGGGTAAGGTTTTAGAAACAATAATCAGGTAAAAAAAATCAACGGACACTTGGAGAAGTTTCAGTTGATTAAGGATCCAGCATGGATTTGTAAAAGACAGATCATGCTTGGATAATCTAATTGAATTTTTTGATAGAGAAGGTTGATGAAGGGAATGTGGTGGATTTTAAGAAAGCATTTGATAAGGTACCGCATAAAAGGCTGGTTAACAAAAGTGAGGCTCATGGAATAGGAGGGTCAGTGTACAATTGGACAAAAAAATGGCTCAAGGACAGAAAATAGCGAGTAGTAGTAAATGGTAAAATAAAAGCAAAATACTGCGGATGCTGGAAATCTGAAGTAAAAACAAGAAATGCTGGAAATACTCAGCAGGTCTGGCAGCATCTGTGGAGAGAGAAGCAGAGTTAATGTTTCAGGTCAGTGCCCCTTCTTCAGAACTGGCAAATGTTAGAAATGTAAAAGGTTATAAGCAAGTAAAGCGGGAGTGGGGCAAGAGATAACAAAGGAGAAGGTCGTGGAGCAAAGGCTCATCTTAGTTTGTTCAGTTTGCTTACCCTCTTTTATTTCCCATGTTTGTACTTGCGGCTGTTCACATTTCAGTCCGTTAACACCCTATCTGTACTAATGCTTTGACATTCAACACACCATTAACATATTGTTTGCCTTTGCTCCACGACCTTCTGGTCAGCTATTCTGTGACCTTGTCCTATCTACACCTTCTCCTTTGTTATCTCTTGCCCCACCCCCACTTTCCTTGCTTATAACCTTTTACATTTCTAATATTTGCCAGTTCTGAAGAAGGGTCACTGACCTAAAACATTAACTCTGCTTCTCTCTCCACAGATGCTGCCAGACCTGCTGAGTATTTCCAGCATTTCTTGTTTTTATTATAGTAGTAAATGGTTGTTTTTCAGACTGGAGGATGGTAGACAGTGGTGTTCCCCAGGGGCCAGTGCTGGGACCACTTTTTTTTGCTATATGTAAATGAATACAGAGAAGAACCTCAAAATTTGTCAGTGACACCAAACTTGGAGGTGTGGCAAATAGTGAGGATGATATGAACCACCTGCAACGGGACATAGATAAACTAACAAAATGGGCATAGAGGTGGCACATGGAATTTAATACTGACAAGTGTGAGGTAATGCATTTGGGTAGAAGGAATAGGAATAGAGAGAGGCAATATATACTTAATGACAGTTCTAAAGAGTGTGCAGGAAGAGAGGTACCTGGGAGTTCATGTGTATCAATTCCACTATTTAAAAGGAGGTAGAGAGAAAGCAGAGAATTATAGACCAGTCAGCCTGACGTCGGTAGTGGGAAAATTCTAGAGTCCATTATCAAAGATTTTATAGCAGAGCACTTGGAGAACAGTGGTAGAATCGGGCAGAGTCAGCATGGATTTACGAAAGGGAAATCATGCTTGACAAATCTACTAAAATTCTTCGAGGATGTAACTAGTAGAGTTGGTGAGGGGGAGCCAGTGGATGTGGTTTATTTGGACTTTCAGAAGGCTTTCAACAAAGTCCCACATAAGAGATTAGCATGTAAAATTAAAGCGCATGGGATTGGGGATAGTGTATTCCGATGGATAGAAAATTGGTTGGCAGACAGGAAACAAAGAGTAGGGATAAATGGTTCTTTTTCCGAATGGCAGGCCGTGACTAGTGGGGTACCGCAGGGATCGGTGCTAGGACCCCAGCTATTCACAATATATATTAATGATTTAGATGAGGGAACTAAATGTAATATCTCTAAATTTACAGATGACACAAAACTGGGTGGGAGGGTGAATTGTGAGGAAGCAGAGAGGCTTCAGGGTGATTTGGACAAGTTGAGTGAGTGGGCTAATGCATGGCAGATGCAGTATAATGTGGATAAATGTGAGGTTATCCACTTTGGTAGCAAAAACAGGAAGGCAGGTCATTATCTGAACGGCTATAAACTGAGAGAGAGGAATATGCAATGAGACCTGGGTGTTCTCGTACACCAGTCGCTGAAGGTAAGCATGCAGGTACAACAGGCGGTAAAAAAGGCAAATGGTATGTTGGCCTTCATAGCGAGAGGATTCGAGTACAGGAGCAGGGATGTCTTGCTGCAATTGTACAGGACCTTGGTGAAGCCACACCTGGAATATTGTATGCAGTTTTGGTCTCCTTATCTGAGGAAGGATGCTCTTGCTATAGAGGGAGTGCAGTGAAAGTTTACCAGACTGTTTCCTGGGATGGTGGGACTGACGTATGAGGAGAGATTGAGTCGGTTAAGATCAATTTTCTGGAGTTCAGAAGTGAGGGGGGGTCTCATAGGTCTCGTAGATCTATGATCTCATAAAAACCTATAAAATTCGAACAGGACTTGACAGGGTAGATGCAGGAAGGATGTTCCCGATGGTGGGGGAGTCCAGAACCAGGGGTCATAGTCGCAGGATGCAGGGTAAACCTTTCAGGACTGAGAAGAGGAGAAATATCTTCACCCAGCGAGTGGTGAGCCTGTGGAATTCACTACCACAGAAAGCAGTTGAGGCCAAAACATTGTATGTTTTCAAGAAGGAGTTAGATATAGCTCTTGGGTCTAAAGGGATCAAAGGGTATTGGGAGAAAGCGGGAACAGGTTACTGAGATGGATGATCAGCCATGACCAAAATGAATGGCGGAGCAGGCTCAAAGGGCCGAATGGCCTACTCCTCCTATTTTCTATGTTTGAAGGTGGCAGGACGTGTTGAGAGTTCTGGAGTTAAACAAAAGCAATTACATAAGCATGACGGCAGATTTGGCCCTAGTGGACTGGGCAGGAAGACCAAAAGGTAGGACAGTTAATGAGCAGTGGCAGATGTTTAAGGAGATATTCAATTCCTCCCAACTAAAATATATTCCAGAGAGGAAGAAAGATTCTAAGAGGGGGAAAAAACATCCATGGCTAAGCAAGGATGTTAAGGATAACATAAAGACAAAAACAAAGTTTTCCATATTGCAAAGGCCAGTGGAAGATTGGAAACCTTTAAAGATCAACAAAGGGTTACTAAAAAAGTAATGAAACGAGCAAAGGTAAATTATGAAAGAAAACTAGCGCAAAATATAAAAACGGATAGCAAAAACTTCTATAAGTATATAAAAGGGAAGAGAGTAGCTAAAGTGAATGTTGGTCCTTTGGAGGATGAGACTGGGGAGTTAATAGAGGGGAACACAGAAATGGCGGGGAGTCTAAATCAGTATTTTGCCTCAGTTTTCATGGTGGAGGACACTAGTACCATCCCAATAGTAACAGGAAATTCAGAGGTTATAGAAAGAGAGGAACTTAGAAAAATCATCATCACTAGGGAAAAATTACTGAGCAAACTATTGGGGGTTGAAGGCAGACAAGTCCCCAGGGCCTGATGGCCTACATCCTAGGGTCTTAAAGGAAGTGGCAACGGAGATAGTGGATCCATTGGTTATAATATTCCAAAATTCCATGGATGTGGGAAAGGTTCCAGTGGATTGGAAGAAAGCTAATCTAATGCCCTTATTCAAAAAGGGAGGGAGGCAGAAAGTAGGAAACTTCAGTTTAACATCTGTCGTTGGGAAATTGGTAGAATCCATTATTAAGGAAGTAATAACAGGACATTTAGACATTTAGAACAGGATTAATAACAGGACATTTAGAAAGTCAAATCGCAATCCATCAGAGTCAGCATGGTTTTTATGAAGGGTAAATCGTGTTTGACTAATTTGCTAGAGTTCTTCGAAGCTGTAACAAGCAAAGTGGATAATGGGGATCCTGTAGATGCTGTATATCTGGACTTCCAGAAGGCATTTGATAAGGTGCCGCACAAAAGGTTAATACACAAGGTAAGATCACATGGGGTAAGGGGCAAATTATTAGCTTGGATAGAGGATTGGCTAACCAAAAGAAAACCGAGTTGGGATAAATGGGTCTTTTTCTGGTTGGCAGGATGTAACTAGTGGGGTGCCACAGGGTTTGTATTAATGACTTGGATGTAGGGATAGAAGGTACTATAGCCAAATTTGCAGATTACACTAAAATAGGTGGGACAGTAAGTTGCAATAAAGAAATAAATTTACAAATGGATTATGGATAGGTTAGGTGAATGGGTCAAATTTTGGCAGATGGAGTTTAACGTGGATAAGTGTGAGGTTATCCATTTTGTGTGGAAGAATCTTCTTCTTTGGCCACCTTGTCTCGAGAGACAATGGGTAAGCGCCTGGAGGTGGTCAGTGAATTGTGAAGCAGCACCTGGAGTAGCTATAACGTCCAATTCTAGAGTGACAGACTCTTCCACAGGTGCTGCAGATAAAATTGGTTGTCAGGGCTGTTACGCAGTTGGCTCTCCTCTTGCGCTTCTGTCTTTTTTCCTGCCAACTGCTAAGTCTCTTCGACTCGCCACACTTTAGCCCCGCCTTTATAGCTGCCCGCCAGCTCTAGCGATCACTGGCAACTGACTCCCATGACTTGTGATCAATGTCACAGGACTTCATGTCACGTTTGCAGGCGTCTTTAAAGCGGAGACATGGATGGCCGGTGGGTCTGATACCAGTGGAGAGCTCACTGTACAATGTGTCCTTGGGGATCCTGACATCTTCCATGTGGCTCACATGGCCAAGCCATCTCAAGTGCTGCTGGCTCAGTAGGGTGTATAAGCTGGGGATGTTGGCCGCCTCGAGGACTTCTGTGTTGGAGATACAGTCCTGCCACCTGATGCTAAGGATTCTCTGGAGGCAGCGAAGATGGAATGAATTGAGACGTCGCTCTTGGCTGACATATGTTGTCCAGGCCTCGCTGCCGTAGAGCAAGGTACTGAGGAAGAATAGCAAGGCAAATTATTATCTAAATGGAGAGAAACTTCAGAGTGAGTGATCTGGGTGTCCTCGTGCGTGAATCGCAGAAAGCTAGTATGCAGATACAGCAGGTAATAAGGAAGGCAAATGGAATTTTGGCATTTAATGATAAAGGAATAGAATATAAAAGTAGGGAAGTGTTGCTGCAACTATACAAAGCATTAGCAAGACCGCACCTGGAGTGTTGCGTACAGTTTTGGTCCCCTTACTTGAGGTGGGATATAGTTGCATTGGAGGCAGTTCAGAGGAGGTTCACTAGATTGATTCCAGAGATGAGGGGTTTGTCTTATGAAGAGAGATTGTGCAATTTAGGCCTTTACTCTCTCGAGTTTAGAAGAATGAGAGGAGATCTAATTGAGGTATATAAGATGATTAAGGGGATTGACGAAGTAGACGTAGAGAGGATGTTTCCTCTTGTGGGGCAATCTAGAACGAGAGGTCATAGTTTTAGGATAAGGGGTAGTAGATTTAAAACAGAGATGAAAAATTACTTCTCTCAAAGGGTCACGAGTCTGTAGAATTCACTAACCACAGAGTGCGGTGGATGCCAGGACATTGGGTAAATTTAAGGAGGAGGTAGACAGATTTTTAATTTGTAAAGGGTTGAAGGGTTATGGAGAACGGGCAGGAGAGTGGAGTTGAGGCCGAGATGAGATCAGCCATGATCATATTAAATGGCGGAACAGGCTCGAGGGGCTGAATTACCTACTCCTGCGCCTAGTTCTTATGACCTTATAAGAGTGGTTAGTAAAGCATTTGGGATCTTGGGCTTCATAAATAGAGGCATTGAGTACAAAAGCTGGGAAGTTGTGCTGAACCTTTATAAAGCTCTAGTTACGCAACAGCTAGAGTATTGCGTCCAGTTCTGGTCACCACACTTTAGGAAGAATGTGAGGGTCCTTGAGAGGGTGCAGAGGAGATTTACCAGAATGGTTCCAGGGATGGGGAATTTTAGTTACAATACTAGGTTGGAAGAGCTAGGTTTGTTCTGCTTAGAGCAAAGGAGATTGAGGGGAGATTTACTGGAGGTGTAAAAGATTATGACAGGCTTAGATAAGTTAGACAAGGAAAAACTGTTCCCACTAACGAATGACGCAAGGACTAGGGGACACAGATTGAAGGTTTTGGGCAAGACCCACAAGGGTGGTGGAAGCAGAGACAATCAATGACTTCAAAAGGGAATTGGATGACCACTTTGAAGGAAATTAACGCAGGGATCAGGGCGTCGGACTGACTGGATAGCTCCATGGACGAGATGGACCGAATGGCCACCTTCTGTGCCGTAAATTACTCAGACTGCTCCTGGAAATTTGAAATTTCACATCTGCCGACCTCTAATTGTCGCTCCACGGAGCAGTGATGGAATTATTTTTGGGAGAAATTTGGGTTCCCATGGCCAGCTGGTCTGAGGCGCGGTCTTATAAGACTGCTGCTGCTATTTCAGTTGACAGAAATAACCAAGAAAAGATGGGTGAGATTTCAGCGTTCCTGCCGAGCAGTGATGCAGTCTTTCCCTTCGTTCACGGCAGCTTTTACTGTCTTTTATTGAGATTTGTTTATCATATTTGCTACAGTTTGCACATATTTGGAATAAGCCACATAGAAACATAGAAAATAGGAGCAGGAGTAGGCCATTCAGCCCTTCGGGCCTACTCTGCCTTTCAAAAAAGATCATGGTTGATCGTCTAATTCAGTACCCTGTTCCCGCTTTCTCCCCATATCCCTTGATTCCTTTGGCATTAAGAAATATATCTATCTCCTTCTTGAATATATTTAATGACTTGGCCTCCACTACCTTCTGCGATAGAAAATTCCACAGGTTCACCACCCTCTGAGTGAAGAAATTTCTCCTAATCTCGGTTCTAAATGGCATACCCCGTATCCTGAGACTGTGACCCCTGGTTCTGGACTCCCCAGCCATCGGGAACATCCTCCCTGCATCTGGCATGTCTAGTCCTGTTAGAATTTTATAGGTTTCTATGAGATCCCCCCTCACTCATTCTTCTAAACTCTAGTGAATGTAGGCCTGGTCAACCCACTCTCTCCTCATACATCAATCCTGCAATCCCAGGAATCAGCCTAGTAAATCTTCTTTGCACTCCCTCCATGGCAAGAACATCCGTCCCCAGATAAGGAGACCAAAACTACACACAATACTCCAGATGTGCTCTCACCAAGGCCCTGTAAGACATCCTTGCTCCTGTACTCAATCCTCTTGCAATGCAGGCCAACATACCATTCGCCTTCCTAAATGCTTGCTTTCAGTGACTGGTGTACAAGGACACCCAGGTCTCGTTGGACCTCCCCGTTTCCCAATCTATCACCATTCAGATAATCTGCCTTTCTATTTTTACAACCAAAGTGGATAACCTCACATTTATCCACGTTATACTGCATCTGCCTTGCATTTGCCCACTTACCCAACTTGTCCAAATCACATTGCAGCCTCTTTGCATCCTCCTCACAGCTCACATTCCGCCCACCACCCCCGCCCCCCCCCCCCCCCCCCAGCTTTGTGTCGTCTGCAAACTTGGAATTGTTGCATTTAGTTCCCTCACCCAAGTCATTAATTAATATATATTATGAATAGCTGGGGCCCAAGCACTGATCCCTGCGGTACCCCGCTAGTCACTGCCTGCCACCTGGAAAAAGACCCATTTATTCCTGCTCTCCGTTTCCTTTCTGTCAACCAATTCTCAATCCATGCCAGTATATTACCCTCAGTGCTTTAATTGTGCAAACTAACCTCTTATGTGCGACCTCATCAATGGCGTTCTGAAAATCCAAGTACACCACATCCACTGGTTCTCCCTTATCCTAATAGTTACATCCTCAAAAAACTCCAGTAGATTTGTTAAGCATGATTTCTCTTTCGTAAACCCATGCTGACTTTGCCCAATCCCGTTTATGCTTTCTAGGTGTTCTGCTATCACATCCGTTATAATAGACTGTAGTTTTTCCCCCCCTACTGATGTCAGGCTAACTGGTTAGTAGTTCCCTGATTTTTCTCTCCCTCCTTTTTTAAATAGTGGGGTTACATTTGCCACGCTCCAATCTGCAGGAACAGCTCCAGAGTCTATAGAGTTTTAGAAGATGACCAGCAATTCATCCACTATTTCCAGGGCCACTTTAGTACTCTGGGATGTAGATTATCAGGCCCTGGGGATTTGTCAGCCTTTAACCCCATTAATTTCCCTAGCACAATTTTTTTTTACTAATACTGATTTCCTTCACTAATACTGATTTCCTCCCTCTCATTAGACCTTTGGTTCCCTAACATTTCTGGGAGGTTATTTGTGTCCTCCTTTGTGAAGACAGAACCAAAGTATGTGTTTAATTGTTCTGCCATTTCTTTGTTCCGCATTATAATTTCCCCTGTTTCTGACTGTAAGGGACCTACATTTGTCTTCACCAGTCTTTTTCTCATTTCAAGTCTCTTCTAATTCACAATGTGCCGTGGAACAGGGTGACAGGAAAAATGTTATCTTGTTGCAGCCTGCTTTCAGCTTGCAAGCTGTGACACCCAAATAAACATCATAAAGCTGGTTAATCATCATCAGTAGCTGTACCACTGTACTATTAACCCTGAACTGCTAAGCTAAACACCTCAAATGCTGTTTAAGATGATCAATGGAATGGATAGGGTAGACAGAAGCTCTTTTCTATAGAGGAGTCCAGAACAGGGGGGCGGTGACCTTAAAATTAGAGCGTGGCCATTCAGGAGTATTGTCAGGAAGTGCAGTGAAAACTTGGAACTGTCTCTATCAAAAAGTTGTTGAAGCTGGAGGTCAAATGAAAATTTCAAAACTGAGAGGAGTTTTTTTTTGGAAGGAAAGGATATTCAGGGCTTTGGAACCAAGGCAGGTAAGTAGAGTCATGATACCAATCAAAAAAATAAAAAACCTGATCTTCCCACATTACAACAGTGACTACATTTCATAAGTACTCAATTGGCTGTAAAGTGCTTTGAGACATCCGGTGGTCATGAAAGGTGCTATATAAATGTAAGTCTTTTTTTCTTTTCGGAGATTGACATGATGGTCTAATGGATGTGACGGGTGGGTGAAAAGGCATTTAAACCTCGAATTGTTTGTGACAGCAGTGCCTCAGCAAGCAGGCAAGAACATAGGAACAGGAGCAGGCCATTCAGCCCATTGAGCCTGCCCTGCCATTCAATATGATCATGGCTGATCATCCACTTCAGTGCCTTTTTCCCACACTATCCCCATATCCCCTGATGTCATTTGTATTTAGAAATCTGTCAATCTCTGGTTTAAACATACGCAATGACAGCTTCCACAACCCTCTGGGGTAGAGAATTCCAAAGATTCACAACCCTCTACGTAAAGAAATTTCCCCTTATCTCTGCCAAAGTGGCTTCTCCCTTATTTTGAAATTGTTTCCCCTGGTTCTGGACTCCCCAACCAGGGGAAACATCTTAGCTGCATCTACCCTGTCTATCCCTTGAAGTATTTTGTAGGTTTCAATGAGATCACCCCTCATTCTTCAAAACTCTAGAGAATACAGGCCCAGTTTCCCCAATCTCTCTTCATAGAACAGTCCCGCCATCCCGGGAACAAGTCTGGTGAATTTTCATTGCACTCCCTCTATGACAATAATATCCTTCCTATGGTAAAGGGACCAAAACTGCACACAGTACTCCAAGTGTGATCTAACCAAGGTTCTGTACAGTTGAAGCAAGACTTCACTACTCCTGTATTCAAATCCTCTTGCGATAAAAGCCAACATACCATTAGCCTTCCTAATTGCTTGCTGCACCTGCATGTCAGCTTTCAGTGACTTATTGACAAGTACACCCAGGTCTCTTTGTACATCTGCACTTTCTAATCTCTTACCATTTAAGAAATACTCTGCATATCTGTTCCTCCTACCAAAGTGGATAACATCACATTCTTCCACATTATATTCCATCTGGCACGTTCTTGCCCACTCACTAAGTCTGTCCAAATCCCCTTGAAGCCGCTATGCATCTTCCTCACAACACACATTCCCACCTAGTTTTGTGTCATCCGTGAACTTGGAAATACTACATTTAAACCCCACATCCAAATCATTGATATATATTGTGAACAGCTGGGGCCCAAGCACTGATCCTTGCGGTACCCCACTAGTCACAACCTGCCAACGTGAGAATGACCTGTTTATTCCTACAGTCTGCTTTCTGCCTGTTAACCAATCCTTAATCCATTACCTCCTATCCCATGTGCTTTAATTTTGCTAACCAATCTCCTGTGGGGGACTTTATCAAAAGGCTTCTGAAAAGCCAAGTATACCACGTCCACCCATTCCCCTTTATCAATTCTGTTCGTAACGTCGTCAAAAAACTCCAACAGGTTCGTCAAACATGATTTCCCATTCATAAATCCATGTTGACAATGCCCAATCAGATTATTATCCAAGTGTCCATTTATCGCATCCTTTAGAATAGATTTTAGCATTTTCCCAACGACTGACAGGTCTGTAATTCGCTGTTTTCTCTCTCCCTCCATTCTTAAATAGTGGGGTGACATTTGCAACCTTCCAATCTGTAGGAACTACTCCAGAATCTATAGAACTTTGGATGATGATCACCAATGCATCCACTATCTCCATAGCTACCTCTTTCAACACTTTGGGATACAGAATATCAGGTCCTAGGGACTTATCAACCTTCAGCCCCATTAATTTCTCCAATACAACCTTCTTACTAATGCTAATTTCCTTCAATTCCTCATTCGCCCTAATCCCTTGGATCTCTGACTCTGGGAGATTTCTTGTGTCTTCCTCAGTGAAGACAGACACAAAGTAATCATTTAGCTTCTCTGCCATTTCTCTATTTCCCATTATAAATTCTCCTGACTCTGCCTGTAATTGACCCACATTTGTCTTAGCCAAATGTTGCCTTTTTACTAACCTGTAGAAGTTTTTACTGTCCGTTTTTATATTTTTTGCTAGTTTACATTCATATTCTATTCTCCCTTTCTTTATCAGTTTCTTGGTTCTCCTTTGCTGTATTTTAAAATCCTCCCAATCCTCAGGTTTACTACTATTTCTGGCAACTTTATAGGCCTTTTCTTTTAATCTTATGCAATCCTTAAACTTCCTTTGTTATCCACGGTTGTCTGCCTTTACTTTTGGGGTTTTTGTGCGTTAAAGGAATGTAGAGTTGCTGTAAACTATGTCATATTTCTTTAAAGGCTATCCATTGCCTATGTACTGTCATACCTTTTAATGTATTTTCCCAATCCACCTCAGCCAATTTGCCCCTCATACCTTCATAATTTTCTTTGTTCAAATTTAACACCCTGGCTTCAGATTGAATTACCTCACTTTCAAACATAATGTAAAATTCTATCATATTGTGGTCACTCTTAGAGGCCTGCTACCCGATGGGACCCAACGACATGTCAGGTTCGGGTCGGGTCGGGCCCACCTTCAGGGCCCGGCTTTCGGGTTCGGGTGGGATCAAGTCGAACACGCGGTAAGTGCTCCGCTAGTAAGTATTGAAATTAAAAAACTTACCTGAGCTGGGAGTCCGGGATGAAACTGAGTCTGCGCAGTGAGTGAGTGACATCACTATGATGTTATCACGCTTGCGCTGCAGCTTCTTGCAGGTTCGGTGTCAGGAAGGTAAGTAAACGGATGGTCTGGTCGGGTCGAGTCAGGCTGGATTCGGGTTGGGCCCGGTGCTAAATTGGAGAGACTCTGGCCGGGTCGGGCTCGAGTCCACTGTGGTTCGGTCGGGTTCGGGTCGGGTTCCTTTTTCCCAACCTGAACAGGCCTCTCCCTAAAGGTTCTCATCCCTAAAGGTTCTTTTACAACAAGATTATGAATTAGCCCTTTCTCATTACATAATACTAGATCTGAAATAGTCTGTTTTGTAGTTGGTTCCTCAACATACTGCTCTCAAACATCCCTAACACACTCCAGAAACTCGTCCTCCACAGCATTAGAGCTCATTAGGTTTACCCAGTATATATACAGATTGACGTCACCCATGATTACTGTATTACCCATGCTACATGCTTCTCTAATCTCCTGATTAATACCATGCCCCACACTACCACTACTGTTTGGTGGCCTATAAACAGCAGCTACCAATGTTTGCTGCTCCTTGCAGTTTCTTAGCTCCACTTAAACAGATTCCACATTTTGTTCTTCCAATCCGAGATCCTCCCTTACTAATGTACTGATCCCATCCCTTATTATCAGCGCAACACCACCTCCTTTTTCTTTTTGCCTGTCCTTCCTGAATGTCGAATATCCTTGAATATTCAGGTCCCAGTCTTGGTCACCCTGTAGCCACATTTCTGTTATGGTAATTAGATAATACCCATTTACCTCTATTTGGGCCTTTAAATCATCTACCTTGTTGCGAATGTTGCATGCATTCAGGAAGAGTGCCCTTAACCTTATCGTCTTGACATTCTGCATTCTAAGTCTAGTTGATGCTCGCCTTTGTTTCGCCTGCTTTCTAATGTTACTTGCTACTTTTCTGCCTCCTGTTACGAGCTTTACCTCCCTCCAATTTGAGCTACCCCTGACAAGCTAGTTTAAACCATCCCCAACAGCACTAGCAAATCTCCCTGTGAGGATATTAGTTCCGGTCCTGTTAAGGTGTCGCCCGTCCATCTTGTACAGGTCCCACCTGCCTCAGAACCAGACCCAATGTCTCAGAAATCTGATGCCCTCCCTCCTTTACCAATTCTCCAGCCACCTGTTCATTCGATCAATTCTCCTATTCTTATGCTCACTGGCATGTGGCATTGGGAGTAATCCTGAAATTAGTGCTTTGGAGGTCCTGCTTCTTAATTTCCTTCCTAACTCCCTAAAATCTGCTTTCAGGACCTCATCCTTCTTCCAACCTATGTCATTGGTACCAATGTGGACCATGACCTCTGGCTGTTCACTCTCCCCCAGAAGGATGTCCTGCAGTCGCTCCGTGACATTCTTGACCCTGGCACCCGGGAGGCAACATACCATTCTGGAGTTGCGTTTACTGCCACAGAAACGCCAGTCTAATCCCCTGACTATCGAATCCCCTATCACTATTACTCTTCCACTCTTCTTCCCACCTTCCTGTGCCGCTGAGCCACCTGTGGTGCCACGGACTTTGCTCTGGCTGCACTCACCCAAGGAACCATCGCTTTTAACAGTATCCAAAATGGAAAACCGATCAGCAAGCAAGATAGACTCAGGGGACTCCTGCACCGCCTGCCTGGTTCTCTTAGACTGCCTGGCGGTCACCCATTTCCTCTCTGCCTGCATGCTCCTAACCTGCGGTGTGACCACCTCCTTCAACATGCTGTCCACGTAGTCCTCGGCCTCACGGATGCACAACAATGACTCCAGCCACAGCTTGAGTTCCGAAACCCGGAGCTCAAGCTTCTGCAGCCGATGACATTTCCTGCAAATGCGTTCTTCTAGGACACGTGTGTGCATAACTTCCCACGTACTGCAGGACGTACATTCCACTTGGCCAAGCTGGCCAGCCATACCATAACTTTAAAAACGTTTTGTTACGTTGAGAACTAAAATAACTTACCAGTTACTCTCCAATCAGCTACTTCCCCTGTACCGAAGAGAGAGGCAGCTACTGGAGGCTGAAAAAAGGTAGAAGAAAGGAAGAAAGAAAGGAGCCCCTCCCTCACTCACCAAACTCCCACTTTACACGCTGTGCACTCAAATTTATTTTCTTAATTTATGTTCCCCTCCTTCCTGAACTTTCTCAATTACCAAACTCCCTTAACACTCTGTGCCCTCCAGCAGCACTCAGTGCAGACAAGCAGCACTGAGAGTCCCCTCAATTTATTTTCTGAAAACAATGCTGTCAGCTCTGCTAGAGGTCTGCAGCAGCTCAGAAACCGGTTTAAGCTAGCTACCTAATTAACTAGCTACAGCTATTCTCAGAGTGTTAGTCTATCCCTGTTTAAAACTGGAAAAAAACCTATCTTACCTCTTAACTGGAACAGGAATTTCAATTAATTGCTAGCTGTAAACAAAACAAAAACTAGTCTAGAGAGTAACCCTTAAAATTTACTCACTTACCAAACTCCCTTCTTCACACTCAGTGCAGACCACGGTCCTGACACCCAGAGGGTTCCAGGACCTGTATAATATGGCCAGTGGTCACAGTGTGGCTCAGGTAATGCAGTGAAAGATCAGCAATAGTTTACAAAGAAAAACACTTGCATTGCATTTGGAGCATTTTAAAGATACCACTACCCTCGCCCTCACCACCCCCCACAAGATTATGAGGGAGCATTGCACTTTCAGAGATATGTTCAGATGTGATGTTAAATCGAGGCCCTGTCTGCCTTCTCGGGTCAATGCAAAATGTCCCATGGTACCATTTTGGAAAGACGAGATCTCCTTAGTGTCCTGACCAATATTTGTCCCATAACCAATATCTGGTCATTATCACATTTCTGTTAGTGGGATTTTATTATGTGCAAATTGGTTGCCATGTTTCCTATATTACAATGTGCTTTGGGACATCCTGAGGTTGTGATGCACGATATAAAAATGCAAGTTCATTCTTTCTTCCTTAATCCATTTCTTACTCAATCCAATCTCTAAAATGGATGTAGAATGTTTCAGACTTGCTTTCAAAGTGGATCAGTGGTAAAAAGGAATTCTTGCATTTATATCACACATTGATGTGACATCTCAAAGACTAGTGAACTACTTTTGGATGCACTGATTGTGAACCGAGCAGCCATTCTGCAGCAGCAACTTACCATAGTGCCACATACAGACTAGGAGGGTTCCAGGTTTTTACCCCAATCTGTGTCGTGCCAGCTAGCAGTGTTACATCGAGTTATGTCGCGTATACAGCACAGAAACAAGCAGTGCTTTTGTTTAATAAAGGAAAACTCCGGAGGTGCTACTCTTCAACATTGTCCAGTGACCTCTGCCTTCACTCAGTTCCTAGCAACCACACGTCTGAATCAGTAGGTTGTGTGTTCAAGTCCCACTCCACAGATTTGAGCACAAAAATCTAAACTGACACTGTAGTGCAGTACTGAAGGACTGCTGCACTGTTGGAAGTATCGTCTTTCAGATGAGGCATTAAAATGAGGCCCTGTCTGCACACACAGGTGATCATAAAACATCCCAAGGCACGCTTTTAAAGAAGAGCAGGGGAGTTCCCAGCAGTATCCTGGTCAACATTCATCCCTCAAACACCATCACTAAAATTGATTGTCTGGTCATTATCACATTGCTTCTTGTGGGGCCTTGCTGTGCGCAATTTGGCTGCCGCATTTCCTTACAACAGTGACAATACTTCAAAAGTGCTTAATTGGCTGTAAAGCGCTTTGTGATGTCCTGAGGTTGTGAAAGACGCTATATAAATGCAAGTCCCTTTTCCTTAAACAGTACAGTTGTGTTAGAATCATATAGCACAGATGGAAGCCATTCGCCCATTGTGCCTGTGCTGGATCTTTGAAAGAGCTGAACAATAGGTCCTACTCCCCTGATCTTTCCCCGTAGCCCTAAATTTCTTTCCTTTTCCAAATATCCAATTCTCTTTCCCTTTGAAAGTTACTGTTGAATCTGCTTCCACCACTCTTTCAGGCAATGCATTCCAGATCATCATAACTCACTGCATTTAAAAAAAAGTGTTCTGGTTCTTTTGCCAGTTGCCTTAATCCTGGGTCCTCTGGCTACCAACCCTTCTGCCAGTGAAAACTGTTTCTTCTTATCAAAGGAGATTGCAAAAGTTGGATGCTGCCAAGACTGTTGAAGTTTATCTCGGGATATGAGTCCAGCCAGTGAGTATCAGCAGTCCAGGAAGGCTGAAGGTGACGTATACCTCACCCAGCCATCTCTGCACAGGCCAAGGGTTGAAGCTGGGAACTTCATGGTCTGAGTGGTTCAGTACTATACCAGGTAATACCTTAACCAGCTGAGCTATCCGAGGAGCCCAGTAAAGTCTTTTTTCCCAAAATGCTATTTAGCGCCACATATCCACACCATCACGAGGACCACCTGTTTCCACTTCCATAACACTGCCAGGTTCTGTCCCTGTCCCATTTCATCTGCTGCTGAAACCCTCATCCATGCCTTTGTTACCTCCTCTTTTCCTGGCCGGCCTCTCATTTTTAACCCTTCAAAAACTTAAGGTCATCCAAAACTTTGCTTCCCATGTCCTGACTCACACCAAGTTCCATTCACCCATCACCCCAATGCTTGCAGACCTACTTTGGCTCCTGGTTAAGCCTAAGTTTTAAAATTCTCATCCTTGTTTTCAAATCCTTCACTGCCTCGTCCCTCCCTATCTCTGTAATCCCTTCCAGCCCTACAACCCTCTGAGATGTCTGCGCTCCTCCAATTCTGGCCAGAGAGCATCCCCAATTTTAATCACTCCATCCTTGGTGGCCATGCCTTCTGCTGCCAAGACCCTAAGCTCTGGAATTTCCTCCCTCAACTTCTTTGTTTCTCTGCTTCTCTTTCCTCCTTTAGGATGCTCCTTAAAACCTATCTCCTTGACCAAGCTTTTAGAATCATAGAAATAATCATAGAAAGTTTAAGGCACAGAAAGAGGCCACTTGGCCCATCGTGTCTGTGCCGGCCAAGAAATGATCCACCCATTTTAATCCCACCTTCCAGCATTTGGTCCGGAGCCCTGCAGATTGCAGCACTTGAGTTGCATATCCAGACTCCTTTTGAATGAGTTGAAGGTCTCTGCCTCAACTACCCTTTCAGACAGTGAGTTCCAGACCCCCACCACCACCTGGGTGAAAAAGTATTTCCTCATCTCCCCTCTAATTTTTCTACCAATCACTTGTACTCTATGCCCCAAGTCACTGACCTCTCTGCTAAGGTGATTAGGCCCTTCACCTTCTCTCTATCCAGGCCCCTCAAAAATGTTGTACATTTCAATCAGACCTCCCCCTCAGCCTTCTCTGTTCTAAGGAGAACAACACCAGCCTATCCAATCTCTCCTCATAACTGCATTTTTCCAGTCCTGGCAACATCCTTATAAATCTCCTCTATACCCTCTCTAGTGCAATTACATTCTTTCTGTAATGAGGTGATCAGACTGCACACAATACTCAAGTTGTGGCCTAACCAAGGAGTTATACAGTTCCAGCATAACCACCCTGCTCTTGTATTCTATACCTCGGCTCATAAAGGAAAGGATTCCATATGCCTTCTTAACTACCTTATCGACCTGTCCTACCTTCAGGGATCTGTGGACATTCACTCCAAGGTCCCTCACCTCTACACCTCTCAGTATTTTTCCATTAATCGTGTATTCCTTTGCCTTGTTTGACCTCCTCAAATGCATCACCTTACACTTCTCCAGGTCGAATTCCATTTGCCACTTTTCTGCCCATCTAATCAGACCATCAATATCTTCCTGCAGCTTGCAGCAATCCTCCTCGCTATCTACCACATGGCCAATCTTTGTGTCATCTGCAAACTTCTTGATCATGCCCCCACATTTACGTCCAAATCCTTAATATATACCACAAAAAGAAGGGACCCAGTACTGAGCCCTGCGGGACGCCACTAGAAACAGCCCTCCCGTCACAAGAACACCCTTTAACAATTACCCTTTGTTTCCTGCAATTTTGTATCCACCTTGCTGCATTTTCCTGGATCCCATGGGATTTTATTTTTTCACCAGTCTGCCATGTTTGACTTTGTCAAAAGCCTTGCTAACTCCATGTAGACCACATCAACTGCACTTCCCTTGTCTATCTTCCTTGTTACTTCAAAAAATTCGATCAAGTTGGAAAAACAAGATCCTCCCTTAACAAATCCATGTAAGCATCACTGGCAAGGCCAACATTTGTTGCCGATCTATCCCTAACTCCCTTTGAGAAGGTGGTGGTGAGCTTCTGCCTTGAACCACTGCAGTTCATGTCATGTAGCCACACCTACAGTGATGTAAGGGAAGGAGTTCCAGGATTTTCACCCAGCGACAGTGAAGGAACAACGATATAGTTCCAAGTAAGGATGGTGTGTGGCTTGGAGGGGAACTTGCAGGTGGTGGTGTTCCCATGCATCTGCTGTCCTCGTCCTCCTAGATGGTAGAGGTCACTGCCTTGGAAGGTACTTTCTAAGGAGCCTTGGTGCGTTGCTGCAGTGCATCTTGTAGATGGTACACACTGCTGCCACTGTGCGTCGGTGGTGAAGAGAGTGATTGTTTGCGGATGGGATGCCAATCAAGCGGGCTGCTTTGTCCTGGATGGTGTCGAGCTTCTTGAGTATTGTTGGAGCTGCACCCATCCAGGAAAGTAGAGAGTATTCTATCACACTGCTGACTTGTACCATGTAGATGGTAGACTAGCTTTGGGGAGTCAGGAGGTGAGTTACACGCCGCAGGATTCCGAGCCTCTGACTTGCTCTTGTAGCCACGGTATTTATATGGCCACTGCAGTTCAGTTTCTGGTCAATGGTAACCCCCAGGATGTGTGTTAGTGGGGGATTCAGCAAGTGTAATGCCATTGAATGCCAAAGGGAGATGGTTAGATTCTCTCTTGTTGGAGATGGTCATTTCCTGGCACTTGTGTGGCGCAAATGTTACTTGCCACTTTTCAGCCCAAGCCTGGATATTGTCCAGGTCTTGGTGCATTTCTATATGGACTGCTTCAGTATCTGAGGAGTCGTGAATGGTGTTGAACATTGTGCAATCATCAGCGAACATCCCACTTCTGACCTTATGATTGAAGGAAGGTCATTGATGTTGCAGCTGAAGATGGTTGGGCCTAGAACACTACCCTGAGGAAATCCTGCAGTGATGTCCTGGAGCAGAGATGATTGGCCTCCAACAACCACAACCATCTTCCTTTGCGCTAGGTAAGACTCCAACCAGTGGAGAGTTTTCCCCCTGATTCCCAATGACTCCAGTTTTGCTAGGGCTCCTTGATGCCATATTCAAATGCTGCCTTGATTTCAAGGGCAGTCACTCTCTCCGTGCTGACTGTCCTTGATTAACCTGTGCCTTTCTAAGTGACAGTTTATCCTGTCTTTCAAGAATAGATTCCAATAACTTGCCCATTACTGAGGTTAGACTGACTGGCCTGTAATTATTTGGTCTATCCCTCGCTCCCTTTTTAAACAGAGGTACAATCTTACCAGTTCTCCAATTCTCCAGTGCCACACCTGTATCCAGTAAGGACTGGAAAATGATGGTCAGACCTTTAGCTGTTTTCTCTCTTGCTTCTTTTAACAGCCTGGGTACATTTCATCCGGCCCTGGTTATTTATCAACTTTCAAGGATGCTAATCCCATTAATTCTTCCTCTCTCCCTATGTTTATCACCTCCAATACTCACATTCCTCCTCCTCCTCAACTACAATATCTACATCGTCGTCCCCCTATTTTGTGAAGTTGTTGTCATTGTTGAATCCAGCTGTTCTGTCTCCAGTCCTTACTTTTCAGACTGCCATCATCCAGTTGTTTGTGTAAAACATCTCCAGTACTTTAATCCGTTATCAAATGATTGATGGCTTCTGCAAAACACATGCAAAGAAGTATGATGACATTAACACTTCCAGTTATAAAGGGATTCACTTAGCTCTGCACTGTCATGCGACATACCTATCTGTACATAAACATGCCTTTTTCCAAAACCAGGAAAGTAACTTGCATATTTTGTATAGCACAGAAACAGGCCAATCAACCTAACAGGCCCATGCTGGTGTTTATGCTCCACAAGAGCCTCTTCCCACCCTGCTTCATCTCATCCTTCTAATCCTTTCTCCTTTATGTACTTATCTAGCCGCCTCTTAAATGCTTCTACGCTATTCACCACAACTACTCCTTGTGGTAGCAAGTTCCGCATTTTAATCACCCGTGGGGTAAAGACGTTTCTCCTGAATTTCCTTTTGGATTTATTGGTGGCTGTCTTATATTTATGATTTCTCGTTTTGGACACCACCATAAGTGGAAACATCTTCTCTACATCCACCCTATCAAACCCTTTAAAAAGACCTCCATCAGGTTACCCCTCAGCCTTCTCATTTATAGAGAAAAGATCCCAGCCAGTTCAACATTTTGTGATAGTTATAACCTCCCAGTTTGAGTATCATCCTTGTGAATCGTTTTTGCACCTCTACTAGTGCCTCTATACCCTTCTAATAATATGGAGGCTGGAACTGTGCACGGGCAAGGCACAAATATTGAAAGGCAAAATAATGAGTCCTGAATGCAAGATTGAGTAATGATAAGGAAGGATTCCTGAATCGTACTCTGAGGCAAGCAACCTGATTGTATGATTCCTGCCCCAGCAGAGAGCGTATGGTTTTTTCCAACAACAAACTTGGTGCATTAATACTTATCTGCTTCACAAGAGAAAGACGATCATGCCTTCAGGGCTTTCATGTTGTAATTTGGTGTAAATACTTTATGCCTTAGCATGAGCTGGAAGCTTGTGTAGTAATGCAAGCAGCAGGGGGCCTGACACATGCCACTCGCTCAGCCTGCCCAGGCTTTCATTCACAAGTAGTATCTCTAGGCAAATCTTTTAAATTTTTTGTTGCTTTTTGTTATTCAGGATCTCTTAGAAAGTATACTTGTGTGTCTGCCAGCACTTTACAAGGATTGCAAAGTGCCTTTTCGTCCTAGTTCTCATCCACATTATTGTCCAATTGCCGACAGGAGACCTAGTGCCTGCCTCTCTTTCGGTACCATATGTGGATCTGTGTCCATTCGCTTTGGTCACGCAGCTATTTATTTTATTTGGATTGTATTCCCTGGTTTGTCAGCAGTAAGCTTCACCTTGACTCTTCTGTGATCTCTGCGATGAATGTTTTCAAATCACCACACTAACTCATTGCAGTGAGTGTGTTCAAATCGGTACATCATGTTAGTGGGGATACCGCAACTTGAGGACTATAATCAGACTTAATGGGGGTGATTTTAACCTTCCTTGTTGGGTGGGAAAACCATAGGATCGGGTGTCATGTCAGTTTTACGCCCCTGCTCGATATTGCTCTCTGTTGACTTCGATGGAGTGTAAGATCAGACAGGGTGTAAAACCAGTAAAATTGAAGTCAATGGGAATCAGGGGGAAAACTCTCCACTGGTTGGAGTCCTCCCTAGATCCAAGGAAGATGGTTGTGGTTGTTGGAGGTCAATCATCCCAGTTCCAGGACATCGCTACAGGAGTTTTTCAGGGTAGTGTCCTAGGCCCAACCATCTACATCATTGACCTTCCCTCCATCATAACGTCAGAAGTGGGGATGTTTGCTGCTGATTGTACGTTGTTCAGTACCATTTGCAACTCCGCACTGACACGGAACACAAAAGTCCGAGTGTATCAGGCCTGTGTCCTCAGTACCTTGCTCTACGGCAGCGAGGCCTGGACAACGTATGCCAGCCAAGAGCGACGTCTCAATTCATTCCATCTTCGCTGCCTTCGGAGAATATTTGGCATCAGGTGGCAGGACTATATCTCCAACACAGAAGTCCTTGAAGCGGCCAACACCCCCAGCTTATACACACTACTGAGTCAGCGGCGCTTGAGATGGCTTGGCCATGTGAGCCGCATGGAAGATGGCAGGATCCCCAAAGACACATTGTACAGCGAGCTCGCCACTGGTATCAGACCCACCGGCCGTCCATGTCTCCGCTATAAAGACGTCTGCAAACGCGACATGAAATCGTGTGACATTGATCACAAGTCGTGGGAGTCGGTTGCCAGCATTCGCCAGAGCTGGCGGGCAGCCATAAAGACCAGGCTAAATTGTGACGAGTCGAAGAGACTTAGTAGTTGGCAGGAAAAAAGACAGAGGCGCAAGGGGAGAGCCAACTGTGCAACAGCCCCGACAAACAAATTTCTCTGCAGCACCTGTGGAAGAGCCTGTCACTCCAGAATTGGCCTTTATAGCCACTCCAGGCGCTGCTTCACAAACCACTGACCACCTCCAGGCGTGTATCCATTGTCTCTCGAGATAAGGAGGCCGAAAAGAAAAAGAAGATACTGAAGCAGTCTGTGCTTTATGTAGTGAGATCTGGACAACATCTAGGCTTGGGCTGATAAGTGGCAAGTAACATTCGTACTACACAAGTGCCAGGCAATGGCGATCTCCAACAAGAGAGAATTTAACTATTTCTCCTTGACTTTCGAAGGCATTGCCATTGCTAAAGCCCCCACTATCGACATCCTGGGGATTGCCATTGACCAGAAAGTGAACTGGACCAGCCAAATAAATACCGTGGCTACAAGAGCAGGTCAGAAATGGGAAGTCTACAGCGAACAACTCACCTCCTGAGTCCCAAAAGCCTATCCACCATCTACAAGGCACAAGTCAGGAGTGTAATGCAATTCTCTCCACTTGCCTGGATGAGTGCAACTCGACACCATCCAGGACAAAACAGTCTGCTTGATCGGCACTCCATCCACCAACTTAAGTATTCACACCTTCCACCACCAACCCACAGTGTCTGCATTGCAGGAATTCACCAAGGTTCCTTCAACAACACCTTCCAAACCTGCGATCCCTACCCCTAGAAGAACAAGGGCAGCAGATGCATGGGAACGCCACCACCTGCAAGTTTCCCTTCAAGCCACACACCATCCTGACTTGGAACTATATCGCCATTCCTTCACTGTTGCTGGATCAAAAACCTTGGAACTGCATTCCTAACAGCACTGTAGGAGTACCTGCGGTTTAAGAAGGCGCCTCACCACAATATGCTCAAGGGCAGTTAGGGATGAGCAACGAATGCTGGCCTAGCCAGTGACACTCTCATCCCATTAAAGAATAAAACAAAATCAGTTTCCCAGAGGGCGGGGTAGGTTAAAATTGGCCCCTTTGTATCCATGGAGGGATAAGCAGCACTGAGAAACACTGCTGGTCAGAATATTAGTTTACTAAAATGCCAATACCAATCGCAGGATCCCATATCCAGAAAATATACGGAAAGAAGAGAGAGCAATTGGGAACTAACTTGGTTCAGTCGATGAAACTCTTGTCATTTCACCTCTTAAATCTCCCTCTGAAACAGCTCAGACTAATGGGGTGATCATACAGGGCTATGGGGGGAAAAGAGAGATGGGCAGTAGGATTAGTTTTAGTTTGATACATTTCACAGAATTGGCTCCAAATCCATTTTGTCTGATTACAGAGAAGGAGATATTAGGAGCAGTGACTAAAACCTTAGAGGAGGGTTTTTCAGGAGTTTCTTAGAGGATATTGATGGACAAACAGAAGGGTTTTTGGAGAAATTCCAGAAAGTAGGGCCTAGATGGCTGAAGGCACAGCCACTAGCAGTGGATCGAGCAAAGGAGCAGAGAGATCCAGTGGGGTTGGAGGAGGTTACTAAAAGTGGAGAGTTTGCAAAGAGATTTAAATGCAAGGATGAGAATTTTAAAATTGGAGGCATTGAAGACTGGGAGCCAATGTAAGTCAGTGAGCGCAGAAGAGGTGAGGAGTGAGCAGTACTTGGCATGGCCAACAGAGTTTTAGATCAGCTAAAGTTTACATAGCATGAAAACTGGGAGGCTGGCCGGGACAGCATCAGAATAGTCCTCTCAAGGCAACAAAGACAAGGGTGAGAGTTTCAGCAGCAGATTGGCTGAGACGGACAATACAGCAGAGGTGGCAGTTGGCGGTCTTTGAGATAGAGAGGATTATGTGGTCAGAAACTCAACTCTGGGTTGACTGAGACGCCGACAGTCTGGTTTAATTTGACAGTGGTTGGAGAGGGGTATGGAATCGGTGCAGGGTTTGTAGTGGAGCTGAAGATGGTGGCTTAGGCCTTTCCAATGATAATTTTGAGGAAATTGCAGCTTGTCCAAGACTGGCTTGGGGGTTGGTTTTAAGCCCCAGTGAGTTTCAGGTGCGGAATAAATTCAAATGTACTCACAGAACTAACTTTGAGACCCTGGTTATTTTACCTGACAGACTCAAGCAGCAGCTTTCATGCGAGAGTGGAAGATTGGGTGACTGAAGATCCCCGGCCCGTACCAGGTGCTTTGCAGAGATTGAGGTTGGGTTCAGGAGGAGGGAAGGAGGGGACATCTAGGGGCAGAGGGAGCTTGAACTTCCCTTGTATGACCCAGAGAAACATTCCTGCTCCTCATAGATCCCACAAATGATAGTTTTTCACTCACCTTGAGGTATTCTGTGTCCTGACCTGGTTTTACCTGGCTTCAATGTTGGTGTCATGGCACTGTGATCTACATTCATTCATCAGGTGCCCACCTGAGTCCAGCAGGGATCTCAGCCGCCACCAACCAATGGTGTTAAAATCCGACATCAGCAGAAAATAGAGTGGGAAATGGAGTTGCTCCGTTATAAACCCCCACCGCCTCAAGAATGGAACCAAGGGCAATTCAACTGGACTAGACAGCAATATTTGTCTTTATATAATGCCTTTAATGCAGTAAAATGTTCCAAGTCATTTCACAGGAGAGTAATCAATATATATTAGGGATTCTGTTTAAGTTTTGAGCTATGGTTCATTGTAGGATAGAATAAATGGAGCTTTGCTTTGCTGTATTGCTACTATAGCTGTCAAGGAGTGTTTGGTACTCAGTGTGTTCCATTTGCCAACACTCACACCCTTCACCCTGATGAACACAAAGTTCACCCCAGTTCCCTTCAAAGAGAGGGACATGAGAAGTGTTTTTGTGCAGCGAGTTCTTGCAATCTGGAATCCATTGCCTGAAAGAGTGGTCAAAGCAGATTCAATTATAACTTATGAAAGGCAATTGTATATATATTTGAAAAAGAAAAATTACAGGGCTATCTATAGGGAAAGAGTGGAGGAGTGGAACTAAAATAAAAGCAAAATACTGTGGCTGTCTCTCCACAGATACTGCCAGACCTGCTGAGTATTTCTGGCATTTTATGTTTTTATTTTATATTAGAGGAGTGGAACTAATGGGATAGCTCTTTCAAAGAGCCAGCAGAAGCATGATGGGCTGAATGGCCTCCTTCTGTGCTCTATGATTTTACGAGAGAGAAGGAGAAGCAAGCTAGATGAAACAAGAGTGAAATGAATCAGGTAGCCTCTGCTTTGATACTCCTGTATTGTGTCCTGGAGCAGTGGCATGTGATTCATGTATACAGTTGATTCCCCTTCTGTCATGTAACCAGTTCCCAATCTGGGCTGTGCCTCTCCAACAGAGAGGCAGGGGACAGGCTCATGTGGGCAAGACAAATTTCCCCAACCACTCCATCATCTCCTAGTGGCTGGTTCAAGCAGCACACGGAAAGGTGTGGAGGTGTGTAATCTGGGGGAAATGGAAAAGGAGGATTTGATAAACCAAATAATAAAGAAAAGTTCCAATTATAATGCACCTGAAACATGTGAAAGCAAATCACATACAATGAATTACTTTGAACTGTAGAAACTGTTGTTCTGTAGGTACATGTGGCCGCTGTTATATGCACAGCAAGATCCAACAGACAATTGGGTGAAAGGGCCAGTTTATTTTATTAATGGTGGTGTTGGTTGGGGAAGGGTTATTGGTCGCTGTTCCAGATCAAAGCATTCATCTGAACCAGTGAAACATGTAGTCAGGAGGACAGTAGCACAGCATTCCTTCAGGATTGTACTGCAAGAAATGGAAAAGGGAAGGGAGTAAAGAAATGATTGAGTAGAACTAATGCAACAAAATGAAAGGAGATTGTGAAATGACATCTGGAAGGAATAGGGTTTTGCCTATTTTTATTTATCGGTTGTGTCAACAGCTGCAAACTAAATATTCACTATGTTCTGAAAATAAGTTAAGAGGTTAGATAATTGTTTAATGTAAACAAAATGACCTCTTGCTGCACTGTTTCTGAACAGAGACTCATTTTTGTCAGTGTAATAATTAAACAGAACAAACCCCTGCTCAAACATGGCATCTAATCTAAAGTAATCATTTTAATTTGTGTTAAAGTCCCCAAGCGCGCTCTCAATGTGTCCCCTTGATCTCATTCACTCCCTTCGTGTCGGGCCACCTGTGAGTAATTAGAAGTGTAATTACACCACCAGGGATTAATGTAGACCCTGCCCAAGAAAGGAAAAAACCGAACATGCTTAGCGAACATGTGAAATAAAAAAGTCAATCCTGGTAATACTTCAACATCTGGAGTAAGCTATAGGTTGACATTTCAAGTAGAGACCCAGTGCTGCAGATATACCGCAGTGAGTGAGAAAGTCAAATTTCACCAGACTCTTGGGTATGCATAACCTGAAAATCAGAGCCTGGCTAGTCGGGAGGGAAGTTAAGAAGCAATTATTCATGCAAAGGGTGGTAAAAGTGTGGAACTCTCTTCCACAAAAAGCATTAGATGCCAGCTCAGTTAATACAGTAATTGTAAACCTGAAGTGGATAAATGTTTGCGCCATGGGTGTTGAGGGATATCGAGCCAAGGCAAGTAAATAGAGCTGGGAGACGCATCAGCTATGAACTTATTAAATGGTCGAATAGGTTTGATGGGCTGAATGGCCTCCTGCTGTTCTTGTGTTCCTAGAGATGCTGGCTTAAGTTGGAGCATGGTTCTATGGCAACAACAACAGCTGGCATTTATAGAGTGCATTTCACATAGTAGAATGTCCCAAGATGCTTTCCAATGCCTCACTCAAGTGACCAAGCTTCATGTTTGAGCCAAGGCAGTGATTGGCTGCAGGCGTTTTGACTGTAGGGGGATCACAGCCACAGCCAGTTCTTTCCTACCTGACATATCCACATATGTACATACGTTATCCATTAGCTGTTGCTAGCTAGCAACCAGGAGCGGATACTCTGGTTGTTTTTATTTCTTGGGTTATAGGTGCTGAGGCCAACTGAGTGTCAGGCATGCCCATAAACCACCAGTTGAAGCTGCCAGTGTTCTGAGCCATTAGTGGGAGCTCTGAAGAAAGTTAAAGTTTTGTACCAAGCTCCCCCACTATCTTGTCTCAAACTAGTGTGCACATTCGCTTTCATGTCCTCGACCGCGAACCAAACATTTCATTTCTGCCTTGCTTGTTTCATACGTTAAGGAAGCTCCGCAGAACTCTTGCATCAACATTGCTGTATTTTTTTAAAAGAAACTCCTAAGTAGCTGTCTCCTGGCAACGGTTGCTAATGCCAACAGTGCAATGTTTTCCTGCACTGCTCTCGTTAGTTTTATACACAGAGCCAAACTTCAAGCAGCAAGAAACAGGGCAATGGAGAACCAAAAGCAAGATTTCTTTATGACAGTGAGTTATATAGCCCTTCTAATATGGTGGGCACCCTTTGCAGACCTCTCCCCATGTAAGTAGATTTTCTACTATGTGTACCCAGAGCCTCCATTCTCTTGATAGAACTTCTGGCCCCTGATGTTATTTTTCAACATATGGGGAAATGCCTGGCCCTATACATAGCCAGTCGTATGGACTGTTGGACATGCTGTCTTTCAGATGAGATGTTAAGCGGAGGCCCCCTTTGCCCCCTCAGGTGGATGTAAAAGATCCACAGATTTCGAAGAAGTTCAGGGCAGTTCATAAGGTCATAAATAGGAACAGGAGTAGGCCATTCAGCCCCTTGAGCCTGCTCCGCCATTCAATAAGATCATGGCTGATCTGATTGTGGCATTAACTCAACTTTCTTGCCTGTCCCCCATAACCCTTGATTCCCTTGTAGATCAAAAATCTATCTAGCTCAGCTTTGAATATATTCAATGATCCAGCCTCCACTTCTGTCTCTGGGGAAGAGAATTCCAAAAATTAACGACCCTCAAAGAAGAAATTACTCCTCATCTCTGTTTTAAAATGAAGACCCCTTATTTTGAAACTGTGCCCCTTTAGTTCTAGATTCCCTCACGAGGGGAAACATCCTCTCAGCATTTACTCAAACCCCCTCAGAATCGTCTATGTTTCTATAAGATCACCTCTCATTCTTCTAAACTCTTATGGGTATAGGCTCATCCTATTCAACCTTTCCTCATAAAACAGCCACTTCATCCAAGGAATCAACCTCATTGAATCTTCTCTGAACTGCTTCCAATGCAAGTGTATCCCTCCATAAGTAAGGAGATCAAAACTGTACGCAATACACTGGGTGCGATCTCACCAAATGCCTTGTACACTTGTAGCAAGACTTCCCTAATTTTATACTCCATCCCCCTTGCAATAAATACCAACATTCCATTTGCCTTCCTAATTATTTGCTGTACATTGAGACTTCCGGGGTCCCGTTCCCCAGGTTCGAGTAGGAGACGACCGTGGAGGGCATGCATGGTAATTTTTTGTGATTCATGTACAAGGACACCCAGATTCCTCTGTACCGCAGCATTCAAATGCCTTTTGGAAATCCAAAGACACTTTCATCTGTTGTCCTAACTATTATGTATCCTTCAATCAACATCACTAAAATAGATTATCTGGTCATAATCACATTGATGTTTGTGGGAGCTTGCTGTCCACAAATTGGTTGTCACATCTGCTACATTAACTCAGCGACTACACTACAAAAATACTTAAATGCCTGTAAAGTCCTCTGGGACGTTCTGAGGTTGTGAAAGATGATATATAAATGCTTCGATTCCACATTCCCGCCGACCTCCGATAACCTTTCACCCCCTTGCTTATCAAGAATCTACCTACCTCTGCCTTAAAAATATGTAAAGGCTCTGTTTCCACTGCCTTTGGAGGAAGAGAGTTGAAAAGACTCATGACCCTCAGAGAAAACATTAATCCTCATCTCTGTCTTAAATGGGTGAACCCTTATTTTAAAATCGTGACCCCGAATTTGATTCTCCCACAGGGGAAACATCCTTTCCGCATCCACTCTTTCAGGACCCCCTCGGGTTCTTATATATGTTTCAATCAAGTTGTCTCTTGCTGTCCAAAACTCCAACCTTCCCTCATAAGGCAACCCACCATTTCAGGTATGAGTCGAGTAAACTTTCTCTGACTGTTTACAATGCATTTACATACTCAGTGAACAGAGATACAAAATTTCCCTTTGTCAGTCTGGCTTTTAAACTATTACGCTGTCAGTTTCACAGCTCACAGCTGCTGCCCTGAGGAATGAACCAGCGAATGGCTGTCAATCATTTTGTTTAGCTGAAACAGGCTCAATGTTTGTACATTTTATTTCTGTCTGCAAAGAAAGTGCCCAGTCTATCTCAAATTACCCTGGAAGGGTATTGTATCCCAAAAATTTGAGCAACAGGTGAAGCTAGCTGTTTCACCACTAACAGGATGCTGCCGTCAAGGCAAAAAGACGTCCTGCCTATCTCACAAATGAGTAATGTGATATATGAATTTTAATGCCAGTGTGATGCCAGGTATATAGGCCATACGTCCCAAATACTGGTGGATCATATCAAGCAACATGTCACTTCTGCTGTTCGCAACAGGCAAGGTACAGGCTGTACCCAACCAGCCCGTGCTTGCAAAACTCAAAACACAGTGTTCAACATTAGATGTGATTCCTCAGTGTGCTAAGAATTACGCTGACAACCAATTTAAACTTGGCACTAGGGCTCACAGTGTAGCACATATGCACCTACTGGAAGATACATATCTTGATTCACAGGGCCCTGTTCTTTGCAGACAGAAAGAATATGAACATTGTGCCTGTTTCAGCTAAACAAAATAAGTGACAGCCATTCGCTGGTTCATTCCTCAGGGCAATGCCTTGACCAATCAGAGTCAAGCTGCCTGGTTTAAATTTCAAACTAAGCTTGGTAGTTAACCGTCAGTCACCATAAACTGGTGCATTCTCCATGGTAACACCTTTACCAGAGTTCACTTGCCAACCAATCAGTACTCTCTTCTCAGACAGTATAAGTTGTTGTTTTCTCTTGCATTGGTTATTCTTGTGTATTGTCCTGATGAGTGCAAGACAAATAGCTTCGACAACGTGTCTCTATTTTCAGCAATACTTTTTTCATTCGTTCATCGGATGTAAGCGTCACTGTCAAGGCCAACATTTGTTGCCCTAACTGCCTTTGAGAAGGTGGTGGGGAGCTGCTGCCTTAAACCACTGTAGTTCATATGGTGTAGATACACCCACAGTGATGTAAGGGAAGGAGTTCCAGGATTTTGACCCAGCAACAGTGAAGGAATGGCAATATAGTTCCAAGTCAGGATGGTGTGTGGCTTGGAGGGGAACTTGCAGGTGGTGGTGTTACCATGCATCTGCTGCCCTTGTCCTTCAAGGTGGTAGGGCTCACAGGTTTGGAAGGTTCTGTCGAAGGAGGCTTAGTGAGTTGCTGCAGTGCATCTTGCAGATGTTACACACTGCTGCCGCTGTGTGCTGGTGGTGGGGGGAGTGAATGTTTGTGGGTGGTGAATGGGGTGCCAATCAAGTAGGCTGCTTTGTCCTGGATGGTGTCGAGTGAAAAGTAGGCCACGGTGAAAAATAGTGGGAAGGGGACAAGTAATATTAAAAAGACAAGCCTGAAGGCTTTGTGCCTTAATGCACGAAACATTCGCAATAAAGTGGATGAATTAATTACGCATATAGATGTAAACGGGTGTGACATAGTCGGGATTACGGAGACATGGCTGCAGGGTGACCAGGGATGGGAAATGAACATCCAGGGGTATTCAGTATTTAGGAAGGACAGACAAAAAGTAAAAGGCGGTGGAGTTGCATTGCTGGTTAAAGAGGAAATTAATGCAATAGTGAGGAAGGATATTAGCTCTGACGATGTGGAATCTTTGGGTAGAGCTGCGAAACACTAAGGAGCAAAAAAGGTTAGTGGGGGTTGTATATAGACACCCAAACTGTAGTGGTGATATTGGAAATGGCATTAAACAGGAAATTAGAGACACAAGCAATAAAGGGACATCTGTAATTATGGGCGAATTTAATCTGCATATAGATTGGGCAAAGCAAATTAATCACAATACCGTAGAGGAGGAATTCATGGAGTGTATGCGGGATGGTTTTCTGGACCAATACGTTGAGGAACCAACTAGAGAACAGGGTATTGTGTAATGAGAGAGGAATAATTGACAATCTAGTTGTGTGAGACCCTTTGGGGATGAGCGACCATAATATGATAGAATTCTTCATCAAGATAGAGAGTGACGTGGTTGATTCTGAGACTAGTGTCCTGAATCTTAATAAAGGGAACTACGAAGGTATGAGGCGCGAGTTGGCTATGATGGATTGGGAAACGTTACTTAAAGGGATGAAGGTGGATAGGCAATGGCAAACATTCAAAGAGTGCATGGATGAACTGCAACAATTGTTTGTTCCTGTCTGGCGCAAAAGTAAAACGGGAAAGGTAGCCAAACCATGGCTTACAAGAGAAATTAGAGATAGCATTAGATCTAAGGAAGAGGCCTATAAATTCGCCAGAAAAAAAATAACAGACCTGAGGATTGAGAACGGTTTAGAATTCAGCAAAGGAGGACCAAAGATTGATTAAGAAGGGGAAAATAGAGTACGAGAGTAAGCTTGCGGGGAACATAAAAACTGAATGTAAAAGTTTCTAGAGGTATGTGAAGAGAAAAAGATTGCTGAAGACAAATGTAGGTCCCTTACAGTCAGAAACAGGGGAATTTATTATGGGGAACAAAGAAATGGCTAACCAACTAAATGCTTACTATGGTTCTGTCTTCACAAAGGAGGGCACAAATATCAGACCAGAAATGTTGGGGAACACGGTTTAGTGAGAGGGAGGAACTGAAGGAAATCAGTATTAGAGAAATGGTGTTGGGGAAATTGATGGGATTGAAGGCCGATAAATCCCCGGGGCCTGAGTACTTAAGGAAGTGGCCCTATTGGATGCATTGGTGGTCATCTTCCAAGATTCTATAGACTCTGGAATAGTTCCTACAGATTGGAGGGTAGCTAATGTAACCCCACTATTTAAAAAGGGAGGTAGAGAGAAAACAGGGAATTATAAACCAGTCAGCCTGACGTCGGTAGTGGGGAAAATTCTGGAGTCCATTATCAAAGATTTTATAGCAGAGCGCTTGGAGAACAGTGGTCGAATCGGTCAGAGTCAGCTTGGATTAATGAAAGGGAAATCATGCTTGACAAATCTACTAAAATTCTTCGAGGATGTAACTAGTAGAGTTGGTGAGGGGGAGCCAGTGGATGTGGTTTATTTGGACTTTCAGAAGGCTTTCGACGAAGTCCCACATAAGAGATTGGCATGTAAAATTAAAGCGTATAGGATTTGGGGTAGTGTATTGCGATGGATAGAAAATTGGTTGGCAGACAGGAAGCAAAGAGTAGCAATAAATGGTTCTTTTTTGGAATGGCAGGCAGTGACTAGTGGGGTACCGCAGGGATCGGTGCTAGGACCCCAGCTATTCACAATATATATTAATGATTTATTTGAGGGAACTAAATGTAATATCTCCAAATTTGCAGATGACACAAAACTGGGTGTGGGAGGGTGAGTTTTGAGGAGGAAGCAAAGCGGCTTCAGGGTGATTTGAACAAGTTGAGTGAGTGGGCTAATACATGGCAGATGCAGTATAATGTGGATAAATGTGAGGTTATCCACTTTGCTAGCAAAAACAGGAAGGCAGATTATTATCTGAATGGCTATAAGCTGAGAGAGGGGAATATGCAACGAGACCTGGGTGTTCTCGTACAGAAGTTGCTGAAGGTAAGCATGCTGGTGCAACAGGCGGTAAAAAAGGCAAATGGTATGTTGGCCTTCATAGCGAGAGGATTCGAGTACAGGAGCAGGGATGTCTTGCTACAATTATACAGGGCCTTGGTGAGGCCACACCTGGAATATTTTGTGAAGTTTTTGTCTCCTTATCTGAGGAAGGATGCTCTTGCTATAGAGGGAGTGCAGCGAAGGTTTACCAGACTGATTCCTGGGATGGCAGGACTGACGTATGAGGAGAGATTGAGTCGGTTAGGGTTATATTCGCTGGAGTTCAGAAGAGTGAGGGGGATCTGATAGAAAACTATAAAATTCAAACAGGACTTGACAGGGTAGATGCAGGAAGGATGTTCCCGATGGTGGGGGAGTCCAGAACTAGGGGTCATAGTCTAAGGATATGGGGTGAACCTTTCAGGACTGAGATGAGGAGAAATTTCTTCACCCAGAGAGTGGTGAGCCTGTGGAATTCGCTACCACAGAAAGCAGTTGAGGCCAAAACATTGTATGTTTTCAAGAAGGAGTTAGATATAGCTCTTGGGGCGAAAGGGATCAAAGGAATGGGGCGGAAAGTGGGAATAGGTTACTGAGTTGGATGATCAGCCATGACCAAAATGAATAGCGGAGCAGGCTCGAAGGGCCGACTGGCCTACTTCTGCTCCTATTTTCTATGTTTCTATGAGTTTTTTGAGTGTTGTTGGAGCTACTCCCATCCAGGCAAGTGGAGCGTATTCCATCACATTCCTGACTTGTGCCTTGTAGATGGTGGACAGTCTTTGGGGAGTCAGGAGGTGCGTTACTTGCTGCAGAATTCCCGGCATCTGACCTGCTCTTGTTGCCACAGTATTTATATGGTTGGTCCAGTTCAATTTCTGATCGATGGCAGCCCATGTTGATAGTGGGGGGGTTCAGCGGTGATAATGCAATTGAACATCAAGGGGAGATGTTTAGATTCTCTCTTGTTAAAGATGTCATTGCCCAGCACTTGTGTGGCACATATGTCCCTTGCCACTTATTAACTCAAGACTGAATTTTGTTCAGTTCTTGTTGCATGTGGGCACAGACTGCTTCAGTATCTGAGGATCACTAAATAATTATAGTTGACGAAGGCCATTTGGCCCATCTTAAGTCATCCAGCCTGAAAGACCCTATTGTTCACCCATTGCAACATCTAATTGTTGCTTGCCAGTAACCAGAGGACACGGATTCAGCCATAACTTTCAAAAGGACATTGGATATGTACTTGAAAAGGGGAAAGAGTGCAAGAGTGGGACTAATTTGATTGCTCTTTCAAAGAGCATGATAGGACAAATGTCCTCCTTCTATGCAGTAAGATTCTCTCATGCTCTATCAGGAGTCATATTTTGATCACACTTTGCATGAAGATAACTTTTTGATATCAGTCCTAAATTTGCCTTTTACTAGTTTGAACCTGTGTCCCCTTGTCCTAATCTTAAACCAATAGTCCAGATGATTTATCTATTCCTTAACTGTCTTGTTTACCTCTCAGTCACCCCATTAAACCCTGTAAAGCCAACTTTTCTCCAGTCTTCCCTCATAACTCAGACCTTTAATGCTAGGGACTATAAGAGCATGAGGCTCTTTGAGGTGGGATGCTACCACTGAGACATGTTAAAAGATAAATGCAGTTGTGAATAGCGATTCTGGTTATTCAAGCCTCATTCTCTGCACAAATTAAATTTGCTAAGCCTTGCACGGGTTCCGTCTAATTATTAACTCCACATCTAAAAAGCACTGAGTACAAAGGGAGAGCTTGGGAGATCAGAAGAATAGCAATACATACATTATCAGAGATTTAGGCTCATTTCGCTAAACTTGATTGTGTGAAGATTGTTATAGAATAGTACAGCACAGAAGGAGGCTATTTAGCCTAACGAATCTGTACCGTCTCTTTCAATGTTAGTCCCACACCCCCACTCTTTCCCCATATTCCGACAATTTTTTGTTATTCTTCAAGTATCTATTCAATTCCATTTAGAAGGCTACTATTGAATCGTTTCTCCCACCCTATCAGGCAGTGTATTTCAAATCCTAACCACTCGTTGCTTAATAAAGCTTTTCCTCATGTCGCTTCTGGTTCTTTTGAATCTATTAAATCTGTGCGCTGGTTATTGACCCATCAGCTTTTGGAAGCAGTTTCTCCTTATCTACTCTATCTAAAATTTTAATAATTTTAAACATATTTCCATCAAATTCTCTCTTAGCCTTAGAGTGATACAGCACTGAAACAGGCCCTTCAGCCCACTGAGTCTGTGCCGACCAACAACCACCCATTTATACTAATCCTATATTAATCCTATATTCCCTACCACACCCCCACCATTCTCCTACCACCTATCTACTCAAGGGGCAATTTACAATGGCCAATTTACCTATCAACCTGCAAGTCTTTGGCTGTGGGAGGAAACCGGAGCACCTGGCGAAAGCCCACGCGGTCACAGGGAGAACTTGCAAACTCCACACAAGCAGTACCCAGAACTGAACCCAGGTCGCTGGAGCTGTGAGGCTGCGGTGCTAACCACTGCGCCACTGTGCCGCCCAAAATTTTTCTTTAAGAAGAACAACCCCAGCTTCTCCAGTCTCTCCCCATAGCTATCATCCTTAGCACTATTTTAGTAAATTGTTCTGTACGCTCTCCAAATTTAAAGACCCAGTTATAATGAAAATGGACAGTGTAATCACTGCGATTTATTTCAGTTTTGAACAAAAACAGAACTGAAATCTTGAAGCAGAAGTTCGCTCTGATCACTCGCAGACCCAGGGAAGGGGCCAGGTTCAATTCTTGGTCTGTGGTGCATCAGCTCATATCAAACTCGGGTGATGTCAAGGGCACGATACATGGCCTCAGCATCCTCGGGGAGAGGGAAGAGAGGTTTAGCTAGGTTTTGAAGAGCTGCCTGCCACACCTTCTAGACTTCATGTGAAGAATGGATAGAGCTTTGAGGCGTGAGGGTGGCCGGTGACAAAGTAAAACAAATCAACTTTCGTGCTAGAAGTGTCACTTAAAAGGCTGATCACAATCCTGGCATAGTTGGAATACATCAACATTAAAATTTTTAATGCAGCCTGAAGCAGTATTCCACTTCACATTTACATTTGACTTCTGTTACAGGTACTTGCCTGTGACTGCATGCCCAAACAAAGTGCCACATGTCAACTTTTTTTCCTGCTGAATCCACTCTTTAATCTGTCACATCATTTTGACGTGGGATCTTTGTGTGTTTAATAAAAGTGGAGTAACTAGCATTTATATTGCATTTTTCACAACCTCAGGGCATCAATAATTTTGGAATGCACCAATCCAGCCTAAATGACTGACCTAGCTCAGTGTGTAGCATCTTGTCTCTGAGTCAGAGTGCTGTTGCTTCAAGCCCCACTTCAAGACATCACGTAATCAGGCTGCGCTCGCAGTTCAGTACTGAGAGAGTACTACACTGTCAGAGATACAGGATTTCGGATGAGACATTAAACCGAAGCCCCTGTGCTGTCGTGGGGGTGGGTGGGGGTGCGTAAAAGATCCCAAGAACCGATGATGCTATTTCGAAGAAGAGCAGTTGAATTCTCCTGGTGTCTAGCCAATATTTATTTCTCAACCAATATCACCAAAAAAAGACTATCTTTTAACTTATCTCAGTGCTGTTTGTGGGAGCTTGCTGTTCGGAAAAGGTTTGTTTATAAGTGACTACACTTCAGTATTATCTCATTGCCTGTAAAACGCTTTGGGATGTTCTGAAGTCATGAAAATTGCTATGCAAAGGCAAGTCTTTATTTCTTTCGAAATGAAGCAGTTCCACTCAATCCATCTGCAGAGAATACTAATCCTGGGTTGAGGCACCAGAACTCCCTATAAACGAGTTGTAACACTGGGGATTTGTTTGTTACGATGCTGGGTTTGTAGAAGGAGTTTTGAAAACATTCAAGGATGAGAAGAAGCTTTTGCACCCATTGAATCTCTACCATCTAGTCCATTGACTTTCCTGCCATGGTGTTCACTGCACTGTGTGAGATAGTTTGACTGCATGATCAGTCTATGTATAAATTCAAACTCTTCTGAATATCCCACACCCTCCTCACTCTAATAAAAAGTTTATCCTGACATTGCTTCTAAGTTGATGTTTGATTTATTTCCATTTCTGATACTGTGCCAGTGAAGATCTGTCATTAATGTCTCCAGTCCGCTGTTCCTATGTGTAATATGTAATATTAAGCATATCCCATTAAGCATGTGCCTGTAAAACACAAAATGGCAGACAGCAGTTTTAGAAAAGAACTCTTGAGAGCTGGGTATTTTGCCATGTGACTGCCTGAACACTAGAGTTACACTTTTGTGCATTAATTGGAGATGAAGTAAAATATAAGCTTTGAATCGATTTTAAGAAAAAATCTTTCGTCTTCAATCAGATGCATTTCATTTAAATTCAACCTAAGCCTTGTTAAAATATTAAATCATTCAACCACAAAAGCAGATTAGTTTTGTAAATAATTTAAAATCATATAAGAGTTGAATTATATCGTTTGGATTGACTTGGAGAAGATTTGTTCCAGCACATACCTTGTGTCTATTGTGTATCTTTTGTCTAGTGTGTAACTTATGCTCTAGTGCCTCGTGTTCCAGCACACCCCTTCATGCCCCTTTTGTTCCAGCGGCCTCTTCATGTCCCTTGTGTTCCATATAAACATAGAAACATAGAAAAATAGGAGTTGGAGTAGGCCATTCGGCCCTTTGAGCCTGCTCTGCCATTCAATATGATCATGGCTGATCATCCAAACTCTGTAACCTGTTCCCGCTTTCTTCCCATATCCCTTGATCCCATTAGCCCTAAGAATTTATCTAACTCTTTCTTGAATATATTTAATGATTTGGCCTCAACTGCTTTCCGTGGTAGAGAATTTCACAGATTCACCACTTTGGGTGAAAAAATCTCTCCTCATCTCAGTCCTAAATGGCTTACCCCTTATCCTTAGATTGTGACCCCTGGTCTTGGACTCCCCCGCCAAAGGGAACATCCTTCCTGCATCTAGTCTGTCCAGTCCTGTTAGAATTTTGTAGGTTTCTATGAGATCCCCTCTCATTTTTCTAAATTCTAGTGAATACAAGCCTAATCGACCCAATCTCTCTTCATATGTCAGTCCTGCTATCCCAGAAATCAGTGTGGTGAACCTTCGCTGCACTCCCTCCATAGCAAGAACATCCTTCCTCAGATAAGGAGACCAAAACTGCACACAACACTTCAGATGTGGTCTCACCAAGGCCTTGTATAATTGCAGCAAGACATCCTTGCTCCTGTACTCGAATCCTCTCGCTATGAAGGCCAACATACCATTTGCCGCCTTAACTGCCTGCTGCACCTGCATGCTTACTTTCAGCGACTGGTGCACAAGGACACCCTGGTCTCGCAGCACTTCCCAATTTATCGCCGTTCAGATAATCTGCCATTATGTTTTTGTCTCCAAAGTGGATAACCTCACATTTATCCACAATATACTGCATCTGTCATGTATTTGCACACTCACTCAACCTGTCCAAATCACACTGGAGCTTCTCTGCATCCTCCTCACAGCTCACACTCCCACCCAGCTTTGTTATTGGCAAACTTGGATATATTACATTTAATTCCCTCATCTATATCGTTGATATATATTGTGAATAGCTGGGATCCAGCACTGATCCCTGCGGTACCCCACTGGTCACTGCCTGCCACTCGGATAAAGACCTGTTTATTCCTGCTCTTTGTTTCCTGTATGCCAGCCAGTTCTTTATCCATGTCAATACCTTGCCCCCAATCCCATGTGCTTTAACTTTGCACGCTAATCTCTTATGTGAGACCTTATCGAAAGCCTTCTGAAAGTCCAAATACACCAGATCCACTGATTCTCCCTTATAAATTCTACTAGTTACATCCTTAAAAAATTCCAGTAGATTTGTCGAGCATGATTTCCCTTTCGTAAACCCATGTTGACTTTGTCTTATCCTGTCATTGTTTTCCAAGTGCTCTGCTATTACATCTTTTATAATGGACTCTAGCATTTTACCCACTACTGATGTCAGGCTAACTAGTCCCTGTTTTCTCTCTACCTCCTTTTTGAACAGTGGGGTTACATTAGCAATTCTCCAATCCGTTGGAACTGTTCCAGAGTCTATAGAATTTTGAAAAATGACCAGCAATGCATCTACTATTTCTAGGGCCACTTCCTTAAGTACTCTGGGATGTAAATTATCAGGCCTTGGTGGTTTATCCCATCAACTTCCCTAACACCATTTCCTTACTAATACTGATTTCATTCAGTTCCTTCTTCTCACTAGACCCTATGTTCCCCAACATTTCTGGGAGGTAATTTGTGTCCTCCTTTTTGAAGACGGAACCAAAGTATGTATTTCTTTGTTCCCCATTATAAATTCCACGTTTCTGACTGTAAGGGACCCACAATTGTCTTCGCTAATCTTTTTCTCTTCACATATCTGTTGAAGCTTTTACAATCAGTTTTTATGTTCTCTGCAAGCTTACTCTGATACTCTATTTTCCCCTTCTTAATCAATCCCTTTGTCCTCCTTTGCTGAATTCTAAACTGCTCCCAATCCTCAGATTTGCTGCTTGTTCTGGCCATTTTATATTTCTCCTCCTTGGAGCTACTACTATTCCTATTTTCTTTTGTAAGCCACGGTTGAGCCACCCTTCCTGTTTTATTTTTGCGCCAGATAGGAATGAACATGAATCCATACGCTCTTTAAATGCTAGCCATTGCCTATCTACTGTCAACTGTTTAAGTAACGTTCCCCAATCTATGATAGCCAACTCACGCCTCATACCTTCATAGTTTCCTTTTTTAGATTTGGGACCCCAGTCTCGGAATCAACTCTCTCACTCTCCATCTTAATGAAGATTTCTATCATGTTATGGTTGCTCTTCCCCAAGGGGCCCCACACAACAAGATTGTTAGCTGATCCTTTCTCATTACACGATACCCAGACTAGGATGGCCTGTTCTCTAGTTGGTTCCTCAATGTATTGGTCCAAAAATCCATCACATAAGCACTCCAGGAATTCCTCCTCTACAGTATTATTGCTAATTTGGTTTGCCCAATCTATATGTAGATTAAGATCACCCATAATTACAGTTGCACCCTTATTGCATGCGTCTCTAATTCCTGTTTAATGGCATCCTGTACATCACTGCTGTTTGGGGGTCTATATACAACCCCCACCAACGTTTTCTGTCCCCTGGTGTTTCTTACCTCCACCCATACACATTCCACATCAGGATTCTCTGAGCTAATATCCTTCCTCATTATTGTATTGATTTCCTCTTTTACTAACAACGCTACTCCGTCTCCTTTCCTTTTTTGCCTGTCCTTCCTAAATATTGAAGACCCTTGGATGTTTAGTTCCCATCCTTGATCACCTTGCTGCCATGTCCCCGTAATTGCAACTATATTCTATCTACTTGCATCTATTTGCGCGGTTAATTCGCCTGCCTTATTGCGAATACTCCGCACATTGAGACACAATGTCTTTAGGCTTGTCATTTTAACATTCTTAGTCATCTTAGCATTATTTCACACTATGGCCCGATTTGTTTCTTGCCTTTGATTTCTATGCCGTCCACCTTTGCCTTTGTTTCCTCTCTTTCATTTCTATCCTTGTTTCCTCCTCCTCAGTCACCCCGCTCAGGTTCCCATCCCCCTGCCATTCTAGTTTAAATCCTCCCCAACAGCACTAAAAAATGCCATTGCGAGGACATCGGTTCCAGTTCTGCCTGGGTGTAACCCGTCCCGCTTGTACAGGTCCCACTTTCCCCAGAACCTGTCCCGATGTCCCAGGAATCTAAATCCCTCCATCTTGCACCATTTCTCCAGCCACACTTTCATCTGGTCTATTCTCCTGTTCTGATACTCACTAACATGTGGCACAGGATGTAATCCTGAGATTACTACCTTTGAGGTCCTGCTTTTTAATTTAGCTCCTAACTCCTTAAATTCATCTTGCAGGACCTCATCCCTTTTTCTACCTATGTCGTTGGTACCGACATGTACCACGACTACTGGCTGTTCACCCTCCCCCTTCAGAATGTCCTGCTGTAGCCTCTTCACATCCCTTGTGTTCCAGCGTGCCCCTTGTGTTCAGTGTATACCATCATCTTTTAAACAACTCAGTTGTTCGGCTGGTGACTGTATTGAGCTGTACAGACTAGGAAGGTCCCAGGTTCAATCCCTGGTCTGCGCCATGCTGACCCTGACTAAGGTTTTTTTTACTTGTTCATGGTATGTGGGCGTCGCTGACTAGGCCAGCATTTATTGCCCATCCCTAATTGCCCTTGAGTAGGTGGTGGTGAGCTCCCTTGTTGAACCAGTGCAGTCCATGTGGGGTAGGTACATCCAATGTTACGAAAGCAGTTCCAGGATTTTGACCCAGCAACAGTGAAGGAACGGTGATATAGTTCCAAGTCAGGATGTTGTGTGGCTTGGAGGGGAACTTGAAGGTTCCCATGCATCTGCTGCCCTGTCCTTCTAGGTGGTAGAGGTTGCAGGTTTGGAAGGTGCTGTCTAAGGAGCATTGGTGCATTGCTGCAGTGCATCTTGCAGATGGTACAGATAGCTGCCACTGTGTGCTGGTGGTGGAGGGAGTGAATGTTTGTGGATGGGGTGCCAATCAAGCGAGCTGCTTTGTCCTGGATGGTGTCGAGCTTCTTGAGTGTTGTTGGAGCTGCACCCATCCAGACAAGTGGAGAGTGTTCCATCACACTTCTGACTTGTGCCTTGTAAATGATGGACAGGCTTTGGGGAGTCAGGAGGTGAGTTACTCACTGCAGGATTCCTAGCCTCTGACCTGCTCTTGTAGCCACAATATTTATATGACTACTCCAGTTCAGTTTCTGGTCTATGGTAACCGCCCTCCCCCCAGGATGTTGATAGTGGGGGAATCCACAATCGTAATGCCATTGAATGTCATGAGGAGATGGCTAGATTCTCTATTGTTGGACTTGTTCATTGCTTGGCACTTGTGTGGTGCGAATGTTACTTGCCACTTATCAGCCCAAGCCTGTACATTGTCCAGTTCTTGCTGCATTTCTACACGGACTGCTTCAGTATCTGAGGATTCGTGAATGGTGCTGAACATTGTGCAATCATCAGCAAACATTCCCACTTCTGACCTCATGATTGAAGGAAGGTCATTGATGAAACTACATAAGATGGTTGGGCCTAGGACATGAACCTGAGGAACACCTGCAATGATGTCCTGGAGCTAAGATTATTGACCTCCAACAACCACAACCATCTTCCTTTGTGCTAGGTACGACTCCAACCAGCGAAGAGTTTTCCATGGATTCCCATTGATTCCCGTTTTGCTAGGGCTCCTTGATGCCATACTCAGTCAAATGCTGCCTTGATGTCAAGGGCAGTCACTCTCACCTCACTTCTTGAGTTCAGCTCTTTTGTCCATGTTTGAACCAAGGCTGTAATAAGGTCAAGAGCTGAGTGGCCCTGGCAAACCCAAACTGAAGAGTCATTGAGTAGGTTATTGCTAAGCAAGAGCCGCTTGATAGCACTGTCGACATCTTCCATCACTTTACTGGTGAGTGAGAGTTGACTGACTGGGTGGTAATTGGCTGGTTGGATTTGTCCTGCTTTTTATGTACAGGGCATACCTGGGCAATTTTACACATTGCCGGGTAGATGCCAGTGTTGTAACTGCACTGGAACAGTTTGGCTGCGGGCGCGGCAAGTTATGGAGCACAGGTCTTCAGTACTATCGCCGGAATGTTGTCGGGGGCCCATAGCCTTTGCAGTATCTAGTGCCTTCAGTAATTTCTTAATATTACATGGAGTCAATCGAATTGGCTGAAGACTGGCATCTGTGATGCTGGGGACCTCAGGAGGAGGCCGAGAAGGATCATCCACTCGGCACCTCTGGCTGAAGATTGTCACAAATACTTCAGTCTTATTTTTTGCACTGATGTTTTGGGTTTCCCCAACATTGAGAATGGGGATATTTGTGAAGCCACCTCCTCCTGTTAGTTATTCAATAGTCCACCATTCACAACTGGATGTGGCAGGACTGCAGAGCTTAGATCTGATCTGTTGGTTGTAGGGTCGCTGAGCTCTGTCTATTGCATGCTGCTTACACTGTTTGGCATGCAAGTAGTCCTGGGTTGTAGCTTCACCAGGTTGACACCTTATTTTGAGGTATGCCTGATGCTGCTCCTGGCATGCCCTCCTGCACTCTTCATTGAACCAGGGTTGTTCCGCTGGCTTGATGGTCATGGTAGAGTGGGGAAATGCCGAGCCATGAGGTTACAGATTGTGGTTGGATACAATTCTGCTGCTGCTGATGGCCCACAGCATCTCAAGGATGCTCAGTTTTGTATTGCTAGATCTGAGCAAAATCTCTCCCAATTTGCACAGTGGTAGTGCCACACAACACGATGGAGGGTATCCTCAATGTGAAGACGGGACTTTGCCTCCATAAAGACTGTGCGGTGGTCTCTCCTACCAATACTGTCATGGACAGATGCATCTGTGACAGGCAGATTGGTGAGAACGAGGTCAAATATGTTTTTCCCTCTTGGTTTCCTCACCACATGCTGCAGACCCAGTCTAGCAGCTATGTCCTTTGGACTCGGCCAGTAGTCGTGCTACCGCACCACTCTTGGTGATGGACATTGAAGTCCCCCATCCAGAGTACATTCTGCACCCTTGCCACCCTCAGTGCTTCCTCCAAGTGGTGTTCAACATGGAGGAGTACTGATTTATCAGCTGAGGGGGGGTTGTAGGTGGTACGCAGCAGAAGGTTTCCTCATCCATGTTTGACCTGATGCCATGAGACTTCATGAGGTCCGGAGCCGATGTTGAGGACTCCCATGTCAACTCCCTCCCGACTATATACCACTGTGCCACCACCTGGACCAGGATAGTTGCAGCACCTTGCAGTGTGTTGGGGTAAGTTGGTCTTCTGCCTGATTGCTCGTCACTGATTTCTGCTGCAAACTAGAAGTACGAAGAGAAGATCAGGATTGGCTGGGATGTCCTCCAATGGTTGAATACATGTCCAAGGTTTACAAATGAAAAATGGCCTTTTGGACAACATGTTGACTATTTATAAACCTCATTGGAAGAGGCTTCACGAGTCAACACTTTACAGAGAGAGAGGAAACTGGAGAGAAATGTCCTTCGGTCTCCTTGTACGGCCTGCTAGATAGTGCTGTGCTGTTGTTACCATGGCAACAGTTGACTAAAATCATCATCTGGCACCAACATGTCTCCAGGGAACTATTCAGAATGCCCTTACATTTTTAGGCAGTTATAAACTACAACTTTGGGGAGAAGGAGTGAGGAAAGAGATGAAGGATAAGGTTGAGCTACTCTGAAGAGAATAAAGATTGTAGAAAACCATTGTTGTTTTGAATGCTTCGACGTTTTTTTGATTTCATTCATCATGAGCTTAGGATTTAAATGACTGCAGGGTGCTTTCAGCGCATGAAGCCGGGAGCAGTAAATTCTGGGTATCATAGCCTGAGACAGTGAACTCACATTCAACCGTATTCACCCGTGTCCATGGAGACATTGGGCCAATGAACACATTGTCGAGAAAGGGGGAAATCATGCCGACTGCAATTCCTCATAGTACATCTGAGGACGGAAAAACTGACAGTAGTTCAGACAGTAAAGGCAGTGACCAAGCTGTACGGACCAGGAGATGCCAAGTTCAATTCCTAATCTGTTTTGTGTTCATTGATCTTGGCCAAAGGAACATAGAGGTGCTCCAGCTAATTGAGCTAGGGAGTGGAAAGCCAGGCAGAACACCCGCTGCTGATTATTATCTCCTGGTGGAACGTCAGTATGCAGGGAACATACATACGAACATATGAATTAGAAGCAGGAGTAGCCCCCTCAAGCCTGCTCCACCATTGAATAAGATTATGGCTGATCTGATTGTAACTTTGACTCCACTTTCCCTCCTACCCCGATAACCTTTCACCACCTTGCTTTATCAAGAATCTATCTACCTCTGCCTTTAGACTTTGCTTCCACTGTCTTTTGAGGGACAGTTTTCCAAAGTCTCACGACTCATTTTTAAAAAGTGACTGCTACTTCTAGATTCTCCCAGAAGGGGAAACATCCTTCCAGATCCACCCTGTTAAGACCCCTCAGAATCTTGTATATTTCAATCAAGTTGCCTCTTACTGTTCTAAACTCCAGCGGATACAAGCCTAGCTTGTTGAACCTTCCCTCATAAGACAACTCGCCCATTCCAGGTATTAGTCTAGTAAACCTTCTCTGAACTGCTTCCAATGCATTTACATCCTTCCTTAAATAAGGAGACCAATACTGTACACAGTACTCCAGATGTGGTCTCACCAATGCCCTGCATAGCTGAAGCATAACCTCCCTACTTTTGTATTCAATTCTCCTCACAATAAACAATAACATTCTATTAACTTCCCTAATTACTTACTGAACCTGCATGCTAACCTTTTGCAATTCATGTACTAGGTCACCCTGATCCCTCTGCATCTCAGAGCTCTGCAATCTCTCACCAATTGGATCATATACTTTTTTTTATACTTCTTGCCAAAATGGACAATTTCACATTTTCCCACATATACTCCATTTGTTAGATCTTTGCCTACTCACTTAACCTCTTTATATCCCTTTGTAGCCTCGTAATGTCCTCTTCACAATGTACTTTCCTACCGATCTTTGTGTCATCAGCAAATTTAGCAACCATACCTTCAGTCTCTTTATCCAAGTCATTTATATAAATTGTAAAAAGTTGAGGCCCCGGCATTGATTCCTGCGGCACACCACTCATCACATCTTGCCAACCAGAAAATGAGCCATTTTTGCAGACTCTCTGTTTCCTGTTAGCTAGCCAATCTTCTTTCCATGGCAATATGTTACCCCCTACACCATGAGCTTTTATTTTCTGCAATAATCTTTGATGTGGCACCTTATCAAATGTCTTCTGGCAGTCTAAGTACAGTACATCCACTGGTTCCCCTTTATCCACAGCACATGTTACTTCTTCAAAGAACTCCAATAAATATTTTCTTTCATTCATTCATGGGATGTGGGCATCGCTAGCTAGGCCAACATTTATTCACAATTGCTAATTGCCCTTGAGAAGGTGGTGGTGAGATGCTTCTTGAACTGCTGCAGTCCAGTGCTGTTAGGAAGGGAGTTCCAGGATTTTGACCCAATGACAGTGAAGGAATGGTGATGTAGTTCCAAGTCAGGATGGTGTGTGGCTTGGAGGGGAACTTGCAGGTGGTGGTGTTCCCATGCATTTGTTGCCCTTGTCCTTGTAGGTGGTAGAGGTCACAGGTTTGGAAGGTGCTGTCCAAGGAGCCTTGGTGTGCTGCTACAGTGCATCTTGTAGATGGTACACACAGCTGCCACTGTGCGTCGGTGGTGGAGGGAGTGATGTTTGTGGATGGGGTGCCACTTAAGCGGGCTGCTTTGTCCTGAATGATGTTGAGCTCCTTGACTGTTGTTGGAGCTTCTTGACTGTTGTTGGAGCTGCACCCATCCAAGCAAGTGGAGAGTAGTCCATCACACTCCTGACTTGTGCCTTGTAGATGGTGGACAGGCTTTGGGGAGTCAGGAGGTGAGTTACTCACTGCAGGATTCCTAGCCTCTGACCTGCTCTTGTAGTCACGGTATTTATGTGGTTACTCCAATTCAGTTTCTGGTCAATGGTAACAACCCCCGCCTCCCAGGATGTTGATAGTGGGGGATTCAGCGATTGTAATGTCATTGAATGTCAAGGGGAGATGGTTAGATTCTCTCTAGTTGGAGATGGTCATTTCCTGGCACTTGTGTGGTACAAATGTTATTTGCCACTTATCAGCCCAAGCCTGGATATTGTCCAGATCTTACTGCATTTCTACACGGACTGCTTCAGTATCTGAGGAGTCACGAATGGTGCTGAACATTGTGCAATCATCAGCGAACATCCCCACTTCTGACCTTATGATTGAAGGAAGGTCATTGATGAAGCAGCTGAAGATGGTTGGGCCTAGGACTCTATCCTGAGGAACTCCTACAGTGATATCCTGGAGATGATTGACCTCCAACAACCACAACCATCTTCCTTTTTGCTAGGTATGACTCTAACCAGTGGAGAGTTTTCCCCTGATTCCCATTGACTCCAGTTTTGCTGGGGCTCCTTGATGCCATACTTGGTCAAATGCTGCCTTGATGTCAAGGGCAGTGACTCTCACCTCACTTCTTGAGTTCAGCTCTTGTGTCCATGTTTGAACCAAGCCTGTAATGAGGTCGGGAGCTGTATGGTTCTGGCGGAGCCCAAACTGAGCGTCACTGGGCGGGTTATTGCTAAGCAAGTGCCACTTGATAGCACTGTCGACGACCCCTTCCATTACCTTACTGATGGGTAGACTGATGGGGGACTTGTCCTACATTTTGTGTTCAGGACATCTTTGGGCAATTTTCCACATTGCAGGGTAGATGCCAGTGTTGTCGCTGTACTGGAACAGCTTGGCTAGGGGCACGGTAAGTTCTGGAGCACAGGTCTTCAGTACTATTGCCGGAATTTTGTCAGGGCCCATAGCCTTTGCAGTATCCAGTGCTTTCAGTCATTTCTTGATATCATGTGGAGTGAATTGAATTGGCTGAAGACTGGCATCTGTGATGCTGGGGACCTCAGGAGGAGGTTGAGATGCATCATCAACTCGGTACATCTGGCTGAAGGTTGTTGCAAATGCATTGATTTGCAAGAAGCAGTGGTACCTGTATCTTGGTCAGATCTGTCCTTTACGTGCTACTTTCTCTTTTCTGTATTAAAAATACATTTGTCATTACGGAGTGATAAATTCCCTTAAACTGTGCAAAATGTGAATTTGTTTTCATAACCTCATTGAGTTCCTAATGCTCAGCCTTACAAATAACTAGAATTCAGTAAATACAAAATAAAGGCCCATACTCCACAATAAGCCAAGTTTGCTGTCCAATAATGTTTTAGGTATAGTTTGTGTGTCACTTCAAAATAGTCTGTAGTAAATGTCATTAAATGGAGAGTTTTAAGCACGCTCCCCTCTGATCCATTGAGGATGGGTATATTTGTGGAGCCACCTCCTCCAGTTAGTTGTTTAATTGTTCACTACCACTCACGACTGGATGTGGCAGGACTGCAGAGCATAGACCTGATCCGTTGGTTATGGGATCGCTTAGTTCTGTTATTGCATTCTGCTTAGGCAGTTTGGCTTTGAAGTAGACCTGGTTGTAGCTTCACCAGGTTGACACCTCATTTTGAGATATGCCTGGTGCTGCTCCTGGCATGCTCTCCTGCACTGTTCATTGAACCAGGTTTGGTCTCCTGGCTTGATGGTAATGGTAGATTGGGGGATATGCTGGGCCATTGGTAAACATGATTTCACTTTCATAATATTCCTCAATATTCGTCCAAAATGTTGAGCAGCTAAGGAAAGGGAGAGAATAATATGTAGCCCACATAACCTGTCTCTGAGCTGCAGTAAAAAGGAACTTGTTCACACTAAATCTGACACTGACGATTTCTGTTTAAAAGTCAGTACGTGCCACCCTTAAAAAGAAGCAGTGGTACCTGTATCTTGGTCAGATCTGTCCTTTACGTGCTACTTTCTCTTTTCTGTATTAAAAATGCATTTGTCATTACGGAGTGATAAATTCCCTTAAACTGTGCAAAATGTGAATTTATTTTCATAACCACGTTGAGTTCCTAATGCTCAGCCTTACAGATGACTAGAATTCAGCAATGGTTAGACAATTGCTTGGCATAGATTAAGCTTGTATTCCTTCAAGTATAGAAGATTAAGGGGTAATGTAATTTAGGTGTTTGAGATAATTAAAGAAGTTGATAGGGTCGATAAAGATGGTATGGGGGGTGCCATAATTCAGAATGAAATGGCATAACTTCAAAATTAGAGCTAGGCCATTCAAGAGTGATGTCAGGAAGCACATCTTCATGCAAAGCAGAGTGGAGATCTGTTCCTGTCAATTCTATGTAGTTCCCTGTACTTACAGCTAATATTGCAGAAAATAGAGCTTTTTCTATGTATCTCCTCCCTTCTGTCACTGTGATATTTCAGCATTATGCTTTGCAGGATGATTACTTCAAGCAAAAGTATGTTTAATTCTCCTCATGTATGTCAGTAAATGTGCTGAGGTTATTTTTTTGCTGTATCCAAACTCTGTGTTTGTCAAAATACTGTGTCAGTCTTTTGTGCTAAGGTTGGCATTCTGCATTTTATGCCTGCGGTGGATAATTGTGGTAGTACTGTAGAAGGAAGTGCCTCTTCAGAAGTTAAGCAATACAAAATAGAGGACAGATTCTCTGACACTTTCTTTACCTTTTTTTTTTTCTCTCCTCCCTGTTTTTCCTGGAATTGACTCCTTCTGGGATACAATTTCACCAGCATCAGCAAGTCTCCATTACCTCACCAAAATGATTCCTCTTCACGTCTAATATGAGACAGTGAATATCAATGGGCTATTCCCTATGGCGAAGAAAGGGCAGGAATGGCAGCTCAACATTCCTGGTTACAGGGTTTTCAGATGAGATTGGAGGGGGTGTGTCGCAATATTGATTAAAGAAATAATTATAGCTAGGTGGGATGATATGGTACTACCACAATTATCAAATTAGGCCATCTGGGGTGAACTGAAGAACAAAAAAGGGACAATCACACTACTGGCAGTGTACTGTAGACCCTCAGTCAGAGGGAAATAGAAGAGCAAATATCTAGGCAACAGTCTAAAAAAAAAAGTGAAAAACTATAGGGCCGTAATAGTGGGGGATTTCAACTACCCTAATAGTAACTAGGGTAGATTGGTGTGAAAGGCACAGAGGGAGCAGAATTCTTAAAATACTTTCAGGAGAATTTTTTAGCCAGTATGTAGCAAGCCCAACTAGAGAGGGGTGGTTCTGAACTTAGTTTTAGGGAATGAAGGTGGGCAGGTGGATGGGGTATCAGTTGGGGAGCACTTAGATTTTGGGTAGTTATGAAAAAGGACAAAGAGAGACCAGGAATAGAAGTTCTCAGTTGGGAAAAAACTAATTTTATGAAGCTGAGATGTGATTTAGCTAAAGTGGATTGGAAACAGCTACTTGAAGATAAATCAGTGTCAGGTCAGTGGGAGATATTCAAGAAAGAGATGGTGAGAATTCAGAGCATGTATGTTCCCTTAAAGAAAAAAGGTGGGACTAACAAATCCAGAGCCTCCTGGAGGGGATAAAGGAAAAAAAGGGAAGCATATGACAGATACCAAGGGCTCAATACTGCAGAAAACCTAGAGGAGTATAAAAAGTGTAGGGGTGAAATTAAAAAGGAAATTAGGAAAGGCAAGAGAAGGCATGAAAAAATCAAGGAAAATGCAAAGATTGTTTTTTATAAATCATAAAGAGCAAGAAGATAACTAAAGAGAGAGTAGGGCCTATTAGCAATCATAAGGGTAACCTCTGTGTGGAGGCAGAGGATGTTGCTATGGTTCACAAAAGAGGGGAGCGATACAGACATTGCAATCAGGGAGGAGAAGTGTGAAATACGAATAATAACATAGCGAGAGAGGAAGGGGTTTAACATCTATGACAGTATATGAATCCCCAGGCCCAGATGAAATGTATCCTAGGCTGTTAAGGGAAGTAAGAGAAGGAACAGCGGAGCCTCTGACCATCATTTTCAATCTTTTCTGGCTAAAGGTGTGGTGCCAGAGGACTGGAGGATAGCTAACGTTGTACCATTGTTTAAAAAGGGAGAACGGGATGGACCGAGTAATTAAAGGCCAATCAGCCTAACCTCGGTGGTGGGAAAATTATAGGAAAAAATATTCTGAAGGATAGGATAAATCTTCATTTAGAAAGACACAGATTAATCAAAGACAGCACTGATTTGTTAAGGGAAGGTCATGTCTGACTAACGTGATTGAATTTTTTAGGCACTAACAAGGAGGGTCAATGAGGGTAGTGCATTTGATAGAGTCTGTATGGATTTTAGCAAAGCAGTTGAAAGGGCCCCACATGGCAGACTGGTCATGAAAGTAAAAGCTCATGGGATCCAAGGCACAGTAGCAAGTTGGATCCAAAATTGGCTCAAAGCGGGAAGTAAAGGGTAATGGTCGATGGGTGTTTTTATGACTGGAAGGCTATTTCCAGTGGGGTTCTGCAGAGTTCAGTCCTTGCTTTTTGTGATATATATCAATGATTTGGACTCGAATGTAGGGGGTATGGTTAAGAAGTTTGCAGACAAAAATTGGTTGTATGGTCGATAATGAAGAAGAAAGCTGCAGACTGCAGGAAGATATCAATGGACTAGTCAGGTGGGCAGAACAGTGGCTAATGGAGTTCAATCCAGAGAAGTGTGCGGTAATGCATTTGGGGAAGGCTAACAAGGCAAGGGAATGAACGGTAGGATATTGAGAAGTGTAGAGGAACAGAGGGACCTTGGAGTGCATGTCCAAAGATCCCTGAAGATGGCTGGACAGGTAGATAAGGTAGTTAAGAAGGCATGTGGAATGTTTAGTTGTTATTAGCTGAGGCATAGAATATAAGAGCTGGGATGTTATGCTGGAACTGTATAAAACACTAGTTAGGCCACAGCTGGAGTGCTGCGTGCAGTTTTGGTCACCACATTATAGGAAAGATGTGATTGCACAGGAGAGGAGATTTATGAGGATGTTTTCTGGACTGGAGAATTATAGTTATGAGGAAAGATTGGATAGGCTAGGGTTGTTTTCTTTGGAACAGAGGAGGCTGCGGGGAGACCTAATTGAAGTGTGGGGTCTAGATAGAGTGGATAGGAAGGCCCTATTCCCCTTGGTTGAGGGGTCCATAACTGGGGGCATAGATTTAGGGAGTGAGATGGGAGATTTAGAGGAGTTTTATGGGGAAATTCTTTTAACCAGATGGTGGTGAGATCTGGGACACGCTGCCTGAAAGGGTGGTAGAGGCAGAAGCCCTCATAATATTTTTAAAGTATTTGCACTTGAAGTGTCGAAACCTACAAGGCGACGGACCCAGACCGGAAAGTGGGATTAGGCTGGATGGCTACTTGTTGGCCAGTGCAGATACAGTGGGCCAAATGACCACCTCCTGTGCTGTAAATTTTTATGATTATTCAAGCACACCCAGAGCCCAATTTTGCCCTCACCACAAGCATATTGCCACAGCATTGCTACTATAACAACTTGCATTTATTCTTCTTTGGCCTCCTTGTCTCGAGAGACAATGGGTAAGCGCCTGGACATGGTCAGTGGTTTGTGAAACAGCGCCTGGAGTGGCTATAAAGGCCAATTCTAGAAAGACAGGCTCTTCCACAGGCGCTGCAGATAAAATTGGTTGTCAGGGCTGTTACACAGTTGGCTCTCCCCTTGAGCCTCTGTCTTTTGTCCTGCCAACTGCTAAGTTTCTTCGACTCGCCACACCCGCCTTTATGGCTGCCCGCCAGCTCTGGCGATCGCTGGCAACTGACTCCCATGACTTGTGATCAGTGTCACAGGACTTCATGTCGCGTTTGCAGACATCTTTAAAGCGGAGACATGGACAGCCGGTGGGTCTGATACCAGTGAGGAGCTCGCTGTGCAATGTGTCCTTGGGGATCCTGCCAACTTCCATGCGGCTCACATGGCCAAGCCATCTCAAGCGCTGCTGACTCTGTAGGGTGTATACGCTGGGGATGTTGGCCGCCTCGAGGACTTCTGTGTTGGAGATATAGTCCTGCCACCTGATGCCAAGGATTCTCCAGAGGCAGCGAAGATGGAATGAATTGAGACGTCACTCTTGGCTGACATACGTCGTCCAGGCCTCGCTACCGTAGAGCAAGGTACTGAGGACACAGGCTTGATACACTCGGACTTTTGTGTTCCGTGACAGTGCGCCATTTTCCCACACTCTCTTGGCCAGTCTGGACATAGCAGTGGAAGCCTTTCCCATGCGCTTGTTGATTTCTGCATCTAGAGACAGGTAACTGATGATAGTTGAACCTAGGTAGGTGAACTCTTGAAGCACTTCCAGAGCGTGGTCGCCGATATTGATGGATGGAGCATTTCTGTCCTGTCCCATGATGTTCGTTTTCTCGAGGCTGATGGTTAGGCCAAATTCGTTGCAGGCAGCCACAATCCTGTCGATGAGTCTCTGCAGATACTCTTCAGTGTGAGATGTTAATGCAGCATCGTCAGCAAAGAGGAGTTCCCTGATGAGGACTTTCCGTACTTTGGTCTTCGCTCTTAGACGGGCAAGGTTGAACAACCTGCCACCTGATCTTGTGTGAAGGAAAATTCCTTCTTCTGAAGACTTGAACGCATGTGAGAGCAGCAGGGAGAAGAAGATCCCAAACTGTGTGGGTGCAAGAACACAGCCCTGTTTCACGCCACTCAGGATAGGAAAGGGGTCTAATGAGGTGCTGCTATGCTGAATTGTGCCTTTCAAATTGTCATGGAATGAGGTGACGATACTTAATAGTTTTGGTGGACATCCGATCTTTGCTAATAGTCTGAAGAGACCACGTCTACTGACGAGGTCAAAGGCTTTGGTGAGATCAATGAAAGCAACGGAGAGGGGCATCTGCTGTTCACAGCATTTCTCCTGTAGCTGGAGAAGGGAGAACAGCATGTCAATGGTGGATCTCTCTGCTTGAAAGCCACACTGTGCCTCAGGGTAGACACACTCAGCCAGCTTCTGGAGCCTGTTTAAAGTGACTTGAGCATTGCCACAGCATTGCTACTATAACAACTTGCATTTATATAGCACCTTTAGCATCTAAAAATGTCCCAAGGCACTTCACAGGAGCACTATCAAACAAAGTTTGACACCAAACCACATAAAGAAGCATTCGGACTGGTGACCAACAGCTTGGTTAAAGAGTTGGTTTTAAAGAGTGCCGTAAGGTGGGCGGGGAGGGGGGCGCGGTGGTGGTGGTGGTAGTAGTAGCAAGATAGAGAGGTGGAAAAGTTTAGGGAGGGAATCCAGAGCTTAGGGCCGAGGCAGCTGAAGGCACAGCAATTAATGGAGCAGCGTTAAAATTGGGGATGTGCAAGAGGCCAGAATTGGAGGATAGTAGGCAGAGACTGTAATTAAAATGGAAAACAAGGTTCCACAATGGCATAGGTAAACAGGCAACAAAGTTCCTTGTTCAATCACTTGCATTTGCCAAGTTAGACGGACCCAATTGGGGCTGTTGGAGGCCTTGGTACTTTGGACTTGCAAGGTGACAAATGTTTCCAGGATTCCCACTGCTGATTATTCTTTGGTGACCCCTTGCTAGAAAGTGTGGACATCAGGTGAGGAGCATAGAGTCATAGAGTCGTACAGCATAGAAACAGGCCCTTCGGCCTACCGCGTCCATGCCGACCATAATGCCTGTCTATACTAATCCCACCTGCCTGCATTAATTCCATATCCCTCTGCTTTGCTCATTCAAGTACCTGTCCAGATGCCTCTTAAATGTCGCTACTGTTCCTGCCTCCACCACCTCCTCAGGCAGCTCATTCCAGATATCGAATATTCTTTGTGTGAAAAAGTTACCCCTTTGATCCCCTTTAAACCTCCTCCCTCTCACCTTAAATCTATGCCCTCTAGTTTTTGTCACCCCTACCATGGGAAACAGACTCTGGCTATCTACCCTATCTATGCCCCTCATAATTTTATATACTCTATCGTGTCCCCTCTCAGCCTCCTTCACTCCAGGGAAAACAAACCCAGCCTATCCAATATCTCTTTATAACTCAAGCCCTCCAAACCAGGCAACAACCTTGTGAATCTTTTCTGCACCCTCTCTAGCTTAATCACATCTTTCCTGTAGTGCGGCGACCAGAATTGCACACAGTACTCCAAATGCGGCCTAACCAACGTTATGTACAACTGGAACATGACGTCCCAACTCTTGTACTCAATGTCTTGGCCGATGAAGTCAAACATGCCATAAATCATCTTCACCACCCTGTCTACCTGTGTTGCCCCTTTCAGGGAACTATGTACTTGCATCCCAAGGTCTCTCTGCTCAAGAACACTCCCCAGGGCCCTGCCATTCACTGTATATGTCTTGCCCTGGTTTAACTTCCCAAAATGCATCATTTCACACTTGTCTGCGTTAAATTCTATTTGCCACTCCCTTGCCCACTTTCCCACTTTATCTATATCCTGTTGTAACCTTAGACAACCTTCTTCACTGTCCACTATACCACCAATTTTGGTGTCATCTGCAAACTTACTAATCATGCCCCTTACATTCACATCCAAGTCATTAATATATTTGACAAACAACAGAGGGCCCAGCACCGATCCCTGCAGCACACCACTGGTCACCGGCCTCCAATCTGAAAAACAGCCGTCCACTACCACCCTCTGCCTCCTACCACCAAGCCAATTTTGTATCCAATTTGCTAGCTCACCCTGGATCCCATGTGTTCGAACCTTCTGGACCAGCCTACCATGCGGGACCTTGTCAAAGACCTTGCTAAAGTCCATGTAGACAACGTCCATCGCCCTGCCCTCGTCAGTCCTCCTGGTCACCGCCTCGAAAAACTCAATCAAGTTTGTGAGACATGATTTCCCACGCACAAAGCCATGCTGACTACCCCTAATCAGACCATGCCTTTCCAGATGCATATAAATCCTGTCTCTCTGAATTACTTGCAATAACTTTCCCACCACTGATGGAAAGCTCACCGGCCTGTAGTTCCCTGGTTTATCCCTGCTGCCCTTCTTAAATAAAGGCTCAACATTAGCTATCCTCCAGTCTTCCGGTACCTCACCCATGGCTAACGATACAAAAATCTCTGCCAGGGCCCCAGCAATCTCCTCCCTTGCTTCCCATAGCATCCTAGGATACACCTGGTCAGGCCCTGGGGATTTATCCACCTTAATGCGCTTCAAAACCTCCAATACCACCCCCTTTGTAATGTTGTTATGCTCCAGGATATTGCTGTTCCCTCCCTTGAACTCACTAGCTTCCATGACCTTATCCACGGTAAGTACGGACGAGAAATATTCATTTCAGATCTCGCCCATTTCCCGTGGCTCCACACAGAGATTGCCACACTGATCCTTAAGGGGACCTACTCTCTCTCTAGCTACCCTTTTACTCTTAATATACTTACACAATCTTTTAGGATTCTCCTTTATCTTATCTGCCAGAGAAATCTCATGGCCCCTTTTCGCCCTCCTAATTTCCTTAAGTGTAGTCCTACATCCCCTATACTCCTCGAGGGACTCGCTCGATCCCAGCTGCCTATACCTGACATATGCCTCCTTCTTTGTCCTGACCAGACTCTCAATATCCCTCGTCAACCAAGGTTTCATAAACTTGCCAGCCTTGCCCTTCCATCTGACAGGAACATGCCGGCCCTGAACTCTTCCTATCTCCCTTTTAAAAGCTTCCCATTTGCCAGACGTCCCTTTACCTATAAACAGCCTCTCCCATTCAACTTTTGAGAGTTCCTGTCTGATGCCATCGAAATTAGCCTTCCCCCAATTTAGGACTTCAACCTGAGGACCAGTCCTATCCTTTTCCATAACTATCTTGAAGCTAATAGAGTTATTGTCACTGGTCCCAAAGTGCTCCCCCATTCACACATCAACCACCTTCCCATCTTCATTTCTTAAGAGGAGGTCGAGTGTAGCCCCTTCTCTAGTAGGGCCATCTACATACTGCTTCAGAAAACTATCCTGGACACACTTAACAAATTTTTCCCCATCTGATCCCTTAGCACTAAGGCAGTCCCAGTCAATATTAGGGAAGTTAAACTCACCTACGATCACAACCCTATAATTCCTACACGTATCTGTGATTTCCCTACATATATGCTCCTCCACTTCCCTCTGACCATTGAGGGGCCTATAGTATAATCCCATCAAAGTGATCACCCCTTTCTTATTTCTAAGTTCTACACATATGGCCTCGCTAGACATTCCCCCCCCCCCCCGGGATATCCTCTCTGAGTACTGCCATGATGTCGTCCCTAATCAGTAGTGCAACTCCCCCTCCTCTCTTACCTCCACCTCTGTCACGCCGGAAAGATCGGTACCCTGGAACATTGAGTTGCCAGTCCTGCCCATCCCTCAACACGTTTCCGTAATAGCTATAATATCACAATCCCATGCACCGATCCGTGCTCTGAGTTCATCTGCCTTACCTGTAAGGCTTCTTGCATTAAAGTAAATGCAGTTTAGCCTACCAGACCTTCCACGCTTCCTGTTCTGCCCCTGCCCGGCCTGCCTATTGGACTTGCTTGCTCTGGCACATTGGACTCTGTTGTGATGCCTCACTTCTTCCCCACCCCTCATTCACAAATAGTGCTGGCACTCATCGTTGAGGCTCAGACTTAAATAAATAAAGCACCAACAGCCCAAGGGGTGTGACTTACCAACTTATGAAAAATGACAGCAGGAAAAGACCTGCTGGTCAATCCAACCTGTTCCACACAAATATGCAGCACAACACAGATACCCCATCCCATCTGGCATCATGCAATCTCCTGGCAAAGGTGAAAAAAAACAGATTAAAGACCCAGGCCAATTTGGGGGATCTTCAGTAAAATTCCTCTCTGTTCCACCCACACCCGCACCCCCCTCAACCCCGCCTAAGCCGATCAAAACTAGTTCAGGAGATCAGTCTGTGCTTGATCAATGTTACACAGTACCTGCCCTTTGTAGAAAGTGAGATCTCTACCCCAGCCAGAAACAGGTCCAGCTCTCTTCTGAATTTGTATCAACAGAGCCAACATTGCACCCTTCCCAGCCTAAACCACCACTCCCCCAACCACTCCCAGTATACAGTTGCAGATTTTACACAGGGGTTTACAGCACAGAAACAGGCCATTCAGCCCAACAGATCTGTGCTGGTGCTTATGCTGCACACAAGCCTCCTCGTGCCTTCATCTCATCCTATCAACATATCCTTCTGTTCCTTTCTGCCTCAGTACTTATCTAGCTTTCCCTCAATTGCATCTAGATGTTTGCGATGCATGTTCTGATAACATCATTCATATCACATAATTGTGTGCTTTGTGCATGATAACACGTGTCAGACATTTTTTCAGTGTGTTTCCACTAAAACCAGCTATACTTCCACTCGAGCTTTCCAACTGACCCTTTCCCTTGCGTTCATTGATGTCGTAAAAGCCTATTATTATTTCAATCTCAATAAAATGTTGGCAAAGCAGACTCATTGGCGCTCAAACCCCTTCAATTCGGACAGATAGTTTTATCTGCCTTGGTTCCCAGATGTAATTTGGTAAATTATACATGCTCTCTCTTGCATTAAAATTGCACAAAACGTATATCATTACAGAAAAAGAAGCAGGCTGTCAACAAATTAGCAGAACAGTATGTGGTGTTTTATTTCCAGCCTGATTCTGACTTGCCTGAAGACTCTCATCATCTCTGTGTGTGTGTCTCTCTCTCTGCAGGCGGGGGCTGCAATTGTATTGCACTGTTGCAGAGGCAGGCACACAATGTGTCACATGCAGTATAACCCCTGATTATGGTGTTCCATCAGAGTTCCAGCTGCTTGTACTGCACTCTGTGACCGGGCTTTCTGCACAACAGCATCCTTCTGTATTGATTCATTAGTGCAGATCAAAAGCTTTGATGTAGCCTGGTTAATTATTACAACCCATCAAGGACTGATGATTTATTAATGTGTTTGGCAATCTTTCTTTAAGCATGCAGTGCAGCAAGCAGTGCCTGACCAGGGAATTGAGCGATTGATCTCTTGTGACACTTTGCTGTTTTGACACTTGAATTTTATTTCATCTGTGGGTTAATGGTTAATCCAGCGTCATACCAAAATCATCCGGGGCAGAAGATCCCAAGTCTGATTCCCAGCCTCTGACTGAGTTCTCTGACCTCAGCCAAGGCAGTGGATGTGGGAATTAAGATTCGCCTCAGTACCCCAGGCTGGGGTAGGGGGATTGCAGTCAGGTGCGAGGGCAGTCTTGAGGAAGCAACCTAAGCGCTTTCTCCTAAGTGCATCATGTGGCCATCGAGTGAGAGTAGGATTGGGCTTGGCTTTGATGCCCTCTGCTGTCACTCAGCCTGGCATCATGTAAATGTACTCATTCGTGGCTCAATTCAAAGAAAGAAACAACTTGTATTTCTATAGCACCTTTCAATTACCTCAGGACATCCCAAAGTGCTTTACATCCAGTGAAGTACTTTTTAAGTGTAGTCACTGTTGTAATGTAGGAAATGCACACAGCAAGACCCTGCAAACAGCAATGTGACCAAATAATCTCTTTTAGTAATGTTGGTTAAGTGATAAATGTTGGCTGGAACAAACTCCCCTGCTCCTCTTTAAAATGGTGCCATGGGGTCTTTTATGTCCACCTACGAGTCAGATGGGGCCTTAATGTCTCATCCGACACAGTGCAGCACTTCACTGGCATGTCAGCTTAGAATTTGTGCTTTAGTCTCTGAAGTGGGGCATGAATCCACAGCATTCTGACTCCGAAGGGAAAGTGCTACCAACTGAGCCAAGTCTGACATCTTTCCCAGACCAGTGTCAGCACCAAAAAGACAGCATCCAGTTGTATTGTGTGACTCAGTGTCTTATTTACTTCACATCCTGACTGCCTCTTGTTCGGTTTTCAATTTTGTAATCAGCCATTAGCATTTCTGGGAAAGGTTATTTAACATAGCCATGAAGTAGAAAAATTTATTCTGGTGAATGCTTGTAGCTTCAGGCTTCATTAAATGATTTAAAAGCCTAGGCCTGAGCAGAGGACTTGTAGTGAAAGTTCGGTATTAATTAATTAATGAAAAAATGGTGCTGGGACAGGAACAGCTGCGACTTTCAGAACCCCCAGTTTTCTCACTCACTAAATTGGCCAAATATCTAGGCCAAACTTTGTAGTACTCTGACCTCTGAGTCAGAGGTCGTGGGTTCAGAGCCCCACTCCAGAAACTTGAGCACAAAATCCAGACGCTATGAACTTCTTCCAATATCTCTCCAATCTGACAGTTCTTTACCTGTAGACGGTATGTTTAGGCTGTTCTACCGTGAAGGACATCACAGCTACACCTGACATCCTCAATCATCTGACATCCTCACCAGTGCAGAAGTCACTGCAGTGTGAAAAAACAGCAGGAGCTCAGGCCATTTTTATCCTGAGGCTGGGGCTAGTGCTACTGCTGAGCCTGACTGAGATCAGGAACTCAGCCTCTGATTTAATCTATACGGCTAAGTTTGACATCAAAAATGTCATTGCATTTACTGACAACTATTTGGGGAGATTATATTAGCCCAGTTCCTTCGATTCTTTCTGCTAGTGGCTGCCCGAGCTATGACTGATGCCTTTAGTGAAATGCTTGAGGTGTCTGGGCAACCATGGCCCTCTTGTTTGAAAGTTAATTGAAGGCAGCAGCCTGTGAACTAGATGGCCCCTAGAGTAATCACTCTTGGGATTTTTTGAGGTTCACAGTTTGCTCAAGCTTATCAGGCAGCACAAATCCTCCAGCACAACGAGACAGAATGTGACCTACCGAGAACTTGTAACACTCAACCTGCTCGGAACAAAGGGGTCAGAGGCACAGATGAAACAACCTGATGGGTAACTAGATACATGCAGAGATTCGCAGTCAAGAGATTACCCACTCACTTGTTGAGACAAATCCCATCTTAGTTTTCCACCTTAGTTTTGTATATCCTTTATACACTCCCCAATACTTCCCTAAAATGTAACACCTAAACTAGAAGCCATAGATATAAATTAGTTGCTAATACAACAAGGAATGCAGGAGAAACTTCTTTACCCAGATACTGGTGAGAATGTGGAACTCGCCGCTCCATGGTATGGTTGAGGCAAATAGCACAGATGCATTTAACGGGTAGCTAGGTAACTGTATGCTATTATTGCTGTATTTATAGGTTTTCATATAGTATCTGAATAGGAGTTATAGAGTCATTTATGGCACAGAAGGAGGCCATTCAGCCCATCCAGTCCATGCCAGCTCTCCACAGAGCTATTCAGTCAGTCCCACTCCCCTGCTCAATCTCCGAAGCCCTGCAAGTTTATTTCCGTCAAGTGGTCATCAGTTCCATTTTGATTGTCTCTGCTTCCACCATCCTGTGGGTCTTGCCCAAAACCTTCAATCTGTGTCCCCTAGTCCTAGCGCCATTAGTTAATGGGAACTATTTTTTCCTTGTCTAACCTACCTAAGCTTGTCATAATCTTGTACACCTCTAATAAACCTTGCCTCGATCTCCTTTGCTCTAGGGTTGGAATTTTCTGTAAGTATCTAAGGCTGATTATTACAACACTGAATTTAATTCTGTGCACCAGACTGCATTTTCCAACAAAACGTTTTTTTAAAAAATAATAATTTAGAATCAGATTCTTTTTCTATTATAAAAGCAAAATACTGCGGATGCTGGAAATTTGAAATAAAAACAAGAAATGCTGGAAATACTCAGCAGGTCTGGCGGCATCTGTGGAGAGAGAAGCAGAGTTAACGTTTTGGGTCAGTGACCCTTCTTTGGAACCGAAATTCCTTTTCTATTAACCCATTCCCATCCAGTCATTAGCCTCCCCTCTGTACAGTTAGAGTTTTTTGTGAAATTGTATCTGAATGTGTTTCTTCTGCTTTCCACACCCTCCCCCCCAACTGATTTCTCTCCCCGACTGATTTCTGTCCCCTCCTCTCCAGAATGTGTGGATCTGCCTTAAGACTAGGAGGAACCTCGGAAATAGGAGCAGAAGTAGGCCATCCGGCCCCTCAAGCCTGCTCTGCCATTCAACTAGATCATGGCTGATCATCTACCTCAATGCTATTTTCCCACACTATCCCCATAGTCCCTAGACATATTTAATATCTAGAAATCTATTGATCTCTGTCTTGAATATACTCAATGAGCCACCACAGCTCTCTGGGTTAGAAAATTCCAAAGATTCACCACCCTCTGAGTGAGGAAATTCCTCCTAATCTCAGTCCTTAAATGGCCTACCCCATATTCTGAAACTGTATCCTCTTTCTAGACGCCGCCAGCCAGGGGAAACATCCTTCCTGCATCAACCCTGTCAAGTTCTGTAAGAATTTTATATGCTTCAATTCTTCTAAACTCTAGGCCCAGTTTCCTCAATCTCTCCTCATAGGACAATCCCACCATCCTAGGAATCAGTCTGGTGAACCTTTGTCGCACTCCCTCTATGGCAAGTATATCCTTCCTTAGGTAAGGAGACCAAAACTATACACACTACTCCAGGTACAGTCTCGCATATGTTCTATACAATTGCAGCAAAACTTCGTTCATCCTGTACTCAAAACCCCTTGCAACGAGGGCCAACATACCATTTGCCTTCCTAATTGCTTGCTGTACCTGCATGTTAACTTTCAGTGACTTATGAACAAGGACACTAAGGTCCATTTGAACATCAACACTCCCCAATCTCTCACCAATACTCTGCATTTCTGTTTTTCCTACCAGGCCTGTGCACAGTTAGTCCAGGCATCGTTCAACCTTACTAGCCTGAGCTGAAAGTCAGTTCCTGCTCCAACATGCTATCTCTATCAATGTGTCTGTGAATGTCGGATGAGAACAAGATGAAGATTAACTGTGCTGCTGCTCTCTTGGTCAAATAGCCAGGTGCCACCTTGTTTAGGTTCACGAGACTGGGGTAACCAAGGGCACCTGGAACCTTTAGGACCATATCAGAGCAAGAGTGGTCACTTTCAAAAGCAGGGGAGGGTCCAAAGAGGAAATTTGTTAGACTATTTATTTATAATACTTCATAATTTTTGTACTATGCCTTGTCTCAAAAGGAGGAGGTTATAATGTAGTTACATTTTGAGGAGGCATGAAATGGCTATTACATGCAGTGTGCAGTATATCTGGTGCTGCAGTGCCTCCTTTGGGACAATTACAGTGTGACTAGCTTACATGGGAAATTTCCATTATAAAAGTGGAGCTTATAATGGAATAAGTTGACAGGAGGTGCATGTAGACATGAGGTTATTAATGCATAGCTAAAGTGAAAAGTCTTCCATATAGCAGTTCCATTAAATGTTTGACTTGCTTCCTGTAACACTTTCCCCATCACACTTTGTTGCTAAAACCCCTGTTATAAAACAGCTTATCTTCCAAATCACTGCGAGCAAAGCAACAGGACATCTGCTAGAATATGAAAACAATTCAATGTCACAATTCAATAGCACAAGGAAGATGGTTGTGGTTTTTGGAGGTCAATCATCTCAGTCCCAGGACATCACTGCAGGAGTTCCAACCATCTTCAGCAATGACCTTCCCTCCATCATAAGGTCAGAAGTGGGGATATTCACTAATGATTGCACAATGTTCAGCACGGTTCATAACTCCTCAGATACTGAAGCAGCTCATGTCCAGATGCACAAGAACTGGACAACATCCAGGCCTGGGCTGATAAGTGACAAGTACATTTGCGCCGCACAAGTTCCAGGCAATGACCACCTCAAATTGAAGAGAATCTAGCCATCTTCCCTTGACATTCAATGGCATTACCATTGCTGAATCCTCCACTATCAACATCCTGGGGGTCACCATTGACCAGTATCTGAACTGGACCAGCCAGATAAATGCTGTTGCTACAAGCGCAGGTCAGAGGCTGGGAATTCTGCGGCAAGTAACTTACCTCCTGACTCCCCAGTGCCTGTCCACCATCTACAAGGCACAAGTCAGGTGTGTGATGGAATACTCTTCACTTGACTGGATGGGTGCAGCTCCAACAACACTCAAGAAACTCGATACTATCCAGGACAAAGCAGCCCTCTTGATTGGCACCCCAGCCACCACCTTCAACATTCACTGCCTCTACCACTGACACACACCATCTACAAGATGCACTGCAGCAACTCACCATGGGTCCTTCATCAGCACCTTCGAAATCTGCGACCTCTACCACCTAGAAGGACAAGGGTAGCAGATACATGGGAACACCACCACCTGCAAGTTCCTCTCCAAGCCACTCACCATTCTGACTTGGAACTATATCATAGTTCCTTCACTGTCGTTGGGTCAAAATCCTATTGTTTTGTACTGCTGTCCCCCATGGTCAAATAGCCAGGTGTCACCTTGTTTAGGTTCACAAGACTGGGGTAATCAAGGGCACCTGGAACCTTTGATGCAGTTGTGTTCCATCATGGATACTGAGGTATAGATTTCTGCCCACAATTCTCTGCATGACTATATCCCACCCTGTTGGAAACTGAAACTCACAATTTAACCAATAGTAAGAGTTACTTGAACAACATAAGACATAAGCTGGTCATCCAATATCTTTATTCTGGGGGGGAGAGTGAAGCAAACAGCAATAGCGTGAGAGGGTCCAGAAACTACTGCTCCCACTGTTTACAAGCCATGTTGACCCTCCCCAAATCGGCAAACTGAGCACTGGCATGATCCCAAGTGCCCCTGGTGAGTTTCTCATCAATAAAAAGACAGAACAGCCTTGCCAAGGTTAACTTCCCACCAGTGGACTTGCTGCTACTCAAGATCCACAATGGATTGTGCTACAGGTACTGCATCATGTCTATGTACTCAGACCACAACTCGGGCAGAAAATAGGGCGTGTCAATTAATGATGGTTATTTAAGAGCACATATTACTTAAAAGATCTTTTTTATTTAGTAAACAAAATCCACAGTTTTTTTTATCTTGCTGGAACTTCAGAAGACTACATAGCTTTTGAACTCGGCTGTAGAGCTGATTGTAATTGCATGATTTTTAAAGCTGCTCCTCAGGTTCATTTGATTGACGCAATACTTATTGTGGTTCTGAGCAGTTTCTGCTGGTGTTCTAGAGCCGGGCTCAGTAACGTTGGGCAGGAGAGGGAATAATATTGGCCAAATTCCTCTTCCCATTGACGTCCAGTGACCCTGCTACAAAGTTAAAAGGAAAAACTAATATTTCTATAGCACCTTTCACGACCTCCGGATGTTCCCAATTGCTCTACAACCAATTAGGTACATTTTTGGAAGAGCAGTCACTGTTGTTAATGTAGGAAACACAGCAGCTAATTTGCACACAAGAGAGATGATGACGTAGTGGTAATGTCACTGGACTAGTAATCCAGAGCCCAGTCTAATGTTCTGGGGGCAGGGGTTCGAATCCCACCACGGCAAATGTTGAAGTTTGAATTTAATTAATAAAGCTAGAATTTCAAAAAAGCTGCTAGTCTAACGGTAACCATGAAACCATAGTCAATTGTTGTCAAAAGCCATCTGGTTTACTAATATTCTTTAGGGAAGGAAATCTGCCACCCTTACTTGGCCTGACAGCAGTGGATCCATTCCCCAGAAGAAGTCAGTCTTCTGGAAAAGGAGGTGGGGAATAATGGAGAAAATCTCTGATAATAGCCACTGCAGAATTTGTTGGGTTCAGAATCAGCCAGCTGTGACTTGTGTGTACGAGGGTCTGATTTTTAATAGCTGGATTTGTCAGTTGACACATTTACTGGGATAGAATTTGAATACATTTACAGTGAAATGGAAGTTTTTTTTGTGTGGTTGGATAATTCTAGCATTAGAAACTCAACTTAACAATTCTTGTCAACATCCCATATTCAAATTCAGCAAACTAGGAATTTCTATCACCCTTTTTTTCCTCTTCTAAATACAAGTTTTCAGGACCTCACTAGTGGTTGTATGCATAAATAATATCTTGTTGCCGCAAAGTCCATGTTTAGACTATTCTAATTTTTAAATGCCCATTTTTAAAACTGAGACCTGTCAAAGATCAGACATGATTGTATCGAATGGCAGCGTAGGCTTGAAGAACCAAATGGTCTATTCCTGCTCCTATTTGTTATGGTTGTATGACTCTACAATCTGCAGAACTTGCGACGTCCACAAGAGGTCTTGCCAGCGTCATGCATCTTGCAAGAGCTTAGCTCATACAAACCAAGGAGAATGTGACATTGTGTCATTCATCAAATCTGTCACAGCCGATCAACTGAGTTTAGATTAGATTAGAGATACAGCACTGAAACAGGCCCTTCGGCCCACCAAGTCTGTGCCGAACATCAACCACCCATTTATACTAATCCTACACTAATCCCATAACCTACCAAACATCCCCACCTGTCCCTATATTTCCCTACCACCTACCTATACTAGTGACAATTTATAATGGCCAATTTACCTATCAACCTGCAAGTCTTTGGCTTATGGGAGGAAACCGGAACACCCGGAGAAAACCCACGCAGACACAGGGAGAACTTGCAAACTCCACACAGGCAGTACCCGGAATCGAACCCGGGTCCCTGGAGCTGTGAGGCTGCGGTGCTAACCACTGCGCCACTGTACCGCCCTAAATTTTAAAATTATTAACACATTTTGCAGGTGCCTGCAGCACTGTGATACCTCATCCAAGTATTCCTCCTCCTGGTGTGAGCCTAGACAGTGGGTGTGAGGATATTTGACCATGTGGAGATGCCATAGGCAAGCCCGGCATCCATCTATACACACACACATTTCCAGCAGAACATACCAGTCCTGACTGACTGCTACCCTCCCTACCCCAGAGGCATTCAAGGCAATTCATATAATCTATCATAGAGCATAGAAGGTGACCAATTGGCCCATCGTGCCTGCACCAGCTCTTTTAAAGAGCTATCCAAGTAGCCCCGCTTCTTCCCCATAGCCCTGCAAATTTGTCGTTTTCGAGTATATATCCAGGTCCCTTCTGCTTTGGAATTTGTTTTCACCACCCGATCAGGCACACTACATTCCTATGTCACAACCGTGACTACATGTCAAAAGTGTAAAATGCTTTGGGGCATCCTGAGGTCATGAACGGTGCTAAAGAAATACAAGTCGTTTTTCACTCTTTTTACTGCATTCCAGATCATCATAAGTCGCTGCATGAAAAGAATTCTCCTCATCTCCCCTCTGATTGTTTTGCCGATTATCTTAAATCTGTGTTCTCTGGTTACTGCCAATATTCCCTCTAATTTTTTTTCAGAGTGCGCAGGCAATTTGTTTAAGTCTGTGGCCCCTTTAAATTGTTTTGCGTAATTGTGCACAGCTAGTAATTTAAAGGGTATGACTTTTGCACAGCTGCACTGTTAAGAGAGAACATTGGGTAACATCCCTCCTGCCAGTAGGAACAGTTTCTCCCTATCTCAAAACCCTTCATAATGTTGAACATCTGTTAAATCTCCTTTTAACCTCTGCTGTAGGGAGAACAATCCCAGCTTCTCCAGTTGCTCCACATAACTGAAGTCTGTTATCCCTGGTAACATTCTAGTAAATTTCCGCTGCAAAATACTCTAGCTGGGGCCTTAGCAGCAATTTATAAATTGCTCCTATCAGTAGCGGGTCTGAGATTGGTTAACTCTGCACAGACCCATGACTGATCTCAGGACCTTCTGACCTGGATGGTACAGTATCAACAGTTTATTTATTAAATCAGTTGGACAGTGGGGAAAACGCAGGGGAGGGGGTGGTGCTAATTAGTTTCACATTGCACTATCGAAAAATAATTTTCCATTTGTTTGGAAGCAGCTCCCCACCATTTACGTTAATAATTAAACAGATGAATTTCAAACACCACATCAACTCTTGCAGCACCATTAAATGTAAATATTTGGGGAACAGTAGTAATAAATGAGATTGAACACTGGGCAGAAAGGAACACTGAGCACAATACCAAGAAGACTAGAGTTCAGTTTGCAGCAGACTTTAATTTCTAGAATTATTAGTCAGAGTTGTTGACACTGGACACATCCTCACTGAGCAGCTGGGCTGTTTCTGTGCAGTATTGCTGAAATCTAACACTCCAACTTTAATATGTTCTGTGTTTCTCTCTCTTAATTCATTTTTAACCATCTCCTTTTCTCTCTCATCTTTCTCCTCCTTCTCTGCTTCCCTTTTTCTCTCTCTCTCTGTCTGTCTGTCACAGCCCACCTAACTACTGGATTGCAAGAGAAAGGAGGTGGATACTATGGAATAAATATTATCCCAGCATTTGTAGCAACAATGAGAATTCTCTAGTAAATTTACTTTTCCTTTTGTTTTCTCCCATCTTGGAAGGCATTAGCTTCTAGTTGACTGCTGTTTGATTTCTGGCCATGCCTATAGTTTTAATCGAGAGCTTCTATTGCTGCGATGGACAGTGGAATAGCCCGCTTGTACTGCTGATTTACTTGCTTGCTCCCATTTTCCAGTTCAAGAGGAAAAAAGTGAATCACCAGTACAATGTAAGATCACAGGCTGAGGCTAAGAGCTTAACTGAAGAAGCTCAGATTGTTCTCCTTAGAGAAGAGAAGGTTAAGAGGAGATTTGGTAGTGGTGTTCAAAATCATGAGCTGTTTTGACAAAGCAAATGAGGACAAACTGTTTCCAGTGGCAGAAGAGCCACTATCAGAGGACACAGTTTTAAGGCAAAAGAACCAGAGGTGACATTTTTTACACAATGAGTTATGATCTGGAATGCACTGCCTGAAAGGGTGATGAAAGCAGTTTCCATAATAGCTTTCAAAAGGAAATTGGATAAATAATTGAAGGAAAAAAGTTACAGGCCTATGGGGAAAAGAGAAGAGCAGTGGGATAAATTGTATAGCTTTACCAAAGAACTGGCAGGGGCCCGGTGGGCCAAATGGCCTCCTTCTGCGCTATATCCTTTTATGATTAATTTATGATCACAGACTGGTATGAGAATCTTGCTGTGTGTAAAAGGATTCGTAAGCTTATTGTAGATTTTGCAAGTGCCTCCGTTTCTGTTCCTTTTGTTGCTTCAGTTTGTTTTCTGTACAAGTCATGCACTTTAATATTGTAGACAATTAAACCACTATTTTTAGGAGTAAACGGTTACTGTTTCCACGACTACACTGTCAATGAAAGGTGTCAGCTGTGGCTCAGCAGGTAGTGCTCGGGCCTCTGTGTCAGAAGGTTGTAGACTTAAGTCCTACTCCAGGGACTTTGAGCACAAATTCTGGGCTGACACTCCCAGTGCAGTACTGAGGGAGCGCTGCACTGTCGCAGGTGGTGTCGTTCAAATGAGACATTAAAGCAAGACACCATCTGCCCCTCAGTATAAGATCCCATAGCTCTATTTTGAAGAAGACTTAGAGTTCTGCCTGGTGTACTGAACCAATTATTTGTCCCTCAACCAACACTAAAACAGTTTATCTGATCTGTGGGAGTTTGTTGTGCACGAATTGGTTTCCTACTTTACAGCAGTGTAGAACTTCAGAAGTACTTCATTGAATGTGATTTGCTTTGGGACATCCTGAGGTTGTGAAAGATGCTATATAAATGCAAGTTCTTTCTTTTCAGGTGCATGGGCGAGTGGTGATCAAGTGTTGTGTTGGATAAATGCTAATATATTCTAAGTGCACTAAGGCAGCTTGCCGAATGCAGGCGCCGTTTCACACAGCACATGGGAATACGATCAGCTTTAAGCAGCGTCGGTGCGGCTTATTGGCAGCATGATTTAGCCCCCGATGCACCAGTTGGCTGCCTTTTAATTTTGGCCTCACCAATGTAGCATGGGCTCAAAGGATTACACAGAAATACTTTTGTAAATTAAAAATGAAAAAATAAGCTGCTTATCCAGTTAGAATCAAAGCTAATGCAGATCAGTCAACCTGTCATCTAAAGTTTAATTATTTTTGTTTTTGCAAGCTGCAGATATAAACAAATGAGCCTCTAGCGAGCATGTTCTAGCTACCAGCCTGCTCTGGCTAAATCAAAGATAACTGGAGCAAGAACTTGCCAAAGGTACCTTGTCCATCATTGCAGCCAGTTCCATTAGAAGCAGGGAGAGGCAAACTATTGGCTATCAGTCAGAGTGTCGGGAATTAGGCATGGAATGGCTGAGGAGAGCAGAGTATTGGGAATGACGCTAGTGGATGGATGAGGAGAGCAGAATATTGGGAATGACACTAATGGATGGATGAGGAGAGCAGAATATTGGGAATGACACTAATGGATGGATGAGGAGAACAGAGTATTGGGAATGAGACCGGTGGATGGGTGAGGAGAGCAGAATATTGGGAATGACACTAATGGATGGATGAGGAGAACAGAGTATTGGGAATGAGACCGGTGGATGGGTGAGGAGAGCAGAATATTGGGAATGACGCAGGTGGATGGGTGAGGAGAACAGAGTATTGGGAATGAGACCGGTGGATGGGTGAGGAGAGCAGAATATTGGGAATGACACTAATGGATGGATGAGGAGAACAGAGTATTGGGAATGAGACCGGTGGATGGGTGAGGAGAGCAGAATATTGGGAATGACGCAGGTGGATGGGTGAGGAGAGCAGAGTATTGGGAATGAGACCGGTTGATGGGTGAGGAGAGCAGAATATTGGGAATGACGCAGGTGGATGGGTGAGGAGAACAGAGTATTGGGAATGAGACCGGTGGATGGGTGAGGAGAGCAGAATATTGGGAATAACGCAGGTGGATGGGTGAGGAGAACAGAGTATTGGGAATGAGACCGGTGGATGGGTGAGGAGAGCAGAATATTGGGAATGACGCAGGTGGATGGGTGAGGAGAACAGAGTATTGGGAATGACGCTGATGGATGGGCGAGGAGAGCAGAGTATTGGAAATGAGATCAGTGGATGGCTGAGGAGAATAGAGTATTGGGAATGAGACCGGTGGATGGGTGAGGAGAGCAGTGTATTGGGAATGAGACCGGTGGATGGGTGAAGAGAGTAGAGTATTGGGAATAAGACCAGTGGATGGATGAGGAGAATAGAGTATTTGGAATGAGACTGGTGGATGGGTGAGGAGAGCAGAGTATTGGGAATGATGCTGGTGGATGTGTGAGGAGAGCAGAGTATTGGGAATGAGACCGGTGTGGATGGGTAAGGAGAACAGAGCATTGGGAATGAGACTGGTGGATGGGTGAAGAGAGTAGAGTATTGGGAATAAGACCAGTGGATGGGTGAGGAGAATAGAGTATTGGGAATGAGACCGGTGGATGGGTGAGGAGAGCAGAGTATTGGGAATGATGCTGGTGGATGTGTGAGGAGAGCAGAGTATTGGGAATGAGACCGGTGTGGATGGGTAAGGAGAACAGAGCATTGGGAATGAGACCGGTGGATGGGTGAGGAGAGCAGAGTATTGGGAATGATGCTGATGGATGTGTGAGGAGAGCAGAGTATTGGGAATGAGACCGGTGTGGATGGGTAAGGAGAACAGAGCATTGGGAATGAGACTGGTGGATGGGTGAGGAGAGCAGTATTGGAAATGAGACTGGGAGAGTCAAATTGCGAGCCAACTGTTTTGCGATGAGCACAGTGATTTGGGAGAACCAGCAAACTGAAAACTTTTAGGGCTAACCTTAAGTCATAATCTTTCTATTGGAAGATCATAAATGAAATGCTAAACAATTTTCCTTATTTTGGCACTGCTTGCCACTTGAACTGTCCTTTTACTCTCAAGGCTTTTTCAGTAGAATGTGCAGGTCTGATTCGGTACTTACCCAAATTGCTGAAGTACTGATGTGTACTAACCCTGCATCTGGGCAGAAACACAATTGCAGACCTTGGAGATTTCATTAATTTCTCCTGATGTGTGCGTTGACCTGTAGTAATGACTGTGCATACGGACATGACATAAGAATATCCCTGGCCTTAAATTTCCCATCCTCATGTTCAAATCCCTCCATAGTGTTGCACTACCCAATCTCTGTAACCTTCAGCCCTCTGCGAACTCAGCCTGCCTCCAGTTCTGGCCTCTGGTCCATCCCCAACTTCCTTCGCACCACCATTGGCAGCTGTGCATTCAACTGCCAACGCCCTAAACTCTGGAATTCCTTCCCTAAACCTCTATGCCTCTCTCTCTCCTTCTTTAATCCACTTCTTAAAACCTGCATCTTTGACCAAGCTTTTGATCACAACTTCCCAATATTGACGTCTTTGGCTCAATATCGAATTTTGTTTATCGTAGAATGGTTACAGCTCTAAAGGAGGCCATTCGGCCCATTGTGTACATGCCAGCTCTCTGCAAAAGCAACTCACCTAGTCCCACTCCCCTGCCTTTTCACCAAAGGCCTTCCAATTTTTTTGTCTTCAGATAATTAACCAGTTCTCTTTTGAAAGCCATGATTGAACCTGCCTGCACCACACACTCAGGCTTTGCGTTCCAGATCCTAACCACTCACAACGTAAAAAAGTTTTTCCTTATGCCTTGCTTTTTTTTTCCAATAAGATTAAATCAGTGTCCTCTGGTTCTGAATACATTCTTGCAAAGTGCTTTCTTTACTATGTTAAAGGTGCTGCATAAATGCAAGTTTTTGTTGTTTATGTGAATCCATTGTCAACACATAACTGCTTAAGCTCACACTGGATTGGGCTGAGGTACTAAAGGATGACTGGTGCCTGCACAGCCAAAGTCAGTCCTGTTCTCACTTGATGCCATACTGACACTTTCTAACAGGCAGCATTGCTGACCAAGGACCTCTCCGCTGACCTCATTTGCAGCCCCTCCAACCTCAGAATAAAAGAGGAGAAAGTAGGGTTTTTAAAAAGAGTTAGCAACAGCGAATACGCTGGAAAATATTCCCCCTCCACCACCCCAATAACAATATCCACAGCACAGTATCATGGCACAGTGTAATGTGTTAATTGTACTCTTTTAGGATTTAATTCCTACCACCAAATGGCAGGTCTGTGAAGGGGTGAAAGTAGTAATTTTGTTTGAATCTCAAATGTTATTTTCTTGTCAACTAACAGCAGTGAACGGAAAGTTACTGAAGTGAAGGCTGGAAACCTAATTACAAAGACACACTATCATGGTAAAGAGGGAAGTGGCTTTTTATAGGTCTGCTGTGTGTGAACAAAATTTCTCTTAACCCTCTGAGCCCTGCAGACCTGTTGCTTGTCTGGGTGCCATCAGACTGGGAGGGGACAGGACAGGTGACTTGTCAGAATGTTGTCAGACTGGGAGGGGATCAAAGTGACTGGACGCTGTCAGGCTGCTGGGGGTGGTAGGGTGGGTAACGAGGTGACTTGTCTGAATGTTGATCAGTTTAAATGTCTCTGCCCTGTGGGGGTGATGACAAGTTTGCCTTGGGTACTGTTAAGAGTAGGGACTCTGGTTAGTTTCATCATTCTGATCCTGCTGGGATGTTGGAACTGCTACTAAATTAGTTAACCCAGGCCGCAGGGACCATTGTTGGATTTACAGGTCATTGGCAAGTAATTTGCAGTTTTGGCCTGATTTTCCACATCAAAGCACCAAGTCAGTAGTCACCGTTTATGCTTTTTTTTTTACAAAATTGGTCGTTAAAGCTGTTTCTCAGTCAGCATTACTTCCAACTCCAAAATAGATGATTGGAACAGGAGAGTAAATAAGTAAAAAGCAAAAAAATCGTAAATGTTTTGAATAATTGGGAAAAGGGTCAAAATAAAGTTAGATTAAAAAACGGTGAGTGAATGGGGAGCAAGAAAAATATTAGAGTAAGCACATTAAAATGTTGGTTTTTACTTGTATATATAACTTGTATTAGATGTTTAGTTTTGTATTGCAGTTTACTGCTGCTGATGTTTAAATAGTTTTAAATACTAGTGTATATTTCAGTGGCACAATTCATGGGTTGAAAACAAGCAAAACCAGTCAACCCAGAGAGATGGTGTTTCCCTGAACCTTTTGACAAATCTTAGAAGCTAAATTTCTGATTAGTAGGTTCCTACCAAATGGCTAAAACACTCTGCCTGCTGTGGAAATGCACTGCAGAGACACGGGTCTTTCACAGAGAAGAGGGAGCTGAAGTCAGTCATAGTTCCCACTTCGGATCGCTGTCCAGTTAGCCCTTCGTGTAAAGTTGGTCAATATGGGGATCAAGTGAGAATGGGATGGGCTTAGCTACAATTTCTTCTCTTCCACGTGGTGGCATAGTCTGGTGACACTGGCCAGGCTCACACCTAAAAAATGACTACTTGAGTGAGGGGTCGGAGGCCTAATGGTGTCAGTAGGGGCAACCCCCAAACCAGCACAAGCCAGCTCTTGTTATAGAGAAGGGCTAGATTTCAAAATGGCAGCTCTTTCAAATTTGTCATTACCTTAAAATTCCCAGTTTGATCAGTAACGCTTTATTTTTTGCTGAAGATACTTTAACTTCTGTACTGCAGCTTGCTTTCAAACAGGGGTGATTGTTTAAATTGCCAGTGTCACAGAGTGTAGGCTACAAAGAAAGATTGATTTTAATTATATGCATATATATGCTTTCAGCTTGCCTCATTGTACCAGTTAGCCTTTCCATTAATCTATAGCCTAAGCCAGTCAGCTTAACTCTTGCAGAGAGTACTGTAAAATAAAAATATTGCACGTCCATTACTTTGTTTTGTTTCTTTAAAATAGATTTACTCTTCTTGCAGATTGGCGCACCTTCTAACTTTGAAGGTGAGGCTCTTTGTTCCATCTGCAGTGTCACTACTGGTTCAGGGGATACTATGCAAGTAGCTGTACAAACAGTGGATTGAGATTTACATCTGTGTGTAGGGTTATTTTGTGATATGTAATTTGGTTCTTAAACTTTGTTGTACATAAACAAATTCACTTAAAAAGAATAATTTAACTCTTGACTGCACCATCGAAATCTGGGACTGAACAAGTTATAGGTCAAAGCACAAATAATAGCCACTTTATTGCTGTACCTCTGTGTAGTCGACATTAATGCATGTATATAGGACAATAAGCTGGCTTAGAACTTACAATAATTCATAAACTATGTCCAATTTAATGTTGCATAACTCAGTTCGGAATCACTGTATCATGCCCTTAACTGGATTCATCTCAATAGTGTTCACCTTCGGAAATTACTGTATGTCCTTGGCAAAGTTAACACTTTTTTAGTTTATATAGTGAAGAAGGAGCTGAGGTTTGTGCTCTGGTTTAAGGCTATACCTTGGATAACATTGGTCTTAAACAAGTCATCTTCAGTCGTCTTCCTTCCAACTTCAGTTAACATGTACTTGCAGTTATGCTATACTTACACAAATCACAACCACTCGGACTCATCTCTGAAATGTTATGGACTCGACGCACTACCTCAACCTGCTTCTGAATTAAAAACTGTTTATGGCTAAAACCTCCTTTGCAACTTATATAAAGATTAGAAATGTAATGTTACATCAGGCAATCTGACTCTTTCATTTAAACTATATACATTTTAATTATCTTACCGGAGGCACCTTATTCTTTGATCAAACCTACGTTAAGGTCAGCAAGATTTAATCAACGTTCAGGGCTCTTTAAATTCTAAACCAGCAGATGCTTTTTCTTTAACTCTTTTCCTCTCTACCTTTGCAAAGGGTTTCTCCAGAGTCAATAAAAGATCAACTCCTTGTTCTGGACAACCCACACTGGAGCAAATAGCTTCTCTGTATCTACACTGTATGCACAGTGGCGCAGTGGTTAGCACAGCAGCCTCACAGCTCCAGTGACCCGGGTTCAATTCTGGGTACTGCCTGTGTGGAGTTTGCAAGTTCTCCCTGTGTCTGCGTGGGTTTCCTCCCACAAGCCAAAAGACTTGCAGGTTGATTGGTAAATTGGCCATTATAAAATTGCCCCTAGTGTAGGTAGGTGGTAGGGAAATATCGGGACAGGTGGGGATGTGGTAGGAATATTGGATTAGTGTAGGATTAGTATAAATGGGTGGTTGATGGTTGGCACAGACTCGGTGGGCCAAAGGGCCTGTTTCAGTGCTGTATCTCTAAACTAAACTAAACTGAACTACCCTGTTGAATCCTTTTAACATTTTAAACACCTCAATCAGATTAGTCCTCAACCCCTATACTCAAGAAAGTACAACTCAAGACTATTCAACCTGTCCTTATAATTATAATTAAGCATTTAAATCCTGATGTCATTCTGATAAATCTGCACATGCACCCATTCCAAGACCAATATATCCTTTCTGAGGTACAGTGCCTAAAACTGAACGCCATACTGCCCCTTGAGTTTGCTCTGCTGTTCAATAAGATCATGGCTGATCTTGTGCCTCAACACCACTTTTCTACCTTATCCCTTGATTTCCTTCGTGTCCAAAAATCTGTGGATCTCTGTCTTGAATATACTCAATGACCGAGCATTCACAGCTCTCTCAGGTAGAGAATTCCAGATTCACAAACGTTTGAATGAAGAAATTCTACCTCATCTCAGTCCTAAATTGTCGACCCCATATCCTGGGACCATGTTCTCGACTCTCCAGCCAGGGAAGCAGCCTCTCAGCATCTACCCTGCCAAACCCTCTAAGAATTTTATGTTTCAATGAGATCACCTCTCATTCTTTGAAACTTTGGAGAATATAGGCCCATTCTACTCAATCTCTCCTCACAGTACAGCCCTCTCATCCCAGGCATCAATCAAGTGAACAATGTGTTGCTGAACTGCGGGGATCAAATAAGAGCAAAATACTGTGGATGCTGGAACTCTGAAATGAGAACAGAAAGTGCTGGAAATACTCAGCAGGTGTGGCAGCATTTGTGGAGAGAGAAATAGAGTTAACGTTTCATCAGAAGTGACCAAGGTTAGAAATGTAATAGTCTTTGAGCAAGTGAAGGAGAGGGGGGGGGGTGGAAGAAGAACAAAAGGGAAGGTTAGTAATAGGGTGGGAGATTGTGGGGGGAGATTAAATAACAAAGATGTCATGGAATAAAAAGCGAAGGGAGTGTTAAATAGTTGTAGTAAAAGACAAAGCATTTGTCCAGAGAGAGTGCTAATGGCAGAATAATGAACAGTTCTGCCCGAAAGCAAGAACATGAAAAACAAATTTAAGAGTAGCACATGTTTTAAAAATAAATAATAAAATAAACAAAATTTAGATAATGGGCTCATGGTTTTAAATTATTGAACTCAATGTTGAGTCTAGAAGGCTGTAGAATGCCTTATCGGAAGATAAGTTGCTGTTCCTCGAGCTTGCATTGATGTTCACCGGAACACTGCTGCAAGTCGAGGACAGAAATGTGGGCATGAGAGCAGGGTGGTGAATTAAAATGGCAAGCAACCGGAAACTCGGGGTTATTCTTGCAGTCCAAGTGGAGGTGTTCCGCAAAGTGATCACCCAATCTTTGTTTGGTCTCCCAATGTAGAGGTGACCACATTGTGAGCAGCGAATACAGTATACTAAATTGAAAGAAGTTCAAGTAAATCACTGCTTCACCTGGAAGGATTATTTGGGGCCTTGGGTAGTGAGGAGAGAAGAGGTAAAAGGGCAGGTGTTACACCTCCTGCAATTGCAAGGGAAGGTGCCCTGGGAAGGGGATGAGGTGTCAGGGGTGCTGGAGGAGTGCACCAGGGAGGACAGGATCAAATTTTGGCTGTGACATCAGAACATTGGAGCAGGAGGAGGCCATTAAGCCCTACAGCCTGTTCCACCATTCAACTGGATCACAGCATCTTAACTCCGTCTACCTGCCTTGATTCCCTAACATTTAATACCTTTGCATAACAAGAAACTATCAATCTCAGTTTTGAAATTCTCAATTGATCCCCAATCCTTCTGGGGGAGACAGTTGCAGGTTTCCACAACCTTCTGTGTGACTTGTTTCCTGACATCATGCCTAAGCAGCCTAGTTAAGGTAAGAGGATTGCACCACTTGGTCAAGTAGCCTGCTGACATCCAGTACCTTGGCCAGTGAGCGACGACTGGCCACTTGGGTCCATGAAATTGTATCCAACGTGAGTCAACCTTTCAGCATGTGGAGTGAGAAAACTGGAAATAAATGCACTTGAATCCTGAACTGCCAGTGGTTTCTATTGGGACTGCAGTCAGCTCCCAGCTCAGTGATGCTCTAAACTGTATTACCTCTGAATTAGATCAGTAACCAAGACATGCTGAGCTGCAGAAAACATAAATAATTTATCTGTCTAAGTACTAGGTGGAGAGAGGGAGGAGAAAGAGAATTTTGCATCATTTCCTTGACCAAAGTGAGCCGAATGGGAGATCATTTATTTTTTGCAGATGATTTCCACAATAATTTCTCATTTTTGTAGATAATTCTCTTCCAGTAATGACGTACTGACAATGTAAAGTCTCAAGTGGTAAGTCCCCTAGAGTGTCTGAAACTCGTGAATGTGTTCAGTAGCATAGTGGTTAGGTGCTGGACTGGCAATTCTGAGATTGACAAGTGCTACTTAAGCACATTGTGAAATTTTGTTCAGTAAATGAAAAATGGCATGGACGCGACAGGATTGTTGTATTAACAGAAAACTGAACTAGTTCATTGGGCACCAGCATATAGAAGTAGAAAAGAGGATTGACGAGTGAGAGTGTTGGATAGTACTGGAGTAGGTAGTAGTACCATATTAGATAGCAGACTAAGAGGGCGGCGCAGTGGTTAGCACTGCAGCCTCACAGCTCCAGCGACCCGAGTTCAATTCTGGGTACTGCCTGTGTGGAGTTTGCAAGTTCTCCCTGTGTCTGTGTGGGTTTCCTCCGGGTGCTCCGGTTTCCTCCCACATGCCAAAGACTTGCAGGTTGATAGGTAAATTGGCCATTAGCAATTGCCCCTAGTATAGGTAGGTGGTAGGGGAATATAAGGACAGGTGGGGATGTGGTAGGAATATGGAATTAGTGTAGGATTAGTATAAATGGGTGGTTGATGGTCGGCACAGACTCGGTGGGCCGAAGGGCCTGTTTCAGTGTTGTATCTCTAAAACTAAAACAGTACTCCAGATGGGATCTGACCAATGCTCTGCAAAACTGAAGCATCACTTCCTCCCCTTTGTAATCAAGTTCCCTTGAGATAAAGGCCAACATTCCATCAGCACAGTGAGTGCAGTTTAATTACAGATTTTTGCATAACCTCACTTTCCAGGTAGCTTTTTTCCATGAAACAAAAGCCTCTCTCACAAGATAAGTCGTGCTGATTGTGTGGCTCCCATGGCGTTTAGACTTCATAGGACTAAATGTCCTTTGAACTGCTCCCTCCTCTCCCACACCGTTGCCTGTACGTTGTCATCTCATGCTAAGTTGATGAGGTGGTCCACGCTGTATTTGTTAATTAACAAATAGAAAATTCTGGGGGGAGCAGGGGGATTTTTTTTTCTTTAACATACTCCCCTATTAGCTATATAAAAACAATATTGTGCACTGTTTCACTGCCCCTACCTCCCCTCACGACACTCCCCACAACCCCCCCACACCCCACCTGGGTCAGGCTGCTCTGAATCAGCTACTGAGCCAGTCCAGGATTGTGGCACCAGTGTAATCACTGGGACTGCTGAAATGCATGTTGCATTCCTCCTGTTAAGTAAAATCACTGGAGAATTCTGGAGAGGTGGAGATAAAATGTCAGGTCTCTGGCATTTTTTTTCAAACCCACTAACTTGTTAGTTACTGGTGCCAGAATTAACAAAAGCTTACTGTGTCCATGTGACACTCTTCTCCCCACCCCCCCCCCCCCTCCACCCCCCGGTCCACTATCAAAGTGTAAGCAGATGAGGAGGTCATTCAGCCCTGTGTGTTCATGTCAGCACTTTGCTGGAACACCAAAGAACGACTTGCAATTATTTAGCACTTCTTCACAACCTCAGGATGTCCCAGAGCACTTTACAATCATTTGAAGTACTTTTGAAGTATAGTCACTGTTGTAAGAACAAAGAACAGTACAGCACAGGAACAGGCCATTCGGCCCTCCAAGCCTGAGCCGATCTTGATGCCTGCCTAAACTAAAACCTTCTGCACTTCTGGGGTCCGTATCCCTCTGTTCCCTCTATGTTAAGAAACTGGGCAACCAGTTTACGCACAACAAGCGCCCACAAACTACAATGAGATAATGACCACATAATCATTTTTTAGTGATGTTGGTTATAGTATAATGCAATACTTATCCCTGCTGTCCTACTCTTTCCCAGAGCCCTGCTCTGCATCAAATATTTATCCAATTTTCCCTTAAAAGCCACTGTCTGTGGCAGCCCTTCACTGTACTTTTCTTAGTTGCAATTTTAAAATATAGGGAGATGGTGGCAGAGTGGTGATGTCACTAAACTGGTAATCCAGAGGCCCGGGCTAATGCTGGGGGCATACTGGTTCAAATCCCACCATGGCAGCTGGTGGAATTTAATTCAATTAATTAATAAAAATCTGGAATTGAAAGCTAGTCTCAGTAATGGTGCCATGAAACTATCATGGATTGCTGTAAAACCCATCCAGTTTACTAATGTCCTTTAGGGAAGGAAATCTGCAATCATTACCTGATCTGGCCTATATGTGACTCCAGACCCACAGCAATGTGGTTGACTCTTAACTGCCTTCTGAAATGGCCTAGCAAGCCACTCAGTTGTCAAGGGCAATTTGGGATGGGCATTGAATGCTGGCCTTGGCAGTGATGCCCACATCCCATGAAAACATTAAAAAAAAAATTGGCCCACTTTGTTACTGACTCCCCAAGCAAAGGAGCTGTTAACCATTTAAGACAAATGATCAAAAAAAAACAGACAGATAAGTGTGTTGAGTGTTGCTAATACCTTGGAGAGGCTGAAGAGCATAATTACCACAATGATACAAGGGGTGAAGGATTTCAGTTATCCGGAGAGACTGAAGCTGGGATTTTTTTTTTTTGGGAGATAGTGGCACAGTGGTATTGTCACTGGACTACTAACCCAGAGACCCAGGGTATTGCTCTGGGGACATTGGTTCAAATCCCACCACAGCAGAAGGTGGAATTTGAATTCAGTTAATAAAAATCTGTAGTTAAAAAGCTAGTCTAATGATGGCCGTGAAATCATTGTCAATTGTTGTAAAAACCCATCTGGTTCACTAATGTCCTTTAGGGAACGAAATCTGCTGTCCTTACCTGGTCTGGTCTACATGTGGCTCCAGACCCACAGCAATGTGGTTGACTCTTAACTGCCCTCTGAAATGGCCTAGCAAGCCACTAAGTTGTATCCAACTGCTACAAAGTCAATAAGGAATGAAACTGGATGGACCACCCAGCATTGACCCAGGCACCGGAAACGACAATGGCTAACCAAGCCCTGTCGACCCTGCAAAGTCTTCCTTACTATCATCTAGGGACTTGTGCCAAAGTTGGGAGAGCTGTCCCACAGAGTAGTCAAGCAATAGCCTGACATTGTCATACTCACCGAATCATACCTTACCACAATGTCCCAGACATCACCATCCCCAGGTATGTCCTGTCCCACCGGCAGGACAGAGCCAGCAGAGGTGGTGGCATAGTGGTATACAGTCATGAGGGAGTTGCCCTGGGAGTCCTCAACATCGACTCCAGACCCAATGAAGTCTCATGGCATCAGGTCAAACATGGGCAAGGAAACCTCCTGCTGATTACCACCTTCTGCCCTCCCTCAGCTGATGAATCAGTATCCTCCATGTTGAACAGCACTTAGAGGAAGCACTGAGGGTGGCAAGGGTGCAGAATGTACTCTAGGTGGGGGATTTCAATGTCCGCCACCAAGAGTGGCGCGGTAGCACCTCTACTGGCCGAGCAGGCAGAGTCCTAAAGGACATAGCTGCCAGACTTGGTCTGCGAAAAGGGGTGAGGGAACCAACAACAGGGAAAAATATACTTGACCTCATCCTCACCAATCTGCCTGTCACAGAGGCATCTGTCCATGACAGTATTGGTAGGAGTGACCACCGCACAGTCCCTGTGGAGAAAAAGTCCCGTCTTCACATTGAGGATAGCCACCATCGTGTTGTGTGGCACTCTTCTCTTTTCTTTGGCCTCCTTGTCTCGAGAGACAATGGGTAAGAGCCTAGAGGTGGTCAGTGGTTTGTAGAGCAGCGCCTGGTGTGGCTATAAAGGCCAATTCTAGAGTGACAGACTCTTCCACAGGCGCTGCAGATAAAATTGGTTGTCGGGGCTGTTACACAGTTGGCTCTTTCCTTGCACTTATGTCTTTTTACCTGCCAACTGCTAGGTCTCTTCGACTTGCCACTCTTTAGCCCCGCCTTTATGGCTGTCCGCCAGCTCTGGCGATCACTGGCAACTGACTCCCATGACTTGTGGTCAATGTCACAGGACTTCATGTCACGTTTGCAAACATCTTTAAAGCGGAGACATGGACAGCCGGTGGGTCTGATACCAGTGACGAGCTCGCTGGACATCTTCCATGTGGCTCACATGGCCAAACCATCCCAAGCGCCGCTGGCTCAGTAGGGTGTATATGCTGGGGATGTTGGCCACCTCGAGGACTTCTGCGTTGGAGTTATGGTCCTGCCATGTGATGCCAAGGATTCCAAGGATTGTGTGGCACTACCACTGTACTAAATGGGACAGATTTTGAACAGATCTAGCAGTGCAAAACTGGACATCCATGAGGCGCTGTGGGCCATCAGCAGCAGCAGAATTGTACTCAACCACAATCTGTAACCTCATGGCCTGGCATATCCCCCACTCTATCAAGCTGGGGGACCAGCCCTGTTTCAATTAAGAGTGCAGGAGGGCATGCCAGGAGCAGCACCAGGCATACCTCAAAATTAGATGTCAACCTGATGAAGCTGCAACACAAGACCACTGCATGCCAAACAGCGTAAGCAGCATGTGATAGACAGAGCTAAGCGATCCCATAACCAACAGATCAGATGTGAGCTTTGCAGTCCTGCCACATCCAGTCGTGAATGGTGGTGGACAATTAAACAAATAGCCGAAGTGGCTCCACAATTATCCCGATTGTTAATGACAGGGGAGCCCGGCGCATCAGTGCCAAATATAAGGCTGAAGCATTTACGACAATTTTCAGCCAGAAGTGCCGAGTTGATGATCCATCTCGGCCTCCTCCTGAAGTCCTCACCATCACATTCTTCAGCCAATTTGATTCAATCCGCGTGATATCAAGATTCGACTGAAGGCACTGCATACTGCAAAGGCTATGGGTCCTGACAACATTCCGGCGATAGTACTGAACACCTGTGCTTCAGAACTTGCTGCGCTCCTGTCCAAGCTGTTCCAGTACAGCTACAACACTGGCATCTACCCGGCAATGTGAAAAATTGCCCAGGTATGTCCTGTACACAAAAAGTAGGACAAGTCCAACCCGGCAAATTACCGCCCCATCAGTTTGCTCTCAATTATCAGTAAATTGATGGAAGGTGTCATCAACAAAGCGGCACTTGCTTAGCAATAATCTGCTCACTGTCGCTCAGTTTGGGTTCCATCAGGACCGCTCAGCTTCAAACATGGACAAAAGAGCTGAACTCAAGAGGTGAGCTGAGGGTGACTGCCCTTGACATCAAGACAGCATTTGTCTGAGTATGGCATCAAGGGGCCCTCGCAAAACTGGAGTCAATGGGAATCAGGGGGAAAACTCTTCACTGGTTGAAGTTGTACCTAGCGCAAAAGAAGATGTTTGTGGTTGTTGGCGGTCAATCATCTCCGCTCCAGGACATCACTGCAGGAGTTCCTCAGGGTAGTGTTCTAGGCCCAACCATCTTCAGCTGCTTCATCAGTGACGTTCCTTCAGTCATAAGGCTAGAAGTTAGCATATTCGCTGATGATTGCACAATGTTCAGCACCATTCGCGGTGACTCATATACTGAAACAGTCCATGCAGAAAGACCTGAGCAATATCTAGGCTTGGGCTGATAAATGGCAAGTAACATTTGTGCCACACAAGTGCCAGGCAATGACTATCTCCAACAAGAGGGAATCTTACCATCTCCCCTTGACATTCAATGGCATTATGATCACTGAATCCCCCACTATCAACATCCTGGGCATTACCATTGACCAGAAACTGGAGTAGCCATATAAATACTGTGGCTACAAGAACAGATCAAAGGCAAGGAATCCTGCAGCGAGTAACTCACCTCCTGACTCCCCAAAGCCTGTCCACCATCTACAAGGCACAAGTCAGGAGTGTGATGGAATACTCTCCACTTGTCTGGATGGGTACAGCTCCAACAACACTCGAGAAGCTCGACGTCATTCAGAACAAAGCAGCCTGCTTGATTGGCACCCCATCCACAAACATTCCTCCCTTCACCACCGATGCATGGTGGCAGCAGGGTGTACCATCTACAAGATGCACTGCAGCAATGCACCAAGTTTCCTTAGACAGCACCTTCCAAACCCACGACCTCTACCACCTAGAAGGACAAGGGCATCATGTGCATGGGAATACCACTACCTGCAAGTTCCCCTCCAAGCTACACACCATCCTGACTTGGAACTATATCGCCATTCCTTCACTGTCACTGGGTCAAAATCCTGGAACTCCCTTCTTAACAGCACTGTATATACCTCACATGGACTGCAGCTGTTCAAGAAGGCTGTTCACCACCACCTTCTCAAGGGCAATTAGGGATGGGCAATAAATGCTGGCCTGGCCAGCGATGCCCACATCCCATGAATGAATAAAAACAAAGCAGAGAAGGTTAAGGGAAGATTTATTAGAGATGTTCAAAATCATGAAGGAATTTGACTGACTGAATAGGGGAGACGTTCCACTGGCAGGTGTCAATAACCAGAGGACATAGATTTAAGCTAATCGTCGAAAGAACCAGAGGAGAGATGAGAATTATGTGTAACTCAGCGAGATGTTGTGATCTGGAATGCGCTGCCTGAAAGGCTGGTGGAAGCAGATTCAGTAGTAATTATCAAAATGGAATTGGATAAATACTTGAAAAGGAAAAATGTGCAGGGCTCTGGGGAAAAAGCAGGTGAGTGGGACTAATTGGATTTTTTTTATTAGTCATTCATGGGATATGGGATAGTTCCTTCAAAGAGCCAGCACAAGTACGATGGGTGGTATAATCACCTTCTGTGCTGTAAGATAAATATCACTAACTGGGCTGATCTAACTAGAGATTGGAGGCGAAGGAACATTTTTCAACAAGTGCTCCATAAGAATTCTCCTCCATTTTAGTCTATAGGAGATGGGCTTAGAGATGGTTCCAATTATGATTGCCAACCCTTCAACACTAGTTCGGCCTCAGCTGGAGTATTACGTCCGATTGGGCACTGCACTTGAGGAAAGATGTGAGGGCATTGGAGAGAGTACAGAAAAGATTCACGAGAATGGTTCCAGGGATGAGGAATTTCAGTTATGAAGATAGATCGGAGAAGTTAGGACTGTTTTTCTTGGAGAAGAGAAGGCTGAGAGGTGATTTGATAGCGGTATTCAAAATCATGAGGGGTCTGGACAGAGTAGTTAGAGAGAAACTGTTCCCACTCGTGAAAAAATCGAGAACGAGCGAGCACAGATTTCAGGTATTTGGTAAGAGAAGCAAAAGTGACATGAGGAAAAACTTTTTCACACAGTGAGTGGTTATGGTCTGGAATGCGCTGCCTGAGAACATGGAGGCAGGTTCAATTGAAGCATTCAAAAGGGAATTAGACAGTTTTGTGAAAAGGAAGAATGTGCAGGGTTACGGGTAGTAGGCAGGGGAATGGAACTGAGTGAATTGCTCTTTCAGAGAGCCAGTGTGGACATGATGGGCCAAATGGCCTCCTCCTGTACTGTAACAATTCTGTGAAGATTGTCCTGGAGAATCCAGAAATTGAAGATTTAATCTCTGAGACACTGCTGTGCTGAATCCAGGAGAAAATCAATGGGGCAGTAAAAAAAAAAAATGTATTTTCATTTTCTTTAAACGCTTTTGTTCATAGAAACATAGGAAAATAGGAGCAGGAGTAGGCCATTCATCCCTTTGAGCCTGCACTATCATTCAATAAGATCATGGCTGATCATCCAAACTCAGTACCCTGTTCCCACTTTCTCCCTGAATCCATTGATCCTTTAGCCCTAAGAACTATATCTAACGCTTTCTTGAATATATTTAATGATTTGGCCCCAACTGTTTTATGTGGTAGAGAATTCCGCATGTTCACCACTCTCTGGGTGAAGAAATCCCTCCTCATCTCAGTCCTAAATGGCTTACCCCTTATCCTTAGACTGTGACCCCTGGTCCTGGACTCCTCCACCATCGGGAACATCCTACATCAATTATAAAAATATTGGAGATGGTGAGAAAAACTTGTTTGGATACTTCTTGACAGTCGGTCAATTGGTTAATGAAGAGTGTTTCCTCGATTAATTGTAGGAAAGGGAGGTGCTGTGATGATGGACATGTTGGGCGACCAATGGTGGAAGCATGGGGAGCGGGGCAGTTGGAGACAGGAATCTCATGTAATGTAACCTCCAGGAATGCATTCATCCAGGCAACCCTAGCTTCAACGAATATTGCCTGCTTCCTGCCCTCCCCCAAGTTGCTGTTCTCTTCAACCACCTGCTAGTGGCAGCCAAATCCACAGGAATACATTTCCAGGTATTGTGGGGGTGGGGGTGGGGGGGGGGGGGTGCAGGGTGGGAAACTGAAATTTGGTTGATTGAAGATCCCTCTGATAATCACCTTTCCACTGGCTCCATGTCTGCATCATTTCCAGCTTTTACTGACGACCCCCCCACCTCACCCCCACTCCCCCTGCATCGCAGTCAGAACCATCCCTTTAGACTGGCACAATTGGATGGTGATTTAAACAGTTGGATGGTGATTTAAGCTGTTGCCATGCAACAGATTGCATCCTAGCAACCCGTCTGCAGATCTCTGTGCAGTGGTTAGGGAGAGGTGTTTATTTGGCGTGGGTGGGTTATAAAAGATCTTGGTTCGGCAGCTCTCACACCTAACTCTTTGTGTGCACTCTGTCAGTTGGGAGTAAAATGAGGAGCGAGTGAAAAGTGGAATTGTAAATAAATGTTTACATTGAGAGAGGGAGACAAATTAGAATGTGTTCGACTCCCGATGTACTGTGTACACAAGGCATTTCAACATGTGTTAGTATTTGTTTTATAGACTTAAGTTAAGGTTTAGATTTTAGATTATGATGTTTGTTTGATTAATTATACAGTAATCAAGTGGTTTAACCATCATTTTCAGGCTTAATATCTTGGTATGTTGTATGCTTTGTGTGCATTGGTTTTGGTCCTTCAACACGTTGGATTTTAAATTCTCAGTCACCTTTAAGTTCCTTCATGGCTTTGCCCCATCCCCAACTCTGCAACCTCTGCTATCTCTCAACTCACCATTCCACTGACTCCAAACTCTTGTAGCTTTCCATTCCCTTTGTTTGTTACTAGTGGCCATGCCTTCTCCCACCTAGACCCCATGATCTGACGTTTCCCTCCCAACGCTCCACCTTGTGCTCCTTAACCTCTTTAACCAGGTTTTTAAGCAGTGCCCCTCCCCCCACTCCATTATCTCTATATCCCTTTGCCTCACACTGCTGTGAAACATCTTGGAGCATTCTCTCTACATTAAAGATGCTATACAAATGTAACTTGCTATTTTGAGTTTTGTATGCCATGTATGTCTCACCTTCCCCTGCTAAAGATCCTGACTGTGGTTGGACTTGCGGTTCCAAGAACATTTGGTGACTCTCCCGCACTACTCACAAGTCGCCATTCTTCACTTTTTAAGCCTAGTGAAGAGTTTCAGTGGACTAATTCACTGTGTGTGGCATCACAGCATAATCCTGGCCCTACCTGTTGCTCACTCATGGACACTTTCCACAGGGTTTACTGAATATTGATTGGGGCTGTTAAACTGTGTCTGCCTTCTTTCCCTTTTTCTTAATGATGGCAATGGAGTGTATATTACATTGGAATAAAATCTATTCACTCATATTTTATAGTCTACATTGGCTTTGCCATTTCTCTTCTGCTCCCAATCCTACATAGATAAGATAAAGATAATAAATAAAGATTCATACAGACATGAAAGGCCACTCAGCCCATCTAGAAATAGACTCCATCTTAATGATTAACCATTTCTCAGATGATCCCACTGCCTTAACTGGAAGTCCATTCCAAGTGTTGATCCATTCCCGATATCACAAAATATCCTACTAGAATTTGTCCTTATAAAGAAGCACCATTGCTACAGTCTACCCTCTTAACAGCTTGTGTCAACTCTATAGGAGTAATACAAGGCTGGTTTGCCATTTTGAGATCAGTGTTCTTGTTTATAGAAGGAAGTTAGCACCACTCCCAGCACTGGCCCTGCCATCACTCCCCTCTCCTACCTGATGATCCACAGTGATGGAATTCACCTGTACACTGTAAGCAGGAATGTCTGGCCTTGAATATGTATTGCAAGAACAGGGATTCCTGCACACTGCTGCAGCAGAGTTCCAGAGTAGGTGTGATGGTGGGGGTACGTGCCAGCATGAATTAGACAGGCAACAGAGAGAAGTTTGCCAAATGAGCTTGGAGGTTAATGACAGAATAGAATCAAAGAATGGTTACAGCTCAGAAGGAGACCATTCAGCTTGTCGAGTCCATGCTGGTTCTATGTGAGAGCAACTCACCTGGTCCAACTCCCCTGCCTTTTCCCCAAGCCCTGCAGATCTTTTCAGATAATTATCCAATTCTCTTTTGAAAGCCACGATTGAATTTCCCTCCACCACACTCTCAGGCAGTGCATTCCAGATCCTAACCACTCACCGTGTGAAAAAGAGTTTTTCCTCAATTCGTCTCTGATTCTTTCACCAGTCGCTTTAAATCGGTGTCCTCTGGTTCTCGACCTTTCCACCAAATGGGAACAGTTTCTCCCTATCTATTCTGTCCAGACACCTCATGATTTTGAACCTCCAGGAACATAGGAGCAGGAGTTGGCCATTCAGCCCTTCAAGCCTATTCCACCATTCAGTTAGATCATGGCTGATCATCTACCTCAACCCCACTTCCCCACGCTCTCCCCATATCCCTTGATGTCATTAGTATCCAGGTATCTATCGATTTCTGTCTTGAACATGCTCAATGATTGAGCTTCTACAGCCCTCTGGGATAGAGAATTCCACAGATTCGCTATCCTCTGGGTAAAGAAATCCCTCCTCATCTCAGTTTTAAATGGCCTACCCCTTATTCTGAGACTGTGTCCTCTATCAAATCTCGCAACCTTCTCTTTAAGGAGGACAGTCCTAGCTTCACCAATCTATCCTTGCAATGAATGGGAGGGAGAGTGACAGCAGGGATGGGAGGCATGAGCAGGAGGAGAGGTGGGACCAAAGTGAGAGCATTAGATGGGGGAGATGAGTGAATTGAGAAGGCAGGGAGAGCAGTATGTGAGCAGGATGTGAGATGGAAGAAGTGTATCTCTATAAAACAATTCAGCAATCAGATGTAGTAACAGGCTGGGATCTATTCTCTACAAAAGAGAAGGCTGAGGGGTGACCTGATAAAGGTCCTTAAAATTATAAAGAGGTTTGATAGAGTACATGTAAAGAACGTGTTTCCAATTGTAGGGGAATCCAAAACTAGGGGCTATAGATATAAAATAATCGCTAATAAATCCAATAGAGAATTCAGGGGAAACTTCTTTCCCCAGAGAGTGGTTAGAATGTGGAACTCGCTACCACAAGGAGTAGTTAAGGAAAACAGAATAGGTGCATTCAAGGAGAAACTAGAAAAGCATATGTGGGAGAAAGGAATGGGAGGGATATGTTAATGGGGCTCAATAAAGTAGGATTGGAGAAGGCTGGTGTGGTGCTTAAACACTAGTAAAAACTAGCCTCTGTGTAAGTACATATTTACGATATCTCCACAATAAGGACAATCGCAGCAGGTTCTGGCAAATCTTCAACTATGGGCATTATGTTTTTTTTAAACAAGTGTTGCCACATTTGGTCACATTTTTACAATTTTCCAGGCTGTGCGTTTGGAAGGAAACCACCTTCCATCAAATCACTGCAAAATAACTGCAAAATAGTGACACTAGATTGGGAGGCAAAGATGTGAAGCCGTATTGTTAAATGCCAGAGCTGTTTGCTTTGCTGAAGTTTACCCCAGAGGCTGAGAGGTCAGGGGGTTGATTCTCCCCCAGGCCCTTCACATTCTGAGTTATTTTTTCCAGCTACAAAGCAAGAAGGAGCCCACTGCATTGCTGCAAAGGTCTGGATACCAAGTGGGAAATGTATTTCTTGTTAAAAGATGCTGCTCCCTTTATAATCGCAGCACATTTCATACAGTCATACAGCACAGAACGAGGCCGTTCTGGCTTTTTAACTTTCAAAAGGGCATTGGATATATTTTTGAAAAGGAAAAGTTGGCAGGTCTCCAGGGGAGAAGCAGGAGAGTGGGTCTAATTGCAAAGAGCTGGCTCAGGCATAATGGGCCAAATGGCCTCCATCTGAATGGGATTAACACTCAGTGGTAGAACTCTCCTTTCTGAGTCAGAAGATTTGGGTTCAAATCCCACAAACGTTCAGGCTGACATTCCAATGCAGTACTGAAGGCGCGCCACACTGTCAGAAGTGCCGCATTTACAATGGGACATTAAATCGCGATCCCTTCTGCCCCCTCAGGTGGAGGTAAAAAAATCCCATGGTTCTATTTCAAAGAAGAACAGGGGAGTTTTCTCCATGTCCTGGCCAATATTTATCCCTCAATCAACATCGCAAAAGCAGAAGATCTGGTCATTTATCTCACTGCTGTTTGAGAGCTGGCTGTGCACAAATGCATTTCCCTACATTACAACACTGACTGAACTTCAAAAAGTGCTTCATTGGCTATGAAGCACATTGGGGTGTCCTGAGTTTGTGTAAGGCGCTACAAAAATGCAAGTCTTTTCTTCTATGCTGTATGATTCAATGAACAACATACGTTTGTCTCTGATTCAGTCAATAAACACTTGCCTAATGTTGAATATGAAGTCTTGAGGTTTTTTTTGCACTTAAAAAGGGGTTTGCCTGTTAAACTTCTCCCCCCTTCTATTGCAGGGGCTGGTTCTTCAGCAGCTGGGCCGCTACAGCCTGGCCGAGAAGATCCTCCGCGACGCCGTGCAGGTCAACTCCACTGCCCACGAGGTATGGAACAACCTGGGGGAGGTGCTGCAGGCCCAGGGTGACGATGACGCTGCGACTGAATGTTTCCTCACTGCACTGGAGCTGGAAGCCAGCAGCCCCATCGTTTCCTTCACCATCATCCCCAGGATACTCTGAGCCAAAGAGTTGGCATACGTGTTTGGATCCAGTGGGGCATCTGTTACTATCCCGTGGAGGTCAGGCAGGCTGCCAACTGGGGGAGGAAAACCATATACTAAATACACGCACAATCCCTTGCCAGTCCCCTCGGATTTGTTCTTTTGTTTTATAGGTGTGTTTTACTGTGGACTAAAGCATTCCATAGGACAATTTATTTGATCTTTATCGCCCCAACTGATTTTCCATGTCACCGAACCCAGGAGATCATAGACCTGAGACCTTCCCTGCTTGTGTGTTTCAGTACCACACAGCCCGCATACTAACGGAGCTTTATCTTATGTTCTGCCCCTTTTTATAATCTCCCAACCCAGCTCTGTCAGCATGACATGCTCCACCCATCTCATTCCCTTGTGGAGTTATAGATCTTTAATGAAATAAGTGCTCAGTGACTGAGTGTCCACAGCACAAAATCTGCTCTGTAAATTTGGCACCAAATCTCAGTAGCGATTGTCTTCTGAGAATCAGCTATTTAAACAGGTGAGGAACGTTTGGAAACTGAACCTAGTTGAGGCAGTATAGAGATAGTTTTACTCTGCGCCTAATCTAGAAGTGGCGCACTTCCTGCTCCTGTGAGCTGCATAGTTGTGTAGCTTGGAGCCTCGAGACCTTACCTAAAGTTTAGATCCCTGCTCCCATTTATTTTGTATGTTTCACGGTGCTATTTCTAACAGATCTTGGTGTTTCTATTTAGGGTTGATCGACAAATGAGGTGACAGCACTGTTAGACCCTTTCTAAACCTCCAGGCCCATAAAATTCAAACTGGGTAAGTCAGTCAGTGAAAACTGAGGGAAAATAGAACTTGAAGAGGCTGGTTCAGATGCCTGGGGTTCAACCTGTGCAGTGTCTGAGCTGGAAGTGCAGGATGTTTAGACTGGGTTCAGGGAGAAGAAGGCATCAGTTTCATAGCATCTCCCTCCCTTAGCCGGTCAGTAAGAAAATGCTGTACATAAAACTATAGCTGGTCCACTTATATAATCTGCACCCCTCCCCCTCCTGATGCCTTCATATCAAGGTTTCTTCTGTGCTTTAAGATTCACCCTAATCCACACCTTTAACTTAATTATTACAGATTTATTTTCTCTGTCGAGGTTTGTAACCCATGTTGCAAGCCAAAATGAATTTTAGAAAGTGGTCAGTCTCTGTATATGGAATATATATATTTATGTAAGGCGGTGTAAGAATATTATATTTATATATTGGAACTTTATTCAATAAGAGATGGCTACTATCTGGTGTAACTGCAAATCTCTGCTCTTTAAATGTCGGACTATACACCTAATATTGGTCTGGATTTCAGGCCAGTGTGTTTGAACACCATCCTTTTAGATTTTTGAACTCTAAACTGCATTCAAATTGTGGGACCATATAGTGAAATGGATCAACCAATGATAAATGACACAATAGAAAAGAGATCTTTAAAGGACAACATTCTACACATTAATTGTCACAAAGTTATCTCCAGTAGAAACTAACTGCCTAGTTAAATGGTTAGGAAGTTGAAAGCTGTCCTTTGGTTGACAAAAAAATGCTTGATGGTCATCAGTGAGCAGCATATTCAGTTTGAACCACTCACTTTTCATGCTATAAAGCATGGTTACAAGGTCAGTAATTGCCAGTAATCAATTCACAAACTCACTTTATCTGGGTGATATCTGTTCAGTAGAGCCATTTCCAGCTAGCTGTAATTGGAAACAGTCATTCTGAACCAGTCTCCCTTCAATTTCAAGCAGAATTGCTGGAAGCCATTGCCTAGGAACCAGGGGACTTGCCCCTTCGATCACTAAACAAGATTGGCGATCGAATGTGGGACCATCCTGGTCTTTATGGCTCAGTGTTACACTGGACAGTGTCTTTAGTCACTGGTGCTGTTGTGACATGTACATCAGAAAATTATGTACATCAGTGGCTTTAAGACTGGTCTAAGAGGGCAACACCCTGGCAGGTTCTGAAACACCCTTGAGGTCCTTCAATAATACTCACAGTAAATACTGACACACAGTCCTGGAGATCACCCAGTAAATACTGCTACACTCCCAGTGACCTCCCGACAAACACCATGATATACTCCCAGTGACCCCCCCCATCAAACACCATGATATACTCCCAGTGACCTCCCGACAAACACCATGATATACTCCCATTGACCCCCCCCAACAAAAATCATGATATACTCCCAGTGACCCCCCCCCCCAAACAAACATGATATACTCCCAGTGACCCCCGCCCCCAACAAACACCATGATATACTCCCATTGACCTCCTGACAAACACCGTGATATTCTCCCAGTGACCCCCCCCCAACAAAAACCATGATATACTCCCAGTGACCCCCCCCCAAACAAACAACATGATATACTCCCAGTGACCCACCCCCAAACAAACACCATGATATACTCCCAGTGACCACCCCCCAAACAAACACCATGATATACTCCCAGTGACCACCCCCCAAACAAACACCATGATATACTCCCAGTGACCCCACCAACAAACAAAGACCATGATATACTCCCAGTGACCCCCGCCCCCAACAAACACCATGATATACTCCCAGTGACCCCCCCCCCAACAAACACCATGATGTACTCCCAGTGACCCCTCCCAAACAAACACCATGATATACTCCCAGTGACCCCTCCCAAACAAACACCATGATATACTCCCAGTGACCCCCCTCCAACAAACACCATGATATACTCCCAGTGACCCCCCCCAACAAACAGCATGATATACTCCCAGTAACCCCCCCCAAACAAACACCATGATATACTCCCAGTGACCCCCCCCCCCTCTGAGTAAACACCGACTACAGCAACACGTTAGCTCTGAAACTGCCTGAACAGGCAGCGAAGGTAATTATTACAATGGGCAAGAAAAATAAAACTAACAAAAAAATTCCTTTTAATTCCTCTTCAGCTGAAAGCGATATCTCTCCCTTGTATCCACCCTCCCCCTCACCTCTATCCACCCTCCCTTCCCCTGTATGTATCCACCCTCCCCCTGTATCCACATTCCCCATCCCCTGTATCCACATTCCCCTCCCCCTGTATCCACATTCCCCATCCCCTGTATCCACCCTCCCCCTCACCTCTATCCACCCTCCCCCTCACCTCTATCCACCCTCCCCCTCACCTCTATCCACCCTCTCCCTCACCTCTATCCACCCTCTCCCTCATCTCTATCCACCCTCCCCCTCATCTCTATCCACCCTCCCCCTCACCTCTATCCACTCTCCCCCTCCCCTCTATCCACCCTGCCGCTCACCTCTATCCACCCTCCCCATCACCTATCCACCCTCTCCCTCACCTCTATCCACCCTCCCCCTCCCCTCTATCCTTTCTCCCCCTCCCCTCTATCCACGCTCCCCCTCCCCTTTATCCACGCTCCCCCTCCCCTTTATCCACGCTCCCCCTCCCCTTTATCCACGCTCCCCCTCCCCTTATCCACCCTCCCCCTCCCCTCTATCCACCCTCCCCCTCCCCTCTATCCACCCTCCCCCTCCCCTCTATCCACCCTCCCCCTCCCCTCTATCCACCCGCCCCCTCACTATCCACCCGCCCCCTCACCTCTATCCACCCTCCCCCTCACCTCTATCCACCCTCCGTCCCACCTCTATCCACCCTCCGTCCCACCTCTATCCACCCTCCGTCTCACCTCTATCCACTCTTCCCCCCATCCACCCTCCCCCTCCCCTCTATCCACCCTCCCCCTCCCCTCTATCCACCCTCCCCCTCCCCTCTATCCACCCTCCCCCTCCCCTCTATCTTTCATCATTTCACCTATGATATCTTTGCCGAAATGTTGCTCCTTTTTATCCTGAGCCATGGTTTTTCGTGCACCAACTGGAGATCGGATTCACAGAAAGAGAGATTTTTAAAATGGCAATTCAAAAGAGAAAAGTATGCAAACTTTTAAAATTAAGCAATAGAGTCGTGGCGGCTCTGGAAGAGTGACCCTGGAACAAGTCACTGTTCAGGACTGTGGCCTCATCTCACGTTATGCTATGGAGCTAAGATCCATGGAGGCTCCTCTACATCCTGAGGAGGAGGACAGCTGTGTATCAGCCCATTAAAGGCCAACATTAGAAACAGGTTTTGAAAGTGCCACGCACAGTCTTGTTCAAAATTCCGTTTGAGCATAAATGTTGTTTACTTCTGAACTAGTTGATCGGTTTACTGACCAAACATCTGAAAGCCAGTCTGCCAGCGAACATAAAGATGATAGACTTTTGTAAGGTATCAAACTGACGAGGCCGTCAGTCAGCACTGAGCTGTGCTGTAGAATGGGATCAGTATTCAAGCGGTGTTTCGAGAGAATTCTTTTAGGAACTCAACCTGGTGCAGTGTGATTATGTTTAGAACTGAGCCTTTCTCACGAACACTAGATCTGGCTGCACAGTCCAAATGGGGGAAAAGGAATTATTACAGGCAAAGTTCTTCACGCACGCATGGACTGTGTTGTGTTTCAAGTAGGCACCTTAATAGATACTGATTTCTGTCTGGGACTGTAAACTATTGCGTTAGCCTGTGCAATGTTTCTTGTAATGATTCGAAGATCACTGTGCTAGACCGAATCTGCAGCCAGACCCTGGAACCATAGAGTGAACGTACATTCAAACAGCAGTCTGTGCTTTCCCCTCCTCTCTAGGTACAGTGCACTATTCACTAGCAGTCCCAGCCATACAGACCAGGGCAGTGCTGGCTTCAAACCCTTTCCGAGCTGATTCAGTTGACTTAGTGTTGGGATTGGTGGGGGGGGGGAATGAGGGAGGGGGTGGGGAAATTACAATTAGCCTCAGTGCCTCCAGTGAGGCCTGCTACTCCTGGACACTACCCACTCCTGCTGGCAAATGCACACAGCTGCCTGTCTGGTCAGAATTAAGTAGGGTTGAGGTGCAATGCCCCATGTGGGGGAATGTGTTTGTGTATGCTAACACATGAGGAACAGCCACTTGGGCGGAGGCTACTAGAGGGCCATGAGTGCCCATCATCCCAAGGAACTGCACTCCAGGAAGTATCAGTGCCTTGAGAAGACTGAGAATGAAAGAACAAAGGTCTGACATTGATCACGTAACTCTGAATTAGATTCAGTCTGCAACAAAAAAACACAACTGGATCCTTTTTTTAAAAAAAAGCTTGTTAAAAATTAAAACAATGTCAAAAATATCTGTTGTGTTGCTTCTAGTTAGGGGAACTGCTAAGTCTGTGTGCTAGGTTAATCTTAAATTGATTAACTGTGTGCTGTGTATATCAGGGTGTCACTGTACTTGTAGCTGCAGGTTTCATATATATATATGTGTGTGTGTGTGTATTGAGCGCAAGTAGGCTGCTGTCAATTCATTATCAATGCAACAGATGTAAAAAGAAGACATTGTTAATTAAGTGCATCTAGTGTTATCCCACAATGTAAAAGGTATTTTTGGCCAGGTCAATATTTATTGATATTAAATTTATTTTCAATCGGACATTGTGTACTTATTTCTCTCTCCCTTGTTTGTGGCAAAGTTAATCCATCCGTGATCTTTTTGTCTGATTTTTTTTGTTCACTTCAAAAGGAATCTTGGGTTTGGAACTGGACATGATAAAGGAAGATGTCAGATTGATGGTCTGATCTGTGCTGAGTTAGACCAGAGCTGCAGGCTCTGATTAACCTCATCACTGAAGGGGAGGGAAGGTTCAGCCAGAGTTGTTTCTTCTGGTTCCCATCCAAGTGCCCCACACCCTTTTTGGAAAACATGTCTGTGTAAGTGGACAAGGACAGGATTGAGCTCCGCTGTGATGACCTTATTTGGTCCAATACCATGCCAATACTGGCTGCCTGTGTTCTTTGGGGGAGGAGAGGACAAAATCAGAATAAATAGAATGTTAGCCATGGCTCCCTGGGCAACCTGTTTGCCTCTGATTTCCAATGTTGTAGGTTCAAGTCCCACTCCAGAGATTTGAGTGCAAACTCTAGGCTAACACACCAGTGCAGTGCTGTATTGTCAGAGGTGCCATCTTTCTGCTGAGGTGTTGAACTGAGACCCTGTCTGCCCTCTGAGTTGGACATAAAAGATCCCATATCATTATTTTGAAGAGCAACAGGGGAGTTCTCGCCGGTGTCCTGGCCAATATTTATCCCTCAACCAAAATCACTAAAGCACATTATCTGCTCATTATCATATTGCTATTTGTGGGATATTGCTATGTGCAAATTGACACTATATTTCCTACATCACCAAGGCTCCTTCGACAGCACCTTCCAAACCCACAACCTCTGCCACCTAGAAGGACAAGGGCAGCAAATGCATGGGAACATCACCACCTGCAAGTTCCCCTCCAAGTCACGCACCATCCTGACTTGGAGCTATATCACTGTTCCTCGCTGTCGCTGGGTCAAAATCCTGGAACTCCCTTCCCAACAGCACTGTGGGTGTACCCACACCCCACATGGACTGCAGCAGTTCAAGAAGGCAGCTCACCACCACCTTCTCAAAGGCAATTAGGGATGGGTAATAAATGCTAGCCGAGCTACCGACGCCCACATCCCATGAACGAATAAAAAAAAGTGACTACTTTAAAAATATTTTTCATTGGCTGTAAGCGCTTTGGGATGTCCTGCATGAAAGGCAGTGTCGACATGCAAGTCTTTTTCTTTTATGTGAGTTGGTGTATGATGCACTCTAACATCTCTCCCATTGGAATTGATTTTCCAGATGATCACTTATCCATTCCAAGCTGCAAGTGCAGAGTTATGAACAAATAGCTATCTAATCACTTATAAGAACAGCAGCACAAAACTAGGGACCATAAATATCAAATAGCCACTCAATTTCAAAAGGGAATCTGGGAAAAGCTTCATTACCCAGGAAGTAGTTAGAATGGGGTGCTCATTGTCACAGAAAGTAGGTGAGGTGAAGAGCGTAGATGCATTTAAGGAGAAGCTAGATAAACATGAGGGAGAAAGGAATAGAGGGATCTGCTGATCGTGTGAGATGAAGAGAGTTGGGAGGAGGCTCCTGTGAAGCATTATCACCAGCATGAATCAGTTGAGCTGAACGACCTGTGCTGTATAAACCACATTAAACTCCCGTTCCTGGCAGCTAAGTCACGGAGTGCAGTCCCTGGCCAGCCAGTCTCTCGGACTGGCCTGTCCTGCTTCCGAAGGCTGGCTCCAATGTGAATTGCACACTGTGTTGCAGGGTAAGGCTGGTATCCTACCCACTGAAGGAAATGTTTTTTTCTGATCCCCACTTCTGCTCCTCAGTACTTTAAACAGGCTAGACCGTTCCTCCTTCCAGTTTGTAACACATTCAATTTCAGCTCTCTCTCAGTCTCCCTCAGCATTTGCACCACCGTCAGTTTTATTTTCTGTGCTCACCACCGCCCCCTCCCCCATCTCTTTAAAGTGCCTTCATCGTCTCAAGAAGTCCCAGAATGCTTTACAACCAATTAAGTAACTTTTGCGGTGTAGTCAATATTGTAGGAAATGCAGCGATTTGTGCACAGCAAGATCCCACAAACAGCAGTGTGATGATAAGCAGATCATTTGTCTTTAGTGATGTTGGTTGAGGGATAAATATTGGCCAGGACACCAAAAAGACCTCCCCTCCTTTTCTTCAAAAGCATGCTGTGAGATCTTTTATGCTCACCTCAGACGGTAGATGTGGGTCTCAGTTTAACGTCTCATCCAAAAGACGGTGAACGTGGAGGCTAGCCGCCTCTAGAATACCTTCCCCTCCCGCTGACCCGGCAATGGTCCCAAAACTTTTATAAGTGCAGAAGATTCTGCCCAATGAGAGCAGAAAGTGTGAGCCAAAGGGGAATCACTGCAAGAGGACAGCAGGTAAAAGCGAGAGAACAAGTGGCAGACAGTCAGTGAAAGCGGAGAGCACAAACCCGAGGGGAATCAGTGCAAAATCTGCAAGTAAAAGCCAATGCAGCAGCTGCAGAGAGCCAGTGAATGCAGGGCATGCAAGCCAGAGGGGAATCAGTGCGAGAGGACAGAGTCAGAGCGTGAGCTGAACACATAAAATTTCACTGGATGGTTGGTTCCATTGTGTTTTAGATTTATAGATATAATTTCCTTGCCTTTAGTTAACTTTTTACTATTTAGTATCTGTCTTTCATAGGTCAGTGCTTTAGGCATCGGTTTCTTTTAGAGTTCACAATCAAGTGTTTTAGTGGTTAGGGTCCCAGTGATTTAAAGTCAGTGGATTGACTACCATGACAGGTCAGCAGAGTCACATTACATGTGTACATTGTTCAATTGGGAACTCCAGGACACTTCATGCGTCCTGGATAACCATGTGGGCAGGAAGTGCTGCCAGTTACTCATGCATGAGCTCCAAGTTTCGAAGCTTGGGGAGAGACTGAAGTCACAGCAGTGCATCAGGGACCTTCCTCGAACACATATTCCAGAAGATGGTCACACCACAGCTATAGAAGGTGAGTGTATGGGTGACCACCAGACAGGGTAGGAGGAAGAAGCAGGTATTGCAGGAGTTCCCCCTTGACGGGTGTTCAGTTTTGAACACTGGGAAGGGTGATGACTGCTTGGAGGAATGCAGTCAGAGTTAAACTCCTGGCACCAAAGCAAATATGACTGCACAAAAGAAAGAGTCGAAATGCAGCAGTCATAGGGGGTTCAAAGTGTTTCTGTAACTGCAAACATGATTCCTGAATGGTATACAGCCTCCTTGATGCGAGGGTAAAGGCTATCACTGAGTAGATACAGGACATTTTGTGAGAGGAAGGGGAACAGCCAGATATCATGGTCCATAGGAAAAAAGAGTTGAGGTCTTTCAGGCAGAGTTTCAGGAGCCAGGAAAAAATTAAAAGACAGGATCACAAAGGTAGTAATATCAGGATTACTCACAGTGCCATATGCTATCGAGTACAGAAACAGGAAGATAATACAGTAATCACAGAATCACAAAATTGTTACAGAACAGAAGGAGGCCATTCAACCCATCGCCCATCGTGTCTGCGCTGGCTCTCCAAAAGAGTAATTTGCCTAGTGCCACCCCTCGGCCTTCTCTCCATAGCCCTGCACATTCTTCATTTTTGGATAACAATCTTATTCCCTCTTGCATGCTTCAATTGAACCTGCCTCCATCAGAGTCTCAGGCAGCGCATTCCAGATCCTAACCACTCACTGCGTGAAAAATATTTTCCTCATGTCGCTATTGTTTCTTTTGCCAATTACTTTAAATCTGTGTTAAATGTGTGGCTGGAGAAGTGGTCCAGAAGAGAGGGTTTCAGATTCCTGTGGCATTGGGATCGGTTCTAGCAGAAGGGGCACCTGTATAAATTGGACAGGTTGCACCTAAACAAATTCAGGACCAATGTTCTTACTGAGAGTTAAAACTAATTTGGCAGGGGGAGAGGAACCATAAAATAGCAGACAGGAGCAGCAATGCGATCCGAGAACAGAGAAATATAAACAGCAGTAATATTAGAAATATCCCAAAAATAGCAAGGATTAGATTGAGGAAAGTGGCAAATGTGACAGAAGAGGTATTACATTGTATGTATGTTGATGTCCGTAATGTAACGATTAATGTTGGTGAGCTACAGACACAAATTGCTACATGGGATTATGACCTGGGTACATTAACAGAGACATGGATCAAATAAGGCTAGGAATGGGTTCTTAATATTCCTGGGTACAAAGTATTCAGGAATGATAGAGAAGGAAAAAGAGGATAGGTGCGGCAGTATTGATTATGGATGATGTTACAGTTTGAAATAGAAGGGATATACTAGACAGTTCAGGGGCTGAATCTATTTAACTAGGGATGAGGGACAGAGCGAGGGGATTGTTACATCATTGGGAGTATTTTTATAGAGCTGCAAATGATTAAAAGGAGATAGATGAGCACAATTGTCAGCAAATTTCAAAGGCATATAACAAAAATAGAGTAGTAATGTACGGAGACTTTAATTGCCCTAATATAGACTGGGAAAAACATTGTGCTATAAGCAAAGAAGGAGAGGAACTTCTGCCATGTCAGGAGAACTTTCTCCATCAGGACGTCTCCAGATCAACAAGGAAGTAGTGTAACACAGGAAGATAGGAACAGGAGTAGGCCATTCAGCCCCTCGAGCTGTTAGATCTGATTCTGGGAAATTAAGTTTGGTAAGTGGAATGTGTTACTGTAGGAGATCATCGAGGTAACAGTGAGCACAATATAATTTAGTTTCGCGTAATTATGGAAAGACACCAGAAAATATCAAAGGTAAAATTGTACAACTGGGGAAGAGCTAATTTAAGTGATTTCAGAATGGACCCAGCACAGGTAGATTGGAAAAAACAATTGCAGGGTAAAGCATTTACAGAGCAATAGCAGGTACTTAAGGAAGAGATAGATCAGGTGCAAATTAGACATATTTCTTTGAAGGGAAAAGGTAGAATATCGAAATCTAACGTGTCCTGAATGACAAAGGAAATAAAATTTAGGATAAAACAGAAAAGTAAGGTTTATGCTGAACGTCAGGAGCAAGACTCAGTTAATAACCAGGAATATTGTGGGAAATACAGGAGGGAATTGGAAAAAGTTAATATGGGCAAAGTTACACAAAAAGATTAGCAGGCAACAGTGAAGTGAGCCCTCAAACATTTTATAAACATATAAAGCATAGGTAGTTAGCTGGGGGGAAAGCTGGGCCTATTAAGGGCCCAAATGGAAATCTTCATGTAGAGGACATGGCTAAAGTATTAAATGAGTACTTTCTATCTGTCTTCACAAAGGAAACAGTAGATGTAAAGGTTCCACTAAAAGAGGAGAGTGAAGTTACAGATGGGATAAGAGATAGAGACAATGTACTAAAAAGATTAGCTTTACTGAAAGTTGGTAAGTCAGCTGGTCTAGTTGGAAAGCATCCTAAGTTGCTGAAAGCAGGAAAGGTACAAATAGCAGGGGCATTGGTCACAATCTTCCAATTCAAATTGAAACAGGAGTAGTGCCGGAGGTCTGGAGGGTTGCTCATGTTATACCACTGTTAAAGAAAAGGGAGAGGGATAAACCAGGAAACTAGAGGCCAGTTAACCTAATATCGATGGTTGGGAACTTATTGGAATCCATTATTAGGGACGAAATAAACTTTCATTTGGAAAGGCTTGGGTTAATCAAACGGAACCAGCATGGAGTTGTTACAGACAAATTGTGTCTGACTGGAATAAACTGGTACCAGAGAAGATTGATCAAGGTAGAGCAGTAGATGTATATATGGACTTTCAGAAGGCATTCAACAAAGGCTTATTAAGAAGATGGAAGCCCATGGAATTAAAGAGAAAGTGGTGATATGGTTACAAAATTGACTCAGTGATAGGAAGCAAAGAGTTGTGATGGATGTTTTTTAGCCTGGGACATGATTTGCAGTAGTGTTCCCCAAGGGTCAGTTTTGGGTCCATTATTCTTCACAATTTTTATAAACGACCTAGACTCAAGCGTAGGGAACAGCATAATAAAGTTTGCACATGATATAAAATTTGGCAAAGATGACGTAGACCTCACCGATCTTGCGAACTACAGCTCTATCTGTAACCTCTCTTTCCTCTCCAAAGTCCTTGAACGTGATGTTACCTCCCAAATCCGTGCCCATCTTGCCCTGCATTTGAATCGCTCCAATCAGGTTTACGCCCCTATCACAATACCAAAATAGCTCTTATCAAAGTCACAAATGACATCCTATGTCTCTGACAAAGGAAAACTATCTCTCATCCTTCTTGACGTGTCTGCAGCTTTTGACATGCTTGACCACATCATCCTCCTCCAACGCCTCTCCACTGTTGTCCAGCTGGGTGAGACTGCACTCACCTGGTTCCATTCTTATCCTCTAATTGTAGCCAGATAATCCCTTGCAATGGCTTCTCTTCCCTCTCCCTCATCATTACCTCTGATGCCACCCAAGGATCTATCCTTGGCCCCCTCCTCTTTCTCATCTACATGCCTATCCTCGGCAACATAATCTGAAAACACAGCCTTAGTTTTCACATGTAAGATGACGACACCCAGCTCTACCTCGCCACTAACTGTCTCACCTTCTCCACTGTTGCTAAACTGCCAGACTACTTATCCAATATCAAATACTGGATTAAACAGAAATTGCCTCCAATTAAATATTAAGAAGACTGAAGCCATTGTATTTTGTCCCCACTCCAAACTCTGTTCCCTAGCTACTGACTCCATCCCTCTCACAAACAACTGACTTTTTATTCATTTATGGGATGTGAGCATTGCTGGCAAGGCCATCATTCATTGCCCATTTCTAATTACCCTTGAGAAGGTGGTGGTGAGCTGCCTTCTTGAACTGCTGCAGTCCATGTGGGGTAGATGCACCCACAGTGCTGTTAGGGAGGGAGCTCCAGGATTTTGAGACTAAACCAGACTGTTTACCAGCTTGGTGTCATATTCAACCCTGAGATGAGCTTCCAACCACATATTCGTGCCATCACTAAGACCACTTTTTCCATCTCTAACTTCGCCCCTGTCTCAGCTCATCTGCTGCTGAAACTCTCATTCATATCTTCGTTACCTCTAAACTTGACTATTCCAATGCACTCCTGGCTGGCCTCCCATATCCTACCCTCTATAAATTTGAGGTCATCTAAACCCTACTGTTGGTGTCCTTGCTCGCACCACATCCCATTCTCCTATCAACCTATGATGTCTGTCCTACATTGGTCCCGGTCAAGCAATGCTTTGATTTTAAAATTCACATCCTTGTTTTCAAATCTTTCCATGGCCTCACCCTTCCCTATCTCTGTAATCTCCTTCAGCCCCTCAACCCCCTGAGATATCTGTGCTCATTTAATTCTGGCCTCTTAAACATCCTGATTTTAATCACTCCATCGCTGGTGGCCATGCCTTCAGTTATGAAGAGAGCTTGGAAAAGCTAGAGAGGGACACAAATGCTGGTCTTGCCAGCGATGCTCACACCCCATGAAAAAACTTTAAAAAGCCTTAATTGCTCTTGTGAAGGTGGTAGTAAGCGCCATCTTGAACCACTGCAGTCTATGCAAGAACACAAGAAATAGGAGCAGGAGTAGACCATATAGCCCTTCGAGCCTGCTCTCCCATTTAATAGGATAATAGCTGGTCTTGGGCTTCAACACCTTTCCCAACTGTTTCCCATATCTCTTGATTCCCTGAGAGACCAAAAATCTATCTATCCCAGCCTTAAATGTATTCAATGATGGAGCATCCACAACCCTCTGGGGTAGAGAATTCCAAAGATTCACAACCCTTTGAGTGAAGTAATTTCTCCTCATCTCAGTCCTAAATGATCTGCCCCTTATCCTGAGAGTGTGCCCCCGTGTTTTAGATTTCCAACCAGCGGAAACAATCTCTCGGTGCTTACCCTGTCATACCCCTTCAGAATCTTGTATGTTTCAATGAGATTGCCTCTCATTCTTCCAAACTGCAGAGAATATAGGCCCAATTTACACTCATAGGACAACCCTCTCATCCCAGGGACCAATCTAGTGAACCTTCGCTGTATCGCCTCCAATGTAGGTATATCCTTCCTTAAATATGGATACCAAAATTGCGGACAGTATTCCAGATATGGTCTCACCAAAGTCCTGTACAATTGTAGCAAAACTTCTTTATTCCTGATGCCCTTGTTCTTCCAGCTGGTAGAGTTTGCAAATTTGAGAAGTACTACCAGTGAAAGTGTCAGAATGTGACCAGAGAAAAGTGTCAAAAGCAGGTCAAATAAAAGCAAACAAATCCATTTTGTGTTCCACAATCCAAATGCACTATCGAACATTCCAGTCCATTTCCCAGAAAGCAATCTTGTCATTTGGCACACACAGGAATGCAGAGGGACAATGACTTTTTGCATTGGCTCATGTCTTTGGTTTTACTGTGACAGCATTTCTCACTGCAATTTTAACAAATTAAAAATAGCAGATCATTCTTCCTTGTCAAGTCTCAATTACATTACGACAATCAGATTATGAAGTTAACAGATGTTTGCTTATTTTTGCATTTTTAGGTCATAGGGAAAATAAAGTAAATCAATCTCCATTTGCAAATAATACATTGATCCTTATATTTGTCTTGAAGCCAAATAAAGCTTCACATTCTGTGCTGAGGAGGTTGATCTCGGTTGTGGCAGCAGTAAGAGGTTGCTATACTTGGTCTCAATGTTTATGGTCTGGGGTAGAATGGGGTGGGTACAGAATCAGCCAGCTCATGGCCCTCAATGCTATTCAGTGGCCACTGTTCAAAGCTGTGTGTGTTTAACTTCATTCTTGGGATGTGCACACTCTTTAGAACTGTGCCATTAAGTATATATTGCCTCACCCTATCCCTTTTACCAAAATGCATCACCTCACACTTCTCTGTATTAAATTCCATCTGCCACCTGTCTGCCCATTCTGTTAGCCTATCTATGTCTTGTTGCAGTCAATTGGTATCATCCTCACTGTTTGCCACTCCTCCAAGTCATTGGCAAATTTTGAAATTCTACTCTGTATTCCAATATCCGTCATTTATATATAGCAAAAAAAAGTCATGGTCCCAGCACTGACCCTTGGGGAAACACCACTGTCTACCATCCTCCAGTCTGAAAAACAAACATTTACTGTGACTCACTGTTTTCTCTCCTTAAGCCAATTTACTATCCAATTGGACACTGACCCTCCTGTTCCATGAGCCTCAGTTTTGTTAACCAGCCTTTTATGTGGTACTTTGTCAAACACTTTCTTAAAATCCATATAAACATCATCATTGAATTCTCTTCATCAACTTTTTCTGTTATTTCATTTAAAAATTCAATTCGAATCAGTCAAGCACAATCTGCCTTTTACAAATCCGTGCTGGAGTAATTAACTCAGACCTCTCCAAGTGCCTGTTGATTTTTTTCTCTGATTATTGTTTCGAAAACCTTACCCAGCACGCATCCACTCTAAGCATAGTCAGCCTTTCCAGTACCTCCTGCCTATCAATTTTCATCCCATCCATTACCTCTACCATCTCTGATATTTTGTCAACATCCCCTTCCTAACTAAACGTGACACAAAGTACTCATTAAGTATTCTAGCCTTGCCCTGCACCTCCAAGTATTTATCACTCTCTTTATCCCTAACAGGCCCCTGTCTCTTACTACGCGCTTACCATTTACATGCCAATAGAAGATTTTTGGGTTCCCCTTTATGTTAACTGCCATTCTATTCTCATATTCCCTCTTTGCCAGTCTTACCTTCCTCTTCACTTCCCCTCTCAACTTATTGTATTTGGCCTGGTTCTTGCTTGAAGAATTCACCTGACATGCATCATTCACAATCTTTTTTTTGTTTCATCATATTTTCTATCTCCCTTGTCATCGAAGGAGCCCTGTCTTTGGTTCCCTTAGCTTTCGCCCTTGTTGGAATGTACTGCTTGAACCTGAAACATCTCCTCCTTAGAGATCACCCGTTGTTCAGTTCAGTTCTAGTTTTTGCTGTCAATCTTTGGTTCCATTTTACCCTGGCTAGATCCTCTTTCAACCCAATGAAATTAGCCCTCTTCACATTTAGAAGTTCTACTTTCGATTGTTCCTTGCTCTTCTCTACTGCTAATTTAAACCTTATGATATGATGATCACTCTTACCCACATGCGCCCCCATGGCCACTTGGCCCACCTCATTCCCCAGCACCAGATCCAGCAATGCCTCATTTCTAGTTGGGCTGAAAATGTACTGGTCAAGGAAGTTCTCCTGACTACAAACCAGAAATTCCTCCCTCTCCTTTCCCTTTACTCTAACATCACTCCAATCGCTATTTGGATAATTAAAGTCCCCCAATGTCACTGCTATATAGTTCTTGCACATATCTGTCATTTCTCTGCAGATTTGCTCCTCTATCTCTCTCACACTATTTTGAGGCCTATAGAATACCCCCAGTAGTGTGATCATACCCTTTTTGCTCCTCAACTCTAACCAAATATGTTCTGTCATTTCCCCCTCAAGGACATCTCTCTTCAATGCTACCATGTCCTCCCTAATCAGTACTGCCACCCCACCTCCCTTTTCCTTCCGTATCTTTTCTGAACACTTTGTATCCTTGAATATTAAGCACCCCGTCCTCACCATTTTTAAGCCATGTTTCCATTATTGCCACTACATCATATTCCCACATGGCTATTTGAGCTTTTAGCTCACCGACCTCATTCACCACGCATTGTAAACCTTGAAAAATAGGTAATAGAAAGTTTACAGCACAGAAAGAGGCCACTTGCCCCAACATGTCTGCGCTGGCCAAAAATAAGCCACCCAGCCTAATCCCACCTTCCAACATTTGGTCCGTAGTCCTGCAGGTTACGGCACTTGAGGTGCACATCCAGATACCTTTTAAATGAGTTGAGGGTTTCTGCCTCAACTACCCTTTCAGGCAGTGAGTTCCAGACCCCCACCACCTTCTGGGTGAAAAGATGTTTCCTCATCTCCCCTCTAATTTTTCTACCAATCACTTTAAATCTATGCCTTCTAGTGACTGACCTCTCTGCTAAGGTGAATAGACCCTTCACATCCACTCTATCCAGGTCCCTCACAATTTTGTACATCTCAATCAAATCTCCCCTCAGCCTTCTCTGTTCCAAGGAGAACAACCCCAGCCTATCCAATCTTACCTCATAGCTGCATTTTTCCAGTCCTGGCAATATCCTCGTAAATCTCCTCTGTACCCTCTCTAGTGCAATTACATCCTCTCTCTAATGAGGTGACCAGAACTGCACACTGTACTCAAGTTGTGTTAACCAATGATTTATACAGTTCCAGCAAAACCTCCCTGCTCTTATGTTCTATACCTTGGCTAATAAAGGAAAGGATTCCATATGCCTTCTGCACCACCTTATTGACCTGTCTTACTACTTTCAGGGATCTGTGGACATTCACTCCAAGGTCCCTCACTTCCTCTACACCTCTCAGTATTCTCCCATTAATTGTGTATTCCTTTGCCTTGTTTGACCTCCTCAAATGCATCACATTTCTCCAGATGGAATTCCATTTGCCACTTTTCTGCCCATCTGACCTGACCATCAATCTCTTCCTTCAGCCTACAGCTATCCTCCTCGCTATCTACCACATGGCCAATCTTTGTGTCATCTGCAAACTTCTTGATCATGCCCCCTACATTTATGTCCAAATCGTTAATATATATCACAAAAAGCAGGGGACCCAGTACTGAGCCCTGCAGAACACCCAATGGAAACAGCCCTCCAGTTGCAAAAACACCCATCAATAATTACACTTTGTTTCCTGCCACTGAGCCAATTTTGTATCCACCTTGCTGCATTTCCTTGGATCCCATGGCTTTTATTTTATTAACCAGTCTGCCATGTGGGGCCTTGTCAGAAGCCTTGCTAAAATTCATGTAGACCACATCAACTGCATCACCCTCATTGATCTTCCTTGTTACTTCTTTAAAAAATTTGATCAGGTTGGTGAGACAAGATCTTAGAACAAAGAAAAGAAAAGAAAATCTTCTCTTAAAAAATCTATGCTGACTATCCTTGATAGTCTTGATTCTCTTTCCACAGATGCTGCCAGACCTGCTGAGTATTTCCAGCATTTCTTGTTTTTATTTCAGATTTCCAGCATCTGCAGTATTTTGCTTTTATTTTACTTGATTAATCCGTGCCTTTCTAAGTGGCAGTTTATCCTGTCTCTCAGAATTGATTCCAATAATTTGCCCACTACTGAGGTCAGACTGACTGGCCTATAATTATTCAGTCTATCCTTCACTCCCTTTTTAAACAGAGCTACAATGTTAGCAATTCTCCAATCTACCAGCACCACACCTGTATCCAGTGAGGACTGGAAAATGATGGTCAGACCTTCTGCTATTTCCTCTCTTGCATCTTTTAACAGCCTGGGGTACATTTCATCCGGCCCTGGTGATTTATCAACTTTCAAGGATGCTAATCCCATTAATACTTTCTCTCTTTCTATGTTTATCACATCCAATACTTCACACTCCTCCTTTAACTATGATATCCACATCGTCCCTCTCTTTTGTGAAGACAGATGCAAAGTATTCAATAAGAACAATACCAACATCTTCTGCCCTTACACATAGGTTACCTTTTGGGTCTTTTATGGGCCCGACTCTTTCCTTAGTTATCCTCTTACTCTTAATGTATTGATAAAATATCTTTGGGTTCACCTTGATTTTGCTTGCCAATATTCTTTCATGCCCTCTCTTTGCTTTCCTAATTTCCTTTTTTGATTTAACCCCTCCACTTTCTATACTTTTCTCGGCTTTCTGTAGTTTGAGTTCTCGGTGTCGGACATAGCTTTCCTTTTCTGCCTTGTCTTCCCTGTAAGTTCCTTGGCATCCATGGAGTTCTAGATTTGGCTGTCTCACCCTTTCTCTTTGTGGGAACATCTTTACCCTGAACTCCTTAAACTCCCCTTTGAATGCCTCCCACTGCTCTGACATTGGAGTAGCTGTTTCCAGTCCACTTTCACTAAATCACTCCTCAGCTCAGTAAAATTGGCCTTGCCCCAATTGAGAACTCTAATTCCTGTTCTACCCATGTCCTTTTCCATAATTATGTTAAAACTGACTGAATTATGATCACTACCACCAAAATGCTCCCCCACTGCCACTCCTTCCACCTGCCCATCTTCATTTCCTAAAACTAAGTCTAAAACTGCACCCTCTCTTATTAGATTTGCTACATTCTGGACAAAAAGGTTCTCCTGAATTCACCTCAAGAATTCTGCTCCCTCAGTTCCTTTCACACTAAAACTATCCCAGTTAATACTGGTTATAATAACCAGTTATAATAACCTGTCTTTGTATTCCACGTAGTCCCTCTCAGTCTGCTCCTGTCTAATATGGTACTACTTCTTTGTCTAGTACTATCCAACACTCACTCCTTTATGCATCTTATTCCTCTTTTCTACTTCTATATGCTGGTGCCCATCCTCCTGCCAATTTAGCTTAAATCCTCTCCAACCACACTAGTGAACCTCCCCATGAAGACATTGGTCCCAGTCCTGTTGAGGTACACCCATCCCTTTTGAATAGGTGCCTCCTGCCCCAGAACTGGTCTCAGTGCCCCAAGAATCTGAAACTCTTCCTCCTGCACCATGGTTCAAGCCACACATTGATCCTCCTTATCTTCCTACTTCTACTCTCGCTAGCGCACGACACTGGGAGTAATCTAGAGATTACTACCTTCAAGGTCTTTTTTTTTAACTTCCTCCCTAGCTCCTGAAAATCTAACCATAGGACCTCGATATCTGCTCTCTCTATGTCGTTAGTACCAAAGTGTACCACAGCTTCTGACTCATTCCTTTCCCCTGCAGAATACCCTCTCCGTGATGTCCTTTACCCTAGCACCAGGGAGGCAACGTGCGATGCGGGACTCACGATAAAGGTTACAGAAATGCCTGTCAGCCACACTCCTGACTTATGCCTTGTAGATGGTGGGTAGGCTTTGGGAAGTCAAGGAGTTACTCGTTGCAGAATTCCCAGCCTCTAACCTGCTCTTGTAGCCACAGTGTTTATGTGGCTGATCCAGTGTGTGCAGGATAACAGTTAAGGCCAGAATTGCATCAGTTATGATGCCCTTCAGAATCAAATAGGTTTCCGGCACTCACTGTCTCAGCTCACATGTGAATAATGGCCTCTTGTGCAAAGAATTGGAGGGCTCATCATCGAGGGAACTGTAATTGAGCCTGTCAATACTTGCAGGAGAGGTGGGTAAGGGAGGGAGTGTTTGTACTATGAGACCCGTAACTCAGAGATAGTGAATTCAAATCCAAGCATATGACGTCAAATTCAATAAAACTCATTATTATGGGCTGGCAACAAGCGGGGGTTGGGGGAGGGGGGTGGGGGGCGAAAGGAAGATCATTAAAAGTGTTGGATTGTTGTACCTGATCTGATTTACACGTGACTCCAGTCCACACTATGTGGTTGACTCATTAAGCCCCTCTGAGATGCCTCGTAGGGCTCACAGTTGTTAAAAATGATCGCTGCTTCAAGGAAGATGCCCACCTCCATCTGCTCACGCTAACTTGGGATGTGGCCTTGGCAATGCTACACATGCAAGAAAGACAGAGTTGCATTTCTGTAGCGTCTTTCAAAACCTCAGGAGGGCCCAAAACACTTTACAACCAACAAAGAACTTCTCGAAGTCTCATCACTAGCGTAATGTAGGAAGCGCAGCAGCCAATTTGTGCACAGCAAGCTCCCACAAATAACAATGTGATAATGGCCAGATAATATATTTAGTGACATTGATTGAGGGATTAAACTTTTCCCAGGCCACCAGGGATATCTCCCCTGCTCTTCTTCAAAATAATGCCTCAAGAGCTTTAATACGCACCAGAGAGGGCAGACAGGGCCTCAGTTTAACATCTCATCCAAAAGGTGCAGAACCCTCTCAGTACTGCACTGGAATGTCAGCCTAGATTACGTGGTCAAGGCTCTGAAGTGGGACTTGATCCTACCTCCTTGTGACTCGAGGCAAGAGTTCAACCAACCGAGCTAGGCTATACCCTGAGAACAAGGAATTAGCTAACATTCGATTATTTTCTAATGGTTTCCTGGAGTACTGTACAGTAATAGTTTGGAGGGGGTGGAGGTTAAAGAAATTTAAATAAAATCCTTGTTTTGGAAAGCATTAAAACGCTGACATTCAGCATGGAACTCAGAGAAAGAACTTCCTAGAACTCTGAGTATATTACATTACATTGCTGACAGCCAGAGCTCAGGTACAAGATGCCAGTTTTAAAACAAAGAGCCAGGGTTTTATCTGCAACTGAATAACTTACACTGAGACCAGGAGTGGAAAGAGGTTACGTGGGCTCGGTATCCATCTGGAGCTCAGTCTAATCTTACTGCAGGTTGACAAGAGGATTTTGCTGATTAAATCATGCAGCCTCTTTGCCATATGCCTCCGGGAGGACTTTAAATATTTAATATGCTTTGTATATGCTCTTATTTAACTAATGCATACTTTGTTTGCATATCTGACCTAGGCTTATATGTTTTTCAAGAACTGCTCAAAGGTAGCGGTGCGGAGTGGCTGAGAGATTTGGTAACTGTGCTGTACTGGGTTCACTACTGGGCCCTGAAGACACTCCAACTTAAAAGGCAATGGGGCGACCACTTTGCAGGATTCCTCCTTCAGTTCGCAAGTGTGACCCCGAGCTTCCAATCGCTTGCCACTTTAATTCTCCGCCTCACTCCCACTCTGACTCTCTGTCCTCAGCCTCCAGTGAAACTCAACGTGAACTCAAGGAACAGCACCTTTCAATTAGGCACTAGATTGGGCTCTAGCACTGAAAAACTATTTCCAAACAGTTTAACACATAAGGTATAAATCCAACTCAATCTACTCAGCATCACCTGAGAAAGAACAACCAAAGGTGAGGTTAGGAGAATTTGTAACACATAGGAAGGTACATAAGAACAGCAGGAGGCCAGTCAGCCCCTCGAGCCTGATCTGCCATCCACCCGATCGATTCCATAATCATCTTAAACACCTCAATTAGATCACCCCCATATCTTCTATACTCGAGGGAATATAGGACACAAAGGTTTGTTAAGACTGGGAATACCTGACCAGAAACTGAGGTGGGGGGGGGGGGGGGGGGCAAGCAAAATTCAGAATAGCTTTTAAAAGGAAAGAGAGTAAATACTTGAAAAAGATCAATTTTGAAATGGGGAAAGGACAGTAGAATGGCACGGAGTTAGATGGCTCTATCAGAGAGCCAACAGAGGTACAATCGACTGAGTGGCCACCTCCTGTGCTGCACAATTCTCTTCAATTAACAAAAATAAAGATTTTAAATTGTACATTGACCTCTCCTCCTGAGGTTGTTGATTTGCTTTGCAGTTTTAGGTTGCTGGCTGCCCTCAACTGGTTCACTCCAAGACGTCCATTCTGCGTACGTGAGCCGGGCCAGTGATGGTCAGCGGACTACTTGACCCAGCAGGTCAAGACCAAGCCCTCTCTTGATCTCAGCCATCATCAACAAAAACAACAACTTGCATTTATATAGCACTTTTAACATAGTAAAACATTCCAAGGCACGTCACAGGAGTGTAATCACACACCACGCCCCATCAGGAGCTATTGAGACAAGTCTCCAAAAACATGCTCAAAGAGATAGGTTTTAAGCAGTGTGTTAGAGAGGTTTAGGAAGGGAATTTCAGAGCTTAGGGCCCAGGCAGCTGAAGGCACGGCCACCAATGGTGGAGCAATTTGTCACAAATGGATGAAAAACAACTGTAAATGATAGTAGTTTTATGCACTTGGGTGTTATTGTCAGCTGCCATTATACACAGCATGTTAACATAGAACATAGCACATTATAGAACATAGAACATTACAGCGCAGTACAGGCCCTTCGGCCCTCGATGTTGCGCCGACCTGTGAAACCATCTGACCTACACTATTCCATTTTCATCCATATGTCTATCCAATGACCACTTAAATGCCCTTAAAGTTGGTGAGTCTACTACTGTTGCAGGCAGGGCGTTCCACGCCCCTACTACTCTCTGAGTAAAGAAACTACCTCTGACATCTGTCCTATATCTATCACCCCTCAACTTAAAGCTATGTCCCCTCATGTTTGCCATCACCATCCGAGGAAAAAGACTCTCACTATCCACCCTATCTAACCCTCTGATTATCTTATATGTCTCTATTAAGTCACCTCTTCTCCTCCTCTCTAACGAAAACAACCTCAAGTCCCTCAGCCTTTCCTCATAAGACCTTCCCTCCATACCAGGCAACATCCTAGTAAATCTCCTCTGCACCCTTTCCAAAGCTTCCACATCCTTCCTATAATGCGGTGACCAGAACTGCACGCAATACTCCAGGTGCGGCCGCACCAGAGTTTTGTACAGCTGCAGCATGACCTCGTGGCTCCGAAACCCGATCCCCCTACTAATAAAAGCTAACACACCATATGCCTTCTTAACAGCCCTATTAACCTGGGTAGCAACTTTCAGGGATTTATGTACCTGGACACCAAGATCTCTCTGCTCATCTACACTACCAAGAATCTTCCCATTAGCCCAGTACTCTGCATTCCTGTTACTCCTTCCAAAGTGAATCACCTGACACTTTTCCGCATTAAACTCCATTTGCCATCTCTCAGCCCAGCTCTGCAGCCTATCTATGTCCCTCTGTAACCTACAACATCCTTCGGCACTATCCACAACTCCACCGACCTTCGTGTCATCCGCAAATTTATTAACCCACCCTTCTACACCCTCATCTAGGTCATTTATAAAAATGACAAACAGCAGTGGCCCCAAAACAGATCCTTGCGGTACACCACTAGTAACTAAACTCCAGGATGAACATTTGCCATCAACCACCACCCTCTGTCTTCTTTCAGCTAGCCAATTTCTGATCCAAAGCTCTAAATCACCTTCAATCCCATACTTCCGTATTTTCTGCAATAGCCTACCGTGGGGAACCTTATCAAACGCCTTACTGAAATCCATATACACCACATCCACGGCTTTACCCTCATCCACCTGTTTGGTCACCTTCTCAAAAAACTCAATAAGGTTTGTAAGGCACGACCTACCCTTCACAAAACCGTGCTGACTATCGCTAATGAACTTATTCTTTTCAAGATGATTATAAATCCTACCTCTTATAACCTTTTCCAACATTTGGGCGGCACAGTGGCGCAGTGGTTAGCACCGCAGCCTCACAGCTCAAGCGACCCGGGTTCAATTCTGAGTACTGCCTGTGTGGAGTTTGCAAGTTCTCCCTGTGTCTGCGTGGGTTTCCTCCGGGTGCTCCGGTTTCCTCCCACAAGCCAAAAGACTTGCAGGTTGGTAGGTAAATTGGCCATTATAAATTGCCCCTAGGTAGGTGATAGGGAAATATAGGGACAGGTGGGGATGTGGTAGAAATATGGGATTAGCATAGGATTAGTATAAATGCGTGGTTGATGGTCGGCACATACTCGGTGGGCCAAAGGGCCTGTTTCAGTGCTGTATCTCTAAAACTAAAACTAAAAAAAGCCACAACCGAAGTAAGGCTCACAGGTCTATAATTACCAGGGCTGTCTCTACTCCCCTTCTTGAACAAGGGGACAACATTTGCTATCCTCCAGTCTTCCGGCACTATTCCTGTCGACAATGACGACATAAAGATCAAGGACAAAGGCTCTGCAATCTCCTCCCTGGTTTCCCAGAGAATCCTAGGATAAATCCCATCTGGCCCAGGGGACTTATCTATTTTCACACTTTCCAAAATTGCTAACACCTCCTCCTTGTGAACCTCAATCCCATCTAGCCTAGTAGTCTGTATCTCAGTATTCTCCTCGACAACATTTTCTTTCTCTACTGTAAATACTCACGAAAAATATTCATTTAACGCTTCCCCTATCTCCTCTGATTCCACACACAACTTCCCACTACTATCCTTGATTGGCCCTAATCTAACTCTAGTCATTCTTTTATTCCTGATATACCTATAGAAAGCCTTAGGGTTTTCCTTGATCCTATCCGCCAATGACTTCTCGTATCCTCTCCTTGCTCTTCTAAGCTCTCCCTTTAGATCCTTCCTGGCTAGCTTGTAACTCTCAAGCGCCCTAACTGAGCCTTCACGTCTCATCTTAACATAAGCCTTCTTCTTCCTCTTGACAAGCGCTTCAACTTCTTTAGTAAACCACGGCTCCCTCGCTCGACAACTTCCTCCCTGCCTCACAGGTACATACTTATCAAGGACACGCAGTAGCTGCTCCTTGAATAAGCTCCACATTTCGATTGTGCCCATCCCCTGCAGTTTCCTTCCCCATCCTACGCATCCTAAATCTTGCCTAATCGCATCATAATTTCCTTTCCCCCAGCTATAATTCTTGCCCTGCGGTATATATCTGTCCCTGCCCATCGCTAAGGTAAACCTAACCGAATTGTGATCACTATCACCAAAGTGCTCACCTACATCTAAATCTAACACCTGGCCGGGTTCATTACCCAGTACCAAATCCAATGTGGCATCGCCCCTGGTTGGCCTGTCTACATACTGTGTCAGAAAACCCTCCTGCACACACTGGACAAAAACTGACCCATCTAAAGTACTCGAACTATAGTATTTCCAGTCAATATTTGGAAAATTAAAGTTGATTTACTTCTGTGATCAACTTGTTTAAAATGGAGGGTGGGGGTTAGATCACTTCAACAGGAGGTGGGACAGCCACTTGAAGGGGGTCCAGTCATATGACCTGGAAGCCACCCTTTTTAGCCTGTCTAATTTTGAAACAGTTTCAGTTCAAAGAGAACAGCTCGTACAAAGAAAAACAACCGCTTGGAACCGTGCTCCTCGTTATCTCCAGGGCCTGCAAGAGGAAGAGAAAAATCCACAGTCTGAAAAGCAGCAAGAAATCTGTCTCTGATCTCTGTCAGTTTCTCTCTCATCGAAAAGGGCGAAATCAGAAACTAAACTGCCTCAGCTTATCTCCGAAAGTGCATAAGAAGAAAGTTTAAGAGAAGAGATTTCTTATGACTTCTACTCCACTCAGCGTTTCCAGTCGATTAATTCCAGCTTTGGACTTTTAAGTTAGGAAAAAAACAGACTCTGGTTTCAACTGGTTTGGGGCGGCACAGTGGCGCAGTGGTTAGCACCGCAGCCTCACAGCTCCAGCGACCCGGGTTCAATTCTGGGTACTGCCTGTGCGGAGTTTGCAAGTTCTCCCTGTGTCTGCGTGGGTTTCCTCCGGGTGCTCTGGTTTCCTCCCACATGCCAAAGACTCTAAACTAAACTAAACTGGTACCCCCATTCTTTTGTAATTAAGCTATTTTCTACTTGGTAAATGTCCTTGCCGTTTTGATGCCTTTACCTTTTCTTGTATGTTTGTGAGCATGCGTTGCGAAGATAACCCCCCTCCCGAGTTTGAGTGTGTGTTAATAAACCCTACTTTCTTTTAACTTTAACAACAATGTTGTTGCTGTCCTTTAAAAGTCAGGGGCCACAAACTGAGAGAATGGGGAAATACTCCATCAGGGTATTTTTTTTTAAAGGGAAAAATTTAAATCACAATCTGCTTCCAGACAGGTTGTTGAAAATATAGAGAAATTTGTTTTCAAAATTAACTACCGGTTCATAACAGATTAAAATCTATGATGCTCACCACACTTTAGGAAGGATGTGAGGGTCCTTGAGAGGGTGCAGAGGAGATTTATCAGAATGGTTCCAGGGATGGGGGATTTTAGTTACAAGGTTAGGCTGGAAAATCTGGGGTTGTTCTCCTTGGAGCAAAGGAGATTGAGGGGAGATTTAATACAAGTGTACAAGATTATGACAGTCTCAAATAAGTTAGACAAGGAACAACTGTTCCCATTAACGAATGGTACAAGGACTAGGGGGCACAAATTGAAGGTTTTGGACAAGAGATGCAGGGGGAATATGAGGAAGAATATTTTTATGTAGCGGGTGGTAATGACCTGGAACTCGCTGCCCACAAGTGGGGTGGAAGCGGAGACAATCGATGATTTCAAAAGGAAATTGAATAGGCATTTGAAGGAAATAAACTTGCAGGGCTACGGGGATCGAGCAGGGGAGCGAGACTGACTGGATTGCTCCACGGAGAGCCAGCATGGACTCGATGGGCTAAAGGGCCTCCTTCTATGCTGTAAATGACTCTGTGACTCAAAGGCCAGAATTGGAGGAGTGCAAAGATCTCGGAAGGTTGTGGGTATAGAGAAGATTTTGGAGATAAAGAGGGACACAGCCATGGAGGGATTAGAAAACAAGGTAGAGAATTTTAATATCATGGGGTTGCTTGACCAGGTGCCAATGTGAGTCAGTGAGCACAGGGGTGATGGCTGAATGAAATGACCAGCACGCTTAAGGAGTGTCTTTGTAATTGACATCAATAGTAATGTTTGACTCCATTTGCCTGTTATATCGGGGGCTGCCTGTGGTAAGTGAGGACGGTGGAAGTGATAGGACTGTATTCTGTGGTTCCTTTCTATATCCAACGACGCATTATTGGGCTTTTTCCCATTCTTTACCTCTTAAAATTGGCAAGAGGGTGTGCAACGCAATGATATTATTGAGATGGTTACACTCATTGGGATTTCAGCCACCAAGTTGACATGCTTAGAATAAATCATCTGATCTCACAGCATCAATGTATTCCGAGCACATGGGCAATCTTTAGCAGTCTGGACAGCAGAAATGTTCAGGCTTGCAGGTGATAAGGCAGCCTCAGCCTTACATGGTGTGCGTGTTTGACTTGACAATGTAGAAGTAACGTAATTTCTGCTGAGGAATCAGATACTGTTGGAGTTGAACATCAATAGAAGCCAAACTAGAGTATGAGAAGGTGCTCTTCACCCTACAGGGAACCATAGAGATCTCCTGTAGTAGGGGAAAAAGTGTGGCCGGAATAGAGAAGGGGCAAGAGCCATGATGTAGGACACAAACCATGTTTAAAAGAAGTCAAGGCAAATTATGTTGTGGCTGGGTAAAGCCAAGCTTGAGTTTTAAAAGTCTGTAGATTGCAGAAGGAAAGGGAGGTGATGGGTTCCGCAGTTTTGAGGTTCTAGGACCGGGATTAGCAACATGTGGCTCTTTAACATCCCATTTCCGGCTCCCAACCTTTTCTAGTTGAATCACATTAACATGAAAAAAAGCCGAGAAAAAAATAAGTCAAGAAAAATAAGAGCCATATTTTTATTGTGGGGATAAAAAGCTAATCATTATGCTGCACTTTACGGTTTCAAGTGATTATTTTAACAAAAAAAACATAATCTTTCTCTAAATAAACCTGTTTGAGTGGTATAGCTACACCATGGTTATAGATAATGCTTTGATTCAAGGAACAGGTTTTAAGGTTGTGACCATTATTGTTTTGCATATAGTGGAGATGATAAATTATTCTGAAAGTGCTGTTAGAAGCTTTTTTATCACGAGAATCAATGGCCGAAAATTTGTCTTAATTCTGTGCATCTTAGGTTAAAGTTTGTTTTAAAGTTGAGTTTGCTGACAAAATTATAGCTAAAAAAGTCAAAAAAATGCAATAATTCAGAGTTAGGTCGATTTTCATTTCAATTTTTTTTCTATTAATACATAAATTCAACAGGTATTTTATTTATTATACAAGCACATTATGCCTTCGACACAAATTATGCAGAGACACTTGGCAATTTGCCACGTATTTCTGCTTTAGAAATGCTGAACTTTTGTCTTTTGTCAATTTTTTTTAAGAAAGGCTCTTCAGGTAGAAAATGTTGCAGCCCCCCTGACCTAGGAGCAATGAATTGCTACACATTCCCCTCCCCGCCCCCCCTCCCCGAGCTTAGTGGTTACATGATTTGCCTGTAATAGGCGGTGGATGGAATGACAGGTAGCTGGAAGACTCAAGGCAGATCTGTGACTAACTGCACCTGTCCTCTGATTACATCTTCTGGGAAAATAAGATTCAAATGAATACCACAAGTTGGAAATGAAGAGGAATTTTAATAAGACAGCTGAGGAGAGGAGCTGTCAACGTAACCATTACACAGTTTAAGCGCTTCTGTTTGCTTGCTAACTTAAACATAGCCCCTCCTGACTTCAATTGTGCAACTTGTAGGAGCTCTAAGACCAAGACAGCCAATAAAGTTCAACATTGACAAAACAGTTTCAACAACAACTTGTATTTATATAGCGCCTTTAACGTAGTAAGAAGTCCCAAGGCGATTCACAGGAGAGTTATCAGCCAAATATTTGACACCGTGCCACAGAAGGATATTAGGATGGGTGACCAAAAGCTTGGACAAAGAGGTAGGTTTTAAGGTGTGTCTTAAAGGAGGAAAGCGAGGTGGAGGTTTAGAGAGGGAATTCCAGAGTTTAGCTGAGCTGAAGGTGCGGCCAGCAATGGTGAAGCAATTAAAATTGGGGCTAGGTGAGAGCCCAGAATTGGAGGACAGCAGATATCTCGGAGGGTGTGGGGCTGGGGGAGATCACAGCGATAGGGAGGGGTGAGGCCATGGAGAGATTTGAAAACAAGGATGCAAATTTTAAAATTGTGGGAGAACTGGACCGGGAGCCAGGGTAGGCCAGTAAGCAGAATTTTCACTGCCTGGCAGCTCACACATACAGCCTGAAATCCAATCAAACGGGAGACGACCAAAGTGGCAGCACAAGAGAGGAAACTGACACGATAAAATATGCCCAAAAGAATCATAACACTCAACGTTACAAACGGTGCCTGCATAATTGACATGAGTGGAAATGGTAAGCAACATTTGTCTGAATTATGTAGCTGCCAGTGATTCAACAAGAGGTTATGTGTTCTGCAGATGAGGGTAGAAAGAACTTGTGCCTTTAATGCCCTCAGGAGGATCCTAAGTGTTTCATGGCTGCTGAAAAAATTTTTAAACTTTGAAACAAGACAGCCAATAAAGGTCAACATTGATAAAACAATTTCAGTAACTACTTGTATCTATGCAGTGCCTTTAACGTAGTAAAATATCGCCGTGGCTGCCAATTTGTGCACAGTAAGACCCATCAGGACAAGGAGCCATGGACACTGAGGCCAATCCGAGGATCATTCCGATTACACAAATAGAGATGAGCTAACTCACCGGAGAGGAATATTAAAGATGTATTGTTTCCCTTACTCTACCGGGTTTCTTTTTTTTTGCCTCTTCCAGGAGATTCGATGTGGGGGTGTGAGGGGAGGAGAGCTTGAGTGAGGGAGGAAGAGCTTTGCCATGAGGGTGCAGCATCGTGGTGTTCGGGAGATCCTTAAAGGGGCAGAAGGGAGTTTACTGCCTGTCACTTTTGTATGTAACACAGAACTGAATCTGGCAGCCGTCAGCCAGTATAACTCAGTATTGTAGAACCTCCTGGTAAGTATAAATCATTATTATACAATCTCCTGGTCAGTATAACTCAGTATTATAGAAACTCTCGGTCAGTATAACTCATTATTATAGAATCTCCTGGTCAGTATAACTCAGTATTATAGAATCTCTCGGTCAGTATAACTCATTCTAATAGAATCTCCTGGTCAGTATAACTCAGTATTATAGAATCTCTCGGTCAGTATAACTCATTCTAATAGAATCTCCTGGTCAGTATAACTCAGTATTAGAGAATCTCTCGGTCAGTATAACTCAGTATTATAGAATCTCTCGGTCAGTATAACTCAGTATTATAGAATCTCCTGGTCAGTATAACTCAGTATTATAGAATCTCCTGGTCAGTATAACTCAGTATTATAGAATCTCCTGGTCAGTATAACTCAGTATTATAGAATCTCTCGGTCAGTACATCTCAGTATTATAGAATCTCCTGGTCAGTACATCTCAGTATTATAGAATCTCCTGGTCAGTATAACTCAGTATTATAGAATCTCCTGGTCAGTATAACTCAGTATTATAGAATCTCTCGGTCAGTATAACTCAGTATTATAGAATATCCTGGTCAGTATAACTCAGTATTATAGAACCTCTCGGTCAGTATAACTCAGTATTAAAGAATCTCTCGGTCAGTTTTACTCAGTATTATAGAATCTCCTGGGCAGTTTTACTCAGTAGTATAGAATCTCCTGGTCAGTATAACTCATTATTATAGAATCTCCTGGTCAGTATAACTCAGTATTACAGAATCTCCTGGTCAGTATAAGTCAGTTATATAGAATCTCCTGGTCAGTATAACTCAGCATTATTGAATCTCCTGGTCAGTATAACTCAGTATTATAGAATCTTCTGGTCAGTATAACTCAGTATTACAGAATCTCCTGGTCAGTATAACTCAGTATTATAGAATCTCCTGGTCAGTATAACCCAGTATTATAGAATCTCCTGGTCAGTATAACTCATTATTATAGAATCTCCTGGTCAGTATAACTCAGTATTATAGAATCTCCTGGTCAGTATAACCCAGTATTATAGAATCTCCTGGTCAGTATAACTCATTATTATAGAATCTCCTGGTCAGTATAACTCATTATTATAGAATCTCCTGGTCAGTATAACTCAGTATTATAGAATCTCCTGGTCAGTATAACCCAGTATTATAGAATCTCCTGGTCAGTATAACTCAGTATTATAGAATCTCCTGGTCAGTACATCTCAGTATGACAGAATCTCCTGGTCAGTACATCTCAGTATTATAGAATCTCTCGGTCAGTATAACTCAGTATTATAGAATCTCCTGGTCAGTATAACTCAGCATCATAGAATCTTCTGGTCAGTATAACTCAGTATTATTGAATCTCCTGGTCAGTATAACTCAGTATTATAGAATCTCTCGGTCAGTATAACTCAGTATTATAGAATCTCCTGGTCAGTATAACTCAGTATCATAGAATCTTCTGGTCAGTATAACTCAGTATAATTGAATCTCCTGGTCAGTATAAGTCACTTATATAGAATCTCCTGGTCAGTATAACTCAGTATTATTGAATCTCCTGGTCAGTAAAACTCATTATTATAGAATCTCTCGGTCAGTATAACCCAGTATTATAGAATCTCCTGGTCAGTACATCTCAGTATTATAGAATCTCCTGGTCAGTACATCTCAGTATTATAGAATCTCTCGGTCAGTATAACTCAGTATTATAGAATCTCCTGGTCAGTACATCTCAGTATTATAGAATCTCCTGGTCAGTATAACTCAGTATTATAGAATCTCCTGGTCAGTATAACTCAGTATTATAGAATCTCCTGGTCAGTATAACTCAGTATTGTACATCCTCTCGGTCAGTATAACTCAGTATTATAGAATATCCTGGTCAGTATAACACAGTATTATAGAATCTCCTGGTCAGTATAACTCAGTATTAAAGAATCTCCTGGTCAGTATAACTCAGTATTATAGAATCTCCTGGTCAGTATAACTCAGTATTATAGAATCACCTGGTCAGTGTAAATCATTATTATAGAAACTCCTGGTCAGTATAACTCAGTATTACAGAATCTTCTGGTCAGTATAACTAAGTATTATACATCCTCTCGGTCAGTATAACTCAGTAATATAGAATATCCTGGTCAGTATAACTCATTATTATAGAATCTCTCGGTCAGTATAACTCAGTATTATAGAATCTCCTGGTCAGTATAACTCAGTATTATAGAAGCTCCTGGTCAGTATAACTCATTATTATAGAATCTCTCAGTCAGTATAACTCAGTATTATACATCCTCTCGGTCAGTATAACTCAGTATTATAGAATATCCTGGTCAGTATAACTCATTATTATAGAATCTCTCGGTCAGTATAACTCAGTATTATACATCCTCTCGGTCAGTATAACTCAGTATTATAGAATCTCCTGGTCAGTAAATCTCAGTATTATAGAATCTCCTGGTCAGTACATCTCAGTATTATAGAATCTCCTGGTCAGTATAACTCATTATTATAGAATCTCTCGGTCAGTACATCTCAGTATTATAGAATCTCCTGGTCAGTATAACTCAGTATTATAGAATCTCCTGGTCAGTACATCTCAGTATTATAGAATCTTCTGGTCAGTATAACTCAGTATTATAGAATCTCCTGGTCAGTACATCTCATTATTATAGAATCTCTCGGTCAGTATAACTCAGTATTATACATCCTCTCGGTCAGTATAACTCAGTATTATAGAATCTCCTGGTCAGTATAACTCAGTATTATAGAATCTCCTGGTCAGTATAACTCAGTATTATAGAATCACCTGGTCAGTATAACTCAGTATTACAGAATCTTCTGGTCAGTATAACTAAGTATTATACATCCTCTCGGTCAGTATAACTCAGTATTATAGAATATCCTGGTCAGTATAACTCAGTATTATAGAATCTCCTGGTCAGTATAACTCAGTATTGTACATCCTCGCGGTCAGTATAACTCAGTATTATAGAATATCCTGGTCAGTATAACTCAGTATTATAGAATCTCCTGGTCAGTATAACTCAGTATTAAAGAATCTCCTGGTCAGTATAACTCAGTATTATAGAATCACCTGGTCAGTATAAATCATTATTATAGAAACTCCTGGTCAGTATAACTCAGTATTATACATCCTCTCGATCAGTATAACTCAGTATTATAGAATCTCCTGGTCAGTATAACTCAGTATTATAGAATCTCCTGGTCAGTACATCTCAGTATTATAGAATCTTCTGGTCAGTATAACTCAGTATTATAGAATCTCCTGGTCAGTACATCTCATTATTATAGAATCTCTCGGTCAGTATAACTCAGTATTATACATCCTCTCGGTCAGTATAACTCAGTATTATAGAATCTCCTGGTCAGTATAACTCAGTATTATAGAATCTCCTGGTCAGTATAACTCAGTATTATAGAATCACCTGGTCAGTGTAAATCATTATTATAGAAACTCCTGGTCAGTATAACTCAGTATTACAGAATCTTCTGGTCAGTATAACTAAGTATTATACATCCTCTCGGTCAGTATAACTCAGTATTATAGAATATCCTGGTCAGTATAACTCAGTATTATAGAATCTCCTGGTCAGTATAACTCAGTATTAAAGAATCTCCTGGTCAGTATAACTCAGTATTATAGAATCACCTGGTCAGTATAAATCATTATTATAGAAACTCCTGGTCAGTATAACTCAGTATTATACATCCTCTCGATCAGTATAACTCAGTATTATAGAATCTCCTGGTCAGTATAACTCAGTATTATAGAATCTCCTGGTCAGTATAAGTCAGTATTATAGAATCTCTCGGTCAGTATAACTCAGTATTATAGAATCTCCTGGTCAGTATAACTCAGTATTATAGAATCTCCTGGTCAGTATAACTCATTATTATAGAATCTCTCGGTCAGTATAACTCAGTATTATACATCCTCTCGGTCAGTATAACTCAGTATTATAGAATATCCTGGTCAGTATAACTCATTATTATAGAATCTCTCGGTCAGTATAACTCAGTATTATAGAATCTCCTGGTCAGTACATCTCAGTATTATAGAATCTCCTGGTCAGTATAACTCATTATTATAGAATCTCTCGGTCAGTATAACTCAGTATTATACATCCTCTCGGTCAGTATAACTCAGTATTATAGAATATCCTGGTCAGTATAACTCATTATTATAGAATCTCTCGGTCAGTATAACTCAGTATTATAGAATCTCTCGGTCAGTATAACTCAGTATTATAGAATCTCCTGGTCAGTATAACTCATTATTATAGAATCTCTCGGTCAGTATAACTCAGTATTATACATCCTCTCGGTCAGTATAACTCAGTATTATAGAATATCCTGGTCAGTATAACTCATTATTATAGAATCTCTCGGTCAGTATAACTCAGTATTATAGAATCTCCTGGTCAGTACATCTCAGTATTATAGAATCTCCTGGTCAGTATAACTCATTATTATAGAATCTCTCGGTCAGTATAACTCAGTATTATACATCCTCTCGGTCAGTATAACTCAGTATTATAGAATATCCTGGTCAGTATAACTCATTATTATAGAATCTCTCGGTCAGTATAACTCAGTATTATAGAATCTCCTGGTCAGGACATCTCAGTATTATAGAATCTCCTGGTCAGTACATCTCAGTATTATAGAATCTCCTGGTCAGTATAACTCATTATTATAGAATCTCTCGGTCAGTACATCTCAGTATTTTAGAATCTCCTGGTCAGTATAACTCAGTATTATAGAATCTCCTGGTCAGTACATCTCAGTATTATAGAATCTTCTGGTCAGTATAACTCAGTATTATAGAATCTCCTGGTCAGTACATCTCATTATTATAGAATCTCTCAGTCAGTATAACTCAGTATTATACATCCTCTCGGTCAGTATAACTCAGTATTACAGAATCTCCTGGTCAGTATAACTCAGTATTATAGAATCTCCTGGTCAGTATAACTCAGTATTATAGAATCTCTCGGTCAGCATAACTCAGTATTATAGAATCTCCTGGTCAGTATAACTCAGTATTATAGAATCTCCTGGTCAGTATAACTCATTATTATAGAATCTCTCGGTCAGTATAACTCAGTATTATACATCCTCTCGGTCAGTATGACTCAGTATTATAGAATATCCTGGTCAGTATAACTCATTATTATAGAAACTCTCGGTCAGTATAACTCAGTATTATAGAATCTCCTGGTCAGTATAACTCATTATTATAGAATCTCCTGGTCAGTATAACTCAGTATTATACATCCTCTCGGTCAGTATAACTCAGTATTATACATCCTCTCGGTCAGTATAACTCAGTATTATAGAATATCCTGGTCAGTATAACTCATTATTATAGAATCTCTCGGTCAGTATAACTCAGTATTATAGAATCTCCTGGTCAGTATAACTCAGTATTATAGAATCTCCTGGTCAGTATAACTCATTATTATAGAATCTCTCGGTCAGTATAACTCAGTATTATACATCCTCTCGGTCAGTATAACTCAGTATTATAGAATATCCTGGTCAGTATAACTCATTATTATAGAATCTCTCGGTCAGTATAACTCAGTATTATAGAATCTCCTGGTCAGTACATCTCAGTATTATAGAATCTCCTGGTCAGTATAACTCATTATTATAGAATCTCTCGGTCAGTATAACTCAATATTATACATCCTCTCGGTCAGTATAACTCAGTATTATAGAATATCCTGGTCAGTATAACTCATTATTATAGAATCTCTCGGTCAGTATAACTCAGTATTATAGAATCTCCTGGTCAGTACATCTCAGTATTATAGAATCTCCTGGTCAGTACATCTCAGTATTATAGAATCTCCTGGTCAGTATAACTCATTATTATAGAATCTCTCGGTCAGTACATCTCAGTATTATAGAATCTCCTGGTCAGTATAACTCAGTATTATAGAATCTCCTGGTCAGTACATCTCAGCATTATAGAATCTCCTGGTCAGTACATCTCAGTATGATAGAATCTCCTGGTCAGTATAACTCAGTATTATAGAATCTCCTGGTCAGTATAACTCAGTATTATAGAATCTCCTGGTCAGTATAACTCATTATTATAGAATCTCCTGGTCAGTACAACTCAGTATTATAGAATCTCCTGGTCAGTATAACTCAGTATTACAGAATCTCCTGGTCAGTATAACTCAGTATTGTACATCCTCTCGATCAGTATAACGCAGTATTATAGAATCTCCTGGTCAGTATAACTCAGTATTACAGAATCTCCTGGTCAGTATAACTCAGTATTATAGAATCTCCTGGTCAGTACATCTCAGTTTTATAGAATCTCCTGGTCAGTATAACTCAGTATTACAGAATCTCCTGGTCAGTATAACTCAGTATTACAGAATCTCCTGGTCAGTATAACTCAGTATTATACATCCTCTCGGTCAGTATAACTCAGTATTACAGAATCTCCTGGTCAGTATAACTCAGTATTACAGAATCTCCTGGTCAGTATAACTCAGTATTGTACATCCTCTCGGTCAGTATAACTCAGTATTATAGAATATCCTGGTCAGTATAACTCATTATTATAGAATCTCTCGGTCAGTATAACTCAGTATTACAGAATCTCCTGGTCAGTATAACTCAGTATTATAGAATATCCTGGTCAGTATAACTCAGTATTATAGAATCTCCTGGTCAGTATAACTCAGTATTATAGAATCACCTGGTCAGTATATTTCATTATTATAGAAACTCCTGGTCAGTATAACTCAGTATTATAGAATCTCCTGGTCAATATAACTCAGTATCATAGAATCTTCTGGTCAGTATAACTCAGTATTACTGAATCTCCTGGTCAGTATAAGTCACTTATATAGAATCTCCTGGTCAGTATAACTCAGTATTATAGAATCTCCTGGTCAGTATAACTCAGTATTATAGAATCTCCTGGTCAGTACATCTCAGTATTATAGAATCTTCTGGTCAGTATAACTCAGTATTATAGAATCTCCTGGTCAGTACATCTCATTATTATAGAATCTCTCGGTCAGTATAACTCAGTATTATACATCCTCTCGGTCAGTATAACTCAGTATTATAGAATCTCCTGGTCAGTATAACTCAGTATTATAGAATCTCCTGGTCAGTATAACTCAGTATTATAGAATCACCTGGTCAGTGTAAATCATTATTATAGAAACTCCTGGTCAGTATAACTCAGTATTACAGAATCTTCTGGTCAGTATAACTAAGTATTATACATCCTCTCGGTCAGTATAACTCAGTATTATAGAATATCCTGGTCAGTATAACTCAGTATTATAGAATCTCCTGGTCAGTATAACTCAGTATTAAAGAATCTCCTGGTCAGTATAACTCAGTATTATAGAATCACCTGGTCAGTATAAATCATTATTATAGAAACTCCTGGTCAGTATAACTCAGTATTATACATCCTCTCGATCAGTATAACTCAGTATTATAGAATCTCCTGGTCAGTATAACTCAGTATTATAGAATCTCCTGGTCAGTATAAGTCAGTATTATAGAATCTCTCGGTCAGTATAACTCAGTATTATAGAATCTCCTGGTCAGTATAACTCAGTATTATAGAATCTCCTGGTCAGTATAACTCATTATTATAGAATCTCTCGGTCAGTATAACTCAGTATTATACATCCTCTCGGTCAGTATAACTCAGTATTATAGAATATCCTGGTCAGTATAACTCATTATTATAGAATCTCTCGGTCAGTATAACTCAGTATTATAGAATCTCCTGGTCAGTACATCTCAGTATTATAGAATCTCCTGGTCAGTATAACTCATTATTATAGAATCTCTCGGTCAGTATAACTCAGTATTATACATCCTCTCGGTCAGTATAACTCAGTATTATAGAATATCCTGGTCAGTATAACTCATTATTATAGAATCTCTCGGTCAGTATAACTCAGTATTATAGAATCTCTCGGTCAGTATAACTCAGTATTATAGAATCTCCTGGTCAGTATAACTCATTATTATAGAATCTCTCGGTCAGTATAACTCAGTATTATACATCCTCTCGGTCAGTATAACTCAGTATTATAGAATATCCTGGTCAGTATAACTCATTATTATAGAATCTCTCGGTCAGTATAACTCAGTATTATAGAATCTCCTGGTCAGTACATCTCAGTATTATAGAATCTCCTGGTCAGTATAACTCATTATTATAGAATCTCTCGGTCAGTATAACTCAGTATTATACATCCTCTCGGTCAGTATAACTCAGTATTATAGAATCTCCTGGTCAGGACATCTCAGTATTATAGAATCTCCTGGTCAGTACATCTCAGTATTATAGAATCTCCTGGTCAGTATAACTCATTATTATAGAATCTCTCGGTCAGTACATCTCAGTATTTTAGAATCTCCTGGTCAGTATAACTCAGTATTATAGAATCTCCTGGTCAGTACATCTCAGTATTATAGAATCTTCTGGTCAGTATAACTCAGTATTATAGAATCTCCTGGTCAGTACATCTCATTATTATAGAATCTCTCAGTCAGTATAACTCAGTATTATACATCCTCTCGGTCAGTATAACTCAGTATTACAGAATCTCCTGGTCAGTATAACTCAGTATTATAGAATCTCCTGGTCAGTATAACTCAGTATTATAGAATCTCTCGGTCAGCATAACTCAGTATTATAGAATCTCCTGGTCAGTATAACTCAGTATTATAGAATCTCCTGGTCAGTATAACTCATTATTATAGAATCTCTCGGTCAGTATAACTCAGTATTATACATCCTCTCGGTCAGTATGACTCAGTATTATAGAATATCCTGGTCAGTATAACTCATTATTATAGAAACTCTCGGTCAGTATAACTCAGTATTATAGAATCTCCTGGTCAGTATAACTCATTATTATAGAATCTCCTGGTCAGTATAACTCAGTATTATACATCCTCTCGGTCAGTATAACTCAGTATTATACATCCTCTCGGTCAGTATAACTCAGTATTATAGAATATCCTGGTCAGTATAACTCATTATTATAGAATCTCTCGGTCAGTATAACTCAGTATTATAGAATCTCCTGGTCAGTATAACTCAGTATTATAGAATCTCCTGGTCAGTATAACTCATTATTATAGAATCTCTCGGTCAGTATAACTCAGTATTATACATCCTCTCGGTCAGTATAACTCAGTATTATAGAATATCCTGGTCAGTATAACTCATTATTATAGAATCTCTCGGTCAGTATAACTCAGTATTATAGAATCTCCTGGTCAGTACATCTCAGTATTATAGAATCTCCTGGTCAGTATAACTCATTATTATAGAATCTCTCGGTCAGTATAACTCAATATTATACATCCTCTCGGTCAGTATAACTCAGTATTATAGAATATCCTGGTCAGTATAACTCATTATTATAGAATCTCTCGGTCAGTATAACTCAGTATTATAGAATCTCCTGGTCAGTACATCTCAGTATTATAGAATCTCCTGGTCAGTACATCTCAGTATTATAGAATCTCCTGGTCAGTATAACTCATTATTATAGAATCTCTCGGTCAGTACATCTCAGTATTATAGAATCTCCTGGTCAGTATAACTCAGTATTATAGAATCTCCTGGTCAGTACATCTCAGCATTATAGAATCTCCTGGTCAGTACATCTCAGTATGATAGAATCTCCTGGTCAGTATAACTCAGTATTATAGAATCTCCTGGTCAGTATAACTCAGTATTATAGAATCTCCTGGTCAGTATAACTCATTATTATAGAATCTCCTGGTCAGTACAACTCAGTATTATAGAATCTCCTGGTCAGTATAACTCAGTATTACAGAATCTCCTGGTCAGTATAACTCAGTATTGTACATCCTCTCGATCAGTATAACGCAGTATTATAGAATCTCCTGGTCAGTATAACTCAGTATTACAGAATCTCCTGGTCAGTATAACTCAGTATTATAGAATCTCCTGGTCAGTACATCTCAGTTTTATAGAATCTCCTGGTCAGTATAACTCAGTATTACAGAATCTCCTGGTCAGTATAACTCAGTATTACAGAATCTCCTGGTCAGTATAACTCAGTATTATACATCCTCTCGGTCAGTATAACTCAGTATTACAGAATCTCCTGGTCAGTATAACTCAGTATTACAGAATCTCCTGGTCAGTATAACTCAGTATTGTACATCCTCTCGGTCAGTATAACTCAGTATTATAGAATATCCTGGTCAGTATAACTCATTATTATAGAATCTCTCGGTCAGTATAACTCAGTATTACAGAATCTCCTGGTCAGTATAACTCAGTATTATAGAATATCCTGGTCAGTATAACTCAGTATTATAGAATCTCCTGGTCAGTATAACTCAGTATTATAGAATCACCTGGTCAGTATATTTCATTATTATAGAAACTCCTGGTCAGTATAACTCAGTATTATAGAATCTCCTGGTCAATATAACTCAGTATCATAGAATCTTCTGGTCAGTATAACTCAGTATTACTGAATCTCCTGGTCAGTATAAGTCACTTATATAGAATCTCCTGGTCAGTATAACTCAGTATTATAGAATCTTCTGGTCAGTATAACTCAGTATTATTGAATCTCCTGGTCAGTATAACTCATTATTATAGAATCTCTCGGTCAGTATAACCCAGTATTATAGAATCTCCTCGTCAGTATAACTCATTATTATAGAATCTCTCGGTCAGTATAACCCAGTATTATAGAATCTCCTGGTCAGTATAACTCATTATTATAGAATCTCCAGGTCAGTACATCTCAGTATTATGGAATCTCCTGGTCAGTACATCTCAGTATTATAGAATCTCTCGGTCAGTATAACTCAGTATTATAGAATCTCCTGGTCAGTATAACTCAGTATTATAGAATCTCCTGGTCAGTATAACTCAGTATTATAGAATCTCCTGGTCAGTATAACTCAGTATTGTACATCCTCTCGGTCAGTATAACTCAGTATTATAGAATATCCTGGTCAGTATAACTCAGTATTAAAGAATCTCCTGGTCAGTATAACTCAGTATTATAGAATCACCTGGTCAGTATAAATCATTATTATAGAAACTCCTGGTCAGTATAACTCAGTATTACAGAATCTTCTGGTCAGTATAACTAAGTATTATACATCCTCTCGGTCAGTATAACTCAGTATTATAGAATATCCTGGTCAGTATAACTCAGTATTATAGAATCTCCTGGTCAGTATAACTCAGTATTGTACATCCTCGCGGTCAGTATAACTCAGTATTATAGAATATCCTGGTCAGTATAACTCAGTATTATAGAATCTCCTGGTCAGTATAACTCAGTATTAAAGAATCTCCTGGTCAGTATAACTCAGTATTATAGAATCACCTGGTCAGTATAAATCATTATTATAGAAACTCCTGGTCAGTATAACTCAGTATTATAGAATATCCTGGTCAGTACATCTCAGTATTATAGAATCTCTCGGTCAGTATAACTCAGTATTATAGAATCTCCTGGTCAGTACATCTCAGTATTATAGAATCTCCTAGTCAGTACATCTCAGTATTATAGAATCTCCTGGTCAGTTTAACTCAGTATTATAGAATCTCCTGGTCAGTATAACTCAGTATTGTACATCCTCGCGGTCAGTATAACTCAGTATTATAGAATATCCTGGTCAGTATAACTCATTATTATAGAATCTCTCGGTCAGTATAACTCAGTATTATAGAATCTCCTGGTCAGTACATCTCAGTATTATAGAATCTCCTGGTCAGTATAACTCATTATTATAGAATCTCTCGGTCAGTATAACTCAGTATTATACATCCTCTCGGTCAGTATAACTCAGTATTATAGAATATCCTGGTCAGTATAACTCATTATTATAGAATCTCTCGGTCAGTATAACTCAGTATTATAGAATCTCTCGGTCAGTATAACTCAGTATTATAGAATCTCCTGGTCAGTATAACTCATTATTATAGAATCTCTCGGTCAGTATAACTCAGTATTATACATCCTCTCGGTCAGTATAACTCAGTATTATAGAATATCCTGGTCAGTATAACTCATTATTATAGAATCTCTCGGTCAGTATAACTCAGTATTATAGAATCTCCTGGTCAGTACATCTCAGTATTATAGAATCTCCTGGTCAGTATAACTCATTATTATAGAATCTCTCGGTCAGTATAACTCAGTATTATACATCCTCTCGGTCAGTATAACTCAGTATTATAGAATATCCTGGTCAGTATAACTCATTATTATAGAATCTCTCGGTCAGTATAACTCAGTATTATAGAATCTCCTGGTCAGGACATCTCAGTATTATAGAATCTCCTGGTCAGTACATCTCAGTATTATAGAATCTCCTGGTCAGTATAACTCATTATTATAGAATCTCTCGGTCAGTACATCTCAGTATTTTAGAATCTCCTGGTCAGTATAACTCAGTATTATAGAATCTCCTGGTCAGTACATCTCAGTATTATAGAATCTTCTGGTCAGTATAACTCAGTATTATAGAATCTCCTGGTCAGTACATCTCATTATTATAGAATCTCTCAGTCAGTATAACTCAGTATTATACATCCTCTCGGTCAGTATAACTCAGTATTACAGAATCTCCTGGTCAGTATAACTCAGTATTATAGAATCTCCTGGTCAGTATAACTCAGTATTATAGAATCTCTCGGTCAGCATAACTCAGTATTATAGAATCTCCTGGTCAGTATAACTCAGTATTATAGAATCTCCTGGTCAGTATAACTCATTATTATAGAATCTCTCGGTCAGTATAACTCAGTATTATACATCCTCTCGGTCAGTATGACTCAGTATTATAGAATATCCTGGTCAGTATAACTCATTATTATAGAAACTCTCGGTCAGTATAACTCAGTATTATAGAATCTCCTGGTCAGTATAACTCATTATTATAGAATCTCCTGGTCAGTATAACTCAGTATTATACATCCTCTCGGTCAGTATAACTCAGTATTATACATCCTCTCGGTCAGTATAACTCAGTATTATAGAATATCCTGGTCAGTATAACTCATTATTATAGAATCTCTCGGTCAGTATAACTCAGTATTATAGAATCTCCTGGTCAGTATAACTCAGTATTATAGAATCTCCTGGTCAGTATAACTCATTATTATAGAATCTCTCGGTCAGTATAACTCAGTATTATACATCCTCTCGGTCAGTATAACTCAGTATTATAGAATATCCTGGTCAGTATAACTCATTATTATAGAATCTCTCGGTCAGTATAACTCAGTATTATAGAATCTCCTGGTCAGTACATCTCAGTATTATAGAATCTCCTGGTCAGTATAACTCATTATTATAGAATCTCTCGGTCAGTATAACTCAATATTATACATCCTCTCGGTCAGTATAACTCAGTATTATAGAATATCCTGGTCAGTATAACTCATTATTATAGAATCTCTCGGTCAGTATAACTCAGTATTATAGAATCTCCTGGTCAGTACATCTCAGTATTATAGAATCTCCTGGTCAGTACATCTCAGTATTATAGAATCTCCTGGTCAGTATAACTCATTATTATAGAATCTCTCGGTCAGTACATCTCAGTATTATAGAATCTCCTGGTCAGTATAACTCAGTATTATAGAATCTCCTGGTCAGTACATCTCAGCATTATAGAATCTCCTGGTCAGTACATCTCAGTATGATAGAATCTCCTGGTCAGTATAACTCAGTATTATAGAATCTCCTGGTCAGTATAACTCAGTATTATAGAATCTCCTGGTCAGTATAACTCATTATTATAGAATCTCCTGGTCAGTACAACTCAGTATTATAGAATCTCCTGGTCAGTATAACTCAGTATTACAGAATCTCCTGGTCAGTATAACTCAGTATTGTACATCCTCTCAATCAGTATAACGCAGTATTATAGAATCTCCTGGTCAGTATAACTCAGTATTACAGAATCTCCTGGTCAGTATAACTCAGTATTATAGAATCTCCTGGTCAGTACATCTCAGTTTTATAGAATCTCCTGGTCAGTATAACTCAGTATTACAGAATCTCCTGGTCAGTATAACTCAGTATTACAGAATCTCCTGGTCAGTATAACTCAGTATTATACATCCTCTCGGTCAGTATAACTCAGTATTACAGAATCTCCTGGTCAGTATAACTCAGTATTACAGAATCTCCTGGTCAGTATAACTCAGTATTGTACATCCTCTCGGTCAGTATAACTCAGTATTATAGAATATCCTGGTCAGTATAACTCATTATTATAGAATCTCTCGGTCAGTATAACTCAGTATTACAGAATCTCCTGGTCAGTATAACTCAGTATTATAGAATATCCTGGTCAGTATAACTCAGTATTATAGAATCTCCTGGTCAGTATAACTCAGTATTATAGAATCACCTGGTCAGTATATTTCATTATTATAGAAACTCCTGGTCAGTATAACTCAGTATTATAGAATCTCCTGGTCAATATAACTCAGTATCATAGAATCTTCTGGTCAGTATAACTCAGTATTACTGAATCTCCTGGTCAGTATAAGTCACTTATATAGAATCTCCTGGTCAGTATAACTCAGTATTATAGAATCTCCTGGTCAGTATAACTCAGTATTATAGAATCTCCTGGTCAGTACATCTCAGTATTATAGAATCTTCTGGTCAGTATAACTCAGTATTATAGAATCTCCTGGTCAGTACATCTCATTATTATAGAATCTCTCGGTCAGTATAACTCAGTATTATACATCCTCTCGGTCAGTATAACTCAGTATTATAGAATCTCCTGGTCAGTATAACTCAGTATTATAGAATCACCTGGTCAGTGTAAATCATTATTATAGAAACTCCTGGTCAGTATAACTCAGTATTACAGAATCTTCTGGTCAGTATAACTAAGTATTATACATCCTCTCGGTCAGTATAACTCAGTATTATAGAATATCCTGGTCAGTATAACTCAGTATTATAGAATCTCCTGGTCAGTATAGCTCAGTATTAAAGAATCTCCTGGTCAGTATAACTCAGTATTATAGAATCACCTGGTCAGTATAAATCATTATTATAGAAACTCCTGGTCAGTATAACTCAGTATTATACATCCTCTCGATCAGTATAACTCAGTATTATAGAATCTCCTGGTCAGTATAACTCAGTATTATAGAATCTCCTGGTCAGTATAAGTCAGTATTATAGAATCTCTCGGTCAGTATAACTCAGTATTATAGAATCTCCTGGTCAGTATAACTCAGTATTATAGAATCTCCTGGTCAGTATAACTCATTATTATAGAATCTCTCGGTCAGTATAACTCAGTATTATACATCCTCTCGGTCAGTATAACTCAGTATTATAGAATATCCTGGTCAGTATAACTCATTATTATAGAATCTCTCGGTCAGTATAACTCAGTATTATAGAATCTCCTGGTCAGTACATCTCAGTATTATAGAATCTCCTGGTCAGTATAACTCATTATTATAGAATCTCTCGGTCAGTATAACTCAGTATTATACATCCTCTCGGTCAGTATAACTCAGTATTATAGAATATCCTGGTCAGTATAACTCATTATTATAGAATCTCTCGGTCAGTATAACTCAGTATTATAGAATCTCTCGGTCAGTATAACTCAGTATTATAGAATCTCCTGGTCAGTATAACTCATTATTATAGAATCTCTCGGTCAGTATAACTCAGTATTATACATCCTCTCGGTCAGTATAACTCAGTATTATAGAATATCCTGGTCAGTATAACTCATTATTATAGAATCTCTCGGTCAGTATAACTCAGTATTATAGAATCTCCTGGTCAGTACATCTCAGTATTATAGAATCTCCTGGTCAGTATAACTCATTATTATAGAATCTCTCGGTCAGTATAACTCAGTATTATACATCCTCTCGGTCAGTATAACTCAGTATTATAGAATCTCCTGGTCAGGACATCTCAGTATTATAGAATCTCCTGGTCAGTACATCTCAGTATTATAGAATCTCCTGGTCAGTATAACTCATTATTATAGAATCTCTCGGTCAGTACATCTCAGTATTTTAGAATCTCCTGGTCAGTATAACTCAGTATTATAGAATCTCCTGGTCAGTACATCTCAGTATTATAGAATCTTCTGGTCAGTATAACTCAGTATTATAGAATCTCCTGGTCAGTACATCTCATTATTATAGAATCTCTCAGTCAGTATAACTCAGTATTATACATCCTCTCGGTCAGTATAACTCAGTATTACAGAATCTCCTGGTCAGTATAACTCAGTATTATAGAATCTCCTGGTCAGTATAACTCAGTATTATAGAATCTCTCGGTCAGCATAACTCAGTATTATAGAATCTCCTGGTCAGTATAACTCAGTATTATAGAATCTCCTGGTCAGTATAACTCATTATTATAGAATCTCTCGGTCAGTATAACTCAGTATTATACATCCTCTCGGTCAGTATGACTCAGTATTATAGAATATCCTGGTCAGTATAACTCATTATTATAGAAACTCTCGGTCAGTATAACTCAGTATTATAGAATCTCCTGGTCAGTATAACTCATTATTATAGAATCTCCTGGTCAGTATAACTCAGTATTATACATCCTCTCGGTCAGTATAACTCAGTATTATACATCCTCTCGGTCAGTATAACTCAGAATTATAGAATATCCTGGTCAGTATAACTCATTATTATAGAATCTCTCGGTCAGTATAACTCAGTATTATAGAATCTCCTGGTCAGTATAACTCAGTATTATAGAATCTCCTGGTCAGTATAACTCATTATTATAGAATCTCTCGGTCAGTATAACTCAGTATTATACATCCTCTCGGTCAGTATAACTCAGTATTATAGAATATCCTGGTCAGTATAACTCATTATTATAGAATCTCTCGGTCAGTATAACTCAGTATTATAGAATCTCCTGGTCAGTACATCTCAGTATTATAGAATCTCCTGGTCAGTATAACTCATTATTATAGAATCTCTCGGTCAGTATAACTCAATATTATACATCCTCTCGGTCAGTATAACTCAGTATTATAGAATATCCTGGTCAGTATAACTCATTATTATAGAATCTCTCGGTCAGTATAACTCAGTATTATAGAATCTCCTGGTCAGTACATCTCAGTATTATAGAATCTCCTGGTCAGTACATCTCAGTATTATAGAATCTCCTGGTCAGTATAACTCATTATTATAGAATCTCTCGGTCAGTACATCTCAGTATTATAGAATCTCCTGGTCAGTATAACTCAGTATTATAGAATCTCCTGGTCAGTACATCTCAGCATTATAGAATCTCCTGGTCAGTACATCTCAGTATGATAGAATCTCCTGGTCAGTATAACTCAGTATTATAGAATCTCCTGGTCAGTATAACTCAGTATTATAGAATCTCCTGGTCAGTATAACTCATTATTATAGAATCTCCTGGTCAGTACAACTCAGTATTATAGAATCTCCTGGTCAGTATAACTCAGTATTACAGAATCTCCTGGTCAGTATAACTCAGTATTGTACATCCTCTCGATCAGTATAACGCAGTATTATAGAATCTCCTGGTCAGTATAACTCAGTATTACAGAATCTCCTGGTCAGTATAACTCAGTATTATAGAATCTCCTGGTCAGTACATCTCAGTTTTATAGAATCTCCTGGTCAGTATAACTCAGTATTACAGAATCTCCTGGTCAGTATAACTCAGTATTACAGAATCTCCTGGTCAGTATAACTCAGTATTATACATCCTCTCGGTCAGTATAACTCAGTATTACAGAATCTCCTGGTCAGTATAACTCAGTATTACAGAATCTCCTGGTCAGTATAACTCAGTATTGTACATCCTCTCGGTCAGTATAACTCAGTATTATAGAATATCCTGGTCAGTATAACTCATTATTATAGAATCTCTCGGTCAGTATAACTCAGTATTACAGAATCTCCTGGTCAGTATAACTCAGTATTATAGAATATCCTGGTCAGTATAACTCAGTATTATAGAATCTCCTGGTCAGTATAACTCAGTATTATAGAATCACCTGGTCAGTATATTTCATTATTATAGAAACTCCTGGTCAGTATAACTCAGTATTATAGAATCTCCTGGTCAATATAACTCAGTATCATAGAATCTTCTGGTCAGTATAACTCAGTATTACTGAATCTCCTGGTCAGTATAAGTCACTTATATAGAATCTCCTGGTCAGTATAACTCAGTATTATAGAATCTTCTGGTCAGTATAACTCAGTATTATTGAATCTCCTGGTCAGTATAACTCATTATTATAGAATCTCTCGGTCAGTATAACCCAGTATTATAGAATCTCCTCGTCAGTATAACTCATTATTATAGAATCTCTCGGTCAGTATAACCCAGTATTATAGAATCTCCTGGTCAGTATAACTCATTATTATAGAATCTCCAGGTCAGTACATCTCAGTATTATGGAATCTCCTGGTCAGTACATCTCAGTATTATAGAATCTCTCGGTCAGTATAACTCAGTATTATAGAATCTCCTGGTCAGTATAACTCAGTATTATCGAATCTCCTGGTCAGTATAACTCAGTATTATAGAATCTCCTGGTCAGTATAACTCAGTATTGTACATCCTCTCGGTCAGTATAACTCAGTATTATAGAATATCCTGGTCAGTATAACTCAGTATTATAGAATCTCCTGGTCAGTATAACTCAGTATTAAAGAATCTCCTGGTCAGTATAACTCAGTATTATAGAATCACCTGGTCAGTATAAATCATTATTATAGAAACTCCTGGTCAGTATAACTCAGTATTACAGAATCTTCTGGTCAGTATAACTAAGTATTATACATCCTCTCGGTCAGTATAACTCAGTATTATAGAATATCCTGGTCAGTATAACTCAGTATTATAGAATCTCCTGGTCAGTATAACTCAGTATTGTACATCCTCGCGGTCAGTATAACTCAGTATTATAGAATATCCTGGTCAGTATAACTCAGTATTATAGAATCTCCTGGTCAGTATAACTCAGTATTAAAGAATCTCCTGGTCAGTATAACTCAGTATTATAGAATCACCTGGTCAGTATAAATCATTATTATAGAAACTCCTGGTCAGTATAACTCAGTATTATAGAATATCCTGGTCAGTACATCTCAGTATTATAGAATCTCTCGGTCAGTATAACTCAGTATTATAGAATCTCCTGGTCAGTACATCTCAGTATTATAGAATCTCCTAGTCAGTACATCTCAGTATTATAGAATCTCCTGGTCAGTTTAACTCAGTATTATAGAATCTCCTGGTCAGTATAACTCAGTATTGTACATCCTCGCGGTCAGTATAACTCAGTATTATAGAATATCCTGGTCAGTATAACTCAGTATTATAGAATCTCCTGGTCAGTATAACTCAGTATTAAAGAATCTCCTGGTCAGTATAACTCAGTATTATAGAATCACCTGGTCAGTATAAATCATTATTATAGAAACTCCTGGTCAGTATAACTCAGTATTATAGAATATCCTGGTCAGTATAACTCATTATTATAGAATCTCTCGGTCAGTATAACTCAGTATTATAGAATCTCCTGGTCAGTACATCTCATGATTATAGAATCTCTCGGTCAGTATAACTCAGTATTATAGAATATCCTGGTCAGTATAACTCATTATTATGGAATCTCTCGGTCAGTACATCTCAGTATTATAGAATCTCCTGGTCAGTATAACTCAGTATTATAGAATCTCCTGGTCAGTACATCTCAGTATTATAGAATCTCCTAGTCAGTACATCTCAGTATTATAGAATCTCCTGGTCAGTATAACTCAGTATTATAGAATCTCCTGGTCAGTATAACTCAGTATTGTACATCCTCTCGGTCAGCAAAACTCAGTATTACAGAATATCCTGGTCAGTATAACTCAGTATTATAGAATCTCCTGGTCAGTATAACTCAGTATTATAGAATCTCCTGGTCAGTACATCTCAGTATTATAGAATCTCCGAGTCAGTCCATCTCAGTATTATAGAATCTCCTGGTCCGTATAACTCAGTATTATAGAATCTCCTGGTCAGTATAACTCAGTATTGTACATCCTCTCGGTCAGTATAACTCAGTATTACAGAATCTCCTGGTCAGTATAACTCAGTATTACCGAATCTCCTGGTCAGTATAACTCAGTATTGTACATCCTCTCGGTCAGTATAACTCAGTATTACAGAATCTCCTGGTCAGTATAACTCAGTATTACAGAATCTCCTGGTCAGTGTAACTCAGTATTATAGAATATCCTGGTCAGTATAACTCAGTATTATAGAATCTCCTGGTCAGTATAACTCAGTATTGCAGAATCTCCTGGTCAGTATAACTCAGTATTACAGAATCTCCTGGTCAGTACATCTCAGTATTATAGAATCTCCTGGTCAGTACATCTCAGTTTTATAGAATCTCCTGGTCAATATAACTCAGTATTATAGAATCTCCTGGTCAGTATAACTCAGTATTGTACATCCTCTCAGTCAGTATAACTCAGTATTACAGAATCTCCTGGTCAGTATAACTCAGTATTACAGAATCTCCTGGTCAGTATAACTCAGTATTACAGAATCTCCTGTTCAGTATAACTCAGCATTGTACATCCTCTCGGTCAGTATAACTCAGTATTACAGAATTTCCTGGTCAGTATAACTCAGTATTACAGAATCTCCTGGTCAGTATAACTCAGTATTGTACATCCTCTCGGTCAGTATAACTCAGTATTATAGAATCTCCTGGTCAGTATAACTCAGTATTATAGAATCTCCTGGTCAGTATAACTCAGTATTATAGAATCACCTGGTCAGTATATTTCATTATTATAGAAACTCCTGGTCAGTATAACTCAGTATTATAGAATCTCCTGGTCAGTATAACTCAGTAACATAGAATCTTCTGGTCAGTATAACTCAGTATTATTGAATCTCCTGGTCAGTATAAGTCACTTATATAGAATCTCCTGGTCAGTATAACTCAGTATTATAGAATCTTCTGGTCAGTATAACTCAGTATTATTGAATCTCCTGGTCAGTATAACTCATTATTATAGAATCTCTCGGTCAGTATAACCCAGTATTATAGAATCTCCTGGTCAGTATAACTCATTATTATAGAATCTCTCGGTCAGTATAACCCAGTATTATAGAATCTCCTGGTCAGTATAACTCATTATTATAGAATCTCCAGGTCAGTACATCTCAGTATTATAGAATCTCCTGGTCAGTACATCTCAGTATTATAGAATCTCTCGGTCAGTATAACTCAGTATTATAGAATCTCCTGGTCAGTACATCTCAGTATTATAGAATCTCTCGGTCAGTATAACTCAGTATTACAGAATCTCCTGGTCAGTATAACTCAGTATTATAGAATATCCTGGTCAGTATAACTCAGTATAATAGAATATCATGGTCAGTATAACTCAGTATTATAGAATCTCCTGGTCAGTATAACTCAGTATCATAGAATCTTCTGGTCAGTATAACTCAGTATTATTGAATCTCCTGGTCAGTATAAGTCACTTATATAGAATCTCCTGGTCAGTATAACTCAGTATTATAGAATCTTCTGGTCAGTATAACTCAGTATTATTGAATCTCCTGGTCAGTATAACTCATTATTATAGAATCTCTCGGTCAGTATAACCCAGTATTATAGAATTTCCTGGTCAGTTTAACTCATTATTATAGAATCTCCTGGTCAGTATAACTCATTATTATAGAATCTCTCGGTCAGTATAACCCAGTATTATAGAATCTCCTGGTCAGTATAACTCATTATTATAGAATCTCCAGGTCAGTACATCTCAGTATTATAGAATCTCCTGGTCAGTACATCTCAGTATTATAGAATCTCTCGGTCAGTACATCTCAGTATTATGGAATCTCCTGGTCAGTACATCTCAGTATTATAGAATCTCTCGGTCAGTATAACTCAGTATTATAGAATCTCCTGGTCAGTATAACTCAGTATTATAGAATCTCCTGGTCAGTATAAGTCAGTATTATAGAATCTCCTGGTCAGTATAACTCAGTATTGTACATCCTCTCGGTCAGTATAACTCAGTATTATAGAATATCCTGGTCAGTATAACTCAGTATTATAGAATCTCCTGGTCAGTATAACTCAGTATTAAAGAATCTCCTGGTCAGTATAACTCAGTATTATAGAATCACCTGGTCAGTATAAATCATTATTATAGAAACTCCTGGTCAGTATAACTCAGTATTACAGAATCTTCTGGTCAGTATAACTAAGTATTATACATCCTCTCGGTCAGTATAACTCAGTATTATAGAATATCCTGGTCAGTATAACTCAGTATTATAGAATCTCCTGGTCAGTATAACTCAGTATTGTACATCCTCGCGGTCAGTATAACTCAGTATTATAGAATATCCTGGTCAGTATAACTCAGTATTATAGAATCTCCTGGTCAGTATAACTCAGTATTAAAGAATCTCCTGGTCAGTATAACTCAGTATTATAGAATCACCTGGTCAGTATAAATCATTATTATAGAAACTCCTGGTCAGTATAACTCAGTATTATAGAATATCCTGGTCAGTACATCTCAGTATTATAGAATCTCTCGGTCAGTATAACTCAGTATTATAGAATCTCCTGGTCAGTACATCTCAGTATTATAGAATCTCCTAGTCAGTACATCTCAGTATTATAGAATCTCCTGGTCAGTTTAACTCAGTATTATAGAATCTCCTGGTCAGTATAACTCAGTATTGTACATCCTCGCGGTCAGTATAACTCAGTATTATAGAATCTCCTGGTCAGTATAACTCAGTATTATAGAATCTCCTGGTCAGTATAACTCAGTATTAAAGAATCTCCTGGTCAGTATAACTCAGTATTATAGAATCACCTGGTCAGTATAAATCATTATTATAGAAACTCCTGGTCAGTATAACTCAGTATTATAGAATATCCTGGTCAGTATAACTCATTATTATAGAATCTCTCGGTCAGTATAACTCAGTATTATAGAATCTCCTGGTCAGTACATCTCATGATTATAGAATCTCCTGGTCAGTATAACTCAGTATTATAGAATATCCTGGTCAGTATAACTCATTATTATGGAATCTCTCGGTCAGTACATCTCAGTATTATAGAATCTCCTGGTCAGTATAACTCAGTATTATAGAATCTCCTGGTCAGTACATCTCAGTATTATAGAATCTCCTAGTCAGTACATCTCAGTATTATAGAATCTCCTGGTCAGTATAACTCAGTATTATAGAATCTCCTGGTCAGTATAACTCAGTATTGTACATCCTCTCGGTCAGCATAACTCAGTATTACAGAATCTCCTGGTCAGTATAACTCAGTATTATAGAATCTCCTGGTCAGTATAACTCAGTATTATAGAATCTCCTGGTCAGTACATCTCAGTATTATAGAATCTCCGAGTCAGTCCATCTCAGTATTATAGAATCTCCTGGTCCGTATAACTCAGTATTATAGAATCTCCTGGTCAGTATAACTCAGTATTGTACATCCTCTCGGTCAGTATAACTCAGTATTACAGAATCTCCTGGTCAGTATAACTCAGTATTACAGAATCTCCTGGTCAGTATAACTCAGTATTGTACATCCTCTCGGTCAGTATAACTCAGTATTACAGAATCTCCTGGTCAGTATAACTCAGTATTACAGAATCTCCTGGTCAGTGTAACTCAGTATTATAGAATATCCTGGTCAGTATAACTCAGTATTATAGAATCTCCTGGTCAGTATAACTCAGTATTGCAGAATCTCCTGGTCAGTATAACTCAGTATTACAGAATCTCCTGGTCAGTACATCTCAGTATTATAGAATCTCCTGGTCAGTACATCTCAGTTTTATAGAATCTCCTGGTCAATATAACTCAGTATTATAGAATCTCCTGGTCAGTATAACTCAGTATTGTACATCCTCTCAGTCAGTATAACTCAGTATTACAGAATCTCCTGGTCAGTATAACTCAGTATTACAGAATCTCCTGGTCAGTATAACTCAGTATTACAGAATCTCCTGTTCAGTATAACTCAGCATTGTACATCCTCTCGGTCAGTATAACTCAGTATTACAGAATTTCCTGGTCAGTATAACTCAGTATTACAGAATCTCCTGGTCAGTATAACTCAGTATTGTACATCCTCTCGGTCAGTATAACTCAGTATTATAGAATCTCCTGGTCAGTATAACTCAGTATTATAGAATCTCCTGGTCAGTATAACTCAGTATTATAGAATCACCTGGTCAGTATATTTCATTATTATAGAAACTCCTGGTCAGTATAACTCAGTATTATAGACTCTCCTGGTCAGTATAACTCAGTAACATAGAATCTTCTGGTCAGTATAACTCAGTATTATTGAATCTCCTGGTCAGTATAAGTCACTTATATAGAATCTCCTGGTCAGTATAACTCAGTATTATAGAATCTTCTGGTCAGTATAACTCAGTATTATTGAATCTCCTGGTCAGTATAACTCATTATTATAGAATCTCTCGGTCAGTATAACCCAGTATTATAGAATCTCCTGGTCAGTATAACTCATTATTATAGAATCTCTCGGTCAGTATAACCCAGTATTATAGAATCTCCTGGTCAGTATAACTCATTATTATAGAATCTCCAGGTCAGTACATCTCAGTATTATAGAATCTCCTGGTCAGTACATCTCAGTATTATAGAATCTCTCGGTCAGTATAACTCAGTATTATAGAATCTCCTGGTCAGTACATCTCAGTATTATAGAATCTCTCGGTCAGTATAACTCAGTATTACAGAATCTCCTGGTCAGTATAACTCAGTATTATAGAATATCCTGGTCAGTATAACTCAGTATTATAGAATATCCTGGTCAGTATAACTCAGTATTACAGAATCTCCTGGTCAGTATAACTCAGTATTATAGAATATCCTGGTCAGTATAACTCAGTATTATAGAATATCCTGGTCAGTATAACTCAGTATTATAGAATCTTCTGGTCAGTATAACTCAGTATTATTGAATCTCCTGGTCAGTATAAGTCACTTATATAGAATCTCCTGGTCAGTATAACTCAGTATTATAGAATCTTCTGGTCAGTATAACTCAGTATTATTGAATCTCCTGGTCAGTATAACTCATTATTATAGAATCTCTCGGTCAGTATAACCCAGTATTATAGAATTTCCTGGTCAGTTTAACTCATTATTATAGAATCTCCTGGTCAGTATAACTCATTATTATAGAATCTCTCGGTCAGTATAACCCAGTATTATAGAATCTCCTGGTCAGTATAACTCATTATTATAGAATCTCCAGGTCAGTACATCTCAGTATTATAGAATCTCCTGGTCAGTACATCTCAGTATTATAGAATCTGTCGGTCAGTATAACTCAGTATTATAGAATCTCCTGGTCAGTATAACTCAGTATTATAGAATCTCCTGGTCAGTACATCTCAGTATTATAGAATCTCCTGGTCAGTATAACTCAGTATTATAGAATCTCCTGGTCAGTATAACTCAGTATTATAGAATCTCCTGGACAGTATAACTCAGTATTGTACATCCTCTCGGTCAGTATAACTCAGTATTATAGAATATCCTGGTCAGTATAACGCAGTATTATAGAATCTCCTGGTCAGTATAACTCAGTATTAAAGAATCTCCTGGTCAGTATAACTCAGTATTATAGAATCTCCTGGTCAGTATAACTCAGTATTGTACATCCTCTCGGTCAGTATAACTCAGTATTATAGAATCTCCTGGTCAGTATAACTCAGTATTATAGAATCTCCTGGTCAGTATAACTCAGTATTATAGAATCACCTGGTCAGTATAAATCATTATTATAGAAACTCCTGGTCAGTATAACTCAGTATTACAGAATCTTCTGGTCAGTATAACTAAGTATTATACATCCTCTCGGTCAGTATAACTCAGTATTATAGAATATCCTGGTCAGTATAACTCAGTATTATAGAATCTCCTGGTCAGTATAACTCAGTATTGTACATCCTCGCGGTCAGTATAACTCAGTATTATAGAATATCCTGGTCAGTATAACTCAGTATTATAGAATCTCCTGGTCAGTATAACTCAGTATTAAAGAATCTCCTGGTCAGTATAACTCAGTATTATAGAATCACCTGGTCAGAATAAATCATTATTATGGAAACTACTGGTCAGTATAACTCAGTATTATAGAATCTTCTGGTCAGTATAACTCAGTATTATAGAATATCCTGGTCAGTATAACTCAGTATTATAGAATCTCCTGGTCAGTACATCTCATTATTATAGAATCTCTCGGTCAGTATAACTCAGTATTATACATCCTCTCGGTCAGTATAACTCAGTATTATAGAATATCCTGGTCAGTATAACTCATTATTATAGAATCTCCTGGTCAGTATAACTCAGTATTATAGAATCTCCAGGTCAGTACATCTCAGTATTATAGAATCTCCTGGTCAGTATAACTCAGTATTATAGAATCTCCTGGTCAGTACATCTCAGTATTATAGAATCTCCTGGTCAGTACATCTCAGTATTATAGAATCTCTCGGTCAGTATAACTCAGTATTATAGAATCTCCTGGTCAGTATAACTCAGTATTATAGAATCTCCTGGTCAGTATAACTCAGTATTGTACATCCTCTCGGTCAGTATAACTCAGTATTACAGAATCTCCTGGTCAGTACAACTCAGTATTACAGAATCTCCTGGTCAGTATAACTCAGTATTGTACATCCTCTCGGTCAGTATAACTCAGTATTACAGAATCTCCTGGTCAGTACATCTCAGTATTATAGAATCTCCTAGTCAGTACATCTCAGTATTATAGAATCTCCTGGTCAGTTTAACTCAGTATTATAGAATCTCCTGGTCAGTATAACTCAGTATTGTACATCCTCGCGGTCAGTATAACTCAGTATTATAGAATCTCCTGGTCAGTATAACTCAGTATTATAGAATCTCCTGGTCAGTATAACTCAGTATTAAAGAATCTCCTGGTCAGTATAACTCAGTATTATAGAATCACCTGGTCAGTATAAATCATTATTATAGAAACTCCTGGTCAGTATAACTCAGTATTATAGAATATCCTGGTCAGTATAACTCATTATTATAGAATCTCTCGGTCAGTATAACTCAGTATTATAGAATCTCCTGGTCAGTACATCTCATGATTATAGAATCTCCTGGTCAGTATAACTCAGTATTATAGAATATCCTGGTCAGTATAACTCATTATTATGGAATCTCTCGGTCAGTACATCTCAGTATTATAGAATCTCCTGGTCAGTATAACTCAGTATTATAGAATCTCCTGGTCAGTACATCTCAGTATTATAGAATCTCCTAGTCAGTACATCTCAGTATTATAGAATCTCCTGGTCAGTATAACTCAGTATTATAGAATCTCCTGGTCAGTATAACTCAGTATTGTACATCCTCTCGGTCAGCATAACTCAGTATTACAGAATCTCCTGGTCAGTATAACTCAGTATTATAGAATCTCCTGGTCAGTATAACTCAGTATTATAGAATCTCCTGGTCAGTACATCTCAGTATTATAGAATCTCCGAGTCAGTCCATCTCAGTATTATAGAATCTCCTGGTCCGTATAACTCAGTATTATAGAATCTCCTGGTCAGTATAACTCAGTATTGTACATCCTCTCGGTCAGTATAACTCAGTATTACAGAATCTCCTGGTCAGTATAACTCAGTATTACAGAATCTCCTGGTCAGTATAACTCAGTATTGTACATCCTCTCGGTCAGTATAACTCAGTATTACAGAATCTCCTGGTCAGTATAACTCAGTATTACAGAATCTCCTGGTCAGTGTAACTCAGTATTATAGAATATCCTGGTCAGTATAACTCAGTATTATAGAATCTCCTGGTCAGTATAACTCAGTATTGCAGAATCTCCTGGTCAGTATAACTCAGTATTACAGAATCTCCTGGTCAGTACATCTCAGTATTATAGAATCTCCTGGTCAGTACATCTCAGTTTTATAGAATCTCCTGGTCAATATAACTCAGTATTATAGAATCTCCTGGTCAGTATAACTCAGTATTGTACATCCTCTCAGTCAGTATAACTCAGTATTACAGAATCTCCTGGTCAGTATAACTCAGTATTACAGAATCTCCTGGTCAGTATAACTCAGTATTACAGAATCTCCTGTTCAGTATAACTCAGCATTGTACATCCTCTCGGTCAGTATAACTCAGTATTACAGAATTTCCTGGTCAGTATAACTCAGTATTACAGAATCTCCTGGTCAGTATAACTCAGTATTGTACATCCTCTCGGTCAGTATAACTCAGTATTATAGAATCTCCTGGTCAGTATAACTCAGTATTATAGAATCTCCTGGTCAGTATAACTCAGTATTATAGAATCACCTGGTCAGTATATTTCATTATTATAGAAACTCCTGGTCAGTATAACTCAGTATTATAGACTCTCCTGGTCAGTATAACTCAGTAACATAGAATCTTCTGGTCAGTATAACTCAGTATTATTGAATCTCCTGGTCAGTATAAGTCACTTATATAGAATCTCCTGGTCAGTATAACTCAGTATTATAGAATCTTCTGGTCAGTATAACTCAGTATTATTGAATCTCCTGGTCAGTATAACTCATTATTATAGAATCTCTCGGTCAGTATAACCCAGTATTATAGAATCTCCTGGTCAGTATAACTCATTATTATAGAATCTCTCGGTCAGTATAACCCAGTATTATAGAATCTCCTGGTCAGTATAACTCATTATTATAGAATCTCCAGGTCAGTACATCTCAGTATTATAGAATCTCCTGGTCAGTACATCTCAGTATTATAGAATCTCTCGGTCAGTATAACTCAGTATTATAGAATCTCCTGGTCAGTACATCTCAGTATTATAGAATCTCTCGGTCAGTATAACTCAGTATTACAGAATCTCCTGGTCAGTATAACTCAGTATTATAGAATATCCTGGTCAGTATAACTCAGTATTATAGAATATCCTGGTCAGTATAACTCAGTATTACAGAATCTCCTGGTCAGTATAACTCAGTATTATAGAATATCCTGGTCAGTATAACTCAGTATTATAGAATATCCTGGTCAGTATAACTCAGTATTATAGAATCTTCTGGTCAGTATAACTCAGTATTATTGAATCTCCTGGTCAGTATAAGTCACTTATATAGAATCTCCTGGTCAGTATAACTCAGTATTATAGAATCTTCTGGTCAGTATAACTCAGTATTATTGAATCTCCTGGTCAGTATAACTCATTATTATAGAATCTCTCGGTCAGTATAACCCAGTATTATAGAATTTCCTGGTCAGTTTAACTCATTATTATAGAATCTCCTGGTCAGTATAACTCATTATTATAGAATCTCTCGGTCAGTATAACCCAGTATTATAGAATCTCCTGGTCAGTATAACTCATTATTATAGAATCTCCAGGTCAGTACATCTCAGTATTATAGAATCTCCTGGTCAGTACATCTCAGTATTATAGAATCTGTCGGTCAGTATAACTCAGTATTATAGAATCTCCTGGTCAGTATAACTCAGTATTATAGAATCTCCTGGTCAGTACATCTCAGTATTATAGAATCTCCTGGTCAGTATAACTCAGTATTATAGAATCTCCTGGTCAGTATAACTCAGTATTATAGAATCTCCTGGACAGTATAACTCAGTATTGTACATCCTCTCGGTCAGTATAACTCAGTATTATAGAATATCCTGGTCAGTATAACGCAGTATTATAGAATCTCCTGGTCAGTATAACTCAGTATTAAAGAATCTCCTGGTCAGTATAACTCAGTATTATAGAATCTCCTGGTCAGTATAACTCAGTATTGTACATCCTCTCGGTCAGTATAACTCAGTATTATAGAATCTCCTGGTCAGTATAACTCAGTATTATAGAATCTCCTGGTCAGTATAACTCAGTATTATAGAATCACCTGGTCAGTATAAATCATTATTATAGAAACTCCTGGTCAGTATAACTCAGTATTACAGAATCTTCTGGTCAGTATAACTAAGTATTATACATCCTCTCGGTCAGTATAACTCAGTATTATAGAATATCCTGGTCAGTATAACTCAGTATTATAGAATCTCCTGGTCAGTATAACTCAGTATTGTACATCCTCGCGGTCAGTATAACTCAGTATTATAGAATATCCTGGTCAGTATAACTCAGTATTATAGAATCTCCTGGTCAGTATAACTCAGTATTAAAGAATCTCCTGGTCAGTATAACTCAGTATTATAGAATCACCTGGTCAGAATAAATCATTATTATGGAAACTACTGGTCAGTATAACTCAGTATTATAGAATCTTCTGGTCAGTATAACTCAGTATTATAGAATATCCTGGTCAGTATAACTCAGTATTATAGAATCTCCTGGTCAGTACATCTCATTATTATAGAATCTCTCGGTCAGTATAACTCAGTATTATACATCCTCTCGGTCAGTATAACTCAGTATTATAGAATATCCTGGTCAGTATAACTCATTATTATAGAATCTCCTGGTCAGTATAACTCAGTATTATAGAATCTCCAGGTCAGTACATCTCAGTATTATAGAATCTCCTGGTCAGTATAACTCAGTATTATAGAATCTCCTGGTCAGTACATCTCAGTATTATAGAATCTCCTGGTCAGTACATCTCAGTATTATAGAATCTCTCGGTCAGTATAACTCAGTATTATAGAATCTCCTGGTCAGTATAACTCAGTATTATAGAATCTCCTGGTCAGTATAACTCAGTATTGTACATCCTCTCGGTCAGTATAACTCAGTATTACAGAATCTCCTGGTCAGTACAACTCAGTATTACAGAATCTCCTGGTCAGTATAACTCAGTATTGTACATCCTCTCGGTCAGTATAACTCAGTATTACAGAATCTCCTGGTCAGTATAACTCAGTATTGCAGAATCTCCTGGTCAGTGTAACTCAGTATTATAGAATATCCTGGTCAGTATAACTCAGTATTATAGAATCTCCTGGTCAGTATAACTCAGTATTAAAGAATCTCCTGGTCAGTATAACTCAGTATTATAGAATCACCTGGTCAGTATAAATCATTATTATGGAAACTCCTGGTCAGTATAACTCAGTATTATAGAATCTTCTGGTCAGTATAACTCAGTATTATAGAATATCCTGGTCAGTATAACTCAGTATTATAGAATCTCCTGGTCAGTACATCTCAGTATTATAGAATCTCCTGGTCAGTACATCTCAGTATTATAGAATCTCCTGGTCAGTATAACTCAGTATTGTACATCCTCTCGGTCAGTATAACTCAGTATTATAGAATATCCTGGTCAGTATAACTCATTATTATAGAATCTCTCGGTCAGTATAACTCAGTATTATACATCCTCTCGGTCAGTATAACTCAGTATTATAGAATATCCTGGTCAGTATAACTCAGTATTATAGAATCTTCTGGTCAGTATAACTCAGTATTATTGAATCTCCTGGTCAGTATAACTCATTATTATAGAATCTCTCGGTCAGTATAACTCAGTATTATAGAATCTCCTGGTCAGTATAACTCAGTATTATAGAATCTTCTGGTCAGTATAACTCAGTATTATTGAATCTCCTGGTCAGTATAACTCATTATTATAGAATCTCTCGGTCAGTATAACCCAGTATTATAGAATCTCCTGGTCAGTATAACTCATTATTATAGAATCTCTCGGTCAGTATAACCCAGTATTATAGAATCTCCTGGTCAGTATAACTCATTATTATAGAATCTCCAGGTCAGTACATCTCAGTATTATAGAATCTCCTGGTCAGTACATCTCAGTATTATAGAATCTCTCGGTCAGTATAACTCAGTATTATAGAATCTCCTGGTCAGTATAACTCAGTATTATAGAATCTCCTGGTCAGTATAACTCAGTATTATAGAATCTCCTGGTCAGTATAACTCAGTATTGTACATCCTCTCGGTCAGTATAACTCAGTATTATAGAATATCCTGGTCAGTGTAACTCAGTATTATAGAATCTCCTGGTCAGTATAACTCAGTATTAAAGAATCTCCTGGTCAGTATAACTCAGTATTATAGAATCACCTGGTCAGTATAAATCATTATTATAGAAACTCCTGGTCAGTATAACTCAGTATTACAGAATCTTCTGGTCAGTATAACTAAGTATTATACATCCTTTCGGTCAGTATAACTCAGTATTATAGAATATCCTGGTCAGTATAACTCAGTATTATAGAATCTCCTGGTCAGTATAACTCAGTATTGTACATCCTCGCGGTCAGTATAACTCAGTATTATAGAATATCCTGGTCAGTATAACTCAGTATTATAGAATCTCCTGGTCAGTATAACTCAGTATTAAAGAATCTCCTGGTCAGTATAACTCAGTATTATAGAATCACCTGGTCAGTATAAATCATTATTATAGAAACTCCTGGCCAGTATAACTCAGTATTATAGAATATCCTGGTCAGTACATCTCAGTATTATAGAATCTCTCGGTCAGTATAACTCAGTATTATCGAATCTCCTGGTCAGTACATCTCATTATTATAGAATCTCTCAGTCAGTATAACTCAGTATTATAGAATATCCTGGTCAGTATAACTCATTATTATAGAATCTCTCGGTCAGTATAACTCAGTATTATAGAATCTCCTGGTCAGTACATCTCAGGATTATAGAATCTCTCGGTCAGTATAACTCAGTATTATAGAATATCCTGGTCAGTATAACTCATTATTATGGATTCTCTCGGTCAGTACATCTCAGTATTATAGAATCTCCTGGTCAGTATAACTCAGTATTATAGAATCTCCTGGTCAGTACATCTCAGTATTATAGAATCTCCTAGTCAGTACATCTCAGTATTATAGAATCTCCTGGTCAGTATAACTCAGTATTATAGAATCTCCTGGTCAGTATAACTCAGTATTGTACATCCTCTCGGTCAGCATAACTCAGTATTACAGAATCTCCTGGTCAGTATAACTCAGTATTATAGAATCTCCTGGTCAGTATAACTCAGTATTATAGAATCTCCTGGTCAGTACATCTCAGTATTATAGAATCTCCGAGTCAGTCCATCTCAGTATTATAGAATCTCCTGGTCCGTATAACTCACTATTATAGAATCTCCTGGTCAGTATAACTCAGTATTGTACATCCTCTCGGTCAGTATAACTCAGTATTACAGAATCTCCTGGTCAGTATAACTCAGTATTACAGAATCTCCTGGTCAGTATAACTCAGTATTGTACATCCTCTCGGTCAGTATAACTCAGTATTACAGAATCTCCTGGTCAGTATAACTCAGTATTACAGAATCTCCTGGTCAGTGTAACTCAGTATTATAGAATATCCTGGTCAGTATAACTCAGTATTATAGAATCTCCTGGTCAGTATAACTCAGTATTGCAGAATCTCCTGGTCAGTATAACTCAGTATTACAGAATCTCCTGGTCAGTACATCTCAGTATTATAGAATCTCCTGGTCAGTACATCTCAGTTTTATAGAATCTCCTGGTCAATATAACTCAGTATTATAGAATCTCCTGGTCAGTATAACTCAGTATTGTACATCCTCTCAGTCAGTATAACTCAGTATTACAGAATCTCCTGGTCAGTATAACTCAGTATTACAGAATCTCCTGGTCAGTATAACTCAGTATTACAGAATCTCCTGTTCAGTATAACTCAGCATTGTACATCCTCTCGGTCAGTATAACTCAGTATTACAGAATTTCCTGGTCAGTATAACTCAGTATTACAGAATCTCCTGGTCAGTATAACTCAGTATTGTACATCCTCTCGGTCAGTATAACTCAGTATTATAGAATCTCCTGGTCAGTATAACTCAGTATTATAGAATCTCCTGGTCAGTATAACTCAGTATTATAGAATCACCTGGTCAGTATATTTCATTATTATAGAAACTCCTGGTCAGTATAACTCAGTATTATAGAATCTCCTGGTCAGTATAACTCAGTAACATAGAATCTTCTGGTCAGTATAACTCAGTATTATTGAATCTCCTGGTCAGTATAAGTCACTTATATAGAATCTCCTGGTCAGTATAACTCAGTATTATAGAATCTTCTGGTCAGTATAACTCAGTATTATTGAATCTCCTGGTCAGTATAACTCATTATTATAGAATCTCTCGGTCAGTATAACCCAGTATTATAGAATCTCCTGGTCAGTATAACTCATTATTATAGAATCTCTCGGTCAGTATAACCCAGTATTATAGAATCTCCTGGTCAGTATAACTCATTATTATAGAATCTCCAGGTCAGTACATCTCAGTATTATAGAATCTCCTGGTCAGTACATCTCAGTATTATAGAATCTCTCGGTCAGTATAACTCAGTATTATAGAATCTCCTGGTCAGTACATCTCAGTATTATAGAATCTCTCGGTCAGTATAACTCAGTATTACAGAATCTCCTGGTCAGTATAACTCAGTATTATAGAATATCCTGGTCAGTATAACTCAGTATTATAGAATATCCTGGTCAGTATAACTCAGTATTATAGAATCTCCTGGTCAGTATAACTCAGTATCATAGAATCTTCTGGTCAGTATAACTCAGTATTATTGAATCTCCTGGTCAGTATAAGTCACTTATATAGAATCTCCTGGTCAGTATAACTCAGTATTATAGAATCTTCTGGTCAGTATAACTCAGTATTATTGAATCTCCTGGTCAGTATAACTCATTATTATAGAATCTCTCGGTCAGTATAACCCAGTATTATAGAATTTCCTGGTCAGTTTAACTCATTATTATAGAATCTCCTGGTCAGTATAACTCATTATTATAGAATCTCTCGGTCAGTATAACCCAGTATTATAGAATCTCCTGGTCAGTATAACTCATTATTATAGAATCTCCAGGTCAGTACATCTCAGTATTATAGAATCTCCTGGTCAGTACATCTCAGTATTATAGAATCTGTCGGTCAGTATAACTCAGTATTATAGAATCTCCTGGTCAGTATAACTCAGTATTATAGAATCTCCTGGTCAGTACATCTCAGTATTATAGAATCTCCTGGTCAGTATAACTCAGTATTATAGAATCTCCTGGTCAGTATAACTCAGTATTATAGAATCTCCTGGTCAGTATAACTCAGTATTGTACATCCTCTCGGTCAGTATAACTCAGTATTATAGAATATCCTGGTCAGTATAACTCAGTATTATAGAATCTCCTGGTCAGTATAACTCAGTATTAAAGAATCTCCTGGTCAGTATAACTCAGTATTATAGAATCTCCTGGTCAGTATAACTCAGTATTGTACATCCTCTCGGTCAGTATAACTCAGTATTATAGAATCTCCTGGTCAGTATAACTCAGTATTATAGAATCTCCTGGTCAGTATAACTCAGTATTATAGAATCACCTGGTCAGTATAAATCATTATTATAGAAACTCCTGGTCAGTATAACTCAGTATTACAGAATCTTCTGGTCAGTATAACTAAGTATTATACATCCTCTCGGTCAGTATAACTCAGTATTATAGAATATCCTGGTCAGTATAACTCAGTATTATAGAATCTCCTGGTCAGTATAACTCAGTATTGTACATCCTCGCGGTCAGTATAACTCAGTATTATAGAATATCCTGGTCAGTATAACTCAGTATTATAGAATCTCCTGGTCAGTATAACTCAGTATTAAAGAATCTCCTGGTCAGTATAACTCAGTATTATAGAATCACCTGGTCAGTATAAATCATTATTATGGAAACTACTGGTCAGTATAACTCAGTATTATAGAATCTTCTGGCCAGTATAACTCAGTATTATAGAATATCCTGGTCAGTATAACTCAGTATTATAGAATCTCCTGGTCAGTACATCTCATTATTATAGAATCTCTCGGTCAGTATAACTCAGTATTATACATCCTCTCGGTCAGTATAACTCAGTATTATAGAATATCCTGGTCAGTATAACTCATTATTATAGAATCTCCTGGTCAGTATAACTCAGTATTATAGAATCTCCAGGTCAGTACATCTCAGTATTATAGAATCTCCTGGTCAGTATAACTGAGTATTATAGAATCTCCTGGTCAGTACATCTCAGTATTATAGAATCTCTCGGTCAGTATAACTCAGTACTATAGAATCTCCTGGTCAGTATAACTCAGTATTATAGAATCTCCTGGTCAGTATAACTCAGTATTGTACATCCTCTCGGTCAGTATAACTCAGTATTACAGAATCTCCTGGTCAGTATAACTCAGTATTACAGAATCTCCTGGTCAGTATAACTCAGTATTGTACATCCTCTCGGTCAGTATAACTCAGTATTACAGAATCTCCTGGTCAGTATAACTCAGTATTACAGAATCTCCTGGTCAGTGTAACTCAGTATTATAGAATATCCTGGTCAGTATAACTCAGTATTATAGAATCTCCTGGTCAGTATAACTCAGTATTAAAGAATCTCCTGGTCAGTATAACTCAGTATTATAGAATCACCTGGTCAGTATAAATCATTATTATGGAAACTCCTGGTCAGTATAACTCAGTATTATAGAATTTTCTGGTCAGTATAACTCAGTATTATAGAATATCCTGGTCAGTATAACTCAGTATTATAGAATCTCCTGGTCAGTACATCTCAGTATTATAGAATCTCCTGGTCAGTACATCTCAGTATTATAGAATCTCCTGGTCAGTATAACTCAGTATTGTACATCCTCTCGGTCAGTATAACTCAGTATTATAGAATATCCTGGTCAGTATAACTCATTATTATAGAATCTCTCGGTCAGTATAACTCAGTATTATACATCCTCTCGGTCAGTATAACTCAGTATTATAGAATATCCTGGTCAGTATAACTCATTATTATAGAATCTCTCGGTCAGTATAACTCAGTATTATAGAATCTCCTGGTCAGTATAACTCAGTATTATAGAATCTTCTGGTCAGTATAACTCAGTATTATTGAATCTCCTGGTCAGTATAACTCATTATTATAGAATCTCTCGGTCAGTATAACCCAGTATTATAGAATCTCCTGGTCAGTATAACTCATTATTATAGAATCTCTCGGTCAGTATAACCCAGTATTATAGAATCTCCTGGTCAGTATAACTCATTATTATAGAATCTCCAGGTCAGTACATCTCAGTATTATAGAATCTCCTGGTCAGTACATCTCAGTATTATAGAATCTCTCGGTCAGTATAACTCAGTATTATAGAATCTCCTGGTCAGTATAACTCAGTATTATAGAATCTCCTGGTCAGTATAACTCAGTATTATAGAATCTCCTGGTCAGTATAACTCAGTATTATAGAATCTCCTGGTCAGTATAACTCAGTATTGTACATCCTCTCGGTCAGTATAACTCAGTATTATAGAATATCCTGGTCAGTGTAACTCAGTATTATAGAATCTCCTGGTCAGTATAACTCAGTATTAAAGAATCTCCTGGTCAGTATAACTCAGTATTATAGAATCACCTGGTCAGTATAAATCATTATTATAGAAACTCCTGGTCAGTATAACTCAGTATTACAGAATCTTCTGGTCAGTATAACTAAGTATTATACATCCTCTCGGTCAGTATAACTCAGTATTATAGAATATCCTGGTCAGTATAACTCAGTATTATAGAATCTCCTGGTCAGTATAACTCAGTATTGTACATCCTCGCGGTCAGTATAACTCAGTATTATAGAATATCCTGGTCAGTATAACTCAGTATTATAGAATCTCCTGGTCAGTATAACTCAGTATTAAAGAATCTCCTGGTCAGTATAACTCAGTATTATAGAATCACCTGGTCAGTATAAATCATTATTATAGAAACTCCTGGCCAGTATAACTCAGTATTATAGAATATCCTGGTCAGTCCATCTCAGTATTATAGAATCTCTCGGTCAGTATAACTCAGTATTATAGAATCTCCTGGTCAGTACATCTCAGTATTATAGAATCTCCTAGTCAGTACATCTCAGTATTATAGAATCTCCTGGTCAGTATAACTCAGTATTATAGAATCTCCTGGTCAGTATAACTCAGTATTGTACATCCTCGCGGTCAGTATAACTCAGTATTATAGAATATCCTGGTCAGTATAACTCAGTATTATAGAATCTCCTGGTCAGTATAACTCAGTATTAAAGAATCTCCTGGTCAGTATAACTCAGCATTGTACATCCTCTCGGTCAGTATAACTCAGTATTACAGAATTTCCTGGTCAGTATAACTCAGTATTACAGAATCTTCTGGTCAGTATAACTAAGTATTATACATCCTCTCGGTCAGTATAACTCAGTATTATAGAATATCCTGGTCAGTATAACTCAGTATTATAGAATCTCCTGGTCAGTATAACTCAGTATTGTACATCCTCGCGGTCAGTATAACTCAGTATTATAGAATATCCTGGTCAGTATAACTCAGTATTATAGAATCTCCTGGTCAGTATAACTCAGTATTAAAGAATCTCCTGGTCAGTATAACTCAGTATTATAGAATCACCTGGTCAGTATAAATCATTATTATGGAAACTACTGGTCAGTATAACTCAGTATTATAGAATCTTCTGGTCAGTATAACTCAGTATTATAGAATATCATGGTCAGTATAACTCAGTATTATAGAATCTCCTGGTCAGTACATCTCATTATTATAGAATCTCTCGGTCAGTATAACTCAGTATTATACATCCTCTCGGTCAGTATAACTCAGTATTATAGAATATCCTGGTCAGTATAACTCATTATTATAGAATCTCCTGGTCAGTATAACTCAGTATTATAGAATCTCCAGGTCAGTACATCTCAGTATTATAGAATCTCCTGGTCAGTATAACTGAGTATTATAGAATCTCCTGGTCAGTACATCTCAGTATTATAGAATCTCTCGGTCAGTATAACTCAGTACTATAGAATCTCCTGGTCAGTATAACTCAGTATTATAGAATCTCCTGGTCAGTATAACTCAGTATTGTACATCCTCTCGGTCAGTATAACTCAGTATTACAGAATCTCCTGGTCAGTATAACTCAGTATTACAGAATCTCCTGGTCAGTATAACTCAGTATTGTACATCCTCTCGGTCAGTATAACTCAGTATTACAGAATCTCCTGGTCAGTATAACTCAGTATTACAGAATCTCCTGGTCAGTGTAACTCAGTATTATAGAATATCCTGGTCAGTATAACTCAGTATTATAGAATCTCCTGGTCAGTATAACTCAGTATTAAAGAATCTCCTGGTCAGTATAACTCAGTATTATAGAATCACCTGGTCAGTATAAATCATTATTATGGAAACTCCTGGTCAGTATAACTCAGTATTATAGAATCTTCTGGTCAGTATAACTCAGTATTATAGAATATCCTGGTCAGTATAACTCAGTATTATAGAATCTCCTGGTCAGTACATCTCAGTATTATAGAATCTCCTGGTCAGTACATCTCAGTATTATAGAATCTCCTGGTCAGTATAACTCAGTATTGTACATCCTCTCGGTCAGTATAACTCAGTATTATAGAATATCCTGGTCAGTATAACTCATTATTATAGAATCTCTCGGTCAGTATAACTCAGTATTATACATCCTCTCGGTCAGTATAACTCAGTATTATAGAATATCCTGGTCAGTATAACTCATTATTATAGAATCTCTCGGTCAGTATAACTCAGTATTATAGAATCTCCTGGTCAGTATAACTCAGTATTATAGAATCTTCTGGTCAGTATAACTCAGTATTATTGAATCTCCTGGTCAGTATAACTCATTATTATAGAATCTCTCGGTCAGTATAACCCAGTATTATAGAATCTCCTGGTCAGTATAACTCATTATTATAGAATCTCTCGGTCAGTATAACCCAGTATTATAGAATCTCCTGGTCAGTATAACTCATTATTATAGAATCTCCAGGTCAGTACATCTCAGTATTATAGAATCTCCTGGTCAGTACATCTCAGTATTATAGAATCTCTCGGTCAGTATAACTCAGTATTATAGAATCTCCTGGTCAGTATAACTCAGTATTATAGAATCTCCTGGTCAGTATAACTCAGTATTATAGAATCTCCTGGTCAGTATAACTCAGTATTATAGAATCTCCTGGTCAGTATAACTCAGTATTGTACATCCTCTCGGTCAGTATAACTCAGTATTATAGAATATCCTGGTCAGTGTAACTCAGTATTATAGAATCTCCTGGTCAGTATAACTCAGTATTAAAGAATCTCCTGGTCAGTATAACTCAGTATTATAGAATCACCTGGTCAGTATAAATCATTATTATAGAAACTCCTGGTCAGTATAACTCAGTATTACAGAATCTTCTGGTCAGTATAACTAAGTATTATAGAATCTCCTGGTCAGTATAACTCAGTATTGTACATCCTCGCGGTCAGTATAACTCAGTATTATAGAATATCCTGGTCAGTATAACTCAGTATTATAGAATCTCCTGGTCAGTATAAATCATTATTATAGAAACTCCTGGCCAGTATAACTCAGTATTATAGAATCTCCTGGTCAGTATAACTCAGTATTGTACATCCTCGCGGTCAGTATAACTCAGTATTATAGAATATCCTGGTCAGTATAACTCAGTATTATAGAATCTCCTGGTCAGTATAACTCAGTATTAAAGAATCTCCTGGTCAGTATAACTCAGTATTATAGAATCACCTGGTCAGTATAAATCATTATTATAGAAACTCCTGGCCAGTATAACTCAGTATTATAGAATATCCTGGTCAGTCCATCTCAGTATTATAGAATCTCTCGGTCAGTATAACTCAGTATTATAGAATCTCCTGGTCAGTACATCTCAGTATTATAGAATCTCCTAGTCAGTACATCTCAGTATTATAGAATCTCCTGGTCAGTATAACTCAGTATTATAGAATCTCCTGGTCAGTATAACTCAGTATTGTACATCCTCGCGGTCAGTATAACTCAGTATTATAGAATATCCTGGTCAGTATAACTCAGTATTATAGAATCTCCTGGTCAGTATAACTCAGTATTAAAGAATCTCCTGGTCAGTATAACTCAGCATTGTACATCCTCTCGGTCAGTATAACTCAGTATTACAGAATTTCCTGGTCAGTATAACTCAGTATTACAGAATCTTCTGGTCAGTATAACTAAGTATTATACATCCTCTCGGTCAGTATAACTCAGTATTATAGAATATCCTGGTCAGTATAACTCAGTATTATAGAATCTCCTGGTCAGTATAACTCAGTATTGTACATCCTCGCGGTCAGTATAACTCAGTATTATAGAATATCCTGGTCAGTATAACTCAGTATTATAGAATCTCCTGGTCAGTATAACTCAGTATTAAAGAATCTCCTGGTCAGTATAACTCAGTATTATAGAATCACCTGGTCAGTATAAATCATTATTATGGAAACTACTGGTCAGTATAACTCAGTATTATAGAATCTTCTGGTCAGTATAACTCAGTATTATAGAATATCCTGGTCAGTATAACTCAGTATTATAGAATCTCCTGGTCAGTACATCTCATTATTATAGAATCTCTCGGTCAGTATAACTCAGTATTATACATCCTCTCGGTCAGTATAACTCAGTATTATAGAATATCCTGGTCAGTATAACTCATTATTATAGAATCTCCTGGTCAGTATAACTCAGTATTATAGAATCTCCAGGTCAGTACATCTCAGTATTATAGAATCTCCTGGTCAGTATAACTGAGTATTATAGAATCTCCTGGTCAGTACATCTCAGTATTATAGAATCTCTCGGTCAGTATAACTCAGTACTATAGAATCTCCTGGTCAGTATAACTCAGTATTATAGAATCTCCTGGTCAGTATAACTCAGTATTGTACATCCTCTCGGTCAGTATAACTCAGTATTACAGAATCTCCTGGTCAGTATAACTCAGTATTACAGAATCTCCTGGTCAGTATAACTCAGTATTGTACATCCTCTCGGTCAGTATAACTCAGTATTACAGAATCTCCTGGTCAGTATAACTCAGTATTACAGAATCTCCTGGTCAGTGTAACTCAGTATTATAGAATATCCTGGTCAGTATAACTCAGTATTATAGAATCTCCTGGTCAGTATAACTCAGTATTAAAGAATCTCCTGGTCAGTATAACTCAGTATTATAGAATCTCCTGGTCAGTATAACTCAGTATTATAGAATCTCCTGGTCAGTATAACTCAGTATTGTACATCCTCGCGGTCAGTATAACTCAGTATTATAGAATATCCTGGTCAGTATAACTCAGTATTATAGAATCTCCTGGTCAGTATAACTCAGTATTAAAGAATCTCCTGGTCAGTATAACTCAGCATTGTACATCCTCTCGGTCAGTATAACTCAGTATTACAGAATTTCCTGGTCAGTATAACTCAGTATTACAGAATCTTCTGGTCAGTATAACTAAGTATTATACATCCTCTCGGTCAGTATAACTCAGTATTATAGAATATCCTGGTCAGTATAACTCAGTATTATAGAATCTCCTGGTCAGTATAACTCAGTATTGTACATCCTCGCGGTCAGTATAACTCAGTATTATAGAATATCCTGGTCAGTATAACTCAGTATTATAGAATCTCCTGGTCAGTATAACTCAGTATCAAAGAATCTCCTGGTCAGTATAACTCAGTATTATAGAATCACCTGGTCAGTATAAATCATTATTATGGAAACTACTGGTCAGTATAACTCAGTATTATAGAATCTTCTGGTCAGTATAACTCAGTATTATAGAATATCCTGGTCAGTATAACTCAGTATTATAGAATCTCCTGGTCAGTACATCTCATTATTATAGAATCTCTCGGTCAGTATAACTCAGTATTATACATCCTCTCGGTCAGTATAACTCAGTATTATAGAATATCCTGGTCAGTATAACTCATTATTATAGAATCTCCTGGTCAGTATAACTCAGTATTATAGAATCTCCAGGTCAGTACATCTCAGTATTATAGAATCTCCTGGTCAGTATAACTGAGTATTATAGAATCTCCTGGTCAGTACATCTCAGTATTATAGAATCTCTCGGTCAGTATAACTCAGTACTATAGAATCTCCTGGTCAGTATAACTCAGTATTATAGAATCTCCTGGTCAGTATAACTCAGTATTGTACATCCTCTCGGTCAGTATAACTCAGTATTACAGAATCTCCTGGTCAGTATAACTCAGTATTACAGAATCTCCTGGTCAGTATAACTCAGTATTGTACATCCTCTCGGTCAGTATAACTCAGTATTACAGAATCTCCTGGTCAGTATAACTCAGTATTACAGAATCTCCAGGTCAGTGTAACTCAGTATTATAGAATATCCTGGTCAGTATAACTCAGTATTATAGAATCTCCTGGTCAGTATAACTCAGTATTAAAGAATCTCCTGGTCAGTATAACTCAGTATTATAGAATCACCTGGTCAGTATAAATCATTATTATGGAAACTCCTGGTCAGTATAACTCAGTATTATAGAATCTTCTGGTCAGTATAACTCAGTATTATAGAATATCCTGGTCAGTATAACTCAGTATTATAGAATCTCCTGGTCAGTACATCTCAGTATTATAGAATCTCCTGGTCAGTACATCTCAGTATTATAGAATCTCCTGGTCAGTATAACTCAGTATTGTACATCCTCTCGGTCAGTATAACTCAGTATTATAGAATATCCTGGTCAGTATAACTCATTATTATAGAATCTCTCGGTCAGTATAACTCAGTATTATACATCCTCTCGGTCAGTATAACTCAGTATTATAGAATATCCTGGTCAGTATAACTCATTATTATAGAATCTCTCGGTCAGTATAACTCAGTATTATAGAATCTCCTGGTCAGTATAACTCAGTATTATAGAATCTTCTGGTCAGTATAACTCAGTATTATTGAATCTCCTGGTCAGTATAACTCATTATTATAGAATCTCTCGGTCAGTATAACCCAGTATTATAGAATCTCCTGGTCAGTATAACTCATTATAATAGAATCTCTCGGTCAGTATAACCCAGTATTATAGAATCTCCTGGTCAGTATAACTCATTATTATAGAATCTCCAGGTCAGTACATCTCAGTATTATAGAATCTCCTGGTCAGTACATCTCAGTATTATAGAATCTCTCGGTCAGTATAACTCAGTATTATAGAATCTCCTGGTCAGTATAACTCAGTATTATAGAATCTCCTGGTCAGTATAACTCAGTATTATAGAATCTCCTGGTCAGTATAACTCAGTATTATAGAATCTCCTGGTCAGTATAACTCAGTATTGTACATCCTCTCGGTCAGTATAACTCAGTATTATAGAATATCCTGGTCAGTGTAACTCAGTATTATAGAATCTCCTGGTCAGTATAACTCAGTATTAAAGAATCTCCTGGTCAGTATAACTCAGTATTATAGAATCACCTGGTCAGTATAAATCATTATTATAGAAACTCCTGGTCAGTATAACTCAGTATTACAGAATCTTCTGGTCAGTATAACTAAGTATTATACATCCTCTCGGTCAGTATAACTCAGTATTATAGAATATCCTGGTCAGTATAACTCAGTATTATAGAATCTCCTGGTCAGTATAACTCAGTATTGTACATCCTCGCGGTCAGTATAACTCAGTATTATAGAATATCCTGGTCAGTATAACTCAGTATTATAGAATCTCCTGGTCAGTATAACTCAGTATTAAAGAATCTCCTGGTCAGTATAACTCAGTATTATAGAATCACCTGGTCAGTATAAATCATTATTATAGAAACTCCTGGCCAGTATAACTCAGTATTATAGAATATCCTGGTCAGTCCATCTCAGTATTATAGAATCTCTCGGTCAGTATAACTCAGTATTATAGAATCTCCTGGTCAGTACATCTCAGTATTATAGAATCTCCTAGTCAGTACATCTCAGTATTATAGAATCTCCTGGTCAGTATAACTCAGTATTATAGAATCTCCTGGTCAGTATAACTCAGTATTGTACATCCTCGCGGTCAGTATAACTCAGTATTATAGAATATCCTGGTCAGTATAACTCAGTATTATAGAATCTCCTGGTCAGTATAACTCAGTATTAAAGAATCTCCTGGTCAGTATAACTCAGTATTATAGAATCACCTGGTCAGTATAAATCATTATTATAGAAACTCCTGGTCAGTATAACTCAGTATTATAGAATATCCTGGTCAGTATAACTCATTATTATAGAATCTCTCGGTCAGTATAACTCAGTATTATAGAATCTCCTGGTCAGTACATCTCATGATTATAGAATCTCTCGGTCAGTATAACTCAGTATTATAGAATATCCTGGTCAGTATAACTCATTATTATGGAATCTCTCGGTCAGTACATCTCAGTATTATAGAATCTCCTGGTCAGTATAACTCAGTATTATAGAATCTCCTGGTCAGTACATCTCAGTAGTATAGAATCTCCTAGTCAGTACATCTCAGTATTATAGAATCTCCTGGTCAGTATAACTCAGTATTATAGAATCTCCTGGTCAGTATAACTCAGTATTGTACATCCTCTCGGTCAGCATAACTCAGTATTACAGAATCTCCTGGTCAGTATAACTCAGTATTATAGAATCTCCTGGTCAGTATAACTCAGTATTATAGAATCTCCTGGTCAGTACATCTCAGTATTATAGAATCTCCTAGTCAGTCCCTCTCAGTATTATAGAATCTCCTGGTCCGTATAACTCAGTATTATAGAATCTCCTGGTCAGTATAACTCAGTATTGTACATCCTCTCGGTCAGTATAACTCAGTATTACAGAATCTCCTGGTCAGTATAACTCAGTATTACAGAATGTCCTGGTCAGTATAACTCAGTATTGTACATCCTCTCGGTCAGTATAACTCAGTATTACAGAATCTCCTGGTCAGTATAACTCAGTATTACAGAATCTCCTGGTCAGTGTAACTCAGTATTATAGAATATCCTGGTCAGTATAACTCAGTATTATAGAATCTCCTGGTCAGTATAACTCAGTATTGCAGAATCTCCTGGTCAGTATAACTCAGTATTACAGAATCTCCTGGTCAGTACATCTCAGTATTATAGAATCTCCTGGTCAGTACATCTCAGTTTTATAGAATCTCCTGGTCAGTATAACTCAGTATTATAGAATCTCCTGATCAGTATAACTCAGTATTGTACATCCTCTCAGTCAGTATAACTCAGGATTACAGAATCTCCTGGTCAGTATAACTCAGTATTACAGAATCTCCTGTTCAGTATAACTCAGTATTGTACATCCTCTCGGTCAGTATAACTCAGTATTACAGAATTTCCTGGTCAGTATAACTCAGTATTACAGAATCTCATGGTCAGTATAACTCAGTATTGTACATCCTCTCGGTCAGTATAACTCAGTATTATAGAATCTCCTGGTCAGTATAACTCAGTATTATAGAATCTCCTGGTCAGTATAACTCAGTATTATAGAATCACCTGGTCAGTATATTTCATTATTATAGAAACTCCTGGTCAGTATAACTCAGTATTATAGAATCTCCTGGTCAGTATAACTCAGTAACATAGAATCTTCTGGTCAGTATAACTCAGTATTATTGAATCTCCTGGTCAGTATAAGTCACTTATATAGAATCTCCTGGTCAGTATAACTCAGTATTATAGAATCTTCTGGTCAGTATAACTCAGTATTATTGAATCTCCTGGTCAGTATAACTCATTATTATAGAATCTCTCGGTCAGTATAACCCAGTATTATAGAATCTCCTGGTCAGTATAACTCATTATTATAGAATCTCTCGGTCAGTATAACCCAGTATTATAGAATCTCCTGGTCAGTATAACTCATTATTATAGAATCTCCAGGTCAGTACATCTCAGTATTATAGAATCTCCTGTTCAGTACATCTCAGTATTATAGAATCTCTCGGTCAGTATAACTCAGTATTATAGAATCTCCTGGTCAGTACATCTCAGTATTATAGAATCTCTCGGTCAGTATAACTCAGTATTATAGAATCTCCTGGTCAGTATAACTCAGTATTATAGAATCTCCTGGTCAGTATAACTCAGTATTACAGAATCTCCTGGTCAGTATAACTCAGTATTATAGAATATCCTGGTCAGTATAACTCAGTATTATAGAATCTCCTGGTCAGTATAACTCAGTATTATAGAATCACCTGGTCAGTATATTTCATTATTATAGAAACTCCTGGTCAGTATAACTCAGTATTATAGAATCTCCTGGTCAGTATAACTCAGTATCATAGAATCTTCTGGTCAGTATAACTCAGTATTATTGAATCTCCTGGTCAGTATAAGTCACTTATATAGAATCTCCTGGTCAGTATAACTCAGTATTATAGAATCTTCTGGTCAGTATAACTCAGTATTATTGAATCTCCTGGTCAGTATAACTCATTATTATAGAATCTCTCGGTCAGTATAACCCAGTATTATAGAATTTCCTGGTCAGTTTAACTCATTATTATAGAATCTCCTGGTCAGTATAACTCATTATTATAGAATCTCTCGGTCAGTATAACCCAGTATTATAGAATCTCCTGGTCAGTATAACTCATTATTATAGAATCTCCAGGTCAGTACATCTCAGTATTATAGAATCTCCTGGTCAGTACATCTCAGTATTATAGAATCTGTCGGTCAGTATAACTCAGTATTATAGAATCTCCTGGTCAGTATAACTCAGTATTATAGAATCTCCTGGTCAGTATAACTCAGTATTGTACATCCTCTCGGTCAGTATAACTCAGTATTATAGAATATCCTGGTCAGTATAACTCAGTATTATAGAATCTCCTGGTCAGTATAACTCAGTATTAAAGAATCTCCTGGTCAGTATAACTCAGTATTATAGAATCTCCTGGTCAGTATAACTCAGTATTGTACATCCTCTCGGTCAGTATAACTCAGTATTATAGAATCTCCTGGTCAGTATAACTCAGTATTATAGAATCTCCTGGTCAGTATAACTCAGTATTATAGAATCACCTGGTCAGTATAAATCATTATTATAGAAACTCCTGGTCAGTATAACTCAGTATTACAGAATCTTCTGGTCAGTATAACTAAGTATTATACATCCTCTCGGTCAGTATAACTCAGTATTATAGAATATCCTGGTCAGTATAACTCAGTATTATAGAATCTCCTGGTCAGTATAACTCAGTATTGTACATCCTCGCGGTCAGTATAACTCAGTATTATAGAATATCCTGGTCAGTATAACTCAGTATTACAGAATCTCCTGGTCAGTATAACTCAGTATTAAAGAATCTTCTGGTCAGTATAACTCAGTATTAAAGAATCTCCTGGTCAGTATAACTCAGTATTGTACATCCTCTCGGTCAGTATAACTCAGTATTATAGAATCTCCTGGTCAGTACATCTCAGTATTCGAATCTCCTGGTCAGTACATCTCAGTATTATAGAATCTCCTGGTCAGTATAACTCAGTATTATAGAATCTCCTGGTCAGTATAACTCAGTATTGTACATCCTCTCGGTCAGTATAACTCAGTATTACAGAATCTCCTGGTCAGTATAACTCAGTATTACAGAATCTCCTGGTCAGTATAACTCAGTATTACAGAATCTCCTGGTCAGTGTAACTCAGTATTATAGAATATCCTGGTCAGTATAACTCAGTATTATAGAATCACCTGGTCAGTATAAATCATTACTATGGAAACTCCTGGTCAGTATAACTCAGTATTATAGAATCTTCTGGTCAGTATAACTCAGTATTATAGAATATCCTGGTCAGTATAACTCAGTATTATAGAATCTCCTGGTCAGTACATCTCAGTATTATAGAATCTCCTGGTCAGTACATCTCAGTATTATAGAATCTCCTGGTCAGTATAACTCAGTATTGTACATCCTCTCGGTCAGTATAACTCAGTATTATAGAATATCCTGGTCAGTATAACTCATTATTATAGAATCTCTCGGTCAGTATAACCCAGTATTATAGAATCTCCTGGTCAGTACATCTCAGTATTATAGAATCTCCTGGTCATTATAACTCAGTATTATAGGATCTCCTGGTCAGTACATCTCAGTATTATAGAATCTCCTAGTCAGTACATCTCAGTATTATAGAATCTCCTGGTCAGTTTAACTCATTATTATAGAATCTCTCGGTCAGTATAACTCAGTATTATAGAATCTCCAGGTCAGTACATCTCAGTATTATAGAATCTCCTGGTCAGTACATCTCAGTATATTAGAATCTCCTGGTCATTATAACTCAGTATTATAGGATCTCCTGGTCAGTACATCTCAGTATTATAGAATCTCCTAGTCAGTACATCTCAGTATTATAGAATCTCCTGGTCAGTTTAACTCATTATTATAGAATCTCTCGGTCAGTATAACTCAGTATTATAGAATCTCCTGGTCAGTATAACTCAGTATTATAGAATCTCCTGGTCAGTACATCTCAGTATTATAGAATCTCCTGGTCAGTACATCTCAGTATATTAGAATCTCCTGGTCAGTATAACTCAGTATTATAGAATCTCCTGGTCAGTATAACTCAGTATTATAGAATCTCCTGGTCAGTATAACTCATTATTATAGAATCTCCTGGTCAGTACAACTCAGTATTATAGAATCTCCTGGTCAGTATAACTCAGTAATACAGAATCTCCTGGTCAGTATAACTCAGTATTATAGAATCTCCTGGTCAGTATAACACAGTATTATAGAATCTCCTGGTCAGTATAACTCAGTATTGTACATCCTCTCGGTCAGTATAACGCAGTATTATTGAATCTCCTGGTCAGTACAACTCAGTATTACAGAATCTCCTGGTCAGTATAACTCAGTATTACAGAATCTCCTGGTCAGTACATCTCAGTATTATAGAATCTCCTGGTCAGTACATCTCAGTTTTATAGAATCTCCTGGTCAGTATAACTCAGTATTATAGAATCTCCTGGTCAGTATAACTCAGTATTGTACATCCTCTCAGTCAGTATAACTCAGTATTACAGAATCTCCTGGTCAGTCTAACTCAGTATTACAGAATCTCCTGGTCAGTATAACTCAGTATTACAGAATCTCCTGGTCAGTACATCTCAGTATTATAGAATCTCTCGGTCAGTATAACTCAGTATTATAGAATCTCCTGGTCAGTATAACTCAGTATTATAGAATCTCCTGGTCAGTATAACTCAGTATTACAGAATCTCCTGGTCAGTATAACTCAGTATTATAGAATATCCTGGTCAGTATAACTCAGTATTATAGAATCTCCTGGTCAGTATAACTCAGTATTATAGAATCACCTGGTCAGTATATTTCATTATTATAGAAACTCCTGGTCAGTATAACTCAGTATTATAGAATCTCCTGGTCAGTATAACTCAGTATCATAGAATCTTCTGGTCAGTATAACTCAGTATTATTGAATCTCCTGGTCAGTATAAGTCACTTATATAGAATCTCCTGGTCAGTATAACTCAGTATTATAGAATCTTCTGGTCAGTATAACTCAGTATTATTGAATCTCCTGGTCAGTATAACTCATTATTATAGAATCTCTCGGTCAGTATAACCCAGTATTATAGAATTTCCTGGTCAGTTTAACTCATTATTATAGAATCTCCTGGTCAGTATAACTCATTATTATAGAATCTCTCGGTCAGTATAACCCAGTATTATAGAATCTCCTGGTCAGTATAACTCATTATTATAGAATCTCCAGGTCAGTACATCTCAGTATTATAGAATCTCCTGGTCAGTACATCTCAGTATTATAGAATCTGTCGGTCAGTATAACTCAGTATTATAGAATCTCCTGGTCAGTATAACTCAGTATTATAGAATCTCCTGGTCAGTACATCTCAGTATTATAGAATCTCCTGGTCAGTATAACTCAGTATTATAGAATCTCCTGGTCAGTATAACTCAGTATTATAGAATCTCCTGGTCAGTATAACTCAGTATTGTACATCCTCTCGGTCAGTATAACTCAGTATTATAGAATATCCTGGTCAGTATAACTCAGTATTATAGAATCTCCTGGTCAGTATAACTCAGTATTAAAGAATCTCCTGGTCAGTATAACTCAGTATTATAGAATCTCCTGGTCAGTATAACTCAGTATTGTACATCCTCTCGGTCAGTATAACTCAGTATTATAGAATCTCCTGGTCAGTATAACTCAGTATTATAGAATCTCCTGGTCAGTATAACTCAGTATTATAGAATCACCTGGTCAGTATAAATCATTATTATAGAAACTCCTGGTCAGTATAACTCAGTATTACAGAATCTTCTGGTCAGTATAACTAAGTATTATACATCCTCTCGGTCAGTATAACTCAGTATTATAGAATATCCTGGTCAGTATAACTCAGTATTATAGAATCTCCTGGTCAGTATAACTCAGTATTGTACATCCTCGCGGTCAGTATAACTCAGTATTATAGAATATCCTGGTCAGTATAACTCAGTATTACAGAATCTCCTGGTCAGTATAACTCAGTATTAAAGAATCTTCTGGTCAGTATAACTCAGTATTAAAGAATCTCCTGGTCAGTATAACTCAGTATTGTACATCCTCTCGGTCAGTATAACTCAGTATTATAGAATCTCCTGGTCAGTACATCTCAGTATTCGAATCTCCTGGTCAGTACATCTCAGTATTATAGAATCTCCTGGTCAGTATAACTCAGTATTATAGAATCTCCTGGTCAGTATAACTCAGTATTGTACATCCTCTCGGTCAGTATAACTCAGTATTACAGAATCTCCTGGTCAGTATAACTCAGTATTACAGAATCTCCTGGTCAGTATAACTCAGTATTACAGAATCTCCTGGTCAGTGTAACTCAGTATTATAGAATATCCTGGTCAGTATAACTCAGTATTATAGAATCACCTGGTCAGTATAAATCATTATTATGGAAACTCCTGGTCAGTATAACTCAGTATTATAGAATCTTCTGGTCAGTATAACTCAGTATTATAGAATATCCTGGTCAGTATAACTCAGTATTATAGAATCTCCTGGTCAGTACATCTCAGTATTATAGAATCTCCTGGTCAGTACATCTCAGTATTATAGAATCTCCTGGTCAGTATAACTCAGTATTGTACATCCTCTCGGTCAGTATAACTCAGTATTATAGAATATCCTGGTCAGTATAACTCATTATTATAGAATCTCTCGGTCAGTATAACCCAGTATTATAGAATCTCCTGGTCAGTACATCTCAGTATTATAGAATCTCCTGGTCATTATAACTCAGTATTATAGGATCTCCTGGTCAGTACATCTCAGTATTATAGAATCTCCTAGTCAGTACATCTCAGTATTATAGAATCTCCTGGTCAGTTTAACTCATTATTATAGAATCTCTCGGTCAGTATAACTCAGTATTATAGAATCTCCAGGTCAGTACATCTCAGTATTATAGAATCTCCTGGTCAGTACATCTCAGTATATTAGAATCTCCTGGTCATTATAACTCAGTATTATAGGATCTCCTGGTCAGTACATCTCAGTATTATAGAATCTCCTAGTCAGTACATCTCAGTATTATAGAATCTCCTGGTCAGTTTAACTCATTATTATAGAATCTCTCGGTCAGTATAACTCAGTATTATAGAATCTCCTGGTCAGTATAACTCAGTATTATAGAATCTCCTGGTCAGTACATCTCAGTATTATAGAATCTCCTGGTCAGTACATCTCAGTATATTAGAATCTCCTGGTCAGTATAACTCAGTATTATAGAATCTCCTGGTCAGTATAACTCAGTATTATAGAATCTCCTGGTCAGTATAACTCATTATTATAGAATCTCCTGGTCAGTACAACTCAGTATTATAGAATCTCCTGGTCAGTATAACTCAGTAATACAGAATCTCCTGGTCAGTATAACTCAGTATTATAGAATCTCCTGGTCAGTATAACACAGTATTATAGAATCTCCTGGTCAGTATAACTCAGTATTGTACATCCTCTCGGTCAGTATAACGCAGTATTATTGAATCTCCTGGTCAGTACAACTCAGTATTACAGAATCTCCTGGTCAGTATAACTCAGTATTACAGAATCTCCTGGTCAGTACATCTCAGTATTATAGAATCTCCTGGTCAGTACATCTCAGTTTTATAGAATCTCCTGGTCAGTATAACTCAGTATTATAGAATCTCCTGGTCAGTATAACTCAGTATTGTACATCCTCTCAGTCAGTATAACTCAGTATTACAGAATCTCCTGGTCAGTATAACTCAGTATTACAGAATCTCCTGGTCAGTATAACTCAGTATTACAGAATCTCCTGTTCAGTATAACTCAGTATTGTACATCCTCTCGGTCAGTATAACTCAGTATTACAGAATTTCCTGGTCAGTATAACTCAGTATTACAGAATCTCCTGGTCAGTATAACTCAGTATTGTACATCCTCTCGGTCAGTATAACTCAGCATTATAGAATCTCCTGGTCAGTATAACTCAGTATTATAGAATCTCCTGGTCAGTATAACTCAGTATTACAGACTCTCCCGGTCAGTATAACTCAGTATTATAGAATATCCTGGTCAGTATAACTCAGTATTATAGAATCTCCTGGTCAGTATAACTCAGTATTATAGAATCAGCTGGTCAGTATATTTCATTATTATAGAAACTCCTGGTCAGTATAACTCAGTATTATAGAATCTCCTGGTCAGTATAACTCAGTAACATAGAATCTTCTGGTCAGTATAACTCAGTATTATTGAATCTCCTGGTCAGTATAAGTCACTTATATAGAATCTCCTGGTCAGTATAACTCAGTATTATAGAATCTTCTGGTCAGTATAACTCAGTATTATTGAATCTCCTGGTCAGTATAACTCATTATTATAGAATCTCTCGGTCAGTATAACCCAGTATTATAGAATCTCCTGGTCAGTATAACTCATTATTATAGAATCTCTCGGTCAGTATAACCCAGTATTATAGAATCTCCTGGTCAGTATAACTCATTATTATAGAATCTCCAGGTCAGTACATCTCAGTATTATAGAATCTCCTGGTCAGTACATCTCAGTATTATAGAATCTCTCGGTCAGTATAACTCAGTATTATAGAATCTCCTGGTCAGTACATCTCAGTATTATAGAATCTCCTGGTCAGTATAACTCAGTATTATAGAATCTCCTGGTCAGTATAACTCAGTATTATAGAATCTCCTGGTCAGTATAACTCAGTATTACAGAATCTCCTGGTCAGTATAACTCAGTATGATAGAATCTCCTGGTCAGTATAACTCAGTATTATAGAATCACCTGGTCAGTATAAATCATTATTATGGAAACACCTGGTCAGTATAACTCAGTATTATAGAATCTCCTGGTCAGTATAACTCAGTATTACAGAATCTCCTGGTCAGTACATCTCAGTATTATAGAATCTCCTGGTCAGTATAACTCAGTATTATAGAATCTTCTGGTCAGTATAACTCAGTATTATTGAATCTCCTGGTCAGTATAACTCATTATTATAGAATCTCTCGGTCAGTATAACCCAGTATTATAGAATTTCCTGGTCAGTTTAACTCATTATTATAGAATCTCCTGGTCAGTATAACTCATTATTATAGAATCTCTCGGTCAGTATAACCCAGTATTATAGAATCTCCTGGTCAGTATAACTCATTATTATAGAATCTCCAGGTCAGTACATCTCAGTATTATAGAATCTCCTGGTCAGTACATCTCAGTATTATAGAATCTGTCGGTCAGTATAACTCAGTATTATAGAATCTCCTGGTCAGTATAACTCAGTATTATAGAATCTCCTGGTCAGTACATCTCAGTATTATAGAATCTCCTGGTCAGTATAACTCAGTATTATAGAATCTCCTGGTCAGTATAACTCAGTATTATAGAATCTCCTGGTCAGTATAACTCAGTATTGTACATCCTCTCGGTCAGTATAACTCAGTATTATAGAATATCCTGGTCAGTATAACTCAGTATTATAGAATCTCCTGGTCAGTATAACTCAGTATTGTACATCCTCTCGGTCAGTATAACTCAGTATTATAGAATCTCCTGGTCAGTATAACTCAGTATTATAGAATCTCCTGGTCAGTATAACTCAGTATTATAGAATCACCTGGTCAGCATAAATCATTATTATAGAAACTCCTGGTCAGTATAACTCAGTATTACAGAATCTTCTGGTCAGTATAACTAAGTATTATACATCCTCTCGGTCAGTATAACTCAGTATTATAGAATATCCTGGTCAGTATAACTCAGTATTATAGAATCTCCTGGTCAGTATAACTCAGTATTGTACATCCTCGCGGTCAGTATAACTCAGTATTATAGAATATCCTGGTCAGTATAACTCAGTATTACAGAATCTCCTGGTCAGTATAACTCAGTATTAAAGAATCTTCTGGTCAGTATAACTCAGTATTAAAGAATCTCCTGGTCAGTATAACTCAGTATTGTACATCCTCTCGGTCAGTATAACTCAGTATTATAGAATCTCCTGGTCAGTACATCTCAGTATTCGAATCTCCTGGTCAGTACATCTCAGTATTATAGAATCTCCTGGTCAGTATAACTCAGTATTATAGAATCTCCTGGTCAGTATAACTCAGTATTGTACATCCTCTCGGTCAGTATAACTCAGTATTACAGAATCTCCTGGTCAGTATAACTCAGTATTACAGAATCTCCTGGTCAGTATAACTCAGTATTACAGAATCTCCTGGTCAGTGTAACTCAGTATTATAGAATATCCTGGTCAGTATAACTCAGTATTATAGAATCACCTGGTCAGTATAAATCATTATTATGGAAACTCCTGGTCAGTATAACTCAGTATTATAGAATCTTCTGGTCAGTATAACTCAGTATTATAGAATATCCTGGTCAGTATAACTCATTATTATAGAATCTCTCGGTCAGTATAACCCAGTATTATAGAATCTCCTGGTCAGTACATCTCAGTATTATAGAATCTCCTGGTCATTATAACTCAGTATTATAGGATCTCCTGGTCAGTACATCTCAGTATTATAGAATCTCCTAGTCAGTACATCTCAGTATTATAGAATCTCCTGGTCAGTTTAACTCATTATTATAGAATCTCTCGGTCAGTATAACTCAGTATTATAGAATCTCCAGGTCAGTACATCTCAGTATTATAGAATCTCCTGGTCAGTACATCTCAGTATATTAGAATCTCCTGGTCATTATAACTCAGTATTATAGGATCTCCTGGTCAGTACATCTCAGTATTATAGAATCTCCTAGTCAGTACATCTCAGTATTATAGAATCTCCTGGTCAGTTTAACTCATTATTATAGAATCTCTCGGTCAGTATAACTCAGTATTATAGAATCTCCTGGTCAGTATAACTCAGTATTATAGAATCTCCTGGTCAGTACATCTCAGTATTATAGAATCTCCTGGTCAGTACATCTCAGTATATTAGAATCTCCTGGTCAATATAACTCAGTATTATAGAATCTCCTGGTCAGTATAACTCAGTATTATAGAATCTCCTGGTCAGTATAACTCATTATTATAGAAGCTCCTGGTCAGTACAACTCAGTATTATAGAATCTCCTGGTCAGTATAACTCAGTAATACAGAATCTCCTGGTCAGTATAACTCAGTATTATAGAATCTCCTGGTCAGTATAACACAGTATTATAGAATCTCCTGGTCAGTATAACTCAGTATTGTACATCCTCTCGGTCAGTATAACGCAGTATTATTGAATCTCCTGGTCAGTACAACTCAGTATTACAGAATCTCCTGGTCAGTATAACTCAGTATTACAGAATCTCCTGGTCAGTACATCTCAGTATTATAGAATCTCCTGGTCAGTACATCTCAGTTTTATAGAATCTCCTGGTCAGTATAACCCAGTATTATAGAATCTCCTGGTCAGTATAACTCAGTATTGTACATCCTCTCAGTCAGTATAACTCAGTATTACAGAATCTCCTGGTCAGTATAACTCAGTATTACAGAATCTCCTGGTCAGTATAACTCAGTATTACAGAATCTCCTGTTCAGTATAACTCAGTATTGTACATCCTCTCGGTCAGTATAACTCAGTATTACAGAATTTCCTGGTCAGTATAACTCAGTATTACAGAATCTCCTGGTCAGTATAACTCAGTATTGTACATCCTCTCGGTCAGTATAACTCAGCATTATAGAATCTCCTGGTCAGTATAACTCAGTATTATAGAATCTCCTGGTCAGTGTAACTCAGTATTACTGACTCTCCCGGTCAGTATAACTCAGTATTATAGAATATCCTGGTCAGTATAACTCAGTATTATAGAATCTCCTGGTCAGTATAACTCAGTATTATAGAATCAGCTGGTCAGTATATTTCATTATTATAGAAACTCCTGGTCAGTATAACTCAGTATTATAGAATCTCCTGGTCAGTATAACTCAGTAACATAGAATCTTCTGGTCAGTATAACTCAGTATTATTGAATCTCCTGGTCAGTATAAGTCACTTATATAGAATCTCCTGGTCAGTATAACTCAGTATTATAGAATCTTCTGGTCAGTATAACTCAGTATTATTGAATCTCCTGGTCAGTATAACTCATTATTATAGAATCTCTCGGTCAGTATAACCCAGTATTATAGAATCTCCTGGTCAGTATAACTCATTATTATAGAATCTCTCGGTCAGTATAACCCAGTATTATAGAATCTCCTGGTCAGTATAACTCATTATTATAGAATCTCCAGGTCAGTACATCTCAGTATTATAGAATCTCCTGGTCAGTACATCTCAGTATTATAGAATCTCTCGGTCAGTATAACTCAGTATTATAGAATCTCCTGGTCAGTACATCTCAGTATTATAGAATCTCCTGGTCAGTATAACTCAGTATTATAGAATCTCCTGGTCAGTATAACTCAGTATTAAAGAATCTCCTGGTCAGTATAACTCAGTATTATAGAATCTCCTGGTCAGTATAACTCAGTATTATAGAATCACCTGGTCAGTATAAATCATTATTATAGAAACACCTGGTCAGTATAACTCAGTATTATAGAATCTCCTGGTCAGTATAACTCAGTATTACAGAATCTCCTGGTCAGTACATCTCAGTATTATAGAATCTCCTGGTCAGTATAACTCAGTATTATAGAATCTCCTGGTCAGTATAAATCATTATTATAGAAACTCCTGGTCAGTATAACTCAGTATTATAGAATCTCCTGGTCAGTGTAACTCAGTATTACAGAATCTCCTGGTCAGTACATCTCAGTATTATTGAATCTCCTGGTCAGTATAACTCAGTATTATAGAATCTCCTGGTCAGTATAAATCATTATTATAGAAACTCCTGGTCTGTCTAACTCAGTATTATAGAATCTCCTGATCACTATAACTCAGTATTATAGAATCTCCTGGTCAGTATAAATCATTATTATAGAAACTCCTGGTCAGTATAACTCAGTATTATAGAATCTCCTGGTCAGTATAACTCAGTATTGTACATCCTCTCGGTCAGTATAACTCAGTATTATAGAATATCCTGGTCAGTATAACTCAGTATTATAGAATATCCTGGTCAGTATAACTCAGTATTGTACATCCTCTCGGTCAGTATAACTCAGTATTATAGAATCTCCTGGTCAGTATAACTCAGTATTACAGAATCTCCTGGTCAGTGTAACTCAGTATTGTACATCCTCTCGGTCAGTATAACTCAGTATTATAGAATCTCCTGGTCAGTATAACTCAGTATTATAGAATCACCTGGTCAGTATAAATCATTATTATAGAAACTCCTGGTCAGTATAACTCAGTATTATAGAATCTCCTGGTCAGTATAACTCAGTATTACAGAATCTCCTGGTCAGTATAACTCAGTATTACAGAATCTCCTGGTCTGTATAACTCAGTATTCCAGAATCTCCTGGTCAGTACATATCAGTATTATAGAATCTTTCTGTCAGTATAACTCAGTATTATAGAATCTCCTGGTCAGTGTAACTCAGTATTACAGAATCTCTTGGTCAGTATAACTCAGTATTGTACATCCTCTCGGTCAGTATAACTCAGTATTATAGAATCTCCTGGTCAGTATAAATCATTATTATAGAAACTCCTGATCAGTATAACTCAGTATTATAGAATCTCCTGGTCAGTATAACTCAGTATTATAGAATCACCTGGTCAGTATAAATCATTATTATAGAAACTCCTGGTCAGTATAACTCAGTTTTATAGAATCTCCTGGTCAGTATAACTCAGTATTATAGAATCTCCTGGTCAGTATAACTCAGTATTACAGAATCTCCTGGTCAGTATAACTCAGTATGATAGAATCTCCTGGTCAGTACATCTCAGTATTATAGAATCTCTCTGTCAGTATAACTCAGTATTATAGAATCTCCTGGTCAGTATAACTCAGTATTATAGAATCTCCTGGTCAGTGTAACTCAGTATTACAGAATCTCCTGGTCAGTACATCTCAGTATTATAGAATCTCCTGGTCAGTATAAATCATTATTATAGAAACTCCTGGTCAGTATAACTCAGTATTATATAATGTCCTGGTCAGTATAACTCAGTATTATAGAATCTCCTGGTCAGTACATCTCAGTATTATAGAATCTCCTGGTCAGTATAAATCATTATTATAGAATCTCCTGGTCAGTACATCTCAGTATTATAGAATCTCCTGGTCAGTATAAATCATTATTATAGAAACTCCTGCTCAGTATAACTCAGTATTATAGAATCTCCTGGTCAGTATAAATCATTATTATAGAAACTCCTGGTCAGTCTAACTCAGTATTATAGAATCTCCTGGTCAGTATAACTCAGTATTACAGAATCTCCTGGTCAGTACATCTCAGTATTATAGAATCTCCTGGTCAGTATAACTCAGTATTATAGAAACTCCTGGTCAGTATAACTCAGTATTATAGAATCTCCTGGTCAGTATAACTCAGTATTATAGAATCTCCTGGTCAGTATAACTCAGTATTACAGAATCTCCTGGTCAGTATAACTCAGTATTATAGAATCTCCTGGTCAGTACATCTCAGTATTATAGAATCTCCTGGTCAGTATAACTCAGTATTATAGAATCTCCTGGTCAGTATAACTCAGTATTATAGAATCTCCTGGTCAGTATAACTCAGTATTACAGAATCTCCTGGTCAGTATAACTCAGTATTATAGAATCTCCTGGTCAGTACATCTCAGTATTATAGAATCTCCTGGTCAGTATAAATCATTATTATAGAAACTCCTGGTCAGTATAACTCAGTATTATAGAATCTCCTGGTCAGTATAACTCAGTATTACAGAATCTCCTGGTCAGTACAACTCAGTATTATAGAATCTCCTGTCAGTATAACTCAGTATTACAGAATCTCCTGGTCAGCATAACTCAGTATTATAGAATCTCCTGGTCAGTGCATCTCAGTATTATAGAATCTCTCTGTCAGTATAACTCAGTATTATAGAATCTCCTGGTCAGTATAACTCAGTATTATAGAATCTCCTGGTCAGTACATCTCAGTATTATAGAATCTCTCTGTCAGTATAACTCAGTATTATAGAATCTCCTGGTCAGTACATCTCAGTATTATAGAATCTTTCTGTCAGTATAACTCAGTATTATAGAATCTCCTGGTCAGTGTAACTCAGTATTACAGAATCCCCTGTTCAGTATAACTCAGTATTGTACATCCTGTCGGTCAGTATAACTCAGTATTATAGAATCTCCTGGTCAGTGTAAATCATTATTATAGAAACTCCTGATCAGTATAACTCAGTATTATAGAATCTCCTGGTCAGTATAACTCAGTATTATGGAATCACCTGGTCAGTATAAATCATTATTATAGAAACTCCTGGTCTGTATAACTCAGTATTATAGAATCTCCTGGTCAGTATAGCTCAGTATTGTACATCCTCTCGGTCAGTATAACTCAGTATTATAGAATCTCCTGGTCAGTATAACACAGTATTACAGAATCTCCTGGTCAGTATAACTCAGTATTGTACATCCTCTCGGTCAGTATAACTCAGTATTATAGAATCTCCTGGTCAGTATAACTCAGTATTATAGAATCACCTGGTCAGTATAAATCATTATTATAGAAACTCCTGGTCAGTATAACTCAGTATTATAGAATCTCCTGGTCAGTATAACTCAGTATTTTCGAGTCTCCTGGTCAGTATCACTCAGTATTACAGAATCTCCTGGTCAGTATAACTCAGTATTTCAGAATCTCCTGGTCAGTACATCTCGGTATTATAGAATCTTTCTGTCAGTATAAGTCAGTATTATAGAATCTCCTGGTCAGTATAACTCAGTATTACAGAATCTCCTGGTAAGTATAACTCAGTATTGTACATCCTCTGAGTCAGTATAACTCAGTATTATAGAATCTCCTGGTCAGTATAAATCATTATTATAGAAACTCCTGGTCAGTATAACTCAGTATTATAGAATCTCCTGGTCAGTATAACTCAGTATTAAAGAACCTCCTGGTCAGTATAACTCAGTATTACAGAATCTCCTGGTCAGTATAACTCAGTATTATAGAATCTCCTGGTCAGTACATCTCAGTATTATAGAATCTCTCTGTCAGTATAACTCAGTATTATAGAATCTCCTGGTCAGTATAACTCAGTATTACAGAATCTCCTGGTCAGTACATCTCAGTATTATAGAATCTCCTGGTCAGTATAACTCAGTATTACAGAATCTCCTGGTCAGTATAACTCAGTATTATAGAATCTCCTGGTCAGTACATCTCAGTATTATAGAATCTCCTGGTCAGTATAACTCAGTATTATAGAATCTCCTGGTCAGTATAACTCAGTATTATAGAATCTCCTGGTCAGTACATCTCAGTATTATAGAATCTCCTGGTCAGTATAACTCAGTATTATAGAATCTCCTGGTCAGTATAACTCAGTATTATAGAATCTCCTGGTCAGTATAACTCAGTATTACAGAATCTCCTGGTCAGTACATCTCAGTATTATAGAATCTCCTGGTCAGTATAAATCATTATTATAGAAACTCCTGGTCAGTATAACTCAGTATTATAGAATCTCCTGGTCAGTATAACTCAGTATTACAGAATCTCCTGGTCAGTACAACTCAGTATTATAGAATCTCCTGTCAGTATAACTCAGTATTACAGAATCTCCTGGTCAGCATAACTCAGTATTATAGAATCTCCTGGTCAGTGCATCTCAGTATTATAGAATCTCTCTGTCAGTATAACTCAGTATTATAGAATCTCCTGGTCAGTATAACTCAGTATTATAGAATCTCCTGGTCAGTACATCTCAGTATTATAGAATCTCTCTGTCAGTATAACTCAGTATTATAGAATCTCCTGGTCAGTACATCTCAGTATTATAGAATCTTTCTGTCAGTATAACTCAGTATTATAGAATCTCCTGGTCAGTGTAACTCAGTATTACAGAATCCCCTGTTCAGTATAACTCAGTATTGTACATCCTGTCGGTCAGTATAACTCAGTATTATAGAATCTCCTGGTCAGTGTAAATCATTATTATAGAAACTCCTGATCAGTATAACTCAGTATTATAGAATCTCCTGGTCAGTATAACTCAGTATTATGGAATCACCTGGTCAGTATAAATCATTATTATAGAAACTCCTGGTCTGTATAACTCAGTATTATAGAATCTCCTGGTCAGTATAGCTCAGTAATGTACATCCTCTCGGTCAAAATAACTCAGTATTATAGAATCTGCTCGTCAGTATAACACAGTATTACAGAATCTCCTGGTCAGTATAACTCAGTATTGTACATCCTCTCGGTCAGTATAACTCAGTATTATAGAATCTCCTGGTCAGTATAACTCAGTATTATAGAATCACCTGGTCAGTATAAATCATTATTATAGAAACTCCTGGTCAGTATAACTCAGTATTATAGAATCTCCTGGTCAGTATAACTCAGTATTTTCGAGTCTCCTGGTCAGTATCACTCAGTATTACAGAATCTCCTGGTCAGTATAACTCAGTATTTCAGAATCTCCTGGTCAGTACATCTCGGTATTATAGAATCTTTCTGTCAGTATAACTCAGTATTATAGAATCTCCTGGTCAGTATAACTCAGTATTACAGAATCTCCTGGTAAGTATAACTCAGTATTGTACATCCTCTGAGTCAGTATAACTCAGTATTATAGAATCTCCTGGTCAGTATAAATCATTATTATAGAAACTCCTGGTCAGTATAACTCAGTATTATAGAATCTCCTGGTCAGTATAACTCAGTATTATAGAATCTCCTGGTCAGTATAACTCAGTATTACAGAATCTCCTGGTCAGTATAACTCAGTATTATAGAATCTCCTGGTCAGTACATCTCAGTATTATAGAATCTCTCTGTCAGTATAACTCAGTATTATAGAATCTCCTGGTCAGTATAACTCAGTATTACAGAATCTCCTGGTCAGTACATCTCAGTATTATAGAATCTCCTGGTCAGTATAACTCAGTATTATAGAATGTCCTGGTCGGTACATCTCAGTATTATAGAATCTCCTGGTCAGTATAAATCATTATTATAGAAACAGCTGGTCAGTATAACTCAGTATTATAGAATCTCCTGGTCAGTATAACTCAGTATTACAGAATCTCCTGGTCAGTACATCTCAGTATTATTGAATCTCCTGGTCAGTATAACTCAGTATTATAGAATCTCCTGGTCAGTATAAATCATTATTATAGAAACTCCTGGTCAGTCTAACTCAGTATTATAGAATCTCCTGGTCACTATAACTCAGTATTATAGAATCTCCTGGTCAGTATAACTCAGTATTGCAGAATCTCCTGGTCAGTATAACTCAGTATTATAGAATCACCTGGTCAGTATAAATCATTATTATAGAAACTCCTGGTCAGTATAACTCAGTATTATAGAATCTCCTGGTCAGTATAACTCAGTATTGTACATCCTCTCGGTCAGTATAACTCAGTATTATAGAATATCCTGGTCAGTATAACTCAGTATTATAGAATATCCTGGTCAGTATAACTCAGTATTATAGAATCTCCTGGTCAGTATAACTCAGTATTACAGAATCTCCTGGTCAGTGTAACTCAGTATTGTACATCCTCTCGGTCAGTATAACTCAGTATTATAGAATCTCCTGGTCAGTATAACTCAGTATTATAGAATCACCTGGTCAGTATAAATCATTATTATAGAAACTCCTGGTCAGTATAACTCAGTATTATAGAATCTCCTGGTCAGTATAACTCAGTATTACAGAATCTCCTGGTCAGTATAACTCAGTATTACAGAATCTCCTGGTCTGTATAACTCAGTATTACAGAATCTCCTGGTCAGTACATATCAGTATTATAGAATCTTTCTGTCAGTATAACTCAGTATTATAGAATCTCCGGGTCAGTGTAACTCAGTATTACAGAATCTCTTGGTCAGTATAACTCAGTATTGTACATCCTCTCGGTCAGTATAACTCAGTATTATTGAATCTCCTGGTCAGTATAAATCATTATTATAGAAACTCCTGATCAGTATAACTCAGTATTATAGAATCTCCTGGTCAGTATAACTCAGTATTATAGAATCACCTGGTCAGTATAAATCATTATTATAGAAACTCCTGGTCAGTATAACTCAGTTTTATAGAATCTCCTGGTCAGTATAACTCAGTATTATAGAATCTCCTGGTCAGTATAACTCAGTATTACAGAATCTCCTGGTCAGTATAACTCAGTATGATAGAATCTCCTGGTCAGTACATCTCAGTATTATAGAATCTCTCTGTCAGTTTAACTCAGTATTATAGAATCTCCTGGTCAGTATAACTCAGTATTATAGAATCTCCTGGTCAGTGTAACTCAGTATTACAGAATCTCCTCGTCAGTACATCTCAGTATTATAGAATCTCCTGGTCAGTATAACTCAGTATTATAGAATCTCCTGGTCAGTATAAATCATTATTATAGAAACTCCTGGTCAGTATAACTCAGTATTATATAATCTCCTGGTCAGTATAACTCAGTATTACAGAATCTCCTGGTCAGTACATCTCAGTATTATAGAATCTCCTGGTCAGTGTAACTCAGTATTATTGAATCTCCTGGTCAGTACATCTCAGTATTATAGAATCTCCTGGTCAGTATAAATCATTATTATAGAAACTCCTGGTCAGTATAACTCAGTATTATAGAATCTCCTGGTCAGTATAACTCAGTATTACAGAATCTCCTGGTCAGTACATCTCAGTATTATAGAATCCCCTGGTCAGTATAACTCAGTATTATAGAATCTCCTGGTCAGTATAAATCATTATTATAGAAACTCCTGGTCAGTGTAACTCAGTATTATAGAATCTCCTGGTCAGTACATCTCAGTATTATAGAATCTCCTGGTCAGTATAAATCATTATTATAGAAACTCCTGGTCAGTCTAACTCAGTATTATAGAATCTCCTGGTCAGTATAACTCAGTATTACAGAATCTCCTGGTCAGTATAACTCAGTATTATAGAATCTCCTGGTCAGTATAACTCAGTATTATAGAATCTCCTGGTCAGTATAACTCAGTATTAAAGAATCTCCTGGTCAGTATAACTCAGTATTACAGAATCTCCTGGTCAGTATAACTCAGTATTATAGAATCTCCTGGTCAGTACATCTCAGTATAATAGAATCTCCTGGTCAGTATAACTCAGTATTATAGAATCTCCTGGTCAGTATAACTCAGTATTATAGAATCTCCTGGTCAGTATAACTCAGTATTACAGAATCTCCTGGTCAGTACATCTCAGTATTATAGAATCTCCTGGTCAGTATAAATGATTATTATAGAAACTCCTGGTCAGTACATCTCAGTATTATAGAATCTCCTGGTCAGTATAACTCAGTATTACAGAATCTCCTGGTCAGTACAACTCAGTATTATAGAATCTCCTGGTCAGTATAACTCAGTATTATAGAATCTCCTGGTCAGTACATCTCAGTATTATAGAATCTCCTGGTCAGTATAAATCATTATTATAGAAACTCCTGGTCAGTAAAACTCAGTATTATAGAATCTCCTGGTCAGTATAACTCAGTATGACAGAATCTCCTGGTCAGCATAACTCAGTATTATAGAATCTCCTGGTCAGTGCATCTCAGTATTATAGAATCTCTCTGTCAGTGTAACTCAGTATTGCAGAATCTCCTGGTCAGGACATCTCAGTATTATAGAATCTTTCTGTCAGTATAACTCAGTATTATAGAATCTCCTGGTCAGTGTAACTCAGTATTACAGAATCCCCTGTTCAGTATAACTCAGTATTGTACATCCTCTCGGTCAGTATAACTCAGTATTATAGAATCTCCTGGTCAGTGTAAATCATTATTATAGAAACTCCTGATCATTATAACTCTGTATTATAGAATCTCCTGGTCAGTATAACTCAGTATTATGGAATCACCTGATCAGTATAAATCATTATTATAGAAACTCCTGGTCAGTATAACTCAGTATTATAGAATCTCCTGGTCAGTATAACTCAGTATTACAGAATCACCTGGTCAGTATAACTCAGTATTATAGAATCTCCTCGTCAGTACATGTCAGTATTATAGAATCTCTCTGTCAGTATAACTCAGTATTACAGAATCTCCTGGTCAGTACATCTCAGTATTATAGAATCTCCTGGTCAGTATAACTCAGTATTATAGAATCTCCTGGTTAGTATAAATCATTATTATAGAAACTCCTGGTCAGTATAACTCAGTATTATAGAATCTCCTGGTCAGTATAACTCAGTATTCCAGAATCTCCTGGTCAGTACATCTCAGTATTATAGAATCTCCTGGTCAGTATCACTCAGTATTGTAGAATCTCCTGGTCAGTATAAATCATTATTATAGAAACTCCTGGTCAGTCTAACTCAGTATTATAGAATCTCCTGGTCAGTATAACTCAGTATTATAGAATCTCCTGTTCAGTATAACTCAGTATTACAGAATCTCCTGGTCAGTATAACTCAGTATTGTACATCCTCTCGGTCAGTATAACTCAGTATTATAGAATCTCCTGGTCAGTATAAATCATTATGATAGAAACTCCTGATCAGTATAACTCAGTATTATAGAATCTCCTGGTCAGTATAACTCAGTATTAGAGAATCACCTGGTCAGTATAAATCATTATTATAGAAACTCCTGGTCAGTATAACTCAGTATTATAGAATCTCCTGGTCAGTATAACTCAGTATTGTACATCCTCTCGGTCAGTATAACTCAGTATTATAGAATATCCTGGTCAGTATAAGTCAGTATTATAGAATCTCCTGGTCAGTATAACTCAGTATTGTACATCCTCTCGGTCAGTATAACTCAGTATTATAGAATGTCCTGGTCAGTATAACTCAGTATTACAGAATCTCCTGGTCAGTATAACTCAGTATTGTACATCCTCTCGGTCAGTATAACTCAGTATTATAGGATTTCCTGGTCAGTATAACTCAGTATTATAGAATCACCTGGTCAGTATAAATCATTATTACAGAAACTCCTGGTCAGTATAACTCAGTATTATGGAATCTCCTGGTCAGTATAACTCAGTATTACAGAATCTCCTGGTCAGTATAACTCAGTATTATAGAATCTCCTGGTCAGTGTAACTCAGTATTGCAGAATCTCCTTGTCAGTACATCTCAGTATTATAGAATCTTTCTGTCAGTATAACTCAGTATTATAGAATCTCCTGGTCAGTGTAACTCAGTATTACAGAATCCCCTGTTCAGTATAACTCAGTATGGTACATCCTCTCGGTCAGTATAACTCAGTATTATAGAATCTCCTGGTCAGTGTAAATCATTATTATAGAAACTCCTGATCAGTATAACTCAGTATTATAGAATCTCCTGGTCAGTATAACTCAGTATTATGGAATCACCTGGTCAGTATAAATCATTATTATAGAAACTCCTGGTCAGTATAACTCAGTATTATAGAATCTCCTGGTCAGTATAACTCAGTATTATAGAATCTCCTGGTCAGTATAACTCAGTATTACAGAATCTCCTGGTAAGTATAACTCAGTATTGTACATCCTCTGAGTCAGTATAACTCAGTATTATAGAATCTCCTGGTCAGTATAAATCATTATTATAGAAACTCCTGGTCAGTATAACTCAGTATTATAGAATCTCCTGGTCAGTATAACTCAGTATTAAAGAACCTCCTGGTCAGTATAACTCAGTATTACAGAATCTCCTGGTCAGTATAACTCAGTATTATAGAATCTCCTGGTCAGTACATCTCAGTATTATAGAATCTCTCTGTCAGTATAACTCAGTATTATAGAATCTCCTGGTCAGTATAACTCAGTATTACAGAATCTCCTGGTCAGTACATCTCAGTATTATAGAATCTCCTGGTCAGTATAACTCAGTATTACAGAATCTCCTGGTCAGTATAACTCAGTATTATAGAATCTCCTGGTCAGTACATCTCAGTATTATAGAATCTCCTGGTCAGTATAACTCAGTATTATAGAATCTCCTGGTCAGTATAACTCAGTATTATAGAATCTCCTGGTCAGTACATCTCAGTATTATAGAATCTCCTGGTCAGTATAACTCAGTATTATAGAATCTCCTGGTCAGTATAACTCAGTATTATAGAATCTCCTGGTCAGTATAACTCAGTATTACAGAATCTCCTGGTCAGTACATCTCAGTATTATAGAATCTCCTGGTCAGTATAAATCATTATTATAGAAACTCCTGGTCAGTATAACTCAGTATTATAGAATCTCCTGGTCAGTATAACTCAGTATTACAGAATCTCCTGGTCAGTACAACTCAGTATTATAGAATCTCCTGTCAGTATAACTCAGTATTACAGAATCTCCTGGTCAGCATAACTCAGTATTATAGAATCTCCTGGTCAGTGCATCTCAGTATTATAGAATCTCTCTGTCAGTATAACTCAGTATTATAGAATCTCCTGGTCAGTATAACTCAGTATTATAGAATCTCCTGGTCAGTACATCTCAGTATTATAGAATCTCTCTGTCAGTATAACTCAGTATTATAGAATCTCCTGGTCAGTACATCTCAGTATTATAGAATCTTTCTGTCAGTATAACTCAGTATTATAGAATCTCCTGGTCAGTGTAACTCAGTATTACAGAATCCCCTGTTCAGTATAACTCAGTATTGTACATCCTGTCGGTCAGTATAACTCAGTATTATAGAATCTCCTGGTCAGTGTAAATCATTATTATAGAAACTCCTGATCAGTATAACTCAGTATTATAGAATCTCCTGGTCAGTATAACTCAGTATTATGGAATCACCTGGTCAGTATAAATCATTATTATAGAAACTCCTGGTCTGTATAACTCAGTATTATAGAATCTCCTGGTCAGTATAGCTCAGTAATGTACATCCTCTCGGTCAAAATAACTCAGTATTATAGAATCTGCTCGTCAGTATAACACAGTATTACAGAATCTCCTGGTCAGTATAACTCAGTATTGTACATCCTCTCGGTCAGTATAACTCAGTATTATAGAATCTCCTGGTCAGTATAACTCAGTATTATAGAATCACCTGGTCAGTATAAATCATTATTATAGAAACTCCTGGTCAGTATAACTCAGTATTATAGAATCTCCTGGTCAGTATAACTCAGTATTTTCGAGTCTCCTGGTCAGTATCACTCAGTATTACAGAATCTCCTGGTCAGTATAACTCAGTATTTCAGAATCTCCTGGTCAGTACATCTCGGTATTATAGAATCTTTCTGTCAGTATAACTCAGTATTATAGAATCTCCTGGTCAGTATAACTCAGTATTACAGAATCTCCTGGTAAGTATAACTCAGTATTGTACATCCTCTGAGTCAGTATAACTCAGTATTATAGAATCTCCTGGTCAGTATAAATCATTATTATAGAAACTCCTGGTCAGTATAACTCAGTATTATAGAATCTCCTGGTCAGTATAACTCAGTATTATAGAATCTCCTGGTCAGTATAACTCAGTATTACAGAATCTCCTGGTCAGTATAACTCAGTATTATAGAATCTCCTGGTCAGTACATCTCAGTATTATAGAATCTCTCTGTCAGTATAACTCAGTATTATAGAATCTCCTGGTCAGTATAACTCAGTATTACAGAATCTCCTGGTCAGTACATCTCAGTATTATAGAATCTCCTGGTCAGTATAACTCAGTATTATAGAATGTCCTGGTCGGTACATCTCAGTATTATAGAATCTCCTGGTCAGTATAAATCATTATTATAGAAACAGCTGGTCAGTATAACTCAGTATTATAGAATCTCCTGGTCAGTATAACTCAGTATTACAGAATCTCCTGGTCAGTACATCTCAGTATTATTGAATCTCCTGGTCAGTATAACTCAGTATTATAGAATCTCCTGGTCAGTATAAATCATTATTATAGAAACTCCTGGTCAGTCTAACTCAGTATTATAGAATCTCCTGGTCACTATAACTCAGTATTATAGAATCTCCTGGTCAGTATAACTCAGTATTGCAGAATCTCCTGGTCAGTATAACTCAGTATTATAGAATCACCTGGTCAGTATAAATCATTATTATAGAAACTCCTGGTCAGTATAACTCAGTATTATAGAATCTCCTGGTCAGTATAACTCAGTATTGTACATCCTCTCGGTCAGTATAACTCAGTATTATAGAATATCCTGGTCAGTATAACTCAGTATTATAGAATATCCTGGTCAGTATAACTCAGTATTATAGAATCTCCTGGTCAGTATAACTCAGTATTACAGAATCTCCTGGTCAGTGTAACTCAGTATTGTACATCCTCTCGGTCAGTATAACTCAGTATTATAGAATCTCCTGGTCAGTATAACTCAGTATTATAGAATCACCTGGTCAGTATAAATCATTATTATAGAAACTCCTGGTCAGTATAACTCAGTATTATAGAATCTCCTGGTCAGTATAACTCAGTATTACAGAATCTCCTGGTCAGTATAACTCAGTATTACAGAATCTCCTGGTCTGTATAACTCAGTTTTACAGAATCTCCTGGTCAGTACATATCAGTATTATAGAATCTTTCTGTCAGTATAACTCAGTATTATAGAATCTCCGGGTCAGTGTAACTCAGTATTACAGAATCTCTTGGTCAGTATAACTCAGTATTGTACATCCTCTCGGTCAGTATAACTCAGTATTATTGAATCTCCTGGTCAGTATAAATCATTATTATAGAAACTCCTGATCAGTATAACTCAGTATTATAGAATCTCCTGGTCAGTATAACTCAGTATTATAGAATCACCTGGTCAGTATAAATCATTATTATAGAAACTCCTGGTCAGTATAACTCAGTTTTATAGAATCTCCTGGTCAGTATAACTCAGTATTATAGAATCTCCTGGTCAGTATAACTCAGTATTACAGAATCTCCTGGTCAGTATAACTCAGTATGATAGAATCTCCTGGTCAGTACATCTCAGTATTATAGAATCTCTCTGTCAGTTTAACTCAGTATTATAGAATCTCCTGGTCAGTATAACTCAGTATTATAGAATCTCCTGGTCAGTGTAACTCAGTATTACAGAATCTCCTCGTCAGTACATCTCAGTATTATAGAATCTCCTGGTCAGTATAACTCAGTATTATAGAATCTCCTGGTCAGTATAAATCATTATTATAGAAACTCCTGGTCAGTATAACTCAGTATTATATAATCTCCTGGTCAGTATAACTCAGTATTACAGAATCTCCTGGTCAGTACATCTCAGTATTATAGAATCTCCTGGTCAGTGTAACTCAGTATTATTGAATCTCCTGGTCAGTACATCTCAGTATTATAGAATCTCCTGGTCAGTATAAATCATTATTATAGAAACTCCTGGTCAGTATAACTCAGTATTATAGAATCTCCTGGTCAGTATAACTCAGTATTACAGAATCTCCTGGTCAGTACATCTCAGTATTATAGAATCCCCTGGTCAGTATAACTCAGTATTATAGAATCTCCTGGTCAGTATAAATCATTATTATAGAAACTCCTGGTCAGTGTAACTCAGTATTATAGAATCTCCTGGTCAGTACATCTCAGTATTATAGAATCTCCTGGTCAGTATAAATCATTATTATAGAAACTCCTGGTCAGTCTAACTCAGTATTATAGAATCTCCTGGTCAGTATAACTCAGTATTACAGAATCTCCTGGTCAGTATAACTCAGTATTATAGAATCTCCTGGTCAGTATAACTCAGTATTATAGAATCTCCTGGTCAGTATAACTCAGTATTAAAGAATCTCCTGGTCAGTATAACTCAGTATTACAGAATCTCCTGGTCAGTATAACTCAGTATTATAGAATCTCCTGGTCAGTACATCTCAGTATAATAGAATCTCCTGGTCAGTATAACTCAGTATTATAGAATCTCCTGGTCAGTATAACTCAGTATTATAGAATCTCCTGGTCAGTATAACTCAGTATTACAGAATCTCCTGGTCAGTACATCTCAGTATTATAGAATCTCCTGGTCAGTATAAATGATTATTATAGAAACTCCTGGTCAGTACATCTCAGTATTATAGAATCTCCTGGTCAGTATAACTCAGTATTACAGAATCTCCTGGTCAGTACAACTCAGTATTATAGAATCTCCTGGTCAGTATAACTCAGTATTATAGAATCTCCTGGTCAGTACATCTCAGTATTATAGAATCTCCTGGTCAGTATAAATCATTATTATAGAAACTCCTGGTCAGTAAAACTCAGTATTATAGAATCTCCTGGTCAGTATAACTCAGTATGACAGAATCTCCTGGTCAGCATAACTCAGTATTATAGAATCTCCTGGTCAGTGCATCTCAGTATTATAGAATCTCTCTGTCAGTGTAACTCAGTATTGCAGAATCTCCTGGTCAGGACATCTCAGTATTATAGAATCTTTCTGTCAGTATAACTCAGTATTATAGAATCTCCTGGTCAGTGTAACTCAGTATTACAGAATCCCCTGTTCAGTATAACTCAGTATTGTACATCCTCTCGGTCAGTATAACTCAGTATTATAGAATCTCCTGGTCAGTGTAAATCATTATTATAGAAACTCCTGATCATTATAACTCTGTATTATAGAATCTCCTGGTCAGTATAACTCAGTATTATGGAATCACCTGATCAGTATAAATCATTATTATAGAAACTCCTGGTCAGTATAACTCAGTATTATAGAATCTCCTGGTCAGTATAACTCAGTATTACAGAATCACCTGGTCAGTATAACTCAGTATTATAGAATCTCCTCGTCAGTACATGTCAGTATTATAGAATCTCTCTGTCAGTATAACTCAGTATTACAGAATCTCCTGGTCAGTACATCTCAGTATTATAGAATCTCCTGGTCAGTATAACTCAGTATTATAGAATCTCCTGGTTAGTATAAATCATTATTATAGAAACTCCTGGTCAGTATAACTCAGTATTATAGAATCTCCTGGTCAGTATAACTCAGTATTCCAGAATCTCCTGGTCAGTACATCTCAGTATTATAGAATCTCCTGGTCAGTATCACTCAGTATTGTAGAATCTCCTGGTCAGTATAAATCATTATTATAGAAACTCCTGGTCAGTCTAACTCAGTATTATAGAATCTCCTGGTCAGTATAACTCAGTATTATAGAATCTCCTGTTCAGTATAACTCAGTATTACAGAATCTCCTGGTCAGTATAACTCAGTATTGTACATCCTCTCGGTCAGTATAACTCAGTATTATAGAATCTCCTGGTCAGTATAAATCATTATGATAGAAACTCCTGATCAGTATAACTCAGTATTATAGAATCTCCTGGTCAGTATAACTCAGTATTAGAGAATCACCTGGTCAGTATAAATCATTATTATAGAAACTCCTGGTCAGTATAACTCAGTATTATAGAATCTCCTGGTCAGTATAACTCAGTATTGTACATCCTCTCGGTCAGTATAACTCAGTATTATAGAATATCCTGGTCAGTATAAGTCAGTATTATAGAATCTCCTGGTCAGTATAACTCAGTATTGTACATCCTCTCGGTCAGTATAACTCAGTATTATAGAATGTCCTGGTCAGTATAACTCAGTATTACAGAATCTCCTGGTCAGTATAACTCAGTATTGTACATCCTCTCGGTCAGTATAACTCAGTATTATAGGATTTCCTGGTCAGTATAACTCAGTATTATAGAATCACCTGGTCAGTATAAATCATTATTACAGAAACTCCTGGTCAGTATAACTCAGTATTATGGAATCTCCTGGTCAGTATAACTCAGTATTACAGAATCTCCTGGTCAGTATAACTCAGTATTATAGAATCTCCTGGTCAGTGTAACTCAGTATTGCAGAATCTCCTTGTCAGTACATCTCAGTATTATAGAATCTTTCTGTCAGTATAACTCAGTATTATAGAATCTCCTGGTCAGTGTAACTCAGTATTACAGAATCCCCTGTTCAGTATAACTCAGTATGGTACATCCTCTCGGTCAGTATAACTCAGTATTATAGAATCTCCTGGTCAGTGTAAATCATTATTATAGAAACTCCTGATCAGTATAACTCAGTATTATAGAATCTCCTGGTCAGTATAACTCAGTATTATGGAATCACCTGGTCAGTATAAATCATTATTATAGAAACTCCTGGTCAGTATAACTCAGTATTATAGAATCTCCTGGTCAGTATAACTCAGTATTATAGAATCTCCTGGTCAGTATAACTCAGTATTATAGAATCTCCTGGTCAGTATAACTCAGTATTATAGAATCTCCTGGTCAGTACATCTCAGTATTATAGAATCTCCTGGTCGGTATAAATCATTATTATAGAAACTCCTGGTCAGTATAACTCAGTATTATAGAATCTCCTGGTCAGTATCACTCAGTATTACAGAATCTCCTGGTCAGTATAACTCAGTATTATAGAATCTCCTGGTCAGTACATCTCAGTATTATAGAATCTCTCTGTCAGTATAACTCAGTATTATAGAATCTCCTGGTCAGTATAACTCAGTATTACAGAATCTCCTGGTCAGTATAACTCAGTATTGTACATCCTCTCGGTCAATATAACTCAGTATTATAGAATCTCCTGGTCAGTCTAACTCAGTATTATAGAAACTCCTGATCAGTATAACTCAGTATTATAGAATCTCCTGGTCAGTATAACTCAGTATTAGAGAATCAACGTGTCAGTATAAATCATTATTATAGAAACTCCTGGTCAGTATAACTCAGTATTATAGAATCTCCTGGTCAATATAACTCAGTATTGTACATCCTCTCGGTCAGTATAACTCAGTATTATAGAATATCCTGGCCAGTATAACTCATTATTATAGAATCTCCTGGTCAGTATAACTCAGTATTGTACATCCTCTCGGTCAGTATAACTCAGTATTATAGAATCTCCTGGTCAGTATAACTCAGTATTACAGAATCTCCTGGTCAGTATAACTCAGTATTGTACATCCTCTCGGTCAGTATAACTCAGTATTATAGAATCTGCTGGTCAGTATAACTCAGTATTTTAGAATCACCTGGTCAGTATAAATCATTATTATAGAAACTCCTGGTCAGTATAACTCAGTATTATAGAATCTCCTGGTCAGTATAAGAGTATTATAGAATCTCCTGGTCAGTATAACTCAGTATTACAGAATCTCCTGGTCAGTATAACTCAGTATTACAGAATCTCCTGGTCAGTACATCTCAGTATTATAGAATCTTTCTGTCAGTATAACTCAGTATTATAGAATCTCCTGGTCAGTGTAACTCAGTATTACAGAATCTCCTGGTCAGTACAACTCAGTATTGTACATCCTCTCGGTCAGTATAACTCAGTATTATAGAATCTCCTGGTCAGTATAAATCATTATTATAGAAACTCCTGATCAGTATAACTCAGTATTATAGAATCACCTGGTCAGTATAAATCATTATTATAGAAACTCCTGGTCAGTATAACTCAGTATTATAGAATCTCCTGGTCAGTATAACTCAGTATTATAGAATCTCCTGGTCAGTATAACTCAGTATTACAGAATCTCCTGGTCAGTAGAACTCAGTATTATAGAATCTCCTGGTCAGTACATCTCAGTATTATAGAATCTCTCTGTCAGTATAACTCAGTATTATAGAATCTCCTGGTCAGTATAACACAGTATTATAGAATCTCCTGGTCAGTATAACTCAGTATTACAGAATCTCCTGGTCAGTACATCTCAGTATTATAGAATCTCTCTGTCAGTATAACTCAGTATTATAGAATCTCCTGGTCAGTATAAATCATTATTATAGAAACTCCTGGTCAGTATAACTCAGTATTATAGAATCTCCTGGTCAGTATAACTCAGTATTACAGAATCTCCTGGTCAGTACATCTCAGTATTATGGAATCTCCTGGTCAGTGTAACTCAGTATTATAGAATCTCCTGGTCAGTACATCTCAGTATTATAGAATCTCCTGGTCAGTATAAATCATTATTATAGATACTCCTGGTCAGTATAACTCAGTATTATAGAATCTCCTGGTCAGTATAACTCAGTATTATAGAATCTCCTGGTCAGTATAAATCATTATTATAGAAACTCCTGGTCAGTATAACTCAGTATTATAGAATCTCCTGGTCAGTATAACTCAGTATTATAGAATCTCCTGGTCAGTATAAATCATTATTATAGAAACTCCTGGTCAGTATAACTCAGTATTATAGAATCTCCTGGTCAGTATAACTCAGTATTATAGAATCTCCTGGTCAGTATAAATCATTATTATAGAATCTCCTGGTCAGTATAACTCAGTATTATAGAATCTCCTGGTCAGTATATCTCAGTATTATAGAATCTCCTGGTCAGTATAAATAATTATTATAGAAACTCCTGGTCAGTATAACTCAGTATTATAGAATCTCCTGGTCAGTATAACTCAGTATTACAGAATCTCCTGGTCAGTACAACTCAGTATTATAGAATCTCCTGGTCAGTATAACTCAGTATTATAGAATCTCCTGGTCAGTATATCTCAGTATTATAGAATCTCCTGGTCAGTATAAATAATTATTATAGAAACTCCTGGTCAGTATAACTCAGTATTATAGAATCTCCTGGTCAGTATAACTCAGTATTACAGAATCTCCTGGTCAGTACAACTCAGTATTATAGAATCTCCTGGTCAGTATAACTCAGTATTATAGAATCTCCTGGTCAGTATAAATCATTATTATAGAAACTCCTGGTCAGTATAACTCAGTATTATGGAATCTCCTGGTCAGTATAACTCAGTATTATAGAATCTCCTGGTCAGTATAACTCAGTATTATAGAATCTCCTGGTCAGTATAACTCAGTATTACAGAATCTCCTGGTGAGTATAACTCAGTATTATAGAATCTCATGGTCAGTACATCTCAGTATTATAGAATCTCCTGGTCAGTATAACTCAGTATTATAGATTTTCCTGGTCAGTATAACTCAGTATTATAGAATCACCTGGTCAGTATAAATCATTATTATAGAAACTCCTGGTCAGTATAACTCAGTATTATGGAAACTCCTGTTCAGTATAACTCAGTATTGTAGAATCTCCTGGTCAGTATAACTCAGTATTATAGAATCTCCTGGTCAGTATAACTCAGTATTACAGAATCTCCTGGTCAGTATAACTCAGTATTATAGAATCTCCTGGTCAGTGTAACTCAGTATTGCAGAATCTCCTGGTCAGTACATCTCAGTATTATAGAATCTTTCCGTCAGTATAACTCAGTATTATAGAATCTCCTGGTCAGTGTAACTCAGTATTACAGAATCTCCTGGTCAGTATAACTCAGTATTGTACATCCTCTCGGTCAGTATAACTCAGTATTATAGAATCTCCTGGTCAGTGTAAATCATTATTATAGAAACTCCTGATCAGTATAACTCAGTATTATAGAATCTCCTGGTCAGTATAACTCAGTATTATGGAATCACCTGGTCAGTATAAATCATTATTATTGAAACTCCTGGTCAGTATAACTCAGTATTATAGAATCTCCTGGTCAGTATAACTCAGTATTATAGAATCTCCTGGTCAGTATAACTCAGTATTACAGAATCACCTGGTCAGTATAACTCAGTATTATAGAATCTCCTGGTCAGTACATCTCAGTATTATAGAATCTCTCTGTCAGTATAACTCAGTATTATAGAATCACCTGGTCAGTATAACTCAGTATTATAGAATCTCCTGGTCAGTGTAACTCAGTATTATAGAATCTCCTGGTCAGTACATCTCAGTATTATAGAATCTCCTGGTCAGTATAAATCATTATTATAGAAACTCCTGGTCAGCGTAACTCAGTATTACAGAATCTCCTGGTCAGTCCATCTCAGTATTATAGAATCTCCTGGTCAGTAGAACTCAGTATTATAGAATCTCCTGGTCAGTATAAATCATTATTTTAGAAACTCCTGGTCAGTATAACTCAGTATTATAGAATCTCCTGGTCAGTATAACTCAGTATTATAGAATCTCCTGGTCAGTATAACTCAGTATTACAGAATCTCCTGGTCAGTAAAACTCAGTATTATAGAATCTCCTGGTCAGTATAAATCATTCTTATAGAAACTCCTGGTCAGTATAACTCAGTATTATAGAATCTCCTGGTCAGTATAACTCAGTATTATAGAATCTCCTGGTCAGTACATCTCAGTATTATAGAATCTCCTGGTCGGTATAAATCATTATTATAGAAACTCCTGGTCAGTATAACTCAGTATTATAGAATCTCCTGGTCAGTATCACTCAGTATTACAGAATCTCCTGGTCAGTATAACTCAGTATTATAGAATCTCCTGGTCAGTACATCTCAGTATTATAGAATCTCTCTGTCAGTATAACTCAGTATTATAGAATCTCCTGGTCAGTATAACTCAGTATTACAGAATCTCCTGGTCAGTATAACTCAGTATTGTACATCCTCTCGGTCAATATAACTCAGTATTATAGAATCTCCTGGTCAGTCTAACTCAGTATTATAGAAACTCCTGATCAGTATAACTCAGTATTATAGAATCTCCTGGTCAGTATAACTCAGTATTAGAGAATCAACGTGTCAGTATAAATCATTATTATAGAAACTCCTGGTCAGTATAACTCAGTATTATAGAATCTCCTGGTCAATATAACTCAGTATTGTACATCCTCTCGGTCAGTATAACTCAGTATTATAGAATATCCTGGCCAGTATAACTCATTATTATAGAATCTCCTGGTCAGTATAACTCAGTATTGTACATCCTCTCGGTCAGTATAACTCAGTATTATAGAATCTCCTGGTCAGTATAACTCAGTATTACAGAATCTCCTGGTCAGTATAACTCAGTATTGTACATCCTCTCGGTCAGTATAACTCAGTATTATAGAATCTGCTGGTCAGTATAACTCAGTATTTTAGAATCACCTGGTCAGTATAAATCATTATTATAGAAACTCCTGGTCAGTATAACTCAGTATTATAGAATCTCCTGGTCAGTATAAGAGTATTATAGAATCTCCTGGTCAGTATAACTCAGTATTACAGAATCTCCTGGTCAGTATAACTCAGTATTACAGAATCTCCTGGTCAGTACATCTCAGTATTATAGAATCTTTCTGTCAGTATAACTCAGTATTATAGAATCTCCTGGTCAGTGTAACTCAGTATTACAGAATCTCCTGGTCAGTACAACTCAGTATTGTACATCCTCTCGGTCAGTATAACTCAGTATTATAGAATCTCCTGGTCAGTATAAATCATTATTATAGAAACTCCTGATCAGTATAACTCAGTATTATAGAATCACCTGGTCAGTATAAATCATTATTATAGAAACTCCTGGTCAGTATAACTCAGTATTATAGAATCTCCTGGTCAGTATAACTCAGTATTATAGAATCTCCTGGTCAGTATAACTCAGTATTACAGAATCTCCTGGTCAGTAGAACTCAGTATTATAGAATCTCCTGGTCAGTACATCTCAGTATTATAGAATCTCTCTGTCAGTATAACTCAGTATTATAGAATCTCCTGGTCAGTATAACACAGTATTATAGAATCTCCTGGTCAGTATAACTCAGTATTACAGAATCTCCTGGTCAGTACATCTCAGTATTATAGAATCTCTCTGTCAGTATAACTCAGTATTATAGAATCTCCTGGTCAGTATAAATCATTATTATAGAAACTCCTGGTCAGTATAACTCAGTATTATAGAATCTCCTGGTCAGTATAACTCAGTATTACAGAATCTCCTGGTCAGTACATCTCAGTATTATGGAATCTCCTGGTCAGTGTAACTCAGTATTATAGAATCTCCTGGTCAGTACATCTCAGTATTATAGAATCTCCTGGTCAGTATAAATCATTATTATAGATACTCCTGGTCAGTATAACTCAGTATTATAGAATCTCCTGGTCAGTATAACTCAGTATTATAGAATCTCCTGGTCAGTATAAATCATTATTATAGAAACTCCTGGTCAGTATAACTCAGTATTATAGAATCTCCTGGTCAGTATAACTCAGTATTATAGAATCTCCTGGTCAGTATAAATCATTATTATAGAAACTCCTGGTCAGTATAACTCAGTATTATAGAATCTCCTGGTCAGTATAACTCAGTATTATAGAATCTCCTGGTCAGTATAAATCATTATTATAGAATCTCCTGGTCAGTATAACTCAGTATTATAGAATCTCCTGGTCAGTATATCTCAGTATTATAGAATCTCCTGGTCAGTATAAATAATTATTATAGAAACTCCTGGTCAGTATAACTCAGTATTATAGAATCTCCTGGTCAGTATTACTCAGTATTACAGAATCTCCTGGTCAGTACAACTCAGTATTATAGAATCTCCTGGTCAGTATAACTCAGTATTATAGAATCTCCTGGTCAGTATATCTCAGTATTATAGAATCTCCTGGTCAGTATAAATAATTATTATAGAAACTCCTGGTCAGTATAACTCAGTATTATAGAATCTCCTGGTCAGTATAACTCAGTATTACAGAATCTCCTGGTCAGTACAACTCAGTATTATAGAATCTCCTGGTCAGTATAACTCAGTATTATAGAATCTCCTGGTCAGTATAAATCATTATTATAGAAACTCCTGGTCAGTATAACTCAGTATTATGGAATCTCCTGGTCAGTATAACTCAGTATTATAGAATCTCCTGGTCAGTATAACTCAGTATTATAGAATCTCCTGGTCAGTATAACTCAGTATTACAGAATCTCCTGGTGAGTATAACTCAGTATTATAGAATCTCATGGTCAGTACATCTCAGTATTATAGAATCTCCTGGTCAGTATAACTCAGTATTATAGATTTTCCTGGTCAGTATAACTCAGTATTATAGAATCACCTGGTCAGTATAAATCATTATTATAGAAACTCCTGGTCAGTATAACTCAGTATTATGGAAACTCCTGTTCAGTATAACTCAGTATTGTAGAATCTCCTGGTCAGTATAACTCAGTATTATAGAATCTCCTGGTCAGTATAACTCAGTATTACAGAATCTCCTGGTCAGTATAACTCAGTATTATAGAATCTCCTGGTCAGTGTAACTCAGTATTGCAGAATCTCCTGGTCAGTACATCTCAGTATTATAGAATCTTTCCGTCAGTATAACTCAGTATTATAGAATCTCCTGGTCAGTGTAACTCAGTATTACAGAATCTCCTGGTCAGTATAACTCAGTATTGTACATCCTCTCGGTCAGTATAACTCAGTATTATAGAATCTCCTGGTCAGTGTAAATCATTATTATAGAAACTCCTGATCAGTATAACTCAGTATTATAGAATCTCCTGGTCAGTATAACTCAGTATTATGGAATCACCTGGTCAGTATAAATCATTATTATTGAAACTCCTGGTCAGTATAACTCAGTATTATAGAATCTCCTGGTCAGTATAACTCAGTATTATAGAATCTCCTGGTCAGTATAACTCAGTATTACAGAATCACCTGGTCAGTATAACTCAGTATTATAGAATCTCCTGGTCAGTACATCTCAGTATTATAGAATCTCTCTGTCAGTATAACTCAGTATTATAGAATCACCTGGTCAGTATAACTCAGTATTATAGAATCTCCTGGTCAGTGTAACTCAGTATTATAGAATCTCCTGGTCAGTACATCTCAGTATTATAGAATCTCCTGGTCAGTATAAATCATTATTATAGAAACTCCTGGTCAGTATAACTCAGTATTATAGAATCTCCTGGTCAGTATAACTAAGTATTACAGAATCTCCTGGTCAGTCCATCTCAGTATTATAGAATCTCCTGGTCAGTAGAACTCAGTATTATAGAATCTCCTGGTCAGTATAAATCATTATTTTAGAAACTCCTGGTCAGTATAACTCAGTATTATAGAATCTCCTGGTCAGTATAACTCAGTATTATAGAATCAACTGGTCAGTATAACTCAGTATTACAGAATCTCCTGGTCAGTAAAACTCAGTATTATAGAATCTCCTGGTCAGTATAACTCAGTATTATAGAATCTCCTGGTCAGTATAACTCAGTATTATAGAATCTCCTGGTCAGTATAAATCATTATTATAGAAACTCCTGGTCAGTATAACTCAGTATTATAGAATCTCCTGGTCAGTATAACTCAGTATTACAGAATCTCCTGGTCAGTATAAATCATTATTATAGAAACTCCTGGTCAGTAAAACTCAGTATTATAGAATCTCCTGGTCAGTATAACTCAGTATTATAGAATCTCCTGGTCAGTATAAATCATTATTATAGAAACTCCTGGTCAGTATAACTCAGTATTATAGAATCTCCTGGTCAGTATAAATCATTATTATAGAAACTCCTGGTCAGTAAAACTCAGTATTATAGAATCTCCTGGTCAGTATAACTCAGTATTATAGAATCTCCTGGTCAGTATAAATCATTATTATAGAAACTCCTGGTCAGTATAACTCAGTATTATAGAATCTCCTGGTCAGTATAACTCAGTATTATAGAATCTCCTGGTCAGTATAAATCATTATTATAGAAACTCCTGGTCAGTATAACTCAGTATTATAGAATCTCCTGGTCAGTATCACTCAGTATTACAGAATCTCCTGGTCAGTATAACTCAGTATTATAGAATCTCCTGGTCAGTACATCTCAGTATTATAGAATCTCTCTGTCAGTATAACTCAGTATTATAGAATCTCCTGGTCAGTATAACTCAGTATTACAGAATCTCCTGGTCAGTATAACTCAGTATTGTACATCCTCTCGGTCAGTATAACTCAGTATTATAGAATCTCCTGGTCAGTATAACTCAGTATTATAGAAACTCCTGATCAGTATAACTCAGTATTATAGAATCTCCTGGTCAGTATAACTCAGTATTAGAGAATCAACGTGTCAGTATAAATCATTATTATAGAAACTCCTGGTCAGTATAACTCAGTATTATAGAATCTCCTGGTCAGTATAACTCAGTATTGTACATCCTCTCGGTCAGTATAACTCAGTATTATAGAATCTGCTGGTCAGTATAACTCAGTATTACAGAATCTCCTGGTCAGTATAAATCATTATTATAGAAACTCCTGGTCAGTATAACTCAGTATTGTACATCCTCTCGGTCAGTATAACTCAGTATTATAGAATCTGCTGGTCAGTATAACTCAGTATTACAGAATCTCCTGGTCAGTATAACTCAGTATTGTACATCCTCTCGGTCAGTATAACTCAGTATTATAGAATCTCCTGGTCAGTATAACTCAGTATTTTAGAATCACCTGGTCAGTATAAATCATTATTATAGAAACTCCTGGTCAGTATAACTCAGTATTATAGAATCTCCTAGTCAGTATAAGGGTATTATAGAATCTCCTGGTCAGTATAACTCAGTATTACAGAATCTCCTGGTCAGTATAACTCAGTATTACAGAATCTCCTGGTCAGTACATCTCAGTATTATAGAATCTTTCTGTCAGTATAACTCAGTATTATAGAATCTCCTGGTCTGTGTAACTCAGTATTACAGAATCTCCTGGTCAGTACAACTCAGTATTGTACATCCTCTCGGTCAGTATAACTCAGTATTATAGAATCTCCTGGTCAGTATAAATCATTATTATAGAAACTCCTGATCAGTATAACTCAGTATTATAGAATCACCTGGTCAGTATAAATCATTATTATAGAAACTCCTGGTCAGTATAACTCAGTATTATAGAATCTCCTGGTCAGTATAACTCAGTATTATAGAATCTCCTGGTCAGTATAACTCAGTATTACAGAATCTCCTGGTCAGTAGAACTCAGTATTATAGAATCTCCTGGTCAGTACATCTCAGTATTATAGAATCTCTCTGTCAGTATAACTCAGTATTATAGAATCTCCTGGTCAGTATAACACAGTATTATAGAATCTCCTGGTCAGTATAACTCAGTATTACAGAATCTCCTGGTCAGCACATCTCAGTATTATAGAATCTCTCTGTCAGTATAACTCAGTATTATAGAATCTCCTGGTCAGTATAAATCATTATTATAGAAACTCCTGGTCAGTAAAACTCAGTATTATAGAATCTCCTGGTCAGTATAACTCAGTATTATAGAATCTCCTGCTCAGTATAAATCATTATTATAGAAACTCCTGGTCAGTATAACTCAGTATTATAGAATCTCCTGGTCAGTATAACTCAGTATTATAGAATCTCCTGGTCAGTATAAATCATTATTATAGAAACTCCTGGTCAGTATAACTCAGTATTATAGAATCTCCTGGTCAGTATCACTCAGTATTACAGAATCTCCTGGTCAGTATAACTCAGTATTATAGAATCTCCTGGTCAGTACATCTCAGTATTATAGAATCTCCCTGTCAGTATAACTCAGTATTATAGAATCTCCTGGTCAGTATAACTCAGTATTACAGAATCTCCTGGTCAGTATAACTCAGTATTGTACATCCTCTCGGTCAGTATAACTCAGTATTATAGAATCTCCTGGTCAGTATAACTCAGTATTTTAGAATCACCTGGTCAGTATAAATCATTATTATAGAAACTCCTGGTCAGTATAACTCAGTATTATAGAATCTCCTAGTCAGTATAAGAGTATTATAGAATCTCCTGGTCAGTATAACTCAGTATTACAGAATCTCCTGTTCAGTATAACTCAGTATTACAGAATCTCCTGGTCAGTACATCTCAGTATTATAGAATCTTTCTGTCAGTATAACTCAGTATTATAGAATCTCCTGGTCAGTGTAACTCAGTATTACAGAATCTCCTGGTCAGTACAACTCAGTATTGTACATCCTCTCGGTCAGTATAACTCAGTATTATAGAATCTCCTGGTCAGTATAACTCAGTATTTTAGAATCACCTGGTCAGTATAAATCATTATTATAGAAACTCCTGGTCAGTATAACTCAGTATTATAGAATCTCCTAGTCAGTATAAGGGTATTATAGAATCTCCTGGTCAGTATAACTCAGTATTACAGAATCTCCTGGTCAGTATAACTCAGTATTACAGAATCTCCTGGTCAGTACATCTCAGTATTATAGAATCTTTCTGTCAGTATAACTCAGTATTATAGAATCTCCTGGTCTGTGTAACTCAGTATTACAGAATCTCCTGGTCAGTACAACTCAGTATTGTACATCCTCTCGGTCAGTATAACTCAGTATTATAGAATCTCCTGGTCAGTATAAATCATTATTATAGAAACTCCTGATCAGTATAACTCAGTATTATAGAATCACCTGGTCAGTATAAATCATTATTATAGAAACTCCTGGTCAGTATAACTCAGTATTATAGAATCTCCTGGTCAGTATAACTCAGTATTATAGAATCTCCTGGTCAGTATAACTCAGTATTACAGAATCTCCTGGTCAGTAGAACTCAGTATTATAGAATCTCCTGGTCAGTACATCTCAGTATTATAGAATCTCTCTGTCAGTATAACTCAGTATTATAGAATCTCCTGGTCAGTATAACACAGTATTATAGAATCTCCTGGTCAGTATAACTCAGTATTACAGAATCTCCTGGTCAGCACATCTCAGTATTATAGAATCTCTCTGTCAGTATAACTCAGTATTATAGAATCTCCTGGTCAGTATAAATCATTATTATAGAAACTCCTGGTCAGTAAAACTCAGTATTATAGAATCTCCTGGTCAGTATAACTCAGTATTATAGAATCTCCTGCTCAGTATAAATCATTATTATAGAAACTCCTGGTCAGTATAACTCAGTATTATAGAATCTCCTGGTCAGTATAACTCAGTATTATAGAATCTCCTGGTCAGTATAAATCATTATTATAGAAACTCCTGGTCAGTATAACTCAGTATTATAGAATCTCCTGGTCAGTATCACTCAGTATTACAGAATCTCCTGGTCAGTATAACTCAGTATTATAGAATCTCCTGGTCAGTACATCTCAGTATTATAGAATCTCCCTGTCAGTATAACTCAGTATTATAGAATCTCCTGGTCAGTATAACTCAGTATTACAGAATCTCCTGGTCAGTATAACTCAGTATTGTACATCCTCTCGGTCAGTATAACTCAGTATTATAGAATCTCCTGGTCAGTATAACTCAGTATTTTAGAATCACCTGGTCAGTATAAATCATTATTATAGAAACTCCTGGTCAGTATAACTCAGTATTATAGAATCTCCTAGTCAGTATAAGAGTATTATAGAATCTCCTGGTCAGTATAACTCAGTATTACAGAATCTCCTGGTCAGTATAACTCAGTATTACAGAATCTCCTGGTCAGTACATCTCAGTATTATAGAATCTTTCTGTCAGTATAACTCAGTATTATAGAATCTCCTGGTCAGTGTAACTCAGTATTACAGAATCTCCTGGTCAGTACAACTCAGTATTGTACATCCTCTCGGTCAGTATAACTCAGTATTATAGAATCTCCTGGTCAGTATAAATCATTATTATAGAAACTCCTGATCAGTATAACTCAGTATTATAGAATCACCTGGTCAGTATAAATCATTATTATAGAAACTCCTGGTCAGTATAACTCAGTATTATAGAATCTCCTGGTCAGTATAACTCAGTATTATAGAATCTCCTGGTCAGTATAACTCAGTATTACAGAATCTCCTGGTCAGTAGAACTCAGTATTATAGAATCTCCTGGTCAGTACATCTCAGTATTATAGAATCTCTCTGTCAGTATAACTCAGTATTATAGAATCTCCTGGTCAGTATAACACAGTATTATAGAATCTCCTGGTCAGTATAACTCAGTATTACAGAATCTCCTGGTCAGTACATCTCAGTATTATAGAATCTCTCTGTCAGTATAACTCAGTATTATAGAATCTCCTGGTCAGTATAAATCATTATTATAGAAACTCCTGGTCAGTATAACTCAGTATTATAGAATCTCCTGGTCAGTATAACTCAGTATTACAGAATCTCCTGGTCAGTACATCTCAGTATTATAGAATCTCCTGGTCAGTGTAACTCAGTATTATAGAATCTCCTGGTCAGTACATCTCAGTATTATAGAATCTCCTGGTCAGTATAAATCATTATTATAGATACTCCTGGTCAGTATAACTCAGTATTATAGAATCTCCTGGTCAGTATAACTCAGTATTATAGAATCTCCTGGTCAGTACATCTCAGTATTATAGAATCTCCTGGTCAGTATAACTCAGTATTATAGAATCTCCTGGTCAGTATAAATCATTATTATAGAAACTCCTGGTCAGTATAACTCAGTATTATAGAATCTCCTGGTCAGTATAACTCAGTATTACAGAATCTCCTGGTCAGTACATCTCAGTATTATAGAATCTCCTGGTCAGTATAACTCAGTATTATAGAATCTCCTGGTCAGTACATATCAGTATTATAGAATCTCCTGGTCAGTATAAATAATTATTATAGAAACTCCTGGTCAGTATAACTCAGTATTATAGAATCTCCTGGTCAGTATAACTCAGTATTACAGAATCTCCTGGTCAGTACAACTCAGTATTATAGAATCTCCTGGTCAGTATAACTCAGTATTATAGAATCTCCTGGTCAGTATAAATCATTATTATAGAAACTCCTGGTCAGTATAACTCAGTATTATGGAATCTCCTGGTCAGTATAACTCAGTATTATAGAATCTCCTGGTCAGTATAACTCAGTATTACAGAATCTCCTGGTCAGTATAACTCAGTATTATAGAATCTCCTGGTCAGTACATCTCAGTATTATAGAATCTCCTGGTCAGTATAACTCAGTATTATAGATTTTCCTGGTCAGTATAACTCAGTATTATAGAATCACCTGGTCAGTATAAATCATTATTATAGAAACTCCTGGTCAGTATAACTCAGTATTGTAGAATCTCCTGGTCAGTATAACTCAGTATTATAGAATCTCCTGGTCAGTATAACTCAGTATTACAGAATCTCCTGGTCAGTATAACTCAGTATTATAGAATCTCCTGGTCAGTGTAACTCAGTATTGCAGAATCTCCTGGTCAGTACATCTCAGTATTATAGAATCTTTCCGTCAGTATAACTCAGTATTATAGAATCTCCTGGTCAGTGTAACTCAGTATTACAGAATCTCCTGGTCAGTATAACTCAGTATTGTACATCCTCTCGGTCAGTATAACTCAGTATTATAGAATCTCCTGGTCAGTGTAAATCATTATTATAGAAACTCCTGATCAGTATAACTCAGTATTATAGAATCTCCTGGTCAGTATAACTCAGTATTATGGAATCACCTGGTCAGTATAAATCATTATTATAGAAACTCCTGGTCAGTATAACTCAGTATTATAGAATCTCCTGGTCAGTATAACTCAGTATTATAGAATCTCCTGGTCAGTATAACTCAGTATTACAGAATCACCTGGTCAGTATAACTCAGTATTATAGAATCTCCTGGTCAGTACATCTCAGTATTATAGAATCTCTCTGTCAGTATAACTCAGTATTATAGAATCTCCTGGTCAGTACATCTCAGTATTATAGAATCTCCTGGTCAGTGTAACTCAGTATTATAGAATCTCCTGGTCAGTACATCTCAGTATTATAGAATCTCCTGCTCAGTATAAATCATTATTATAGAAACTCCTGGTCAGTATAACTCAGTATTATAGAATCTCCTGGTCAGTATAACTCAGTGTTACAGAATCTCCTGGTCAGTCCATCTCAGTATTATAGAATCTCCTGGTCAGTAGAACTCAGTATTATAGAATCTCCTGGTCAGTATAAATCATTATTTTAGAAACTCCTGGTCAGTATAACTCAGTATTATAGAATCTCCTGGTCAGTATAACTCAGTATTATAGAATCTCCTGGTCAGTATAACTCAGTATTATAGAATCTCCTGGTCAGTATAACTCAGTATTATAGAATCTCCTGGTCAGTAGAACTCAGTATTACAGAATCTCCTGGTCAGTAAAACTCAGTATTATAGAATCTCCTGGTCAGTACATCTCAGTATTATAGAATCTCCTGGTCAGTATAACTCAGTATTATAGAATCTCCTGGTCAGTATAACTCAGTATTATAGAATCTCCTGGTCAGTATAAATCATTATTATAGAAACTCCTGGTCAGTATAACTCAGTATTATAGAATCTCCTGGTCAGTATAACTCAGTATTACAGAATCTCCTGGTCAGTACATCTCAGTATTATAGAATCTCCTGGTCAGTATAACTCAGTATTATAGAATCTCCTGGTCAGTACATCTCAGTATTATAGAATCTCCTGGTCAGTATAAATCATTATTATAGAAACTCCTGGTCAGTATAACTCAGTATTATAGAATCTCCTGGTCAGTATCACTCAGTATTACAGAATCTCCTGGTCAGTATAACTCAGTATTATAGAATCTCCTGGTCAGTACATCTCAGTATTATAGAATCTCTCTGTCAGTATAACTCAGTATTATAGAATCTCCTGGTCAGTATAACTCAGTATTACAGAATCTCCTGGTCAGTATAACTCAGTATTGTACATCCTCTCGGTCAGTATAACTCAGTATTATAGAATCTCCTGGTCAGTATAACTCAGTATTATAGAAACTCCTGATCAGTATAACTCAGTATTATAGAATCTCCTGGTCAGTATAACTCAGTATTAGAGAATCAACGTGTCAGTATAAATCATTATTATAGAAACTCCTGGTCAGTATAACTCAGTATTGTACATCCTCTCGGTCAGTATAACTCAGTATTATAGAATATCCTGGTCAGTATAACTCAGCATTATAGAATCTCCTGGTCAGTATAACTCAGTATTGTACATCCTCTCGGTCAGTATAACTCAGTATTATAGAATCTCCTGGTCAGTATAACTCAGTATTACAGAATCTCCTGGTCAGTATAACTCAGTATTGTACATCCTCTCGGTCAGTATAACTCAGTATTATAGAATCTCCTGGTCAGTATAACTCAGTATTTTAGAATCACCTGGTCAGTATAAATCATTATTATAGAAACTCCTGGTCAGTATAACTCAGTATTATAGAATCTCCTGGTCAGTATAACTCAGTATTATAGAATCTCCTGGTCAGTATAACTCAGTATTACAGAATCTCCTGGTCAGTATAACTCAGTATTATAGAATCTCCTGGTCAGTATAACTCAGTATTACAGAATCTCCTGGTCAGTACATCTCAGTATTATAGAATCTTTCTGTCAGTATAACTCAGTATTATAGAATCTCCTGGTCAGTGTAACTCAGTATTACAGAATCTCCTGGTCAGTACAACTCAGTATTGTACATCCTCTCGGTCAGTATAACTCAGTATTATAGAATCTCCTGGTCAGTATAAATCATTATTATAGAATCACCTCGTCAGTATAAATCATTAATACAGAATCTCCTGGTCAGTATAACTCAGTATTATAGTATCTCCTGGTCAGTATAAATCATTATTATAGAAACTCCTGGTCAGTCTAACTCAGTATTATAGAATCTCCTGGTCAGTATAACTCAGTATTATAGAATCTCCTGGTCAGTATAACTCAGTATTATAGAATCTCCTGGTCAGTATAACTCAGTATTATTGAATCTCCTGGTCAGTATAACTCAGTATTATAGAATCTCCTGGTCAGTATAACTCAGTATTACAGAATCTCCTGGTCAGTATAACTCAGTATTACAGAATCTCCTGGTCAGTATAACACAGTATTATAGAATCTCTCTGTCAGTATAACTCAGTATTATAGAATCTCCTGGTCAGTATAAATCATTATTATAGAAACTCCTGGTCAGTATAACTCAGTATTATAGAATCTCCTGGTCAGTATAACTCAGTATTACAGAATCTCCTGGTCAGTACATCTCAGTATTATAGAATCTCCTGGTCAGTGTAACTCAGTATTATAGAATCTCCTCGTCAGTACATCTCAGTATTATAGAATCTCCTGGTCAGTATAAATCATTATTATAGATACTCCTGGTCAGTATAATTCAGTATTATAGAATCTTCTGGTCAGTATAACTCAGTATTACAGAATCTCCTGGTCAGTACATCTCAGTATTATAGAATCTCCTGGTCAGTATAACTCAGTATTATAGAATCTCCTGGTCAGTATAAATCATTATTATAGAAACTCCTGGTCAGTATAACTCAGTATTATAGAATCTCCTGGTCAGCATAACTCAGTATTATAGAATCTCCTGGTCAGTATAAATCATTATTATAGAAACTCCTGGTCAGTATAACTCAGTATTATAGAATCTCCTGGTCGGTATAACTCAGTATTACAGAATCTCCTGGTCAGTACATCTCAGTATTATAGAATCTCCTGGTCAGTATAACTCAGTATTATAGAATCTCCTGGTCAGTACATCTCAGTATTATAGAATCTCCTGGTCAGTATAAATCATTATTATAGAAACTCCTGGTCAGTATAACTCAGTATTATAGAATCTCCTGGTCAGTATAACTCAGTATTACAGAATCTCCTGGTCAGTACAACTCAGTATTATAGAATCTCCTGGTCAGTATAACTCAGTATTATAGAATCTCCTGGTCAGTATAAATCATTATTATAGAAACTCCTGGTCAGTATAACTCAGTATTATGGAATCTCCTGGTCAGTATAACTCAGTATTATCGAATCACCTGGTCAGTATAACTCAGTATTATAGAATCTCCTGGTCAGTATAACTCAGTATTACAGAATCTCCTGGTCAGTCTAACTCAGTATTATAGAATCTCCTGGTCAGTACATCTCAGTATTATAGAAACTCTCTGTCAGTATAACTCAGTATTATAGAATCTCCTGGTCAGTATAACTCAGTATTATAGAATCTCCTGGCCAGTATAACTCAGTATTACAGAATCTCCTGGTCAGTACATCTCAGTATTATAGAATCTCCTGGTCAGTATAAATCATTATTATAGAAACTCCTGGTCAGTATAAATCAGTATTATAGAATCTCCTGGTCAGTATAACTCAGTATTACAGAATCTCCTGGTCAGTACATTTCAGTATTATAGAATCTCCTGGTCAGTATAAATCATTATTAAGAAACTCCAGGTCAGTATAACTCAGTATTATAGAATCTCCTGGTCAGTATAACTCAGTATTATAGAATCTCCTGGTCAGTATAACTCAGTATTACAGAATCTCCTGGTCAGTATAACTCAGTATTATAGAATCTCCTGGTCAGTACATCTCAGTATTATAGAATCTCTCTGTCAGTATAACTCAGTATTATAGAATCTCCTGGTCAGTATAACTCAGTATTATAGAATCTCCAGGTCAGTATAACTCAGTATTACAGAATGTCCTGGTCAGTACATTTCAGTATTATAGAATCTCTCTGTCAGTATAACTCAGTATTATAGAATCTCCTGGTCAGTATAAATCATTATTATAGAAACTCCTGGTCAGTATAACTCAGTATTATAGAATCTCCTGGTCAGTATAACTCAGTATTATAGAATCTCCTGGTCAGAACATCTCAGTATTATAGAATCTCTCTGTCAGTATAACTCAGTATTATAGAATCTCCTGGTCAGTATAACTCAGTATTATAGAATCTCCTGGTCAGTATAACTCAGTATTACAGAATCTCCTGGTCAGTACATCTCAGTATTATAGAATCTCCTGGTCAGTATAACTCAGTATTATAGAATCTCCTGGTCAGTATAAATCATTATTATAGAAACTCCTGGTCAGTATAACTCAGTATTATAGAATCTCCTGGTCAGTATAACTCGAAATTACAGAATCTCCTGGTCAGTACATCTCAGTATTATAGAATCTCCTGGTCAGTATAACTCAGTATTATAGAATCTCCTGGTCAGTACATCTCAGTATTATAGAATCTCCTGGTCAGTATAAATCATTATTATAGATTTTCCTGGTCAGTATAACTCAGTATTATAGAATCTCCTGGTCAGTATAACTCAGTATTATAGAAACTCCTGATCAGTATAACTCAGTATTATAGAATCTCCTGGTCAGTATAACTCAGTATTAGAGAATCAACGTGTCAGTATAAATCATTATTATAGAAACTCCTGGTCAGTATAACTCAGTATTATAGAATCTCCTGGTCAGTCTAACTCAGTATTGTACATCCTCTCGGTCAGTATAACTCAGTATTATAGAATATCCTGGTCAGTATAACTCAGCATTATAGAATCTCCTGGTCAGTATAACTCAGTATTGTACATCCTCTCGGTCAGTATAACTCAGTATTATAGAATCTCCTGGTCAGTATAACTCAGTATTACAGAATCTCCTGGTCAGTATAACTCAGTATTGTACATCCTCTCGGTCAGTATAACTCAGTATTATAGAATCTCCTGGTCAGTATAACTCAGTATTTTAGAATCACCTGGTCAGTATAAATCATTATTATAGAAACTCCTGGTCAGCATAACTCAGTATTATAGAATCTCCTGGTCAGTATAACTCAGTATTATAGAATCTCCTGGTCAGTATAACTCAGTATTACAGAATCTCCTGGTCAGTATAACTCAGTATTATAGAATCTCCTGGTCAGTATAACTCAGTATTACAGAATCTCCTGGTCAGTACATCTCAGTATTATAGAATCTTTCTGTCAGTATAACTCAGTATTATAGAATCTCCTGGTCAGTGTAACTCAGTATTACAGAATCTCCTGGTCAGTACAACTCAGTATTGTACATCCTCTCGGTCAGTATAACTCAGTATTATAGAATCTCCTGGTCAGTATAAATCATTATTATAGAAACTCCTGATCAGTATAACTCAGTATTATAGAATCACCTCGTCAGTATAAATCATTAATACAGAATCTCCTGGTCAGTATAACTCAGTATTATAGTATCTCCTGGTCAGTATAAATCATTATTATAGAAACTCCTGGTCAGTCTAACTCAGTATTATAGAATCTCCTGGTCAGTATAACTCAGTATTATAGAATCTCCTGGTCAGTATAACTCAGTATTATTGAATCTCCTGGTCAGTATAACTCAGTATTATAGAATCTCCTGGTCAGTATAACTCAGTATTACAGAATCTCCTGGTCAGTATCACTCAGTATTACAGAATCTCCTGGTCAGTATAACACAGTATTATAGAATCTCTCTGTCAGTATAACTCAGTATTATAGAATCTCCTGGTCAGTATAAATCATTATTATAGAAACTCCTGGTCAGTATAACTCAGTATTATAGAATCTCCTGGTCAGTATAACTCAGTATTACAGAATCTCCTGGTCAGTACATCTCAGTATTATAGAATCTCCTGGTCAGTGTAACTCAGTATTATAGAATCTCCTGGTCAGTATAACTCAGTATTACAGAATCTCCTGGTCAGTACAACTCAGTATTATAGAATCTCCTGGTCAGTATAACTCAGTATTATAGAATCTCCTGGTCAGTATAAATCATTATTATAGAAACTCCTGGTCAGTATAACTCAGTATTATGGAATCTCCTGGTCAGTATAACTCAGTATTATAGAATCACCTGGTCAGTATAACTCAGTATTATAGAATCTCCTGGTCAGTATAACTCAGTATTACAGAATCTCCTGGTCAGTATAACTCAGTATTATAGAATCTCCTGGTCAGTACATCTCAGTATTATAGAAACTCTCTGTCAGTATAACTCAGTATTATAGAATCTCCTGGTCAGTATAACTCAGTATTATAGAATCTCCTGGCCAGTATAACTCAGTATTACAGAATCTCCTGGTCAGTACATCTCAGTATTATAGAATCTCCTGGTCAGTATAAATCATTATTATAGAAACTCCTGGTCAGTATAAATCAGTATTATAGAATCTCCTGGTCAGTATAACTCAGTATTACAGAATCTCCTGGTCAGTACATTTCAGTATTATAGAATCTCCTGGTCAGTATAAATCATTATTAAGAAACTCCAGGTCAGTATAACTCAGTATTATAGAATCTCCTGGTCAGTATAACTCAGTATTATAGAATCTCCTGGTCAGTATAACTCAGTATTACAGAATCTCCTGGTCAGTATAACTCAGTATTATAGAATCTCCTGGTCAGTACATCTCAGTATTATAGAATCTCTCTGTCAGTATAACTCAGTATTATAGAATCTCCTGGTCAGTATAACTCAGTATTATAGAATCTCCAGGTCAGTATAACTCAGTATTACAGAATGTCCTGGTCAGTACATTTCAGTATTATAGAATCTCTCTGTCAGTATAACTCAGTATTATAGAATCTCCTGGTCAGTATAAATCATTATTATAGAAACTCCTGGTCAGTATAACTCAGTATTATAGAATCTCCTGGTCAGTATAACTCAGTATTATAGAATCTCCTGGTCAGAACATCTCAGTATTATAGAATCTCTCTGTCAGTATAACTCAGTATTATAGAATCTCCTGGTCAGTATAACTCAGTATTATAGAATCTCCTGGTCAGTATAACTCAGTATTACAGAATCTCCTGGTCAGTACATCTCAGTATTATAGAATCTCCTGGTCAGTATAACTCAGTATTATAGAATCTCCTGGTCAGTATAAATCATTATTATAGAAACTCCTGGTCAGTATAACTCAGTATTATAGAATCTCCTGGTCAGTATAACTCGAAATTACAGAATCTCCTGGTCAGTACATCTCAGTATTATAGAATCTCCTGGTCAGTATAACTCAGTATTATAGAATCTCCTGGTCAGTACATCTCAGTATTATAGAATCTCCTGGTCAGTATAAATCATTATTATAGATTTTCCTGGTCAGTATAACTCAGTATTATAGAATCTCCTGGTCAGTATAACTCAGTATTATAGAAACTCCTGATCAGTATAACTCAGTATTATAGAATCTCCTGGTCAGTATAACTCAGTATTAGAGAATCAACGTGTCAGTATAAATCATTATTATAGAAACTCCTGGTCAGTATAACTCAGTATTATAGAATCTCCTGGTCAGTATAACTCAGTATTGTACATCCTCTCGGTCAGTATAACTCAGTATTATAGAATATCCTGGTCAGTATAACTCAGCATTATAGAATCTCCTGGTCAGTATAACTCAGTATTGTACATCCTCTCGGTCAGTATAACTCAGTATTATAGAATCTCCTGGTCAGTATAACTCAGTATTTTAGAATCAACTGGTCAGTATAAATCATTATTATAGAAACTCCTGGTCAGCATAACTCAGTATTATAGAATCTCCTGGTCAGTATAACTCAGTATTATAGAATCTCCTGGTCAGTATAACTCAGTATTACAGAATCTCCTGGTCAGTATAACTCAGTATTATAGAATCTCCTGGTCAGTATAACTCAGTATTACAGAATCTCCTGGTCAGTACATCTCAGTATTATAGAATCTTTCTGTCAGTATAACTCAGTATTATAGAATCTCCTGGTCAGTGTAACTCAGTATTACAGAATCTCCTGGTCAGTACAACTCAGTATTGTACATCCTCTCGGTCAGTATAACTCAGTATTATAGAATCTCCTGGTCAGTATAAATCATTATTATAGAAACTCCTGATCAGTATAACTCAGTATTATAGAATCACCTCGTCAGTATAAATCATTAATACAGAATCTCCTGGTCAGTATAACTCAGTATTATAGTATCTCCTGGTCAGTATAAATCATTATTATAGAAACTCCTGGTCAGTCTAACTCAGTATTATAGAATCTCCTGGTCAGTATAACTCAGTATTATAGAATCTCCTGGTCAGTATAACTCAGTATTATTGAATCTCCTGGTCAGTATAACTCAGTATTATAGAATCTCCTGGTCAGTATAACTCAGTATTACAGAATCTCCTGGTCAGTATCACTCAGTATTACAGAATCTCCTGGTCAGTATAACACAGTATTATAGAATCTCTCTGTCAGTATAACTCAGTATTATAGAATCTCCTGGTCAGTATAAATCATTATTATAGAAACTCCTGGTCAGTATAACTCAGTATTATAGAATCTCCTGGTCAGTATAACTCAGTATTACAGAATCTCCTGGTCAGTACATCTCAGTATTATAGAATCTCCTGGTCAGTGTAACTCAGTATTATAGAATCTCCTCGTCAGTACATCTCAGTATTATAGAATCTCCTGGTCAGTATAAATCATTATTATAGATACTCCTGGTCAGTATAACTCAGTATTATAGAATCTTCTGGTCAGTATAACTCAGTATTACAGAATCTCCTGGTCAGTACATCTCAGTATTATAGAATCTCCTGGTCAGTATAACTCAGTATTATAGAATCTCCTGGTCAGTATAAATCATTATTATAGAAACTCCTGGTCAGTATAACTCAGTATTATAGAATCTCCTGGTCAGTATAAATCATTATTATAGATACTCCTGGTCAGTATAACTCAGTATTATAGAATCTTCTGGTCAGTATAACTCAGTATTACAGAATCTCCTGGTCAGTACATCTCAGTATTATAGAATCTCCTGGTCAGTATAACTCAGTATTATAGAATCTCCTGGTCAGTATAAATCATTATTATAGAAACTCCTGGTCAGTATAACTCAGTATGATAGAATCTCCTGGTCAGTATAACTCAGTATTATAGAATCTCCTGGTCAGTATAAATCATTATTATAGAAACTCCTGGTCAGTATAACTCAGTATTATAGAATCTCCTGGTCAGTATAACTCAGTATTACAGAATCTCCTGGTCAGTACATCTCAGTATTATAGAATCTCCTGGTCAGTATAACTCAGTATTATAGAATCTCCTGGTCAGTACATCTCAGTATTATAGAATCTCCTGGTCAGTATAAATCATTATTATAGAAACTCCTGGTCAGTATAGCTCAGTATTATAGAATCTCCTGGTCAGTATAACTCAGTATTACAGAATCTCCTGGTCAGTACAACTCAGTATTATAGAATCTCCTGGTCAGTATAACTCAGTATTATAGAATCTCCTGGTCAGTATAAATCATTATTATAGAAACTCCTGGTCAGTATAACTCAGTATTATGGAATCTCCTGGTCAGTATAACTCAGTATTATAGAATCACCTGGTCAGTATAACTCAGTATTATAGAATCTCCTGGTCAGTATAACTCAGTATTACAGAATCTCCTGGTCAGTATAACTCAGTATTATAGAATCTCCTGGTCAGTACATCTCAGTATTATAGAAACTCTCTGTCAGTATAACTCAGTATTATAGAATCTCCTGGTCAGTATAACTCAGTATTATAGAATCTCCTGGCCAGTATAACTCAGTATTACAGAATCTCCTGGTCAGTACATCTCAGTATTATAGAATCTCCTGGTCAGTATAAATCATTATTATAGAAACTCCTGGTCAGTATAAATCAGTATTATAGAATCTCCTGGTCAGTATAACTCAGTATTACAGAATCTCCTGGTCAGTACATTTCAGTATTATAGAATCTCCTGGTCAGTATAAATCATTATTAAGAAACTCCAGGTCAGTATAACTCAGTATTATAGAATCTCCTGGTCAGTATAACTCAGTATTATAGAATCTCCTGGTCAGTATAACTCAGTATTACAGAATCTCCTGGTCAGTATAACTCAGTATTATAGAATCTCCTGGTCAGTACATCTCAGTATTATAGAATCTCTCTGTCAGTATAACTCAGTATTATAGAATCTCCTGGTCAGTATAACTCAGTATTATAGCATCTCCAGGTCAGTATAACTCAGTATTACAGAATGTCCTGGTCAGTACATTTCAGTATTATAGAATCTCTCTGTCAGTATAACTCAGTATTATAGAATCTCCTGGTCAGTATAAATCATTATTATAGAAACTCCTGGTCAGTATAACTCAGTATTATAGAATCTCCTGGTCAGTATAACTCAGTATTATAGAATCTCCTGGTCAGAACATCTCAGTATTATAGAATCTCTCTGTCAGTATAACTCAGTATTATAGAATCTCCTGGTCAGTATAACTCAGTATTACAGAATCTCCTGGTCAGTACATCTCAGTATTATAGAATCTCCTGGTCAGTATAACTCAGTATTATAGAATCTCCTGGTCAGTATAAATCATTATTATAGAAACTCCTGGTCAGCATAACTCAGTATTATAGAATCTCCTGGTCAGTATAACTTGAAATTACAGAATCTCCTGGTCAGTACATCTCAGTATTATAGAATCTCCTGGTCAGTATAACTCAGTATTATAGAATCTCCTGGTCATTACATCTCAGTATTATAGAATCTCCTGGTCAGTATAAATCATTATTATAGATTTTCCTGGTCAGTATAACTCAGTATTATAGAATCTCCTGGTCAGTATAACTCAGTATTACAGAATCTCCTGGTCAGTACATCTCAGTATTATAGAATCTCCTGGTCAGTATAACTCAGTATTATAGAATCTCCTGGTCGGTATAAATCATTATTATAGAAACTCCTGGTCAGTATAACTCAGTATTATAGAATCTCCTGGTCAGTATAACTCAGTATTATAGAATCTCCTGGTCAGTGTAAATCATTATTATAGAAACTCCTGGTCAGTATAACTCAGTATTATAGAATCTCCTGGTCAGTATAACTCAGTATTACAGAATCTCCTGGTCAGTACATCTCAGTATTACAGAATCTCCTGGTCAGTATAGCAGTATTATAGAATCTCCTGGTCAGTACATCTCAGTATTATAGAATCTCCTGGTCAGTATAAATAATTATTATAGAAACTCCTGGTCAGTATAACTCAGTATTATAGAATCTCCTGGTCAGTATAACTCAGTATTACAGAATCTCCTGGTCAGTACAACTCAGTGTTATAGAATCTCCTGGTCAGTATAACTCAGTATTACAGAATCTCCTGGTCAGTATAACTCAGTATTATAGAATCTCCTGGTCAGTGTAACTCAGTATTGCAGAATCTCCTGGTCAGTACATCTCAGTATTATAGAATCTTTCCGTCAGTATAACTCAGTATTATAGAATCTCCTGGTCAGTGTAACTCAGTATTACAGAATCTCCTGGTCAGTATAACTCAGTATTGTACATCCTCTCGGTCAGTATAACTCAGTATTATAGAATCTCCTGGTCAGTGTAAATCATTATTATAGAAACTCCTGATCAGTATAACTCAGTATTATAGAATCTCCTGGTCAGTATAACTCAGTATTATGGAATCACCTGGTCAGTATAAATCATTATTATAGAAACTCCTGGTCAGTATAACTCAGTATTATAGAATCTCCTGGTCAGTATAACTCAGTATTATAGAATCTCCTGGTCAGTATAACTCAGTATTACAGAATCACCTGGTCAGTATAACTCAGTATTATAGAATCTCCTGGTCAGTACATCTCAGTATTATAGAATCTCTCTGTCAGTATAACTCAGTATTATAGAATCTCCTGGTCAGTACATCTCAGTATTATAGAATCTCCTGGTCAGTACATGTCAGTATTATAGAATCTCCTGGTCAGTATAACTCAGTATTATAGAATCTCCTGGTCAGTATAACTCAGTATTACAGAATCTCCTGGTCAGTACATCTCAGTATTATAGAATCTCCTGGTCAGTATAACTCAGTATTATAGAATCTCCTGGTCAGTACATCTCAGTATTATAGAATCTCCTGGTCAGTATAAATCATTATTATAGAAACTCCTGGTCAGTATAAGTCAGTATTATAGAATCTCCTGGTCAGTATCACTCAGTATTACAGAATCTCCTGGTCAGTATAACTCAGTATTATAGAATCTCCTGGTCAGTACATCTCAGTATTATAGAATCTCTCTGTCAGTATAACTCAGTATTATAGAATCTCCTGGTCAGTATAACTCAGTATTACAGAATCTCCTGGTCAGTATAACTCAGTATTGTACATCCTCTCGGTCAGTATAACTCAGTATTATTGAATCTCCTGGTCAGTATAACTCAGTATTATAGAATCTCCTGGTCAGTGTAAATCATTATTATAGAAACTCCTGGTCAGTATAACTCAGTATTATAGAATCACCTCGTCAGTATAAATCATTAATACAGAATCTCCTGGTCAGTATAACTCAGTATTATAGTATCTCCTGGTCAGTATAAATCATTATTATAGAAACTCCTGGTCAGTCTAACTCAGTATTATAGAATCTCCTGGTCAGTATAACTCAGTATTATAGAATCTCCTGGTCAGTATAACTCAGTATTATTGAATCTCCTGGTCAGTATAACTCAGTATTATAGAATCTCCTGGTCAGTACAACTCAGTATTGTACATCCTCTCGGTCAGTATAACTCAGTATTATAGAATCTCCTGTTCAGTATAAATCATTATTATAGAAACTCCTGATCAGTATAACTCAGTATTATAGAATCACCTCGTCAGTATAAATCATTAATACAGAATCTCCTGGTCAGTATAACTCAGTATTATAGTATCTCCTGGTCAGTATAAATCATTATTATAGAAACTCCTGGTCAGTATAACTCAGTATTATTGAATCTCCTGGTCAGTATAACTCAGTATTATAGAATCTCCTGGTCAGTATAACTCAGTATTACAGAATCTCCTGGTCAGTATCACTCAGTATTACAGAATCTCCTGGTCAGTATAACACAGTATTATAGAATCTCTCTGTCAGTATAACTCAGTATTATAGAATCTCCTGGTCAGTATAAATCATTATTATAGAAACTCCTGGTCAGTATAACTCAGTATTATAGAATCTCCTGGTCAGTATAACTCAGTATTACAGAATCTCCTGGTCAGTACATCTCAGTATTATAGAATCTCCTGGTCAGTGTAACTCAGTATTATAGAATCTCCTCGTCAGTACATCTCAGTATTATAGAATCTCCTGGTCAGTATAAATCATTATTATAGATACTCCTGGTCAGTATAACTCAGTATTATAGAATCTTCTGGTCAGTATAACTCAGTATTACAGAATCTCCTGGTCAGTACATCTCAGTATTATAGAATCTCCTGGTCAGTATAACTCAGTATTATAGAATCTCCTGGTCAGTATAAATCATTATTATAGAAACTCCTGGTCAGTATAACTCAGTATTATAGAATCTCCTGGTCAGTATAAATCATTATTATAGATACTCCTGGTCAGTATAACTCAGTATTATAGAATCTTCTGGTCAGTATAACTCAGTATTACAGAATCTCCTGGTCAGTACATCTCAGTATTATAGAATCTCCTGGTCAGTATAACTCAGTATTATAGAATCTCCTGGTCAGTATAAATCATTATTATAGAAACTCCTGGTCAGTATAACTCAGTATGATAGAATCTCCTGGTCAGTATAACTCAGTATTATAGAATCTCCTGGTCAGTATAAATCATTATTATAGAAACTCCTGGTCAGTATAACTCAGTATTATAGAATCTCCTGGTCAGTATAACTCAGTATTACAGAATCTCCTGGTCAGTACATCTCAGTATTATAGAATCTCCTGGTCAGTATAACTCAGTATTATAGAATCTCCTGGTCAGTACATCTCAGTATTATAGAATCTCCTGGTCAGTATAAATCATTATTATTGAAACTCCTGGTCAGTATAGCTCAGTATTATAGAATCTCCTGGTCAGTATAACTCAGTATTACAGAATCTCCTGGTCAGTACAACTCAGTATTATAGAATCTCCTGGTCAGTATAACTCAGTATTATAGAATCTCCTGGTCAGTATAAATCATTATTATAGAAACTCCTGGTCAGTATAACTCAGTATTATGGAATCTCCTGGTCAGTATAACTCAGTATTATAGAATCACCTGGTCAGTATAACTCAGTATTATAGAATCTCCTGGTCAGTATAACTCAGTATTACAGAATCTCCTGGTCAGTATAACTCAGTATTATAGAATCTCCTGGTCAGTACATCTCAGTATTATAGAAACTCTCTGTCAGTATAACTCAGTATTATAGAATCTCCTGGTCAGTATAACTCAGTATTATAGAATCTCCTGGCCAGTATAACTCAGTATTACAGAATCTCCTGGTCAGTACATCTCAGTATTATAGAATCTCCTGGTCAGTATAAATCATTATTATAGAAACTCCTGGTCAGTATAAATCAGTATTATAGAATCTCCTGGTCAGTATAACTCAGTATTACAGAATCTCCTGGTCAGTACATTTCAGTATTATAGAATCTCCTGGTCAGTATAAATCATTATTAAGAAACTCCAGGTCAGTATAACTCAGTATTATAGAATCTCCTGGTCAGTATAACTCAGTATTATAGAATCTCCTGGTCAGTATAACTCAGTATTACAGAATCTCCTGGTCAGTATAACTCAGTATTATAGAATCTCCTGGTCAGTACATCTCAGTATTATAGAATCTCTCTGTCAGTATAACTCAGTATTATAGAATCTCCTGGTCAGTATAACTCAGTATTATAGAATCTCCAGGTCAGTATAACTCAGTATTACAGAATGTCCTGGTCAGTACATTTCAGTATTATAGAATCTCTCTGTCAGTATAACTCAGTATTATAGAATCTCCTGGTCAGTATAAATCATTATTATAGAAACTCCTGGTCAGTATAACTCAGTATTATAGAATCTCCTGGTCAGTATAACTCAGTATTATAGAATCTCCTGGTCAGAACATCTCAGTATTATAGAATCTCTCTGTCAGTATAACTCAGTATTATAGAATCTCCTGGTCAGTATAACTCAGTATTATAGAATCTCCTGGTCAGTATAACTCAGTATTGCAGAATCTCCTGGTCAGTACATCTCAGTATTATAGAATCTCCTGGTCAGTATAACTCAGTATTATAGAATCTCCTGGTCAGTATAAATCATTATTATAGAAACTCCTGGTCAGCATAACTCAGTATTATAGAATCTCCTGGTCAGTATAACTTGAAATTACAGAATCTCCTGGTCAGTACATCTCAGTATTATAGAATCTCCTGGTCAGTATAACTCAGTATTATAGAATCTCCTGGTCATTACATCTCAGTATTATAGAATCTCCTGGTCAGTATAAATCATTATTATAGATTTTCCTGGTCAGTATAACTCAGTATTATAGAATCTCCTGGTCAGTATAACTCAGTATTACAGAATCTCCTGGTCAGTACATCTCAGTATTATAGAATCTCCTGGTCAGTATAACTCAGTATTATAGAATCTCCTGGTCAGTATAACTCAGTATTATAGAATCACCTGGTCAGTATAAATCATTATTATAGAAACTCCTGGTCAGTATAACTCAGTATTACAGAATCTTCTGGTCAGTATAACTAAGTATTATACATCCTCTCGGTCAGTATAACTCAGTATTATAGAATATCCTGGTCAGTATAACTCAGTATTATAGAATCTCCTGGTCAGTATAACTCAGTATTGTACATCCTCGCGGTCAGTATAACTCAGTATTATAGAATATCCTGGTCAGTATAACTCAGTATTACAGAATCTCCTGGTCAGTATAACTCAGTATTAAAGAATCTTCTGGTCAGTATAACTCAGTATTAAAGAATCTCCTGGTCAGTATAACTCAGTATTGTACATCCTCTCGGTCAGTATAACTCAGTATTATAGAATCTCCTGGTCAGTACATCTCAGTATTCGAATCTCCTGGTCAGTACATCTCAGTATTATAGAATCTCCTGGTCAGTATAACTCAGTATTATAGAATCTCCTGGTCAGTATAACTCAGTATTGTACATCCTCTCGGTCAGTATAACTCAGTATTACAGAATCTCCTGGTCAGTATAACTCAGTATTACAGAATCTCCTGGTCAGTATAACTCAGTATTACAGAATCTCCTGGTCAGTGTAACTCAGTATTATAGAATATCCTGGTCAGTATAACTCAGTATTATAGAATCACCTGGTCAGTATAAATCATTACTATGGAAACTCCTGGTCAGTATAACTCAGTATTATAGAATCTTCTGGTCAGTATAACTCAGTATTATAGAATATCCTGGTCAGTATAACTCAGTATTATAGAATCTCCTGGTCAGTACATCTCAGTATTATAGAATCTCCTGGTCAGTACATCTCAGTATTATAGAATCTCCTGGTCAGTATAACTCAGTATTGTACATCCTCTCGGTCAGTATAACTCAGTATTATAGAATATCCTGGTCAGTATAACTCATTATTATAGAATCTCTCGGTCAGTATAACCCAGTATTATAGAATCTCCTGGTCAGTACATCTCAGTATTATAGAATCTCCTGGTCATTATAACTCAGTATTATAGGATCTCCTGGTCAGTACATCTCAGTATTATAGAATCTCCTAGTCAGTACATCTCAGTATTATAGAATCTCCTGGTCAGTTTAACTCATTATTATAGAATCTCTCGGTCAGTATAACTCAGTATTATAGAATCTCCAGGTCAGTACATCTCAGTATTATAGAATCTCCTGGTCAGTACATCTCAGTATATTAGAATCTCCTGGTCATTATAACTCAGTATTATAGGATCTCCTGGTCAGTACATCTCAGTATTATAGAATCTCCTAGTCAGTACATCTCAGTATTATAGAATCTCCTGGTCAGTTTAACTCATTATTATAGAATCTCTCGGTCAGTATAACTCAGTATTATAGAATCTCCTGGTCAGTATAACTCAGTATTATAGAATCTCCTGGTCAGTACATCTCAGTATTATAGAATCTCCTGGTCAGTACATCTCAGTATATTAGAATCTCCTGGTCAGTATAACTCAGTATTATAGAATCTCCTGGTCAGTATAACTCAGTATTATAGAATCTCCTGGTCAGTATAACTCATTATTATAGAATCTCCTGGTCAGTACAACTCAGTATTATAGAATCTCCTGGTCAGTATAACTCAGTAATACAGAATCTCCTGGTCAGTATAACTCAGTATTATAGAATCTCCTGGTCAGTATAACACAGTATTATAGAATCTCCTGGTCAGTATAACTCAGTATTGTACATCCTCTCGGTCAGTATAACGCAGTATTATTGAATCTCCTGGTCAGTACAACTCAGTATTACAGAATCTCCTGGTCAGTATAACTCAGTATTACAGAATCTCCTGGTCAGTACATCTCAGTATTATAGAATCTCCTGGTCAGTACATCTCAGTTTTATAGAATCTCCTGGTCAGTATAACTCAGTATTATAGAATCTCCTGGTCAGTATAACTCAGTATTGTACATCCTCTCAGTCAGTATAACTCAGTATTACAGAATCTCCTGGTCAGTCTAACTCAGTATTACAGAATCTCCTGGTCAGTATAACTCAGTATTACAGAATCTCCTGGTCAGTACATCTCAGTATTATAGAATCTCTCGGTCAGTATAACTCAGTATTATAGAATCTCCTGGTCAGTATAACTCAGTATTATAGAATCTCCTGGTCAGTATAACTCAGTATTACAGAATCTCCTGGTCAGTATAACTCAGTATTATAGAATATCCTGGTCAGTATAACTCAGTATTATAGAATCTCCTGGTCAGTATAACTCAGTATTATAGAATCACCTGGTCAGTATATTTCATTATTATAGAAACTCCTGGTCAGTATAACTCAGTATTATAGAATCTCCTGGTCAGTATAACTCAGTATCATAGAATCTTCTGGTCAGTATAACTCAGTATTATTGAATCTCCTGGTCAGTATAAGTCACTTATATAGAATCTCCTGGTCAGTATAACTCAGTATTATAGAATCTTCTGGTCAGTATAACTCAGTATTATTGAATCTCCTGGTCAGTATAACTCATTATTATAGAATCTCTCGGTCAGTATAACCCAGTATTATAGAATTTCCTGGTCAGTTTAACTCATTATTATAGAATCTCCTGGTCAGTATAACTCATTATTATAGAATCTCTCGGTCAGTATAACCCAGTATTATAGAATCTCCTGGTCAGTATAACTCATTATTATAGAATCTCCAGGTCAGTACATCTCAGTATTATAGAATCTCCTGGTCAGTACATCTCAGTATTATAGAATCTGTCGGTCAGTATAACTCAGTATTATAGAATCTCCTGGTCAGTATAACTCAGTATTATAGAATCTCCTGGTCAGTACATCTCAGTATTATAGAATCTCCTGGTCAGTATAACTCAGTATTATAGAATCTCCTGGTCAGTATAACTCAGTATTATAGAATCTCCTGGTCAGTATAACTCAGTATTGTACATCCTCTCGGTCAGTATAACTCAGTATTATAGAATATCCTGGTCAGTATAACTCAGTATTATAGAATCTCCTGGTCAGTATAACTCAGTATTAAAGAATCTCCTGGTCAGTATAACTCAGTATTATAGAATCTCCTGGTCAGTATAACTCAGTATTGTACATCCTCTCGGTCAGTATAACTCAGTATTATAGAATCTCCTGGTCAGTATAACTCAGTATTATAGAATCTCCTGGTCAGTATAACTCAGTATTATAGAATCACCTGGTCAGTATAAATCATTATTATAGAAACTCCTGGTCAGTATAACTCAGTATTACAGAATCTTCTGGTCAGTATAACTAAGTATTATACATCCTCTCGGTCAGTATAACTCAGTATTATAGAATATCCTGGTCAGTATAACTCAGTATTATAGAATCTCCTGGTCAGTATAACTCAGTATTGTACATCCTCGCGGTCAGTATAACTCAGTATTATAGAATATCCTGGTCAGTATAACTCAGTATTACAGAATCTCCTGGTCAGTATAACTCAGTATTAAAGAATCTTCTGGTCAGTATAACTCAGTATTAAAGAATCTCCTGGTCAGTATAACTCAGTATTGTACATCCTCTCGGTCAGTATAACTCAGTATTATAGAATCTCCTGGTCAGTACATCTCAGTATTCGAATCTCCTGGTCAGTACATCTCAGTATTATAGAATCTCCTGGTCAGTATAACTCAGTATTATAGAATCTCCTGGTCAGTATAACTCAGTATTGTACATCCTCTCGGTCAGTATAACTCAGTATTACAGAATCTCCTGGTCAGTATAACTCAGTATTACAGAATCTCCTGGTCAGTATAACTCAGTATTACAGAATCTCCTGGTCAGTGTAACTCAGTATTATAGAATATCCTGGTCAGTATAACTCAGTATTATAGAATCACCTGGTCAGTATAAATCATTATTATGGAAACTCCTGGTCAGTATAACTCAGTATTATAGAATCTTCTGGTCAGTATAACTCAGTATTATAGAATATCCTGGTCAGTATAACTCAGTATTATAGAATCTCCTGGTCAGTACATCTCAGTATTATAGAATCTCCTGGTCAGTACATCTCAGTATTATAGAATCTCCTGGTCAGTATAACTCAGTATTGTACATCCTCTCGGTCAGTATAACTCAGTATTATAGAATATCCTGGTCAGTATAACTCATTATTATAGAATCTCTCGGTCAGTATAACCCAGTATTATAGAATCTCCTGGTCAGTACATCTCAGTATTATAGAATCTCCTGGTCATTATAACTCAGTATTATAGGATCTCCTGGTCAGTACATCTCAGTATTATAGAATCTCCTAGTCAGTACATCTCAGTATTATAGAATCTCCTGGTCAGTTTAACTCATTATTATAGAATCTCTCGGTCAGTATAACTCAGTATTATAGAATCTCCAGGTCAGTACATCTCAGTATTATAGAATCTCCTGGTCAGTACATCTCAGTATATTAGAATCTCCTGGTCATTATAACTCAGTATTATAGGATCTCCTGGTCAGTACATCTCAGTATTATAGAATCTCCTAGTCAGTACATCTCAGTATTATAGAATCTCCTGGTCAGTTTAACTCATTATTATAGAATCTCTCGGTCAGTATAACTCAGTATTATAGAATCTCCTGGTCAGTATAACTCAGTATTATAGAATCTCCTGGTCAGTACATCTCAGTATTATAGAATCTCCTGGTCAGTACATCTCAGTATATTAGAATCTCCTGGTCAGTATAACTCAGTATTATAGAATCTCCTGGTCAGTATAACTCAGTATTATAGAATCTCCTGGTCAGTATAACTCATTATTATAGAATCTCCTGGTCAGTACAACTCAGTATTATAGAATCTCCTGGTCAGTATAACTCAGTAATACAGAATCTCCTGGTCAGTATAACTCAGTATTATAGAATCTCCTGGTCAGTATAACACAGTATTATAGAATCTCCTGGTCAGTATAACTCAGTATTGTACATCCTCTCGGTCAGTATAACGCAGTATTATTGAATCTCCTGGTCAGTACAACTCAGTATTACAGAATCTCCTGGTCAGTATAACTCAGTATTACAGAATCTCCTGGTCAGTACATCTCAGTATTATAGAATCTCCTGGTCAGTACATCTCAGTTTTATAGAATCTCCTGGTCAGTATAACTCAGTATTATAGAATCTCCTGGTCAGTATAACTCAGTATTGTACATCCTCTCAGTCAGTATAACTCAGTATTACAGAATCTCCTGGTCAGTATAACTCAGTATTACAGAATCTCCTGGTCAGTATAACTCAGTATTACAGAATCTCCTGTTCAGTATAACTCAGTATTGTACATCCTCTCGGTCAGTATAACTCAGTATTACAGAATTTCCTGGTCAGTATAACTCAGTATTACAGAATCTCCTGGTCAGTATAACTCAGTATTGTACATCCTCTCGGTCAGTATAACTCAGCATTATAGAATCTCCTGGTCAGTATAACTCAGTATTATAGAATCTCCTGGTCAGTATAACTCAGTATTACAGACTCTCCCGGTCAGTATAACTCAGTATTATAGAATATCCTGGTCAGTATAACTCAGTATTATAGAATCTCCTGGTCAGTATAACTCAGTATTATAGAATCAGCTGGTCAGTATATTTCATTATTATAGAAACTCCTGGTCAGTATAACTCAGTATTATAGAATCTCCTGGTCAGTATAACTCAGTAACATAGAATCTTCTGGTCAGTATAACTCAGTATTATTGAATCTCCTGGTCAGTATAAGTCACTTATATAGAATCTCCTGGTCAGTATAACTCAGTATTATAGAATCTTCTGGTCAGTATAACTCAGTATTATTGAATCTCCTGGTCAGTATAACTCATTATTATAGAATCTCTCGGTCAGTATAACCCAGTATTATAGAATCTCCTGGTCAGTATAACTCATTATTATAGAATCTCTCGGTCAGTATAACCCAGTATTATAGAATCTCCTGGTCAGTATAACTCATTATTATAGAATCTCCAGGTCAGTACATCTCAGTATTATAGAATCTCCTGGTCAGTACATCTCAGTATTATAGAATCTCTCGGTCAGTATAACTCAGTATTATAGAATCTCCTGGTCAGTACATCTCAGTATTATAGAATCTCCTGGTCAGTATAACTCAGTATTATAGAATCTCCTGGTCAGTATAACTCAGTATTATAGAATCTCCTGGTCAGTATAACTCAGTATTACAGAATCTCCTGGTCAGTATAACTCAGTATTATAGAATCTCCTGGTCAGTATAACTCAGTATTATAGAATCACCTGGTCAGTATAAATCATTATTATAGAAACACCTGGTCAGTATAACTCAGTATTATAGAATCTCCTGGTCAGTATAACTCAGTATTACAGAATCTCCTGGTCAGTACATCTCAGTATTATAGAATCTCCTGGTCAGTATAACTCAGTATTATAGAATCTTCTGGTCAGTATAACTCAGTATTATTGAATCTCCTGGTCAGTATAACTCATTATTATAGAATCTCTCGGTCAGTATAACCCAGTATTATAGAATTTCCTGGTCAGTTTAACTCATTATTATAGAATCTCCTGGTCAGTATAACTCATTATTATAGAATCTCTCGGTCAGTATAACCCAGTATTATAGAATCTCCTGGTCAGTATAACTCATTATTATAGAATCTCCAGGTCAGTACATCTCAGTATTATAGAATCTCCTGGTCAGTACATCTCAGTATTATAGAATCTGTCGGTCAGTATAACTCAGTATTATAGAATCTCCTGGTCAGTATAACTCAGTATTATAGAATCTCCTGGTCAGTACATCTCAGTATTATAGAATCTCCTGGTCAGTATAACTCAGTATTATAGAATCTCCTGGTCAGTATAACTCAGTATTATAGAATCTCCTGGTCAGTATAACTCAGTATTGTACATCCTCTCGGTCAGTATAACTCAGTATTATAGAATATCCTGGTCAGTATAACTCAGTATTATAGAATCTCCTGGTCAGTATAACTCAGTATTGTACATCCTCTCGGTCAGTATAACTCAGTATTATAGAATCTCCTGGTCAGTATAACTCAGTATTATAGAATCTCCTGGTCAGTATAACTCAGTATTATAGAATCACCTGGTCAGCATAAATCATTATTATAGAAACTCCTGGTCAGTATAACTCAGTATTACAGAATCTTCTGGTCAGTATAACTAAGTATTATACATCCTCTCGGTCAGTATAACTCAGTATTATAGAATATCCTGGTCAGTATAACTCAGTATTATAGAATCTCCTGGTCAGTATAACTCAGTATTGTACATCCTCGCGGTCAGTATAACTCAGTATTATAGAATATCCTGGTCAGTATAACTCAGTATTACAGAATCTCCTGGTCAGTATAACTCAGTATTAAAGAATCTTCTGGTCAGTATAACTCAGTATTAAAGAATCTCCTGGTCAGTATAACTCAGTATTGTACATCCTCTCGGTCAGTATAACTCAGTATTATAGAATCTCCTGGTCAGTACATCTCAGTATTCGAATCTCCTGGTCAGTACATCTCAGTATTATAGAATCTCCTGGTCAGTATAACTCAGTATTATAGAATCTCCTGGTCAGTATAACTCAGTATTGTACATCCTCTCGGTCAGTATAACTCAGTATTACAGAATCTCCTGGTCAGTATAACTCAGTATTACAGAATCTCCTGGTCAGTATAACTCAGTATTACAGAATCTCCTGGTCAGTGTAACTCAGTATTATAGAATATCCTGGTCAGTATAACTCAGTATTATAGAATCACCTGGTCAGTATAAATCATTATTATGGAAACTCCTGGTCAGTATAACTCAGTATTATAGAATCTTCTGGTCAGTATAACTCAGTATTATAGAATATCCTGGTCAGTATAACTCATTATTATAGAATCTCTCGGTCAGTATAACCCAGTATTATAGAATCTCCTGGTCAGTACATCTCAGTATTATAGAATCTCCTGGTCATTATAACTCAGTATTATAGGATCTCCTGGTCAGTACATCTCAGTATTATAGAATCTCCTAGTCAGTACATCTCAGTATTATAGAATCTCCTGGTCAGTTTAACTCATTATTATAGAATCTCTCGGTCAGTATAACTCAGTATTATAGAATCTCCAGGTCAGTACATCTCAGTATTATAGAATCTCCTGGTCAGTACATCTCAGTATATTAGAATCTCCTGGTCATTATAACTCAGTATTATAGGATCTCCTGGTCAGTACATCTCAGTATTATAGAATCTCCTAGTCAGTACATCTCAGTATTATAGAATCTCCTGGTCAGTTTAACTCATTATTATAGAATCTCTCGGTCAGTATAACTCAGTATTATAGAATCTCCTGGTCAGTATAACTCAGTATTATAGAATCTCCTGGTCAGTACATCTCAGTATTATAGAATCTCCTGGTCAGTACATCTCAGTATATTAGAATCTCCTGGTCAATATAACTCAGTATTATAGAATCTCCTGGTCAGTATAACTCAGTATTATAGAATCTCCTGGTCAGTATAACTCATTATTATAGAAGCTCCTGGTCAGTACAACTCAGTATTATAGAATCTCCTGGTCAGTATAACTCAGTAATACAGAATCTCCTGGTCAGTATAACTCAGTATTATAGAATCTCCTGGTCAGTATAACACAGTATTATAGAATCTCCTGGTCAGTATAACTCAGTATTGTACATCCTCTCGGTCAGTATAACGCAGTATTATTGAATCTCCTGGTCAGTACAACTCAGTATTACAGAATCTCCTGGTCAGTATAACTCAGTATTACAGAATCTCCTGGTCAGTACATCTCAGTATTATAGAATCTCCTGGTCAGTACATCTCAGTTTTATAGAATCTCCTGGTCAGTATAACCCAGTATTATAGAATCTCCTGGTCAGTATAACTCAGTATTGTACATCCTCTCAGTCAGTATAACTCAGTATTACAGAATCTCCTGGTCAGTATAACTCAGTATTACAGAATCTCCTGGTCAGTATAACTCAGTATTACAGAATCTCCTGTTCAGTATAACTCAGTATTGTACATCCTCTCGGTCAGTATAACTCAGTATTACAGAATTTCCTGGTCAGTATAACTCAGTATTACAGAATCTCCTGGTCAGTATAACTCAGTATTGTACATCCTCTCGGTCAGTATAACTCAGCATTATAGAATCTCCTGGTCAGTATAACTCAGTATTATAGAATCTCCTGGTCAGTGTAACTCAGTATTACTGACTCTCCCGGTCAGTATAACTCAGTATTATAGAATATCCTGGTCAGTATAACTCAGTATTATAGAATCTCCTGGTCAGTATAACTCAGTATTATAGAATCAGCTGGTCAGTATATTTCATTATTATAGAAACTCCTGGTCAGTATAACTCAGTATTATAGAATCTCCTGGTCAGTATAACTCAGTAACATAGAATCTTCTGGTCAGTATAACTCAGTATTATTGAATCTCCTGGTCAGTATAAGTCACTTATATAGAATCTCCTGGTCAGTATAACTCAGTATTATAGAATCTTCTGGTCAGTATAACTCAGTATTATTGAATCTCCTGGTCAGTATAACTCATTATTATAGAATCTCTCGGTCAGTATAACCCAGTATTATAGAATCTCCTGGTCAGTATAACTCATTATTATAGAATCTCTCGGTCAGTATAACCCAGTATTATAGAATCTCCTGGTCAGTATAACTCATTATTATAGAATCTCCAGGTCAGTACATCTCAGTATTATAGAATCTCCTGGTCAGTACATCTCAGTATTATAGAATCTCTCGGTCAGTATAACTCAGTATTATAGAATCTCCTGGTCAGTACATCTCAGTATTATAGAATCTCCTGGTCAGTATAACTCAGTATTATAGAATCTCCTGGTCAGTATAACTCAGTATTAAAGAATCTCCTGGTCAGTATAACTCAGTATTATAGAATCTCCTGGTCAGTATAACTCAGTATTATAGAATCACCTGGTCAGTATAAATCATTATTATAGAAACACCTGGTCAGTATAACTCAGTATTATAGAATCTCCTGGTCAGTATAACTCAGTATTACAGAATCTCCTGGTCAGTACATCTCAGTATTATAGAATCTCCTGGTCAGTATAACTCAGTATTATAGAATCTCCTGGTCAGTATAAATCATTATTATAGAAACTCCTGGTCAGTATAACTCAGTATTATAGAATCTCCTGGTCAGTGTAACTCAGTATTACAGAATCTCCTGGTCAGTACATCTCAGTATTATTGAATCTCCTGGTCAGTATAACTCAGTATTATAGAATCTCCTGGTCAGTATAAATCATTATTATAGAAACTCCTGGTCTGTCTAACTCAGTATTATAGAATCTCCTGATCACTATAACTCAGTATTATAGAATCTCCTGGTCAGTATAAATCATTATTATAGAAACTCCTGGTCAGTATAACTCAGTATTATAGAATCTCCTGGTCAGTATAACTCAGTATTGTACATCCTCTCGGTCAGTATAACTCAGTATTATAGAATATCCTGGTCAGTATAACTCAGTATTATAGAATATCCTGGTCAGTATAACTCAGTATTGTACATCCTCTCGGTCAGTATAACTCAGTATTATAGAATCTCCTGGTCAGTATAACTCAGTATTACAGAATCTCCTGGTCAGTGTAACTCAGTATTGTACATCCTCTCGGTCAGTATAACTCAGTATTATAGAATCTCCTGGTCAGTATAACTCAGTATTATAGAATCACCTGGTCAGTATAAATCATTATTATAGAAACTCCTGGTCAGTATAACTCAGTATTATAGAATCTCCTGGTCAGTATAACTCAGTATTACAGAATCTCCTGGTCAGTATAACTCAGTATTACAGAATCTCCTGGTCTGTATAACTCAGTATTCCAGAATCTCCTGGTCAGTACATATCAGTATTATAGAATCTTTCTGTCAGTATAACTCAGTATTATAGAATCTCCTGGTCAGTGTAACTCAGTATTACAGAATCTCTTGGTCAGTATAACTCAGTATTGTACATCCTCTCGGTCAGTATAACTCAGTATTATAGAATCTCCTGGTCAGTATAAATCATTATTATAGAAACTCCTGATCAGTATAACTCAGTATTATAGAATCTCCTGGTCAGTATAACTCAGTATTATAGAATCACCTGGTCAGTATAAATCATTATTATAGAAACTCCTGGTCAGTATAACTCAGTTTTATAGAATCTCCTGGTCAGTATAACTCAGTATTATAGAATCTCCTGGTCAGTATAACTCAGTATTACAGAATCTCCTGGTCAGTATAACTCAGTATGATAGAATCTCCTGGTCAGTACATCTCAGTATTATAGAATCTCTCTGTCAGTATAACTCAGTATTATAGAATCTCCTGGTCAGTATAACTCAGTATTATAGAATCTCCTGGTCAGTGTAACTCAGTATTACAGAATCTCCTGGTCAGTACATCTCAGTATTATAGAATCTCCTGGTCAGTATAAATCATTATTATAGAAACTCCTGGTCAGTATAACTCAGTATTATATAATGTCCTGGTCAGTATAACTCAGTATTATAGAATCTCCTGGTCAGTACATCTCAGTATTATAGAATCTCCTGGTCAGTATAAATCATTATTATAGAATCTCCTGGTCAGTACATCTCAGTATTATAGAATCTCCTGGTCAGTATAAATCATTATTATAGAAACTCCTGCTCAGTATAACTCAGTATTATAGAATCTCCTGGTCAGTATAAATCATTATTATAGAAACTCCTGGTCAGTCTAACTCAGTATTATAGAATCTCCTGGTCAGTATAACTCAGTATTACAGAATCTCCTGGTCAGTACATCTCAGTATTATAGAATCTCCTGGTCAGTATAACTCAGTATTATAGAAACTCCTGGTCAGTATAACTCAGTATTATAGAATCTCCTGGTCAGTATAACTCAGTATTATAGAATCTCCTGGTCAGTATAACTCAGTATTACAGAATCTCCTGGTCAGTATAACTCAGTATTATAGAATCTCCTGGTCAGTACATCTCAGTATTATAGAATCTCCTGGTCAGTATAACTCAGTATTATAGAATCTCCTGGTCAGTATAACTCAGTATTATAGAATCTCCTGGTCAGTATAACTCAGTATTACAGAATCTCCTGGTCAGTATAACTCAGTATTATAGAATCTCCTGGTCAGTACATCTCAGTATTATAGAATCTCCTGGTCAGTATAAATCATTATTATAGAAACTCCTGGTCAGTATAACTCAGTATTATAGAATCTCCTGGTCAGTATAACTCAGTATTACAGAATCTCCTGGTCAGTACAACTCAGTATTATAGAATCTCCTGTCAGTATAACTCAGTATTACAGAATCTCCTGGTCAGCATAACTCAGTATTATAGAATCTCCTGGTCAGTGCATCTCAGTATTATAGAATCTCTCTGTCAGTATAACTCAGTATTATAGAATCTCCTGGTCAGTATAACTCAGTATTATAGAATCTCCTGGTCAGTACATCTCAGTATTATAGAATCTCTCTGTCAGTATAACTCAGTATTATAGAATCTCCTGGTCAGTACATCTCAGTATTATAGAATCTTTCTGTCAGTATAACTCAGTATTATAGAATCTCCTGGTCAGTGTAACTCAGTATTACAGAATCCCCTGTTCAGTATAACTCAGTATTGTACATCCTGTCGGTCAGTATAACTCAGTATTATAGAATCTCCTGGTCAGTGTAAATCATTATTATAGAAACTCCTGATCAGTATAACTCAGTATTATAGAATCTCCTGGTCAGTATAACTCAGTATTATGGAATCACCTGGTCAGTATAAATCATTATTATAGAAACTCCTGGTCTGTATAACTCAGTATTATAGAATCTCCTGGTCAGTATAGCTCAGTATTGTACATCCTCTCGGTCAGTATAACTCAGTATTATAGAATCTCCTGGTCAGTATAACACAGTATTACAGAATCTCCTGGTCAGTATAACTCAGTATTGTACATCCTCTCGGTCAGTATAACTCAGTATTATAGAATCTCCTGGTCAGTATAACTCAGTATTATAGAATCACCTGGTCAGTATAAATCATTATTATAGAAACTCCTGGTCAGTATAACTCAGTATTATAGAATCTCCTGGTCAGTATAACTCAGTATTTTCGAGTCTCCTGGTCAGTATCACTCAGTATTACAGAATCTCCTGGTCAGTATAACTCAGTATTTCAGAATCTCCTGGTCAGTACATCTCGGTATTATAGAATCTTTCTGTCAGTATAAGTCAGTATTATAGAATCTCCTGGTCAGTATAACTCAGTATTACAGAATCTCCTGGTAAGTATAACTCAGTATTGTACATCCTCTGAGTCAGTATAACTCAGTATTATAGAATCTCCTGGTCAGTATAAATCATTATTATAGAAACTCCTGGTCAGTATAACTCAGTATTATAGAATCTCCTGGTCAGTATAACTCAGTATTAAAGAACCTCCTGGTCAGTATAACTCAGTATTACAGAATCTCCTGGTCAGTATAACTCAGTATTATAGAATCTCCTGGTCAGTACATCTCAGTATTATAGAATCTCTCTGTCAGTATAACTCAGTATTATAGAATCTCCTGGTCAGTATAACTCAGTATTACAGAATCTCCTGGTCAGTACATCTCAGTATTATAGAATCTCCTGGTCAGTATAACTCAGTATTACAGAATCTCCTGGTCAGTATAACTCAGTATTATAGAATCTCCTGGTCAGTACATCTCAGTATTATAGAATCTCCTGGTCAGTATAACTCAGTATTATAGAATCTCCTGGTCAGTATAACTCAGTATTATAGAATCTCCTGGTCAGTACATCTCAGTATTATAGAATCTCCTGGTCAGTATAACTCAGTATTATAGAATCTCCTGGTCAGTATAACTCAGTATTATAGAATCTCCTGGTCAGTATAACTCAGTATTACAGAATCTCCTGGTCAGTACATCTCAGTATTATAGAATCTCCTGGTCAGTATAAATCATTATTATAGAAACTCCTGGTCAGTATAACTCAGTATTATAGAATCTCCTGGTCAGTATAACTCAGTATTACAGAATCTCCTGGTCAGTACAACTCAGTATTATAGAATCTCCTGTCAGTATAACTCAGTATTACAGAATCTCCTGGTCAGCATAACTCAGTATTATAGAATCTCCTGGTCAGTGCATCTCAGTATTATAGAATCTCTCTGTCAGTATAACTCAGTATTATAGAATCTCCTGGTCAGTATAACTCAGTATTATAGAATCTCCTGGTCAGTACATCTCAGTATTATAGAATCTCTCTGTCAGTATAACTCAGTATTATAGAATCTCCTGGTCAGTACATCTCAGTATTATAGAATCTTTCTGTCAGTATAACTCAGTATTATAGAATCTCCTGGTCAGTGTAACTCAGTATTACAGAATCCCCTGTTCAGTATAACTCAGTATTGTACATCCTGTCGGTCAGTATAACTCAGTATTATAGAATCTCCTGGTCAGTGTAAATCATTATTATAGAAACTCCTGATCAGTATAACTCAGTATTATAGAATCTCCTGGTCAGTATAACTCAGTATTATGGAATCACCTGGTCAGTATAAATCATTATTATAGAAACTCCTGGTCAGTATAGCTCAGTAATGTACATCCTCTCGGTCAAAATAACTCAGTATTATAGAATCTGCTCGTCAGTATAACACAGTATTACAGAATCTCCTGGTCAGTATAACTCAGTATTGTACATCCTCTCGGTCAGTATAACTCAGTATTATAGAATCTCCTGGTCAGTATAACTCAGTATTATAGAATCACCTGGTCAGTATAAATCATTATTATAGAAACTCCTGGTCAGTATAACTCAGTATTATAGAATCTCCTGGTCAGTATAACTCAGTATTTTCGAGTCTCCTGGTCAGTATCACTCAGTATTACAGAATCTCCTGGTCAGTATAACTCAGTATTTCAGAATCTCCTGGTCAGTACATCTCGGTATTATAGAATCTTTCTGTCAGTATAACTCAGTATTATAGAATCTCCTGGTCAGTATAACTCAGTATTACAGAATCTCCTGGTAAGTATAACTCAGTATTGTACATCCTCTGAGTCAGTATAACTCAGTATTATAGAATCTCCTGGTCAGTATAAATCATTATTATAGAAACTCCTGGTCAGTATAACTCAGTATTATAGAATCTCCTGGTCAGTATAACTCAGTATTATAGAATCTCCTGGTCAGTATAACTCAGTATTACAGAATCTCCTGGTCAGTATAACTCAGTATTATAGAATCTCCTGGTCAGTACATCTCAGTATTATAGAATCTCTCTGTCAGTATAACTCAGTATTATAGAATCTCCTGGTCAGTATAACTCAGTATTACAGAATCTCCTGGTCAGTACATCTCAGTATTATAGAATCTCCTGGTCAGTATAACTCAGTATTATAGAATGTCCTGGTCGGTACATCTCAGTATTATAGAATCTCCTGGTCAGTATAAATCATTATTATAGAAACAGCTGGTCAGTATAACTCAGTATTATAGAATCTCCTGGTCAGTATAACTCAGTATTACAGAATCTCCTGGTCAGTACATCTCAGTATTATTGAATCTCCTGGTCAGTATAACTCAGTATTATAGAATCTCCTGGTCAGTATAAATCATTATTATAGAAACTCCTGGTCAGTCTAACTCAGTATTATAGAATCTCCTGGTCACTATAACTCAGTATTATAGAATCTCCTGGTCAGTATAACTCAGTATTGCAGAATCTCCTGGTCAGTATAACTCAGTATTATAGAATCACCTGGTCAGTATAAATCATTATTATAGAAACTCCTGGTCAGTATAACTCAGTATTATAGAATCTCCTGGTCAGTATAACTCAGTATTGTACATCCTCTCGGTCAGTATAACTCAGTATTATAGAATATCCTGGTCAGTATAACTCAGTATTATAGAATATCCTGGTCAGTATAACTCAGTATTATAGAATCTCCTGGTCAGTATAACTCAGTATTACAGAATCTCCTGGTCAGTGTAACTCAGTATTGTACATCCTCTCGGTCAGTATAACTCAGTATTATAGAATCTCCTGGTCAGTATAACTCAGTATTATAGAATCACCTGGTCAGTATAAATCATTATTATAGAAACTCCTGGTCAGTATAACTCAGTATTATAGAATCTCCTGGTCAGTATAACTCAGTATTACAGAATCTCCTGGTCAGTATAACTCAGTATTACAGAATCTCCTGGTCTGTATAACTCAGTATTACAGAATCTCCTGGTCAGTACATATCAGTATTATAGAATCTTTCTGTCAGTATAACTCAGTATTATAGAATCTCCGGGTCAGTGTAACTCAGTATTACAGAATCTCTTGGTCAGTATAACTCAGTATTGTACATCCTCTCGGTCAGTATAACTCAGTATTATTGAATCTCCTGGTCAGTATAAATCATTATTATAGAAACTCCTGATCAGTATAACTCAGTATTATAGAATCTCCTGGTCAGTATAACTCAGTATTATAGAATCACCTGGTCAGTATAAATCATTATTATAGAAACTCCTGGTCAGTATAACTCAGTTTTATAGAATCTCCTGGTCAGTATAACTCAGTATTATAGAATCTCCTGGTCAGTATAACTCAGTATTACAGAATCTCCTGGTCAGTATAACTCAGTATGATAGAATCTCCTGGTCAGTACATCTCAGTATTATAGAATCTCTCTGTCAGTTTAACTCAGTATTATAGAATCTCCTGGTCAGTATAACTCAGTATTATAGAATCTCCTGGTCAGTGTAACTCAGTATTACAGAATCTCCTCGTCAGTACATCTCAGTATTATAGAATCTCCTGGTCAGTATAACTCAGTATTATAGAATCTCCTGGTCAGTATAAATCATTATTATAGAAACTCCTGGTCAGTATAACTCAGTATTATATAATCTCCTGGTCAGTATAACTCAGTATTACAGAATCTCCTGGTCAGTACATCTCAGTATTATAGAATCTCCTGGTCAGTGTAACTCAGTATTATTGAATCTCCTGGTCAGTACATCTCAGTATTATAGAATCTCCTGGTCAGTATAAATCATTATTATAGAAACTCCTGGTCAGTATAACTCAGTATTATAGAATCTCCTGGTCAGTATAACTCAGTATTACAGAATCTCCTGGTCAGTACATCTCAGTATTATAGAATCCCCTGGTCAGTATAACTCAGTATTATAGAATCTCCTGGTCAGTATAAATCATTATTATAGAAACTCCTGGTCAGTGTAACTCAGTATTATAGAATCTCCTGGTCAGTACATCTCAGTATTATAGAATCTCCTGGTCAGTATAAATCATTATTATAGAAACTCCTGGTCAGTCTAACTCAGTATTATAGAATCTCCTGGTCAGTATAACTCAGTATTACAGAATCTCCTGGTCAGTATAACTCAGTATTATAGAATCTCCTGGTCAGTATAACTCAGTATTATAGAATCTCCTGGTCAGTATAACTCAGTATTAAAGAATCTCCTGGTCAGTATAACTCAGTATTACAGAATCTCCTGGTCAGTATAACTCAGTATTATAGAATCTCCTGGTCAGTACATCTCAGTATAATAGAATCTCCTGGTCAGTATAACTCAGTATTATAGAATCTCCTGGTCAGTATAACTCAGTATTATAGAATCTCCTGGTCAGTATAACTCAGTATTACAGAATCTCCTGGTCAGTACATCTCAGTATTATAGAATCTCCTGGTCAGTATAAATGATTATTATAGAAACTCCTGGTCAGTACATCTCAGTATTATAGAATCTCCTGGTCAGTATAACTCAGTATTACAGAATCTCCTGGTCAGTACAACTCAGTATTATAGAATCTCCTGGTCAGTATAACTCAGTATTATAGAATCTCCTGGTCAGTACATCTCAGTATTATAGAATCTCCTGGTCAGTATAAATCATTATTATAGAAACTCCTGGTCAGTAAAACTCAGTATTATAGAATCTCCTGGTCAGTATAACTCAGTATGACAGAATCTCCTGGTCAGCATAACTCAGTATTATAGAATCTCCTGGTCAGTGCATCTCAGTATTATAGAATCTCTCTGTCAGTGTAACTCAGTATTGCAGAATCTCCTGGTCAGGACATCTCAGTATTATAGAATCTTTCTGTCAGTATAACTCAGTATTATAGAATCTCCTGGTCAGTGTAACTCAGTATTACAGAATCCCCTGTTCAGTATAACTCAGTATTGTACATCCTCTCGGTCAGTATAACTCAGTATTATAGAATCTCCTGGTCAGTGTAAATCATTATTATAGAAACTCCTGATCATTATAACTCTGTATTATAGAATCTCCTGGTCAGTATAACTCAGTATTATGGAATCACCTGATCAGTATAAATCATTATTATAGAAACTCCTGGTCAGTATAACTCAGTATTATAGAATCTCCTGGTCAGTATAACTCAGTATTACAGAATCACCTGGTCAGTATAACTCAGTATTATAGAATCTCCTCGTCAGTACATGTCAGTATTATAGAATCTCTCTGTCAGTATAACTCAGTATTACAGAATCTCCTGGTCAGTACATCTCAGTATTATAGAATCTCCTGGTCAGTATAACTCAGTATTATAGAATCTCCTGGTTAGTATAAATCATTATTATAGAAACTCCTGGTCAGTATAACTCAGTATTATAGAATCTCCTGGTCAGTATAACTCAGTATTCCAGAATCTCCTGGTCAGTACATCTCAGTATTATAGAATCTCCTGGTCAGTATCACTCAGTATTGTAGAATCTCCTGGTCAGTATAAATCATTATTATAGAAACTCCTGGTCAGTCTAACTCAGTATTATAGAATCTCCTGGTCAGTATAACTCAGTATTATAGAATCTCCTGTTCAGTATAACTCAGTATTACAGAATCTCCTGGTCAGTATAACTCAGTATTGTACATCCTCTCGGTCAGTATAACTCAGTATTATAGAATCTCCTGGTCAGTATAAATCATTATGATAGAAACTCCTGATCAGTATAACTCAGTATTATAGAATCTCCTGGTCAGTATAACTCAGTATTAGAGAATCACCTGGTCAGTATAAATCATTATTATAGAAACTCCTGGTCAGTATAACTCAGTATTATAGAATCTCCTGGTCAGTATAACTCAGTATTGTACATCCTCTCGGTCAGTATAACTCAGTATTATAGAATATCCTGGTCAGTATAAGTCAGTATTATAGAATCTCCTGGTCAGTATAACTCAGTATTGTACATCCTCTCGGTCAGTATAACTCAGTATTATAGAATGTCCTGGTCAGTATAACTCAGTATTACAGAATCTCCTGGTCAGTATAACTCAGTATTGTACATCCTCTCGGTCAGTATAACTCAGTATTATAGGATTTCCTGGTCAGTATAACTCAGTATTATAGAATCACCTGGTCAGTATAAATCATTATTACAGAAACTCCTGGTCAGTATAACTCAGTATTATGGAATCTCCTGGTCAGTATAACTCAGTATTACAGAATCTCCTGGTCAGTATAACTCAGTATTATAGAATCTCCTGGTCAGTGTAACTCAGTATTGCAGAATCTCCTTGTCAGTACATCTCAGTATTATAGAATCTTTCTGTCAGTATAACTCAGTATTATAGAATCTCCTGGTCAGTGTAACTCAGTATTACAGAATCCCCTGTTCAGTATAACTCAGTATGGTACATCCTCTCGGTCAGTATAACTCAGTATTATAGAATCTCCTGGTCAGTGTAAATCATTATTATAGAAACTCCTGATCAGTATAACTCAGTATTATAGAATCTCCTGGTCAGTATAACTCAGTATTATGGAATCACCTGGTCAGTATAAATCATTATTATAGAAACTCCTGGTCAGTATAACTCAGTATTATAGAATCTCCTGGTCAGTATAACTCAGTATTATAGAATCTCCTGGTCAGTATAACTCAGTATTACAGAATCTCCTGGTAAGTATAACTCAGTATTGTACATCCTCTGAGTCAGTATAACTCAGTATTATAGAATCTCCTGGTCAGTATAAATCATTATTATAGAAACTCCTGGTCAGTATAACTCAGTATTATAGAATCTCCTGGTCAGTATAACTCAGTATTAAAGAACCTCCTGGTCAGTATAACTCAGTATTACAGAATCTCCTGGTCAGTATAACTCAGTATTATAGAATCTCCTGGTCAGTACATCTCAGTATTATAGAATCTCTCTGTCAGTATAACTCAGTATTATAGAATCTCCTGGTCAGTATAACTCAGTATTACAGAATCTCCTGGTCAGTACATCTCAGTATTATAGAATCTCCTGGTCAGTATAACTCAGTATTACAGAATCTCCTGGTCAGTATAACTCAGTATTATAGAATCTCCTGGTCAGTACATCTCAGTATTATAGAATCTCCTGGTCAGTATAACTCAGTATTATAGAATCTCCTGGTCAGTATAACTCAGTATTATAGAATCTCCTGGTCAGTACATCTCAGTATTATAGAATCTCCTGGTCAGTATAACTCAGTATTATAGAATCTCCTGGTCAGTATAACTCAGTATTATAGAATCTCCTGGTCAGTATAACTCAGTATTACAGAATCTCCTGGTCAGTACATCTCAGTATTATAGAATCTCCTGGTCAGTATAAATCATTATTATAGAAACTCCTGGTCAGTATAACTCAGTATTATAGAATCTCCTGGTCAGTATAACTCAGTATTACAGAATCTCCTGGTCAGTACAACTCAGTATTATAGAATCTCCTGTCAGTATAACTCAGTATTACAGAATCTCCTGGTCAGCATAACTCAGTATTATAGAATCTCCTGGTCAGTGCATCTCAGTATTATAGAATCTCTCTGTCAGTATAACTCAGTATTATAGAATCTCCTGGTCAGTATAACTCAGTATTATAGAATCTCCTGGTCAGTACATCTCAGTATTATAGAATCTCTCTGTCAGTATAACTCAGTATTATAGAATCTCCTGGTCAGTACATCTCAGTATTATAGAATCTTTCTGTCAGTATAACTCAGTATTATAGAATCTCCTGGTCAGTGTAACTCAGTATTACAGAATCCCCTGTTCAGTATAACTCAGTATTGTACATCCTGTCGGTCAGTATAACTCAGTATTATAGAATCTCCTGGTCAGTGTAAATCATTATTATAGAAACTCCTGATCAGTATAACTCAGTATTATAGAATCTCCTGGTCAGTATAACTCAGTATTATGGAATCACCTGGTCAGTATAAATCATTATTATAGAAACTCCTGGTCTGTATAACTCAGTATTATAGAATCTCCTGGTCAGTATAGCTCAGTAATGTACATCCTCTCGGTCAAAATAACTCAGTATTATAGAATCTGCTCGTCAGTATAACACAGTATTACAGAATCTCCTGGTCAGTATAACTCAGTATTGTACATCCTCTCGGTCAGTATAACTCAGTATTATAGAATCTCCTGGTCAGTATAACTCAGTATTATAGAATCACCTGGTCAGTATAAATCATTATTATAGAAACTCCTGGTCAGTATAACTCAGTATTATAGAATCTCCTGGTCAGTATAACTCAGTATTTTCGAGTCTCCTGGTCAGTATCACTCAGTATTACAGAATCTCCTGGTCAGTATAACTCAGTATTTCAGAATCTCCTGGTCAGTACATCTCGGTATTATAGAATCTTTCTGTCAGTATAACTCAGTATTATAGAATCTCCTGGTCAGTATAACTCAGTATTACAGAATCTCCTGGTAAGTATAACTCAGTATTGTACATCCTCTGAGTCAGTATAACTCAGTATTATAGAATCTCCTGGTCAGTATAAATCATTATTATAGAAACTCCTGGTCAGTATAACTCAGTATTATAGAATCTCCTGGTCAGTATAACTCAGTATTATAGAATCTCCTGGTCAGTATAACTCAGTATTACAGAATCTCCTGGTCAGTATAACTCAGTATTATAGAATCTCCTGGTCAGTACATCTCAGTATTATAGAATCTCTCTGTCAGTATAACTCAGTATTATAGAATCTCCTGGTCAGTATAACTCAGTATTACAGAATCTCCTGGTCAGTACATCTCAGTATTATAGAATCTCCTGGTCAGTATAACTCAGTATTATAGAATGTCCTGGTCGGTACATCTCAGTATTATAGAATCTCCTGGTCAGTATAAATCATTATTATAGAAACAGCTGGTCAGTATAACTCAGTATTATAGAATCTCCTGGTCAGTATAACTCAGTATTACAGAATCTCCTGGTCAGTACATCTCAGTATTATTGAATCTCCTGGTCAGTATAACTCAGTATTATAGAATCTCCTGGTCAGTATAAATCATTATTATAGAAACTCCTGGTCAGTCTAACTCAGTATTATAGAATCTCCTGGTCACTATAACTCAGTATTATAGAATCTCCTGGTCAGTATAACTCAGTATTGCAGAATCTCCTGGTCAGTATAACTCAGTATTATAGAATCACCTGGTCAGTATAAATCATTATTATAGAAACTCCTGGTCAGTATAACTCAGTATTATAGAATCTCCTGGTCAGTATAACTCAGTATTGTACATCCTCTCGGTCAGTATAACTCAGTATTATAGAATATCCTGGTCAGTATAACTCAGTATTATAGAATATCCTGGTCAGTATAACTCAGTATTATAGAATCTCCTGGTCAGTATAACTCAGTATTACAGAATCTCCTGGTCAGTGTAACTCAGTATTGTACATCCTCTCGGTCAGTATAACTCAGTATTATAGAATCTCCTGGTCAGTATAACTCAGTATTATAGAATCACCTGGTCAGTATAAATCATTATTATAGAAACTCCTGGTCAGTATAACTCAGTATTATAGAATCTCCTGGTCAGTATAACTCAGTATTACAGAATCTCCTGGTCAGTATAACTCAGTATTACAGAATCTCCTGGTCTGTATAACTCAGTTTTACAGAATCTCCTGGTCAGTACATATCAGTATTATAGAATCTTTCTGTCAGTATAACTCAGTATTATAGAATCTCCGGGTCAGTGTAACTCAGTATTACAGAATCTCTTGGTCAGTATAACTCAGTATTGTACATCCTCTCGGTCAGTATAACTCAGTATTATTGAATCTCCTGGTCAGTATAAATCATTATTATAGAAACTCCTGATCAGTATAACTCAGTATTATAGAATCTCCTGGTCAGTATAACTCAGTATTATAGAATCACCTGGTCAGTATAAATCATTATTATAGAAACTCCTGGTCAGTATAACTCAGTTTTATAGAATCTCCTGGTCAGTATAACTCAGTATTATAGAATCTCCTGGTCAGTATAACTCAGTATTACAGAATCTCCTGGTCAGTATAACTCAGTATGATAGAATCTCCTGGTCAGTACATCTCAGTATTATAGAATCTCTCTGTCAGTTTAACTCAGTATTATAGAATCTCCTGGTCAGTATAACTCAGTATTATAGAATCTCCTGGTCAGTGTAACTCAGTATTACAGAATCTCCTCGTCAGTACATCTCAGTATTATAGAATCTCCTGGTCAGTATAACTCAGTATTATAGAATCTCCTGGTCAGTATAAATCATTATTATAGAAACTCCTGGTCAGTATAACTCAGTATTATATAATCTCCTGGTCAGTATAACTCAGTATTACAGAATCTCCTGGTCAGTACATCTCAGTATTATAGAATCTCCTGGTCAGTGTAACTCAGTATTATTGAATCTCCTGGTCAGTACATCTCAGTATTATAGAATCTCCTGGTCAGTATAAATCATTATTATAGAAACTCCTGGTCAGTATAACTCAGTATTATAGAATCTCCTGGTCAGTATAACTCAGTATTACAGAATCTCCTGGTCAGTACATCTCAGTATTATAGAATCCCCTGGTCAGTATAACTCAGTATTATAGAATCTCCTGGTCAGTATAAATCATTATTATAGAAACTCCTGGTCAGTGTAACTCAGTATTATAGAATCTCCTGGTCAGTACATCTCAGTATTATAGAATCTCCTGGTCAGTATAAATCATTATTATAGAAACTCCTGGTCAGTCTAACTCAGTATTATAGAATCTCCTGGTCAGTATAACTCAGTATTACAGAATCTCCTGGTCAGTATAACTCAGTATTATAGAATCTCCTGGTCAGTATAACTCAGTATTATAGAATCTCCTGGTCAGTATAACTCAGTATTAAAGAATCTCCTGGTCAGTATAACTCAGTATTACAGAATCTCCTGGTCAGTATAACTCAGTATTATAGAATCTCCTGGTCAGTACATCTCAGTATAATAGAATCTCCTGGTCAGTATAACTCAGTATTATAGAATCTCCTGGTCAGTATAACTCAGTATTATAGAATCTCCTGGTCAGTATAACTCAGTATTACAGAATCTCCTGGTCAGTACATCTCAGTATTATAGAATCTCCTGGTCAGTATAAATGATTATTATAGAAACTCCTGGTCAGTACATCTCAGTATTATAGAATCTCCTGGTCAGTATAACTCAGTATTACAGAATCTCCTGGTCAGTACAACTCAGTATTATAGAATCTCCTGGTCAGTATAACTCAGTATTATAGAATCTCCTGGTCAGTACATCTCAGTATTATAGAATCTCCTGGTCAGTATAAATCATTATTATAGAAACTCCTGGTCAGTAAAACTCAGTATTATAGAATCTCCTGGTCAGTATAACTCAGTATGACAGAATCTCCTGGTCAGCATAACTCAGTATTATAGAATCTCCTGGTCAGTGCATCTCAGTATTATAGAATCTCTCTGTCAGTGTAACTCAGTATTGCAGAATCTCCTGGTCAGGACATCTCAGTATTATAGAATCTTTCTGTCAGTATAACTCAGTATTATAGAATCTCCTGGTCAGTGTAACTCAGTATTACAGAATCCCCTGTTCAGTATAACTCAGTATTGTACATCCTCTCGGTCAGTATAACTCAGTATTATAGAATCTCCTGGTCAGTGTAAATCATTATTATAGAAACTCCTGATCATTATAACTCTGTATTATAGAATCTCCTGGTCAGTATAACTCAGTATTATGGAATCACCTGATCAGTATAAATCATTATTATAGAAACTCCTGGTCAGTATAACTCAGTATTATAGAATCTCCTGGTCAGTATAACTCAGTATTACAGAATCACCTGGTCAGTATAACTCAGTATTATAGAATCTCCTCGTCAGTACATGTCAGTATTATAGAATCTCTCTGTCAGTATAACTCAGTATTACAGAATCTCCTGGTCAGTACATCTCAGTATTATAGAATCTCCTGGTCAGTATAACTCAGTATTATAGAATCTCCTGGTTAGTATAAATCATTATTATAGAAACTCCTGGTCAGTATAACTCAGTATTATAGAATCTCCTGGTCAGTATAACTCAGTATTCCAGAATCTCCTGGTCAGTACATCTCAGTATTATAGAATCTCCTGGTCAGTATCACTCAGTATTGTAGAATCTCCTGGTCAGTATAAATCATTATTATAGAAACTCCTGGTCAGTCTAACTCAGTATTATAGAATCTCCTGGTCAGTATAACTCAGTATTATAGAATCTCCTGTTCAGTATAACTCAGTATTACAGAATCTCCTGGTCAGTATAACTCAGTATTGTACATCCTCTCGGTCAGTATAACTCAGTATTATAGAATCTCCTGGTCAGTATAAATCATTATGATAGAAACTCCTGATCAGTATAACTCAGTATTATAGAATCTCCTGGTCAGTATAACTCAGTATTAGAGAATCACCTGGTCAGTATAAATCATTATTATAGAAACTCCTGGTCAGTATAACTCAGTATTATAGAATCTCCTGGTCAGTATAACTCAGTATTGTACATCCTCTCGGTCAGTATAACTCAGTATTATAGAATATCCTGGTCAGTATAAGTCAGTATTATAGAATCTCCTGGTCAGTATAACTCAGTATTGTACATCCTCTCGGTCAGTATAACTCAGTATTATAGAATGTCCTGGTCAGTATAACTCAGTATTACAGAATCTCCTGGTCAGTATAACTCAGTATTGTACATCCTCTCGGTCAGTATAACTCAGTATTATAGGATTTCCTGGTCAGTATAACTCAGTATTATAGAATCACCTGGTCAGTATAAATCATTATTACAGAAACTCCTGGTCAGTATAACTCAGTATTATGGAATCTCCTGGTCAGTATAACTCAGTATTACAGAATCTCCTGGTCAGTATAACTCAGTATTATAGAATCTCCTGGTCAGTGTAACTCAGTATTGCAGAATCTCCTTGTCAGTACATCTCAGTATTATAGAATCTTTCTGTCAGTATAACTCAGTATTATAGAATCTCCTGGTCAGTGTAACTCAGTATTACAGAATCCCCTGTTCAGTATAACTCAGTATGGTACATCCTCTCGGTCAGTATAACTCAGTATTATAGAATCTCCTGGTCAGTGTAAATCATTATTATAGAAACTCCTGATCAGTATAACTCAGTATTATAGAATCTCCTGGTCAGTATAACTCAGTATTATGGAATCACCTGGTCAGTATAAATCATTATTATAGAAACTCCTGGTCAGTATAACTCAGTATTATAGAATCTCCTGGTCAGTATAACTCAGTATTATAGAATCTCCTGGTCAGTATAACTCAGTATTACAGAATCACCTGGTCAGTATAACTCAGTATTATAGAATCTCCTCGTCAGTACATCTCAGTATTATAGAATCTCTCTGTCAGTATAACTCAGTATTATAGAATCTCCTGGTCAGTACATCTCAGTATTATAGAATCTCCTGGTCAGCGTAACTCAGTATTATAGAATCTCCTGGTCAGTACATCTCAGTATTATAGAATCTCCTGGTCAGCGTAACTCAGTATTACAGAATCTCCTGGTCAGTCCATCTCAGTATTATAGAATCTCCTGGTCAGTAGAACTCAGTATTATAGAATCTCCTGGTCAGTATAAATCATTATTTTAGAAACTCCTGGTCAGTATAACTCAGTATTATAGAATCTCCTGGTCAGTATAACTCAGTATTATAGAATCTCCTGGTCAGTATAACTCAGTATTACAGAATCTCCTGGTCAGTAAAACTCAGTATTATAGAATCTCCTGGTCAGTATAAATCATTCTTATAGAAACTCCTGGTCAGTATAACTCAGTATTATAGAATCTCCTGGTCAGTATAACTCAGTATTATAGAATCTCCTGGTCAGTACATCTCAGTATTATAGAATCTCCTGGTCGGTATAAATCATTATTATAGAAACTCCTGGTCAGTATAACTCAGTATTATAGAATCTCCTGGTCAGTATCACTCAGTATTACAGAATCTCCTGGTCAGTATAACTCAGTATTATAGAATCTCCTGGTCAGTACATCTCAGTATTATAGAATCTCTCTGTCAGTATAACTCAGTATTATAGAATCTCCTGGTCAGTATAACTCAGTATTACAGAATCTCCTGGTCAGTATAACTCAGTATTGTACATCCTCTCGGTCAATATAACTCAGTATTATAGAATCTCCTGGTCAGTCTAACTCAGTATTATAGAAACTCCTGATCAGTATAACTCAGTATTATAGAATCTCCTGGTCAGTATAACTCAGTATTAGAGAATCAACGTGTCAGTATAAATCATTATTATAGAAACTCCTGGTCAGTATAACTCAGTATTATAGAATCTCCTGGTCAATATAACTCAGTATTGTACATCCTCTCGGTCAGTATAACTCAGTATTATAGAATATCCTGGCCAGTATAACTCATTATTATAGAATCTCCTGGTCAGTATAACTCAGTATTGTACATCCTCTCGGTCAGTATAACTCAGTATTATAGAATCTCCTGGTCAGTATAACTCAGTATTACAGAATCTCCTGGTCAGTATAACTCAGTATTGTACATCCTCTCGGTCAGTATAACTCAGTATTATAGAATCTGCTGGTCAGTATAACTCAGTATTTTAGAATCACCTGGTCAGTATAAATCATTATTATAGAAACTCCTGGTCAGTATAACTCAGTATTATAGAATCTCCTGGTCAGTATAAGAGTATTATAGAATCTCCTGGTCAGTATAACTCAGTATTACAGAATCTCCTGGTCAGTATAACTCAGTATTACAGAATCTCCTGGTCAGTACATCTCAGTATTATAGAATCTTTCTGTCAGTATAACTCAGTATTATAGAATCTCCTGGTCAGTGTAACTCAGTATTACAGAATCTCCTGGTCAGTACAACTCAGTATTGTACATCCTCTCGGTCAGTATAACTCAGTATTATAGAATCTCCTGGTCAGTATAAATCATTATTATAGAAACTCCTGATCAGTATAACTCAGTATTATAGAATCACCTGGTCAGTATAAATCATTATTATAGAAACTCCTGGTCAGTATAACTCAGTATTATAGAATCTCCTGGTCAGTATAACTCAGTATTATAGAATCTCCTGGTCAGTATAACTCAGTATTACAGAATCTCCTGGTCAGTAGAACTCAGTATTATAGAATCTCCTGGTCAGTACATCTCAGTATTATAGAATCTCTCTGTCAGTATAACTCAGTATTATAGAATCTCCTGGTCAGTATAACACAGTATTATAGAATCTCCTGGTCAGTATAACTCAGTATTACAGAATCTCCTGGTCAGTACATCTCAGTATTATAGAATCTCTCTGTCAGTATAACTCAGTATTATAGAATCTCCTGGTCAGTATAAATCATTATTATAGAAACTCCTGGTCAGTATAACTCAGTATTATAGAATCTCCTGGTCAGTATAACTCAGTATTACAGAATCTCCTGGTCAGTACATCTCAGTATTATGGAATCTCCTGGTCAGTGTAACTCAGTATTATAGAATCTCCTGGTCAGTACATCTCAGTATTATAGAATCTCCTGGTCAGTATAAATCATTATTATAGATACTCCTGGTCAGTATAACTCAGTATTATAGAATCTCCTGGTCAGTATAACTCAGTATTATAGAATCTCCTGGTCAGTATAAATCATTATTATAGAAACTCCTGGTCAGTATAACTCAGTATTATAGAATCTCCTGGTCAGTATAACTCAGTATTATAGAATCTCCTGGTCAGTATAAATCATTATTATAGAAACTCCTGGTCAGTATAACTCAGTATTATAGAATCTCCTGGTCAGTATAACTCAGTATTATAGAATCTCCTGGTCAGTATAAATCATTATTATAGAATCTCCTGGTCAGTATAACTCAGTATTATAGAATCTCCTGGTCAGTATATCTCAGTATTATAGAATCTCCTGGTCAGTATAAATAATTATTATAGAAACTCCTGGTCAGTATAACTCAGTATTATAGAATCTCCTGGTCAGTATAACTCAGTATTACAGAATCTCCTGGTCAGTACAACTCAGTATTATAGAATCTCCTGGTCAGTATAACTCAGTATTATAGAATCTCCTGGTCAGTATATCTCAGTATTATAGAATCTCCTGGTCAGTATAAATAATTATTATAGAAACTCCTGGTCAGTATAACTCAGTATTATAGAATCTCCTGGTCAGTATAACTCAGTATTACAGAATCTCCTGGTCAGTACAACTCAGTATTATAGAATCTCCTGGTCAGTATAACTCAGTATTATAGAATCTCCTGGTCAGTATAAATCATTATTATAGAAACTCCTGGTCAGTATAACTCAGTATTATGGAATCTCCTGGTCAGTATAACTCAGTATTATAGAATCTCCTGGTCAGTATAACTCAGTATTATAGAATCTCCTGGTCAGTATAACTCAGTATTACAGAATCTCCTGGTGAGTATAACTCAGTATTATAGAATCTCATGGTCAGTACATCTCAGTATTATAGAATCTCCTGGTCAGTATAACTCAGTATTATAGATTTTCCTGGTCAGTATAACTCAGTATTATAGAATCACCTGGTCAGTATAAATCATTATTATAGAAACTCCTGGTCAGTATAACTCAGTATTATGGAAACTCCTGTTCAGTATAACTCAGTATTGTAGAATCTCCTGGTCAGTATAACTCAGTATTATAGAATCTCCTGGTCAGTATAACTCAGTATTACAGAATCTCCTGGTCAGTATAACTCAGTATTATAGAATCTCCTGGTCAGTGTAACTCAGTATTGCAGAATCTCCTGGTCAGTACATCTCAGTATTATAGAATCTTTCCGTCAGTATAACTCAGTATTATAGAATCTCCTGGTCAGTGTAACTCAGTATTACAGAATCTCCTGGTCAGTATAACTCAGTATTGTACATCCTCTCGGTCAGTATAACTCAGTATTATAGAATCTCCTGGTCAGTGTAAATCATTATTATAGAAACTCCTGATCAGTATAACTCAGTATTATAGAATCTCCTGGTCAGTATAACTCAGTATTATGGAATCACCTGGTCAGTATAAATCATTATTATTGAAACTCCTGGTCAGTATAACTCAGTATTATAGAATCTCCTGGTCAGTATAACTCAGTATTATAGAATCTCCTGGTCAGTATAACTCAGTATTACAGAATCACCTGGTCAGTATAACTCAGTATTATAGAATCTCCTGGTCAGTACATCTCAGTATTATAGAATCTCTCTGTCAGTATAACTCAGTATTATAGAATCACCTGGTCAGTATAACTCAGTATTATAGAATCTCCTGGTCAGTGTAACTCAGTATTATAGAATCTCCTGGTCAGTACATCTCAGTATTATAGAATCTCCTGGTCAGTATAAATCATTATTATAGAAACTCCTGGTCAGCGTAACTCAGTATTACAGAATCTCCTGGTCAGTCCATCTCAGTATTATAGAATCTCCTGGTCAGTAGAACTCAGTATTATAGAATCTCCTGGTCAGTATAAATCATTATTTTAGAAACTCCTGGTCAGTATAACTCAGTATTATAGAATCTCCTGGTCAGTATAACTCAGTATTATAGAATCTCCTGGTCAGTATAACTCAGTATTACAGAATCTCCTGGTCAGTAAAACTCAGTATTATAGAATCTCCTGGTCAGTATAAATCATTCTTATAGAAACTCCTGGTCAGTATAACTCAGTATTATAGAATCTCCTGGTCAGTATAACTCAGTATTATAGAATCTCCTGGTCAGTACATCTCAGTATTATAGAATCTCCTGGTCGGTATAAATCATTATTATAGAAACTCCTGGTCAGTATAACTCAGTATTATAGAATCTCCTGGTCAGTATCACTCAGTATTACAGAATCTCCTGGTCAGTATAACTCAGTATTATAGAATCTCCTGGTCAGTACATCTCAGTATTATAGAATCTCTCTGTCAGTATAACTCAGTATTATAGAATCTCCTGGTCAGTATAACTCAGTATTACAGAATCTCCTGGTCAGTATAACTCAGTATTGTACATCCTCTCGGTCAATATAACTCAGTATTATAGAATCTCCTGGTCAGTCTAACTCAGTATTATAGAAACTCCTGATCAGTATAACTCAGTATTATAGAATCTCCTGGTCAGTATAACTCAGTATTAGAGAATCAACGTGTCAGTATAAATCATTATTATAGAAACTCCTGGTCAGTATAACTCAGTATTATAGAATCTCCTGGTCAATATAACTCAGTATTGTACATCCTCTCGGTCAGTATAACTCAGTATTATAGAATATCCTGGCCAGTATAACTCATTATTATAGAATCTCCTGGTCAGTATAACTCAGTATTGTACATCCTCTCGGTCAGTATAACTCAGTATTATAGAATCTCCTGGTCAGTATAACTCAGTATTACAGAATCTCCTGGTCAGTATAACTCAGTATTGTACATCCTCTCGGTCAGTATAACTCAGTATTATAGAATCTGCTGGTCAGTATAACTCAGTATTTTAGAATCACCTGGTCAGTATAAATCATTATTATAGAAACTCCTGGTCAGTATAACTCAGTATTATAGAATCTCCTGGTCAGTATAAGAGTATTATAGAATCTCCTGGTCAGTATAACTCAGTATTACAGAATCTCCTGGTCAGTATAACTCAGTATTACAGAATCTCCTGGTCAGTACATCTCAGTATTATAGAATCTTTCTGTCAGTATAACTCAGTATTATAGAATCTCCTGGTCAGTGTAACTCAGTATTACAGAATCTCCTGGTCAGTACAACTCAGTATTGTACATCCTCTCGGTCAGTATAACTCAGTATTATAGAATCTCCTGGTCAGTATAAATCATTATTATAGAAACTCCTGATCAGTATAACTCAGTATTATAGAATCACCTGGTCAGTATAAATCATTATTATAGAAACTCCTGGTCAGTATAACTCAGTATTATAGAATCTCCTGGTCAGTATAACTCAGTATTATAGAATCTCCTGGTCAGTATAACTCAGTATTACAGAATCTCCTGGTCAGTAGAACTCAGTATTATAGAATCTCCTGGTCAGTACATCTCAGTATTATAGAATCTCTCTGTCAGTATAACTCAGTATTATAGAATCTCCTGGTCAGTATAACACAGTATTATAGAATCTCCTGGTCAGTATAACTCAGTATTACAGAATCTCCTGGTCAGTACATCTCAGTATTATAGAATCTCTCTGTCAGTATAACTCAGTATTATAGAATCTCCTGGTCAGTATAAATCATTATTATAGAAACTCCTGGTCAGTATAACTCAGTATTATAGAATCTCCTGGTCAGTATAACTCAGTATTACAGAATCTCCTGGTCAGTACATCTCAGTATTATGGAATCTCCTGGTCAGTGTAACTCAGTATTATAGAATCTCCTGGTCAGTACATCTCAGTATTATAGAATCTCCTGGTCAGTATAAATCATTATTATAGATACTCCTGGTCAGTATAACTCAGTATTATAGAATCTCCTGGTCAGTATAACTCAGTATTATAGAATCTCCTGGTCAGTATAAATCATTATTATAGAAACTCCTGGTCAGTATAACTCAGTATTATAGAATCTCCTGGTCAGTATAACTCAGTATTATAGAATCTCCTGGTCAGTATAAATCATTATTATAGAAACTCCTGGTCAGTATAACTCAGTATTATAGAATCTCCTGGTCAGTATAACTCAGTATTATAGAATCTCCTGGTCAGTATAAATCATTATTATAGAATCTCCTGGTCAGTATAACTCAGTATTATAGAATCTCCTGGTCAGTATATCTCAGTATTATAGAATCTCCTGGTCAGTATAAATAATTATTATAGAAACTCCTGGTCAGTATAACTCAGTATTATAGAATCTCCTGGTCAGTATTACTCAGTATTACAGAATCTCCTGGTCAGTACAACTCAGTATTATAGAATCTCCTGGTCAGTATAACTCAGTATTATAGAATCTCCTGGTCAGTATATCTCAGTATTATAGAATCTCCTGGTCAGTATAAATAATTATTATAGAAACTCCTGGTCAGTATAACTCAGTATTATAGAATCTCCTGGTCAGTATAACTCAGTATTACAGAATCTCCTGGTCAGTACAACTCAGTATTATAGAATCTCCTGGTCAGTATAACTCAGTATTATAGAATCTCCTGGTCAGTATAAATCATTATTATAGAAACTCCTGGTCAGTATAACTCAGTATTATGGAATCTCCTGGTCAGTATAACTCAGTATTATAGAATCTCCTGGTCAGTATAACTCAGTATTATAGAATCTCCTGGTCAGTATAACTCAGTATTACAGAATCTCCTGGTGAGTATAACTCAGTATTATAGAATCTCATGGTCAGTACATCTCAGTATTATAGAATCTCCTGGTCAGTATAACTCAGTATTATAGATTTTCCTGGTCAGTATAACTCAGTATTATAGAATCACCTGGTCAGTATAAATCATTATTATAGAAACTCCTGGTCAGTATAACTCAGTATTATGGAAACTCCTGTTCAGTATAACTCAGTATTGTAGAATCTCCTGGTCAGTATAACTCAGTATTATAGAATCTCCTGGTCAGTATAACTCAGTATTACAGAATCTCCTGGTCAGTATAACTCAGTATTATAGAATCTCCTGGTCAGTGTAACTCAGTATTGCAGAATCTCCTGGTCAGTACATCTCAGTATTATAGAATCTTTCCGTCAGTATAACTCAGTATTATAGAATCTCCTGGTCAGTGTAACTCAGTATTACAGAATCTCCTGGTCAGTATAACTCAGTATTGTACATCCTCTCGGTCAGTATAACTCAGTATTATAGAATCTCCTGGTCAGTGTAAATCATTATTATAGAAACTCCTGATCAGTATAACTCAGTATTATAGAATCTCCTGGTCAGTATAACTCAGTATTATGGAATCACCTGGTCAGTATAAATCATTATTATTGAAACTCCTGGTCAGTATAACTCAGTATTATAGAATCTCCTGGTCAGTATAACTCAGTATTATAGAATCTCCTGGTCAGTATAACTCAGTATTACAGAATCACCTGGTCAGTATAACTCAGTATTATAGAATCTCCTGGTCAGTACATCTCAGTATTATAGAATCTCTCTGTCAGTATAACTCAGTATTATAGAATCACCTGGTCAGTATAACTCAGTATTATAGAATCTCCTGGTCAGTGTAACTCAGTATTATAGAATCTCCTGGTCAGTACATCTCAGTATTATAGAATCTCCTGGTCAGTATAAATCATTATTATAGAAACTCCTGGTCAGTATAACTCAGTATTATAGAATCTCCTGGTCAGTATAACTAAGTATTACAGAATCTCCTGGTCAGTCCATCTCAGTATTATAGAATCTCCTGGTCAGTAGAACTCAGTATTATAGAATCTCCTGGTCAGTATAAATCATTATTTTAGAAACTCCTGGTCAGTATAACTCAGTATTATAGAATCTCCTGGTCAGTATAACTCAGTATTATAGAATCAACTGGTCAGTATAACTCAGTATTACAGAATCTCCTGGTCAGTAAAACTCAGTATTATAGAATCTCCTGGTCAGTATAACTCAGTATTATAGAATCTCCTGGTCAGTATAACTCAGTATTATAGAATCTCCTGGTCAGTATAAATCATTATTATAGAAACTCCTGGTCAGTATAACTCAGTATTATAGAATCTCCTGGTCAGTATAACTCAGTATTACAGAATCTCCTGGTCAGTATAAATCATTATTATAGAAACTCCTGGTCAGTAAAACTCAGTATTATAGAATCTCCTGGTCAGTATAACTCAGTATTATAGAATCTCCTGGTCAGTATAAATCATTATTATAGAAACTCCTGGTCAGTATAACTCAGTATTATAGAATCTCCTGGTCAGTATAAATCATTATTATAGAAACTCCTGGTCAGTAAAACTCAGTATTATAGAATCTCCTGGTCAGTATAACTCAGTATTATAGAATCTCCTGGTCAGTATAAATCATTATTATAGAAACTCCTGGTCAGTATAACTCAGTATTATAGAATCTCCTGGTCAGTATAACTCAGTATTATAGAATCTCCTGGTCAGTATAAATCATTATTATAGAAACTCCTGGTCAGTATAACTCAGTATTATAGAATCTCCTGGTCAGTATCACTCAGTATTACAGAATCTCCTGGTCAGTATAACTCAGTATTATAGAATCTCCTGGTCAGTACATCTCAGTATTATAGAATCTCTCTGTCAGTATAACTCAGTATTATAGAATCTCCTGGTCAGTATAACTCAGTATTACAGAATCTCCTGGTCAGTATAACTCAGTATTGTACATCCTCTCGGTCAGTATAACTCAGTATTATAGAATCTCCTGGTCAGTATAACTCAGTATTATAGAAACTCCTGATCAGTATAACTCAGTATTATAGAATCTCCTGGTCAGTATAACTCAGTATTAGAGAATCAACGTGTCAGTATAAATCATTATTATAGAAACTCCTGGTCAGTATAACTCAGTATTATAGAATCTCCTGGTCAGTATAACTCAGTATTGTACATCCTCTCGGTCAGTATAACTCAGTATTATAGAATCTGCTGGTCAGTATAACTCAGTATTACAGAATCTCCTGGTCAGTATAAATCATTATTATAGAAACTCCTGGTCAGTATAACTCAGTATTGTACATCCTCTCGGTCAGTATAACTCAGTATTATAGAATCTGCTGGTCAGTATAACTCAGTATTACAGAATCTCCTGGTCAGTATAACTCAGTATTGTACATCCTCTCGGTCAGTATAACTCAGTATTATAGAATCTCCTGGTCAGTATAACTCAGTATTTTAGAATCACCTGGTCAGTATAAATCATTATTATAGAAACTCCTGGTCAGTATAACTCAGTATTATAGAATCTCCTAGTCAGTATAAGGGTATTATAGAATCTCCTGGTCAGTATAACTCAGTATTACAGAATCTCCTGGTCAGTATAACTCAGTATTACAGAATCTCCTGGTCAGTACATCTCAGTATTATAGAATCTTTCTGTCAGTATAACTCAGTATTATAGAATCTCCTGGTCTGTGTAACTCAGTATTACAGAATCTCCTGGTCAGTACAACTCAGTATTGTACATCCTCTCGGTCAGTATAACTCAGTATTATAGAATCTCCTGGTCAGTATAAATCATTATTATAGAAACTCCTGATCAGTATAACTCAGTATTATAGAATCACCTGGTCAGTATAAATCATTATTATAGAAACTCCTGGTCAGTATAACTCAGTATTATAGAATCTCCTGGTCAGTATAACTCAGTATTATAGAATCTCCTGGTCAGTATAACTCAGTATTACAGAATCTCCTGGTCAGTAGAACTCAGTATTATAGAATCTCCTGGTCAGTACATCTCAGTATTATAGAATCTCTCTGTCAGTATAACTCAGTATTATAGAATCTCCTGGTCAGTATAACACAGTATTATAGAATCTCCTGGTCAGTATAACTCAGTATTACAGAATCTCCTGGTCAGCACATCTCAGTATTATAGAATCTCTCTGTCAGTATAACTCAGTATTATAGAATCTCCTGGTCAGTATAAATCATTATTATAGAAACTCCTGGTCAGTAAAACTCAGTATTATAGAATCTCCTGGTCAGTATAACTCAGTATTATAGAATCTCCTGCTCAGTATAAATCATTATTATAGAAACTCCTGGTCAGTATAACTCAGTATTATAGAATCTCCTGGTCAGTATAACTCAGTATTATAGAATCTCCTGGTCAGTATAAATCATTATTATAGAAACTCCTGGTCAGTATAACTCAGTATTATAGAATCTCCTGGTCAGTATCACTCAGTATTACAGAATCTCCTGGTCAGTATAACTCAGTATTATAGAATCTCCTGGTCAGTACATCTCAGTATTATAGAATCTCCCTGTCAGTATAACTCAGTATTATAGAATCTCCTGGTCAGTATAACTCAGTATTACAGAATCTCCTGGTCAGTATAACTCAGTATTGTACATCCTCTCGGTCAGTATAACTCAGTATTATAGAATCTCCTGGTCAGTATAACTCAGTATTTTAGAATCACCTGGTCAGTATAAATCATTATTATAGAAACTCCTGGTCAGTATAACTCAGTATTATAGAATCTCCTAGTCAGTATAAGAGTATTATAGAATCTCCTGGTCAGTATAACTCAGTATTACAGAATCTCCTGTTCAGTATAACTCAGTATTACAGAATCTCCTGGTCAGTACATCTCAGTATTATAGAATCTTTCTGTCAGTATAACTCAGTATTATAGAATCTCCTGGTCAGTGTAACTCAGTATTACAGAATCTCCTGGTCAGTACAACTCAGTATTGTACATCCTCTCGGTCAGTATAACTCAGTATTATAGAATCTCCTGGTCAGTATAACTCAGTATTTTAGAATCACCTGGTCAGTATAAATCATTATTATAGAAACTCCTGGTCAGTATAACTCAGTATTATAGAATCTCCTAGTCAGTATAAGGGTATTATAGAATCTCCTGGTCAGTATAACTCAGTATTACAGAATCTCCTGGTCAGTATAACTCAGTATTACAGAATCTCCTGGTCAGTACATCTCAGTATTATAGAATCTTTCTGTCAGTATAACTCAGTATTATAGAATCTCCTGGTCTGTGTAACTCAGTATTACAGAATCTCCTGGTCAGTACAACTCAGTATTGTACATCCTCTCGGTCAGTATAACTCAGTATTATAGAATCTCCTGGTCAGTATAAATCATTATTATAGAAACTCCTGATCAGTATAACTCAGTATTATAGAATCACCTGGTCAGTATAAATCATTATTATAGAAACTCCTGGTCAGTATAACTCAGTATTATAGAATCTCCTGGTCAGTATAACTCAGTATTATAGAATCTCCTGGTCAGTATAACTCAGTATTACAGAATCTCCTGGTCAGTAGAACTCAGTATTATAGAATCTCCTGGTCAGTACATCTCAGTATTATAGAATCTCTCTGTCAGTATAACTCAGTATTATAGAATCTCCTGGTCAGTATAACACAGTATTATAGAATCTCCTGGTCAGTATAACTCAGTATTACAGAATCTCCTGGTCAGCACATCTCAGTATTATAGAATCTCTCTGTCAGTATAACTCAGTATTATAGAATCTCCTGGTCAGTATAAATCATTATTATAGAAACTCCTGGTCAGTAAAACTCAGTATTATAGAATCTCCTGGTCAGTATAACTCAGTATTATAGAATCTCCTGCTCAGTATAAATCATTATTATAGAAACTCCTGGTCAGTATAACTCAGTATTATAGAATCTCCTGGTCAGTATAACTCAGTATTATAGAATCTCCTGGTCAGTATAAATCATTATTATAGAAACTCCTGGTCAGTATAACTCAGTATTATAGAATCTCCTGGTCAGTATCACTCAGTATTACAGAATCTCCTGGTCAGTATAACTCAGTATTATAGAATCTCCTGGTCAGTACATCTCAGTATTATAGAATCTCCCTGTCAGTATAACTCAGTATTATAGAATCTCCTGGTCAGTATAACTCAGTATTACAGAATCTCCTGGTCAGTATAACTCAGTATTGTACATCCTCTCGGTCAGTATAACTCAGTATTATAGAATCTCCTGGTCAGTATAACTCAGTATTTTAGAATCACCTGGTCAGTATAAATCATTATTATAGAAACTCCTGGTCAGTATAACTCAGTATTATAGAATCTCCTAGTCAGTATAAGAGTATTATAGAATCTCCTGGTCAGTATAACTCAGTATTACAGAATCTCCTGGTCAGTATAACTCAGTATTACAGAATCTCCTGGTCAGTACATCTCAGTATTATAGAATCTTTCTGTCAGTATAACTCAGTATTATAGAATCTCCTGGTCAGTGTAACTCAGTATTACAGAATCTCCTGGTCAGTACAACTCAGTATTGTACATCCTCTCGGTCAGTATAACTCAGTATTATAGAATCTCCTGGTCAGTATAAATCATTATTATAGAAACTCCTGATCAGTATAACTCAGTATTATAGAATCACCTGGTCAGTATAAATCATTATTATAGAAACTCCTGGTCAGTATAACTCAGTATTATAGAATCTCCTGGTCAGTATAACTCAGTATTATAGAATCTCCTGGTCAGTATAACTCAGTATTACAGAATCTCCTGGTCAGTAGAACTCAGTATTATAGAATCTCCTGGTCAGTACATCTCAGTATTATAGAATCTCTCTGTCAGTATAACTCAGTATTATAGAATCTCCTGGTCAGTATAACACAGTATTATAGAATCTCCTGGTCAGTATAACTCAGTATTACAGAATCTCCTGGTCAGTACATCTCAGTATTATAGAATCTCTCTGTCAGTATAACTCAGTATTATAGAATCTCCTGGTCAGTATAAATCATTATTATAGAAACTCCTGGTCAGTATAACTCAGTATTATAGAATCTCCTGGTCAGTATAACTCAGTATTACAGAATCTCCTGGTCAGTACATCTCAGTATTATAGAATCTCCTGGTCAGTGTAACTCAGTATTATAGAATCTCCTGGTCAGTACATCTCAGTATTATAGAATCTCCTGGTCAGTATAAATCATTATTATAGATACTCCTGGTCAGTATAACTCAGTATTATAGAATCTCCTGGTCAGTATAACTCAGTATTATAGAATCTCCTGGTCAGTACATCTCAGTATTATAGAATCTCCTGGTCAGTATAACTCAGTATTATAGAATCTCCTGGTCAGTATAACTCAGTATTATAGAATCTCCTGGTCAGTATAACTCAGTATTATAGAATCTCCTGGTCAGTATAAATCATTATTATAGAAACTCCTGGTCAGTATAACTCAGTATTATAGAATCTCCTGGTCAGTATAACTCAGTATTACAGAATCTCCTGGTCAGTACATCTCAGTATTATAGAATCTCCTGGTCAGTATAACTCAGTATTATAGAATCTCCTGGTCAGTACATATCAGTATTATAGAATCTCCTGGTCAGTATAAATAATTATTATAGAAACTCCTGGTCAGTATAACTCAGTATTATAGAATCTCCTGGTCAGTATAACTCAGTATTACAGAATCTCCTGGTCAGTACAACTCAGTATTATAGAATCTCCTGGTCAGTATAACTCAGTATTATAGAATCTCCTGGTCAGTATAAATCATTATTATAGAAACTCCTGGTCAGTATAACTCAGTATTATGGAATCTCCTGGTCAGTATAACTCAGTATTATAGAATCTCCTGGTCAGTATAACTCAGTATTACAGAATCTCCTGGTCAGTATAACTCAGTATTATAGAATCTCCTGGTCAGTACATCTCAGTATTATAGAATCTCCTGGTCAGTATAACTCAGTATTATAGATTTTCCTGGTCAGTATAACTCAGTATTATAGAATCACCTGGTCAGTATAAATCATTATTATAGAAACTCCTGGTCAGTATAACTCAGTATTGTAGAATCTCCTGGTCAGTATAACTCAGTATTATAGAATCTCCTGGTCAGTATAACTCAGTATTACAGAATCTCCTGGTCAGTATAACTCAGTATTATAGAATCTCCTGGTCAGTGTAACTCAGTATTGCAGAATCTCCTGGTCAGTACATCTCAGTATTATAGAATCTTTCCGTCAGTATAACTCAGTATTATAGAATCTCCTGGTCAGTGTAACTCAGTATTACAGAATCTCCTGGTCAGTATAACTCAGTATTGTACATCCTCTCGGTCAGTATAACTCAGTATTATAGAATCTCCTGGTCAGTGTAAATCATTATTATAGAAACTCCTGATCAGTATAACTCAGTATTATAGAATCTCCTGGTCAGTATAACTCAGTATTATGGAATCACCTGGTCAGTATAAATCATTATTATAGAAACTCCTGGTCAGTATAACTCAGTATTATAGAATCTCCTGGTCAGTATAACTCAGTATTATAGAATCTCCTGGTCAGTATAACTCAGTATTACAGAATCACCTGGTCAGTATAACTCAGTATTATAGAATCTCCTGGTCAGTACATCTCAGTATTATAGAATCTCTCTGTCAGTATAACTCAGTATTATAGAATCTCCTGGTCAGTACATCTCAGTATTATAGAATCTCCTGGTCAGTGTAACTCAGTATTATAGAATCTCCTGGTCAGTACATCTCAGTATTATAGAATCTCCTGCTCAGTATAAATCATTATTATAGAAACTCCTGGTCAGTATAACTCAGTATTATAGAATCTCCTGGTCAGTATAACTCAGTGTTACAGAATCTCCTGGTCAGTCCATCTCAGTATTATAGAATCTCCTGGTCAGTAGAACTCAGTATTATAGAATCTCCTGGTCAGTATAAATCATTATTTTAGAAACTCCTGGTCAGTATAACTCAGTATTATAGAATCTCCTGGTCAGTATAACTCAGTATTATAGAATCTCCTGGTCAGTATAACTCAGTATTATAGAATCTCCTGGTCAGTATAACTCAGTATTATAGAATCTCCTGGTCAGTAGAACTCAGTATTACAGAATCTCCTGGTCAGTAAAACTCAGTATTATAGAATCTCCTGGTCAGTACATCTCAGTATTATAGAATCTCCTGGTCAGTATAACTCAGTATTATAGAATCTCCTGGTCAGTATAACTCAGTATTATAGAATCTCCTGGTCAGTATAAATCATTATTATAGAAACTCCTGGTCAGTATAACTCAGTATTATAGAATCTCCTGGTCAGTATAACTCAGTATTACAGAATCTCCTGGTCAGTACATCTCAGTATTATAGAATCTCCTGGTCAGTATAACTCAGTATTATAGAATCTCCTGGTCAGTACATCTCAGTATTATAGAATCTCCTGGTCAGTATAAATCATTATTATAGAAACTCCTGGTCAGTATAACTCAGTATTATAGAATCTCCTGGTCAGTATCACTCAGTATTACAGAATCTCCTGGTCAGTATAACTCAGTATTATAGAATCTCCTGGTCAGTACATCTCAGTATTATAGAATCTCTCTGTCAGTATAACTCAGTATTATAGAATCTCCTGGTCAGTATAACTCAGTATTACAGAATCTCCTGGTCAGTATAACTCAGTATTGTACATCCTCTCGGTCAGTATAACTCAGTATTATAGAATCTCCTGGTCAGTATAACTCAGTATTATAGAAACTCCTGATCAGTATAACTCAGTATTATAGAATCTCCTGGTCAGTATAACTCAGTATTAGAGAATCAACGTGTCAGTATAAATCATTATTATAGAAACTCCTGGTCAGTATAACTCAGTATTGTACATCCTCTCGGTCAGTATAACTCAGTATTATAGAATATCCTGGTCAGTATAACTCAGCATTATAGAATCTCCTGGTCAGTATAACTCAGTATTGTACATCCTCTCGGTCAGTATAACTCAGTATTATAGAATCTCCTGGTCAGTATAACTCAGTATTACAGAATCTCCTGGTCAGTATAACTCAGTATTGTACATCCTCTCGGTCAGTATAACTCAGTATTATAGAATCTCCTGGTCAGTATAACTCAGTATTTTAGAATCACCTGGTCAGTATAAATCATTATTATAGAAACTCCTGGTCAGTATAACTCAGTATTATAGAATCTCCTGGTCAGTATAACTCAGTATTATAGAATCTCCTGGTCAGTATAACTCAGTATTACAGAATCTCCTGGTCAGTATAACTCAGTATTATAGAATCTCCTGGTCAGTATAACTCAGTATTACAGAATCTCCTGGTCAGTACATCTCAGTATTATAGAATCTTTCTGTCAGTATAACTCAGTATTATAGAATCTCCTGGTCAGTGTAACTCAGTATTACAGAATCTCCTGGTCAGTACAACTCAGTATTGTACATCCTCTCGGTCAGTATAACTCAGTATTATAGAATCTCCTGGTCAGTATAAATCATTATTATAGAATCACCTCGTCAGTATAAATCATTAATACAGAATCTCCTGGTCAGTATAACTCAGTATTATAGTATCTCCTGGTCAGTATAAATCATTATTATAGAAACTCCTGGTCAGTCTAACTCAGTATTATAGAATCTCCTGGTCAGTATAACTCAGTATTATAGAATCTCCTGGTCAGTATAACTCAGTATTATAGAATCTCCTGGTCAGTATAACTCAGTATTATTGAATCTCCTGGTCAGTATAACTCAGTATTATAGAATCTCCTGGTCAGTATAACTCAGTATTACAGAATCTCCTGGTCAGTATAACTCAGTATTACAGAATCTCCTGGTCAGTATAACACAGTATTATAGAATCTCTCTGTCAGTATAACTCAGTATTATAGAATCTCCTGGTCAGTATAAATCATTATTATAGAAACTCCTGGTCAGTATAACTCAGTATTATAGAATCTCCTGGTCAGTATAACTCAGTATTACAGAATCTCCTGGTCAGTACATCTCAGTATTATAGAATCTCCTGGTCAGTGTAACTCAGTATTATAGAATCTCCTCGTCAGTACATCTCAGTATTATAGAATCTCCTGGTCAGTATAAATCATTATTATAGATACTCCTGGTCAGTATAATTCAGTATTATAGAATCTTCTGGTCAGTATAACTCAGTATTACAGAATCTCCTGGTCAGTACATCTCAGTATTATAGAATCTCCTGGTCAGTATAACTCAGTATTATAGAATCTCCTGGTCAGTATAAATCATTATTATAGAAACTCCTGGTCAGTATAACTCAGTATTATAGAATCTCCTGGTCAGCATAACTCAGTATTATAGAATCTCCTGGTCAGTATAAATCATTATTATAGAAACTCCTGGTCAGTATAACTCAGTATTATAGAATCTCCTGGTCAGTATAACTCAGTATTACAGAATCTCCTGGTCAGTACATCTCAGTATTATAGAATCTCCTGGTCAGTATAACTCAGTATTATAGAATCTCCTGGTCAGTACATCTCAGTATTATAGAATCTCCTGGTCAGTATAAATCATTATTATAGAAACTCCTGGTCAGTATAACTCAGTATTATAGAATCTCCTGGTCAGTATAACTCAGTATTACAGAATCTCCTGGTCAGTACAACTCAGTATTATAGAATCTCCTGGTCAGTATAACTCAGTATTATAGAATCTCCTGGTCAGTATAAATCATTATTATAGAAACTCCTGGTCAGTATAACTCAGTATTATGGAATCTCCTGGTCAGTATAACTCAGTATTATCGAATCACCTGGTCAGTATAACTCAGTATTATAGAATCTCCTGGTCAGTATAACTCAGTATTACAGAATCTCCTGGTCAGTCTAACTCAGTATTATAGAATCTCCTGGTCAGTACATCTCAGTATTATAGAAACTCTCTGTCAGTATAACTCAGTATTATAGAATCTCCTGGTCAGTATAACTCAGTATTATAGAATCTCCTGGCCAGTATAACTCAGTATTACAGAATCTCCTGGTCAGTACATCTCAGTATTATAGAATCTCCTGGTCAGTATAAATCATTATTATAGAAACTCCTGGTCAGTATAAATCAGTATTATAGAATCTCCTGGTCAGTATAACTCAGTATTACAGAATCTCCTGGTCAGTACATTTCAGTATTATAGAATCTCCTGGTCAGTATAAATCATTATTAAGAAACTCCAGGTCAGTATAACTCAGTATTATAGAATCTCCTGGTCAGTATAACTCAGTATTATAGAATCTCCTGGTCAGTATAACTCAGTATTACAGAATCTCCTGGTCAGTATAACTCAGTATTATAGAATCTCCTGGTCAGTACATCTCAGTATTATAGAATCTCTCTGTCAGTATAACTCAGTATTATAGAATCTCCTGGTCAGTATAACTCAGTATTATAGAATCTCCAGGTCAGTATAACTCAGTATTACAGAATGTCCTGGTCAGTACATTTCAGTATTATAGAATCTCTCTGTCAGTATAACTCAGTATTATAGAATCTCCTGGTCAGTATAAATCATTATTATAGAAACTCCTGGTCAGTATAACTCAGTATTATAGAATCTCCTGGTCAGTATAACTCAGTATTATAGAATCTCCTGGTCAGAACATCTCAGTATTATAGAATCTCTCTGTCAGTATAACTCAGTATTATAGAATCTCCTGGTCAGTATAACTCAGTATTATAGAATCTCCTGGTCAGTATAACTCAGTATTACAGAATCTCCTGGTCAGTACATCTCAGTATTATAGAATCTCCTGGTCAGTATAACTCAGTATTATAGAATCTCCTGGTCAGTATAAATCATTATTATAGAAACTCCTGGTCAGTATAACTCAGTATTATAGAATCTCCTGGTCAGTATAACTCGAAATTACAGAATCTCCTGGTCAGTACATCTCAGTATTATAGAATCTCCTGGTCAGTATAACTCAGTATTATAGAATCTCCTGGTCAGTACATCTCAGTATTATAGAATCTCCTGGTCAGTATAAATCATTATTATAGATTTTCCTGGTCAGTATAACTCAGTATTATAGAATCTCCTGGTCAGTATAACTCAGTATTATAGAAACTCCTGATCAGTATAACTCAGTATTATAGAATCTCCTGGTCAGTATAACTCAGTATTAGAGAATCAACGTGTCAGTATAAATCATTATTATAGAAACTCCTGGTCAGTATAACTCAGTATTATAGAATCTCCTGGTCAGTCTAACTCAGTATTGTACATCCTCTCGGTCAGTATAACTCAGTATTATAGAATATCCTGGTCAGTATAACTCAGCATTATAGAATCTCCTGGTCAGTATAACTCAGTATTGTACATCCTCTCGGTCAGTATAACTCAGTATTATAGAATCTCCTGGTCAGTATAACTCAGTATTACAGAATCTCCTGGTCAGTATAACTCAGTATTGTACATCCTCTCGGTCAGTATAACTCAGTATTATAGAATCTCCTGGTCAGTATAACTCAGTATTTTAGAATCACCTGGTCAGTATAAATCATTATTATAGAAACTCCTGGTCAGCATAACTCAGTATTATAGAATCTCCTGGTCAGTATAACTCAGTATTATAGAATCTCCTGGTCAGTATAACTCAGTATTACAGAATCTCCTGGTCAGTATAACTCAGTATTATAGAATCTCCTGGTCAGTATAACTCAGTATTACAGAATCTCCTGGTCAGTACATCTCAGTATTATAGAATCTTTCTGTCAGTATAACTCAGTATTATAGAATCTCCTGGTCAGTGTAACTCAGTATTACAGAATCTCCTGGTCAGTACAACTCAGTATTGTACATCCTCTCGGTCAGTATAACTCAGTATTATAGAATCTCCTGGTCAGTATAAATCATTATTATAGAAACTCCTGATCAGTATAACTCAGTATTATAGAATCACCTCGTCAGTATAAATCATTAATACAGAATCTCCTGGTCAGTATAACTCAGTATTATAGTATCTCCTGGTCAGTATAAATCATTATTATAGAAACTCCTGGTCAGTCTAACTCAGTATTATAGAATCTCCTGGTCAGTATAACTCAGTATTATAGAATCTCCTGGTCAGTATAACTCAGTATTATTGAATCTCCTGGTCAGTATAACTCAGTATTATAGAATCTCCTGGTCAGTATAACTCAGTATTACAGAATCTCCTGGTCAGTATCACTCAGTATTACAGAATCTCCTGGTCAGTATAACACAGTATTATAGAATCTCTCTGTCAGTATAACTCAGTATTATAGAATCTCCTGGTCAGTATAAATCATTATTATAGAAACTCCTGGTCAGTATAACTCAGTATTATAGAATCTCCTGGTCAGTATAACTCAGTATTACAGAATCTCCTGGTCAGTACATCTCAGTATTATAGAATCTCCTGGTCAGTGTAACTCAGTATTATAGAATCTCCTGGTCAGTATAACTCAGTATTACAGAATCTCCTGGTCAGTACAACTCAGTATTATAGAATCTCCTGGTCAGTATAACTCAGTATTATAGAATCTCCTGGTCAGTATAAATCATTATTATAGAAACTCCTGGTCAGTATAACTCAGTATTATGGAATCTCCTGGTCAGTATAACTCAGTATTATAGAATCACCTGGTCAGTATAACTCAGTATTATAGAATCTCCTGGTCAGTATAACTCAGTATTACAGAATCTCCTGGTCAGTATAACTCAGTATTATAGAATCTCCTGGTCAGTACATCTCAGTATTATAGAAACTCTCTGTCAGTATAACTCAGTATTATAGAATCTCCTGGTCAGTATAACTCAGTATTATAGAATCTCCTGGCCAGTATAACTCAGTATTACAGAATCTCCTGGTCAGTACATCTCAGTATTATAGAATCTCCTGGTCAGTATAAATCATTATTATAGAAACTCCTGGTCAGTATAAATCAGTATTATAGAATCTCCTGGTCAGTATAACTCAGTATTACAGAATCTCCTGGTCAGTACATTTCAGTATTATAGAATCTCCTGGTCAGTATAAATCATTATTAAGAAACTCCAGGTCAGTATAACTCAGTATTATAGAATCTCCTGGTCAGTATAACTCAGTATTATAGAATCTCCTGGTCAGTATAACTCAGTATTACAGAATCTCCTGGTCAGTATAACTCAGTATTATAGAATCTCCTGGTCAGTACATCTCAGTATTATAGAATCTCTCTGTCAGTATAACTCAGTATTATAGAATCTCCTGGTCAGTATAACTCAGTATTATAGAATCTCCAGGTCAGTATAACTCAGTATTACAGAATGTCCTGGTCAGTACATTTCAGTATTATAGAATCTCTCTGTCAGTATAACTCAGTATTATAGAATCTCCTGGTCAGTATAAATCATTATTATAGAAACTCCTGGTCAGTATAACTCAGTATTATAGAATCTCCTGGTCAGTATAACTCAGTATTATAGAATCTCCTGGTCAGAACATCTCAGTATTATAGAATCTCTCTGTCAGTATAACTCAGTATTATAGAATCTCCTGGTCAGTATAACTCAGTATTATAGAATCTCCTGGTCAGTATAACTCAGTATTACAGAATCTCCTGGTCAGTACATCTCAGTATTATAGAATCTCCTGGTCAGTATAACTCAGTATTATAGAATCTCCTGGTCAGTATAAATCATTATTATAGAAACTCCTGGTCAGTATAACTCAGTATTATAGAATCTCCTGGTCAGTATAACTCGAAATTACAGAATCTCCTGGTCAGTACATCTCAGTATTATAGAATCTCCTGGTCAGTATAACTCAGTATTATAGAATCTCCTGGTCAGTACATCTCAGTATTATAGAATCTCCTGGTCAGTATAAATCATTATTATAGATTTTCCTGGTCAGTATAACTCAGTATTATAGAATCTCCTGGTCAGTATAACTCAGTATTATAGAAACTCCTGATCAGTATAACTCAGTATTATAGAATCTCCTGGTCAGTATAACTCAGTATTAGAGAATCAACGTGTCAGTATAAATCATTATTATAGAAACTCCTGGTCAGTATAACTCAGTATTATAGAATCTCCTGGTCAGTATAACTCAGTATTGTACATCCTCTCGGTCAGTATAACTCAGTATTATAGAATATCCTGGTCAGTATAACTCAGCATTATAGAATCTCCTGGTCAGTATAACTCAGTATTGTACATCCTCTCGGTCAGTATAACTCAGTATTATAGAATCTCCTGGTCAGTATAACTCAGTATTTTAGAATCAACTGGTCAGTATAAATCATTATTATAGAAACTCCTGGTCAGCATAACTCAGTATTATAGAATCTCCTGGTCAGTATAACTCAGTATTATAGAATCTCCTGGTCAGTATAACTCAGTATTACAGAATCTCCTGGTCAGTATAACTCAGTATTATAGAATCTCCTGGTCAGTATAACTCAGTATTACAGAATCTCCTGGTCAGTACATCTCAGTATTATAGAATCTTTCTGTCAGTATAACTCAGTATTATAGAATCTCCTGGTCAGTGTAACTCAGTATTACAGAATCTCCTGGTCAGTACAACTCAGTATTGTACATCCTCTCGGTCAGTATAACTCAGTATTATAGAATCTCCTGGTCAGTATAAATCATTATTATAGAAACTCCTGATCAGTATAACTCAGTATTATAGAATCACCTCGTCAGTATAAATCATTAATACAGAATCTCCTGGTCAGTATAACTCAGTATTATAGTATCTCCTGGTCAGTATAAATCATTATTATAGAAACTCCTGGTCAGTCTAACTCAGTATTATAGAATCTCCTGGTCAGTATAACTCAGTATTATAGAATCTCCTGGTCAGTATAACTCAGTATTATTGAATCTCCTGGTCAGTATAACTCAGTATTATAGAATCTCCTGGTCAGTATAACTCAGTATTACAGAATCTCCTGGTCAGTATCACTCAGTATTACAGAATCTCCTGGTCAGTATAACACAGTATTATAGAATCTCTCTGTCAGTATAACTCAGTATTATAGAATCTCCTGGTCAGTATAAATCATTATTATAGAAACTCCTGGTCAGTATAACTCAGTATTATAGAATCTCCTGGTCAGTATAACTCAGTATTACAGAATCTCCTGGTCAGTACATCTCAGTATTATAGAATCTCCTGGTCAGTGTAACTCAGTATTATAGAATCTCCTCGTCAGTACATCTCAGTATTATAGAATCTCCTGGTCAGTATAAATCATTATTATAGATACTCCTGGTCAGTATAACTCAGTATTATAGAATCTTCTGGTCAGTATAACTCAGTATTACAGAATCTCCTGGTCAGTACATCTCAGTATTATAGAATCTCCTGGTCAGTATAACTCAGTATTATAGAATCTCCTGGTCAGTATAAATCATTATTATAGAAACTCCTGGTCAGTATAACTCAGTATTATAGAATCTCCTGGTCAGTATAAATCATTATTATAGATACTCCTGGTCAGTATAACTCAGTATTATAGAATCTTCTGGTCAGTATAACTCAGTATTACAGAATCTCCTGGTCAGTACATCTCAGTATTATAGAATCTCCTGGTCAGTATAACTCAGTATTATAGAATCTCCTGGTCAGTATAAATCATTATTATAGAAACTCCTGGTCAGTATAACTCAGTATGATAGAATCTCCTGGTCAGTATAACTCAGTATTATAGAATCTCCTGGTCAGTATAAATCATTATTATAGAAACTCCTGGTCAGTATAACTCAGTATTATAGAATCTCCTGGTCAGTATAACTCAGTATTACAGAATCTCCTGGTCAGTACATCTCAGTATTATAGAATCTCCTGGTCAGTATAACTCAGTATTATAGAATCTCCTGGTCAGTACATCTCAGTATTATAGAATCTCCTGGTCAGTATAAATCATTATTATAGAAACTCCTGGTCAGTATAGCTCAGTATTATAGAATCTCCTGGTCAGTATAACTCAGTATTACAGAATCTCCTGGTCAGTACAACTCAGTATTATAGAATCTCCTGGTCAGTATAACTCAGTATTATAGAATCTCCTGGTCAGTATAAATCATTATTATAGAAACTCCTGGTCAGTATAACTCAGTATTATGGAATCTCCTGGTCAGTATAACTCAGTATTATAGAATCACCTGGTCAGTATAACTCAGTATTATAGAATCTCCTGGTCAGTATAACTCAGTATTACAGAATCTCCTGGTCAGTATAACTCAGTATTATAGAATCTCCTGGTCAGTACATCTCAGTATTATAGAAACTCTCTGTCAGTATAACTCAGTATTATAGAATCTCCTGGTCAGTATAACTCAGTATTATAGAATCTCCTGGCCAGTATAACTCAGTATTACAGAATCTCCTGGTCAGTACATCTCAGTATTATAGAATCTCCTGGTCAGTATAAATCATTATTATAGAAACTCCTGGTCAGTATAAATCAGTATTATAGAATCTCCTGGTCAGTATAACTCAGTATTACAGAATCTCCTGGTCAGTACATTTCAGTATTATAGAATCTCCTGGTCAGTATAAATCATTATTAAGAAACTCCAGGTCAGTATAACTCAGTATTATAGAATCTCCTGGTCAGTATAACTCAGTATTATAGAATCTCCTGGTCAGTATAACTCAGTATTACAGAATCTCCTGGTCAGTATAACTCAGTATTATAGAATCTCCTGGTCAGTACATCTCAGTATTATAGAATCTCTCTGTCAGTATAACTCAGTATTATAGAATCTCCTGGTCAGTATAACTCAGTATTATAGCATCTCCAGGTCAGTATAACTCAGTATTACAGAATGTCCTGGTCAGTACATTTCAGTATTATAGAATCTCTCTGTCAGTATAACTCAGTATTATAGAATCTCCTGGTCAGTATAAATCATTATTATAGAAACTCCTGGTCAGTATAACTCAGTATTATAGAATCTCCTGGTCAGTATAACTCAGTATTATAGAATCTCCTGGTCAGAACATCTCAGTATTATAGAATCTCTCTGTCAGTATAACTCAGTATTATAGAATCTCCTGGTCAGTATAACTCAGTATTACAGAATCTCCTGGTCAGTACATCTCAGTATTATAGAATCTCCTGGTCAGTATAACTCAGTATTATAGAATCTCCTGGTCAGTATAAATCATTATTATAGAAACTCCTGGTCAGCATAACTCAGTATTATAGAATCTCCTGGTCAGTATAACTTGAAATTACAGAATCTCCTGGTCAGTACATCTCAGTATTATAGAATCTCCTGGTCAGTATAACTCAGTATTATAGAATCTCCTGGTCATTACATCTCAGTATTATAGAATCTCCTGGTCAGTATAAATCATTATTATAGATTTTCCTGGTCAGTATAACTCAGTATTATAGAATCTCCTGGTCAGTATAACTCAGTATTACAGAATCTCCTGGTCAGTACATCTCAGTATTATAGAATCTCCTGGTCAGTATAACTCAGTATTATAGAATCTCCTGGTCGGTATAAATCATTATTATAGAAACTCCTGGTCAGTATAACTCAGTATTATAGAATCTCCTGGTCAGTATAACTCAGTATTATAGAATCTCCTGGTCAGTGTAAATCATTATTATAGAAACTCCTGGTCAGTATAACTCAGTATTATAGAATCTCCTGGTCAGTATAACTCAGTATTACAGAATCTCCTGGTCAGTACATCTCAGTATTACAGAATCTCCTGGTCAGTATAGCAGTATTATAGAATCTCCTGGTCAGTACATCTCAGTATTATAGAATCTCCTGGTCAGTATAAATAATTATTATAGAAACTCCTGGTCAGTATAACTCAGTATTATAGAATCTCCTGGTCAGTATAACTCAGTATTACAGAATCTCCTGGTCAGTACAACTCAGTGTTATAGAATCTCCTGGTCAGTATAACTCAGTATTACAGAATCTCCTGGTCAGTATAACTCAGTATTATAGAATCTCCTGGTCAGTGTAACTCAGTATTGCAGAATCTCCTGGTCAGTACATCTCAGTATTATAGAATCTTTCCGTCAGTATAACTCAGTATTATAGAATCTCCTGGTCAGTGTAACTCAGTATTACAGAATCTCCTGGTCAGTATAACTCAGTATTGTACATCCTCTCGGTCAGTATAACTCAGTATTATAGAATCTCCTGGTCAGTGTAAATCATTATTATAGAAACTCCTGATCAGTATAACTCAGTATTATAGAATCTCCTGGTCAGTATAACTCAGTATTATGGAATCACCTGGTCAGTATAAATCATTATTATAGAAACTCCTGGTCAGTATAACTCAGTATTATAGAATCTCCTGGTCAGTATAACTCAGTATTATAGAATCTCCTGGTCAGTATAACTCAGTATTACAGAATCACCTGGTCAGTATAACTCAGTATTATAGAATCTCCTGGTCAGTACATCTCAGTATTATAGAATCTCTCTGTCAGTATAACTCAGTATTATAGAATCTCCTGGTCAGTACATCTCAGTATTATAGAATCTCCTGGTCAGTACATGTCAGTATTATAGAATCTCCTGGTCAGTATAACTCAGTATTATAGAATCTCCTGGTCAGTATAACTCAGTATTACAGAATCTCCTGGTCAGTACATCTCAGTATTATAGAATCTCCTGGTCAGTATAACTCAGTATTATAGAATCTCCTGGTCAGTACATCTCAGTATTATAGAATCTCCTGGTCAGTATAAATCATTATTATAGAAACTCCTGGTCAGTATAAGTCAGTATTATAGAATCTCCTGGTCAGTATCACTCAGTATTACAGAATCTCCTGGTCAGTATAACTCAGTATTATAGAATCTCCTGGTCAGTACATCTCAGTATTATAGAATCTCTCTGTCAGTATAACTCAGTATTATAGAATCTCCTGGTCAGTATAACTCAGTATTACAGAATCTCCTGGTCAGTATAACTCAGTATTGTACATCCTCTCGGTCAGTATAACTCAGTATTATTGAATCTCCTGGTCAGTATAACTCAGTATTATAGAATCTCCTGGTCAGTGTAAATCATTATTATAGAAACTCCTGGTCAGTATAACTCAGTATTATAGAATCACCTCGTCAGTATAAATCATTAATACAGAATCTCCTGGTCAGTATAACTCAGTATTATAGTATCTCCTGGTCAGTATAAATCATTATTATAGAAACTCCTGGTCAGTCTAACTCAGTATTATAGAATCTCCTGGTCAGTATAACTCAGTATTATAGAATCTCCTGGTCAGTATAACTCAGTATTATTGAATCTCCTGGTCAGTATAACTCAGTATTATAGAATCTCCTGGTCAGTACAACTCAGTATTGTACATCCTCTCGGTCAGTATAACTCAGTATTATAGAATCTCCTGTTCAGTATAAATCATTATTATAGAAACTCCTGATCAGTATAACTCAGTATTATAGAATCACCTCGTCAGTATAAATCATTAATACAGAATCTCCTGGTCAGTATAACTCAGTATTATAGTATCTCCTGGTCAGTATAAATCATTATTATAGAAACTCCTGGTCAGTATAACTCAGTATTATTGAATCTCCTGGTCAGTATAACTCAGTATTATAGAATCTCCTGGTCAGTATAACTCAGTATTACAGAATCTCCTGGTCAGTATCACTCAGTATTACAGAATCTCCTGGTCAGTATAACACAGTATTATAGAATCTCTCTGTCAGTATAACTCAGTATTATAGAATCTCCTGGTCAGTATAAATCATTATTATAGAAACTCCTGGTCAGTATAACTCAGTATTATAGAATCTCCTGGTCAGTATAACTCAGTATTACAGAATCTCCTGGTCAGTACATCTCAGTATTATAGAATCTCCTGGTCAGTGTAACTCAGTATTATAGAATCTCCTCGTCAGTACATCTCAGTATTATAGAATCTCCTGGTCAGTATAAATCATTATTATAGATACTCCTGGTCAGTATAACTCAGTATTATAGAATCTTCTGGTCAGTATAACTCAGTATTACAGAATCTCCTGGTCAGTACATCTCAGTATTATAGAATCTCCTGGTCAGTATAACTCAGTATTATAGAATCTCCTGGTCAGTATAAATCATTATTATAGAAACTCCTGGTCAGTATAACTCAGTATTATAGAATCTCCTGGTCAGTATAAATCATTATTATAGATACTCCTGGTCAGTATAACTCAGTATTATAGAATCTTCTGGTCAGTATAACTCAGTATTACAGAATCTCCTGGTCAGTACATCTCAGTATTATAGAATCTCCTGGTCAGTATAACTCAGTATTATAGAATCTCCTGGTCAGTATAAATCATTATTATAGAAACTCCTGGTCAGTATAACTCAGTATGATAGAATCTCCTGGTCAGTATAACTCAGTATTATAGAATCTCCTGGTCAGTATAAATCATTATTATAGAAACTCCTGGTCAGTATAACTCAGTATTATAGAATCTCCTGGTCAGTATAACTCAGTATTACAGAATCTCCTGGTCAGTACATCTCAGTATTATAGAATCTCCTGGTCAGTATAACTCAGTATTATAGAATCTCCTGGTCAGTACATCTCAGTATTATAGAATCTCCTGGTCAGTATAAATCATTATTATTGAAACTCCTGGTCAGTATAGCTCAGTATTATAGAATCTCCTGGTCAGTATAACTCAGTATTACAGAATCTCCTGGTCAGTACAACTCAGTATTATAGAATCTCCTGGTCAGTATAACTCAGTATTATAGAATCTCCTGGTCAGTATAAATCATTATTATAGAAACTCCTGGTCAGTATAACTCAGTATTATGGAATCTCCTGGTCAGTATAACTCAGTATTATAGAATCACCTGGTCAGTATAACTCAGTATTATAGAATCTCCTGGTCAGTATAACTCAGTATTACAGAATCTCCTGGTCAGTATAACTCAGTATTATAGAATCTCCTGGTCAGTACATCTCAGTATTATAGAAACTCTCTGTCAGTATAACTCAGTATTATAGAATCTCCTGGTCAGTATAACTCAGTATTATAGAATCTCCTGGCCAGTATAACTCAGTATTACAGAATCTCCTGGTCAGTACATCTCAGTATTATAGAATCTCCTGGTCAGTATAAATCATTATTATAGAAACTCCTGGTCAGTATAAATCAGTATTATAGAATCTCCTGGTCAGTATAACTCAGTATTACAGAATCTCCTGGTCAGTACATTTCAGTATTATAGAATCTCCTGGTCAGTATAAATCATTATTAAGAAACTCCAGGTCAGTATAACTCAGTATTATAGAATCTCCTGGTCAGTATAACTCAGTATTATAGAATCTCCTGGTCAGTATAACTCAGTATTACAGAATCTCCTGGTCAGTATAACTCAGTATTATAGAATCTCCTGGTCAGTACATCTCAGTATTATAGAATCTCTCTGTCAGTATAACTCAGTATTATAGAATCTCCTGGTCAGTATAACTCAGTATTATAGAATCTCCAGGTCAGTATAACTCAGTATTACAGAATGTCCTGGTCAGTACATTTCAGTATTATAGAATCTCTCTGTCAGTATAACTCAGTATTATAGAATCTCCTGGTCAGTATAAATCATTATTATAGAAACTCCTGGTCAGTATAACTCAGTATTATAGAATCTCCTGGTCAGTATAACTCAGTATTATAGAATCTCCTGGTCAGAACATCTCAGTATTATAGAATCTCTCTGTCAGTATAACTCAGTATTATAGAATCTCCTGGTCAGTATAACTCAGTATTATAGAATCTCCTGGTCAGTATAACTCAGTATTGCAGAATCTCCTGGTCAGTACATCTCAGTATTATAGAATCTCCTGGTCAGTATAACTCAGTATTATAGAATCTCCTGGTCAGTATAAATCATTATTATAGAAACTCCTGGTCAGCATAACTCAGTATTATAGAATCTCCTGGTCAGTATAACTTGAAATTACAGAATCTCCTGGTCAGTACATCTCAGTATTATAGAATCTCCTGGTCAGTATAACTCAGTATTATAGAATCTCCTGGTCATTACATCTCAGTATTATAGAATCTCCTGGTCAGTATAAATCATTATTATAGATTTTCCTGGTCAGTATAACTCAGTATTATAGAATCTCCTGGTCAGTATAACTCAGTATTACAGAATCTCCTGGTCAGTACATCTCAGTATTATAGAATCTCCTGGTCAGTATAACTCAGTATTATAGAATCTCCTGGTCGGTATAAATCATTATTATAGAAACTCCTGGTCAGTATAACTCAGTATTATAGAATCTCCTGGTCAGTATAACTCAGTATTATAGAATCTCCTGCTCAGTGTAAATCATTATTATAGAAACTCCTGGTCAGTATAACTCAGTATTATAGAATCTCCTGGTCAGTATAACTCAGTATTACAGAATCTCCTGGTCAGTACATCTCAGTATTACAGAATCTCCTGGTCAGTATAACAGTATTATAGAATCTCCTGGTCAGTACATCTCAGTATTATAGAATCTCCTGGTCAGTATAAATAATTATTATAGAAACTCCTGGTCAGTATAACTCAGTATTATAGAATCTCCTGGTCAGTATAACTCAGTATTACAGAATCTCCTGGTCAGTACAACTCAGTGTTATAGAATCTCCTGGTCAGTATAACTCAGTATTACAGAATCTCCTGGTCAGTATAACTCAGTATTATAGAATCTCCTGGTCAGTGTAACTCAGTATTGCAGAATCTCCTGGTCAGTACATCTCAGTATTATAGAATCTTTCCGTCAGTATAACTCAGTATTATAGAATCTCCTGGTCAGTGTAACTCAGTATTACAGAATCTCCTGGTCAGTATAACTCAGTATTGTACATCCTCTCGGTCAGTATAACTCAGTATTATAGAATCTCCTGGTCAGTGTAAATCATTATTATAGAAACTCCTGATCAGTATAACTCAGTATTATAGAATCTCCTGGTCAGTATAACTCAGTATTATGGAATCACCTGGTCAGTATAAATCATTATTATAGAAACTCCTGGTCAGTATAACTCAGTATTATAGAATCTCCTGGTCAGTATAACTCAGTATTATAGAATCTCCTGGTCATTATAACTCAGTATTACAGAATCACCTGGTCAGTATAACTCAGTATTATAGAATCTCCTGGTCAGTACATCTCAGTATTATAGAATCTCTCTGTCAGTATAACTCAGTATTATAGAATCTCCTGGTCAGTACATCTCAGTATTATAGAATCTCCTGGTCAGTACATGTCAGTATTATAGAATCTCCTGGTCAGTATAACTCAGTATTATAGAATCTCCTGGTCAGTATAACTCAGTATTACAGAATCTCCTGGTCAGTACATCTCAGTATTATAGAATCTCCTGGTCAGTATAACTCAGTATTATAGAATCTCCTGGTCAGTACATCTCAGTATTATAGAATCTCCTGGTCAGTATAAATCATTATTATAGAAACTCCTGGTCAGTATAAGTCAGTATTATAGAATCTCCTGGTCAGTATCACTCAGTATTACAGAATCTCCTGGTCAGTATAACTCAGTATTATAGAATCTCCTGGTCAGTACATCTCAGTATTATAGAATCTCTCTGTCAGTATAACTCAGTATTATAGAATCTCCTGGTCAGTATAACTCAGTATTACAGAATCTCCTGGTCAGTATAACTCAGTATTGTACATCCTCTCGGTCAGTATAACTCAGTATTATTGAATCTCCTGGTCAGTATAACTCAGTATTATAGAATCTCCTGGTCAGTGTAAATCATTATTATAGAAACTCCTGGTCAGTATAACTCAGTATTATAGAATCTCCTGGTCAGTATAACTCAGTATTACAGAATCTCCTGGTCAGTACATCTCAGTATTACAGAATCTCCTGGTCAGTATAACTCAGTATTATAGAATCTCCTGATCAGTACATCTCAGTATTATAGAATCTCCTGGTCAGTATAAATAATTATTATAGAAACTCCTGGTCAGTATAACTCAGTATTATAGAATCTCCTGGTCAGTATAACTCAGTATTACAGAATCTCCTGGTCAGTACAACTCAGTGTTATAGAATCTCCTGGTCAGTATAACTCAGTATTACAGAATCTCCTGGTCAGTATAACTCAGTATTATAGAATCTCCTGGTCAGTGCAACTCAGTATTGCAGAATCTCCTGGTCAGTACATCTCAGTATTATAGAATCTTTCCGTCAGTATAACTCAGTATTATAGAATCTCCTGGTCAGTGTAACTCAGTATTACAGAATCTCCTGGTCAGTATAACTCAGTATTGTACATCCTCTCGGTCAGTATAACTCAGTATTATAGAATCTCCTGGTCAGTGTAAATCATTATTATAGAAACTCCTGATCAGTATAACTCAGTATTATAGAATCTCCTGGTCAGTATAACTCAGTATTATGGAATCACCTGGTCAGTATAAATCATTATTATAGAAACTCCTGGTCAGTATAACTCAGTATTATAGAATCTCCTGGTCAGTATAACTCAGTATTATAGAATCTCCTGGTCAGTATAACTCAGTATTACAGAATCACCTGGTCAGTATAACTCAGTATTATAGAATCTCCTGGTCAGTACATCTCAGTATTATAGAATCTCTCCGTCAGTATAACTCAGTATTATAGAATCTCCTGGTCAGTACATCTCAGTATTATAGAATCTCCTGGTCAGTACATGTCAGTATTATAGAATCTCCTGGTCAGTATAAATCATTATTATAGAAACTCCTGGTCAGTATAACTCAGTATTATAGAATCTCCTGGTCAGTATAACTCAGTATTACAGAATCTCCTGGTCAGTACATCTCAGTATTATAGAATCTCCTGGTCAGTATAACTCAGTATTATAGAATCTCCTGGTCAGTACATCTCAGTATTATAGAATCTCCTGGTCAGTATAAATCATTATTATAGAAACTCCTGGTCAGTATAAGTCAGTATTATAGAATCTCCTGGTCAGTATAACTCAGTATTACAGAATCTCCTGGTCAGTATAACTCAGTATTATAGAATCTCCTGGTCAGTACATCTCAGTATTATAGAATCTCTCTGTCAGTATAACTCAGTATTATAGAATCTCCTGGTCAGTATAACTCAGTATTACAGAATCTCCTGGTCAGTATAACTCAGTATTGTACATCCTCTCGGTCAGTATAACTCAGTATTATAGAATCTCCTGGTCAGTATAACTCAGTATTATAGAAACTCCTGATCAGTATAACTCAGTATTACAGAATCTCCTGGTCAGTATAACTCAGTATTAGAGAATCAACGTGTCAGTATAAATCATTATTATAGAAACTCCTGGTCAGTATAACTCAGTATTATAGAATCTCCTGGTCAGTATAACTCAGTATTGTACATCCTCTCAGTCAGTATAACTCAGTATTATAGAATATCCTGGTCAGTATAACTCAGTATTGTACATCCTCTCGGTCAGTATAACTCAGTATTATAGAATCTCCTGGTCAGTATAACTCAGTATTACAGAATCTCCTGGTCAGTACATCTCAGTATTATAGAATCTCCTGGTCAGTATAACTCAGTATTATAGAATCTCCTGGTCAGTACATCTCAGTATTATAGAATCTCCTGGTCAGTATAAATCATTATTATAGAAACTCCTGGTCAGTATAAGTCAGTATTATAGAATCTCCTGGTCAGTATAACTCAGTATTACAGAATCTCCTGGTCAGTATAACTCAGTATTATAGAATCTCCTGGTCAGTACATCTCAGTATTATAGAATCTCCTGGTCAGTATAAATCATTATTATAGAAACTCCTGGTCAGTATAACTCAGTATTATAGAATCTCCTGGTCAGTATAACTCAGTATTACAGAATCTCCTGGTCAGTACATCTCAGTATTATAGAATCTCCTGGTCAGTATAACTCAGTATTATAGAATCTCCTGGTCAGTACATCTCAGTATTATAGAATCTCCTGGTCAGTATAAATCATTATTATAGAAACTCCTGGTCAGTATAAGTCAGTATTATAGAATCTCCTGGTCAGTATAACTCAGTATTACAGAATCTCCTGGTCAGTATAACTCAGTATTATAGAATCTCCTGGTCAGTACATCTCAGTATTATAGAATCTCTCTGTCAGTATAACTCAGTATTATAGAATCTCCTGGTCAGTATAACTCAGTATTACAGAATCTCCTGGTCAGTATAACTCAGTATTATAGAATCTCCTGGTCAGTATAACTCAGTATTATAGAAACTCCTGATCAGTATAACTCAGTATTATAGAATCTCCTGGTCAGTATAACTCAGTATTAGAGAATCAACGTGTCAGTATAAATCATTATTATAGAAACTCCTGGTCAGTATAACTCAGTATTATAGAATCTCCTGGTCAGTATAACTCAGTATTGTACATCCTCTCAGTCAGTATAACTCAGTATTATAGAATCTCCTGGTCAGTATAACTCAGTATTGTACATCCTCTCGGTCAGTATAACTCAGTATTATAGAATCTCCTGGTCAGTATAACTCAGTATTACAGAATCTCCTGGTCAGTATAACTCAGTATTGTACATCCTCTCGGTCAGTATAACTCAGTATTATAGAATCTCCTGGTCAGTATAACTCAGTATTTAAAATCACCTGGTCAGTATAAATCATTATTATAGAAACTCCTGGTCAGTATAACTCAGTATTATAGAATCTCCTGGTCAGTATAACTCAGTATTACAGAATCTCCTGGTCAGTATAACTCAGTATTATAGAATCTCCTGGTCAGTATAACTCAGTATTACAGAATCTCCTGGTCAGTACATCTCAGTATTATAGAATCTTTCTGTCAGTATAACTCAGTATTACAGAATCTCCTGGTCAGTACATCTCAGTATTATAGAATCTTTCTGTCAGTGTAACTCAGTATTACAGAATCTCCTGGTCAGTACAACTCAGTATTGTACATCCTCTCGGTCAGTATAACTCAGTATTATAGAATCTCCTGGTCAGTATAAATCATTATTATAGAAACTCCTGATCAGTATAACTCAGTATTATAGAATCACCTCGTCAGTATAAATCATTATTACAGAATCTCCTGGTCAGTATAACTCAGTATTATAGAATCTCCTGGTCAGTATAAATCATTATTATAGAAACTCCTGGTCAGTCTAACTCAGTATTATAGAATCTCCTGGTCAGTATAACTCAGTATTATAGAATCTCCTGGTCAGTATAACTCAGTATTACAGAATCTCCTGGTCAGTATAACTCAGTATTACAGAATCTCCTGGTCAGTATAACACAGTATTATAGAATCTCTCTGTCAGTATAACTCAGTATTATAGAATCTCCTGGTCAGTATAAATCATTATTATAGAAACTCCTGGTCAGTATAACTCAGTATTATAGAATCTCCTGGTCAGTATAACTCAGTATTACAGAATCTCCTGGTCAGTACATCTCAGTATTATAGAATCTCCTGGTCAGTGTAACTCAGTATTATAGAATCTCCTGGTCAGTACATCTCAGTATTATAGAATCTCCTGGTCAGTATAAATCATTATTATAGATACTCCTGGTCAGTAGAACTCAGTATTACAGAATCTCCTGGTCAGTCCATCTCAGTATTATAGAATCTCCTGGTCAGTAGAACTCAGTATTATAGAATCTCCTGGTCATTATAAATCATTATTTTAGAAACTCCTGGTCAGTATAACTCAGTATTATAGAATCTCCTGGTCAGTATAACTCAGTATTATAGAATCTCCTGGTCAGTATAACTCAGTATTATAGAATCTCCTGGTCAGTATAACTCAGTATTATAGAATCTCCTGGTCAGTATAACTCAGTATTACAGAATCTCCTGGTCAGTAAAACTCAGTATTATAGAATCTCCTGGTCAGTACATCTCAGTATTATAGAATCTCCTGGTCAGTATAACTCAGTATTATAGAATCTCCTGGTCAGTATAACTCAGTATTATAGAATCTCCTGGTCAGTATAACTCAGTATTATAGAATCTCCTGGTCAGTATAAATCATTATTATAGAAACTCCTGATCAGTATAACTCAGTATTATAGAATCACCTCGTCAGTATAAATCATTATTACAGAATCTCCTGGTCAGTATAACTCAGTATTATAGAATCTCCTGGTCAGTATAAATCATTATTATAGAAACTCCTGGTCAGTCTAACTCAGTATTATAGAATCTCCTGGTCAGTATAACTCAGTATTATAGAATCTCCTGGTCAGTATAACTCAGTATTACAGAATCTCCTGGTCAGTATAACACAGTATTATAGAATCTCTCTGTCAGTATAACTCAGTATTATAGAATCTCCTGGTCAGTAGAAATCATTATTATAGAAACTCCTGGTCAGTATAACTCAGTATTATAGAATCTCCTGGTCAGTATAACTCAGTATTACAGAATCTCCTGGTCAGTACATCTCAGTATTATAGAATCTCCTGGTCAGTGTAACTCAGTATTATAGAATCTCCTGGTCAGTACATCTCAGTATTATAGAATCTCCTGGTCAGTATAACTCAGTATTATAGAAACTCCTGATCAGTATAACTCAGTATTATAGAATCTCCTGGTCAGTATAACTCAGTATTAGAGAATCAACGTGTCAGTATAAATCATTATTATAGAAACTCCTGGTCAGTATAACTCAGTATTATAGAATCTCCTGGTCAGTATAACTCAGTATTGTACATCCTCTCGGTCAGTATAACTCAGTATTATAGAATATCCTGGTCAGTATAACTCAGTATTATAGAATCTCCTGGTCAGTATAACTCAGTATTGTACATCCTCTCGGTCAGTATAACTCAGTATTATAGAATCTCCTGGTCAGTATAACTCAGTATTACAGAATCTCCTGGTCAGTATAACTCAGTATTGTACATCCTCTCGGTCAGTATAACTCAGTATTATAGAATCTCCTGGTCAGTATAACTCAGTATTTAAAATCACCTGGTCAGTATAAATCATTATTATAGAAACTCCTGGTCAGTATAACTCAGTATTATAGAATCTCCTGGTCAGTATAACTCAGTATTACAGAATCTCCTGGTCAGTATAACTCAGTATTATAGAATCTCCTGGTCAGTATAACTCAGTATTACAGAATCTCCTGGTCAGTACATCTCAGTATTATAGAATCTTTCTGTCAGTATAACTCAGTATTATAGAATCTCCTGGTCAGTGTAACTCAGTATTACAGAATTTCCTGGTCAGTACAACTCAGTATTGTACATCCTCTCGGTCAGTATAACTCAGTATTATAGAATCTCCTGGTCAGTATAAATCATTCTTATAGAAACTCCTGATCAGTATAACTCAGTATTATAGAATCACCTCGTCAGTATAAATCATTATTACAGAATCTCCTGGTCAGTATAACTCATTATTACAGAATCTCCTGGTCAGTATAAATCATTATTATAGAAACTCCTGGTCAGTCTAACTCAGTATTATAGAATCTCCTGGTCAGTATAACTCAGTATTATAGAATCTCCTGGTCAGTATAACTCAGTATTACAGAATCTCCTGGTCAGTATAACTCAGTATTATAGAATCTCCTGGTCAGTATAACTCAGTATTATAGAATCTCCTGGTCAGTATAACTCAGTATTATAGAAACTCCTGATCAGTATAACTCAGTATTATAGAATCTCCTGGTCAGTATAACTCAGTATTAGAGAATCAACGTGTCAGTATAAATCATTATTATAGAAACTCCTGGTCAGTATAACTCAGTATTATAGAATCTCCTGGTCAGTATAACTCAGTATTGTACATCCTCTCAGTCAGTATAACTCAGTATTATAGAATATCCTGGTCAGTATAACTCAGTATTGTACATCCTCTCGGTCAGTATAACTCAGTATTATAGAATCTCCTGGTCAGTATAACTCAGTATTACAGAATCTCCTGGTCAGTACATCTCAGTATTATAGAATCTCCTGGTCAGTATAACTCAGTATTATAGAATCTCCTGGTCAGTACATCTCAGTATTATAGAATCTCCTGGTCAGTATAAATCATTATTATAGAAACTCCTGGTCAGTATAAGTCAGTATTATAGAATCTCCTGGTCAGTATAACTCAGTATTACAGAATCTCCTGGTCAGTATAACTCAGTATTATAGAATCTCCTGGTCAGTACATCTCAGTATTATAGAATCTCCTGGTCAGTATAAATCATTATTATAGAAACTCCTGGTCAGTATAACTCAGTATTATAGAATCTCCTGGTCAGTATAACTCAGTATTACAGAATCTCCTGGTCAGTACATCTCAGTATTATAGAATCTCCTGGTCAGTATAACTCAGTATTATAGAATCTCCTGGTCAGTACATCTCAGTATTATAGAATCTCCTGGTCAGTATAAATCATTATTATAGAAACTCCTGGTCAGTATAAGTCAGTATTATAGAATCTCCTGGTCAGTATAACTCAGTATTACAGAATCTCCTGGTCAGTATAACTCAGTATTATAGAATCTCCTGGTCAGTACATCTCAGTATTATAGAATCTCCTGGTCAGTATAACTCAGTATTACAGAATCTCCTGGTCAGTATAACTCAGTATTGTACATCCTCTCGGTCAGTATAACTCAGTATTATAGAATCTCCTGGTCAGTATAACTCAGTATTATAGAAACTCCTGATCAGTATAACTCAGTATTATAGAATCTCCTGGTCAGTATAACTCAGTATTAGAGAATCAACGTGTCAGTATAAATCATTATTATAGAAACTCCTGGTCAGTATAACTCAGTATTATAGAATCTCCTGGTCAGTATAACTCAGTATTGTACATCCTCTCAGTCAGTATAACTCAGTATTATAGAATCTCCTGGTCAGTATAACTCAGTATTGTACATCCTCTCGGTCAGTATAACTCAGTATTATAGAATCTCCTGGTCAGTATAACTCAGTATTACAGAATCTCCTGGTCAGTACATCTCAGTATTATAGAATCTCCTGGTCAGTATAACTCAGTATTATAGAATCTCCTGGTCAGTACATCTCAGTATTATAGAATCTCCTGGTCAGTATAAATCATTATTATAGAAACTCCTGGTCAGTATAAGTCGGTATTATAGAATCTCCTGGTCAGTATAACTCAGTATTACAGAATCTCCTGGTCAGTATAACTCAGTATTATAGAATCTCCTGGTCAGTACATCTCAGTATTATAGAATCTCCTGGTCAGTATAAATCATTATTATAGAAACTCCTGGTCAGTATAACTCAGTATTATAGAATCTCCTGGTCAGTATAACTCAGTATTACAGAATCTCCTGGTCAGTACATCTCAGTATTATAGAATCTCCTGGTCAGTATAACTCAGTATTATAGAATCTCCTGGTCAGTACATCTCAGTATTATAGAATCTCCTGGTCAGTATAAATCATTATTATAGAAACTCCTGGTCAGTATAAGTCAGTATTATAGAATCTCCTGGTCAGTATAACTCAGTATTACAGAATCTCCTGGTCAGTATAACTCAGTATTATAGAATCTCCTGGTCAGTACATCTCAGTATTATAGAATCTCTCTGTCAGTATAACTCAGTATTATAGAATCTCCTGGTCAGTATAACTCAGTATTACAGAATCTCCTGGTCAGTATAACTCAGTATTGTACATCCTCTCGGTCAGTATAACTCAGTATTATAGAATCTCCTGGTCAGTATAACTCAGTATTATAGAAACTCCTGATCAGTATAACTCAGTATTATAGAATCTCCTGGTCAGTATAACTCAGTATTAGAGAATCAACGTGTCAGTATAAATCATTATTATAGAAACTCCTGGTCAGTATAACTCAGTATTATAGAATCTCCTGGTCAGTATAACTCAGTATTGTACATCCTCTCAGTCAGTATAACTCAGTATTATAGAATCTCCTGGTCAGTATAACTCAGTATTGTACATCCTCTCGGTCAGTATAACTCAGTATTATAGAATCTCCTGGTCAGTATAACTCAGTATTACAGAATCTCCTGGTCAGTATAACTCAGTATTGTACATCCTCTCGGTCAGTATAACTCAGTATTATAGAATCTCCTGGTCAGTATAACTCAGTATTTAAAATCACCTGGTCAGTATAAATCATTATTATAGAAACTCCTGGTCAGTATAACTCAGTATTATAGAATCTCCTGGTCAGTATAACTCAGTATTATAGAATCTCCTGGTCAGTATAACTCAGTATTACAGAATCTCCTGGTCAGTATAACTCAGTATTATAGAATCTCCTGGTCAGTATAACTCAGTATTACAGAATCTCCTGGTCAGTACATCTCAGTATTATAGAATCTTTCTGTCAGTATAACTCAGTATTACAGAATCTCCTGGTCAGTACATCTCAGTATTATAGAATCTTTCTGTCAGTGTAACTCAGTATTACAGAATCTCCTGGTCAGTACAACTCAGTATTGTACATCCTCTCGGTCAGTATAACTCAGTATTATAGAATCTCCTGGTCAGTATAAATCATTATTATAGAAACTCCTGATCAGTATAACTCAGTATTATAGAATCACCTCGTCAGTATAAATCATTATTACAGAATCTCCTGGTCAGTATAACTCAGTATTATAGAATCTCCTGGTCAGTATAAATCATTATTATAGAAACTCCTGGTCAGTCTAACTCAGTATTATAGAATCTCCTGGTCAGTATAACTCAGTATTATAGAATCTCCTGGTCAGTATAACTCAGTATTACAGAATCTCCTGGTCAGTATAACTCAGTATTACAGAATCTCCTGGTCAGTATAACACAGTATTATAGAATCTCTCTGTCAGTATAACTCAGTATTATAGAATCTCCTGGTCAGTATAAATCATTATTATAGAAACTCCTGGTCAGTATAACTCAGTATTATAGAATCTCCTGGTCAGTATAACTCAGTATTACAGAATCTCCTGGTCAGTACATCTCAGTATTATAGAATCTCCTGGTCAGTGTAACTCAGTATTATAGAATCTCCTGGTCAGTACATCTCAGTATTATAGAATCTCCTGGTCAGTATAAATCATTATTATAGATACTCCTGGTCAGTAGAACTCAGTATTACAGAATCTCCTGGTCAGTCCATCTCAGTATTATAGAATCTCCTGGTCAGTAGAACTCAGTATTATAGAATCTCCTGGTCATTATAAATCATTATTTTAGAAACTCCTGGTCAGTATAACTCAGTATTATAGAATCTCCTGGTCAGTATAACTCAGTATTATAGAATCTCCTGGTCAGTATAACTCAGTATTATAGAATCTCCTGGTCAGTATAACTCAGTATTATAGAATCTCCTGGTCAGTATAACTCAGTATTACAGAATCTCCTGGTCAGTAAAACTCAGTATTATAGAATCTCCTGGTCAGTACATCTCAGTATTATAGAATCTCCTGGTCAGTATAACTCAGTATTATAGAATCTCCTGGTCAGTATAACTCAGTATTATAGAATCTCCTGGTCAGTATAACTCAGTATTATAGAATCTCCTGGTCAGTATAAATCATTATTATAGAAACTCCTGATCAGTATAACTCAGTATTATAGAATCACCTCGTCAGTATAAATCATTATTACAGAATCTCCTGGTCAGTATAACTCAGTATTATAGAATCTCCTGGTCAGTATAAATCATTATTATAGAAACTCCTGGTCAGTCTAACTCAGTATTATAGAATCTCCTGGTCAGTATAACTCAGTATTATAGAATCTCCTGGTCAGTATAACTCAGTATTACAGAATCTCCTGGTCAGTATAACTCAGTATTACAGAATCTCCTGGTCAGTATAACACAGTATTATAGAATCTCTCTGTCAGTATAACTCAGTATTATAGAATCTCCTGGTCAGTATAAATCATTATTATAGAAACTCCTGGTCAGTATAACTCAGTATTATAGAATCTCCTGGTCAGTATAACTCAGTATTACAGAATCTCCTGGTCAGTACATCTCAGTATTATAGAATCTCCTGGTCAGTGTAACTCAGTATTATAGAATCTCCTGGTCAGTACATCTCAGTATTATAGAATCTCCTGGTCAGTATAACTCAGTATTATAGAAACTCCTGATCAGTATAACTCAGTATTATAGAATCTCCTGGTCAGTATAACTCAGTATTAGAGAATCAACGTGTCAGTATAAATCATTATTATAGAAACTCCTGGTCAGTATAACTCAGTATTATAGAATCTCCTGGTCAGTATAACTCAGTATTGTACATCCTCTCGGTCAGTATAACTCAGTATTATAGAATATCCTGGTCAGTATAACTCAGTATTATAGAATCTCCTGGTCAGTATAACTCAGTATTGTACATCCTCTCGGTCAGTATAACTCAGTATTATAGAATCTCCTGGTCAGTATAACTCAGTATTACAGAATCTCCTGGTCAGTATAACTCAGTATTGTACATCCTCTCGGTCAGTATAACTCAGTATTATAGAATCTCCTGGTCAGTATAACTCAGTATTTAAAATCACCTGGTCAGTATAAATCATTATTATAGAAACTCCTGGTCAGTATAACTCAGTATTATAGAATCTCCTGGTCAGTATAACTCAGTATTACAGAATCTCCTGGTCAGTATAACTCAGTATTATAGAATCTCCTGGTCAGTATAACTCAGTATTACAGAATCTCCTGGTCAGTACATCTCAGTATTATAGAATCTTTCTGTCAGTATAACTCAGTATTATAGAATCTCCTGGTCAGTGTAACTCAGTATTACAGAATTTCCTGGTCAGTACAACTCAGTATTGTACATCCTCTCGGTCAGTATAACTCAGTATTATAGAATCTCCTGGTCAGTATAAATCATTATTATAGAAACTCCTGATCAGTATAACTCAGTATTATAGAATCACCTCGTCAGTATAAATCATTATTACAGAATCTCCTGGTCAGTATAACTCATTATTATAGAATCTCCTGGTCAGTATAAATCATTATTATAGAAACTCCTGGTCAGTCTAACTCAGTATTATAGAATCTCCTGGTCAGTATAACTCAGTATTATAGAATCTCCTGGTCAGTATAACTCAGTATTACAGAATCTCCTGGTCAGTATAACTCAGTATTACAGAATCTCCTGGTCAGTATAACACAGTATTATAGAATCTCTCTGTCAGTATAACTCAGTATTATAGAATCTCCTGGTCAGTATAAATCATTATTATAGAAACTCCTGGTCAGTATAACTCAGTATTATAGAATCTCCTGGTCAGTATAACGCAGTATTACAGAATCTCCTGGTCAGTACATCTCAGTATTATAGAATCTCCTGGTCAGTGTAACTCAGTATTATAGAATCTCCTGGTCAGTACATCTCAGTATTATAGAATCTCCTGGTCAGTATAAATCATTATTATAGATACTCCTGGTCAGTAGAACTCAGTATTCCAGAATCTCCTGGTCAGTCCATCTCAGTATTATAGAATCTCCTGGTCAGTAGAACTCAGTATTATAGAATCTCCTGGTCATTATAAATCATTATTTTAGAAACCCCTGGTCAGTTTAACTCAGTATTATAGAATCTCCTGGTCAGTATAACTCAGTATTATAGAATCTCCTGGTCAGTATAACTCAGTATTACAGAATCTCCTGGTCAGTATAACTCAGTATTATAGAATCTCCTGGTCAGTATAACTCAGTATTAAAGAATCTCCTGGTCAGTATAACTCAGTATTATAGAATCTCCTGGTCAGTATAACTCAGTATTATAGAATCTCCTGGTCAGTATAAATCATTATTATAGAAACTCCTGATCAGTATAACTGAGTATTATAGAATCACCTCATCAGTATAAATCATTATTACAGAATCTCCTGGTCAGTATAACTCAGTATTATAGAATCTCCTGGTCAGTATAAATCATTATTATAGAAACTCCTGGTCAGTCTAACTCAGTATTATAGAATCTCCTGGTCAGTATAACTCAGTATTATAGAATCTCCTGGTCAGTATAACTCAGTATTATAGAATCTCCTGGTCAGTATAACTCAGTATTACAGAATCTCCTGGTCAGTATAACTCAGTATTACAGAATCTCCTGGTCAGTATAACACAGTATTATAGAATCTCTCTGTCAGTATAACTCAGTATTATAGAATCTCCTGGTCAGTATAAATCATTATTATAGAAACTCCTGGTCAGTATAACTCAGTATTATAGAATCTCCTGGTCAGTATAACTCAGTATTACAGAATCTCCTGGTCAGGACATCTCAGTATTATAGAATCTCCTGGTCAGTGTAACTCAGTATTATAGAATCTCCTGGTCAGTACATCTCAGTATTATAGAATCTCCTGGTCAGTACATCTCAGTATTATAGAATCTCCTGGTCAGTAGAACTCAGTATTATAGAATCTCCTGGTCAGTATAACTCAGTATTATAGAATCTCCTGGTCAGTATAACTCAGTATTATAGAATCTCCTGGTCAGTATAACTCAGGATTATAGAATCTCCTGGTCAGTACATCTCAGTATTATAGAATCTCCTGGACAGTATAACTCAGTATTATAGAATCTCCTGGTCAGTATAACTCAGTATTATAGAATCTCCTGGTCAGTATAAATCATTATTATAGAAACTCCTGGTCAGTATAACTCAGTATTATAGAATCTCCTGGTCAGTATAACTCAGTATTACAGAATCTCCTGGTCAGTACATCTCAGTATTATAGAATCTCCTGGTCAGTATAACTCAGTATTATAGAATCTCCTGGTCAGTACATCTCAGTATTATAGAATCTCCTGGTCAGTATAAATCATTATTATAGAAACTCCTGGTCAGTATAACTCAGTATTATAGAATCTCCTGGTCAGTATCACTCAGTATTACAGAATCTCCTGGTCAGTATAACTCAGTATTATAGAATCTCCTGGTCAGTACATCTCAGTATTATAGAATCTCTCTGTCAGTATAACTCAGTATTATAGAATCTCCTGGTCAGTATAACTCAGTATTACAGAATCTCCTGGTCAGTATAACTCAGTATTGTACATCCTCTCGGTCAGTATAACTCAGTATTATAGAATCTCCTGGTCAGTATAACTCAGTATTATAGAAACTCCTGATCAGTATAACTCAGTATTATAGAATCTCCTGGTCAGTATAACTCAGTATTAGAGAATCAATGTGTCAGTATAAATCATTATTATAGAAACTCCTGGTCAGTATAACTCAGTATTATAGAATCTCCTGGTCAGTATAACTCAGTATTGTACATCCTCTCGGTCAGTATAACTCAGTATTATAGAATATCCTGGTCAGTATAACTCAGTATTATAGAATCTCCTGGTCAGTATAACTCAGTATTGTACATCCTCTCGGTCAGTATAACTCAGTATTATAGAATCTCCTCGTCAGTATAACTCAGTATTACAGAATCTCCTGGTCAGTATAACTCAGTATTGTACATCCTCTCGGTCAGTATAACTCAGTATTATAGAATCTCCTGGTCAGTATAACTCAGTATTTAAAATCACCTGGTCAGTATAAATCATTATTATAGAAACTCCTGGTCAGTATAACTCAGTATTATAGAATCTCCTGGTCAGTATAACTCAGTATTATAGAATCTCCTGGTCAGTATAACTCAGTATTACAGAATCTCCTGGTCAGTATAACTCAGTATTACAGAATCTCCTGGTCAGTACATCTCAGTATTATAGAATCTTTCTGTCAGTACAACTCAGTATTATAGAATCTCCTGGTCAGTGTAACTCAGTATTACAGAATCTCCTGGTCAGTACAACTCAGTATTGTACATCCTCTCGGTCAGTATAACTCAGTATTATAGAATCTCCTGGTCAGTATAAATCATTATTATAGAAACTCCTGATCAGTATAACTCAGTATTATAGAATCACCTCGTCAGTATAAATCATTATTACAGAATCTCCTGGTCAGTATAAATCATTATTATAGAAACTCCTGGTCAGTCAAACTCAGTATTATAGAATCTCCTGGTCAGTATAACTCAGTATTATAGAATCTCCTGGTCAGTATAACTCAGTATTATAGAATCTCCTGGTCAGTATAACTCAGTATTACAGAATCTCCTGGTCAGTATAACACAGTATTATAGAATCTCTCTGTCAGTATAACTCAGTATTATAGAATCTTCTGGTCAGTATAAATCATTATTATAGAAACTCCTGGTCAGTATAACTCAGTATTATAGAATCTCCTGGTCAGTATAACTCAGTATTACAGAATCTCCTGGTCAGTACATCTCAGTATTATAGAATCTCCTGGTCAGTGTAACTCAGTATTATAGAATCTCCTGGTCAGTACATTTCAGTATTATAGAATCTCCTGGTCACTATAAATCATTATTATAGAAACTCCTGGTCAGTATAACTCAGTATTATAGAATCTCCTGGTCAGTATAACTCAGTATTACAGAATCTCCTGGTCAGTACATCTCAGTATTATAGAATCTCCTGGTCAGTATAACTCAGTATTATAGAATCTCCTGGTCAGTATAAATCATTATTATAGAAACTCCTGGTCAGTATAACTCAGTATTATGGAATCTCCTGGTCAGTATAACTCAGTATTACAGAATCTCCTGGTCAGTATAACTCAGTATTATAGAATCTCCTGGTCAGTACATCTCAGTATTATAGAAACTCTCTGTCAGTATAACTCAGTATTATAGAATCTCCTGGTCAGTATAACTCAGTATTATAGAATCTCCTGGCCAGTATAACTCAGTATTACAGAATCTCCTGGTCAGTACATCTCAGTATTATAGAATCTCCTGGTCAGTATAAATCATTATTATAGAAACTCCTGGTCAGTATAACTCAGTATTATAGAATCTCCTGGTCAGTATAACTCAGTATTACAGAATCTCCTGGTCAGTACATCTCAGTATTATAGAATCTCCTGGTCAGTATAAATCATTATTAAGAAACTCCTGGTCAGTATAACTCAGTATTATAGAATCTCCTGGACAGTATAACTCAGTATTATAGAATCTCCTGGTCAGTATAACTCAGTATTACAGAATCTCCTGGTCAGTATAACTCAGTATTATAGAATCTCCTGGTCAGTACATCTCAGTATTATAGAATCTCTCTGTCAGTATAACTCAGTATTATAGAATCTCCTGGTCAGTATAACTCAGTATTATAGAATCTCCAGGTCAGTATAACTCAGTATTACAGAATGTCCTGGTCAGTACATCTCAGTATTATAGAATCTCTCTGTCAGTATAACTCAGTATTATAGAATCTCCTCGTCAGTATAAATCATTATTATAGAAACTCCTGGTCAGTATAACTCAGTATTATAGAATCTCCTGGTCAGTATAACTCAGTATTATAGAATCTCCTGGTCAGTACATCTCAGTATTATAGAATCTCTCTGTCAGTATAACTCAATATTATAGAATCTCCTGGTCAGTATAACTCAGTATTATAGAATCTCCTGGTCAGTATAACTCAGTATTACAGAATCTCCTGGTCAGTACATCTCAGTATTATAGAATCTCCTGGTCAGTATAACTCAGTATTATAGAATCTCCTGGTCAGTATAAATCATTATTATAGAAACTCCTGGTCAGTATAACTCAGTATTATAGAATCTCCTGGTCAGTATAACTCGAAATTACAGAATCTCCTGGTCAGTATATCTCAGTATTATAGAATCTCCTGGTCAGTATATCTCAGTATTATAGAATCTCCTGGTCAGTACATCTCAGTAATATAGAATCTCCTGGTCAGTATAACTCAGTATTACAGAATCTCCTGGTCAGTACATCTCAGTATTATAGAATCTCCTGGTCAGTATAACTCAGTATTATAGAATCTCCTGGTCGGTATAAATCATTATTATAGAAACTCCTGGTCAGTATAACTCAGTATTATAGAATCTCCTGGTCAGTATAACTCAGTATTATAGAATCTCCTGGTCAGTATAAATCATTATTATAGAAACTCCTGGTCAGTATAACTCAGTATTATAGAATCTCCTGGTCAGTATAACTCAGTATTACAGAATCTCCTGGTCAGTACATCTCAGTATTATAGAATCTCCTGGTCAGTATAACTCAGTATTATAGAATCTCCTGGTCAGTACATCTCAGTATTATAGAATCTCCTGGTCAGTATAAATCATTATTATAGAAACTCCTGGTCAGTATAACTCAGTATTATAGAATCTCCTGGTCAGTAGAACTCAGTATTACAGAATCTCCTGGTCAGTACATCTCAGTATTATAGAATCTCCTGGTCAGTATAACTCAGTATTATAGAATCTCCTGGTCAGTATAAATCATTATTATAGAAACTCCTGGTCAGTATAACTCAGTATTATAGAATCTCCTGGTCAGTATAACTCAGTATTATAGAATCTGCTGGTCAGTATAAATCATTATTATAGAAACTCCTGGTCAGTATAACTCAGTATTAAAGAATCTCCTGGTCAGTACATCTCAGTATTATAGAATCTCCTGGTCAGTATAACTCAGTATTATAGAATCTCCTGGTCAGTATAACTCAGTATTACAGAATCTCCTGGTCAGTACATCTCAGTATTATAGAATCTCCTGGTCAGTATAACTCAGTATTATAGAATCTCCTGGTCAGTATAACTCAGTATTACAGAATCTCCTGGTCAGTATAACTCAGTATTATAGAATCTCCTGGTCAGTATAACTCAGTATTATAGAATCTCCTGGTCAGTCTAACTCAGTATTATAGACTGTCTCGGTCAGTATAACTCAGTATTATAGAATCTCCTGGTCAGTATAACTCAGTATTATAGAATCTCCTGGTCAGTATAACTCAGTATTACAGAATCTCCTGGTCAGTACATCTCAGTATTATAGAATCTCCTGGTCAGTATAACTCAGTATTATAGAATCTCCTGGTCAGTACATCTCAGTATTATAGAATCTCCTGGTCAGTATAAATCATTATTATAGAAACTCCTGGTCAGTATAACTCAGTATTATAGGATCTCCTGGTCAGTATAACTCAGTATTATAGAATCTCCTGGTCAGTACATCTCAGTATTATAGAATCTCCTGGTCAGTATAACTCAGTATTATAGAATCTCCTGGTCAGTATAAATCATTATTATAGAAACTCCTGGTCAGTATAACTCAGTATTATAGAATGTCCTGGTCAGTATAACTCAGTATTATAGAATCTCCTGGTCAGTATAAATCATTATTCTAGAAACTCCTGGTCAGTATAACTCAGTATTATAGAAACTCCTGGTCAGTATAACTCAGTATTACAGAATCTCCTGGTCAGTACATCTCAGTATTATAGAATCTCCTGGTCAGTATAAATCATTGTTATAGAAACTCTTGGTCAGTCTAACTCAGTATTATAGAATCTCCTGGTCAGTATAACTCAGTATTCCAGAATCTCCTGGTCAGTATAACTCAGTATTATAGAATCTCCTGGTCAGTATAAATCATTATTATAGAAACTCCTGGTCAGTATAACTCAGTATTATAGAATCTCCTGGTCAGTACATCTCAGTATTATAGAATCTCCTGGTCAGTATAACTCAGTATGATAGAATCTCCTGGTCAGTATAAATCATTATTATAGAATCTCTTGGTCAGTACATCTCAGTATTATAGAATCTCCTGGTCAGTATAACTCAGTATTATCGAATCTCCTGGTCAGTATAACTCAGTATTACAGAATCTCCTGGTCAGTATAACTCAATATTATAGAATCTCCTGGTCAGTATAACTCAGTATTATAGAATCTCCTGGTCAGTATAACTCAGTATTATAGACTCTCTCGGTCAGTATAACTCAGTATTATGGAAACTCCTGGTCAGTATAACTCAGTATTATAGAATCTCCTGGTCAGTATAACTCAGTATGAGAGAATCTCCTGGTCAGTATAAATCATTATTATAGAAACTCCTGGTCAGTATAACTCAGTATTACAGAATCTCCTGGTCAGTACATCTCAGTATTATAGAATCTCCTGGTCAGTATAACTCAGTATTATAGAATCTCCTGGTCAGTATAACTCAGTATTACAGAATCTCCTGGTCAGTACATCTCAGTATTGTAGAATCTCCTGGTCAGTATAACTCAGTATTATAGAATCTCCTGGTCAGTATAACTCAGTATTACAGAATCTCCTGGTCAGTATAACTCAGTATTATAGAATCTCCTGGTCAGTATAACTCAGTATTGTAGAATCTCCTGGTCAGTATAACTCAGTATTATAGACTCTCTCGGTCAGTATAACTCAGTATTATGGAAACTCCTGGTCAGTATAACTCAGTATTATAGAATCTCCTGGTCAGTATAACTCAGTATTACAGAATCTCCTGGTCAGTACATCTCAGTATTATAGAATCTCCTGGTCAGTATAACTCAGTATTATAGAATCTCCTGGTCAGTACATCTCAGTATTATAGAATCTCCTGGTCAGTATAAATCATTATTATAGAAACTCCTGGTCAGTATAACTCAGTATTATAGAATCTCCTGGTCAGTATAACTCAGTATTACAGAATCTCCTGGTCAGTATAACTCAGTATTATAGAATCTCCTGGTCAGTACATCTCAGTATTATAGAAACTCTCTGTCAGTATAACTCAGTATTATAGAATCTCCTGGTCAGTATAACTCAGTATTATAGAATCTCCTGGCCAGTATAACTCAGTATTACAGAATCTCCTGGTCAGTACATCTCAGTATTATAGAATCTCCTGGTCAGTATAAATCATTATTATAGAAACTCCTGGTCAGTATAACTCAGTATTATAGAATCTCCTGGTCAGTATAACTCAGTATTACAGAATCTCCTGGTCAGTACATCTCAGTATTATAGAATCTCCTGGTCAGTATAAATCATTATTAAGAAACTCCTGGTCAGTATAACTCAGTATTATAGAATCTCCTGGACAGTATAACTCAGTATTATAGAATCTCCTGGTCAGTATAACTCAGTATTACAGAATCTCCTGGTCAGTATAACTCAGTATTATAGAATCTCCTGGTCAGTACATCTCAGTATTATAGAATCTCTCTGTCAGTATAACTCAGTATTATAGAATCTCCTGGTCAGTATAACTCAGTATTATAGAATCTCCAGGTCAGTATAACTCAGTATTACAGAATGTCCTGGTCAGTACATCTCAGTATTATAGAATCTCTCTGTCAGTATAACTCAGTATTATAGAATCTCCTCGTCAGTATAAATCATTATTATAGAAACTCCTGGTCAGTATAACTCAGTATTATAGAATCTCCTGGTCAGTATAACTCAGTATTATAGAATCTCCTGGTCAGTACATCTCAGTATTATAGAATCTCTCTGTCAGTATAACTCAATATTATAGAATCTCCTGGTCAGTATAACTCAGTATTATAGAATCTCCTGGTCAGTATAACTCAGTATTACAGAATCTCCTGGTCAGTACATCTCAGTATTATAGAATCTCCTGGTCAGTATAACTCAGTATTATAGAATCTCCTGGTCAGTATAAATCATTATTATAGAAACTCCTGGTCAGTATAACTCAGTATTATAGAATCTCCTGGTCAGTATAACTCGAAATTACAGAATCTCCTGGTCAGTATATCTCAGTATTATAGAATCTCCTGGTCAGTATATCTCAGTATTATAGAATCTCCTGGTCAGTACATCTCAGTAATATAGAATCTCCTGGTCAGTATAACTCAGTATTACAGAATCTCCTGGTCAGTACATCTCAGTATTATAGAATCTCCTGGTCAGTATAACTCAGTATTATAGAATCTCCTGGTCGGTATAAATCATTATTATAGAAACTCCTGGTCAGTATAACTCAGTATTATAGAATCTCCTGGTCAGTATAACTCAGTATTATAGAATCTCCTGGTCAGTATAAATCATTATTATAGAAACTCCTGGTCAGTATAACTCAGTATTATAGAATCTCCTGGTCAGTATAACTCAGTATTACAGAATCTCCTGGTCAGTACATCTCAGTATTATAGAATCTCCTGGTCAGTATAACTCAGTATTATAGAATCTCCTGGTCAGTACATCTCAGTATTATAGAATCTCCTGGTCAGTATAAATCATTATTATAGAAACTCCTGGTCAGTATAACTCAGTATTATAGAATCTCCTGGTCAGTAGAACTCAGTATTACAGAATCTCCTGGTCAGTACATCTCAGTATTATAGAATCTCCTGGTCAGTATAACTCAGTATTATAGAATCTCCTGGTCAGTATAAATCATTATTATAGAAACTCCTGGTCAGTATAACTCAGTATTATAGAATCTCCTGGTCAGTATAACTCAGTATTATAGAATCTGCTGGTCAGTATAAATCATTATTATAGAAACTCCTGGTCAGTATAACTCAGTATTAAAGAATCTCCTGGTCAGTACATCTCAGTATTATAGAATCTCCTGGTCAGTATAACTCAGTATTATAGAATCTCCTGGTCAGTATAACTCAGTATTACAGAATCTCCTGGTCAGTACATCTCAGTATTATAGAATCTCCTGGTCAGTATAACTCAGTATTATAGAATCTCCTGGTCAGTATAACTCAGTATTACAGAATCTCCTGGTCAGTATAACTCAGTATTATAGAATCTCCTGGTCAGTATAACTCAGTATTATAGAATCTCCTGGTCAGTCTAACTCAGTATTATAGACTGTCTCGGTCAGTATAACTCAGTATTATAGAATCTCCTGGTCAGTATAACTCAGTATTATAGAATCTCCTGGTCAGTATAACTCAGTATTACAGAATCTCCTGGTCAGTACATCTCAGTATTATAGAATCTCCTGGTCAGTATAACTCAGTATTATAGAATCTCCTGGTCAGTACATCTCAGTATTATAGAATCTCCTGGTCAGTATAAATCATTATTATAGAAACTCCTGGTCAGTATAACTCAGTATTATAGGATCTCCTGGTCAGTATAACTCAGTATTATAGAATCTCCTGGTCAGTACATCTCAGTATTATAGAATCTCCTGGTCAGTATAACTCAGTATTATAGAATCTCCTGGTCAGTATAAATCATTATTATAGAAACTCCTGGTCAGTATAACTCAGTATTATAGAATGTCCTGGTCAGTATAACTCAGTATTATAGAATCTCCTGGTCAGTATAAATCATTATTCTAGAAACTCCTGGTCAGTATAACTCAGTATTATAGAAACTCCTGGTCAGTATAACTCAGTATTACAGAATCTCCTGGTCAGTACATCTCAGTATTATAGAATCTCCTGGTCAGTATAAATCATTGTTATAGAAACTCTTGGTCAGTCTAACTCAGTATTATAGAATCTCCTGGTCAGTATAACTCAGTATTCCAGAATCTCCTGGTCAGTATAACTCAGTATTATAGAATCTCCTGGTCAGTATAAATCATTATTATAGAAACTCCTGGTCAGTATAACTCAGTATTATAGAATCTCCTGGTCAGTACATCTCAGTATTATAGAATCTCCTGGTCAGTATAACTCAGTATGATAGAATCTCCTGGTCAGTATAAATCATTATTATAGAATCTCTTGGTCAGTACATCTCAGTATTATAGAATCTCCTGGTCAGTATAACTCAGTATTATCGAATCTCCTGGTCAGTATAACTCAGTATTACAGAATCTCCTGGTCAGTATAACTCAATATTATAGAATCTCCTGGTCAGTATAACTCAGTATTATAGAATCTCCTGGTCAGTATAACTCAGTATTATAGACTCTCTCGGTCAGTATAACTCAGTATTATGGAAACTCCTGGTCAGTATAACTCAGTATTATAGAATCTCCTGGTCAGTATAACTCAGTATGAGAGAATCTCCTGGTCAGTATAAATCATTATTATAGAAACTCCTGGTCAGTATAACTCAGTATTACAGAATCTCCTGGTCAGTACATCTCAGTATTATAGAATCTCCTGGTCAGTATAACTCAGTATTATAGAATCTCCTGGTCAGTATAACTCAGTATTACAGAATCTCCTGGTCAGTACATCTCAGTATTGTAGAATCTCCTGGTCAGTATAACTCAGTATTATAGAATCTCCTGGTCAGTATAACTCAGTATTACAGAATCTCCTGGTCAGTATAACTCAGTATTATAGAATCTCCTGGTCAGTATAACTCAGTATTGTAGAATCTCCTGGTCAGTATAACTCAGTATTATAGACTCTCTCGGTCAGTATAACTCAGTATTATGGAAACTCCTGGTCAGTATAACTCAGTATTATAGAATCTCCTGGTCAGTATAACTCAGTATTACAGAATCTCCTGGTCAGTACATCTCAGTATTATAGAATCTCCTGGTCAGTATAACTCAGTATTATAGAATCTCCTGGTCAGTACATCTCAGTATTATAGAATCTCCTGGTCAGTATAAATCATTATTATAGAAACTCCTGGTCAGTATAACTCAGTATTATAGAATCTCCTGGTCAGTATAACTCAGTATTACAGAATCTCCTGGTCAGTATAACACAGTATTATAGAATCTCTCTGTCAGTATAACTCAGTATTATAGAATCTTCTGGTCAGTATAAATCATTATTATAGAAACTCCTGGTCAGTATAACTCAGTATTATAGAATCTCCTGGTCAGTATAACTCAGTATTACAGAATCTCCTGGTCAGTACATCTCAGTATTATAGAATCTCCTGGTCAGTGTAACTCAGTATTATAGAATCTCCTGGTCAGTACATTTCAGTATTATAGAATCTCCTGGTCACTATAAATCATTATTATAGAAACTCCTGGTCAGTATAACTCAGTATTATAGAATCTCCTGGTCAGTATAACTCAGTATTACAGAATCTCCTGGTCAGTACATCTCAGTATTATAGAATCTCCTGGTCAGTATAACTCAGTATTATAGAATCTCCTGGTCAGTATAAATCATTATTATAGAAACTCCTGGTCAGTATAACTCAGTATTATGGAATCTCCTGGTCAGTATAACTCAGTATTACAGAATCTCCTGGTCAGTATAACTCAGTATTATAGAATCTCCTGGTCAGTACATCTCAGTATTATAGAAACTCTCTGTCAGTATAACTCAGTATTATAGAATCTCCTGGTCAGTATAACTCAGTATTATAGAATCTCCTGGCCAGTATAACTCAGTATTACAGAATCTCCTGGTCAGTACATCTCAGTATTATAGAATCTCCTGGTCAGTATAAATCATTATTATAGAAACTCCTGGTCAGTATAACTCAGTATTATAGAATCTCCTGGTCAGTATAACTCAGTATTACAGAATCTCCTGGTCAGTACATCTCAGTATTATAGAATCTCCTGGTCAGTATAAATCATTATTAAGAAACTCCTGGTCAGTATAACTCAGTATTATAGAATCTCCTGGACAGTATAACTCAGTATTATAGAATCTCCTGGTCAGTATAACTCAGTATTACAGAATCTCCTGGTCAGTATAACTCAGTATTATAGAATCTCCTGGTCAGTACATCTCAGTATTATAGAATCTCTCTGTCAGTATAACTCAGTATTATAGAATCTCCTGGTCAGTATAACTCAGTATTATAGAATCTCCAGGTCAGTATAACTCAGTATTACAGAATGTCCTGGTCAGTACATCTCAGTATTATAGAATCTCTCTGTCAGTATAACTCAGTATTATAGAATCTCCTCGTCAGTATAAATCATTATTATAGAAACTCCTGGTCAGTATAACTCAGTATTATAGAATCTCCTGGTCAGTATAACTCAGTATTATAGAATCTCCTGGTCAGTACATCTCAGTATTATAGAATCTCTCTGTCAGTATAACTCAATATTATAGAATCTCCTGGTCAGTATAACTCAGTATTATAGAATCTCCTGGTCAGTATAACTCAGTATTACAGAATCTCCTGGTCAGTACATCTCAGTATTATAGAATCTCCTGGTCAGTATAACTCAGTATTATAGAATCTCCTGGTCAGTATAAATCATTATTATAGAAACTCCTGGTCAGTATAACTCAGTATTATAGAATCTCCTGGTCAGTATAACTCGAAATTACAGAATCTCCTGGTCAGTATATCTCAGTATTATAGAATCTCCTGGTCAGTATATCTCAGTATTATAGAATCTCCTGGTCAGTACATCTCAGTATTATAGAATCTCCTGGTCAGTATAACTCAGTATTACAGAATCTCCTGGTCAGTACATCTCAGTATTATAGAATCTCCTGGTCAGTATAACTCAGTATTATAGAATCTCCTGGTCGGTATAAATCATTATTATAGAAACTCCTGGTCAGTATAACTCAGTATTATAGAATCTCCTGGTCAGTATAACTCAGTATTATAGAATCTCCTGGTCAGTATAAATCATTATTATAGAAACTCCTGGTCAGTATAACTCAGTATTATAGAATCTCCTGGTCAGTATAACTCAGTATTACAGAATCTCCTGGTCAGTACATCTCAGTATTATAGAATCTCCTGGTCAGTATAACTCAGTATTATAGAATCTCCTGGTCAGTACATCTCAGTATTATAGAATCTCCTGGTCAGTATAAATCATTATTATAGAAACTCCTGGTCAGTATAACTCAGTATTATAGAATCTCCTGGTCAGTAGAACTCAGTATTACAGAATCTCCTGGTCAGTACATCTCAGTATTATAGAATCTCCTGGTCAGTATAACTCAGTATTATAGAATCTCCTGGTCAGTATAAATCATTATTATAGAAACTCCTGGTCAGTATAACTCAGTATTATAGAATCTCCTGGTCAGTATAACTCAGTATTATAGAATCTGCTGGTCAGTATAAATCATTATTATAGAAACTCCTGGTCAGTATAACTCAGTATTAAAGAATCTCCTGGTCAGTATAACTCAGTATTATAGAATCTCCTGGTCAGTATAACTCAGTATTACAGAATCTCCTGGTCAGTACATCTCAGTATTATAGAATCTCCTGGTCAGTATAACTCAGTATTACAGAATCTCCTGGTCAGTATAACTCAGTATTATAGAATCTCCTGGTCAGTATAACTCAGTATTATAGAATCTCCTGGTCAGTCTAACTCAGTATTATAGACTGTCTCGGTCAGTATAACTCAGTATTATAGAATCTCCTGGTCAGTATAACTCAGTATTATAGAATCTCCTGGTCAGTATAACTCAGTATTACAGAATCTCCAGGTCAGTACATCTCAGTATTATAGAATCTCCTGGTCAGTATAACTCAGTATTATAGAATCTCCTGGTCAGTACATCTCAGTATTATAGAATCTCCTGGTCAGTATAAATCATTATTATAGAAACTCCTGGTCAGTATAACTCAGTATTATAGGATCTCCTGGTCAGTATAACTCAGTATTATAGAATCTCCTGGTCAGTACATCTCAGTATTATAGAATCTCCTGGTCAGTATAACTCAGTATTATAGAATCTCCTGGTCAGTATAAATCATTATTATAGAAACTCCTGGTCAGTATAACTCAGTATTATAGAATGTCCTGGTCAGTATAACTCAGTATTATAGAATCTCCTGGTCAGTATAAATCATTATTCTAGAAACTCCTGGTCAGTATAACTCAGTATTATAGAAACTCCTGGTCAGTATAACTCAGTATTACAGAATCTCCTGGTCAGTACATCTCAGTATTATAGAATCTCCTGGTCAGTATAAATCATTGTTATAGAAACTCTTGGTCAGTCTAACTCAGTATTATAGAATCTCCTGGTCAGTATAACTCAGTATTCCAGAATCTCCTGGTCAGTATAACTCAGTATTATAGAATCTCCTGGTCAGTATAAATCATTATTATAGAAACTCCTGGTCAGTATAACTCAGTATTATAGAATCTCCTGGTCAGTACATCTCAGTATTATAGAATCTCCTGGTCAGTATAACTCAGTATGATAGAATCTCCTGGTCAGTATAAATCATTATTATAGAATCTCCTGGTCAGTATAACTCAGTATTATAGAATCTCCTGGTCAGTATAACTCAGTATTACAGAATCTCTTGGTCAGTACATCTCAGTATTATAGAATCTCCTGGTCAGTATAACTCAGTATTATCGAATCTCCTGGTCAGTATAACTCAGTATTACAGAATCTCCTGGTCAGTATAACTCAATATTATAGAATCTCCTGGTCAGTATAACTCAGTATTATAGAATCTCCTGGTCAGTATAACTCAGTATTATAGACTCTCTCGGTCAGTATAACTCAGTATTATGGAAACTCCTGGTCAGTATAACTCAGTATTATAGAATCTCCTGGTCAGTATAACTCAGTATGAGAGAATCTCCTGGTCAGTATAAATCATTATTATAGAAACTCCTGGTCAGTATAACTCAGTATTACAGAATCTCCTGGTCAGTACATCTCAGTATTATAGAATCTCCTGGTCAGTATAACTCAGTATTATAGAATCTCCTGGTCAGTATAACTCAGTATTACAGAATCTCCTGGTCAGTACATCTCAGTATTGTAGAATCTCCTGGTCAGTATAACTCAGTATTATAGAATCTCCTGGTCAGTATAACTCAGTATTACAGAATCTCCTGGTCAGTATAACTCAGTATTATAGAATCTCCTGGTCAGTATAACTCAGTATTGTAGAATCTCCTGGTCAGTATAACTCAGTATTATAGACTCTCTCGGTCAGTATAACTCAGTATTATGGAAACTCCTGGTCAGTATAACTCAGTATTATAGAATCTCCTGGTCAGTATAACTCAGTATTACAGAATCTCCTGGTCAGTACATCTCAGTATTATAGAATCTCCTGGTCAGTATAACTCAGTATTATAGAATCTCCTGGTCAGTACATCTCAGTATTATAGAATCTCCTGGTCAGTATAAATCATTATTATAGAAACTCCTGGTCAGTATAACTCAGTATTATAGAATCTCCTGGTCAGTATAACTCAGTATTACAGAATCTCATGGTCAGTACATCTCAGTATTATAGAATCTCCTGGTCAATATAACTCAGTATTATAGAATCTCCTGGTCAGTATAAATCATTATTATAGAAACTCCTGGTCAGTATAACTCAGTATTATAGAATCTCCTGGTCAGTATAACTCAGTATTACAGAATCTCCTGGTCAGTACATCTCAGTATTATAGAATCTCCTGGTCAGTATAACTCAGTGTTATAGAATCTCCTGGTCAGTATAACTCAGTATTACAGAATCTCCTGGTCAGTACATCTCAGTATTATAGAATCTCCTGGTCAGTATAACTCAGTATTATAGAATCTCCTGGTCAGTATAACTCAGTATTACAGAATCTCCTGGTCAGTATAACTCAGTATTATAGAATCTCCTGGTCAGTATAACTCAGTATTACAGAATCTCCTGGTCAGTATAACTCAGTATTATAGAATCTCCTGGTCAGTATAACTCAGTGTTATAGAATCTCCTGGTCAGTATAACTCAGTATTACAGAATCTCCTGGTCAGTACATCTCAGTATTACAGAATCTCCTGGTCAGTACATCTCAGTATTGTAGAATCTCCTGGTCAGTATAACTCAGTATTATAGAATCTCCTGGTCAGTATAACTCAGTATTACAGAATCTCCTGGTCAGTATAACTCAGTATTATAGAATCTCCTGGTCAGTATAACTCAGTACTGTAGAATCTCCTGGTCAGTATAACTCAGTATTATGGAAACTCCTGGTCAGTATAACTCAGTATTATAGAATCTCCTGGTCAGTATAACTCAGTATTACAGAATCTCCTGGTCAGTACATCTCAGTATTATAGAATCTCCTGGTCAGTATAACTCAGTATTATAGAATCTCCTGGTCAGTACATCTCAGTATTATAGAATCTCCTGGTCAGTATAAATCATTATTATAGAAACTCCTGGTCAGTATAACTCAGTATTATAGAATCTCCTGGTCAGTATAACTCAGTATTACAGAATCTCATGGTCAGTACATCTCAGTATTATAGAATCTCCTGGTCAGTATAACTCAGTATTATAGAATCTCCTGGTCAGTATAAATCATTATTATAGAAACTCCTGGTCAGTATAACTCAGTATTATAGAATCTCCTGGTCAGTATAACTCAGTATTACAGAATCTCCTGGTCAGTACATCTCAGTATTATAGAATCTCCTGGTCAGTATAACTCAGTGTTATAGAATCTCCTGGTCAGTATAACTCAGTATTACAGAATCTCCTGGTCAGTACATCTCAGTATTATAGAATCTCCTGGTCAGTATAACTCAGTATTATAGAATCTCCTGTCAGTATAACTCAGTATTACAGAATCTCCTGGTCAGTATAACTCAGTATTATAGAATCTCCTGGTCAGTATAACTCAGTATTATAGAATCTCCTGGTCAGTATAACTCAGTATTATAGACTCTCTCGGTCAGTGTAACTCAGTATTATGGAAACACCTGGTCAGTATAACTCAGTATTATAGAATCTCCTGGTCAGTATAACTCAGTATTATAGAATCTCCTGGTCAGTATAACTCAGTATTATACATCCTCTCGGTCAGTATAACTCAGTATTATAGAATATCCTGGTCAGTATAACTCAGTATTATAGAATCACCTGGTCAGTATAAATCATTGTTATAGAAACTCCTGGTCAGTATAACTCAGTATTATAGAATCTCCTGGTCAGTATAACTCAGTATTATACATCCTCTCGGTCAGTATAACTCAGTATTATAGAATCTCCTGGTCAGTATAACTCAGTATTATAGAATCTCCTGGTCAGTACATCTCAGTATTATAGAATCTCCTGGTCAGTATAAATCATTATTATAGAAACTCCTGGTCAGTATAACTCAGTATTATAGAATCTCCTGGTCAGTATAACTCAGTATTACAGAATCTCATGGTCAGTACATCTCAGTATTATAGAATCTGCTGGTCAGTATAACTCAGTATTATAGAATCTCCTGGTCAGTATAAATCATTATTATAGAAACTCCTGGTCAGTATAACTCAGTATTATAGAATCTCCTGGTCAGTACATCTCAGTATTATAGAATCTCCTGGTCAGTATAACTCAGTATTATAGGATCTCCTGGTCAGTATAAATCATTATTATAGAAACTCCTGGTCAGTATAACTCAGTATTATAGAATCTCCTAGTCAGTATAACTCAGTATTACAGAATCTCCTGGTCAGTACATCTCAGTATTATAGAATCTCCTGGTCAGTATAACTCAGTGTTATAGAATCTCCTGGTCAGTATAACTCAGTATTACAGAATCTCCTGGTTAGTACATCTCAGTATTATAGAATCTCCTGGTCAGTATAACTCAGTATTATAGAATCTCCTGGTCAGTATAACTCAGTATTACAGAATCTCCTGGTCAGTATAACTCAGTATTATAGAATCTCCTGGTCAGTATAACTTAGTATTATAGACTCTCTCGGTCAGTATAACTCAGTATTATAGAATCTCCTGGTCAGTATAACTCAGTATTATAGAATCTCCTGGTCAGTATAACTCAGTATTATACATCCTCTCGGTCAGTATAACTCAGTATTATAGAATATCCTGGTCAGTATAACTCAGTATTATAGAATCACCTGGTCAGTATAAATCATTGTTATAGAAACTCCTGGTCAGTATAACTCAGTATTATAGAATCTCCTGGTCAGTATAACTCAGTATTATACATCCTCTCGGTCAGTATAACTCAGTATTATAGAATATCCTGGTCAGTATAACTCAGTATTATAGAATCACCTGGTCAGTATAAATCATTGTTATAGAAACTCCTGGTCAGTATAACTCAGTATTATAGAATCTCCTGGTCAGTATAACTCAGTATTATACATCCTCTCGGTCAGTATAACTCAGTATTATAGAATATCCTGGTCAGTATAACTCAGTATTATAGAATCTCCTGGTCAGTACATCTCAGTATTATAGAATCTCCTGGTCAGTATAAATCATTATTATAGAAACTCCTGGTCAGTATAACTCAGTATTATAGAATCTCCTGGTCAGTATAACTCAGTATTACAGAATCTCATGGTCAGTACATCTCAGTATTATAGAATCTCCTGGTCAGTATAACTCAGTATTATAGAATCTCCTGGTCAGTATAACTCAGTATTACAGAATCTCCTGGTCAGTATAACTCAGTATTATAGAATCTCCTGGTCAGTATAACTCAGTATTATAGACTCTCTCGGTCAGTGTAACTCAGTATTATGGAAACACCTGGTCAGTATAACTCAGTATTATAGAATCTCCTGGTCAGTATAACTCAGTATTATAGAATCTCCTGGTCAGTATAACTCAGTATTATAGAATCTCCTGGTCAGTATCACTCAGTATTATACATCCTCTCGGTCAGTATAACTCAGTATTATAGAATATCCTGGTCAGTATAACTCAGTATTATAGAATCACCTGGTCAGTATAAATCATTGTTATAGAAACTCCTGGTCAGTATAACTCAGTATTATAGAATCTCCTGGTCAGTATAACTCAGTATTATACATCCTCTCGGTCAGTATAACTCAGTATTATAGAATATCCTGGTCAGTATAACTCAGTATTATAGAATCTCCTGGTCAGTACATCTCAGTATTATAGAATCTCCTGGTCAGTATAAATCATTATTATAGAAACTCCTGGTCAGTATAACTCAGTATTATAGAATCTCCTGGTCAGTATAACTCAGTATTACAGAATCTCATGGTCAGTACATCTCAGTATTATAGAATCTCCTGGTCAGTATAACTCAGTATTATAGAATCTCCTGGTCAGTATAACTCAGTATTACAGAATCTCCTGGTCAGTATAACTCAGTATTATAGAATCTCCTGGTCAGTATAACTCAGTATTATAGACTCTCTCGGTCAGTGTAACTCAGTATTATGGAAACACCTGGTCAGTATAACTCAGTATTATAGAATCTCCTGGTCAGTATAACTCAGTATTATACATCCTCTCGGTCAGTATAACTCAGTATTATAGAATATCCTGGTCAGTATAACTCAGTATTATAGAATCTCCTGGTCAGTATAACTCAGTATTATACATCCTCTCGGTCAGTATAACTCATTATTATAGAATCTCCTGGTCAGTACATCTCAGTATTATAGAATCTCCTGGTCAGTATAACTCAGTATTATAGAATCTCCTGGTCAGTATAAATCATTATTATAGAAACTCCTGGTCAGTATAACTCAGTATTATAGAATCTCCTGGTCAGTATAACTCAGTATTACAGAATCTCCTGGTCAGTACATCTCAGTATTATAGAATCTCCTGGTCAGTATAACTCAGTGTTATAGAATCTCCTGGTCAGTATAACTCAGTATTACAGAATCTCCTGGTTAGTACATCTCAGTATTATAGAATCTCCTGGTCAGTATAACTCAGTATTATAGAATCTCCTGGTCAGTATAACTCAGTATTACAGAATCTCCTGGTCAGTATAACTCAGTATTATAGAATCTCCTGGTCAGTATAACTCAGTATTATAGAATCTCCTGGTCAGTATAACTCAGTATTACAGAATCTCCTGGTCAGTATAACTCAGTATTATACATCCTCTCGGTCAGTATAACTCAGTATTATAGAATATCCTGGTCAGTATAACTCAGTATTATAGACTCTCTCGGTCAGTATAACTCAGTATTATGGAAACACCTGGTCAGTATAACTCAGTATTATAGAATCTCCTGGTCAGTATAACTCAGTATTATAGAATCTCCTGGTCAGTATAACTCAGTATTATACATCCTCTCGGTCAGTATAACTCAGTATTATAGAATATCCTGGTCAGTATAACTCAGTATTATAGAATCACCTGGTCAGTATAAATCATTGTTATAGAAACTCCTGGTCAGTATAACTCAGTATTATAGAATATCCTGGTCAGTATAACTCAGTATTATACATCCTCTCGGTCAGTATAACTCAGTATTATAGAATATCCTGGTCAGTATAACTCAGTATTATAGACTCTCTCGGTCAGTATAACTCAGTATTATGGAAACACCTGGTCAGTATAACTCAGTATTATAGAATCTCCTGGTCAGTATAACTCAGTATTATAGAATCTCCTGGTCAGTATAACTCAGTATTATACATCCTCTCGGTCAGTATAACTCAGTATTATAGAATATCCTGGTCAGTATAACTCAGTATTATAGAATCACCTGGTCAGTATAAATCATTGTTATAGAAACTCCTGGTCAGTATAACTCAGTATTATAGAATATCCTGGTCAGTATAACTCAGTATTATAGACTCTCTCGGTCAGTATAACTCAGTATTATGGAAACACCTGGTCAGTATAACTCAGTATTATAGAATCTCCTGGTCAGTATAACTCAGTATTATAGAATCTCCTGGTCAGTATAACTCAGTATTATACATCCTCTCGGTCAGTATAACTCAGTATTATAGAATATCCTGGTCAGTATAACTCAGTATTATAGAATCACCTGGTCAGTATAAATCATTGTTATAGAAACTCCTGGTCAGTATAACTCAGTATTATAGAATCTCCTGGTCAGTATAACTCAGTATTATACATCCTCTCGGTCAGTATAACTCAGTATTATAGAATATCCTGGTCAGTATAACTCAGTATTATACATCCTCTCGGTCAGTATAACTCAGTATTATAGAATATCCTGGTCAGTATAACTCAGTATTATAGAATCACCTGGTCAGTATAAATTATTATTATAGAAACTCCTGGTCAGTATAACTCAGTATTATAGAATCTCCTGGTCAGTATAACTCAGTTTTATACATCCTCTCGGTCAGTATAACTCAGTATTATAGAATCTCCTGGTCAGTATAACTCAGTATTATAGAATCTCCTGGTCAATATAACTCAGTATTATAGAAACCCCTGGTCAGTATAACTTAGTATTATAGAATCTCCTGGTCAGTATAACTCAGTATTATAGAATCTCCTGGTCAGTATAACTCAGTATTATAGAAACCCCTGGTCAGTATAACTTAGTATTATAGAATATCCTGGTCAGTATAACTCAGTATTATAGAATCTCCTGGTCAGTATAAATCATTATTATAGAAACTCCTGGTCAGTATAACTCAGTATTATAGAATCTCCTGGTCAGTATAACTCAGTATTATAGAATCTCCTGGTCAGTATAACTCAGTATTATAGAATCTCCTGGTCAGTATAACTCAGTATTGTACATCCTCTCGGTCAGTATAACTCAGTATTATAGAATATCCTGGTCAGTATAACTCAATATTATACTGATGATCCCTTTACTAACCAAAGCACGATTGAGAACATTACTGAGTAAATTAGCAGCATTTTTGACTCACAGATATGTAGGATACACAAAAATCGTACTGAGCGGCCCACTGCAGAGGATTTACAGGTAATATGCGAAGTAGACAGAGGCACTAATTTATTGAAATGACTATGCGCACACACAGATTCCCTCTCTTCTTCTCATGATAATTACGACCCACATCGATGTCTTAGCTCTATCTAAACCCTTCATTATATAGATGCAAGCCAAAATCAGAGCAGAAACCCATCAGTAATACTCTCCTATGTGTGGAGCCATTTAAGTGATTGAACACCATTAGTCTCACGTAACATATACTTTAAAACAGCACAATTTCTGAGACAAAACTGGTTTTATTCATTTCAAGGCATCTTTATATGAAGGCCTATCTTTTGGGAAGTTACTGTATGTGCTCATTCTGTTCTTGTATCATTATTTTAGTGACACGATTCAACTTCTCTAAGCAGCTGTGTAATTTTCAGACCTCCAAAATGGCAATCTCACCTGACCAATACTGACAGACCTGCTTCTCTGGGAGGTCATGTTTTCGATATGAAATGGGAGCTCATTGATCCCCCCCACCTCCCTCCCCATTGGTACCAATACCTAATTTACGCATGAAACTAGAAAACTCACAAAAGCTGGTCAAAAACATCAACAAAAAAAAACTCAAGAAATAGCCAACAACTAATTTAAACGTACGGACAAAAATCTAGGCCCATGCTCCCAGTGCAATACTGAGGGAGTGCTGCACTGTTGGAGGTGCTGTCTTTCAGACAAGAGGTTAAACCAAAGCCCCGTTTGCTGTAAAAGATACCATGGCCACTATTTTAAAGAAGAGCAAGGGAGTTCTCCGTGGTGTCCTGGTCAATATTTATCCCTCAACCAACATCACTAAAAACAGAGAATCTGGTCATTATCACATTGCTGTTGATGGGATCTTATTGTGAGTAAACTGGCTGCTGCATTTCCTACATTGAAATATTAACTACAGTTCTATAAGTACCTCAGTGGCTATAAAGTGCTTTGGGAAGTTCTGAAATTGTGAAAAGCTCTATAGAAATTCAAGTTTTTCTTTTTCTCTAAGAGAAACAGTCCTGAATATCAGCCTATTCCCAGGGCTGATTGTTCTATCCAGACTAATTGGGTTTATTTTGTTCTATTGCATGAAGGAGTTCCCAACCCTCCAGGACTGCCCTGAAGTCTCCGGGAATTGAAGATTAATCTTTGTGACAACGCTGCATGCAAAACCAGGTGAAAAATCACAGATGGCATGAATACAAAACTGCTACTTTTTAATTTTATTTTAACACTTTCATTTGTTCCACACAAACCGGTAGATGAACAACCTTCAAAGAGGAGATAGTTCGGGCACAGTCAAGGTCTGATCCCTCGAAGGGGAAAAGGGCAAACAAATCCAGAGCTCCCTCGTTGATAAACAGGTCGAGATTAAGATAAAGAAGAAAAAGTGTGCTTATGACAGATGCCAGGTAGAAAATACTATTGAGAACCAGGCTGAATATAGAAGGGTCAGAGGGGAGTGAAAAAGCAAATAAGAGAAGCAAAGAGAGAGCATGAAAAGAGACTGGCAGCTAGCATTAAAGGAAATCCCAAAATTTTCTTTAGGCACATAAAGGGTGGTAAAAGGAGGATTGGGGCCAATTAGGGACTAGAAAGGAGATTTACACATGGAGGCAGAGGGCATAGCTGAGGTACTAAATGAATACTTTGCATCTGTCTTTACCAAGGAAGAAGATGCAACCCAGGCAATGTTGAAAGAGGAGGTAAGTCAAACACTAGAGGGGTTTAAAATAGATAAAGAGGAAGTATTAGATAGGTTGTCTGTATTTAAAGTTGGTAAAGCACTAGGACCAGATGAGATGCATCCAAGGATACTGAGCGATGTGAGTGTGGAAATCGCAGAGGCGCTGGCCATAATTTTTCAGTCTTCCTTAGACTCGGGGGTGGTGCCAGAGGACTGGAGAATTGCAAACGGTACACCCTTGTTCAAAAAAGGGTGTAAAGATAAGCCCAGCAACTACAGGCCAGTCAGTTTAACTTCAGTGGTGGGAAAACTTCTAGAAAAAATAATTTGGGACAAAATCAATAGTCACATGGACAAATGCGAATTAATTAAGGAAAGCCGGCATGGATTTCCTAAGGGAAACTCATGTTTAACTAACTTGCTGGAATTTTTTGAGGAGGTAATGGAGAGGGTTGATAAGGGCAATGCTGTTGATGTGGTGTATCAAAAGGCATTTGATACAGTGCCACACAATAGACCTGTGAGCAAACTTGTAGCTCATGGAATAATAGGGATGGTAGCAACATGGATACGAAATTGGCTGAGTGACAGGAAACAGAGAGTAGTGGTTAATGGATGTTTTTCGGGCTGGAGGATGTTTTGTAGTGGAGTTCCCCAGGGATTAGTGTTGGGATTAAAACAGGAAATGCTGGAAATACTCAGCAGGTCTGGCAGCGTCTGTGGAGAGAGAAGCAGAGTTTACATTTCGGGTCAGTGACCCTTCTTCGGAACTGGCAAATATTAGCAATGTCAAAGGTTATAAGCAAGTAAAGCAGGGGTGGGGCAAGAGATAACAAAGGAGAAGGTGTAGATTGGGCAAGGCCACAGAATAGCTGACCAGAAGGTCATGGAGCAAAGGCAAACAATATGTTAATGGCGTGTTCAAAGTCAAAGCATTAGTACAGATCAGAGGAATGTATGATGGCATGAAGAGAGCTCTTGGGCCAACCATCAAGAAGATCACCCCCCTCAAATCTAAATCGGGGGACATAATCACTGACCAACGCAAACAGATGGACCGCTGGGTTGAGCACTACCTAGAACTGTACTCCAGGGAGAATGCTGTCACTGAGACTGCCCTCAATGCAGCCCAGCCTCTACCAGTCATGGATGAGCTGGACATACAGCCAACCAAATCGGAACTCAGTGATGCCATTGATTCCCTAGCCAGCGGAAAAGCCCCTGGGAAGGACAGCATTACCCCTGAAATAATCAAGAGTGCCAAGCCTGCTATACTCTCAGCACTACATGAACTGCTATGCCTGTGCTGGGACGAGGGAGCAGTACCCCAGGACATGCGCGATGCCAACATCATCACCCTCTATAAAAACAAAGGTGACCGCGGTGACTGCAACAACTACCGTGGAATCTCCCTGCTCAGCATAGTGGGGAAAGTCTTTGCTCGAGTCGCTCTGAACAGGCTCCAGAAGCTGGCCGAGCGCGTCTACCCTGAGGCACAGTGTGGCTTTCGTGCAGAGAGATCGACTATTGACATGCTGTTCTCCCTTCGTCAGATACAGGAGAAATGCCGTGAACAACAGATGCCCCTCTACATTGCTTTCATTGATCTCACCAAAGCCTTTGACCTCGTCAGCAGACGTGGTCTCTTCAGACTACTAGAAAAGATCGGATGTCCACCAAAGCTACTAAGTATCATCACCTCATTCCATGACAATATGAAAGGCACAATTCAACATGGTGGCTCCTCATCAGAGCCCTTTCCTATCCTGAGTGGTGTGAAACAGGGCTGTGTTCTCGCACCCACACTTTTTGGGATTTTCTTCTCCCTGCTGCTTTCACATGCGTTCAAATCCTCTGAAGAAGGAATTTTCCTCCACACAAGATCAGGGGGCAGGTTGTTCAACCTTGCCCGTCTAAGAGCGAAGTCCAAAGTACGGAAAGTCCTCATCAGAGAACTCCTCTTTGCTGACGATGCTGCTTTAACATCTCACACTGAAGAATGCCTGCAGAGTCTCATCGACAGGTTTGCGTCTGCCTGCAATGAATTTGGCCTAACCATCAGCCTCAAGAAAACGAACATCATGGGGCAGGATGTCAGAAATGCTCCATCCATCAATATTGGCGACCACGCTCTGGAAGTGGTTCAAGAGTTCACCTACCTAGGCTCAACTATCACCAGTAACCTGTCTCTAGATGCAGAAATCAACAAGCGCATGGGTAAGGCTTCCACTGCTATGTTCAGACTGGCCAAGAGAGTGTGGGAAAATGGCGCACTGACACGGAACACAAAAGTCCGAGTGTATCAGGCCTGTGTCCTCAGTACCTTGCTCTACGGCAGCGAGGCCTGGACAACGTATGCCAGCCAAGAGCGACGTCTCAATTCATTCCATCTTCGCTGCCTTCGGAGAATACTTGGCATCAGGTGGCAGGACTATATCTCCAACACAGAAGTCCTTGAAGCGGCCAACATCCCCAGCTTATACACACTACTGAGTCAGCGGCGCTTGAGATGGCTTGGCCATGTGAGCCGCATGGAAGATGGCAGGATCCCCAAAGACACATTGTACAGCGAGCTCGCCACTGGTATCAGACCCACCGGCCGTCCATGTCTCCGTTATAAAGACGTCTGCAAACGCGACATGAAATCGTGTGACATTGATCACAAGTCGTGGGAGTCAGTTGCCAGCATTCGCCAGAGCTGGCGGGCAGCCATAAAGACAGGGCTAAATTGTGGCGAGTCGAAGAGACTTAGTAGTTGGCAGGAAAAAAGACAGAGGCGCAAGGGGAGAGCCAACTGTGCAACAGCCCCAACAAACAAATTTCTCTGCAGCACCTGTGGAAGAGCCTGTCACTCCAGAATTGGCCTTTATAGCCACTCCAGGCGCTGCTTCACAAACCACTGACCACCTCCAGGCGCGTATCCATTGTCTCTCGAGATAAGGAGGCCCAAAAGAAGTACAGATAGGGTGTTAACAGACTGAAAATTGAACAGCAGCAAGTACAAACATGAAAAAAAAACAGTGGGTAAGCACACTGAACAAACTAAGATGAAATAAAATAAACATACAAAAAAAATGTAAAAATGTAAAAAAAGGAAAAATAACTAAAAATGAAAGTAAAATGGGGGGCCCATCATGCTCTGAAATTATTGAACTCAATGTTCACTCCGGCAGGCTGTAGTGTGCCTAATTGGTAAATGAGATGCTGTTCCTCGAGCTTGCGTTGATCTTCACTGGAACACTGCAGCAAGCCCAGGATAGATATGTGAGCATGAGAGCAGGGGGGAGTGTTGAAATGGCAAGCAACCGGAAGCTCAGGGTCCTGCTTGCGGACTGAGTGGAGGTGTTCCGCAAAGCGGTCACCCAGTCTGCGTTTGGTCTCCCCAATGTAGAGGAGACCACATTGTGAGCAGTGAATACAGTATACTACATTGAAAGAAGAACAAGTAAATCGCTGCTTCACCTGAAAGGAGTGTTTGGGGCTTGGGATGGTGAGGAGAGAGGAGGTACATGGGTAGGTAGTGTTGGGACCCTTGCTTTTCCTGATATATATTGATGACCAAGACTTTGGTGTACAGGGCACAATTTCAAAGTTTGCAGATGATACAAAACTTGAAAGCATTGTGCACTGTGAGGAGGATAGTGTAGAACTTCCAAAGGACATAGACAAGTTGGTGGAATGGGCAGACAGGTGGCAGGTGAAATTCAATGCAGAGAAATGTGAAGTGACTCATTTTGGTAGGAAGAGCATGGAGAGACAATATAGAATAAAGGGTACAATTCTAAAGGGGGTGCAGGAGCAGAGGGACCTGGGTGTATATGTACATAAGTAATTGAAGGTGGCAGGACAGGTTGAAAGCACGGTTAATAAAGCATACATCCTCATCAGAGAACTCCTCTTTGCTGACGATGCTGCTTTAACATCTCACACTGAAGAATGCCTGCAGAGTCTCATCGACAGGTTTGCGTCTGCCTGCAATGAATTTGGCCTAACCATCAGCCTCAAGAAAACGAACATCATGGGGCAGGATGTCAGAAATGCTCCATCCATCAATATTGGCGACCACGCTCTGGAAGTGGTTCAAGAGTTCACCTACCTAGGCTCAACTATCACCAGTAACCTGTCTCTAGATGCAGAAATCAACAAGCGCATGGGTAAGGCTTCCACTGCTATGTCCAGACTGGCCAAGAGAGTGTGGGAAAATGGCGCACTGACACGGAACACAAAAGTCCGAGTGTATCAGGCCTGTGTCCTCAGTACCTTGCTCTACGGCAGCGAGGCCTGGACAACGTATGCCAGCCAAGAGCGACGTCTCAATTCATTCCATCTTCGCTGCCTTCGGAGAATACTTGGCATCAGGTGGCAGGACCGTATCTCCAACACAGAAGTCCTTGAAGCGGCCAACACCCCCAGCTTATACACACTACTGAGTCAGCGGCGCTTGAGATGGCTCGGCCATGTGAGCCGCATGGAAGATGGCAGGATCCCCAAAGACACATTGTACAGCGAGCTCGCCACTGGTATCAGACCCACCGGCCGTCCATGTCTCCGTTATAAAGACGTCTGCAAACGCGACATGAAATCGTGTGACATTGATCACAAGTCGTGGGAGTCAGTTGCCAGCATTCGCCAGAGCTGGCGGGCAGCCATAAAGACAGGGCTAAATTGTGGCGAGTCGAAGAGACTTAGTAGTTGGCAGGAAAAAAGACAGAGGCGCAAGGGGAGAGCCAACTGTGCAACAGCCCCAACAAACAAATTTCTCTGCAGCACCTGTGGAAGAGCCTGTCACTCCAGAATTGGCCTTTATAGCCACTCCAGGCGCTGCTTCACAAACCACTGACCACCTCCAGGCGCGTATCCATTGTCTCTCGAGATAAGGAGGCCCAAAAGAAAAGAAAGATCCTGGACTTTATTAATAGAGGCATAGAGTACAAGATCAAGGAAGTTATGTTGAACTTGTGTAAGAAACTAATTTGGCCTCAGCTGGAGTATTGCGTCCCGTTCTGGGTGACACACTTGAGGAAAGCCACGTGGTCATTGCAGAGAGTACAGAAGAGATTCACGAGAATGGTTCCAGGGATGAGGAATTTCAGTTAGGAAGATAGATTGGAGAAGTTAGGACTGTTTTCCTTGGAGAAGAGAAGGCTGAGAGGTGATTTGAAAGAGGTATTCAAAATCATGAGGGGTCTGGACAGAGTAGATAGAAAGGTACTGTTCCCATTTGTGAAAGGATCGAAAATGAGAGGGCACAGATTTAAAGTATTTAGTAAGAGAAGCAAAAGTGACATCAAGAAAAACTTTTTCACGCAGCGAGTGGTTAAGGTCTGGAATGCGCTGCCTGAGAACGTGGTGGAGGCAGATTCAATTGAAGCATTCAAAAGGGAATTAGACAGTTATATGAAAAGGAAAAATGTGCGGGGTTATGGGGAGAAGGCAGGGGAATGGAACTGAGTGAATTGCTCTTTCAGAGAGCCAGTGCAGACATGATGGGCCGAATGGCCTCCTTCTGCACTGTAACGATTCTGTGATAAGAATATTGGAGATTCGGGGAAAGCAGCTGTTTCCCTTGCCGTTGAGATTAATCCAATTGGATAACAAAGAGTTTGTTCGCTTTCCGATTGGCCTCGAAGATGGACCAATGGTGGGAGGTTGGTATGAGGCGGGAGATCATGTGAAGAAACCTTCAGGAATGCACCCATGCAGAGTTGGAAACCCTAATGTCACAGGATCATGCAGTTTTCCCCCAGCATTCCCCAACAATCACATTATACAATTGGTGGCCTTATCTGTGAAGACCAAGATCCTTAAGACTTGACTACAATGTGAAATGAATAGTTATACTGAGAGGGCAGTGGGACATGGGCTTGTTGTAACTTTAGTGATAGAGTCATAGAGTTATACAGCACAGAAACAGGGCCTTTGGCCCATTGTGTCCGTGCCGGCCATCAAGTAACTAACTATTCTTATCCCATTTTCCAGCACTTGGCCCGTAGCCTTGTATGCTATGGCGTTTCAAGTGCTCATCTAAATATTTCTTAAATGTTGTGATGGTTCTTGCCTCTACCACCTCTTAAGGCAGTGTGTTCCAGATTTCAACCACCCTCTGGGTGAAAGGTTTTTCCTCAAATTCTCTCTAAACTTTAGTTGCAAATGCACTCGAAACATCCAGGAAAAATCTGCAAGGCATAAAAATGCATCTTTTTATCCGGTCAGTTGTCCTGACAACTCAGTATCTTTAATCCTGCAATATTAGTGCCACGATGCAGCAACTAAAAGCATTAAATATTGACCAACCTAGTAAGGACAACATTTCTGGTGCTCTATCTGTTAACAGGCAAGGTAGGCCAATAATTGAGTTAGTTAACAAGATAAACTACTTTATCAACTGCGGTCAAATTATATAAAGAAATTTTTCGAATAAGGATGAGATTAGGAACTAAAGATTGCTATATAGCTGCAGGACTGCTGGGGCAGACGGATGGGCCCGTTGAGAAAAAAATTAATCTCTTTTGAAATAAGTGAGTTGTGAAATAACAGCAATTTGGTAACCAATAAATAATAAACCAAATGATTAAAAAAGCAAACTGTTTTTCAAGGGAGTATTCTGCAGATTTTATATTTTTAGTTAATGTTCCTACAGCAACATGTCAGCGAATCTAACTGGACCTACATTGATTCTTGGTCCAGCAATGTCTCAGTTAATTTAAAATGATGTTCAAATCCCTCTATGACTTCACCCTCCCCTATCTCTCCAACCTCCTCCATCCCCACAACCCTCCTAGATATCTGTGCTCCTCCAATTCTGGCCTCTTGAGCAAGATTAATCAACCTGCCATTGGTGACAATGCTTTTTTCACCTACCTGGGCCGTAAGCTCTGGAATTCCATTTCTGGACTTCTCTACCTCTGTCTCCTTCTTTAAGATGCTCTTTAGAACCTCTAACTCTTTGACCAAACTTTTGGTTACCTCTCCTAATACCCCTTGAGTGGCTCATGTCAGATCTTGTTTGATGATTTTCCTGTGAGGCTCTATGCTGAAGGCATTAAACTATTGTTATAGATGGGCAGGTGGGCACTGGCTAGAAGAATAAAATTATAGCCGGTCTGAAGGCCATGGGCAAAGAAGAGATGTTCAGGAAAGTTTTGAAAGCTGGAACGAGGCAAAGTAATTTAGGTGAGAATTCCAGAGATCAGGAACGTCAAGATGGTGGAATGTAAGGTCATAAGAAATAGGAGCAGGAGTAGTAGGCCATTCAGCCCCTGGAGCCTGCTCTGCCATTCAAACGATCGTGGCTGCACTACATCAACTCTACTTACCTGCCCTATTCCCATGTCCCTTGATTCCCTTAGTATCCAAAAATGTATCAATCTCAGCCTTGAATATACTCAACAACTGAGCATCCACAGCTCTCTGGGGTAGAGAATTCTAAAGATTCGCAACCCTCTGAGTGAAGAAAGCTCTCCTCATTTCAGTCCTAAATGGCCAACCCTTATCCTGAGATTATGAGCCCTAGTTCTGGGCTCTCCAAGCAGTGGAACCAGCCTCTCAGTGTCTATCCTGTCAAACTCTCTAAGAGTTCTATACACTTCAATGGGATCACCTCTCTTTCTTCCCAATTCCAGAGAGTATAAGCCCACTCTACTCAATATAAGTCCATTCTACTCAAGCCATCATTCGAGCACAGAGGGAGTGGTTGGGGTGGGGATGGTGTTAGAGATCACTTCGCTTCACCAGGGAAGGATTCAAAACCTAAGAGGAGGATTTTGAAGTCAATTGACTGAGGCGGAAGGAACCAGGGACCTTGGCAAGGGGATTTGGGGCATGGGGGCTTGGTGAAGGATGGGCAGGACTTTGTTTTGGTTGAGCACTCAAGCCCTGAATTAGCTGAAGGCTGAGGGTAGAGAATGTTTACAAGGAGATGAATGGCAAGGTCAATGGCCACATTTAATGAAGATGTGGAGTGGGGGTTGGGATAATAGGGGCCAGAAACATCAGAACCAACCTTGCGGATGATATCATCAAAAACCCCATGGTTTGGAACAAGCCACTTATGGGGTACACACTGACATAGAGTTTTCACTTCCTTTCATCAGTTAGTTAATTATTTATGGTCATATTGGGCACTGGTGTGCTGGAAATTATATGTAAAAGAAGATCCAAAGTGGAGGTGCCACCAAGCATCAAAGAAGTGGGGATAGAAGGAAAAATCACTTGTTAGTTTGCACCAATTTTCAAAGCTTGTGGATTTCAGGGAGAGAAGTCCCAGTTTGGAGAGAATGGGCTGAATTTTCCTGACCCTTGGAGACGGCTGAGGAGGTGGGAGGGTTGGCAAGATGGCAGGGAAAGGCAGTGGGAAGGGAGCCCAATATCTTCCTGTTGCCATGGCATATTGCTAGCGGCAGGAAACTCAGGGGAAACTCAGCGGGACAGCCACCCATTGGGTGTCAATTGAAATAATTAATTACCCAATTAAGGGTCACATCCACCCCACCGTCATTGGGAGGGGTCGATGCCGCATGGCGAGACTGCCAGGTAAACCCTGACGCCTCCCAGCAGGTTCCTGGGGAGGGCCCATCGGGAGGGGTTCTCCAGCAACAATAGCCATTCCGCGCCCAAGGCCCCATCACCGGAATACCGCCATGCCCCCCCCCCACCCCCGCCAGCCCCGCCACTCCCACCAACCGGGCCCAATCACCGGGACCTGCCTGCCTGGACCCAGCTTCCTCAAAGTATCTCATTGGTCTTCGTGGGTGTCTTGGCATTGAGGTGCCCTCTCCTTTGTGATGCAACCCAGGCAGCCTGTTAATGGACCACTGCTGGCAAAATGCCGTCTCAGGGACCCACTGCCTGTCAGAGCAGGGTCGGCTCCCACTTTCAGGCCTGGCAGTGGGACTTGATCTTCTTCGGGAAAATCTAGACCAATGACCTTTCTTTCGTTCTTAGGATGTGGGCATTGCTGGCCAAACCAGCATTTATTACCCACCCCTAACTGCCCTTGAGAAGGTGGTGGTGAGCTGCCTTCTTGAACCGCTGCAGTCAAATGTGATGGGAGTAAATTCACACCTTCACTGCCTGGGCTGTAATCTGGTGAAGTAATTCAGTCGCTCATCGCAGAAACCTGTCCGATTTTCATGTTTTATCAACTTCAATTAAAATGAGGTCCCTCCCTATCTCTGTAACCTTCTCTAGCTTTACAACTAGACAAACCACATAAATACTGTGGCTACCAGAGAGGGTCAGAGGCTAGGAATTCTGTGGCAAATGGCTCACCTTCTGACTCCCCAAAGCCTCTCCACCATCTACAAGGCACAAGTCAGGAGTGTGATGGAATACTCTCCACTTGCCTGGATGGGTGCAGCTCCAACAGCACTCAAGAAGCTCGATACCATCCAGGACAAAGCCGCCCGCTTGATTGGCACCCCATCCACAAACATACACTCCCTCCACCACTGGCGCACAGTGGCAGCAGTGTGTACCATCTACAAGATGCACTGCAGCAACTCACCAAGGCTCCTTAGACAGCACCTTCCAAACCCGCGACCTTTACCAACTAGAAGGACAAGGGCAGCAGATGCATGGCAATACCACCACCTGCAAGTTCCCGTCCAAGTCACACACCATCCTGACTTGGAACTATATCGCTGTTCCTTCTCTGTCGCTGGGTCAAAATCCTGGAACTCCCTTCCTAACAGCACTGTGGGTGTACCTACCTCACATGGACTGCAACGGTTCAAGAAGGCAGGTCACCGCCACCTTCTCAAAGACAATTAGGGATGGGCGATAAATGCTGACCTAGCCAGCAATGCTCCCATCCCACGAACAAGTAAAAAAAAACCCATTGCGATCCCTGTGCTTTTCTAATTCTGGCCTCTTGTACATATCCGATTTCCATCACTCCACCATTGGCAGTCATGCCTCAAGCTGTCTAGGCCTTAAACTCTGCAATTCCCTCCCAAACCTCTCTGCCTCTCTACCTCTCTCCTGTTTTAAGATACTGCTTAAAATCTTTTGGTCACCTGTCCTAAAATATCTTTATTCGGCTCAGTATGAGATTTTTTTGGGGAAATAATAAATCAGATGTCTAGATGCTTCCGTCGCATCGTGATCGCATCGTGAAAGGACAAGGGTACAAGAAGGGTCTGTGACCTTGTGAATGAGGCTAGTGGCCATTTGAAATAGATAGTGATGGGCGAACACATTGTGGATAACAACACTGTGACATGGAGACAAGCACTCCAACCTTGCTGGTTCAAAGTAGTTTCCCTCTGTCAGCGAAGTGGAAGAAGCACACAGGGAGAAGTGACTGTCCATACAGGGCAAGTGCAGGTGCATCAGGAAAACTGAGTCAGCCCAGAAGTTGCTTTGCTAACTATGACAGGGATTTAAATTTCTGCTGATTACAAGCTAACTCAGTGATTCCCCTCCCCCCCCCCCCTCCCCCCGTTTCTGCTGTGCTCTACAAAATAATTCGATCTGGATTTCTCTGCACTTTATCATAGTGATAGAGCACAGTGGAGGTCATTTGGCCCATCATGCCTGTGCTGGTTCTTTGAAAGAGCTATCCAATTAGTCCCACTCTGCCGGATCTTTCTCCATCACCCTGTGAATTTTTCTACTTCAAGTATTTATCCAATTCCCTTTTGAAAGTTACTGCTTCCATCACCTTTTCAGGCAGCGCATTCCAGATCATAACAACTGGCTCTGTAAATATTACTTTCCTCATGTCACCTCAGTTCTTTTGCCAATTATCTCAATCTGTGTCGTCTGGTTACTGACCCTCCTGTCAATGGAAATAGTTAACCTTGAACACAGAAGAGAAACTAGATTAGATACAGGTGGGAGAAAGGAATAGAAGATTATGATGATAGGGTTAGAAGAAGAGGGGTGGGACGAGGCTTGTCAAGAAAATAGGCCAGTTGGGTTGAATGGTTTGTTTCTGCCCTGCACCTTCAATCTAATTCAATGTCATTCAATCCTGCTTCAGACATCCTGAATTTGAACCTCTATTTGATCATTCAATAATTTCTAATCAACTCAATATCCTGATGCCTGCTCCATTCATCAAAGGCAGTTACAACTGGGATAGGTTAGATGGGCAGATTGGTACCAGCTCATGTTACCCCAGGTTCTGTTCTAGGAAATCATCCTTTCCCTCCTCTTCCCTTGATCTTATTTTGTACACAAGGTAGAGATGGCCGAGGGTGGGTGGAGTTAGTGAATATGTAACTACAGTATTTTTGTTTGGCTACGTGAGAAGCCTTTTCGGTTGAATGACCAAACAGCAATAAGGGATGCCATCCAGCAATGGAACAATGGCAGAATGTCCACAGTTTGGAACATAGGAACATAGAAAATAGGAACAGGTAGGCCATTCAGCCCCTCAGGCCTGCTCTGCCATTCAACTAAATCAAAGCTGATATTCTATCTCAACGCCATTTTCCCGCATTATCTCCATATTCCTCGATATCACAGAAACACAGAATTGTTACAGTGCAGAAGGAGGCCATTCGGCCCATCGTGTCCGCACTGGCTCTCCGAAAGAGCAATTCCCTCAGTTCCATTCCCCTTCCTTCGCTCCATAACCCTGCACATTCTTCCTTTTCATATAACTGTCTAATTCCCTTTTGAAAGCTTCAATTGAACCTGCCTCCACCACGTTCTCAGGCAGCACATTCCAGACCTTAACCACTCGCTGCGCGAAAAAGTTTTTCCTCGCGTCACTTTCGCTTCTCTTACCAAATACTTTAAATCTGTGCCCTCTCGTTCGCGATCCTTTCACGAGTGGGAACAGTTTCTCTCTATCTACTCTGTCCAGATCACTCATGATTTTGAATACCTCTATCAAATCACCTCTCAGCCTTCTCTTCTCCAAGGAAAACAGTCCCAACTTCTCCAATCTATCTTCATAACTGAAATTCCTCATCCCTGGAACCATTCTCGTGAATCTTTTCTGTACGCTCTGCAATGCCCCCATGTCTTTCCTAATGTGTGTCACCCAGAACTGGACGCAATACTCCAGCTGAGGCCGAACTAGTGTCTTATACAAGTTCAACATAACTTCCTTGCTCTTGTACTCTATGCCTCTATTAATAAAGCCCAGGACACTGTATGCCTTATCGACTGCTCTCTCAACCTGTCCTGTCACCTTCAATGACTTATGTACATATACACCTAGGTCCCTCTCCTCCTGCACCCCCTTTAGAATTGTACCCTTTATTCTATATTGTCACTCCGTGTTCTTCCCACCAAAATGAATCACTTCACGTTTCTCTGCAATGAACTTCATCTGCCACCTGTCTCCTCATTCCACCAACTTGTCTATGTCCTTTGGAAGTTCTACACTATCCTTCTCACAATTCACAATGCCTCCATGTTTTGTGTCATCTGAAAACTTTGAAACTGTGCCCTGTACACCAAGGTCTAGGTCATTAATATATGACAGGAAAAGCAAGGGTCCCAACACTGATCCCTGGGGAACTCCATTACAAACCTTCCTCCACCCCAAAAAACATCCATTAACCACTATTCTTTGTTTCCTGTCACTCAGCCAATTCCATATCCATGTTGCTACCGTCCCTTTTATTCCACGAGCTACAGGTTTTCTCACAAGTCTGTTGTGTGGCACGGTATCAAATGCCTTTTGAAAGTACATGTGCACCACATCAACTGCATCAACCTTCTGTTACCTCCTCAAAAAACTCCAGCAAGTTAGTTAAACATGATTTTCCCTTAAGAAATCCATGCTGGCTTTCCTTAATTAACTCGCATTTTGCAATGTAACTATTGATTTTGTCCCGAATTATTTTTTCTAGAAGTTTTCCCACCACCAAAGTTAAACTGACTGATCTGTAGTTGCTGGGCTTATCTTTACACCCTTTTTTGAACAAGGGTGTAATGTTTGCAATTCTCCAGTCCTCTGGCACCATCCCCGAGTCTAAGGAAGACTGAAAAATTATGGCCAGTGCCTCTACGATTTCCACCCTCACATCCCTCAGTATCCTTGGGTGCCTCTCATTAAGTCCTAGTGCTTTATCCACCTTAAGTACAGACAGCCTATCTAATACTTCCTCTTTATCTATTTTAAACCTCCTCTTTCAACATTGCCTGGGTTGCATCTTCTTCTTTGGTAAAGACAGATGCAAAGTATTCTTTTAATACCTCAGCTATGCCCGCTGCCTCCATGCGTAAATCCCCTTTCTGGTCCCTAATCGGCCCCACTCCTCCTTTTACCGCCATTTTACTATATATATGCCTATAAAAAACTTTGGGATTTCCTTTAATGCTAACTGCCATTCTCTTTTCATGCTCTCTCTTTGCTTCTCTTATTTGCTTTTTCACTTCCCCTCTGTCCCTTCTATATTCAGCCTGGTTCTCAATAGTATTTTCTACCTGGCATCTGTCATATGCACACTTTTTCTTCTTTATCTTAATCTCTACCTCTTTTGTCATCCAGGGAGCTCTGGATTTGTTGGCCTACTTTTCCCCTTCGAGGGAACATACCTTGACTGTGCCCGAATTATCTCTTCTTTGAAGGTAGCCCATTGTTCATAAACTGGTTTTCTTGCCAGCTTTTGACTCCAATTTATTTGCCCCAGCTCCATTCTTACCCCATTGAAGTTGGCCTTCCCCAGTTATTCTTACTCTGGATTGCTCTTTGTCCTTATCTATAGTCAACCTAAAATTTATGATACAATGATCACTATGCCCTAAATGCTCTCCTACTGATACTTGATCCACTTGGCCCACCTCATTCCCAAGAACCAGGTCTAGCAGTGCCTCCTTTCTCGTTGGACTAGCAACATACGGTTGTAGAAAATTTTCCTGAACATACTCTAGGAACTCTTGCCCTTTGTTGCCCTTTACACTACTATTATTCCAGTCTATGTTTGGATAATTAAAATCATCCCATTATAACTACCCGAGAATTTCTGCACCTCTCTGAAATTTCTTTGCAAATGTATTCCTCCATGTCCTTCCTACTAGTTGGTAGCCCATAGATAACACTGAGCAATGTAACTGCACCTTTTTTGTTTCTTAGCTCTAGCCAAATTGATTTTGTCCTCGATGCCTCTGGGACATCCTTTTTCTCCAGCACTGCATGCTCTGCTTAATCGATACTGCCACCTTCCCCCTTTTTTCCCTTCCCTATCTTTCCTGAATACCTTGTATCCAGGAATATTTAACACCCAGTCCTGTCCTTCTTTGAGCCAGGTCTCTGTTATAGCCACAACTTCATATTTGCACATGGCAGTCTGCACCTGTACCTCACCAGTCTTATTAACCACACTCCGTGCATTCACATACATGCACATTAACCCTAACTCAGACTTTATTACTTTCTCCCTTACTCTGACGCCACCTAATAATTTACTATTCCCCACTCTCATGCTATCTCCCCAGTATTCTGTGCACCTTAGTATTCCTCTTTATACTTGCCCCTGGTTCCCATACCCTGACTAGTTACCAGTTTTGCTTCCCTCCAATCTGAGCTCCCTCTCAGGTTCCCATCCCCCTGACAATTTAGTTTAAACCCTCCCCAACAGCACTAGCAAATCTCCCTGCAAGGATATTAGTCCCAGTCCTGTTAAGATGCAACCCATCCATCTCGTACAGGTCCACCTGCCCCAGAACTGGTTCCAATGTCTCAGAAATCTGATGCCCTCCCTCCTACATCAGTTCTCCAGCCACATGTTCAATCACTCAATTCTTCTATTCCTATGTTCACTTGCATGTGGGACTGGGAATAATCCTGAGATTACTGCTTTTGATGTCCTGCTTTTTAATCTCCTTCCTAGCTCCCTAAAATCTGCTTTCAGGACCTCATTCCCCCTCTTACCTATATCATTGGTACCAATGTGTACCACGACCCTCCCCCAGAAGAATGTCCTGCAGCTACTCCGTGACATCCTTCACCCTGGCACCAGGGAGGCCACACACCATCCTGGAGTCATGTTCCACTAACTAACGAATCCCTGATCACTACTGCTGTTCCACTCCTCTTCCTCACCTCCTGTGCAGCTGAGCCACCTGTGGTGCCACAAATATGGCTCTGACTGCACTCCTCTGAGGAACTATCACCCTCACCAGTACCTGCCTTGTTCTCTTAGACTGCCGGGCGGTCACCCATTCCCTATCTGCCTGCATACTCCTAACCTGCGGTGTGACCAGCTCCTCCGCCTTGCACAACAGTGACTTCAGCCACCGCTCGAGTTCCAAAACCCAGAGCTCAAGGTTCTGCAGCCGGTGACACTTCCTGCCGATGTATTTGTCTAGGACACATGGTGCATCTATGACCTCCCACATGCCACAGGCTGTACATTCCACTCGGCAGAGCTGCCCTGCCATTCCTTAATTTTACAGACTATTTATTATAAGTAGAATAGCTTTCCAGGTACTCACCAAACAGCTCCTTCCACTGCACTGAAGCAAGAACCAGATACTGGAGGGTTAAAAAAGTAGAGAAAAGTAGAAAAATGGAGCACCTCCTCCTCCCTTCACTGAACTCGCCACTCACCAAACTGATATCTCCACACTCAGCTTGCAATCTGCACACCGTTTGCAGGCTACACCCAGACCTTTTGAAGCTGAAACTGCAGCAACCAGATTTGACTGGTCAGCTACTTAACTAATCAGCTACTCTGCAGTAGAACCTGTTAATCCCCGCCTAAGACTGTAAGAAACTTACTTTACTTTCTTAACCCTACTTTAAACTAGAGGGTCAATCCCAGTTAAATGCTAACTGCAGACCAGACTTATATAAAGATAACCACACTTAAAATCCCCACTCATCAAACTTGAATCTCCACACTTAGCATGCACTCTGCACACCGTTATCTATTTAATATCTAGAAATCTATCGATCTCCGTCTTGAATATACTCAATGACTGAGCGTCCACTGCCCTCTGGCATAGATTCACCACCTTCTGTGTGAAGAAATTCCTCCCCATTTCAGTCCTAAATGACCTCCCTCTTATTCTAAGATTGTCCCCTAGTTCTAGACCCACCCCCCCAGCCAGGGGAAGTATTCTTCTTGCATCAACCTTGTCGAGCCCTGTAAGAATTTTGTATGCTTCAATGAGATCACCTCTCATTCCTCTAAATTCTAGAGAATACTGGCCCAGTCTCCTCAATCTCTCCTGATAGGACAATCCAACCATCCCAGGGATCAGTCTGGTGAACCTTCGTCACACTTCCCCTATGGCAAGTATAACCTTCCTTAGGTGAGGAGGCCAAATTGTACACAATACTGCAGGTGCGGTCTCACCAAGGCTCTATTCAATTGCAGCAAGACTTCTTTACTCCTGTATTCAAATTCTCCTGCATTGAAGGCCAACATACCATTTGACTTCCTAATTGCTTGCCGTACCTGCGTGTCAGCTTTCAGTGACTTATGAACAAGGACACCTAGGCCCATTTGGACATCAACGAATCTCAATCTCTCACTGTTTAAGAAATACTCAGCATTTCTGTCTTTTCTACCAAAGTGGATAACTTCATATTTTTCCACATTATATTCCATCTGTCATGTTCTTGCCCACTCACTTAACCTGTCTAAATCCCCTTGAAGCCTCTTTGCATTGTTCTCACAACTCACATTCCCGCCTAGTTTTGTGTCATCAGTAAACTTGAAAATATTACATTTGGTCCCCACATCCAAATCATTGATATAGATTGTGAATAGCTGGAGCCCACTAGTACCCCATTAGTCACAGCCTGCCATCCTGAAAATGACCCATTTATTCCTACTCTCTGTTTTCTGTCCATTAACCAATTGCCAATCCATGCCAGTATATTACTCCCAATCCCATGTGCTCTAATTCTGTTTACTAACCTCCTGTGTGGACCTTATTGAAAGCCTTCTGAAAATCCAAATATACCACATCCACTGCTGCCCCCCTTATCTATTCTGCTAGTTACATCCTCAAAAAGCTCCAACAGGTTTGTCAAACATGATTTCCCTTTCATAAATCCATGATGACTCTACACAATCCTACCATTATTTTCTAAGTGTCCATTTATCACATCATTTACAATAGATTCTAGCTTTTTCCCTACTACTGATGGCAGGTTAACAGGTCTGGAGTTCCCTGTTTTCTGTCTCCTTCCTTTCTTAAATAGTGGGGTTACATTTGCTACCTTCCAATCTGCAGGAACCGTTCCAGACTCCATAGAATTTTGGAAGATGACTCCAATGCGTCCACTATCTCTACAGCCACCTCTTTCAACACTCTGGGATGCAGATCATCAGGTCCAGGAGATTTATCAAGTTTCAGTTCCATTAATTTCTCCAGAATTACTTTTTTACTAACACTAATTTCTTTTAGTTCCTCATTATCGCTAGTCCCTTGGTTCTTCCGTATTTCTGTGGGATTTTTTGTATCTTCCTCCTTGAAGACCGGCACAAAGTATTTGTTTAATATCTTGGCCATTTCCTTATTCCCCGTTATAAATTTTCCTGTCTCTGCCTGTAGTGGGCCCAAATCTGTCTTTGCTAATATTTTTCTTTTTACATACCTATAGAAGATTTTACAGTTCATTTTTAGGTTCCTTGCTAGTTTGGACCAGTTACCAAATTTTATTCAAAGGAGAGTCTTTTACATAAGAAATTGCCCCATCGATCCTGTATACACAATGCTGCTGGTTACCTGGACTGATTCCTGTATACATATGGATGAAAATGGAATAGTGTAGGTCAGATGGTTTCACAGGTCGGCGCAACATCGAGGGCCGAAGGGCCTGTACTGCGCTGTAATGTTCTAATTCTAAAAAAAAAACATTGCAGGGCACTTAACAGCAAAGTGACACCAACTGGGCTTTGCAAGCAACCCAGTAGAAATTGGAAATGCCCATATGGTCTGGAGGTTGATTTAGTAACTATAATCCATTGTTATGCTCAGCCTTCACCTGGTCTTACCGTAACAGAGTTTAATTTTAAACACATTGTGATTTCAGTTGCCCCTTGGTGAATCCTTTTTCACCGCTTTCCAATTATAAGGCAAAGAAACCAGCACAACAGGTTTTCTCAGGTTTAAAGAAAAGTGAAATTTTATTAAACTTAAACTCTAATTTGGTTAATGCCTACGGATAAACAACACCCCACGCTAGCATGCATACATGATATACACATGCAAATAGAGACAGAAAAGAGCAAAAGAAAAATAAAGTGGAAAAGTTTGAGGCAATATCTGAAAAGTTTTTATTCTTCGAGCTCACTGTAGAGTCCTTGATTGTAGGTAGATCTTGCTTTTCGTTGGGACCCAGTATTCTTCTTAAATCTTGTTCACTGTCGGAGACTTTTCTCTCTTGGGGTTCATGTGCCTTCAATGGATTCAGAGGCTTGTGAGAAAGAGATGGGAGCAGACAGGAGAGATCTTCTCAGTCCAAGAGCAAATAGACACTCTCTCTGAGTTCAAACTGTTTATACAATTCAAAAAACTGAGGTTGCCCAACAGTTTAGTCATGTGACTAACTGGTTTGACTATATCTGTTTGTGTATTCGGCCATCTTAGCAGTCAACCTGGAATGCGAGCTCCCCTCACTTTCAACGCCTGGTGATCAAAGTCCATTGTGGGTTGACTGTGTTAGGGAATGGCTGCTTTGTCCTTCCAAACACTGTCTGTTAACATGCAAATCTCTTTTGCAGCCTTGGCTGATCTGTTTAACAAGTCCTTTCTTCACTCCAGTAACAGTTTAAAATCAATGTTCATGACAAAATTAATGTGCCTCATTCTTGGCAGGTGGGGGCCTAGCATGACACCTCCATACCCAGTGGAATGAAATGCGATTTGAGAAAAGGTGCATTTCATTAAAAGGGTCGAGAGAAAAATGTAAGATACAGAAAAAACCATGCATTTCTCTCATTCATTCCCATTCATTCATAAATCCTAAAACTTATTACAGCCTGTCTTCTCTTGGTGCCAGTGCTGCTTTAATTGCCCAATTTTTGGCATCCCAATAAACATGTGGTTCTTTTTTTGGCAGGTTTCTCTTCCGTTTGCCCATTTCCATGGCTGCCAAGGGTCTTTGTTACTGTTGAGGTCTGAAAAGGGGGGATGGGTGGTTTCTCTTTGCTGTTCGCTGACCGGACAGTTGGGGTTTTCATCTGGGATTCCTCCCAGACTTCCTTTAATCTGACCTCTTGGTCACTTTTTCTCCTTCTCTTTCTAAACCTTTGCCAGCCTTGTGCCTGCCTGTTCCCTTTTGTTCTCGGCGGGTGTCCCTTACAGTTTACCAGCCCTCTGCTGGAGGGTCCTTGTAACACCGGTACAGGACTTAGGGATGCAGATTTCAGTGTAGGTTAGGGTTTCCCCTCAACCTGGCACATGTGGCAACTCCTGCAGTACTCCACATCTTTGTGGAGTTTTGGCCAGTCAAACTGCTGTCTTACGCGGGCTTTGGTCTTTTGTATACTGACATGTTCAGCCACTCTAGTCTCGTGGGCCCTTCTTAATATTTCTGTTTGGTACCTCTGCAGCACCACTAACGGTGAGCTACTGTCCACTCCTTGCTCTCATGTCTGAGGAGAACTCCATTTCCTCATCAGTACCTCATTCTTTAAATAGTAGCAATCAGGGACTCCCTCTGCTTCACTTTCAGACTGGGCAGCCTGTGCTAACTCTCGTAATACTGGGTGGCTCACTGAGCACAAGCTAGGGAAAATCCATTTAATTCATTCCCTGGGTCTCCTAACTTTCCGAAGAAAGTCTTGGACAGGCAGACCTCATGGACATTTGCCTGCAGTGCCAATGCAGTCTGCTCTGGGGGAGCTGGTTTGATCATGGCCTGATCCACTACACATTCAGGGAAACTGCAGGGAACCATCTCCTGCCACAACCCTGTCTCTCTGACCTCCTGCACTTTTCTTTCACCACTGGGGAGACTACCACCTTCACCCCTGTCAGATCATTACCTAGGAACAGGTCAACCCCGTCCACAGGCAAACTAGGGACAATCCCTACGGTCCCTGGTCCCGAAACCAGGTCATACTCTAAGTGCACCCGGTGTACAGGTACAGGCATACACTGCCCTCCAATACCATTCACCACCATTTTGGTGTTCACTACATTCTCTAAGGGAAAGGTCAGGCCTTTTCCCAGTGAAAGGGATCTAGTGGGCCCTGTGTCCCTACAAATTACTATGGGCTTGCTTGCTGCACTTGATGGGTATGGGGTTACTTTCCCTTCAGACACAAAACCCTGATAACCCTCAGGAACCCTATAAAATTTTCCTGCACTTGCAGTGGTAGACTTCCTGGGTCTCACTCTTACTGCAGTTAAAGCCACAGCTTGTTCTGCTGTGCTTTCCATCAGGTTCTCTTCTTCACTGACCGGGTGTGCCCTGATTAACCCTACAGGTTTTCCCTTTAGTTTCCAGCAGTCAGCTTTTAAATGCCCTGCTTTATTACAATGGAAGCACACAGGTCTCCAGGTCTCACTCTTGCTCACAGCACCTTCCTTTTTAGCTGGAGTAGGGCCCCCTGTCTCTCCTGCTTTCCTTTCTCTCCCAGGGTTGCTTGGGTTCCTATCACCTTCGCACCCTTTGTCCTTTTCAGATTTGTGGTGGCGATTAGGAAAGGTTCTCCTTTGGGAAACCAACTCATAAATTAAAGCAAGCCCATCAGCCAGGACGGCCACTTGCCGGGCTCTCTGGACCCGCTGCTCCTCTACATGGGTCTTTATGGAGTGTGGGAGAGAATGTTTAAATTCTTCGATCAGAATTACTTCCCTGAGATTCTCATAGCTGAGCTGTACTTTAAAGCATTCAGCCACTTGGCAAAAGCCAGCTGCTTACTTCTTTCAAACTCCAGATAAGTTTGATTCGCTTGCTTCTTGAGGGTTCTAAACTTTTGGCGATAGGCTTCGGGTACTAACTCATATGCCCTGAGGATAGCACTTTTTGTCTGTTCATAATCTGATGAACTCTCATCTGGCAACAGGGAATAAATCTCATGGGCTTTTCCAGTTAGCTTGCTTTGTAGTAAAAGAGGTCAGGTCTCAGCTGGCCATTTTAGCCTTGCCAGTTTCTCAAAGGACACAAAAATACTTCTACATCTTCCTCATTGAATTTTGGAATTAGTTGAGTTCCTCCCTATGGGCCATGCTTTCACTGGGATTACTCTGTCGTCCCTTCGTTAACTCAAGCTGCTTCAACTCTCTCTTTTTGCATTCTTTCCAGAATGTTCTTTCTCTCTCTCTCTCCTGTTCCTTCTCCTGTCTTTCTCTGTCTTCACGTTCCTTCTGGAAGGCTCTTTTTTTCTCCCTCTCCTGTCTATCTTTCTCTTTCCCTTTCCTCTAATTCACGTTTCCTCTGTTCCAGTTCTATCTTTGCTAACAATACCGTGTTGGATTCTGCTTCTAAGCCTGTTTCTGCTTCTTCAGATTCAAGGGAAAGATGGTTAGCCACTACCCTTAGGAGTTGATACTTCCTAGCCTTGCCACATACAATGATCCCACACTGTTCAGCCATTTTCCTCAACTCCTCCATAGACAGTGCTTTTAACTTATCCCAAGTTATTTCACCCTGGCTTGGAGAGCTACTAGCTTCAGTCGCAGACATGTCAGTATTCAATCACACACAATCACAAGAAAACCTGTATTGAAATCTTGCTCTTTTTTGCTTGGGAACAATTTGGCTTCCTACTTCCAATTTCTTGTTTGTCTGTGGGTCAATCCCGGATGCTAGCACCCAAATTTCTGTTACGAACAGGTGAGAAAGGTAACTAGGGGTCCCTCTCAACCTTCACCTGGTCTTACCATAACAGGGTTTAATTTTAAACACATTGTGTTTTTAGCTCCCCCTTGGTGAATCCTTTTTCACCGCTTTCCAGTTATAAGGCAAAGAGACCAGCACAACCGGTTTTCTCAAGTTTAAAGACGAAAAGTGAGATTTTATTAAACTTAAACTCTAATTTGGTTAATGCCTACAGATACATGGCACACCCACGCTAGTGTGCATATGCGATACACACATGCAAATAGGGACAGAAAAGTGCAGAAGAAAAATAAATTGGAAAAGTTTGAGGCTATATCTGAAGAGTTTTTGTTATGGTTCTTCGAGCTCACTGTAGAGTCCTTGATTGTAGGTAGATCTTGCTTTTCGTTGGGGCCCAGTATTCTTCTTAAATCTTGTTCGCTGTAGGAGACTTTTCTCTCTTGGGGTTCATATGTCTTCAGTGGATTCAGAGGCTTGTGAGAAAGAGATGGAAGCAGACAGGAGAGGTCTTCTCAGTCCAAAGGCAAACAGACACTCTCTCTGAGTTCAAACTGTTTGTAGAATTCAAAAAACTCAGGTTGCCCAGCAGGTTAGTCATGTGACTAGCTGATTTGACCATGTCCATTTATGTATTTGGCCAGTCAACCTGGAATGCGAGCTTCCTCACCTTCAACGTCTGGTGATCAAAAGTCCATTGTGGGTTGAATGTATCAGGGAATGGCTGCTTTGTCCTTCCAAACACTGTCTGTTTAACAAGTCCTTTCTTCACTCCAGCAACATTTTAAAATCAATGTTCATGACAAAATTAATGTGCCTCATTCTTGGCAGGTGGGGGCCTAGCATGACACCATGATCATGTCATGACCTGGTCAGTGCATTAGAGAAGACATGAGAAGCAGCTGTGAGCTCAACTTAATAATGGCAAAATACCCTGATAATAAGCAGAGAATTGATGTTACAAAAAATCCAACATGACACCAATCACAACATGATAATGCATCACACAATCTGGAATCAGGAGGGCCAAACACAGATGTACATTTTCTTCAAGCATAAAGTGAAGAGCTTAAACAGATTGACTGGAGGAAAGCGTTACCACTTCAACTAAGCACCAATGGAATCTTTCAAAGATAATAAATTCCCTGTATATAGTGGCTTCAATGCAATAAAGTGATTCAGGTAACTTCACAGGAATGATTATCAAACAAAATTTGACACTGAGTTAAATAAGGAGATATTAGGACATATGACCAAAAGCTTGGTCAAAGAGAAGGAGAGGTGGAGAGGTTTTGGGAGGGAATTCCAGAGCTTAGGGCCTAGGCAGCTGAAGGCACAGCTGCCACTTGTGGAGCTATGGAAATTGGGCATCTCGGAGGGTTGTGGGGCTGTAGGAGGTTACAGAGATGGGGAGGGACAAGGCCATGGAGGAATTTGAACACAAGGGTGAGAAATTTAAAATCGAGGTATTGCTGGACTGGCAGCCAATGTTACTGGACTAGTAACAGTGAGTTCAAATACCACCACTGCAGCTGGAGGAAATTAAATTCAATTCATTAATAAATGGTCATGAAACTACAGGATTGTTCTAAAAACCCATCATGTTCTCTAATATCCTTTAGGGAAGAAAATCTGCTGTCCTTACCTGGTCTGGCCTATATGTGACTCAAGACCCACAGCAATGTGGTTGATTCTTAATTGCCTTCTGAAATGGCCCAGCAAGCCACTCAGTTGTCAAGGGCAATTAGGAATGGGCAACAAATGCTGGCCTTGCCAAAGATGCCCACATCCCAAGAATGAACTTTAAAAAAAAAACTGGAAGTTAAAAAGTTTAGGACTGTTGAGGTGTGTGGGAACATTCACCTCAACAGTATAGGCCATAGAACTGCCTTCATAGCTCAGTGGGGAAGTGGTCTGCCTCGTATGTTAGAGACCAGCCAAGGTAGCCCTAGGGCTGCCTCAATTAGCCTCAGTGGCAGGTGCTAGAGTTAGGAAAACTAGCTGCTGGTCCAAGGACATTGAGGTTGCGTAGGAGGTTTTGAGTGAGGGCAGAATCAAGTTTCACTGTGACACTCCCCACGTTTGATGATGATCCTTACTATTCTGGCTCATACTTGAAGAATAACCAGGATGTGTCAGGACATATCAGGGCAATATTCCACATTGTTGGGTAGATGCCAGTGTTGTAGCTGTACTGGGACAGCTTGGCTAGGGGTGCAGCTAGTTCTGCAGCACAAGTCTTCAGTGATATAGCTGGGATGTTGTCAGGACCCATAGTTTTTTCAGTATCCAGTGCTTTCAGCTGTTTTCTGATTGCATATGATGTGAATCAAATTGGCTGAAGACTGGCATCTGTGATGCTGGGGAGCACAGGAGGAGGCAGCACATAAAAAGTTACTGTACGGATAAGGGTTCATGATTGGGGTTGATATATTAGCATGGATAGAGGATTAGCTAACTAACAGGAAACAGAGAATGGGAATAAATGGGGCATTTTCAGGTTGGCAAACGGTAACTAGTGGAATGCCACAGGGATCAGTGCTGGTTCAGTTATACAGGGCATTGGTGAGACCACATCTCGAATACTGTGTACAGTTTTTGGTCTCCTTATTTAAGCAAGGATGTAAATTTATTGGACGCAGTTCAGAGGAGGTTTACTAGATTGACAGCTGGAATGTGTGGGTTGTCTTATGAGGAAAGGTTGGACAGACTGAGCTTGTTTTTACTGGAGTTTAGAAGAGTGAGGGGAGACTTGATTGAAGTTTATAAGATCCTGAACAGTCTTGACAAGGTGGATGTGGAAAGGATGTTTCCTCTTGTGGGTGAGTCCAGAACTAGGGGGCATTGTTTTAAAATTAGTGGTCACCCTTTTAGGACCGAGTTGAGGAAAAAAAAATTTCTCTCAGAAGGTTCTGCGACTTTGGAACTCTCTGCTTCAGAAGGTGGTGGAGGCGGGGTTATTAAATATTTTTAAGGCGGAGGTAGATAGATTCTTGTTAGGCAAGGGAATCAAAAGTTATTGGGGGTAGATGGGAGTGTGGAATTCGAGATACAAACAGATCAGCCATGATCTTACTGAATGGCGGAGCAGACTAGAGGGGCTGAATGGCCTACTTCTGCTCCTATTTTGTATGTTCATATGTTCGTATGCTGACTCAACTGTTTACAATATATTAATGGCTTGGGTGAAGGGACCGAGTGTATTGTAGCCAGATTTAAGGATGATACAAAATAGGTAGGAAAGCAAGTTTTGAGGAGGACACAAAGTCTGCAAAGAGATATAGATAGGTTAAGTGAGTCGGCAAAATTTGGCAGATAGAGTATAATGTGGGAAAATGTGAGGTTTTCCACTTTACAGGAAGAATAGAAAAGCTGAATATTATTTACATGGAGAGAGACTGCAGAATGCTGCGGTACAGAGGGATCGGGATGTCTTTGTACATGAATCACAAACGTTAACATGCAAGTACAGCAAGTTATTAGGAAGTCAAATGGAATAATGGAATTTATTGCAAGGAGGATGGTGTATAAAAGTAGGGAAGTCTTGCTCCCACTATACAGGGCATTGGTGAGACCACACCTAGCCTACTGCATACAGTTTTGGTCTCCTTTGGGGTAGGGCGGGGGGGGAATATAATTGCATTGCGAGCAGTTCAGAGAAGGCTTACAAGGTTGATTCCTGGGATAAAGGGGTTGTCTTATGAGGAAAGGTTGAGCAGGTTGGGCCTATACTCATTGGAGTTTAGAAGAAAGGGAGATGATCTGATTGAAACATAAAAGATTCTGAGGGGGTTTGACAGAGTAGATGCTGAGAGGATGTTTCCCCTCGTGAGGGAATCTAGAACTAATGGGACACTGTTTCAAAATAAGGGGTCTCCTATTTAAGACAGAGATGAGGAGGAATTTCTTCTCTGAGGGTCATTAATCTTTGGAATTCTCTTCCCCAGAGAACAGTGGAGGCTGGGTTATTGAATATATTCAAGGCTGAATTGGACAGATTTTTGATCTTCGAGGGAGTCGAGGGTTATTGGGGGCAGGCAGGAAAGTGGAGTTAAAGCCACAGTCATATCAACCATGATCTTATTGAATAATAGAGCAGGCTTGAGGGACCGAATGTCGATGCTTGATCCTATTTCTTATGCTCTTATGTCCTTAAAATGTAAAGGTTTTACAGATTTATTGAATACAATTCCCCAAGCTATTACCTTTGGTTGCTGGCAAACTGGTCTAGTAACATAACCAGGTACTCTACATTCCTTTCCAGCAGTTTCTGACCCCACTTCATTAACCTGCCCTCTATTTGAATTATTGCAAACTGGTAAACGGCCAACATATAAAATTGTTACAAACGCATTTATTCCGAATACTCATTTCAGGTTCAGAGCTGTTACTACATTGAACTGTTACTGGAGTACGGTCTTAGTGTGCTCTGCCAATACTGCATGGAGCAATTAATGTACTAAGGTGTTACTGTACTGAGCTGTTGCAGTACTGAGGTGTTACTGTACTGATCTATTGATGTACTGATGTGTTACTGTACTGAGCTCTTAATGTACTGTGTTATGGTATTGAACTGTTACAGCACTGAGGTGTGACTGTACTGAGGTGTTACTGTATGGTTTTGTGAAGGGGAGGTCGTGTCTCACTTATTTGATTGAGTTTTTAGAGGAAGTGACGAAGATGATTGATGAAGGAAGGGCAGTGGATGTTATCTATATGGACTTCAGTAAAGCCTTTGACAAGGTCCCTCACGGCAGACTGGTACAAAAGGTGAAGTCACATGGGATCAGAGGTGAGCTGGCAAGATGGATACAGAACTGGCTCGGTCATAGAAGACAGAGGGTAGCAGTGGATGGGTGCTTTTCTGAATGAAGGGCTGTGACTAGTGGTGTTCCGCAGAGATCAGTGCTGGGACCTTTGCTGTTTGTAGTATATATAAATGATTTGGAGGAAACTGTAGCTGGTCTGATTAGTAAGTTTGCGGACGACACAAAGGTTGGTGGAATTGCGGATAGTGATGAGGATTGTCAGAGGATACAGCAGGATATAGATCAGTTGGAGACTTGGGCGGAGAAATGGCAGATGGAGTTTAATCCGGACAAATGTGAGGTAATGCATTTTGGAAGGTCTAATGCAGGTGGGAAGTATACAGTAAATGGCAGAACCATCAGGAGTATTGACAGGCAGAGAGATCTGGGCGCACAGGTCCACAGGTCACTGAAAGTGGCAACGCAGGTGGATAAGGTAGTCAAGAAGGCATAAGGCATGCTTGTCTTCATCGGTCGGGGCATAGAGTATAAAAATTGGCAAGTCATGTTGCAGCTGTACAGAACTTTAGTTAGGCCACACTTAGAATATTGCGTGAAATTCTGGTCGTCACATTACCAGAAGGACGTGGAGGCTTTGGAGAGGGTACAGGAGAGGTTTACCAGGATGTTGCCTGGTCTGGAGGGCATTAGCTATGAGGAGAGGTTGGATAAAATTGGATACGGTCCCCGGAAGTGCAGAAGGTTTTAGTTTAGGCAGGCATCAAGATCGGCGCAGGATTGGAGGGCCGAAAGGCCTGTTCCTGTGCTGTACTGTTCTTTGTTCTTTGTACTGAGCTGTTACCGAACAGAGCTATTAATGTATGGAGTTGTTACTGCACTGAGTTGTTACTGTACTGAGGTGTTACTGTACTGAAATATTAATGTACTGAGCAGTTACTGTACTGAGCTGTTAAAGTACTGAGCAGTTACTGCACTGAGGTGTTACTGCACTGAGTTGTTACTGTACTGAGGTGTTACTGTACTGAAATATTAATGTACTGAGCAGTTACTGTACTGAGGTGTTACTGTACTGAGCTATTAATGTAGTGAGGTGTTACTGTGCTGAGGTGTTACTATACTTCGCTATTAATGTACTGAGGTGTTACTGTACTGAGTTATTAATGTGGTGATGTGTTACTGTACTGAGCTATTAATGTGGTGAGGAGTTACTGTGCTGAGGTGTTACTATACTGAGGTATTAATGTGGTGAGGTGTTACCGTGCTGAGTTGTTAATATGGTGAGGTGTTACTGTGCTGAGGTGTTAATGTAGTGAGGTGTTACTGTGCTGAGGTGTTAATGTAGTGAGGTGTTACTATACTTCGCTATTAATGTACTGAGGTGTTACTGTACTGAGCTATTAATGTAGTGAGGTGTTACTGTACTGCGCTGTTAATGTGGTGGGGTGTTACTGTGCTGAGGTGTTAATGTACTGAGGTGTTACTGTACTGAGCTATTAATGTACTGAGGTGTTACTGTACTGAGCTATTAATGTAGTGAGGTGTTACTGTACTGCGCTGTTAATGTGGTGAGGTGTTACTGTACTGAGGTGTTACTATACTGCGCTATTAATGTGGTGAGGTGTTACTGTGCTGAGGTGTTAATGTAGTGAGGTGTTACTGTACTGAGCTATTAATGTACTGAGGTGTTACTGTACTGAGCTATTAATGTAGTGAGGTGTTACTGTACTGCGCTGTTAATGTGGTGAGGTGTTACTGTACTGAGGTGTTACTATACTGCGCTATTAATGTGGTGAGGTGTTACTGTGCTGAGGTGTTAATGTAGTGAGGTGTTACTGTACTGAGCTATTAATGTAGTGAGGTGTTACTGTACTGCGCTGTTAATGTGGTGAGGTGTTACTGTACTGAGCTATTAATGTAGTGAGGTGTTACTGTGCTGAGGTGTTAATGTAGTGAGGTGTTACTGTACTGAGCTATTAATGTACTGAGGTGTTACTGTACTGAGCTATTAATGTAGTGAGGTGTTACTGTGCTGAGGTGTTAATGTAGTGAGGTGTTACTGTGCTGAGGTGTTACTATACTGCGCTATTAATGTGGTGAGGTGTTACTGTACTGAGCTATTAATGTAGTGAGGTGTTACTGTGCTGAGGTGTTAATGTAGTGAGGTGTTACTGTACTGAGCTATTAATGTAGTGAGGTGTTACTGTACTGAGCTATTAATGTGGTGAGGTGTTACTGTTCTGAGCGATTAATGTGGTGAGGTGTTACTGTACTGAGCTATTAATGTGGTGAGGTGTTACTGTACTGAGCTATTAATGTAGTGAGGTGTTACTGTACTGAGCTATTAATGTGGTGAGGTGTTACTGTGCTGAGCTATTAATGTAGTGAGGTGTTACTGTACTGAGCTATTAATGTAGTGAGGTGTTACTGTACTGAGCTATTAATGTGGTGAGGTGTTACTGTTCTGAGCGATTAATGTGGTGAGGTGTTACTGTACTGAGCTATTAATGTGGTGAGGTGTTACTGTACTGAGCTATTAATGTAGTGAGGTGTTACTGTACTGAGCTATTAATGTAGTGAGGTGTTACTGTACTGAGCTATTAATCTGGTGAGGTGTTACTGTGCTGAGCTATTAATGTAGTGAGGTGTTACTGTACTGAGCTATTAATGTGGTGAGGTGTTACTGTTCTGAGCGATTAATGTGGTGAGGTGTTACTGTACTGAGCTATTAATGTAGTGAGGTGTTACTGTACTGAGCTATTAATGTGGTGAGGTGTTACTGTACTGAGCGATTAATGTGGTGAGGTGTTACTGTACTGAGCTATTAATGTGGTGAGGTGTTACTGTTCTGAGCGATTAATGTGGTGAGGTGTTACTGTACTGAGCTATTAATGTACTGAGGTGTTACTGTACTGAGCTATTAATGTAGTGAGGTGTTACTGTACTGAGCTATTAATGTGGTGAGGTGTTACTGTACTGAGCTATTAATGTAGTGAGGTGTTACTGTACTGAGCTATTAATGTAGTGAGGTGTTACTGTACTGAGGTGTTACTGTACTGAGCTATTAATGTGGTGAGGTGTTACTGTACTAAGCACTTACTGTTCTGAGCTATTAATGTACTGAGGTGTTACTGTACTGAGCTATTAATGTGGTGAGGTGTTACTGTACTGAGCTATTAATGTACTGAGGTGTTACTGTACTAAGCAGTTACTGTACTGAGGTGTTACTGTGCTGATATGTCACTTTTCTGAGCTATTAATGTACTGAGGTGTTACTGTACTAAGCAGTTACTGTACTGAGCTGTTACTGTGCTGATGTGTCACTGTTCTGAGCTATGAATGCAGTGAGTTGTTACTGTACTGCGGTTTTACTATACTGAGCTATTAATGTACTGAGGTGTTACTGTACTGAGCTATTAATGTACTGAACTGTTACTGTACTGAGTAGTTACTGTACTGAGGTGTTACTATACTTTGCTATTAATGTACTGAGGTGTTACTGTACTGAGGTGTTACTATACTTTGCTATTAATGTACTGAGTTGTTACTGTACTGAGGTGTTACTGTGCTGTGCTATTAATGTAGTGAGGTGTTACTGTACTGAGGTGTTACTATACTTTGCTATTAATGTACTGAGTTGTTACTGTACTGAGTTGTTACTGTACTGAGGTGTTACTGTGCTGAGATGTTACTATACTGCGCTATTAATGTACTGAGGTGTTACTGTACTGAGCTATTAATGTGGTGAGGTGTTACTGTGTTGAGGTGTTACTATACTGCGCTATTGATGTGCTGAGGTGTTACTGTACTGAGCAATTAATGTACTGAGGTGTTACTGTACTGTGCTATTAATGGAGTGAGGTGTTACTGTGTTGAGGTGTTACTATACTGTGCTATTAATGTACTGAGGTGTTACTGTACTGTGCTATTAATGGAGTGAGGTGTTACTGTGTTGAGGTGTTACCATACTGTGCTATTAATGTACTGAGGTGTTACTGTACTGTGCTATTAATGAAGTGAGGTGTTACTGTACTGAGCTATTAATGTAGTGAGGTGTTACTGTACTGTGCTATTAATGGAGTGAGGTGTTACTGTGTTGAGGTGTTACTATACTGTGCTATTAATGTACTGAGGTGTTACTGTACTGTGCTATTAATGAACTGAGGTGTTACTGTACTGAGCTATTAATGTGGTGAGGTGTTACTGTACTGCGCTATTAATGTGGTGAGGTGTTACTGTTCTGAGCTATTAATGTGGTGAGGTGTTACTGTACTGAGCTATTAATGTGGTGAGGTGTTACTGTACTGAGCTATTAAAGAACTGAGGTGTTACTGTTGTGAGCTATTAATTTTGTGAGGTGTTACTGTACTGCGCTATTAAAGAACTGAGGTGTTACTGTACTGAGCTATTAATGTGGTGAGGTGTTACTGTACTGAGCTATTAATGTGGTGAGGTGTTACTATACTTCGCTACTAATGTACTGAGGTGTTACTGTACTGAGCTATTAATGTTGTGAGGTGTTACTGTACTGAGCTATTAATGTGGTGAGGTGTTACTATGCTGAGCTATTAATGTAGTGAGGTGTTACTGTACTAAGCAGTTACTGTACTGAGCTGTTACTGTGCTGATGTGTCACTGTTCTGAGCAATTAATGTAGTGAGGTGTTACTGTACTGAGCTATTAATGTAGCGAGGTGTTACTGCACTGAGCTATTAATGTAGTGAGGTGTTACTGTACTGAGCTGTTACTGTGCTGATGTGTCACTTTTCTGAGCTATTAATGTACTGAGGTGTTACTGTACTGAGCTATTAATGTGGTGAGGTGTTACTGTACTGAGCTATTAATGTACTGAGGTGTTACTGTACTGAGCTATTAATGTGGTGAGGTGTTACTGTACTGAGCTATTAATGTGGTGAGGTGTTATTGTCCTGAGCTATTAATGTAGTGATGTGTTACTATACTTCGCTACTAATGTACTGAGGTGTTACTGTACTGAGCTATTAATGTGGTGAGGTGTTACTGTACTGAGCTATTAATGTAGTGAAGTGTTACTATACTTTGCTACTAATGTACTGAGGTGTTACTGTTCTGAGCTATTAATGTAGTGAGGTGTTACTATTCTTCTTTCTTTCTTCTTCTTTCTTTTTCTTTCTTTCTTTTGGGCCTCCTTATCTCGAGAGACAATGGATACGCGCCTGGAGGTGGTCAGTGGTTTGTGAAGCAGCGCCTGGAGTGGCTATAAAGGCCAATTCTGGAGTGTTACTATCCTTCGCTACTAATGTACTGAGGTGTTACTGTACTGAGCTATTAATGTGGTGAGGTGTTACTGTACTGAGCTATTAATGTAGTGAGGTGTTACTGTACTGAGCTATTGATGTGGTGAGGTGTTACTGTACTGAGCTATTAATGTAGTGAGGTGTTATTGTCCTGAGCTATTAATGTAGTGAGGTGTTACTATCCTTCGCTACTAATGTACTGAGGTGTTACTGTACTGAGCTATTAATGTGGTGAGGTGTTACTGTACTTCGCTACTAATGTACTGAGGTGTTACTATCCTTCGCTACTAATGTACTGAGGTGTTACTATCCTTCGCTACTAATGTACTGAGGTGTTACTGTACTGAGCTATTAATGTGGTGAGGTGTTACTGTACTGAGCTATTAATGTAGTGAGGTGTTACTATACTTCGCTATTAATGTACTGAGGTGTTACTGTACTGAACTATTAATGTGGTGAGGTGTTACTGTACTGAGCTATTAATGTAGTGAGGTGTTACTATACTTCGCTATTAATGTACTGAGGTGTTACTGTACTGAGCTATTAATGTGGTGAGGTGTTACTGTTCTGAGCTATTAATGTAGTGAGGTGTTACTATCCTTCGCTACTAATGTACTGAGGTGTTACTGTACTGAGCTATTAATGTGGTGAGGTGTTACTGTCCTGAAATATTAATGTAGTGAGGTGTTACTGTACTGAGCTATTGATGTGGTGAGGTGTTACTGTACTGAGCTATTAATGTAGTGAGGTGTTATTGTCCTGAGCTATTAATGTAGTGAGGTGTTACTATCCTTCGCTACTAATGTACTGAGATGTTACTGTACTGAGCTATTAATGTGGTGAGGTGTTACTGTACTGAGCTATTGATGTGGTGAGTTGTTACTGTACTGAGCTATTAATGTACTGTGGTGTTACTGTACTGAGCTATTAATGTGGTGAGGTGTTACTGTACTTTACTATTAATGTGCTGAGGTGTTACTATACTGAGCTATTAATGTACTGATGTGTTACTGTACTGAGCTATTAATGTGGTGAGGTGTTACTGTACTGAGCTATTAATGTAGTGAGGTGTTACTATACTTCGCTACTAATGTACTGAGGTGTTACTGTACTGAGCTATTAATGTGGTGAGGTGTTACTGTACTGAGCTATTAATGTGGTGAGGTGTTACTGTACTGAGCTATTGATGTGGTGAGTTGTTACTGTACTGAGCTATTAATGTACTGTGGTGTTACTGTACTGAGCTATTAATGTGGTGAGGTGTTACTGTACTTTACTATTAATGTGCTGAGGTGTTACTATACTGAGCTATTAATGTACTGATGTGTTACTGTACTGAGCTATTAATGTGGTGAGGTGTTACTGTACTGAGCTATTAATGTGGTGAGGTGTTACTGTACTGAGCTATTAATGTAGTGAGGTGTTACTATACTTCGCTATTAATGTACTGAGGTGTTACTATACTGAGCTATTAATGTGGTGAGGTGTTACTGTACTGAGCTATTAATGTAGTGAGGTGTTACTATACTTCGCTATTAATGTACTGAGGTGTTACTGTACTGAGCTATTAATGTGGTGAGGTGTTACTGTACTGAGCTATTAATGTAGTGAGGTGTTACTATACTTCGCTATTAATGTACTGAGGTGTTACTGTACTGAGCTATTAATGTGGTGAGGTGTTACTGTACTGAGCTATTAATGTACTGAGGTGTTACTATACTTCGCTATTAATGTACTGAGGTGTTACTGTACTGAGCTATTAATGTGGTGAGGTGTTACTGTACTGAGCTATTAATGTACTGAGGTGTTACTATACTTCGCTACTAATGTACTGAGGTGTTACTGTACTGAGCTATTAATGTAGTGAGGTGTTACTGTACTGAGCTATTAATGTGGTGAGGTGTTACTGTACTGAGCTATTAATGTGGTGAGGTGTTACTGTACTTTACTATTAATGTGCTGAGGTGTTACTATACTGAGCTATTAATGTACTGATGTGTTACTGTACTGAGCTATTAATGTGGTGAGGTGTTACTGTACTGAGCTATTAATGTGGTGAGGTGTTACTGTACTTCGCTACTAATGTACTGAGGTGTTACTATCCTTCGCTACTAATGTACTGAGGTGTTACTATCCTTCGCTACTAATGTACTGAGGTGTTACTGTACTGAGCTATTAATGTAGTGAGGTGTTACTGTACTGAGCTATTAATGTGGTGAGGTGTTACTGTACTGAGCTATTAATGTAGTGAGGTGTTACTATACTTCGCTATTAATGTACTGAGGTGTTACTGTACTGAGCTATTAATGTGGTGAGGTGTTACTGTACTGAGCTATTAATGTAGTGAGGTGTTACTATACTTCGCTATTAATGTACTGAGGTGTTACTGTACTGAGCTATTAATGTGGTGAGGTGTTACTGTTCTGAGCTATTAATGTAGTGAGGTGTTACTATCCTTCGCTACTAATGTACTGAGGTGTTACTGTCCTGAGCTATTAATGTAGTGAGGTGTTACTGTACTGAGCTATTGATGTGGTGAGGTGTTACTGTACTGAGCTATTAATGTAGTGAGGTGTTATTGTCCTGAGCTATTAATGTAGTGAGGTGTTACTATCCTTCGCTACTAATGTACTGAGGTGTTACTATCCTTCGCTACTAATGTACTGAGGTGTTACTGTACTGAGCTATTAATGTGGTGAGGTGTTACTGTACTGAGCTATTGATGTGGTGAGTTGTTACTGTACTGAGCTATTAATGTACTGTGGTGTTACTGTACTGAGCTATTAATGTGGTGAGGTGTTACTGTACTTTACTATTAATGTGCTGAGGTGTTACTATACTGAGCTATTAATGTACTGATGTGTTACTGTACTGAGCTATTAATGTGGTGAGGTGTTACTGTACTGAGCTATTAATGTAGTGAGGTGTTACTATACTTCGCTACTAATGTACTGAGGTGTTACTGTACTGAGCTATTAATGTGGTGAGGTGTTACTGTACTGAGCTATTAATGTGGTGAGGTGTTACTGTACTGAGCTATTGATGTGGTGAGTTGTTACTGTACTGAGCTATTAATGTACTGTGGTGTTACTGTACTGAGCTATTAATGTGGTGAGGTGTTACTGTACTTTACTATTAATGTGCTGAGGTGTTACTATACTGAGCTATTAATGTACTGATGTGTTACTGTACTGAGCTATTAATGTGGTGAGGTGTTACTGTACTGAGCTATTAATGTGGTGAGGTGTTACTGTACTGAGCTATTAATGTAGTGAGGTGTTACTATACTTCGCTATTAATGTACTGAGGTGTTACTATACTGAGCTATTAATGTGGTGAGGTGTTACTGTACTGAGCTATTAATGTAGTGAGGTGTTACTATACTTCGCTATTAATGTACTGAGGTGTTACTATACTTCGCTATTAATGTACTGAGGTGTTACTGTACTGAGCTATTAATGTGGTGAGGTGTTACTGTACTGAGCTATTAATGTAGTGAGGTGTTACTATACTTCGCTATTAATGTACTGAGGTGTTACTGTACTGAGCTATTAATGTGGTGAGGTGTTACTATACTTCGCTACTAATGTACTGAGGTGTTACTGTACTGAGCTATTAATGTGGTGAGGTGTTACTGTACTGAGCTATTAATGTACTGAGGTGTTACTATACTTCGCTATTAATGTACTGAGGTGTTACTGTACTGAGCTATTAATGTGGTGAGGTGTTACTGTACTGAGCTATTAATGTAGTGAGGTGTTACTGTACTGAGCTATTAATGTAGTGAGGTGTTACTATACTTCGCTATTAATGTACTGAGGTGTTACTGTACTGAGCTATTAATGTAGTGAGGTGTTACTATACTTCGCTATTAATGTACTGAGGTGTTACTGTACTGAGCTATTAATGTGGTGAGGTGTTACTATACTTCGCTACTAATGTACTGAGGTGTTACTGTACTGAGCTATTAATGTGGTGAGGTGTTACTGTACTGAGCTATTAATGTACTGAGGTGTTACTATACTTCGCTACTAATGTACTGAGGTGTTACTGTACTGAGCTATTAATGTAGTGAGGTGTTACTGTACTGAGCTATTAATGTACTGAGGTGTTACTGTACTGAGCTATTAATGTGGTGAGGTGTTACTGTACTGAGCTATTAATGTACTGAGGTGTTACTGTACTGAGCTATTAATGTGGTGAGGTGTTACTGTACTGAGCTATTAATGTACTGAGGTGTTACTATACTTCGCTACTAATGTACTGAGGTGTTACTGTACTGAGCTATTAATGTAGTGAGGTGTTACTGTACTGAGCTATTAATGTGGTGAGGTGTTACTGTACTGAGCTATTAATGTACTGAGGTGTTACTGTACTGAGCTATTAATGTAGTGAGGTGTTACTATACTTCGCTATTAATGTACTGAGGTGTTACTGTACTGAGCTATTAATGTGGTGAGGTGTTACTGTACTGAGCTATTAATGTACTGAGGTGTTACTGTACTTCGCTATTAATGTACTGAGGTGTTACTGTACTGAGCTATTAATGTGGTGAGGTGTTACTGTACTGAGCTATTAATGTGATGAGGTGTTACTGTACTGAGCTATTAATGTGGTGAGGTGTTACTGTACTTCGCTATTAATGTACTGAGGTGTTACTGTACTGAGCTATTAATGTGGTGAGGTGTTACTTTACTGAGCTATTAATGTGATGAGGTGTTACTGTACTGAGCTATTAATGTAGTGAGGTGTTACTATACTTCGCTATTAATGTACTGAGGTGTTACTGTACTGAGCTAATAATGTGGTGAGGTGTTACTTTACTGAGCTATTAATGTGATGAGGTGTTACTGTACTGAGGTATTAATGTACTGAGGTGTTATTGTACTGAGCTATTAATGTAGTGAGGTGTTTCTGTACTGAGCTATTAATGTACTGAGGTGTTACTGTACTGAGCTATTAATGTGATGAGGTGTTACTATACTTCGCTTCTAATGTACTGAGGTGTTACTGTACTGAGCTATTAATGTGGTGAGGTGTTACTATACTTCGCTTCTAATGTACTGAGGTGTTACTGTACTGAGCTATTAATGTACTGAGGTGTTACTGTACTTCGCTATTAATGTACTGAGGTGTTACTGTACTGAGCTATTAATGTGATGAGGTGTTACTGTACTTCGCTATTAATGTGGTGAGGTGTTACTGTACTGAGCTATTAATGTGATGAGGTGTTACTGTACTGAGCTATTAATGTACTGAGGTGTTACTGTACTGAGCTATTAATGTGATGAGGTGTTACTGTACTGAGCTATTAATGTGATGAGTTGTTACTGTACTGAGCTATTAATGTGGTGAGGTGTTACTATACTTCGCTATTAATGTACTGAGGTGTTACTGTACTGAGCTATTAATGTGGTGAGGTTTTACTGTTCTGAGATATTAATGTAGTGAGGTGTTACTGTACTGAGCTATTAATGTGGTGAGGTTTTACTGTTCTGAGATATTAATGTACTGAGGTGTTACTGTACTGAGCTATTAATGTGGTGAGGTTTTACTGTTCTGAGATATTAATGTAGTGAGGTGTTACTGTACTTTACTACTAATGTACTGAGGTGTTACTGTACTGAGCTATTAATGTGGTGAGGTGTTACTGTTCTGAGATATTAATGTAGTGAGGTGTTACTGTACTTCGCTACTAATGTACTGAGGTGTTACTGTACTGAGCTATTAATGTGGTGAGGTGTTACTGTACTAAGCAGTTACTGTGCTGATGTGTTACTGTACTAAGCAGTTACTGTACTGAGCTGTTACTGTGCTGATGTGTCACTTTTCTGAGCTATTAATGTACTGAGGTGTTACTGTACTGAGAGTCTGCTTTTGAGATGTTGCAAAGCTGTAATCGTAGATATTTGGAAATAACTAGCCCGAGTTCTGCTGCTTATAACATCTGGTTAGTTTAAGAGTGGTATCCTTTCCTAATTAGCTATTTTGCGCATTCTTCAGACAGCTTTGAGGCTGTACAGTACGATGAAGACTTGCAATAAAACCTATTTCTTAACCTGTCACTACAGTTTAATAATGCACAAGGTCACACTCTGTCTGTCTGAACACAGTGAGAGTAACTCATGGTGAATGTCACAGCAGCTGGTAATCAGTATATTCGGTAATGGGTTTGGATGTCTTCTTGCTGAGCAGTTTCTTCCATTTGCTGATTTGCTGCTGTGCTCTATTTTCACAAAGCATTTTTGGATCGACATTTTGTAATATTTACATGATCTATGGACCAGTTAAATGCCAAAGGAATGAGTAATGACTGCTCAAGCCATCTAGCTTTCTGCAGCCCCGCCAGATTACTCTCCCCAAACATGGACTCTACCCTCCACTTAATCTCTTCCCACAGCCCAGCCAATGTACACTCTCCCCTATCATAGACCTTACCCTCCCATTTAATCTCCCACAGCCTATGTACACTCTCCCCTATCATCGAGTTTACCCTCCCATTTAATCTCCCACAGCACATGTCCACTCTACTCGATTGCAGACTCTACCCTCCCATTTAATCTCCCACAGCCCATGTACACTCTCCCCTATCATCGAGTTTACCATCCCATTTAATCTCCCATAGCCCATGTACACTCTCCCCTATCATAGACCCTACCCTCCCATTTACTCTCTCTCAGCCCAAGTATAGTCTCCCCTATTGTAGACTCTACTGCCCCATTTAATCTCCCACAGCCCATGTACACTCTCCCCTATCATAGACCCTACCCTCCCATTTACTCTCTCTCAGCCCAAGTATAGTCTCCCCTATTGTAGACTCTACCCTCCCATTTAATCTCCCACAGCACATGTACACTCTCCCCTATCATAGACCCTACCTTCCCATTTACTCTCTCACAGCCCAAGTATAGTCTCCCCTATTGTGGACCCTACCCTCCCATTTAATCTCCCACAGCACATGTCCACTCTACTCGATTGCAGACTCTACCCTCCTATTTAATCTCCCACCACCAATGTACACTCTCCCCTATTGTAGACTGTTCCCTCCTATTTAATCTCCCACAACCCATGTACACTCTCCCCTACTGTAGACTCTACCCTCCCATTTAATCTCCCACAGCACATGTCCACTCTACTCGATTGCAGACTCTACCCTCCTATTTAATCTCCCACCACCCATGTACACTCTCCCCTATTGCAGACTCTACCCTCCTATTTAATCTCCCACCACCAATGTACACTCTCCCCTATTGTAGACTGTTCCCTCCTATTTAATCTCCCACAACCCATGTACACTCTCCCCTACTGTAGACTCTACCCTCCCATTTAATCTCCCACAGCACATGTCCACTCTACTCGATTGCAGACTCTACCCTCCTATTTAATCTCCCACCACCCATGTACACTCTCCCCTATTGTAGACTCTACCCTCCCATTTAATCTCCCACAGCACATGTCCACTCTACTCGATTGCAGACTCTACCCTCCTATTTAATCTCCCACCACCCATGTACACTCTCCCCTATCATAGACCCTACCCTCCCATTTAATCTCCCACAGCACATGTCCACTCTACTCGATTGTAGATTCTACCCTCCCATTTAATCTCCTCCAATGCAGGTGTAGTTTTGCTAAATCTCCTGAATCATTTTGGAATTTCCAGAAATTAATGGTTAATCTGCTACAATCCACACCCAGGAGTAAAACCCTAAGGGTATTGAAAAAATGTCAATTTTTAATATTATTTGGACACGTTCATAGATTAGTTATAAAATATTGAAGATGCGTGGGCTGGCAATGAGGTTGTTTAACCGGGTGACTGGGCATGATGTTTGGAGGCTGGAGTTCATGTGATGAAACCTCCAGGATCCAGAGTTGGCGACCCCATATAGGCACCTGTTTCTACAGAAAGGGGATGACTACTTGCGGCAAGTCACACAATGTCACTGTTGTGCTGCCAACACTCACTTGGTTTAATGACACCAATCCATTGGCAGGAGGCCCAGTAAATGTACCTTGCTAACCTATCTGCTGCAAACCAGAGCAGTGGATGAGGGAGGGTGGGGGAGGAGAACAAAAAGATGCAAAAAAAAACCCAAATTTTTTTTAAATGGATCAACAAAACAAACTCTGACAAAAGCCTTATGCTTGAGTTGGGAAATAGCAGGCATAACAAATGCGATTTCCCTTTTCTGAATAAATTATATATTGTTATGAAATTACCATGTGTTTTGTTAAATATATTTTTTAAGGAGTCATTTTTGAAAGATTGAAGAAATGTTAAACTTTAGGATTTTCAAAGGGGGTCACGTAAAGGCTACTTGACTTTCTAAAACAATCCCTGGGGATGTTTTTTAAAAGGGGTACTGAGAGGTCTTGTGAGGAAAAACAAGCCTTTCCGGGAAACCACCTGACTTCCAGCTCAATAAACACCAGAGAACTTTGGGCACCTGGAAAAGTTGTTTACCAAGAAGTGGCAGGTCAAGTTGATGGAGGTCAAAAGGTTGACCTCCTGATTTCAGTTTCACTTTTGAAATAGAACCATAAAAAAGTACTGCACAGAAGGAGGCCATTCAGCCTGACATGTCTGTGCCGGCTGAAAAAAAAACTAGCTTCCCAATCGAATTCCACCTTCCAGCACCTGGTCCATAGCTTTGCAAGTTACAGCACTTCAGGTGCATGTCCAAGAATGTTTTAAAACAATTGAGGATTTCTGCCTCCACCACCATTCCTGGCAGTGAATTCCAGACACCCACCACCCTCTGGGTAAACAAGTTTTTCCTCATGTCCCCTCTAATTCTTCTACCAATCACTTTAAATTTGTGACCCCTAGTGATTGACCTCTCTGCTAGGGGAAACAGGACCATCCTGTCTACTCTATCTAGGCTCCTCATAATTTTGTACACCTCAATTAAGTCACCCCTCAGCCTCCTCTGTTCTAAGGAAAAACAGTAGCCTATCCAATCTTTCCTCATAGCTGCAACTTTCAAGCCCTGGCAACATTCTTGTAAATCTCCTTTGTACTCGCTACAGAGTAACTTTGTCCTTCCTGTAATGTGGTGACCAGAATTGTATGCAATACTCCAGCTGTGGCCGAACCAGCATCTTATACAGTTCCAGCATTACATCCCTGCTTTTGTATTCTATACCTCAGCCAATAAAGGAAAGAATTCCATATGCTTTCTTCACCACTCTGTCTACCTGTCCTGCCACCTTCAGGGACCTGTGGACATGCACTCCAAGGTTTCTCACTTCTTCTACCCCTCTCAATATCCTCCCATTTATTGTGTATTCCCTCACTTTATTTGCCCTCCCCAAATGCATTACCTCATACTTCTCTGGATTGAATTCCATTTGCCACTTTTCTGCCCACTCAACCAAACCATTGATATCATTTTGAGGTCTACAGCCACCCTCTTCACTATCAGCTACACAAACAATTTTTGTGTCATCAGCGAATGTCTCAATCATGCCTCCCACATTTAAGTTCAAATCATTAATATATATCAAAAATAGCAGGGGACCAACACAGAGCGCTGTGGAACGCCACTTGAAACAGCTTCCCATTTGCAAAAACATCCGTCAACTACTACCCTTTGCTTTCTGTCACTGAGCCAATTTTGGATCCAACCTGCCACCTTCCCTTGTATCCCATGTGCTTTCATTTTACTGACCAGTCTGCCATGCGGGTCCTTGTCAAATGCATTACTAAAATACATGTAGACCACATCCACTGCACTACCCTCATCAATCCTCCTTGTTACTTCCTCAAAAAATTCAATTAAGTTAGTAAGACATGACCTTCCCTTAACAAATCCATGCTGACTAGCCCTAATCAGTCCCTGCCTTTCTAAGTGGCAGTTTATCCTGTCCCTCAGAAATGATTCTAATAATTTCCCCACCACCAAGGTCACACTGACCGGCCTATAATTATTTGGCCTATCCCTCGCACCCTTTTTAAACAATGGTATAATGTTTGCAGACCTCCCATCCTCTGGCACTTCACCCATATCTAGTGAGGATTTGAAGATGATCCTCAGCGTATCTGCTATTTCCTCCCTGGCTTCCTTTAACAACCTGGGATGTAATCCATCCGGCCCTGATGATTTATCCACTGTCAAGGATGTCAGACCCTCTAGTACTTCCTCTCTCATTATGCTTATCGTATCTAATATTTCACACTCCTCCTCTTTAACTACAATGTCTGCATCATGCCTCTCCTTTGTGAAGACAGAGGCAAAAAACTCATTAAGAACCCTGCCCACATCTTCTGCGTCCGCGTGTAAGTTCCCTTGAACATCACTGATAGGCTCTATCCTTCCCTTAGTTATCCTCTTGCTCTTAATGTACTGATAAAACATCTTTGAGTTTTCCTTGCTTTTACCTGACAATAATTTTTCATGTCCTCTCTTTGCTTTTCTAATTTCCTTGTTTACTTCACTCTTGCACTTTCTATACTCTTCTAGGCTTTCTAAAGTATTTAGTTTTTTGTGATCATCATAAGCTTTCTTTTTCTGCTTTAACTTACCCTGTAAGCTTCTGGATAACCAGGGGGCTCTAGATTTGGCAGTGCCACCCTTTATCTTTATGGGGACATGCCTACACTGTGCCTGTAGAATCTCGCTTTTGAATGCCTCCCACAGGTTTGCCACTGATTTTCCTTCGAGTAGCTGTATCCAGTCCACCTTCCCCAGGTCACCTCTCAGTATCGTAAAATTTGCCTTCCCCCAATTTAGAACTTTAACTCCTGTCTTATCTTTGTCCTTTTCCATGATTATGCTAAAACTAACTATATTATGATCGCTATCTCCAAAATGGTCACCCACTGTTACTTCATCCACTTGCCCAACTTCATTACCGAAGACTAAATCTAGAATTGCACCCCCTCTCGTTGGGCTTGTTCCATGCTGGCTAAAAAGTTCTCTTGAATGCAGTTCAAGAATTTTTTCATCCTCTGTGCCCTTCACACTGTTTGTTTCCCAGTTGATACTAGGGTAGTTGAAATCCCCAACTATTATTGCCCTATAGTTTTTACACTCAGAAATTTGCCTACATATTTGTTCTTCTACCTCCCTCTCACTATTTGGGGGTCTACAGTACACTCCTAGTAGTGTGGCTGCCTATTTTTTATTTCTGATCTCCACCCATATGGCCTCATTTGATAATTCATTCAGCATATCATCCCTCCTCACAGCTGTTAGATTCCTTAACCAATAATGCTACACCCCCTCCTTTTTTATCCCCCTCTCTATCCCACCTGAAAACTCTATATACAGGGATGTTGAGTTGCCATTCTTGCCCCACTTTAAGCTAAGTTTCCATTACAGCAACAATATCGTGTTGCCATGTGTCTATCTGTGCCCTCAGCTCATCGACTTTATTTACTGTACTCCTTGCATTTAAATAAATACCTTTAACACTGCCAAATTCCTGTGCTGCACACTTTTTAACCTTTGCTTCTTCTGTCTTTCAGAGTCACTCGCTAATTTTCTGCCTTCCGTTTCCTGCCCTGAAATTGTCCTATCTGAAATTGTCCTCAGGTTCCCATCCCCCTGCCAAACTAGTTCAAACCATCCCCAACAGCATTAGCAAACCTTCCTGCAAGGATATTTGTTTGAATCCTGTTCAAGTGTAGACCATCCGGCTTGTACAGGTCCCACCTTCCCCAGAACTGGTCCCAGTGCCCCAAAATCTGAAGCCCTCCCTCCTGCACCATCTCTCCAGCCACACATTCATCTGGTGTATTCTCCTATTTCTATACTCACTAGCACGTGGCCTTGGGAGTAATCCAGAGATTACTACCCTTCAGGTCATGCTTGTTAATCGCTTTCCTAACTCCCCAAACTCAGCCTGCAGGACCTCATCCCTCTTTCTTCCTATATCTTTGGTACCAATGTGGACCCTGGCTGTGCACCCATGCCCTCCAGAATGCTCTGTAGCTGCTCAGTGATATCCATGACCCTTGCACCAGGGAGGCAACATACCATCCTGGAATCACGTCTGCGACCACAGACATGCCTATCTGTTCCCCTAACTATAGAATCCTCTACCACTACTGTTCTCTTGTCTTTTCTCCTCCCTCCCTACACAGCTGAACAACCCATGGTGCTCTGGTCATGATTCTCGCTGTACTTTCCAGAGGAACCCTCTCTCCCATTGGCACTCAGAACTGAATACCGGTTAGAAAGTGGGATGTTCTCTGGGATCTCCTGCACTACCTGCCTTGACCTTCTTTCTGTCTGGCAGAGTTGGGGTTGAACTGTATAAAAAGGAACTTCCAAGGAGAGGAGAACTTGCAAGGAGAGAAGAGAATTCCCAAAGAAGAGAAGACCACAACCCAGCTCAGCTTTCCAGCACCTCTCTAAAAGACCCTGAGAAGTCCACTGTGTCAACTAATCTCATCTCCTGTCTTTGAAGAAAAGTCTGCTAAATTAATTCTCAACACCGCCTGAAAAGAACTGTTCTAAAAGAACCCAGTGACCTGTCTGTGTGTACTCAGAGGCCAGACTGTATGCCAATTTTGGAACACAACATATTTGCTGTTTCTTCAAGAATGAGCAACTATTCAACCCAAGTGTTCTTTTTGTTTATAATAGAGCTCTAAAAACAAAAATCCCTTTATTTTTCTGGTTAAACAGTGTATGTGTGTGAGTGTGAGGGACTAAGGTAAAAAGGGAACTTTAATATTTCAATCTGTGTGTATATGCTTTACTTCGTTACTGGTTAAGACTTGTTTTATAATAAACCGATAATTTTGTTTTTTGTTAAAGAAACCTGGTTTGTATGTTTTATTCTGGGATAAAAATACAGTCTATGATTGACCGTTTTGGTAAGTGGGAAAATTTAAATGTATGTTGTGACCTGTGGAGAAGTGGAACTAAAATAAACAATGCACTCCTCCCACCTCAGTTGTAACAATATTAATAAAAGCAGTTCAGGCGCTTTTTCACAGCAGCTGCAAAAATTGTATCTGTTCAGCTCAGTGTTGGATGTATTATAAGGCAAGTCATAAGCATAGTGCGGTTGGCATTATATAGATTTGCAGCTATCAGTAACACACATTCCATACAATATACCAACATGTCATTAAGGTCCTCAGTCTCTACTTACAAAACGCATTGTGAAACTGAGGCATGCTGATCTGGAAGATGTTAGGTTGACAAACCATTAGTGATGGGTCAACTAATCTCAAGTGGTTTGCACTGCCCCGATCAAGAACCAACAATGAACAATGAACATTTTCATTTCTACAGCGCCTTTCACAGCATCAAGACCTTCCAAGGTCAATGAAATACTGTGAAGTGCAGTTATTGTTGTAATGTAGGAAGCATGGCAGCCAATTTACACACAGCAAGCTCCCACAATCAGCAATGAGATTTTTTTTGTGTAGGCATCACTGGCAAGGCCAGCATTTATTGCCTAATCTCTAATTGCCCTTGAACTGAGTGGCTTACTAGGCCATTTCAGAGGGCATTTAAGAGTCAACCACATTCCTGTGGGTCTGGAATCGTATGTAGGGATACCTGTCAGAACAGGTAGGGACGGCAGGTTTCCTTCCCTAAAAGACATTAGTGGACCAGATGCGTTTTTAAAACAATTGACAATGGTTTCATGGTCACCATTAGACTAGCTTTTTAATTCCAGATTTTTTTTTTATGAATTGAATTCAAATTTCACCATCTGTCATGGTGGGATTCGAACCCATGTCCCCAGAGCATTAACCAGGGCCTCTGATTACTAGTCCAGTGAAATTACCGATATTCCACTACCTCCCCATAAATGACCAGATAATCTGTTTTCGTGTTGTTGCTTGAGGGATAAATATTGGATATGACACCATATGCTGTGGATAAAGGGGAACCAGTGGATGTACTGTACTTAGATTGCCAGAAGGCATTTGATAAGGTGCCACATCAAAGATTATTGCAAAAAATAAAAGCTCATGGTGTAGGGGGTAACATATTGGCATGGATAGAAGATTGGCTAGCCAACAGGAAACAGAGAGTAGGCATAAATGGGTCATTTTCTGGTTGGCAAGATGTAACGAGTGGTGTGTCACAGGGATCTGTGCTGGGCCTCAACTTTTTACCATTTATACAAATGACTTAGATGAAGGGAATGAAGGTATGGTTGCTAAATTTGCTGATGACACAAAGATAGGTAGGAAAGTAACTTGTGAAGAGGACATAACTGGGCTACAAAGGGATATAGATAGGTTAAGTGAGTGGGCAAAAACCTGGCAAATGGAGTATAATGAGGGAAAGAGTGAAATTGTTCACTTTGGTGGGAAGAATATAAACGAAGCATATTATCTAAATGGTGAGAGATTGCGGAGCTCTGAGATGCAGAGACATCTGGGTGTCCGAGTGCATGAATCGCAAAAGGTTAGTATGCAGGTACAGCACATAATTAGGAAAGCTAATAGAATGTTATCCTTTATCATGAGGGGAATTGAATACAAAAGTAGGGAGGTTATGCTTCAGCTACACAGGGCATTGGTGAGACCACATCTGGAGTACTGTGTACAGTATTGATCTCCTTATTTAAGGAAGGATGTAAATGCATTGGAGGCAGTACAGAGAAGGTTTACTAGACTAACACCTGGAATGGGCGGGGTGTCCTATGAGGAAAGATTGGACAGGCTAGGCTTGTATCCGCTGGAATTTAAAAGACTAAGAGGCGACGTAATTGAAACATATAAGATCCTGAGGGGTCTTGACAGGGTGGATGTGGAAAGGATGTTTCCCCTTGTTTCCCCTAGAACTAGGGGTCACTGTTTAAAAATAAAGGGTTGCCCATTTAAGACAGAGATGAGGAGAATTTTTTTCTCTTAGAGGGTCGTGAGTCTTTGGAATTCTCTTCTGCAAAAGGCAGTGCAATCAGAGTTTTTGAATATTTTTAAGCCAGAGGTAGATGGATTCTTGATAAGCAAGGGGACGTCAGCTTACTGGGGGTAGGTGGAAATGTGGAGTAATCAGTTGAATCATAAACTTATTGAATGATGGAGTAGGTTCGAAGGGCCGAGTGGCCTACTCCTGCTCCTAATTCGTATGTTCATGCCCCTGTTCACCTTTAATCACCTCTTCAAAAAATTCAATCAGAGTTGTCAGGCATGACCTACCCTTTACAAATCCAAGCTGACTCTCTCTGATCAGCTAAAGATTTTCAAGGTATTCAGTCACCCTATTCTTAATTATTGACTCTAGTAATTTCCCAACAACAGATATATTAACTGCTCTATAATTCCCTGGTTTCCCTCTCTCATCTTTCTGAAATAGCGGGGTGACATGCGCAATTATTCAATCTGAATCAAGAGAACTTTTGAAGATTATAGTTAGGTCTTCTGCAATAATCTCACTGATTTCTTTTAAAACCCTGAGATGGAAACTATCTGGTCCTGGGGGTTTGTCGCTTTTTTGTGCTATTAATTTCTCAATTCACGTTATCTTTCTTACGTGAACTTTGTTGAGTCTGTGCCCCTAATTCAATATGAGTTTCCTCGGAATTTCCGGTATGCTTCCTCGACTGTAAGTACTGATGCAAAGTAATTATCCAACTTGTCTGCCATTTCCTTAATTTTATTGACAACATCACTGTTATCAATTTTCAGGAACCCTGAAATTACTCCTGACCGCCCTCTTTTCTCCAATATAATATTATTTTGATATTCTTTGCAAGTTTCTTTTCATGCTGCCTTTTTGTAACTCTTACTATCTGCTTTGTGTCTTTCCCATTTGCCAGCATCTGTGCCTCCTTTTGCATTTTTGTATGCTTTTTTTTTTAGTTTTACGTTGTCTCTTAGCTCTTTAGTTGTCCATGGTTGTTTTATTTGGCAAGTGGAGCTCTTGCCCCTTAGGGGTATAAACTGATTCTGTATCATGTTAAATTGTTTTTTGAACACCTCCCTCTGATCTCGTCATTTTACCCATTAACAGATTTGCCCAGTTTACTCTGGATAGTCTCTGTCTCATCCCATTGAAGTAAGCCTTACTTACATCTAGAATTTTAGTAGGCATTTTGCATTTCTCCCTTTCAAACACTATCCTGAATTCAATCACATTATGATTGCTATTGGATGAATGTTCAGGCACTGTTAGGCTGTTAACTAAATCTGGTTCATTACATTACTAAATCTAATAAGGCATGCTCCCATGTTGGTTCTAGGACATATTGTTTCAGAAAACTACCCTGGACACACAAAAAATTTAACATCTTTCTGACGTAGGCTAGTTTTCTTATCCCAATCTATATGAAAGTTAAAAATCCCCCATTAAAACCACTCTGCCTTTACTATGTGCTTGTCTAATCTCTGCAATTATATAGGCCTTACATCAGTTAGACTTACATCAGTAGTGGGGAAAATGCTAGAGTCTATTATAAAGGGTGTGATAGCAGAACACCTGGAAAGCATAAGTGGAATTGGGAAAAGTCAGCATGGGTTTAAAAAAGGGAAATCATGGAGTTTTTTGAGGATGTAACTAGTAAAATAGATAAGGGAGAACCAGTGCATGTGATGTATTTGGATTTTCAGAAGGCTTTTGATAAAGTCCCACATAAGAGGTTAGTGTGCAAAATTAAAGCACATGGGACTGGGGGTAATATACTGGCATAGATTGAGAATTGGTTGACAGACAGGAAACAGACAGTTGAATAAATGTGTCTTTTTTCAGGTGGCAGGCAGTGACTAGTGGGGTACCGCAGGGATTAGTGCTTGGGCCCCAGCTATTTACAAGATATATTAATGACTTGGGTGAGGGAACTAAATGTAACATTTCCAAGTTTGCAGACAACACGAAGCTGGAGGTGGTGGGGGGTGGGGGGGGGGGGGGGGGGGGTGGGCAATGTGAGCTGTGAGGAGGATGCAAAGAGGCTCCAATGTGATTTGGACTAGTTGGGTGAGTGGGCAAATGCATGGAAGCTGCAGTATAACGTGGATAAATGTGAGATTATCCACTTTAGTTCTAAAAACAGAAAGGCAGATTATTATCTGAATGGTGATAGGTTGGGAAAGGGAGAGGTGCAATGAGTCCTGGGTGTCCTTGTACACCAGTCGCTGAAAGCAAGCATTCAGGTGCAGCAAGTGGTTAGGAAGGCAAATGGTATATAATAAAAGTAAAATACTGCAGATGCTGGAAATCTGAAATAAAAGCAAGAAATGCTGGAAATACTCAGCAGGCCTGGCAGCATCTGTGGAGAGAGAAGCAGAGTTAACGTTTCAGGTCAGTGATCCTTCTTTAGAACTGGCAAATATTAGAAATGTAAAAGGTTGTAAGCAAGCAAAGTGGGGTGCGGCAAGAGATAACAAAGGAGGTGTAGATAGGACAAAGACACAGAATAGCTGACCGGAAGGTCATGGAGCAAAGACAAACAATATGTTAATGGTGTGTTAATGGGGGGTCCGTCATGCTCTGAAATTATTGCACTCAATGTTCAGTCCGGCAGGCTGTAGTGTGCCTAATCGGTAAATGAGATGCTGTTCCTCAAGCTTGCGTTGATGTTCACTGGAACACTGCAGTAATCCCAGGACAGTGTTGTGAGCATGAGAGCAGGGGGGAGTGCTGAAATAGCAAGCAACCGGAAGCTCGGGGTCCTGCTTGCGGACTTTTATTTTACTGTTACTTTTATTTTTAGTTATTTTTTTCTTTTTCCTTTTTTATATATTTTCTTTGTGTTTATTTTATTTTATTTCATCTTAGTTTGTTCAGTTTGCTTACCCACTGTTTTTTTCATGTTTGTACTTGCAGCTGTTCAATTTTCAGTCCGTTAACACTCTATCTGTACTAATGCTTTGTCTTTCAACACACCATTAACATATTGTTTGCCTTTGCTCCATGACCTTCTGGTCAGCTATCCTGTGACCTTGTCCTATCTATACCTTCTCCTTTGTTATCTCTTGCCCCACCCCACTTTACTTGCTTATAACCTTTTACATTTCTAATATTTTCCAGTTCTGAAGAAGGGTCACTGACCTGAAACGTTAACTCTGCTTCTCTCTCCACAGATGCTGCCAGACCTGCTGAGTATTTCCAGCATTTCTTGTTTTTATTAAAGCGAATGGTATGTTAGCCTTCATTGCAAGAGGATTTGAGTACAGGAGCAAGGATGTCTTACTGCAGTTATACAGGGCCTTGGTGAGACGACATCTGGAGTATTGTGTGCAGTTTTGGTCTCCTTATTTGAGGAAGGATGTTCTTGCCATGGAGGGAGTGCAAAGAAGATTTACTAGGCTGATTCCTGGAGTGGCAGAATTGATGTATGAGGAGGGATTGGGTTGGCCAGGCATATATTCACTAGAGTTTAGAAGAATGAGAGAGGATCTCATAGAAACCTATAAAATTCTAACAGGACTAGACAGGCTAGATGCAGGGAGGATGTTCCCGATGGCTGGGGAGTCCACAACCAGGGGTTACAGTCTCAGGATACGGGGTATGCCATTTAGAACCGAGATGAGAAGAAATTTCTTCACTCAGAAGGTGGTGAACCTGTGGAATTCTCTACCGCAGAGGCCAAGTCATTAAATATATTTAAGAAGGAGATAGATATATCTCTTAATGCCAAAGGGATCAAGGGATATGGGGAAAAAGCTGGAACACGGTACTGAATTAGACCATCAGCCATGATCTTTTTTGAATGGTGGAACAGTCCCGAAGGGCCGAATGCCCGACTCCTGCTCCTATTTTCTATGTTTCTATGTCTACCACTTCACAGCTACTGCCAGAGTGCCTATACAAAACTCTCATTACAATCTTAAATCCTTTTCTATTTCTTAATTCTACCCATGAAGTCTCCACTGCCTGTTTTTCTCTCGTTATCTCTTATCATTGAAGTGATTTTATCCTTAATCACGAAGGCTACTCCTCCCCATCTACCATTTTCCCTATCTTTCCTGTAGACCTGGTATATTTAGTTCCCAGTCCTGACTGTAACAGCCATGTCTCAGAATGGCTTCAATATCATACCATCCAATCTGAATTTGCAGCTGCAATTCATTCAGTTGTTCCTATACTCTGTATTTGTATTAAGGATGCTTATTTGGGCCACACATCCTAACCTGTCCTTCAACTCTAATGTTTTACTCACATGTTTCTTATTTCTCTCTCCTAGTTTAAACACTTCACATCCTTTAGTTTTCTCGTTACCTGTGGTGCCTAAATCACAATTTCTGACCATTACTCTACTCTCTTCCCTTTTGTTTGTTTTCAAACTATTATCTACTACCTTTTCCAAAGGAGACCTTCCCCTCACTTACTAGTTTGAACACCTTGTGATGACTGTGCTCACCTACATTAAATCCCAGACCAGCAAAATCTCAATTTTAAAATTCTCTTCTTTGTTTTCAACTCCCTCCATTGCCTCGACTCTCCCTATATCTGGAACCTCCTCAAGCCCCTCTGAGATAGCTACACTCTTACAATTCTGGACTGTTGAGTATCCCTGATTTTAATCACCCCACCATTGGTGGCTGTGCCTTCAGCTGCAAAGAACAAAGAACAGTACAGCACAGGAACAGGCCATTTGGCCCTCCAAGCCTGCGCCGATCTTGATGCCTGCCTAAACTAAAACCTTCTGCACTTCTGGGGACCGTATCCCTCTATTCCCATCCTATTCATGTATTTGTCAAGATGCCTCTTAAACGTCGCTATCGTACCTGCTTCCACCACCTCCCCCGGCAGCAAGTTCCAGGCACTCACCACCCTCTGTGTAGAGAACCTGCCTCACACATCCCCTCTAAACTTTGCTCCTCGCACCTTAAACCTATGTCCCCTAGTAACTGACTATGCCACCCTGGGAAAAAGCTTCTGACTATCCACTCTGTCCATGCCGCTCATAACTTTGTAATCCTCTATCATGTCGCCCCTCCACCTCCGTCGTTCCAGTGAAAACAATTCGAGTTTGTCCAACCTCTCCTCATAGCTAATGCCCTCCAGACCAGGCAACATCCTGGTAAACCTCTTCTGTACCCTCTCCAAAGCCTCCATGTCCTTCTGGTAGTGTGGTGACCAGAATTGCACGCAATATTCTAAGTGTGGCCTAACTAAAGTTCTGTACAGCTGCAGCATGACTTGCCAATTTTTATACTCTATGCCCCAACCGATGAAGACAAGCATACCACATGCCTTCTTGACTACCTTATCCACCTGCGTTGCCACTTTCAGTGACCTGTGGACCTGTACGCCCAGATCTCTCTGCCTGTCAATACTCCTAAGGGTTCTGCCATTTACTGTATACTTCCCACCTGCATTAGATCTTCCAAAATGCATTACCTCACATTTGTCCGGATTAAACTCCATCTGCCATTTCTCCGCCCAAGTCTCCAACTGATCTATATCCTGCTGTATCCTCTGACAATCCTCATCACTATCCGCAACTCCACCAACCTTTGTGTCATCCGCAAACTTACTAATCAGACCAGCTACATTTTCCTCCAAATCATTTATATATACTACAAACAGCAAAGGTCCCAGCACTGATCCCTGCGGAACACCACTAGTCACAGCCCTTCATTCAGAAAAGCATCCTTCCACTGCTACCCTCTGTCTTCTATGACCGAGCCAGTTCTGTATCCATCTTGCCAGCTCACCTCTGATCCCGTGTGACTTCACCTTTTGTACCAGTCTGCCATGAGGGACCTTGTCAAAGGCTTTACTAAAGTCCATATAGATAACATCCACTACCCTTCCTTCATCAATCATCTTCGTCACTTCCTCAAAAAACTCAATCAAGTTAGTGAGACACAACCTCCCCTTCACAAAACCATGCTGCCTCTCGCTAATAAGTTCGTTTGTTTCCAAATGGGAGTAAATCCTGTCCCGAAGAATCCTCTCTAATAATTTCCCTACCACTGACGTAAGGCTCACTGGCCTATAATTTCCTGGATTATCCTTGCTACCCTTTTTAAACAAAGGAACAACATTGGCTATTCTCCAGTCCTCTGGACCTCACCTGTAGCCAATGAGGATACAAAGTTTCTGTCAAGGCCCCAGCAGTTTCTTCCCTTGCCTCCCTCAGTATTCTGGGGTAGATCCCATCAGGCCCTGGAGACTTATCTACCTTAATGCTTTGCAAGACGCCCAACACCTCCTCCTTTTTGATAATGACATGACCGAGACTATCTACACTCCCTTCCCTGGACTCATCATCCACCAAGTCCTTCTCCTTGGTGAATACTGATGCAAAGTACTCATTTAGTACCTCACCCATTTCCTCTGGCTCCACACATAGATTCCCTTCTCTGTCCTTGAGTGGGCCAACCCTTTCCCTGGTTACCCTCTTGCTCTTTATATACATACAAAAAGCCTTGGGATTTTCCTTAATCCTGTTTGCCAATGACTTTTCATGACCCCTTTCAGCCGTCCTGACTCCTTGCTGAAGTTCCTTCCTACTGTCTTTATATTCCTCAAGGGATTCGTCTGTTCCCAGCCTTCCAGCCCTTACGAATGCTTCCTTTTTCTTTTTGACTCTGCTCACAATATCCCTCGTTATCCAAGGTTCCCGAAACTTGCCAAACTTATCCTTCTTCCTCACAGGAACATGCTGGTCCTGGATTCTAATCAACTGACGTTTGAAAGACTCCCACATGTCAGATGTTGATTTACCCTCAAACAGCCGCCCCCAATCTAAATTCTTCAGTTCCTGTCTAATATTGTTATAATTAGCCTTCCCCCAATTTAGCACCTTCACCCGAGGACTACTCTTATCCTGATCCACAAGTACCTTAAAACTTATGGAATTATGGTCACTGTTCCCAAAATGCTCCCCTACTGAAACTTCGACCACCTGGCCAGGCTCATTCCCCAATACCAGGTCCAGTACGGCCCCATCCCTAGTTGGAGTATATGCATATTGTTTCAAGAAGCCCTCCTGGATGCTCCTTACAAATTCTGCCCCATCCAAGCCCCTAGCACTAAGTGAGTCCCAGTCAATATTGGGGAAGTTAAAATCACCCACCACTACAACCCTGTTACCTTTACATCTTTCCAAAATCTGTCTACATATCTGCTCCTCTACCTTTTGCTGGCTGTTGGGAGGCCTGTAGTAAACCCCCAACATCGTGACTGCGCCCTTCCTATTCCTGAGCTCCACCCATATTGCCTTGCTGCATGACCCCTCCGAGGTGTCCTCCCACAGTACAGCTGTGATATTCTCCTTAACCAGTAATGCAACTCCCCCACCCCTTTTACATCCCCCTCTATCCCGCCTGAAGCTCCTAAATCCTGGAACGTTTAGCTGCCAATCCTGTCCTTCCCTCAACCAAGTCTCTGTAATAGCAACAACATTATAGTTCCAAGTACTGATCCAAGCTCTAAGTTCATCTGCCTTACCTGCTATTCTTCTCGCGTTGAAACAAATGCACTTCAGACCACCAGTCCCGCTGTGCTCCGCAACATCTCCCTGCCTGCTCTTCCTCTTAGTCTTACTGGCCTTATCTACTAGTTCCCCCTCATTTATTTCACCTGATGTCCTACTGCCTGGGCCCTAAACTCTGGAATTCCCTCCCTAAACCTCTCCACCTCTCTTTCCTCCTTTAAGATGTTCCTCAAAACCTACCTCTTTGACCAAGCTTTTGTTCACCTGCCCTAATATCCCCTTGTGTGGCTTGGTGTCAAGTTTTGTTTGATAACGCTCCTGTGAAGCACTTTGGGAGTTTTATGTTAAAGGTGCTACTTAAATGCAAAGGACTAAAAATTTGTTGAGACCCATTTTCAGACACAGGGGTTGAGATTTGCAATTTACCCACGATCGTTCCTGCTGAAGTCTGCATAACCGAGATGCTGGGATGCATTGGCAGGCCTGTCAGTCAGCCTCATGTCACCTTCAAGAATCATGGAATTGTTCAGCTCCAATGTGGCAGAGGGCATCACATGGAGATTGGAGCCCAACCTTTCCAACACAGAAGTGGTGGCCAACTCCATTAAAACATTTGCAGTCCCGCCCAGATGCTGCATCTGTTACCATGCAGTCTCAGCTTCTATTGCAGCACAGGCAGGACCCACCCCCTGTCTGGATGCTGCTGTGGAATCTCAGATGGAGGTTATGAGATCCATGCCTGCTGCCATGCTGGCTCGGATTGCTGCCATCATGGCTGTGGAGACTGGTCCTCAAAGCGGCTTGCAGGCTATCTCAGCAGTCTAGCAATCCCTCTCAGGATGACAAAATTTGTGCTCCCTGCCACTCTGCCAGTGCCAGTGCTGCTGCATCTCAGCCAGCCAGCCCAGGCTGCCACTACTCATGTCGAGTTATTACAGACCAAAGCCCTGCTCTCAAGCCCCAGAGCTACTTGAGGCCATCCTGAAAGGCCATCTTCCATCCCCCCCAGTGAAAGTCAGCAGCCTTCCACCAGCCCTGCTGCAGGCACTGGGGAAACACTGCGGAGGAACACTAGATCAAGTAAAGATTCTCACAAAACAGGCACCAAGGGAATGCACAAGAATGAACAGTTCAATCTCACTTGGATGTGTTATTTGATCAAGATGTTATGGCTGGGTTTTGTTGGTGTCTTTTATTGCCGGATTTTGGACAAGATCACATTGTTGGGATGTTACAGATGAATGGGAAGGGGGGTAATAGCAGGGCAATGGTGGTAAACGAATGTAATCCTAAGGGAACAAGGGTCTGAATAGGCGCTCATGGGAAGCCCATCCGGACACCACACATGCTGATGCCTAATCCCTCCTCCTCCCTTCTCCACCTCCTCCTCTTCCTTCCTCCTTCTGCATAGTTTCCCCTCCCTGCAGCCTCTGCGCCATCACCTTGTCGTGTTGCAGACCCAGAGACACTGCCACTGCTACCCTCATACCTGTGGCAGCCTTTGTGCAGACAAGCCACCAAATCCCCTTCCCTCTCTGGGAGGGTGCAGCAACATTCACTGTCAAATCCAGGAACTCACCACAACACCTCCAAAATCAGTCTCCAGTACTTCCAAGGACTTTACAATCACAGAAGTTATTCTAGATTCCTTGCCTGCAAGGTGCCTGGCCCACTGAATGGCAAAGCTGCTGGGCCCCTCTTACAGCTGGACCGCGTTCTTTTGTGAGTGGAGTGTATGCGTTCAGTGGTCCTGCATGGTCGAACTTTCAAAAACCTGCATCAACTCAGCCAGAGAGTTTCACATCACCATCTGACCAGTTGAGATGCTTCCGGAATGTGCACGACACGCTTGCGTTAGCAACCTTCCCAGTGTAAGGCACCACGCGGACCATCCCAGAAGTGGCCGGAAGTGCTGCGTGCCCCATTCTGAGGGCCTCCGGCTTCCATAGCACCAGCTCCAGCGGTGCTACAGAGACAAATTTCCAGCCCAAGTTGTTGTTGTTGCTCATCCAAAGGGTGGCACCTCAACAGAGCAGTACCCCCTCAGTACTAATTGAATGGCTGTACCAAAGAGCCAACACAGACATGATGGACTGAATGGCCCTCCTCCTGAGCTGTATTATTCTATCATTGCTTATCAATAAAGCAATGGCTGCAGCAATGACCATTAGGTGAGCTGGGGGAGGATTGGATGAATGAGGGGAAGAGAGGAGGAATAAGGAGACAAATATGGGGGAAAGGAATTCTTACTTTTAAAAAAAGCAACAATTTCTCATTCAAACCAACTCTTCGTGAAAAATAGAAGAGCAATTACTCATAAACCATATGATACTTAGTAAACCTCTTCTGTCCTTGAGCCACTTGACTGAATACAATCCCCAACTGTAAATGGGAAATGGTGGGTGAATGAATTGAGAGACAATGGCACGGATGAATATTTAATGAGCAATTTATAAAGAGAAGGGAAGCCTGAAGCTAAGCGCACTTCCCACTGAGCACACTTTGCCTCAGCAATATGATTTTGTCTTTAGCATAAATAAAAACAGAAATTGCTGGAAATACTGAGCAGGTCTGGCAGCATCGGTAGAGAGAGAAACAGAATTAATGTTTCAGGTCGATGATCTTTCCATGAGAACTCTCTGAGAGGTCATCGACCTGAAACGCCAACTCTGTTTCTCTCTCTCTCCACAGATGCTGCCAGACCCCTTGAGTATTTCCAGCATTTTCTGCTCTCATATCAGATTTCTATCATGCGCAGTATTTTGTTTTTGTCCTCTACAGTAGTGACAGGTTAGTAAGAGCTGCGAGGTTGCTCCCTCATCGCAGGCTCAGTTGTGCCCGGGCATCGACTCCACTTCATCCCAGCTCACTTTGGGTTTCTTGGAACATGATTGCTTTCAGTCCATGTCCAGGAAGTATAACTCACAATTTTTCAATAGATTAGGTTTGCAGTAAAAGCAAATGAACAGTGTGTAATCAGGAAGGGAAGAAAAAAAAGGGAAGTAAAGAAAGAAAGAAAGGAGTGAAGGGTGGAAAGAAATATTTCAATTAAATATTGGGAAGATTCAAACCATTGTCTTTGGTCCCCGCCACAAATTCCATTCCCGAGCGACTGACTCCATCCCTCTCCCTGGCAACTGTCTGAGGCTGAAGGGCACAGAGGTGACAAAATTCTTGAACTGCATTCAAGAGAACTTTTTTAGCCAGCACATAACAAGCCCAACAAGAGGGGGGTGCAATTCTAGATTTAGTCTTCGGTAATGAAGCTGGGCAAGTGGATATAGTAATAGTGGGTGTCCATTTTGGAGATAGTGACCATAATATAGTTAGTTTTAGCATAATCATGGAAAAGGACAAAGATAAAACAGGAGTAAAAGTTCTAAATTGTGGGAAGGCAAATTTTACGATACTGAGAGGTGACCTGGGGTAGGTAGACTGGATACAGCTACTTGAAGGAAAGTGGCAAACCAGTGGGTGGCATTCAAAAGTGAGATTCTACAGACACAGTGTAGGCATGTCCCCACAAAGATAAAGGGTGGTACTGCCAAATCTAGAGCCCCCTGGTTATCTAGAAGTTTACAGGGTAAGTTAAAGCAGAAAAAGAAAGCTTATGATGATTACAAAAATCTTAATACTTTAGAAAACCTAGAGGAGTATAGAAAGTGCAGGGGTGAGGTAAAAAAGGAAATAGAAAAGCAAAGAGATCATGAAAAATTATTGTCAGGTAAAATCAAGGAAACCCAAAAATGTTGTATCAGTGTATTAAGAGCAAGAGGATAACTAAGGAAAGGGTAGGGCCTGTTAGAAATGTACAAGGGAACTTATGCATGGTTTGCAGAAGATGTGGGCAGGGTTCTTAATGTGTTATTTGTCTCTGTCTTCACAAAGGAGAGGGATGATGCAGATATTGTGGTAAAAGAGGAGGAGTGTGAAATATTAGATACGATAAGCATAGTGAGAGAGGAAATACTAGACGGTCTGACATCATTGAAAGTGGATAAATCACCAGGGCCTGATGGATTGCATTGCAGATTATTAAAGGAAGCCAGGGAGGAGCTAGCGGATGTGCTGAGGATCATCTTCAAATCCTCACTGGATACGGGTGAGGTGCCAGAATATTGGAGCTCTGCGAATGTTATGTCATTGTTTAAGAAGGGTGCGAGGGATAGGCCAAATAATTATAAGCCGGTCAGTCTGACCTTAGTGGTGGGTAAATTATTAGAATCAATTCTGAGGTACAGGATAAACTGCTGCTTAGAAAGGCACAGATTGATCTGGGATAGTCAGCATGGATTTATTAAGGGAAGGTTATATCTTATTAACTTAATTGAGTTTTTTGAGGAAGTGACAAGGAGGATTGATGAGGGCAGTGCAGTGGATGTGGTCTAAATAGATTTTAGTGAAACATTTGACAAGGTCCCGCATGGCAGTCTGGTCAGTAAAATGAACGCCCATGGGATACAGCAGAATGTGGCAGATTGGATCCCGAATTGGCTCAGGGACAGGAAACAAAGGGTAGTAGTTGACAGATGATTTTACGAATGGAAAGCTGTTTCCAGTGGCATTCCACAGGGCTCAGTGTTGGGTCCCTTGCTGTTTGTGGTATATATTAATGATTTGGACTTAAATGTGGGAGGCATGATTGAGACATTTGCTGATGACACAAAATTTGGACGTGTAGTTGATAGTGAAGAGGATAGCTGTAGACTCCAGAAAGATATCAATGGTTTGGTTGAGTGGGTGGAAAAGTGGCAAATGGAATTCAATTCGGAGAAGCGTGAGGTAATGCATTTGGGGAGGGCAAATAAAGCGAGGGAATTCACAATAAACGGGAGGATATTGAGAGGGGTAGAAGAAATGAGAGACCTTGGAGTGCATGTCCACAGGTCCCTGAAGGTGGCAGGACAGGTAGATAGAGTGGTGAAGGAGGCATATGGAATGCTTTCCTTTATTGGCCGAGGTATAGAATACAAAAGCAGGGATGTAATGCTGGAACTGTATAAAATGCTGGTTAGGCCACAGCTGGAGTATTGCGTACCATTCTGGTACTGTATAATACTGTACAGAAAGGACATAATTGCTCTGGAGAGAGTACAGAGGAGATTTACAAGAATGTTGTCAGGGCTTGAAAGATGCAGTTATGAGGAAAGCTTAGATAGGCTCGGGTTGTTTTTCTTAGAACGGAGGAGGCTGAGGGGTGACTTAATTGAGGTGTACAAAATTATGAAGGGCCTAGATAGAGTAGACAGAAAGGACCTGTTTCCCCCAGCAGAGAGGTCAATTACCAGGGGGCACAGATTTAATGTGGTTAGTAGAAGGATTAGAGGGGACATGAGGAAAAACCTTTTCACCCAGAGGGTGATGGGTGTCTGGAATTCACTGCCAGGAATGGTGGTGGAGGCAGAAACTCTCAATTCTTTTAAAAAGTACCTGGACATGAACCTGAAGTGCTGTAACCTGCAAGGCTATGGACCAGGTGCGGGAAGGTGGGATTAGATTGGACAGCTAGTTTTTTTTTCTGGCCGACAAGGACACGATGGGCTGAATGGCCTCCTTCTGTACCGTACTTTTTCTATGGTCCTATCGTTCTATGAACTAAACTGTTTGCATTCTGGTGTCGTTTTTGCACCATCACTAAGACCATCTATTTCCAACTCTGAAACATCGCCCAACTTTGCACCTGTCTCAGCTCATCTGCTGCTGGAACCCTCATTTGTGCCTTCGTTACCTCTAGACTTGACTAGTCCAATGCACTCAAAGAACAAAGAACAAAGAAAATTACAGCACAGGAACAGGCCCTTCAGCCCTCCAAGCCTGCGCCGATCCAGATCCTCTATCTAAACCTGTTGCCTGTTTTCTGAGGGTCTGTATCTCCTTGCTTCCTGCCCATTCATGTATCTGTCTAGATACATCTTAAAAGACGCTATCGTGCCCGCGTCTACCACCTCCGCTGGCAATGCGTTCCAGGCACCCACCACCCTCTGCGTAAAGAACTTTCCACGCATATCCCCCCTAAACTTTTCCCATCTCACTTTGAACTTGTCACCCCTAGTAATTGAATCCCCCACTCTGGGAAAAAGCTTCTTGCTATCCACCCTGTCTATACCTCTCATGATTTTGTACACCTCAATCAGGTCCCCCCTCAACCTCCGTCTTTCTAATGAAAATAATCCTAATCTACTCAACCTCTCTTCATAGCTAGCGCCACCTTCAGGGAACAATGGTCCTGAACACCCAAATCTCTCTGTACATCAATTTTCCCCAGGACTTTTCCATTTACTGTATAGTTCACTCTTGAATTGGATCTTCCAAAATGCATCACCTCGCACTTGCTCTGATTGAACTCCATCTGCCATTTCTCTGCCCAACTCTCCAATCTATCTATATTCTGCTGTATTCTCTGACAGTCCCCTTCATTATCTGCTACTCCACCAATCTTAGTATCGTCTGCAAACTTGCTAATCAGTCCACCTATACTTTCCTCCAAATCATTTATGTATATCACAAACAAAAGTGGTCCCAGCACGGATCCCTGTGGAACACCACTGGTCACACGTCTCCATTTTGAGAAACTCCCTTCCACTGCTACTCTCTGTCTCCTGTTGCCCAGCCAGTTCTTTATCCATCTAGCTAGTACACCCTGGACCCCATGCGACTTCACTTTCTCCATCAGCCTACCATGGGGAACCTTATCAAACGCCTTACTGAAGTCCATGTATATGACATCTACAGCCCTTCCCTCTTCAATAAACTTTGTCACTTCCTCAAAGAATTCTATTAAGTTGGTAAGACATGACCTTCCTTGCACAAAACCATGTTGCCTATCACTGATAAGCCCATTTTCTTCCAAATGGGAATAGATCCTATCCCTCAGTATCTTCTCCAGCAGCTTCCCTACCACTGACGTCAGGCTCACCGGTCTATAATTACCTGGATTATCCCTGCTACCCTTCTTAAACAAGGGGACAACATTAGCAATTCTCCAGTCCTCCGGGACCTCACCCGTGTTTAAGGATGCTGCAAAGATATCTGTTAAGGCCCCAGCTATTTCCTCTCTCGCTTCCTTCAGTAACCTGGGATAGATCCCATCCGGACCTGGGGACTTGTCCACCTTACTGCCTTTTAGAATACCCAACACTTCCTCCCTCCTTATGCCGACTTGACCTAGAGTAATCAAACATCTATCCCTAACCTCAACATCCGTCATGTCCCTCTCCTCGGTGAATACCGATGCAAAGTACTCGTTTAGAATCTCACCCATTTTCTCTGACGCCACGCATAACTTTCCTCCTTTGTCCTTGAGTGGGCCAATCCTTTCTCTAGTTACCCTCTTACTCCTTATATATGAATAAAAGGCTTTGGGATTTTACTTAACCCTGTTTGCTAAAGATATTTCATGACCCCTTTTAGCCCTCGTTTCAGATTGGTCCTACATTCCCGATATTCTTTCAAAGCTTCGTCTTTCTTCAGCCGCCTAGACCTTATGTCTGCTTCCTTTTTCCTCTTAGCTAGTCTCACAATTTCACCTGTCATCCATGGTTCCCTAATCTTGCCATTTCTATCCCTCATTTTCACAGGAACATGTCTCTCCTGCACGCTAATCTCCTGGCTTGTCTCCAACATTCCACTCTCCGTAAGCTCGAGGTCATCCAAAACTCTGCTGTGTCTTGACTCGCACCAAGTCCCGTTCCCCTATCACCCCTGTACTCATTGACCTACATTGACTCCTGGTTGGGCAATACCTCAATTTTAAAATTCTCTATCTCTCTTTCTTCCTTTAAGACACTCATTAAACCAATCTCTTTGATCAAGATCTGACCTAATATCCCCTTCTTTGGTTTGATGTCAAATTTTGTTTGATAACGGTCCTCGCAGTAAAGGGCGGATACCTGACCTGAACTCGATAGGACTCGATGACGTGTGTCGGGTCCGAGTCGGGTCGCACTTCCGGGTCTGGCATTCGGGCTCGGTTCGGGTCGGGCCGGATCGGACATGCTCTATCACCACCTCAGGTAAGTGACTCTAATGTTAATTTACTGTTTGGATTTTAAAGGTGGTTTTGTTACAGTTATTTTAAGCCTGTGCAGGTAAGGAACAAAGTGAAAAACAGAAGGTAGGTTAACTGATGGTCCGGTCGGGTTGGGCGCGGGAAAAAATGGAAGGACTCGGGCCGGGTCGGATTCGGGATCGGATGGGTTTCTGTCGGGCTCGGGTCGGGTCTCATTTGCAGACCCGAGCAGGCCTTTACCTTGAAGTACATTGGGACAATTTATGATGTTAAAGGCAAGTTGTTGCGATTATTATTTCTATAGTTCCTTTCACAATCTCAGGATATTCCAAATGCTTTATATCCAATTAAGTTGCAGAGGTTTAGGGGGGGAATTCCAGAGCTTAGGGTCAAAGCAGCTGAAGGCACGGCCACCAATGGTGGAGCGATTAAAAGCAGGGATACGCAAGAGGTCAAAATTGGAGGAACGCAGGGATCTCGGAGGGTTGCAAGGCTGGAGCAGATTACAGAGATGGAGAGGGGTGAGGCCACAACCAATGAATTACTTCTGAAGTGCAGGTCACTGTGGACGAACTCAGCAACCAAGGCAGGCACATCCAGATACCACAAGCAGCGGACAAGATAAATGTGATGTTAATTTTGGTTATGTATGTTGAGGTATAAATGTTCTTAAAGTTAACAATCAAGTTAAACAGAAAAGCAAACAGCAGAAGTTCAGAGTAAATAAGGAGAGACTGTTTCCACTGGCAGGAGGGTCAGTACCCAGAGGACACAGATTTAAGATAATTGGCACAAGCACAATGGGCCAAATGGCCTCGTTCTGCATTGTGGGATTCTACATTTTGAACTCAAACTGTGATCCTGTCCCTGGGTCCACTTCTATACTGCATCCCCTCCCCACGGCCCGTCAGTTTTCAGATATGGCCAATGCGTGGTCAATCTCTTGGTGTCTGCCAACGTTGTGACAAGGTGGTGGGAGCAAAGCTAGGAACAAATGCAGGCCATTCAGCCCCTCAAGTCTTGTGCTGTAAAGGAGACATGTCTCACGACAGGCTTTTCCTGAAATGCTGCTGGGGAAACAATCTCCACCATCCGCCGCTTTTGAAAACAAACCTTTATTAGGCAGAATCGAACTGGAGCAGAACAAGTTTAAAAGTCACACAGGATCTCTGCAGCACTGAACATTACTCAACATTCAGGACACGGGCTCCTTCGAGTTGCAGTCTGCAGTGCAGCAGTTTCCAATGCATGTCTGCCTGCGAATGTGTATGTGGGCAGGCAGGAGGCTTTTTTTTTTATGACTGCTAACTCCTCAGTGCAATGCAGCACTGGCTGATTAGCAGTTTGATGTTTCTGCAAGGATTTAGTTCGATATGGGATTCCCAAATCTCTCACCATCACCCCGCCCCCCCCCCACAGAGTCCGTCCTTCAGGCAAATAAAAGGCCCCATCCCAACCTGTCTCAAGGTGCTTTGTTAGCCCTCTGCAGAGATGGAGCTGCTTCTCTTAGATATTTGGATCCGTTATCTAAGAAGTAACTTACTCTATGTAGAACAATGTGAAGCTTTTCCACTCTTTCAACCAGATCCTTTCTCCTCAGTCATTAATGAAAGGTTAGTTAACAGAAACTACACACACACACACACACACAGACATGACACAGCATCTGCTGAGCTTGTTTTCACTTGTTTAACAGAGTGAGCCAATCCTGATGCCCGCTCTCTGCTCAGGTACCTGCTTTCACCCGGGTGGGGGGGGGGTACCCGAAGGCTCAGCTAGAATCAGTCCCATCTGCTTTGGTTCGTATCTAGTGGCCCTGTTACTATTTGTTGGGTGAGAACAAGAGCAAGGTCACCTGCGAGGATAAAACCTCACATCTGGATATATTTGACAATGGGAGAGCAGAGCTATAACCTGTCAAGACACATCACATTGGGCTCAGGAACTCAAAAGCAATTTGAATTAATTAACACCCGATATAAATTCCATCATCAGGATGATGCCTAAATCACCAAATCACTTCTGTCTTCTGACTTCACGAGAACCAGAGCTCATGAGATGTCCATGAGGAGGAAATTATAAAGGAAGCATTGGATGGTGACAAGTAATATCAGGAATATCACCCCCTAAACTCAGGAATATCACACTCTAAACTCAGGAATATTTCCCTCTAAACTCAGGAATATCACACTCTAAACTCAGGAATATTTCCCCCTAAACTCAGGAATATCACACTCTAAACTCAGGAATATCACACCCTAAAATCGTAATATCACCCTCTAAAATTGGGAATATCACACCCTAAACTCAGGAATATCACACTCTAAACTCAGGAATATCACACCCAAATCTCAGGAATATCACCCCAGAAACTGACAGTAACATCACCCTGTAAGAGGTTCCGTTCCCATACCCCCTTACTACAGTTCTTGGACTTTGGGAATTACAAGAACAAATTTGCATACGACACAGGGTTAGGCTGAACCACAAATTTGTTTATATAAAAAAACACAAAAACCTTCCTGACAACCTGTTACAAACAGTTCTAAATTAATTTAAAGGACACCACACTAGAGGTGTGCAAAGGAAACCCAACCCAATCCGAATGCTGGACCCAGAAACCCGACCCGACCCAACCCCGACACATGCCGTCGGATCCCATCGGGATCAGTTCGGGTAGCAGGCCTTTACCCAGGGCCTGCCACCCGACCTGACCCGACGGGTCCCGACGACATGTCGGGTTTAGGATCGGGTGGGGTCGGACTTCCGGGTCCGGAATTTGGGCTCGCGTTGGGTTTCCTTTGCACACCTCTACACCACATGACACTTGATTGGTTAGTCCGATTTAAATCCCTCCGGGATTTAACCTCGGTGCTCACCCAAACACACATGTCCCCGTGACTTATAAAATAAACCTTTTCGAAAAAAAGCCACAGGCAAAACCCCACATTTCTGCCCCAGATTCACTCAATGCAAACCCCAAACCCTCCCAGGATTTGCTTCTTGCACTTAAAATTCTTTTATAACTCTTGGCCCCAAATACCCCTTGGATTTGGCTGATAGCTTACAATCCTCCACGCAGTTGGTCCTTCCGGTGAGAATTTGTAGGTCCACAAGCCAGGTTGACCGTTCCTGACCCTCCTTCTCAACTGCAGCCCCCCACAGTACAAACCCCTTCAAGATCTGACTGAAAAACTTACAATCATCCACACGGCTGGTCATTACCAATGTTGATTGTAGGCCTGGACCTGAGATGACCAGTCCCCGTCCTTCGTCACATAACTGCAGTGCCAAACCCCTCGATCTTGTCCTTTTTATGATGATCCTTATCGAAATATCATGAACACATCTCCTGAAGCCATCCTGCTGGATGGTCAGCACTTAGCACCTTTTAATCTCTTTGCTCTGTTACCTGCCTGGTCCAGACAGATCCATTTAGTGCTGATGTGATTTCCCTGACCGAGAACAATGAACTCCACCAAGGTGAGGTAATCCAGGCTCCAAAGCAAATATCCATGAAAGAGATTTCTTTCCTGTCTGGACAGGAGTGAATGCCGTGCTCTGGGGCCAGATAGTTGTAACAATGACCTCCCCAATCACTTAACATGATGGCAGTTATCCTGTGTCACTGTTATGATAATATCCCAAATTCCAGTCCTTTAACAGTATCAGTTCCGTTGTGATGTTTGTAAATTGACCCACAGGAATGCAGCCTGCCTCTGTGTGCTTTGTATTGAGGTTTGGCTCTTATTCACAGTACTAGTGTCTTCCCCATACTCCACAAAGTCCAGTTTTAAAATCCAGTTGGGGGGGGAGGAATTCCAATCCCACATCTCCCCCTTTTAATATCTCTTTTTCCGAGAGATATTACCTCCGAGGAAATCTTCCGTCACATTATGGGAATTGTGAGCCTCAGCCAAATCACTATCTATACATCAGAATCCATTATCAAAACCCCTTCATAACCATTTCTCCATGTTTTGCCTTTTGGTTTTTCGTTTCAGTTTACGCCACAATCTTAACACATATAAATATTATAATCATTTGTACAATCACCAACACGTGCCAAGCAATTCGAATCCAGGAGGGAATTTCAATATTGAAACCAATATCCCACCAGGGTGGGGAGGCTATTTCCCTAATATCACCCCCCACCCCCCCCCCCCGTGTCTCTGTTCCTCTGTGAGTGTAATTGTGCTTTTGAGACAGTTCCGCCGCCTTCACCAATTTCGTGAGGTGCCTGGGCAGGGATGGAACATCATATCCAAAGTGGACTATGTATTCTTGAAGGCTTGGGAGGGCAGTGCTTACGGTGAAGTTCACCGAGGTATGATCCCAGATAGGGATTATCCTTTCCTGCAATATCTGAACCTCCATCGGGGGCAAAACAGAAGGTTGGGTCCTGGACGGGGCACCAGGTGTCATTGTGCATCCTATACTGGTAGGGGTACAGTAGGTTCCGTTACTCTCATATGCAACCTGGGGAGGGGCATGGTCCTGAGCTATCACCTCCATAGTACAGTTGATAGGCTGTGTACTTTCAGACTCAAACCCACATACTGGTCAGTCGAACTCAGTTAGGTGATATGGACACAGCACTTCATGTTTGCCTCTTCCCCGACACCCCTTCAGATCAGTGCCAATCATAGAGTTCCCCCACTTAGCCACATAAACCCCTTGCTCTTCCTCCCACCACTTGTTCCAACACAATTTCACACCCCCTTTGTCCCTGTAATCCATCTGTGTGTGTTGCTTCCCAATCTTTCCCAATCCCCGAATTCATCACCCTTCGCCTCGTCTGTCTTATATAACCCACGGGGATGCTTCCCCGACACTCTAGGCCACCTGCCTTCCCTCTGTCACCTGTATCTTGTTGGTTGTGATATATAATTTTGGGCAGGGCACTGATGATTCAACAAATGTGTACCCAGCGTGATTGGAATACTTGGTTGAATTTGACCCCAACCAACCCGGACACCTTACCTCATGGAAGTATGTAGCTATCCCGTCAGTGCCCTGTGTCTTACTCCCCTGTGTTACAGTGGGCCTGGCTCCTCCCATACACCCGTAAGTGAAAGACATCTCGATGCACCCTCCTTCCGTCTGTCCTGCTCCAATCAGGGTTATCATCACACTCAGCCACAGGGTTCGTCCTGTCTTGTGTTCCTGGCTCGGCTTTGCTTCTGCAGAAAAGGAAAAGAAAAGAAAATAGCACTGCTCTGTGAGGGGTCTTCCCTCCACAGGTCAGACTTAGGTTATGTACAAATTTACACTACCTGAGAGACCTTCCCTCCACAGGTCAGACTTTCTTTTATGTTACTTTACACTGTGTGCTGCAATCACCGCATCCCCTTTTTGTTTTTCCTAGGTTGGGACCTTTTTGGGGTTCAGGGTCGGTGTATAAGGGGGTGTCCAGAGCACCCTGGATCGGGGTGTCCGACTACACCTTCTTAACGCCCTGCTCACTGGATCTTGCCTTTAAACAAAGAAAACTCCTTTTTCCAAAATTAAAAACCCTTTTGTTAAAAAACATTTTTTCCAAATTGTCTTATTTCACCCTTTAAATTCCTTTTGGCAAATGATCCTTTGTTCTTCCCACGGTCTGAGCTTAAAACATACAGTTTGAATGTATTTTTTTTCCCAATCTCTAAGTCGCATGTGTGAATTTCTGTCCGGAATAAAATCTCCACATGTTTAACGGAACAAAATTCCATACGAATTGAAATTTTGATCAGAAATTCCAACTCAAATTTATAACTTTGAACATATGCTTATTTCCATTACTGTCCCCCTTTAACAAGGTCACAATTCCCATTATGAAATCCCCTTTAACCCAAAAGTCGTAAAATTTAAGACCGCAAAATCACAATTTCAGAAAACAAACTTAAAACATACATCCTTCACAGAAATCCTTTATTACACACACACATTCTCTCACGGAAAGCTTCCACTTGCATTCTCTGTGCACACACCTTAAACTTTATCAATATAAATCAATTAACATAGCACATGTTTTACAAAGTTCTCAGGTCTTCTTTCTTCAAGGTCACCTTTGAAGCAACTGTAGGTAGGAACTCAAGACATAGGTGAATTTTCACAGTACAACTGCAGACAAAATTTAAACCTAACAGCAGCCTCACACAGCATGGGAGAGAACCCCCTATATCTCTCTCAGAACAATGAAACAATCGTTTTTTTTTAACAGTTCAATATCCATGTTATCATAACTCCTTTCTCACTTACAACCATTAAAAAAAACTCTTGAAACACATTAAACAACCAACTGTTTAAAATCACATACAAAAACAGACCACAAGGGGTTAAACAACTTTTAAGTGACACAGACACTGGCTTGCAAACTCAGAGAAATCAGAGACACGAGTCACTCTCTCTCTCTCTCTCTCTCTCAGCACAAGAGCACAGCACAATTAGATTTTAACGCTTCCAACAGCTACTCAGTGACAGACACTGAACACTGGAGCACAGGCACACAAAATCAAACCGGGCACTCGAATAAGACATACAAACAGAAAACTGAACCAACTCAGATACACACAAGGTTTTCTTTTACTGTTCACACAGTGTTTTAAAACCTTCCATGTGACTCTTCCAATTAACTTCCTTTAGCCATTATCTTTCAATCCGAGCACCTTTCCCTGTCTCTTGCCCATAACCTGCTGTAATGCAGCCACCAGAAGTTTCACTGAGTCTTCTACTCGCTCTTTCTCTGCCTCTACTGCCCGTGATTTCGACCCTGAGGGACTCCCTCTTCCCTTTTCGGAGACTTACACTCCCTACTCCAGTGTCCCATTTTCCCACAATTGAAACATGCCTGGGATCTGTCCGCATTACCCCCTTCTTGTTTCCACTCCTTTCTACCACTCACACTTTCCTTTATTTTGAACACCTTTCTCTTTTGTTTATTCTCCTCCCTTAGTTAGATTTTAAAAACCAGAGTCATTTTCCTTAACACACCTGCCTCTGTATTTGTCTCATCCTCGGGGTCAAACCATGATTCTGCCCTTGCCCTGATCTGCGGCAAGTTGTTAGCTACCAGGGTCCTCAACCAATGATTCCTCCAGCTGCACTTGGGCTAGATTTCCCCCAGTAGCTTTCATTTATATAACCTATCCGCAGATGCCTCTGGTGCCTCGCCTGTGAGCTGTCTGGTCTGCTCAACCTGCAAGAACGGACTGCCCTGATTATGTCCCAACACCACTAAGATTTCATCCTTCAAATCGTCCCTGGTTTCCCCCTCCCAACTTAGTAGCTGTTGACAGACTCTGATAGAGCTTCCCATCGAGGGAGAACAGTATCAGTTTCTACATTTCCTCCTCATCACAGTTATTAATTCCCCCCATCTGCTCTATGCCAGCGAAATGGACAGAGGCATCCCCTCCACGCTTCAGTTTCGGCACGCTGGCCAGCATTTCCTGTGACTGAAGGGTCAAATAAGGGAGCACATAATCGCTCTGCAACGGTGCCGGACCACCTCCTGCCGGGAGTGGACCAAACCTCTGCTGTCGCAGGGGGCACATCGGTCTCGGTGGTCCCAGTGCCTCAGGACCCAGCTGACACTCTCTATACTGCGTCCCATCATCGGACGTCCTTCTCTCCACATCCCAGTCTACGCCAACTTCCCCTGGTGCCAGAAGACAAAGCCATGCCCCTGACACTGGATAATGCTAGGGTCAGCTTACCAATTTCCTTGTTACATGGCCCATGATCAGCCTCTTCATGGATCCAACTCTGAGCTACCCTATACACCACCTTGATATCCTTCAATTGCCCCTCAGCCTTGTCAGCTCTATCCAAGTTCCTGGCATTTTCCTTGCGCTGAGCCTGACACTCCCTTTTACTCCCTGTGACCTGGCATTGTAGGTAGTCTATCATATTCCTGGACATTTCTTCCTGCGCCTTCCTCTCCTTACTTAGGTCTTCCATTAGTCGATTGACTACAGCCTCTCTGTCACCTGCCCTGTTCTCTGATTCCCTTTTCTCCTGTTCTAACTGTTTCTGTGAGACCCTGAAGCGTTAACAACCCTTTCTGTGAGAACCTGAATTTGTTTCTGCGTACACAGTAACCAAATTCCTTTTCCTTTTGATTTCTAGTACTTGCTACTAACAGTTCACTCTGCTGCCCTCTCCTGGGGACAGTCAGAATACATAATTTCCAGCACCCATGGCTCAGAAAGGTTTAACTTGCTGCACACATACTGAGATACCCTATTCTTCATTGAGGATTTCTTGCCTATGACCCTGCCCATAATTTAAATTTTGTTCTTAACCTAACATCCTGCCACAGTTGCCAATTCTGGAAGAGTTTCTGTTCCCATACCCCCTTACTACAGTTCTTGGACTTCAGTAATTACAAAAACAAAATTGTACACAACACAGGGTTTGGCTTAACCATGAATTGTTGTTTTATTGAATCCAATAATATCCCTAATACAAACACATCTATGGTTAGTTGAAACAGAAATAAAACAAAACTGTCCTCAGTACAAAACCTCCTGCAGTAACTTAAAATTGACACCCCAATTCCCAGCTGAACCCTTCAGCAATTTGACCACTGTTCCCAGTTACCCAAAACGAAGTCACTACGACTTGGCTCAAACATATAAATTTTAGGCAAAAATAGTCGGCTTTTGTCCCAAAACTCTGAGATCAAGATCATTATGAGTTGGCTGAAAACACTTACAATCACCCACACGGCTGGTCGATCCCTTTGTTGATTGCAGGTCCTGAGACAAGATGACCACTCGTGACCCTTCTTCCGACTGCAGCCCCCACAGTACAAACCCCTTCAAGATCTGACTGAAAAACTTACAATCACCCACACGGCTGGTCATTACCAATGTTGATTGTAGGCCTGGACCTGAGATGGCCAGTCCCAGTCCTTCTTCACATAACTGCAGTGCCAAACCCTTCGATCGTTATATGAACACATCTCCTGAAGCCATCCTGCTGGATGGTCAGCACTTAGCACCTTTTAATCTCTTTGCTGTGTTACCTGCCTGGTCCAGACAGATCCATTTTAGTGCTGATGCGATTTCCCCGACTGAGAACAATGTGAGGTTCACAGGCTCCAGAGCTGAAATACATGATAAAGGGTTTTCTCTCCTGTCTTGACGGGAGCGAATGCTGTGATCTGGGGCTGGTTAGCTGTAACAATGGTCTTCCCACTTACTTAACATGATAGCAGTTATCTTGTGTCACTGTTATGATAAAATCCCAAATTCTAGTGATTAAACAAAATCAGTTCTGTTGTGATGTTGGAGTCTTTGAAATTGACCCATCGAATGCTGCCTGACTGTATGCTTTGTGTTGAGGTTTGGCTCTCATTCACAGTAATATTGTCCGTGCAGAGTGGAGCTCCTTCCCCATACTCCACAAAGTCCAGTTTTAAAGTCCAATTGGGGGAAAGGAATTCTGATCCTACAAACACCAGAAACTGACGGTAATATCATCCCCAAAGACTGACAGCACCTCATCCCGAAAAGTGACAGTAACATCACCCAAAAAACTGACAGTAACATCACCCCCAAAAACTGACAGTAACATCACACCAGAAAGTGACAGTAACATCACCCCCAAAAACTGACAGTAACATCGCATCAGAAAGTGACATTAACATCACCCCCAAAAACTGACAGTAACATCACACCAGAAAGTGACAGTAACATCACCCCTAAAAACTGACATTAACATCACCCCCAAAATATGACAAGAACATCACACCCAGAAACTGGCATTAACATCACCCGCAGAAACTGACAGTATCATCACCCCCAGAAACTGACAGTATCATCACCCCAAAAAGCTGATATTATCATCAACCCCAAAAATGACTGGAACATTACCCTAAAAACTGACATTAACATCACCCCCAAAAAATGACAGTAACATCACCCCCAAAAACTGATATTAACATCACCCCCAAAAAATGACAGAACATCACCCCCAGAAAATGACATTATCATCACTCCCATAAAATGACAGTAACATCAGCCCCAAAAACTGATATTAACATCACCCCCAAAAAATGACAAGAACATCACCCGCAGAAACTGACATTAACATCACCCGCAAAAAATGACAGTAACATCACCCCCAAAAACTGATATTAACATCACCTCCAAAAAATGACAGTAACATCACCCCCAGAAAATGATATTATCATCACCCCCAAAAACTGACATTAACATCACCCCCAAAAAATGACAGTAACATCACCCCCGAAAACTGCTTTAACATCACCCCCAAAAAATGACAGTAACATTACCCCCAACAACTGACATTAACATCACCCCAAAAACTGACATTAACATCACCCCCAGAAATGACAGCAACATCACCCCCAGAGACTGACAGTAACATGAACCCCAAAAAATAACAGTAACATCACCCCAAAAATTGACATTAACATCACCCGCAGAAACTGACATTAACATCTCCCCTGAAACTGACAATATCATCACCCCTAAAAACCGACATTAACCTCACTACCCAAAAACTGACCGTGACATCACCCCAAAAATGACTGTAACATCACCCCCAAAAACTGACATTAACATCACCCCCAGAAACTGACAGTATCATCACCCCCAAAAACTGATAACATCACCACCAAAAAATGATATTAACATCACCCCCAAAAAATGACCTAACATCACACCCAAAAACTGATATTAACATCACCCCCAAAAAATGACAGTAACATCACCCCCAAAAAATGACCTAACATCACACCCAAAAACTGATATTAACATCACCCCCAAAAAATGACATTAACATCACCCCCAGAAAATGATATTATCATCAGCCTCAAAAACTGACATTAACATCATCCGAAGAAAATGACATTATCATCACCCCCAAAAAATGGCAGTAACATCACCCCCAAAAAATGACCTAACATCACACCCAAAAACTGATATTAACATCACCCCCAAAAAATGACATTAACATCACCCCCAGAAAATGATATTATCATCAGCCTCAAAAACTGACATTAACATCATCCGAAGAAAATGACATTATCATCACCCCAAAAAAATGGCAGTAACATCACCCCCAAAAAATGACCTAACATCACACCCGAAAACTGATATTAACATCACCCCCCAAAAATGGCAGTAACAACACCCCCAAAAACTGACATTACATCATCCCCGAAAACTGATATTAGCATCACCCCCAAAAAATGGCAGTAACATCACCCCCAAAAACTGACATTACATCACCCCCAAAAACTGGTATTAACATCAACCCCAAAACCTGACATTACATCACCCCCAAAAACTGATATTTACATCACCCCCAAAAAATGATATTATCATCAGCCTCAAAAACTGACATTAACATCATCCGAAGAAAATGACATTAACATCACCCCCAAAAAATGGCAGTAACATCACCCCCAAAAAATGACATAACATCACCCCCAAAAACTGACATTAACATCACCCCCAGAAAATGATATTATCATCAACCTCAAAAACTGACATTAACATTATCTGAAGAAAATGACATTATCATCACCCCCAAAAAATGGCAGTAACATCACCCCCAAAAACTGACATTAACATCACCCCCAAAAAATGACAGTAACATCACCCCCAAAAACTGACATTAACATCACCCCCAAAAAATGACAGTAACATCACCCCCGAAAACTGATAATAACATCACCCCCAAAAAATGACAGTAACATCACCCCCGAAAACTGATATTAACATCACCCCCAACAAATGACAGTAACATTACCCCCAAAAACTGACATTAACCTCACCCCCAGAAAATGACATTATCATCCCCCAAAAATGACTGTAACATCACCCCCAACAACTGACATTAACATCACCCCAAAAACTGACATTAACATCACCCCCAGAAATGACAGCAACATCACCCCCAGAGACTGACAGCAACATGAACCCCAAAAAATAACAGTAACATCACCCCACAAATTGACATTAACATCACCCGCAGAAACTGACATTAACATCACCCCGAAACTGACAATATCATCACCCCTACAAACCGACATTAACCTCACTACCCAAAAACTGATATTAACATCACCCCCAAAAAATGACAGTATCATCATCCCCAAAAACTGACATTAACATCAGCCTCAAAAACTGACATTAACATCTTCCGAAGAAAATAACATTTTCATCACCCCCAAAAAATGACAGTAACATCACCCCCGAAAACTGATATTAACATCACCCCCAAAAAATGACAGTAACATCACCCCCGAAAACTGATATTAACATCACCCCCAAAAAATGACAGTAACATCACCCCCGAAAACTGATATTAACATCACCCCCAAAGAATGGCAGTAACATCACCCCCAAAAACTGACACTACATCACGCCCAAAAACTGGTATTAACATCACCCCCAAAACCTGATATTACATCACCCCCAAAAACTGATATTAACATCACCCCCAAAAACTGACATTAACATCACCCCCAGAAACAGCCATTATAATCAACCCCAAAAAATGACAGTTCCATCACCCCCCAAAACGGGCAGTATCATCACCCTCAAAATCTGACATTAACATCACCCCCAAAAAACAGCAATATCATCACCCCAAAAATTGAAAGGAACATCACCCCCAAAAACTAACATTAACATCACCCCCAGAAACTGACAGTATCATTACCCCCAAAAACTGATATTAACATCACTCCCAGAAACTGATAATAACCTCACCCGCAAAAAATGACAGTGACGTTACCCCCAGAAACTGATATTAACATCACACCCAAAAAATGACAGTAACATCACCCCCAGAAACTGATATTAACATCACTCCCAGAAACTGATAATAACCTCACCCGCAAAAAATGACAGTGACGTTACCCCCAGAAACTGATATTAACATCACCCTCAAAAAATGACAGTGACGTTACCCCCAGAAACTGATATTAACATCACCCCCAAAAAATGACAGTAACATCACCCCCGAAAACTGATATTAACATCACCCCCAAAAAATCACAGCAACATCACCCCCGAAAACTGACACTACATCACGCCCAAAAACTGGTATTAACATCACCCCCAAAACCTGACATTACATCACCCCCAAAAACTGATATTAACATCACCCCCAAAAAATGACAGTAACATCACCCCCAGAAAATGATATTATCATCACCCCCAAAAACTGACATTAACATCACCCCCAGAAAATGATATTATCATCACCCCCAAAAACTGACATTAACATCACCCCAAAAATTGGTGGTAACATCACCCCCAAAAACTGATATTAACATCACTCCCAGAAACTGATAATAACCTCACCCGCAAAAAATGACAGTGACGTCACCCCAAAAAACTGATATTAACATCACCGTCAAAAAATGACAGTAACATCACGCCCAGAAACTGAAAGTATCATCACCCCCAAAAACTGATATTCACATCACCCGCAAAAAATGACAGAAACATCACCCCCAAAAACTGACATTACATCACCCCCAAAAAGTGACAGTGACATCACCCCCAAAAACTGACATTAACCTCACCCCCAGAAAATGACATTATCATCCCCCATAAATGACTGTAACATCACCCCCAACAACTGACATTAACATCACCCCAAAAACTGACATTAACATCACCCCCAGAAATGACAGCAACATCACCCCCAGAGACTGACAGTAACATGAACCCCAAAAAATAACAGTAACATCACCCCAAAAATTGACATTAACATCACCCGCAGAAACTGACATTAACATCACCCCTGAAACTTACAATATCATCACCCCTAAAAACCGACATTAACCTCACTACCCAAAAACTGACCGTGACATCACCCCAAAAACTGACAGTGACATCACCCCCAAAAACTGACATTAACATCACCCCCAGAAAATGACATTGTCATCATCCCCCAAAAATGACTGTAACATCACCCCCAGAAACTGACAGTATCATAACCCCCAAAAACTGATAACATCGCCACCAAAAAATGGCAGTAACATCACCCCCAACATCTGACATTAACATCACCCCCAGAAACTGACAGTATGATCACCCCCAAAAACTTATATTAACATCACCCCCAAAAAATGACAGTATCATCATCCCCAAAAACTGACCTTAACATCACCCCCAAAAACTGACATTAACATCACCCCCAGAAAATGATATTATCATCAGCCTCAAAAACTGACATTAACATCTTCCGAAGAAAATAACATTATCATCACCCCCAAAAAATGGCAGTAACATCACCCCCAAAAAATGACATAACATCACCCCCAAAAACTGATATTAACATCACCCCCAAAAAATGGCAGTAACATCACCCCCAAAAAATGACATAACATCACCCCCAAAAACTGATATTAACATCACCCCCAAAAAATGACAGTAACATCACCCCCGAAAACTGATAATAACATCACCCCCAAAAAATGACAGTAACATCACCCCCGAAAACAGATATTAACATCACCCCCAACAAATGACAGTAACATTACCCCCAAAAACTGACATTAACCTCACCCCCAGAAAATGACATTATCATCCCCCAAAAATGACTGTAAAATCACCCCCAACAACTGACATTAACATCACCCCAAAAACTGACATTAACATCACCCCCAGAAATGACAGCAACATCACCCCCAGAGACAGACAGCAACATGAACCCCAAAAAATGACCTAACATCACCCCACAAATTGACATTAACATCACCCGCAGAAACTGACAATATCATCACCCCTACAAACCGACATTAAACTCACTACCCAAAAACTGACATTAACTTCACCCCCAGAAAATGATATTATCATCAGCCTCAAAAACTGACATTAACATCTTCCGAAGAAAATAACATTATCATCACCCCCAAAAAATGGCAGTAACATCACCCCCAAAAAATGACATAACATCACCCCCGAAAACTGATATTAACATCACCCCCAAAAAATGACAGTAACATCACCCCCGAAAACTGATATTAACATCACCCCCAAAAAATGGCAGTAACATCACCCCCAAAAACTGACACTACATCACCCACAAAAACTGATATTAACATCATCCCCAAAAACTGACATTAGCATCACCCCCAGAAAATGACATTATAACCACCCTCAAAAAATGACAGTATCATCAGCCCCAAAAACTGACATTAACATCACCCCCAAAAACTGACATTAACATCACCCCCAAAAACTGACACTACATCACGCCCAAAAACTGGTATTAACATCACCCCCAAAAACTGACATTAACATCACTCCCAAAAACTGACACTACATCACGCCCAAAAACTGGTATTAACATCACCCCCAAAAACTGACATTAACATCACCCCCAGAAACTGACATTATAATCACCCCCAAAAAATGACAGTACCATCACCCCCCAAAACGGGCAGTATCATCACCCTCAAAATCTGACATTAACATCACCCCCAAAAAACAGCAATATCATCACCCCCAAAAATTGAAAGGAACATCACCCCCAAAAACTAACATTAACATCACCCCCAAAAACTGATATGAACATCACCCCAAAAAATGGTAGTAACATTACCCCCAAAAACTGATATTAACATCACTCCCAGAAACTGATAATAACCTCACCCGCAAAAAATGACAGTGACGTTACCCCAAAAAACTGATATTAACATCACCCTCAAAAAATGACAGTAACATCACCCCCAGAAACTGATATTAACATCACCCCCAAAAAATGACAGCAACATCACCCCCGAAAACTGATATTAACATCACCCCCAAAAAATGACAGTAACATCACCCCCGAAAACTGATATTAACATCACCCCCAGAAACTGACATTATAATCACCCCCAAAAAATGACAGTATCATCACCCCCCAAAACGGGCAGTATCATCACCCTCAAAATCTGACATTAACATCACCCCCAAAAAACAGCAATATCATCACCCCCAAAAATTGAAAGGAACATCACCCCCAAAAACTAACATTAACATCACCCCCAGAAACTGACAGTATCATCACCCCCAAAAACTGATATGAACATCACCCCAAAAAATGGTAGTAACATTACCCCCAAAAACTGATATTAACATCACCGCCAAAAAATGACAGTAACATCACCCCCGAAAACTGATATTAACATCACCCCCAAAAAATGACAGTGACGTTACCCCAAAAAACTGATATTAACATCACCCTCAAAAAATGACAGTAACATCACCCCCAGAAACTGATATTAACATCACCCCCAAAAAATGACAGTAACATCATCCCCGAAAACTGATATTAACATCACCCCCAAAAAATGACAGCAACATCACCCCCGAAAACTGATATTAACATCACCCCCAAAAAATGACAGTAATATCACCCCCAAAAAATGATATTATCATCACCCCCAAAAACTGACATTAACATCACCCCCAAAAACTGACATTAACATCACCCCAAAAAATGGTAGTAACATCACCCCCAAAAACTGATATTAACATCACTCCCAGAAACTGATAATAACCTCACCCGCAGAAAATGACAGTGACGTCACCCCAAAAAACTGATATTAACATCACCCTCAAAAAATGACAGTAACATCACCCCCAGAAACTGAAAGTATCATCACCCCCAAAAACTGATATTCACATCACCCGCAAAAAATGACAGAAACATCACCCCCAAAAACTGACATTACATCACCCCCAAAAAGTGACAGTGACATCACCCCCAAAAACTGACAGTAACCTCACCCCCAGAAAATGACATTATCATCCCCCAAAAATGACTGTAACATCACCCCCAACAACTGACATTAACATCACCCCAAAAACTGACATTAACATCACCCCCAGAAATGACAGCAACATCACCCCCAGAGACTGACAGTAACATGAACCCCAAAAAATGATATTAACATCACCCCCAAAAACTGACATTAACATCACCCCCAGAAACTGACATTAACATCACCCCCAAAAACTGACACTACATCACGCCCAGAAATGACAGCAACATCACCCCCAGAGACTAACAGTAACATCACCCCAAAAATTGACATTAACATCACCCGCAGAAACTGACATTAACATCACCCCTGAAACTGACAATATCATCACCCCTAAAAACCGACATTAACCTCACTACCCAAAAACTGACCGTGACATCACCCCAAAAACTGACAGTGACATCACCCACAAAAACTGACATTAACATCACCCCCAGAAAATGACATTGTCATCATCCCCCAAAAATGACTGTAACATCACCCCCAGAAACTGACTGTATCATAACCCCCAAAAACTGATAACATCGTCACCAAAAAATGGCAGTAACATCACCCCCAACATCTGACATTAACATCACCCCCAGAAACTGACAGTATGATCACTCCCAAAAACTGATATTAACATCACCCCCAAAAAATGACAGTATCATCATCCCCAAAAACTGACCTTAACATCACCCCCAAAAACTGACATTAACATCACCCCCAGAAAATGATATTATCATCAGCCTCAAAAACTGACATTAACATCTTCCGAAGAAAATAACATTATCATCACCCCCAAAAAATGGCAGTAACATTACCCCCAAAAAATGACATAACATCACCCCCAAAAACTGATATTAACATCACCCCCAAAAAATGACAGTATCATCATCCCCAAAAACTGACCTTAACATCACCCCCAAAAACTGACATTAACATCACCCCCAGAAAATGATATTATCATCAGCCTCAAAAACTGACATTAACATCTTCCGAAGAAAATAACATTATCATCACCCCCAAAAAATGGCAGTAACATCACCCCCAAAAAATGACATAACATCACCCCCAAAAACTGATATTAACATCACCCCCAAAAAATGACAGTAACATCACCCCCGAAAACTGATATTAACATCACCCCCAAAAAATGACAGTAACATCACCCCCGAAAACTGATATTAACATCACCCCCAAAAAATGACAGTAACATCACCCCCGAAAACTGATATTAAAATCACCCCCAAAAAATGGCAGTAACATCACCCCCAAAAACTGACACTACATCACGCCCAAAAACTGGTATTAACATCACGCCCAAAAACTGACATTAACATCACCCCCAGAAACTGACATTAACATCACCCCCAAAAACTGACATTAACATCACCCCCAGAAAATGACATTATAATCACCCCCAAAAAATGACAGTAACATCACCCCCAGGAACTGACAGTACCATCAACCCCCAAAACGGACAGTATCATCACCCTCAAAATCTGACATTAACATCACCCCCAAAAAACAGCAATATCATCACCCCCAAAAATTGAAAGGAACATCACCCCCAAAAACTAACATTAACATCACCCCCAGAGACTGACAGGAACATGAACCCCAAAAAATAACAGTAACATCACCCCAAAAATTGACATTAACATCACCCCTAAAAACCGACATTAACCTCACTACCCAAAAACTGACCGTGACATCACCCCAAAAACTGACAGTGACATCATCCCCCAAAAATGACTGTAACATCACCCCCAGAAACTGACTGTATCATAACCCCCAAAAACTGATAACATCACCACCAAAAAATGGCAGTAACATCACCCCCAACATCTGACATTAACATCACCCCCAGAAACTGACAGTATGATCACCCCCAAAAACTTATATTAACATCACCCCCAAAAAATGACAGTATCATCATCCCCAAAAACTGACATTAACATCACCCCCAAAAACTGACATTAACATCACCCCCAGAAAATGATATTATCATCAGCCTCAAAAACTGACATTAACATCTTCCGAAGAAAATAACATTATCATCACCCCCAAAAAATGGCAGTAACATCACCCCCAAAAAATGACATAACATCACCCCCAAAAACTGATATGAACATCACCCCAAAAAATGGTAGTAACATTACCCCCAAAAACTGATATTAACATCACTCCCAGAAACTGATAATAACCTCACCCGCAAAAAATGACAGTGACGTTACCCCAAAAAACTGATATTAACATCACCCTCAAAAAATGACAGTAACATCACCCCCAGAAACTGATATTAACATCACCCCCAAAAAATGACAGTAACATCACCCCCGCAAAATTGATATTAACATCACCCCCAAAAAATGACAGCAACATCACCCCCGAAAACTGATATTAACATCACCCCCAAAAAATGACAGTAATATCACCCCCAAAAACTGACATTAACATCACCCCCAGAAACTGACATTAACATCACCCCCAAAAACTGACACTACATCACGCCCAGAAATGACAGCAACATCACCCCCAGAGACTAACAGTAACATCACCCCAAAAATTGACATTAACATCACCCGCAGAAACTGACATTAACATCACCCCTGAAACTGACAATATCATCACCCCTAAAAACCGACATTAACCTCACTACCCAAAAACTGACCGTGACATCACCCCAAAAACTGACAGTGACATCACCCACAAAAACTGACATTAACATCACCCCCAGAAAATGACATTGTCATCATCCCCCAAAAATGACTGTAACATCACCCCCAGAAACTGACTGTATCATAACCCCCAAAAACTGATAACATCGCCACCAAAAAATGGCAGTAACATCACCCCCAACATCTGACATTAACATCACCCCCAGAAACTGACAGTATGATCACTCCCAAAAACTGATATTAACATCACCCCCAAAAAATGACAGTATCATCATCCCCAAAAACTGACCTTAACATCACCCCCAAAAACTGACATTAACATCACCCCCAGAAAATGATATTATCATCAGCCTCAAAAACTGACATTAACATCTTCCGAAGAAAATAACATTATCATCACCCCCAAAAAATGGCAGTAACATTACCCCCAAAAAATGACATAACATCACCCCCAAAAACTGATATTAACATCACCCCCAAAAAATGACAGTATCATCATCCCCAAAAACTGACCTTAACATCACCCCCAAAAACTGACATTAACATCACCCCCAGAAAATGATATTATCATCAGCCTCAAAAACTGACATTAACATCTTCCGAAGAAAATAACATTATCATCACCCCCAAAAAATGGCAGTAACATCACCCCCAAAAAATGACATAACATCACCCCCAAAAACTGATATTAACATCACCCCCAAAAAATGACAGTAACATCACCCCCGAAAACTGATATTAACATCACCCCCAAAAAATGACAGTAACATCACCCCCGAAAACTGATATTAACATCACCCCCAAAAAATGACAGTAACATCACCCCCGAAAACTGATATTAAAATCACCCCCAAAAAATGGCAGTAACATCACCCCCAAAAACTGACACTACATCACGCCCAAAAACTGGTATTAACATCACGCCCAAAAACTGACATTAACATCACCCCCAGAAACTGACATTAACATCACCCCCAAAAACTGACATTAACATCACCCCCAAAAACTGACATTAACATCACCCCCAGAAAATGACATTATAATCACCCCCAAAAAATGACAGTAACATCACCCCCAGGAACTGACAGTACCATCAACCCCCAAAACGGACAGTATCATCACCCTCAAAATCTGACATTGACATCACCCCCAAAAAACAGCAATATCATCACCCCCAAAAATTGAAAGGAACATCACCCCCAAAAACTAACATTAACATCACCCCCAGAGACTGACAGGAACATGAACCCCAAAAAATAACAGTAACATCACCCCAAAAATTGACATTAACATCACCCGCAGAAACTGACATTAACATCACCCCTGAAACTAACAATATCATCACCCCTAAAAACCGACATTAACCTCACTACCCAAAAACTGACCGTGACATCACCCCAAAAACTGACAGTGACATCATCCCCCAAAAATGACTGTAACATCACCCCCAGAAACTGACTGTATCATAACCCCCAAAAACTGATAACATCACCACCAAAAAATGGCAGTAACATCACCCCCAACATCTGACATTAACATCACCCCCAGAAACTGACAGTATGATCACCCCCAAAAACTTATATTAACATCACCCCCAAAAAATGACAGTATCATCATCCCCAAAAACTGACATTAACATCACCCCCAAAAACTGACATTAACATCACCCCCAGAAAATGATATTATCATCAGCCTCAAAAACTGACATTAACATCTTCCGAAGAAAATAACATTATCATCACCCCCAAAAAATGGCAGTAACATCACCCCCAAAAAATGACATAACATCACCCCCAAAAACTGATATGAACATCACCCCAAAAAATGGTAGTAACATTACCCCCAAAAACTGATATTAACATCACTCCCAGAAAGTGATAATAACCTCACCCGCAAAAAATGACAGTGACGTTACCCCAAAAAACTGATATTAACATCACCCTCAAAAAATGACAGTAACATCACCCCCAGAAACTGATATTAACATCACCCCCAAAAAATGACAGTAACATCACCCCCGCAAAATTGATATTAACATCACCCCCAAAAAATGACAGCAACATCACCCCCGAAAACTGATATTAACATCACCCCCAAAAAATGACAGTAATATCACCCCCAAAAAATGATATTATCATCACCCCCAAAAACTGACATTAACATCACCCCCAAAAACTGACATTAACATCACCCCAAAAAATGGTAGTAACATCACCCCCAAAAACTGATATTAACATCACTCCCAGAAACTGATAATAACCTCACCCGCAGAAAATGACAGTGACGTCACCCCAAAAAACTGATATTAACATCACCCTCAAAAAATGACAGTAACATCACCCCCAGAAACTGAAAGTATCATCACCCCCAAAAACTGATATTCACATCACCCGCAAAAAATGACAGAAACATCACCCCCAAAAACTGACATTACATCACCCCCAAAAAGTGACAGTGACATCACCCCCAAAAACTGACAGTAACCTCACCCCCAGAAAATGACATTATCATCCCCCAAAAATGACTGTAACATCACCCCCAACAACTGACATTAACATCACCCCAAAAACTGACATTAACATCACCCCCAGAAATGACAGCAACATCACCCCCAGAGACTGACAGTAACATGAACCCCAAAAAATGATATTAACATCACCCCCAAAAACTGACATTAACATCACCCCCAGAAACTGACATTAACATCACCCCCAAAAACTGACACTACATCACCCCCAAAAACTGACATTAACATCACCCCCAGAAAATGATATTATCATCAGCCTCAAAAACTGACATTAACATCTTCCGAAGAAAATAACATTATCATCACCCCCAAAAAATGGCAGTAACATCACCCCCAAAAAATGACATAACATCACCCCCAAAAACTGATATTAACATCACCCCCAAAAAATGACAGTAACATCACCCCCGAAAACTGATATTAACATCACCCCCAAAAAATGACAGTAACATCACCCCCGAAAACTGATATTAACATCACCCCCAAAAAATGACAGTAACATCACCCCCGAAAACTGATATTAAAATCACCCCCAAAAAATGGCAGTAACATCACCCCCAAAAACTGACACTACATCACGCCCAAAAACTGGTATTAACATCACGCCCAAAAACTGACATTAACATCACCCCCGAAAACTGATATTAACATCACCCCCAAAAAATGACAGTAACATCACCCCCGAAAACTGATATTAACATCACCCCCAAAAAATGACAGTAACATCACCCCCGAAAACTGATATTAAAATCACCCCCAAAAAATGGCAGTAACATCACCCCCAAAAACTGACACTACATCACGCCCAAAAACTGGTATTAACATCACGCCCAAAAACTGACATTAACATCACCCCCAGAAACTGACATTAACATCACCCCCAAAAACTGACATTAACATCACCCCCAGAAAATGACATTATAATCACCCCCAAAAAATGACAGTAACATCACCCCCAGGAACTGACAGTACCATCAACCCCCAAAACGGACAGTATCATCACCCTCAAAATCTGACATTAACATCACCCCCAAAAAACAGCAATATCATCACCCCCAAAAATTGAAAGGAACATCACCCCCAAAAACTAACATTAACATCACCCCCAGAGACTGACAGGAACATGAACCCCAAAAAATAACAGTAACATCACCCCAAAAATTGACATTAACATCACCCGCAGAAACTGACATTAACATCACCCCTGAAACTAACAATATCATCACCCCTAAAAACCGACATTAACCTCACTACCCAAAAACTGACCGTGACATCACCCCAAAAACTGACAGTGACATCATCCCCCAAAAATGACTGTAACATCACCCCCAGAAACTGACTGTATCATAACCCCCAAAAACTGATAACATCACCACCAAAAAATGGCAGTAACATCACCCCCAACATCTGACATTAACATCACCCCCAGAAACTGACAGTATGATCACCCCCAAAAACTTATATTAACATCACCCCCAAAAAATGACAGTATCATCATCCCCAAAAACTGACATTAACATCACCCCCAAAAACTGACATTAACATCACCCCCAGAAAATGATATTATCATCAGCCTCAAAAACTGACATTAACATCTTCCGAAGAAAATAACATTATCATCACCCCCAAAAAATGGCAGTAACATCACCCCCAAAAAATGACATAACATCACCCCCAAAAACTGATATGAACATCACCCCAAAAAATGGTAGTAACATTACCCCCAAAAACTGATATTAACATCACTCCCAGAAACTGATAATAACCTCACCCGCAAAAAATGACAGTGACGTTACCCCAAAAAACTGATATTAACATCACCCTCAAAAAATGACAGTAACATCACCCCCAGAAACTGATATTAACATCACCCCCAAAAAATGACATAACATCACCCCCAAAAACTGATATGAACATCACCCCAAAAAATGGTAGTAACATTACCCCCAAAAACTGATATTAACATCACTCCCAGAAACTGATAATAACCTCACCCGCAAAAAATGACAGTGACGTTACCCCAAAAAACTGATATTAACATCACCCTCAAAAAATGACAGTAACATCACCCCCAGAAACTGATATTAACATCACCCCCAAAAAATAACAGTAACATCACCCCCAACAACTGACATTAACATCAACCCCAGAAACTTAAAGTATCATCACCCCCAGAAACTGATATTAACATCACCCGCAAAAACTGACAGTAACATCACCCACAAAAAATGACGGTAACATCACCCCCAAAAACTGACAGTATCATCACCCCCAACAACTGACAGTAACATCACCCCCAAAAAATGACGGTAACATCACCCCCAAAAACTGACAGTAACATCACCCCCAGAAACTGACAGTATCATCACCCCCAAAAACTGACAGTGACATCACCCCCAAAAAATGACGGTAACATCACCCCCAAAAACTGACAGTAACATCACCCCCAGAAACTGACAGTATCATCACCCCCAACAACTGACAGTAACATCACCCCCAAAAAATGACGGTAACATCACCCCCAAAAAATGACAGAAACATCACCCCCAAAAACTGACATTACATCACCCCCAAAAAGTGACAGTGACATCACTCCCAAAAACTGACATTACATCACCCCCAAAAAGTGACAGTGACATCACCCCCAAAAACTGACATTATCATCACCCCCAAAAAATGACAGAAACATCACCCCCAAAAACTGACATTACATCACCCCCAAAAAGTGACAGTGACATCACCCCCAAAAACTGACATTATCATCACCCCCAAAATATGGCAGTAACATCACCCCCAACAACTGACATTAACATCAACCCCAGAAAATTAAAGTATCATCACCCCCAGAAACTGATAATAACCTCACCCGCAAAAACTGACAGTAACATCACCCCCATAAAATGACGGTAACATCACCCCCAAAAACTGGCTGTGACATCACCCCCAAAAAATAACAGTAACATCACCCCCAACAACTGACATTAACATCACCCCCAGAAACTGACAGTATCATCACCCCCAAAAACTGACAGTGACATCACCCCCAAAAAATAACAGTGACATCACCCCCAACAACTGACATTAACATCACCCCCAAAAAACTGACAGTGACATCACCCCCAAAAAATAACAGTGACATCACCCCCAACAACTGACATTAACATCACCCCCAACAACTGACATTAACATCACCCCCAAAAAACTGACAGTGACATCACCCCCAAAAAATAACAGTGACATCACCCCCAACAACTGACATTAACATCAACCCCAGAAAATTAAAGTATCATCACCCCCAGAAACTGATAATAACCTCACCCGCAAAAACTGACAGTAACATCACCCCCATAAAATGACGGTAACATCACCCCCAAAAACTGGCAGTGACATCACCCCCAAAAAATAACAGTAACATCACCCCCAACAACTGACATTAACATCACCCCCAGAAACTGACAGTATCATCACCCCCAAAAACTGACAGTGACATCACCCCCAAAAAATAACAGTGACATCACCCCCAACAACTGACATTAACATCACCCCCAAAAAACTGACAGTGACATCACCCCCAAAAAATAACAGTGACATCACCCCCAACAACTGACATTAACATCACCCGCAAAAACTGACAGTAACATCACCCCCATAAAATGACGGTAACATCACCCCCAAAAACTGGCAGTGACATCACCCCCAAAAAATAACAGTAACATCACCCCCAACAACTGACATTAACATCACCCCCAGAAACTGACAGTATCATCACCCCCAAAAACTGACAGTGACATCACCCCCAAAAAATAACAGTGACATCACCCCCAACAACTGACATTAACATCACCCCCAAAAAAATGACAGTAACATCACCCCCAAAAACTGATATTAACATCACCCCAAAAAATGACAGTAACATCACCCCCAAAAACTGATATTAACATCACCCCCAAAATATGGCTGTAACATCACCCCCAACAACTGACATTAACATCACCCCCAAAAACTGATATTAACATCACCCCCAAAAACTGACAGTAACATCACCCCCATAAACTGATATTAACATCACCCTCAAAAAATGACATTAACATCACCCCCAAATCCGACATTAACATCACCCCAGAAAATGACATCATCATCACCCCCAAAAAAAGACAGTAACATCACCCCCAGGAACTGACAGTATCATCACCCCTAAAAGCTGATATTATCATCATCCCCAAAAATGACTGGAACATTACCCTAAAAACTGACATTAACATCACCCCCAAAAAATGACAAGAACATCACACGCAAGGAATGACAGTAACATCACCCCAAAAACTGACATTAACATCACTCCCATAAAATGACAGTAACATCAGCCCCAAAAACTGACATTAATATCACCCCCAAAAAATGACAGTAACATCACCCCCAAAAACTGATATTAACATCACCCCCAAAAACTGACAGTAACATCAGCCCCAAAAACTGACATTAATATCACCCCCAAAAAATGACAGTAACATCACCCCCAAAAACTGATATTAACATCACCCCCAAAAACTGACAGTAACATCACCCCCAGGAACTGATATTAACATCACCCTCAAAAAATGACATTAACATCACCCCCAAATCCGACATTAACATCACCCCAGAAAATGACATCATCATCACCCCCAAAAAAAGACAGTAACATCACCCCCAGGAACTGACAGTATCATCACCCCTAAAAGCTGATATTATCATCATCCCCAAAAATGACTGGAACATTACCCTAAAAACTGACATTAACATCACCCCCAAAAAATGACAAGAACATCACACGCAAGGAATGACAGTAACATCACCCCAAAAACTGACATTAACATCACTCCCATAAAATGACAGTAACATCAGCCCCAAAAACTGACATTAATATCACCCCCAAAAAATGACAGTAACATCACCCCCAAAAACTGATATTAACATCACCCCCAAAAACTGACAGTAACATCAGCCCCAAAAACTGACATTAATATCACCCCCAAAAAATGACAGTAACATCACCCCCAAAAACTGATATTAACATCACCCCCAAAAACTGACAGTAACATCACCCCCAGGAACTGACAGTATCATCAACCCCAAAAGCTGATATTAACATCACCGCCAAAAATGACTGGAACATTACCCTAAAAACTGACATTAACATCACCCCCAAAAACTGACATTAACATCACCCCCAAAAACTGACATTAACATCACCCCCAAAAAATGACAGTATCATCATCACCAAAAACTGACATTAACATCACCCCCAAAAAATGACAGTATCATCACCCTCAAAAGCAGATATTAACATCAACGCGAAAAAATGACAGTAACATCACCCCCGAAAACCGATATTAACATCACCCCCAAAAACTGATATTAACATCACCCCCAAAAAATGACAGTAACATCACCCCCGAAAACCGATATTAACATCACCCCCAAAAATTGGCAGTAACATCACCCCCAAATACTGACATTACATCACCCCCAAAAACTGATATTATCATCACCCCCAAAAAATGACAGTAACATCATCCCCGAAAACTGATATTATCATCACCCCCAAAAAATGACAGTAACATTACCCCCAAAAACTGGCATTAACATCACCCCCAGAAAATGACATTATCATCCCCCAAAAACTGACATTAACATCACCCCAAAAACTGACAGTAACATCACCCGCAGAAACTGACATTAACATAACCCCTGAAACTGACAATATCATCACCCCTAAAAACCGACATTAACCTCACTACCCAAAAACTGACCGTGACATCGCCCCAAAAACTGACAGTGACATCACCACCAAAAACTGACATTAACATCACCCCCAAAAAATGACAGTATCATCACCCCCAAAAGCTGATATTAACATCAACGCGAAAACATGACAGTAACATCGCCCCCAAAAACTGATATTAACATCACCCCCAAAAAACGACAGTAACATCACCCCCGAAAACCGATATTAACATCACCCCCAAAAAGTGACAGTAACATCACCCCCAAAAACTGACAAGAACATCACCCGCAGAAACTGACATTAACATCACCCGCAAAAAATTGGCAGTAACATCACCCCCAAAAACTGACATTACATCACCCCCAAAAACTGATATTATCATCACCCCTAAAAAATGACAGTAACATCATCCCCGAAAACTGATAATAACATGAGCCCCAAAAAATGACAGTAACATCTCCCCCGAAAACTGATATTAACATCACCCCCAAAAAATGACAGTAACATTACCCCCAAAAACTGGCATTAACATCACCCCCAGAAAATGACATTATCATCATCCCCCAAAAATGACTGTAACATCACCCCCAAAAACTGACATTAACATCACCCCCAGAAACTGACAGTATCATCACCCCCAAAAACTGATAACATCACCCCCAAAAAATGGCAGTAGCATCACCCCCAACATCTGACATTAACATCACCCCCAGAAACTGACAGTATGATCACCCCCAAAAACTGATATTAACATCACCCCCAAAAAATGACAGTATCATCATCCCCAAAAACTGACATTAACATCACCCCCAAAAACTGACAGTAACATTACCCCCAAAAACTGGCATTAACATCACCCCCAGAAAATGACATTATCATCCCCCAAAAATGACTGTAACATCACCCCCAACAACTGACATTAACATCACCCCAAAAACTGACATTAATATCACCCCCAAAAAATGACAGTAACATCACCCCCAAAAACTGATATTAACATCACCCCCAAAAACTGACAGTAACATCAGCCCCAAAAGCTGACATTAATATCACCCCCAAAAAATGACAGTAACATCACCCCCAAAAACTGATATTAACATCACCCCCAAAAACTGACAGTAACATCACCCCCAGGAACTGACAGTATCATCAACCCCAAAAGCTGATATTAACATCACCGCCAAAAATGACTGGAACATTACCCTAAAAACTGACATTAACATCACCCCCAAAAACTGACATTAACATCACCCCCAAAAACTGACATTAACATCACCCCCAAAAAATGACAGTATCATCATCACCAAAAACTGACATTAACATCACCCCCAAAAAATGACAGTATCATCACCCTCAAAAGCAGATATTAACATCAACGCGAAAAAATGACAGTAACATCACCCCCGAAAACCGATATTAACATCACCCCCAAAAACTGATATTAACATCACCCCCAAAAAATGACAGTAACATCACCCCCGAAAACCGATATTAACATCACCCCCAAAAATTGGCAGTAACATCACCCCCAAATACTGACATTACATCACCCCCAAAAACTGATATTATCATCACCCCCAAAAAATGACAGTAACATCATCCCCGAAAACTGATATTATCATCACCCCCAAAAAATGACAGTAACATTACCCCCAAAAACTGGCATTAACATCACCCCCAGAAAATGACATTATCATCCCCCAAAAACTGACATTAACATCACCCCAAAAACTGACAGTAACATCACCCGCAGAAACTGACATTAACATAACCCCTGAAACTGACAATATCATCACCCCTAAAAACCGACATTAACCTCACTACCCAAAAACTGACCGTGACATCGCCCCAAAAACTGACAGTGACATCACCACCAAAAACTGACATTAACATCACCCCCAAAAAATGACAGTATCATCACCCCCAAAAGCTGATATTAACATCAACGCGAAAACATGACAGTAACATCGCCCCCAAAAACTGATATTAACATCACCCCCAAAAAACGACAGTAACATCACCCCCGAAAACCGATATTAACATCACCCCCAAAAAGTGACAGTAACATCACCCCCAAAAACTGATATTATCATCACCCCTAAAAAATGACAGTAACATCATCCCCGAAAACTGATAATAACATGAGCCCCAAAAAATGACAGTAACATCTCCCCCGAAAACTGATATTAACATCACCCCCAAAAAATGACAGTAACATTACCCCCAAAAACTGGCATTAACATCACCCCCAGAAAATGACATTATCATCATCCCCCAAAAATGACTGTAACATCACCCCCAAAAACTGACATTAACATCACCCCCAGAAACTGACAGTATCATCACCCCCAAAAACTGATAACATCACCCCCAAAAAATGGCAGTAGCATCACCCCCAACATCTGACATTAACATCACCCCCAGAAACTGACAGTATGATCACCCCCAAAAACTGATATTAACATCACCCCCAAAAAATGACAGTATCATCATCCCCAAAAACTGACATTAACATCACCCCCAAAAACTGACATTAACATCACCCCCAGAAAATGATATTATCATCAGCCTCAAAAACTGACATTAACATCATCCGAAGAAAATGACATTATCATCACCCCCAAAAACTGATATTAACATCACCCCCAAAAAATGACAGTAACATCACCCCCGAAAACTGATATTAACATCACCCCCAAAAACTGACATTACATCACCCCCGAAAACTGATATTAACATCACCCACAAAAAATGGCAGTAACATCACCCCCAAAAACTGACATTACATCACCCCCAAAAACTGGTATTAACATCACCCCCAAAACCTGACATTACATCACCCCAAAAACTGATATTAACATCACCCCCAAAAAATGACAGTAACATCACCCCCGAAAACCGATATTAACATCACCCCCAAAAATTGGCAGTAACATCACCCCCAAAAACTGACATTACATCACCCCCAAAAACTGATATTATCATCACCCCTAAAAAATGACAGTAACATCATCCCCGAAAACTGATAATAACATGAGCCCCAAAAAATGACAGTAACATCGCCCCCGAAAACTGATATTAACATCACCCCCAAAAAATGACAGTAACATTACCCCCAAAAACTGGCATTAACATCACCCCCAGAAAATGACATTATCATCCCCCAAAAATGACTGTAACATCACCCCCAACAACTGACATTAACATCACCCCAAAAACTGACATTAATATCACCCCCAAAAAATGACAGTAACATCACCCCCAAAAACTGATATTAACATCACCCCCAAAAACTGACAGTAACATCAGCCCCAAAAGCTGACATTAATATCACCCCCAAAAAATGACAGTAACATCACCCCCAAAAACTGATATTAACATCACCCCCAAAAACTGACAGTAACATCACCCCCAGGAACTGACAGTATCATCAACCCCAAAAGCTGATATTAACATCACCGCCAAAAATGACTGGAACATTACCCTAAAAACTGACATTAACATCACCCCCAAAAACTGACATTAACATCACCCCCAAAAACTGACATTAACATCACCCCCAAAAAATGACAGTATCATCATCACCAAAAACTGACATTAACATCACCCCCAAAAAATGACAGTATCATCACCCTCAAAAGCAGATATTAACATCAACGCGAAAAAATGACAGTAACATCACCCCCGAAAACCGATATTAACATCACCCCCAAAAACTGATATTAACATCACCCCCAAAAAATGACAGTAACATCACCCCCGAAAACCGATATTAACATCACCCCCAAAAATTGGCAGTAACATCACCCCCAAATACTGACATTACATCACCCCCAAAAACTGATATTATCATCACCCCCAAAAAATGACAGTAACATCATCCCCGAAAACTGATATTATCATCACCCCCAAAAAATGACAGTAACATTACCCCCAAAAACTGGCATTAACATCACCCCCAGAAAATGACATTATCATCCCCCAAAAACTGACATTAACATCACCCCAAAAACTGACAGTAACATCACCCGCAGAAACTGACATTAACATAACCCCTGAAACTGACAATATCATCACCCCTAAAAACCGACATTAACCTCACTACCCAAAAACTGACCGTGACATCGCCCCAAAAACTGACAGTGACATCACCACCAAAAACTGACATTAACATCACCCCCAAAAAATGACAGTATCATCACCCCCAAAAGCTGATATTAACATCAACGCGAAAACATGACAGTAACATCGCCCCCAAAAACTGATATTAACATCACCCCCAAAAAACGACAGTAACATCACCCCCGAAAACCGATATTAACATCACCCCCAAAAAGTGACAGTAACATCACCCCCAAAAACTGACAAGAACATCACCCGCAGAAACTGACATTAACATCACCCGCAAAAAATTGGCAGTAACATCACCCCCAAAAACTGACATTACATCACCCCCAAAAACTGATATTATCATCACCCCTAAAAAATGACAGTAACATCATCCCCGAAAACTGATAATAACATGAGCCCCAAAAAATGACAGTAACATCTCCCCCGAAAACTGATATTAACATCACCCCCAAAAAATGACAGTAACATTACCCCCAAAAACTGGCATTAACATCACCCCCAGAAAATGACATTATCATCATCCCCCAAAAATGACTGTAACATCACCCCCAAAAACTGACATTAACATCACCCCCAGAAACTGACAGTATCATCACCCCCAAAAACTGATAACATCACCCCCAAAAAATGGCAGTAGCATCACCCCCAACATCTGACATTAACATCACCCCCAGAAACTGACAGTATGATCACCCCCAAAAACTGATATTAACATCACCCCCAAAAAATGACAGTATCATCATCCCCAAAAACTGACATTAACATCACCCCCAAAAACTGACATTAACATCACCCCCAGAAAATGATATTATCATCAGCCTCAAAAACTGACATTAACATCATCCGAAGAAAATGACATTATCATCACCCCCAAAAACTGATATTAACATCACCCCCAAAAAATGACAGTAACATCACCCCCGAAAACTGATATTAACATCACCCCCAAAAACTGACATTACATCACCCCCGAAAACTGATATTAACATCACCCACAAAAAATGGCAGTAACATCACCCCCAAAAACTGACATTACATCACCCCCAAAAACTGGTATTAACATCACCCCCAAAACCTGACATTACATCACCCCAAAAACTGATATTAACATCACCCCCAAAAAATGACAGTAACATCACCCCCGAAAACCGATATTAACATCACCCCCAAAAATTGGCAGTAACATCACCCCCAAAAACTGACATTACATCACCCCCAAAAACTGATATTATCATCACCCCTAAAAAATGACAGTAACATCATCCCCGAAAACTGATAATAACATGAGCCCCAAAAAATGACAGTAACATCGCCCCCGAAAACTGATATTAACATCACCCCCAAAAAATGACAGTAACATTACCCCCAAAAACTGGCATTAACATCACCCCCAGAAAATGACATTATCATCCCCCAAAAATGACTGTAACATCACCCCCAACAACTGACATTAACATCACCCCAAAAACTGACATTAACATCACCCCCAGAGACTGACAGTAACATGAACCCCAAAAAATAACAGTAACATCACCCCAAAAAATTTACATTAACATCACCCGCAGAAACTGACATTAACATAACCCCTGAAACTGACAATATCATCACCCCTAAAAACCGACATTAACCTCACTACCCAAAAACTGACCGTGACATCGCCCCAAAAACTGACAGTGACATCACCACCAAAAACTGACATTAACATCACCCCCAGAAAATGACAGTATCATCACCCCCAAAAGCTGATATTAACATCAACGCGAAAACATGACAGTAACATCACCCCCAAAAACTGATATTAACATCACCCCCAAAAAACGACAGAACATCACCCCCAAGGAATGACAGTAACATCACCCCCAAAAACTGACAAGAACATCACACCCAGAAACTGGCATTAACATCACCCGCAGAAACTGACATTAACATCACCCGCAAAAAATGACAGTAACATCACCCCCAAAAACTGATTTTAACATCACCCCCAAAAAATGACAGAACATCACCCCCAAGGAATGACAGTAACATCACCCCAAAAAATGACATTATCATCACTCCCATAAAATGACAGTAACATCAGCCCCAAAAACTGACATTAATATCACCCCCCAAAAATGACAGTAACATCACCCCCAAAAACTGACATTAACATCACCCCCAGAAAATGACATTATAACCACCCCCAAAAAATGACAGTATGATCACCCCCAAAAACTGATAATAACATCACCCCCAAAAACTGACAGTAACATCACCCCCAGAAAATGACATTATCATCATCCCCAAAAAATGATAGTATCATCACCCCCAAAAGCTGATATTAACATTAACGCGAAAACATGACAGTAACATCACCCCCAAAAACTGATATTAACATCACCCCCAAAAAACGACAGTAACATCACCCCCGAAAACCGATATTAACATCACCCCCAAAAATGACAGAACATCACCCCCAAGGAATGACAGTAACATCACCCCAAAAAATGACATTATCATCACTCCCATAAAATGACAGTAACATCAGCCCCAAAAACTGACATTAATATCACCCCCCAAAAATGACATTAACATCACCCCCAAAAACTGACATTAACATCACCCCCAGAAAATGACATTATAACCACCCCCAAAAAATGACAGTATGATCACCCCCAAAAACTGATAATAACATCACCCCCAAAAACTGACAGTAACATCACCCCCAGAAAATGACATTATCATCATCCCCAAAAAATGATAGTATCATCACCCCCAAAAGCTGATATTAACATTAACGCGAAAACATGACAGTAACATCACCCCCAAAAACTGATATTAACATCACCCCCAAAAAACGACAGTAACATCACCCCCGAAAACCGATATTAACATCACCCCCAAAAAACGACAGTAACATCACCCCCAAAAACTGACAAGAACATCACACCCAGAAACTGACATTAACATCACCCGCAAAAAATGACAGTAACATCACCCCCAAAAACTGACAAGAACATCACACCCAGAAACTGACATTAACATCATCCCCAAAAAAAGTCAGTAACATCACCCCCAGGAACTGACAATATCATCACCCCTAAAACCGACATTAACCTCACTACCCAAAAACTGACAGTAACATCACCCCCAGGAACTGACAGTATCATCAACCCCAAAAGCTGATATTAACATCACCGCCAAAAATGACTGGAACATTACCCTAAAAACTGACATTAACATCACCCCCAAAAACTGACATTAACATCACCCCCAAAAAATGACAGTATCATCATCACCAAAAACTGACATTAACATCACCCCCAAAAAATGACAGTATCATCACCCTCAAAAGCTGATATTAACATCAACGCGAAAAAATGACAGTAACATCACCCCCGAAAACCGATATTAACATCACCCCCAAAAACTGATATTAACATCACCCCCAAAAAATGACAGTAACATCACCCCCGAAAACCGATATTAACATCACCCCCAAAAATTGGCAGTAACATCACCCCCAAATACTGACATTACATCACCCCCAAAAACTGATATTATCATCACCCCCAAAAAATGACAGTAACATCATCCCCGAAAACTGATATTATCATCACCCCCAAAAAATGACAGTAACATTACCCCCAAAAACTGGCATTAACATCACCCCCAGAAAATGACATTATCATCCCCCAAAAACTGACATTAACATCACCCCAAAAACTGACAGTAACATCACCCGCAGAAACTGACATTAACATAACCCCTGAAACTGACAATATCATCACCCCTAAAAACCGACATTAACCTCACTACCCAAAAACTGACCGTGACATCGCCCCAAAAACTGACAGTGACATCACCACCAAAAACTGACATTAACATCACCCCCAAAAAATGACAGTATCATCACCCCCAAAAGCTGATATTAACATCAACGCGAAAACATGACAGTAACATCGCCCCCAAAAACTGATATTAACATCACCCCCAAAAAACGACAGTAACATCACCCCCGAAAACCGATATTAACATCACCCCCAAAAAGTGACAGTAACATCACCCCCAAAAACTGACAAGAACATCACCCGCAGAAACTGACATTAACATCACCCGCAAAAAATTGGCAGTAACATCACCCCCAAAAACTGACATTACATCACCCCCAAAAACTGATATTATCATCACCCCTAAAAAATGACAGTAACATCATCCCCGAAAACTGATAATAACATGAGCCCCAAAAAATGACAGTAACATCTCCCCCGAAAACTGATATTAACATCACCCCCAAAAAATGACAGTAACATTACCCCCAAAAACTGGCATTAACATCACCCCCAGAAAATGACATTATCATCACCCGCAAAAAATTACAGTAACATCACCCCCAAAAACTGATATTAACATCACCACCATGAAAATGACATTATCATCACTCCCATAAAATGACAGTAACATCAGCACGAAACACTGACATTAATATCACCCCCCATAAATGACAGTAACATCACCCCCAGAAATTGATATTATCATCACCCCCAAAAACTGACATTAAAATCACCCCCAGAAAATGACATTAACATCACCCCCAAAAACTGACATTAACATCACCCCCAGAAAATGACATTAACATCACCCCCAAAAACTGACATTAACATCACCCCCAGAAAATGACATTATAACCACCCCCAAAAAATGACAGTATCATCACCACCAAAAACTGACATTAACATCACCCCCAAAAAATGACAGTATCATCACCCCCAAAAGCTGATATTAACATCAACGCGAAAAAATGACAGTAACATCACCCCCAAAAACTGATATTAACATCACCCCCAAAAAATGACAGTAACATCACCCCCGAAAACCGATATTAACATCACCCCCAAAAATTGGCAGTAACATCACCCCCAAAAACTGACATTACATCACCCCCAAAAACTGATATTATCATCACCCCTAAAAAATGACAGTAACATCATCCCCGAAAACTGATAATAACATGAGCCCCAAAAAATGACAGTAACATCTCCCCCGAAAACTGATATTAACATCACCCCCAAAAAATGACAGTAACATTACCCCCAAAAACTGGCATTAACATCACCCCCAGAAAATGACATTATCATCATCCCCCAAAAATGACTGTAACATCACCCCCAAAAACTGACATTAACATCACCCCCAGAAACTGACAGTATCATCACCCCCAAAAACTGATAACATCAACCCCAAAAAATGGCAGTAGCATCACCCCCAACATCTGACATTAACATCACCCCCAGAAACTGACAGTATGATCACCCCCAAAAACTGATATTAACATCACCCCCAAAAAATGACAGTATCATCATCCCCAAAAACTGACATTAACATCACCCCCAAAAACTGACATTAACATCACCCCCAGAAAATGATATTATCATCAGCCTCAAAAACTGACATTAACATCATCCGAAGAAAATGACATTATCATCACCCCCAAAAACTGATATTAACATCACCCTCAGAAAATGACAGTAACATCACCCCCGAAAACTGATATTAACATCACCCCCAAAAACTGACATTACATCACCCCCGAAAACTGATATTAACATCACCCACAAAAAATGGCAGTAACATCACCCCCAAAAACTGACATTACATCACCCCCAAAAACTGGTATTAACATCACCCCCAAAACCTGACATTACATCACCCCAAAAACTGATATTAACATCACCCCCAAAAAATGACAGTAACATCACCCCCGAAAACCGATATTAACATCACCCCCAAAAATTGGCAGTAACATCACCCCCAAAAACTGACATTACATCACCCCCAAAAACTGATATTATCATCACCCCTAAAAAATGACAGTAACATCATCCCCGAAAACTGATAATAACATGAGCCCCAAAAAATGACAGTAACATCGCCCCCGAAAACTGATATTAACATCACCCCCAAAAAATGACAGTAACATTACCCCCAAAAACTGGCATTAACATCACCCCCAGAAAATGACATTATCATCCCCCAAAAATGACTGTAACATCACCCCCAACAACTGACATTAACATCACCCCAAAAACTGACATTAACATCACCCCCAGAGACTGACAGTAACATGAACCCCAAAAAATAACAGTAACATCACCCCAAAAAATTTACATTAACATCACCCGCAGAAACTGACATTAACATAACCCCTGAAACTGACAATATCATCACCCCTAAAAACCGACATTAACCTCACTACCCAAAAACTGACCGTGACATCGCCCCAAAAACTGACAGTGACATCACCACCAAAAACTGACATTAACATCACCCCCAGAAAATGACAGTATCATCACCCCCAAAAGCTGATATTAACATCAACGCGAAAACATGACAGTAACATCACCCCCAAAAACTGATATTAACATCACCCCCAAAAAACGACAGTAACATCACCCCCGAAAACCGATATTAACATCACCCCCAAAAAATGACAGTAACATCACCCCCAAAAACTGACAAGAACATCACACCCAGAAACTGGCATTAACATCACCCGCAGAAACTGACATTAACATCACCCGCAAAAAATGACAGTAACATCACCCCCAAAAACTGATATTAACATCACCCCCAAAAAATGACAGAACATCACCCCCGAGGAATGACAGTAACATCACCCCAAAAACTGACATTAACATCACCACCATGAAAATGACATTATCATCACTCCCATAAAATGACAGTAACATCAGCCCCAAAAACTGACATTAATATCACCCCCCAAAAATGACAGTAACATCACCCCCAAAAACTGACATTAACATCACCCCCAGAAAATGACATTATAACCACCCCCAAAAAATGACAGTATGATCACCCCCAAAAACTGATAATAACATCACCCCCAAAAACTGACAGTAACATCACCCCCAGAAAATGACATTATCATCATCCCCAAAAAATGATAGTATCATCACCCCCAAAAGCTGATATTAACATTAACGCGAAAACATGACAGTAACATCACCCCCAAAAACTGATATTAACATCACCCCCAAAAAACGACAGTAACATCACCCCCGAAAACCGATATTAACATCACCCCCAAAAAACGACAGTAACATCACCCCCAAAAACTGACAAGAACATCACACCCAGAAACTGACATTAACATCACCCGCAAAAAATGACAGTAACATCACCCCCAAAAACTGACAAGAACATCACACCCAGAAACTGACATTAACATCATCCCCAAAAAAAGTCAGTAACATCACCCCCAGGAACTGACAATATCATCACCCCTAAAACCGACATTAACCTCACTACCCAAAAACTGACAGTAACATCACCCCCAGGAACTGACAGTATCATCAACCCCAAAAGCTGATATTAACATCACCGCCAAAAATGACTGGAACATTACCCTAAAAACTGACATTAACATCACCCCCAAAAACTGACATTAACATCACCCCCAAAAACTGACATTAACATCACCCCCAAAAAATGACAGTATCATCATCACCAAAAACTGACATTAACATCACCCCCAAAAAATGACAGTATCATCACCCTCAAAAGCTGATATTAACATCAACGCGAAAAAATGACAGTAACATCACCCCCGAAAACCGATATTAACATCACCCCCAAAAACTGATATTAACATCACCCCCAAAAAATGACAGTAACATCACCCCCGAAAACCGATATTAACATCACCCCCAAAAATTGGCAGTAACATCACCCCCAAATACTGACATTACATCACCCCCAAAAACTGATATTATCATCACCCCCAAAAAATGACAGTAACATCATCCCCGAAAACTGATATTATCATCACCCCCAAAAAATGACAGTAACATTACCCCCAAAAACTGGCATTAACATCACCCCCAGAAAATGACATTATCATCCCCCAAAAACTGACATTAACATCACCCCAAAAACTGACAGTAACATCACCCGCAGAAACTGACATTAACATAACCCCTGAAACTGACAATATCATCACCCCTAAAAACCGACATTAACCTCACTACCCAAAAACTGACCGTGACATCGCCCCAAAAACTGACAGTGACATCACCACCAAAAACTGACATTAACATCACCCCCAAAAAATGACAGTATCATCACCCCCAAAAGCTGATATTAACATCAACGCGAAAACATGACAGTAACATCGCCCCCAAAAACTGATATTAACATCACCCCCAAAAAACGACAGTAACATCACCCCCGAAAACCGATATTAACATCACCCCCAAAAAGTGACAGTAACATCACCCCCAAAAACTGACAAGAACATCACCCGCAGAAACTGACATTAACATCACCCGCAAAAAATTACAGTAACATCACCCCCAAAAACTGATATTAACATCACCACCATGAAAATGACATTATCATCACTCCCATAAAATGACAGTAACATCAGCACGAAACACTGACATTAATATCACCCCCCATAAATGACAGTAACATCACCCCCAGAAATTGATATTATCATCACCCCCAAAAACTGACATTAACATCACCCCCAGAAAATGACATTAACATCACCCCCAAAAACTGACATTAACATCACCCCCAGAAAATGACATTAACATCACCCCCAGAAAATGACATTAACATCACCCCCAAAAACTGACATTAACATCACCCCCAGAAAATGACATTATAACCACCCCCAAAAAATGACAGTATCATCACCCTCAAAAGCTGATATTAACATCAACGCGAAAAAATGACAGTAACATCTCCCCCGAAAACCGATATTAACATCACCCCCAAAAACTGATATTAACATCACCCCCAAAAAATGACATTACATCACACCCAAAAACTGATATTATCATCACCCCCAAAAAATGACAGTAACATCATCCCCGAAAACTGATATTATCATCACCCCCAAAAAATGACAGTAACATTACCCGCAGAAACTGACATTAACATAACCCCTGAAACTGACAATATCATCACCCCTAAAAACCGACATTAACCTCACTACCCAAAAACTGACCGTGACATCGCCCCAAAAACTGACAGTGACATCACCACCAAAAACTGACATTAACATCACCCCCAAAAAATGACAGTATCATCACCCCCAAAAGCTGATATTAACATCAACGCGAAAACATGACAGTAACATCGCCCCCAAAAACTGATATTAACATCACCCCCAAAAAACGACAGTAACATCACCCCCGAAAACCAATATTAACATCACCCCCAAAAAGTGACAGTAACATCACCCCCAAAAACTGACAAGAACATCACCCGCAGAAACTGACATTAACATCACCCGCAAAAAATTACAGTAACATCACCCCCAAAAACTGATATTAACATCACCCCCAAAAACTGACATTAACATCACCACCATGAAAATGACATTATCATCACTCCCATAAAATGACAGTAACATCAGCACGAAACACTGACATTAATATCACCCCCCATAAATGACAGTAACATCACCCCCAGAAATTGATATTATCATCACCCCCAAAAACTGACATTAACATCACCCCCAGAAAATGACATTAACATCACCCCCAAAATCTGACATTAACATCACCCCCAGAAAATGACATTAACATCACCCCCAAAAACTGACATTAACATCACCCCCAGAAAATAACATTATAACCACCCCCAAAAAATGACAGTATCATCACCACCAAAAACTGACATTAACATCACCCCCAAAAAATGACAGTATCATCACCCCCAAAAGCTGATATTAACATCAACGCGAAAAAATGACAGTAACATCACCCCCAAAAACTGATATTAACATCACCCCCAAAAAATGACAGTAACATCACCCCCGAAAACCGATATTAACATCACCCCCAAAAATTGGCAGTAACATCACCCCCAAAAACTGACATTACATCACCCCCAAAAACTGATATTATCATCACCCCTAAAAAATGACAGTAACATCATCCCCGAAAACTGATAATAACATGAGCCCCAAAAAATGACAGTAACATCTCCCCCGAAAACTGATATTAACATCACCCCCAAAAAATGACAGTAACATTACCCCCAAAAACTGGCATTAACATCACCCCCAGAAAATGACATTATCATCATCCCCAAAAACTGACATTAACATCACCCCCAAAAACTGACATTAACATCACCCCCAGAAAATGATATTATCATCAGCCTCAAAAACTGACATTAACATCATCCGAAGAAAATGACATTATCATCACCCCCAAAAACTGATATTAACATCACCCCCAAAAAATGACAGTAACATCACCCCCGAAAACTGATATTAACATCACCCCCAAAAACTGACATTACATCACCCCCGAAAACTGATATTAACATCACCCACAAAAAATGGCAGTAACATCACCCCCAAAAACTGACATTACATCACCCCCAAAAACTGGTATTAACATCACCCCCAAAACCTGACATTACATCACCCCAAAAACTGATATTAACATCACCCCCAAAAAATGACAGTAACATCACCCCCGAAAACCGATATTAACATCACCCCCAAAAATTGGCAGTAACATCACCCCCAAAAACTGACATTACATCACCCCCAAAAACTGATATTATCATCACCCCTAAAAAATGACAGTAACATCATCCCCGAAAACTGATAATAACATGAGCCCCAAAAAATGACAGTAACATCGCCCCCGAAAACTGATATTAACATCACCCCCAAAAAATGACAGTAACATTACCCCCAAAAACTGGCATTAACATCACCCCCAGAAAATGACATTATCATCCCCCAAAAATGACTGTAACATCACCCCCAACAACTGACATTAACATCACCCCAAAAACTGACATTAACATCACCCCCAGAGACTGACAGTAACATGAACCCCAAAAAATAACAGTAACATCACCCCAAAAAATTTACATTAACATCACCCGCAGAAACTGACATTAACATAACCCCTGAAACTGACAATATCATCACCCCTAAAAACCGACATTAACCTCACTACCCAAAAACTGACCGTGACATCGCCCCAAAAACTGACAGTGACATCACCACCAAAAACTGACATTAACATCACCCCCAGAAAATGACAGTATCATCACCCCCAAAAGCTGATATTAACATCAACGCGAAAACATGACAGTAACATCACCCCCAAAAACTGATATTAACATCACCCCCAAAAAACGACAGTAACATCACCCCCGAAAACCGATATTAACATCACCCCCAAAAAATGACAGTAACATCACCCCCAAAAACTGACAAGAACATCACACCCAGAAACTGGCATTAACATCACCCGCAGAAACTGACATTAACATCACCCGCAAAAAATGACAGTAACATCACCCCCAAAAACTGATATTAACATCACCCCTAAAAAATGACAGAACATCACCCCCAAGGAATGACAGTAACATCACCCCAAAAACTGACATTAACATCACCACCATGAAAATGACATTATCATCACTCCCATAAAATGACAGTAACATCAGCCCCAAAAACTGACATTAATATCACCCCCCAAAAATGACAGTAACATCACCCCCAAAAACTGACATTAACATCACCCCCAGAAAATGACATTATAACCACCCCCAAAAAATGACAGTATGATCACCCCCAAAAACTGATAATAACATCACCCCCAAAAACTGACAGTAACATCACCCCCAGAAAATGACATTATCATCATCCCCAAAAAATGATAGTATCATCACCCCCAAAAGCTGATATTAACATTAACGCGAAAACATGACAGTAACATCACCCCCAAAAACTGATATTAACATCACCCCCAAAAAACGACAGTAACATCACCCCCGAAAACCGATATTAACATCACCCCCAAAAAACGACAGTAACATCACCCCCAAAAACTGACAAGAACATCACACCCAGAAACTGACATTAACATCACCCGCAAAAAATGACAGTAACATCACCCCCAAAAACTGACAAGAACATCACACCCAGAAACTGACATTAACATCATCCCCAAAAAAAGACAGTAACATCACCCCCAGGAACTGACAATATCATCACCCCTAAAACCGACATTAACCTCACTACCCAAAAACTGACAGTGACATCACCCCAAAAACTGACAGTGACATCACCCCCAAAAACTGACATTAACATCACGCCAGAAACTGACATTAACATCACCCCCGAAAATGACATTATCATCATCCCCCAAAAATGACTGTAACATCACCCCCAAAAACTGACATTAACATCACCCCCAGAAACTGACAGTATCATCACCCCGAAAAAATGATAACATCACCCCCAAAAAATGGCAGTAGCATCACCCCCAACATCTGACATTAACATCACCCCCAGAAACTGACAGTATCATCATCCCCAAAAACTGACATTAACATCACCCCCAAAAACTGACATTAACATCACCCCCAGAAACTGACAGTATCATCACCCCCAAAAACTGATAACATCACCCCCAAAAAATGGCAGTAGCATCACCCCCAACATCTGACATTAACATCACCCCCAGAAACTGACAGTATCATCATCCCCAAAAACTGACATTAACATCACCCCCAGAAAATGATATTATCATCAGCCTCAAAAACTGACATTAACATCATCCGAAGAAAATGACATTATCATCACCCCCAAAAACTGATATTAACATCACCCCCAAAAAATGACAGTAACATCACCCCCGAAAACTGATATTAACATCACCCCCAAAAACTGACATTACATCACCCCCGAAAACTGATACGAACATCACCCACAAAAAATGGCAGTAACATCACCCCCGAAAACTGATATTAACATCACCCACAAAAAATGGCAGTAACATCACCCCCAAAAACTGACATTACATCACCCCCAAAAACTGGTATTAACATCACCCCCAAAACCTGACATTACATCACCCCAAAAACTGATATTAACATCACCCCCAAAAAATGACAGTAACATCACCCCCAACAACTGACATTAACATCACCCCCGGAAACTGACAGTATCATCACCCCCAAAAACTGACATTAACATCACCCCCAAAAAATGACAAGAACATCACACCCAGAAACTGACATTAACATCACCCCCAGAAAATGACATTTTCATCATCCCCCAAAAACTGATAACATCACCCCCAAAAAATGGCAGTAACATCACCCCCAACATCTGACATTAACATCACCCCCAGAAACAGACAGTATGATCACCCCCAAAAACCGATATTAACATCACCCCCAAAAAATGACAGTATCATCATCCCCAAAAACTGACATTAACAGCATCCCCAAAAACTGACATTAACATTATCCGAAGAAAATGACATTATCATCACCCCCAAAAAATGGCAGTAACATCATCCCGAAAAGCTGATATTATCATCACCCCCAAAAATGACTGGAACATTACCCTAAAAACTGACATTACCATCACCCCCAAAAAATGACAAGAACATCACACCCAGAAACTGATATTAACATCACCCCCAAAAAATGACAGTAACATCACCCCCAAAAACTGATATTAACATCACCCCCAAAAAATGACAGTAACATCACCCCCAAAAACTGATATTAACATCACCCCCAAAAAATGACAGAACATCACCCCCAAGGAATGACAGTAACATCACCCCAAAAACTGACATTAACATCACCCCCAGAAAATGATATTATCATCACCCCCAAAAACTGACATTAACATCAACCCCAGAAAATGACATTATAACCACCCCCAAAAAATGACAGTATGATCACCCCCAAAAACTGACATTAACATCACCCCCAAAAAATGACAGTAACATCACCCCCGAAAACTGATATTATCATCACCCCCAGAAATTGACATTAACATCACCCCCAGAAAATGACATTATAACCACCCCCAAAAAATGACAGTATGATCACCCCCAAAAACTGACATTAACATCACCCCCAAAAAATGACAGTAACATCACCCCCAAAAACTGACATTAACATCACCCCCAAAAAATGACAGTAACATCACCCCCGAAAACTGATATTATCATCACCCCCAAAAACTGACATTAACATCACCCCCAAAAACTGACATTAACATCACCCCCAAAAAATGACAGTAACATCACCCCCAAAATCTGATATTAACATCAACGCGAAAAAATGACAGTAACATCACCCCCAAAAACTGATATTAACATCACCCCCAAAAAATGACAGTGACATCACCCCCGTAAACCGATATTAACAACACACCCAAAAAATGACAGTAACATCACCCCCAAAAACTGATATTAACATCACCCCCAAAAATTTGCAGTAGCATCACCCACAAAAACTGACATTACATCACCCCCGAAAACTGATATTAACATCACCCCCAAAAAATGACAGTAACATCACCCCCGAAAACTGATATCAACATCACCCACAAAAAATGGCTGCAACATCACCCCCAAAAACTGACATTACATCACCCCCAAAAATTGGTATTAACATCACCCCCAAAACCTGACATTCCATCACCCCCAAAAACTGCTATTACCATCACCCCCAAAAAATGACAGTAACATCACCCCCAACAACTGACATTAACATCACCCGCAGAAACTGACATTAAAATCACCCGCAAAAAATGACAGTAACATCACCCCCAAAAACTGATATTCACATCACCCCCAGAAAATGACATTATCATCATCCCCAAAAAAAGACAGTAACATCAGCCCCAGAAACTAACAGTAACATGACGCCCAGAAAATAACAGTAACATCACCCCCAGAAACTGAAATTAACATCACCCGCAGAAAATGACAGTAACATCACCCCCAGAAAATGACAGCAACATCAACCCCAAAAATTGACATTAACATCACCCCCAGAATATGACAGTAACATCACCCGCAAAAAATGACAGCAACATCACGCCCAAAAATTGACATTAACATCACCCCAAAAAAATGACAGTAACATCTCCCCCAAAAACTGACAGTAACATCACCTGCAAAAACTGACATTAACATCACCCCCAAAAAATGACAGTAACATCGCCCCCAATACCTGACATTAACATCACCCCCAAAAACAACAGTAACATCACCCCCAAAAAATGACATTATTACACCCACAAAATGAGGCTATCATCACCCCAAAAAATTGACATTAACATCACCCCCAGAAAATGACAGGAACATCACCCCCAAAAATTGACATTAACATCACCCCCAAAAATGACAGTAACATCACCCGCAAAAACTGACATTAACATCACCCCCAAAAATTGACAGAAACATCACCCCCAAAAAATGACATAAACATCATCCCCAAAAAATGACAGTAACATCACCCCAATAACTGACATTAACATCACCTCCAGAAAATGACAGTAACATCACCCCCGAAAACTGATATTAACATCAACCCCCAAAAATGACAGTAACATCACCCCCGAAAACTGATATTAACATCACCCCCCAAAAATGACAGTAACATCACCCCTGAAAACTGATATTAACATCATCCCCAGAAACTGACAGTATCATCACCCCCAAAAACTGATATTAACATCACCCCCAAAAAATGACAGTAACATCACCCCCGAAAACTGATATTAACAGCACCCCCAAAAAATGACAGTAACATCACCCCCAAAAACTGATATTAACATCAACCCCCAAAAATGACATCACCCCCAAAAACTGACTTTAACATCACCCCCAAAAATTGATTTTGACATCACCCCCAGAAAAAGACAGTAACATCAGCCCCAGAAACTGACAGTAACATGACGCCCAGAAAATAACAGTAACATCACCCGCAGAAACTGACATTAACATCACCCGCAGAAAATGACAGTAACATCACCCCCAGAAAATGACAGCAACATCAACCCCAAAAATTGACATTAACATCACCCCCAGAATATGACAGTAACATCACCCGCAAAAAATGACAGCAACATCACCCCAAAAAATGACAGTAACATCACCTGCAAAAACTGACATTAACATCACCCCCAAAAATTGACAGTAACATCTCCCCCAAAAACTGACAGTAACATCACCTGCAAAAACTGACATTAACATCACCCCCAAAAAATGACAGTAACATCACCCCCAAAACCTGACATTAACATCACCCCCAAAAACAACGGTAACCTCACCCCCAAAAAATGACATTATTACACCCAAAAAATGACGCTATCATCACCCCAAAAAATTGACATTAACATCACCCCCAAAAAATGACAGTAACATCACCCCCAGAAAATGACAGGAACACCACCCCCAAAACTTGACATTAACATCACCCCCAAAAATGACAGTAACATCACCCGCAAAAACTGACATTAACATCACCCCCAAAAATTGACAGAAACATCACCCCCAAAAAATGACATAAACATCATCCCCAAAAAATGACAGTAACATCACCCCAATAACTGACATTAACTTCTCCCCCAAAAAATGACAGTAACATCACCCCCAAAAAATGACATAAACATCATCCCCAAAAAATGACAGTAACATCACCCCAATAACTGACATTAACTTCACCTCCAGAAAATGACAGTAACATCACCCCCAAAAATTGACAGTATCATCACCCCCTAAAACTGACATTAACAATACCCTCTAAAAATAACAGTAACATCACCCCCAATAACTGACATTAACATCACCTCCAGAAAATGACAGTAACATCACCCCCAAAAAATAACAGTTACATCACCCCCAAAAAATGACATTACTACCCCCAAAAAGTGACGGTATCATCACCCCCAAAAATTGACATTAACATCACCCCAAAAAATGAAAGCAACATCACCCCCAAAAATTGACATGATCACCCCAGAAACTGACAGTAACATCACCCTCAGAAAATGACAGGAACATCACCCCCAAGAATTGACATTAACATCACCCCCAAAAAATGACAGTAACATCAACCCTAAAAAATGACAGTAACATCACCCTCAGAAAATGACAGGAACATCACCCCCAAGAATTGACATTAACATCACCCCCAAAAAATGACAGTAACATCACCCCTAAAAAATGACAGTAACATCACCCCCAGAAAATGACAGTAACATCACCCCCAAATATTGACATTATCACCCCCAAAAAATGACATTAACATCACCCCCAAAAATTGACATTAACATCACCCCCATAAAATGACATTAACATCACCCCCAGAAAATGACAGTAACATCACCCCCAAAAATTGACATTAAGATCACCGCCAAAAAATGACAGTATCATCATCCCCAAAACATGACAGTAACATCACCCCCAGAAAATGACATTAGCATCATCCCCAAAAAATTACATTCACATCACCCCCAAAAAATGACAATAACATCACCCCCATCAACTGAAATTAACATCACCCCCAAAAAATAAGTGTCACCCCCAGAAACTGACATTAACATCACCCCCAGAAACTGACATTAACATCACCCCCAAAAATTGACATTAACATCACCCCCAAAAAATGACATGATCACCCCCAGAAACTGACAGTAACATCACCCCCAGAAAATGACAGGAACATCAACCCCAAAAATTGACATTGACATCACCCCAAAAAATTGATTTTGATATCACCCCCAGAAAAAGACATAACATCAGCCCCAGAAACTGACAGTAACATGACGCCCAGAAAATGACAGTAACATAACCCCCAGAAACTGACATTAACATCACCCCCGGAAAATGACAGTAACATCACCCCCAGAAACTGAAATTAACATCACCCGCAGAAAATGACAGTAACATCACCCCCAGAAAATGACAGCAACATCACCCCCAGAAAATGACAGCAACATCACCCCCAAAAAATGACAGCAACATCACCCGCAAAAACTGACATTAACATCACCCCCAAAAATTGACAGTAACATCACCCCCATAAAATGACAGGAAAATCACCCCCAAAACTTGACATTAACATCGCCCCCAAAAATGACAGTAACATCACCCGCAAAAACTGACATTAACATCACCCCCCAAAATTGACAGAAACATCACCCCCAAAAAATGACATAAACATCATCCCCAAAAAATGACAGTAACATCACCCCAATAACTGACATTAACATCTCCCCCAAAAAATGACAGTAACATCACCCCCAAAAAATGACATAAACATCATCCCCAAAAAATGACAGTAACATCACCCCAATAACTGACATTAACATCACCTCCAGAAAATGACAGTAACATCACCCCCAAAAATTGACAGTATCATCACCCCCTAAAACTGACATTAACAACACCCTCTAAAAATAACAGTAACATCACCCCCAAAACCTGACATTAACATCACCCCCAAAAAATAACAGTTACATCACCCCCAAAAAATGACATTACTACCCCCAAAAAGTGACGGTATCATCACCCCCAAAAAATTACATTAACATCACCCCCAAAACCTGACATTAAAATCACACCCAAAAAGTAACATTAACATAACCCCCCAGAAACTGACAGTAACATCACCACCAAAAAATGACGGTATCATCACCCCCAAAAAATGACAGGAACATCAACCCCAAAAATTGTCATTGACATCACCCAAAAAAATGACAGTAACATCACCCCCAAAAACTGACTTTAACATCACCCCCAAAAATTGATTTTGACATCACCCCCAGAAAAAGACAGTAACATCAGCCCCAGAAACTGACAGTAACATGACGCCCAGAAAATGACAGTAACATCACCCCCAAAAACTGACTTTTAGATCACCGCCAAAAAATGGCAGTATCATCATCCCCAAAAAATGACAGTAACATCACCCCCAGAAAATGACATTTGCATCATCCCCAAAAAATTACATTCACATCACCCCCAAAAAATGACAATAACATCACCCCCAAAAAATGACAGTAACATCACCCTCAAAAAGTGACATGAACATCACCCCCAAAAAATGACTATAACATCACCCCCAGAAAATGACAGCAACATCACCCCCAAAAACTGACATTAAAATCACCCCCAAAAAATAACATTAATATAACCCCCAGAAACTGACATTAACATCACCTCCACAAAATGACAGTAACATCACCCCCAAAAATTGACATTAAGATCACAGCCAAAAAATGACAGTAACATCACCCCCAAAAATAGACATTAACATCACCCCCAAAAACTGACAGTAACATCACCCCCAAAAATTGACAGTATCATCACCCCCTAAAACTGACATTAACATCACCCCCAGAAAATGACAGCAACATCACCCCCAGAAAATGACAGCAACATCACCCCCAAAAAATGACAGCAACATCACCCGCAAAAACTGACATTAACATCACCCCCAAAAATTGACAGTAACATCTCCCCCAAAAACTGACAGTAACATCACCTGCAAAAACTGACATTAACATCACCCCCAAAAAATGACAGTAACATCACCCCCAAAAAATGACATAAACATCATCCCCAAAAAATGACAGTACCATCACCCCCAAAAATTGACAGGATCATAACCCCCTAAAACTAACATTAACAACACCCTCTAAAAATAACAGTCACATCACCCCAAAAAATGACAGTATCACCCCAAAACCTGACATTAACATCACCCCCAAAAAATAACATGTACATCACCCCCAAAAAATAACATTATTACCCCCACAAAATGACGGTATCAACAACCCCAAAATTTGACATTTCGATCACCGCCAAAAAATGGCAGTATCATCATCCCCAAAAAATGACAGTAACATCACCCCCAGAAAATGACATTTGCATCATCCCCAAAAAATTACATTCACATCACCCCCAAAAAATGACAATAACATCACCCCCAAAAAATGACAGTAACATCACCCTCAAAAAGTGACATGAACATCACCCCCAAAAAATGACTATAACATCACCCCCAGAAAATGACAGCAACATCACCCCCAAAAACTGACATTAAAATCACCCCCAAAAAATAACATTAATATAACCCCCAGAAACTGACATTAACATCACCTCCACAAAATGACAGTAACATCACCCCCAAAAATTGACATTAAGATCACAGCCAAAAAATGACAGTAACATCACCCCCAAAAATAGACATTAACATCACCCCCAAAAACTGACAGTAACATCACCCCCAAAAATTGACAGTATCATCACCCCCTAAAACTGACATTAACATCACCCCCAGAAAATGACAGCAACATCACCCCCAGAAAATGACAGCAACATCACCCCCAAAAAATGACAGCAACATCACCCGCAAAAACTGACATTAACATCACCCCCAAAAATTGACAGTAACATCTCCCCCAAAAACTGACAGTAACATCACCTGCAAAAACTGACATTAACATCACCCCCAAAAAATGACAGTAACATCACCCCCAAAAAATGACATAAACATCATCCCCAAAAAATGACAGTAACATCACCCCCAATAACTGACATTAACATCACCTCCAGAAAATGACAGTAACATCACCCCCAAAAATTGACAGGATCATAACCCCCTAAAACTAACATTAACAACACCCTCTAAAAATAACAGTCACATCACCCCCAAAACCTGACATTAACATCACCCCCAAAAAATAACAGGTACATCACCCCCAAAAAATAACATTATTACCCCCACAAAATGACGGTATCAACAACCCCAAAATTTGACTTTAACATCACCCCAAAAAATGAAAGCAACATCACCCCCAAAAATTGACATAATCACCCCAGAAACTGACAGTAACATCACCCGCAGAAAATGACAATAACATCACCCCCAAAAATTGACTTTTAGATCACCGCCAAAAAATGGCAGTATCATCATCCCCAAAAAATGACAGTAACATCACCCCCAGAAAATGACATTATCATCATCCCCAAAAAATTACATTCACATCACCCCCAAAAAAAGACAATAACATCACCCCCAAAAAATGACAGTAACATCACCCTCAAAAAGTGACATGAACATCACCCCCAAAAAATGACAGTAACATCACCCCCGAAAACTGATATTATCATCACCCCCAAAAACTGACATTAACATCACCCCCAAAAAATGACAGTAACATCACCCCCAAAATCTGATATTAACATCAACGCGAAAAAATGACAGTAACATCACCCCCAAAAACTGATATTAACATCACCCCCAAAAAATGACAGTGACATCACCCCCGTAAACCGATATTAACATCACCCCCAAAAAATGACAGTAACATCACCCCCGAAAACTGATATCAACATCACCCACAAAAAATGGCTGCAACATCACCCCCAAAAACTGACATTACATCACCCCCAAAAATTGGTATTAACATCACCCCCAAAACCTGACATTACATCACCCCCAAAAACTGCTATTACCATCACCCCCAAAAAATGACAGTAACATCACCCCCAACAACTGACATTAACATCACCCGCAGAAACTGACATTAAAATCACCCGCAAAAAATGACAGTAACATCACCCCCAAAAACTGATATTCACATCACCCCCAGAAAATGACATTATCATCATCCACAAAAAAAGACAGTAACATCAGCCCCAGAAACTGACAGTAACATGACGCCCAGAAAATAACAGTAACATCACCCCCAGAAACTGAAATTAACATCACCCGCAGAAAATGACAGTAACATCACCCGCAGAAAATGATAGTAACATCACCCCCAGAAAATGACAGCAACATCAACCCCAAAAATTGACATTAACATCACCCCCAGAATATGACAGTAACATCACCCGCAAAAAATGACAGCAACATCACGCCCAAAAACTGACATTAACATCACCCCCAAAAAATGACAGTAACATCGCCCCCAATACCTGAGATTAACATCACCCCCAAAAACAACAGTAACATCACCCCCAAAAAATGACATTATTACACCCACAAAATGAGGCTATCATCACCCCAAAAAATTGACATTAACATCACCCCCAGAAAATGACAGGAACATCACCCCCAAAAATTGACATTAACATCACCCCCAAAAATGACAGTAACATCACCCGCAAAAACTGACATTAACGTCACCCCCAAAAATTGACAGAAACATCACCCCCAAAAAATGACATAAACATCATCCCCAAAAAATGACAGTAACATCACCCCAATAACTGACATTAACATCACCTCCAGAAAATGACAGTAACATCACCCCCGAAAACTGATATTAACATCAACCCCCAAAAATGACAGTAACATCACCCCTGAAAACTGATATTAACATCATCCCCAGAAACTGACAGTATCATCACCCCCAAAAACTGATATTAACATCACCCCCAAAAAATGACAGTAACATCACCCCCGAAAACTGATATTAACATCACCCCCAAAAAATAACAGTTACATCACCCCCAAAAAATGACATTACTACCCCCAAAAAGTGACGGTATCATCACCCCCAAAAAATTACATTAACATCACCCTCAAAACCTGACATTAAAATCACACCCAAAAAGTAACATTAACATAACCCCCCAGAAACTGACAGTAACATCACCACCAAAAAATGACGGTATCATCACCCCCAAAAAATGACAGGAACATCAACCCCAAAAATTGTCATTGACATCACCCAAAAAAATGACAGTAACATCACCCCCAAAAACTGACTTTAACATCACCCCCAAAAATTGATTTTGACATCACCCCCAGAAAAAGACAGTAACATCAGCCCCAGAAACTGACAGTAACATGACGCCCAGAAAATAACAGTAACATCACCCGCAGAAACTGACATTAACATCACCCGCAGAAAATGACAGTAACATCACCCCCAGAAAATGACATTAACATCACCCCCAAAAAATGACAGTAACATCACCCCCAAAAAATGACATAAACATCATCCCCAAAAAATGACAGTAACATCACCCCCAATAACTGACATTAACATCACCTCCAGAAAATGACAGTAACATCACCCCCAAAAATTGACAGGATCATAACCCCCTAAAACTAACATTAACAACACCCTCTAAAAATAACAGTCACATCACCCCAAAAAATGACAGTATCACCCCCAAAACCTGACATTAACATCACCCCCAAAAAATAACAGGTACATCACCCCCAAAAAATAACATTATTACCCCCACAAAATGACGGTATCAACAACCCCAAAATTTGACTTTAACATCACCCCAAAAAATGAAAGCAACATCACCCCCAAAAATTGACATAATCACCCCAGAAACTGACAGTAACATCACCCGCAGAAAATGACAATAACATCACCCCCAAAAATTGACTTTTAGATCACCGCCAAAAAATGGCAGTATCATCATCCCCAAAAAATGACAGTAACATCACCCCCAGAAAATGACATTATCATCATCCCCAAAAAATTACATTCACATCACCCCCAAAAAAAGACAATAACATCACCCCCAAAAAATGACAGTAACATCACCCTCAAAAAGTGACATGAACATCACCCCCAAAAAATGACAGTAACATCACCCCCGAAAACTGATATTATCATCACCCCCAAAAACTGACATTAACATCACCCCCAAAAAATGACAGTAACATCACCCCCAAAATCTGATATTAACATCAACGCGAAAAAATGACAGTAACATCACCCCCAAAAACTGATATTAACATCACCCCCAAAAAATGACAGTGACATCACCCCCGTAAACCGATATTAACATCACCCCCAAAAAATGACAGTAACATCACCCCCGAAAACTGATATCAACATCACCCACAAAAAATGGCTGCAACATCACCCCCAAAAACTGACATTACATCACCCCCAAAAATTGGTATTAACATCACCCCCAAAACCTGACATTACATCACCCCCAAAAACTGCTATTACCATCACCCCCAAAAAATGACAGTAACATCACCCCCAACAACTGACATTAACATCACCCGCAGAAACTGACATTAAAATCACCCGCAAAAAATGACAGTAACATCACCCCCAAAAACTGATATTCACATCACCCCCAGAAAATGACATTATCATCATCCACAAAAAAAGACAGTAACATCAGCCCCAGAAACTGACAGTAACATGACGCCCAGAAAATAACAGTAACATCACCCCCAGAAACTGAAATTAACATCACCCGCAGAAAATGACAGTAACATCACCCGCAGAAAATGATAGTAACATCACCCCCAGAAAATGACAGCAACATCAACCCCAAAAATTGACATTAACATCACCCCCAGAATATGACAGTAACATCACCCGCAAAAAATGACAGCAACATCACGCCCAAAAACTGACATTAACATCACCCCCAAAAAATGACAGTAACATCGCCCCCAATACCTGAGATTAACATCACCCCCAAAAACAACAGTAACATCACCCCCAAAAAATGACATTATTACACCCACAAAATGAGGCTATCATCACCCCAAAAAATTGACATTAACATCACCCCCAGAAAATGACAGGAACATCACCCCCAAAAATTGACATTAACATCACCCCCAAAAATGACAGTAACATCACCCGCAAAAACTGACATTAACGTCACCCCCAAAAATTGACAGAAACATCACCCCCAAAAAATGACATAAACATCATCCCCAAAAAATGACAGTAACATCACCCCAATAACTGACATTAACATCACCTCCAGAAAATGACAGTAACATCACCCCCGAAAACTGATATTAACATCAACCCCCAAAAATGACAGTAACATCACCCCTGAAAACTGATATTAACATCATCCCCAGAAACTGACAGTATCATCACCCCCAAAAACTGATATTAACATCACCCCCAAAAAATGACAGTAACATCACCCCCGAAAACTGATATTAACATCACCCCCAAAAAATAACAGTTACATCACCCCCAAAAAATGACATTACTACCCCCAAAAAGTGACGGTATCATCACCCCCAAAAAATTACATTAACATCACCCTCAAAACCTGACATTAAAATCACACCCAAAAAGTAACATTAACATAACCCCCCAGAAACTGACAGTAACATCACCACCAAAAAATGACGGTATCATCACCCCCAAAAAATGACAGGAACATCAACCCCAAAAATTGTCATTGACATCACCCAAAAAAATGACAGTAACATCACCCCCAAAAACTGACTTTAACATCACCCCCAAAAATTGATTTTGACATCACCCCCAGAAAAAGACAGTAACATCAGCCCCAGAAACTGACAGTAACATGACGCCCAGAAAATGACAGTAACATCACCCCCAAAAACTGACTTTTAGATCACCGCCAAAAAATGGCAGTATCATCATCCCCAAAAAATGACAGTAACATCACCCCCAGAAAATGACATTTGCATCATCCCCAAAAAATTACATTCACATCACCCCCAAAAAATGACAATAACATCACCCCCAAAAAATGACAGTAACATCACCCTCAAAAAGTGACATGAACATCACCCCCAAAAAATGACTATAACATCACCCCCAGAAAATGACAGCAACATCACCCCCAAAAACTGACATTAAAATCACCCCCAAAAAATAACATTAATATAACCCCCAGAAACTGACATTAACATCACCTCCACAAAATGACAGTAACATCACCCCCAAAAATTGACATTAAGATCACAGCCAAAAAATGACAGTAACATCACCCCCAAAAATAGACATTAACATCACCCCCAAAAACTGACAGTAACATCACCCCCAAAAATTGACAGTATCATCACCCCCTAAAACTGACATTAACATCACCCCCAGAAAATGACAGCAACATCACCCCCAAAAAATGACAGCAACATCACCCGCAAAAACTGACATTAACATCACCCCCAAAAATTGACAGTAACATCTCCCCCAAAAACTGACAGTAACATCACCTGCAAAAACTGACATTAACATCACCCCCAAAAAATGACAGTAACATCACCCCCAAAAAATGACATAAACATCATCCCCAAAAAATGACAGTAACATCACCCCCAAAAATTGACAGGATCATAACCCCCTAAAACTAACATTAACAACACCCTCTAAAAATAACAGTCACATCACCCCAAAAAATGACAGTATCACCCCCAAAACCTGACATTAACATCACCCCCAAAAAATAACATGTACATCACCCCCAAAAAATAACATTATTACCCCCACAAAATGACGGTATCAACAACCCCAAAATTTGACATTTCGATCACCGCCAAAAAATGGCAGTATCATCATCCCCAAAAAATGACAGTAACATCACCCCCAGAAAATGACATTTGCATCATCCCCAAAAAATTACATTCACATCACCCCCAAAAAATGACAATAACATCACCCCCAAAAAATGACAGTAACATCACCCTCAAAAAGTGACATGAACATCACCCCCAAAAAATGACTATAACATCACCCCCAGAAAATGACAGCAACATCACCCCCAAAAACTGACATTAAAATCACCCCCAAAAAATAACATTAATATAACCCCCAGAAACTGACATTAACATCACCTCCACAAAATGACAGTAACATCACCCCCAAAAATTGACATTAAGATCACAGCCAAAAAATGACAGTAACATCACCCCCAAAAATAGACATTAACATCACCCCCAAAAACTGACAGTAACATCACCCCCAAAAATTGACAGTATCATCACCCCCTAAAACTGACATTAACATCACCCCCAGAAAATGACAGCAACATCACCCCCAGTAAATGACAGAAACATCACCCCCAAAAAATGACAGCAACATCACCCGCAAAAACTGACATTAACATCACCCCCAAAAATTGACAGTAACATCTCCCCCAAAAACTGACAGTAACATCACCTGCAAAAACTGACATTAACATCACCCCCAAAAAATGACAGTAACATCACCCCCAATAAATGACATAACCATCATCCCCAAAAAATGACAGTAACATCACCCCCAATAACTGACATTAACATCACCTCCAGAAAATGACAGTAACATCACCCCCAAAAATTGACAGGATCATAACCCCCTAAAACTAACATTAACAACACCCTCTAAAAATAACAGTCACATCACCCCAAAAAATGACAGTATCACCCCCAAAACCTGACATTAACATCACCCCCAAAAAATAACAGGTACATCACCCCCAAAAAATAACATTATTACCCCCACAAAATGACGGTATCAACAACCCCAAAATTTGACTTTAACATCACCCCAAAAAATGAAAGCAACATCACCCCCAAAAATTGACATAATCACCCCAGAAACTGACAGTAACATCACCCGCAGAAAATGACAATAACATCACCCCCAAAAATTGACTTTTAGATCACCGCCAAAAAATGGCAGTATCATCATCCCCAAAAAATGACAGTAACATCACCCCCAGAAAATGACATTATCATCATCCCCAAAAAATTACATTCACATCACCCCCAAAAAAAGACAATAACATCACCCCCAAAAAATGACAGTAACATCACCCTCAAAAAGTGACATGAACATCACCCCCAAAAAATGACAGTAACATCACCCCCGAAAACTGATATTATCATCACCCCCAAAAACTGACATTAACATCACCCCCAAAAAATGACAGTAACATCACCCCCAAAATCTGATATTAACATCAACGCGAAAAAATGACAGTAACATCACCCCCAAAAACTGATATTAACATCACCCCCAAAAAATGACAGTGACATCACCCCCGTAAACCGATATTAACATCACCCCCAAAAAATGACAGTAACATCACCCCCGAAAACTGATATCAACATCACCCACAAAAAATGGCTGCAACATCACCCCCAAAAACTGACATTACATCACCCCCAAAAATTGGTATTAACATCACCCCCAAAACCTGACATTACATCACCCCCAAAAACTGCTATTACCATCACCCCTAAAAAATGACAGTAACATCACCCCCAACAACTGACATTAACATCACCCGCAGAAACTGACATTAAAATCACCCGCAAAAAATGACAGTAACATCACCCCCAAAAACTGATATTCACATCACCCCCAGAAAATGACATTATCATCATCCCCAAAAAAAGACAGTAACATCAGCCCCAGAAACTGACAGTAACATGACGCCCAGAAAATAACAGTAACATCACCCCCAGAAACTGAAATTAACATCACCCGCAGAAAATGACAGTAACATCACCCGCAGAAAATGATAGTAACATCACCCCCAGAAAATGACAGCAACATCAACCCCAAAAATTGACATTAACATCACCCCCAGAATATGACAGTAACATCACCCGCAAAAAATGACAGCAACATCACGCCCAAAAACTGACATTAACATCACCCCCAAAAAATGACAGTAACATCGCCCCCAATACCTGACATTAACATCACCCCCAAAAACAACAGTAACATCACCCCCAAAAAATGACATTATTACACCCACAAAATGAGGCTATCATCACCCCAAAAAATTGACATTAACATCACCCCCAGAAAATGACAGGAACATCACCCCCAAAAATTGACATTAACATCACCCCCAAAAATGACAGTAACATCACCCGCAAAAACTGACATTAACATCACCCCCAAAAATTGACAGAAACATCACCCCCAAAAAATGACATAAACATCATCCCCAAAAAATGACAGTAACATCACCCCAATAACTGACATTAACATCACCTCCAGAAAATGACAGTAACATCACCCCCGAAAACTGATATTAACATCAACCCCCAAAAATGACAGTAACATTACCCCTGAAAACTGATATTAACATCATCCCCAGAAACTGACAGTATCATCACCCCCAAAAACTGATATTAACATCACCCCCAAAAAATGACAGTAACATCACCCCCGAAAACTGATATTAACAGCACCCCCAAAAAATGACAGTAACATCAACCCCAAAAACTGATATTAACATCAACCCCCAAAAATGACATCACCCCCAAAAACTGACTTTAACATCACCCCCAAAAATTGATTTTGACATCACCCCCAGAAAAAGACAGTAACATCAGCCCCAGAAACTGACAGTAACATGACGCCCAGAAAATAACAGTAACATCACCCGCAGAAACTGACATTAACATCACCCGCAGAAAATGACAGTAACATCACCCCCAGAAAATGACAGCAACATCAACCCCAAAAATTGACATTAACATCACCCCCAGAATATGACAGTAACATCACCCGCAAAAAATGACAGCAACATCACCCCAAAAAATGACAGTAACATCACCTGCAAAAACTGACATTAACATCACCCCCAAAAATTGACAGTAACATCTCCCCCAAAAACTGACAGTAACATCACCTGCAAAAACTGACATTAACATCACCGCCAAAAAATGACAGTAACATCACCCCCAAAACCTGACATTAACATCACCCCCAAAAACAACGGTAACCTCACCCCCAAAAAATGACATTATTACACCCAAAAAATGACGCTATCATCACCCCAAAAAATTGACATTAACATCACCCCCAAAAAATGACAGTAACATCACCCCCAGAAAATGACAGGAACACCACCCCCAAAACATGACATTAACATCACCCCCAAAAATGACAGTAACATCATCCGCAAAAACTGACATTAACATCACCCCCAAAAATTGACAGAAACATCACCCCCAAAAAATGACATAAACATCATCCCCAAAAAATGACAGTAACATCACCCCAATAACTGACATTAACTTCTCCCCCAAAAAATGACAGTAACATCACCCCCAAAAAATGACATAAACATCATCCCCAAAAAATGACAGTAACATCACCCCAATAACTGACATTAACATCACCTCCAGAAAATGACAGTAACATCACCCCCAAAAATTGACAGTATCATCACCCCCTAAAACTGACATTAACAATACCCTCTAAAAATAACAGTAACATCACCCCCAAAAAATGACATTATTACACCCACAAAATGAGGCTATCATCACCCCAAAAAATTGACATTAACATCACCCCCAGAAAATGACAGGAACATCACCCCCAAAAATTGACATTAACATCACCCCCAAAAATGACAGTAACATCACCCGCAAAAACTGACATTAACATCACCCCCAAAAATGGACAGAAACATCACCCCCAAAAAATGACATAAACATCATCCCCAAAAAATGACAGTAACATCACCCCAATAACTGACATTAACATCACCTCCAGAAAATGACAGTAACATCACCCCCGAAAACTGATATTAACATCAACCCCCAAAAATGACAGTAACATCACCCCCGAAAACTGATATTAACATCACCCCCCAAAAATGACAGTAACATCACCCCTGAAAACTGATATTAACGTCATCCCCAGAAACTGACAGTATCATCACCCCCAAAAACTGATATTAACATCACCCCCAAAAAATGACAGTAACATCACCCCCGAAAACTGATATTAACAGCACCCCCAAAAAATGACAGTAACATCACCCCCAAAAACTGATATTAACATCAACCCCCAAAAATGACATCACCCCCAAAAACTGACTTTAACATCACCCCCAAAAAAAGACAGTAACATCAGCCCCAGAAACTGACAGTAACATGACGCCCAGAAAATAACAGTAACATCACCCGCAGAAACTGACATTAACATCACCCGCAGAAAATGACAGTAACATCACCCCCAGAAAATGACAGCAACATCAACCCCAAAAATTGACATTAACATCACCCCCAGAATATGACAGTAACATCACCCGCAAAAAATGACAGCAACATCACCCCAAAAAATGACAGTAACATCACCTGCAAAAACTGACATTAACATCACCCCCAAAAATTGACAGTAACATCTCCCCCAAAAACTGACAGTAACATCACCTGCAAAAACTGACATTAACATCACCCCCAAAAAATGACAGTAACATCACCCCCAAAACCTGACATTAACATCACCCCCAAAAACAACAGTAACCTCACCCCCAAAAAATGACATTATTACATCCAGAAAATGACGCTATCATCACCCCAAAAAATTGACATTAACATCACCCCCAAAAAATGACAGTAACATCACCCCCCAGAAAATGACAGGAACACCACCCCCAAAACTTGACATTAACATCACCCCCAAAAATGACAGTAACATCACCCGCAAAAACTGACATTAACATCACCCCCAAAAATTGACAGAAACATCACCCCCAAAAAATGACATAAACATCATCCCCAAAAAATGACAGTAACATCACCCCAATAACTGACATTAACATCACCTCCAGAAAATGACAGTAACATCACCCCCGAAAACTGATATTAACATCAACCCCCAAAAATGACAGTAACATCACCCCCGAAAACTGATATTAACATCACCCCCCAAAAATGACAGTAACATCACCCCTGAAAACTGATATTAACGTCATCCCCAGAAACTGACAGTATCATCACCCCCAAAAACTGATATTAACATCACCCCCAAAAAATGACAGTAACATCACCCCCGAAAACTGATATTAACAGCACCCCCAAAAAATGACAGTAACATCACCCCCAAAAACTGATATTAACATCAACCCCCAAAAATGACATCACCCCCAAAAACTGACTTTAACATCACCCCCAAAAATTGATTCACCCCCAGAAAAAGACAGTAACATCAGCCCCAGAAACTGACAGTAACATGACGCCCAGAAAATAACAGTAACATCACCCGCAGAAACTGACATTAACATCACCCGCAGAAAATGACAGTAACATCACCCCCAGAAAATGACAGCAACATCAACCCCAAAAATTGACATTAACATCACCCCCAGAATATGACAGTAACATCACCCGCAAAAAATGACAGCAACATCACCCCAAAAAATGACAGTAACATCACCTGCAAAAACTGACATTAACATCACCCCCAAAAATTGACAGTAACATCTCCCCCAAAAACTGACAGTAACATCACCTGCAAAAACTGACATTAACATCACCCCCAAAAAATGACAGTAACATCACCCCCAAAACCTGACATTAACATCACCCCCAAAAACAACAGTAACCTCACCCCCAAAAAATGACATTATTACATCCAGAAAATGACGCTATCATCACCCCAAAAAATTGACATTAACATCACCCCCAAAAAATGACAGTAACATCACCCCCAGAAAATGACAGGAACACCACCCCCAAAACTTGACATTAACATCACCCCCAAAAATGACAGTAACATCACCCGCAAAAACTGACATTAACATCACCCCCAAAAATTGACAGAAACATCACCCCCAAAAAATGACATAAACATCATCCCCAAAAAATGACAGTAACATCACCCCAATAACTGACATTAACATCACCTCCAGAAAATGACAGTAACATCACCCCCGAAAACTGATATTAACATCAACCCCCAAAAATGACAGTAACATCACCCCTGAAAACTGATATTAACATCATCCCCAGAAACTGACAGTATCATCACCCCCAAAAACTGATATTAACATCACCCCCAAAAAATGACAGTAACATCACCCCCGAAAACTGATATTAACAGCACCCCCAAAAAATGACAGTAACATCACCCCCAAAAACTGATATTAACATCAACCCCCAAAAATGACATCACCCCCAAAAACTGACTTTAACATCACCCCCAAAAATTGATTTTGACATCACCCCCAGAAAAAGACAGTAACATCAGCCCCAGAAACTGACAGTAACATGACGCCCAGAAAATAACAGTAACATCACCCGCAGAAACTGACATTAACATCACCCGCAGAAAATGACAGTAACATCACCCCCAGAAAATGACAGCAACATCAACCCCAAAAATTGACATTAACATCACCCCCAGAATATGACAGTAACATCACCCGCAAAAAATGACAGCAACATCACCCCAAAAAATGACAGTAACATCACCTGCAAAAACTGACATTAACATCACCCCCAAAAATTGACAGTAACATCTCCCCCAAAAACTGACAGTAACATCACCTGCAAAAACTGACATTAACATCACCGCCAAAAAATGACAGTAACATCACCCCCAAAACCTGACATTAACATCACCCCCAAAAACAACGGTAACCTCACCCCCAAAAAATGACATTATTACACCCAAAAAATGACGCTATCATCACCCCAAAAAATTGACATTAACATCACCCCCAAAAAATGACAGTAACATCACCCCCAGAAAATGACAGGAACACCACCCCCAAAACATGACATTAACATCACCCCCAAAAATGACAGTAACATCACCCGCAAAAACTGACATTAACATCACCCCCAAAAATTGACAGAAACATCACCCCCAAAAAATGACATAAACATCATCCCCAAAAAATGACAGTAACATCACCCCAATAACTGACATTAACTTCTCCCCCAAAAAATGACAGTAACATCACCCCCAAAAAATGACATAAACATCATCCCCAAAAAATGACAGTAACATCACCCCAATAACTGACATTAACATCACCTCCAGAAAATGACAGTAACATCACCCCCAAAAATTGACAGTATCATCACCCCCTAAAACTGACATTAACAATACCCTCTAAAAATAACAGTAACATCACCCCCAAAAAATGACATTATTACACCCACAAAATGAGGCTATCATCACCCCAAAAAATTGACATTAACATCACCCCCAGAAAATGACAGGAACATCACCCCCAAAAATTGACATTAACATCACCCCCAAAAATGACAGTAACATCACCCGCAAAAACTGACATTAACATCACCCCCAAAAATGGACAGAAACATCACCCCCAAAAAATGACATAAACATCATCCCCAAAAAATGACAGTAACATCACCCCAATAACTGACATTAACATCACCTCCAGAAAATGACAGTAACATCACCCCGAAAACTGATATTAACATCAACCCCCAAAAATGACAGTAACATCACCCCCGAAAACTGATATTAACATCACCCCCCAAAAATGACAGTAACATCACCCCTGAAAACTGATATTAACGTCATCCCCAGAAACTGACAGTATCATCACCCCCAAAAACTGATATTAACATCACCCCCAAAAAATGACAGTAACATCACCCCCGAAAACTGATATTAACAGCACCCCCAAAAAATGACAGTAACATCACCCCCAAAAACTGATATTAACATCAACCCCCAAAAATGACATCACCCCCAAAAACTGACTTTAACATCACCCCCAAAAATTGATTTTGACATCACCCCCAGAAAAAGACAGTAACATCAGCCCCAGAAACTGACAGTAACATGACGCCCAGAAAATAACAGTAACATCACCCGCAGAAACTGACATTAACATCACCCGCAGAAAATGACAGTAACATCACCCCCAGAAAATGACAGCAACATCAACCCCAAAAATTGACATTAACATCACCCCCAGAATATGACAGTAACATCACCCGCAAAAAATGACAGCAACATCACCCCAAAAAATGACAGTAACATCACCTGCAAAAACTGACATTAACATCACCCCCAAAAATTGACAGTAACATCTCCCCCAAAAACTGACAGTAACATCACCTGCAAAAACTGACATTAACATCACCCCCAAAAAATGACAGTAACATCACCCCCAAAACCTGACATTAACATCACCCCCAAAAACAACAGTAACCTCACCCCCAAAAAATGACATTATTACACCCAGAAAATGACGCTATCATCACCCCAAAAAATTGACATTAACATCACCCCCAAAAAATGACAGTAACATCACCCCCAGAAAATGACAGGAACACCACCCCCAAAACTTGACATTAACATCACCCCCAAAAATGACAGTAACATCACCCGCAAAAACTGACATTAACATCACCCCCAAAAATTGACAGAAACATCATCCCCAAAAAATGACAGTAACATCACCCCAATAACTGACATTAACTTCTCCCCCAAAAAATGACAGTAACATCACCCCCAAAAAATGACATAAACATCATCCCCAAAAAATGACAGTAACATCACCCCAATAACTGACATTAACATCACCTCCAGAAAATGACAGTAACATCACCCCCTAAAACTGACATTAACAATACCCTCTAAAAATAACAGTAACATCACCCCCAATAACTGACATTAACATCACCTCCAGAAAATGACAGTAACATCACCCCCAAAAAATAACAGTTACATCACCCCCAAAAAATGACATTACTACCCCCAAAAAGTGACGGTATCATCACCCCCAAAAATTGACATTAACATCACCCCAAAAAATGAAAGCAACATCACCCCCAAAAATTGACATGATCACCCCAGAAACTGACAGTAACATCACCCTCAGAAAATGACAGGAACATCACCCCCAAGAATTGACATTAACATCACCCCCAAAAAATGACAGTAACATCAACCCTAAAAAATGACAGTAACATCACCCTCAGAAAATGACAGGAACATCACCCCCAAGAATTGACATTAACATCACCCCCAAAAAATGACAGTAACATCACCCCTAAAAAATGACAGTAACATCACCCCCAGAAAATGACAGTAACATCACCCCCAAATATTGACATTATCACCCCCAAAAAATGACATTAACATCACCCCCAAAAATTGACATTAACATCACCCCCATAAAATGACATTAACATCACCCCCAGAAAATGACAGTAACATCACCCCCAAAAATTGACATTAAGATCACCGCCAAAAAATGACAGTATCATCATCCCCAAAACATGACAGTAACATCACCCCCAGAAAATGACATTAGCATCATCCCCAAAAAATTACATTCACATCACCCCCAAAAAATGACAATAACATCACCCCCATCAACTGAAATTAACATCACCCCCAAAAAATAAGTGTCACCCCCAGAAACTGACATTAACATCACCCCCAGAAACTGACATTAACATCACCCCCAAAAATTGACATTAACATCACCCCCAAAAAATGACATGATCACCCCCAGAAACTGACAGTAACATCACCCCCAGAAAATGACAGGAACATCAACCCCAAAAATTGACATTGACATCACCCCAAAAAATTGATTTTGATATCACCCCCAGAAAAAGACATAACATCAGCCCCAGAAACTGACAGTAACATGACGCCCAGAAAATGACAGTAACATAACCCCCAGAAACTGACATTAACATCACCCCCGGAAAATGACAGTAACATCACCCCCAGAAAATGACAGTAACATCACCCGCAGAAAATGACAGTAACATCACCCCCAGAAACTGACATTAACATCACCCACAAAAAATGACAGGAGATCACCCCCAAAAATTGACATGAAGATCACAGCCAAAAAATCACATTAACATCACCCCTCAAAACTGACAGTAACATCACCCCAAAATATTGACAGTATCATCACCCCTAAAACTTACATTAACATCACCCTCAAAACCTGACATTAACATCACCCCCAAAAAGTAACATTAACATAACCCCCCAGAAACTGACATTAACATCACCCTCAAAAGATGACATTATTACCACCAAAAAATGACGGTATCATCACCCCCAAAAATTGACATTAACATCACCCCCAAAAAATGACATGATCACCCCCAGAAACTGACAGTAACATCACCCCCAGAAAATGACAGGAACATCAACCCCAAAACTTGACATTAACATCACCCCCAAAAATGACAGTAACATCACCCGCAAAAACTGACATTAACATCACCCCCAAAAATTGACAGAAACATCACCCCCAAAAAATGACATAAACATCATCCCCAAAAAATGACAGTAACATCACCCCAATAACTGACATTAACATCTCCCCCAAAAAATGACAGTAACATCACCCCCAAAAAATGACATAAACATCATCCCCAAAAAATGACAGTAACATCACCCCAATAACTGACATTAACATCACCTCCAGAAAATGACAGTAACATCACCCCCAAAAATTGACAGTATCATCACCCCCTAAAACTGACATTAACAACACCCTCTAAAAATAACAGTAACATCACCCCCAAAACCTGACATTAACATCACCCCCAAAAAATAACAGTTACATCACCCCCAAAAAATGACATTACTACCCCCAAAAAGTGACGGTATCATCACCCCCAAAAAATTACATTAACATCACCCCCAAAACCTGACATTAAAATCACACCCAAAAAGTAACATTAACATAACCCCCCAGAAACTGACATTAACATCACCCTCAAAAAATGACATTATTACCCCCAAAAAATGACGGTATCATCACCCCCAAAAATTGACATTAACATCACCCCCAAAAAATGACAGGAACATCAACCCCAAAAATTGACATTGACATCACCCCAAAAAATGACAGTAACATCACCCCCAAAAACTGACTTTAACATCACCCCCAAAAATTGATTTTGACATCACCCCCAGAAAAAGACAGTAACATCAGCCCCAGAAACTGACAGTAACATGACGCCCAGAAAATGACAGTAACATCACCCCCAAAAACTGACTTTTAGATCACCGCCAAAGAATGGCAGTATCATCATCCCCAAAAAATGACAGTAACATCACCCCCAGAAAATGACATTTGCATCATCCCCAAAAAATTACATTCACATCACCCCCAAAAAATGACAATCACATCACCCCCAAAAAATGACAGTAACATCACCCTCAAAAAGTGACATGAACATCACCCCCAAAAAATGACTATAACATCACCCCCAGAAAATGACAGCAACATCACCCCCAAACACTGACATTAAAATCACCCCCAAAAAATAACATTAATATAACCCCCAGAAACTGACATTAACATCACCTCCACAAAATGACAGTAACATCACCCCCAAAAATTGACATTAAGATCACAGCCAAAAAATGACAGTAACATCACCCCCAAAAATAGACATTAACATCACCCCCAAAAACTGACAGTAACATCACCCCCAAAAATTGACAGTATCATCACCCCCTAAAACTGACATTAACATCACCCCCAGAAAATGACAGCAACATCACCCCCAGAAAATGACAGCAACATCACCCCCAAAAAATGACAGCAACATCACCCGCAAAAACTGACATTAACATCACCCCCAAAAAATGACAGTAACATCACCCCCAAAACATGACAGTAACATCACCCCCAATAACTGACATTAACATCACCTCCAGAAAATGACAGTAACATCACCCCCAAAAATTGACAGGATCATAACCCCCTAAAACTAACATTAACAACACCCTCTAAAAATAACAGTCACATCACCCCAAAAAATGACAGTATCACCCCCAAAACCTGACATTAACATCACCCCCAAAAAATAACAGGTACATCACCCCCAAAAAATAACATTATTACCCCCACAAAATGACGGTATCAACAACCCCAAAATTTGACATTAACATCACCCCAAAAAATGAAAGCAACATCACCCACAAAAATTGACATAATCACCCCAGAAACTGACAGTAACATCACCCGCAGAAAATGACAATAACATCACCCCCAAAAATTGACTTTTAGATCACCGCCAAAAAATGGCAGTATCATCATCCCCAAAAAATGACAGTAACATCACCCCCAGAAAATGACATTATCATCATCCCCAAAAAATTACATTCACATCACCCCCAAAAAAAGACAATAACATTACCCCCAAAAAATGACAGTAACATCACCCCCAAAAATTGACATTAAGATCACAGCCAAAAAAATGACAGTAACATCACCCCCAAAAATAGACATTAACATCACCCCCAAAAACTGACAGTAACATCACCCCCAAAAAATTGACAGTATCATCACCCCCTAAAACTGACATTAACATCACCCCCAGAAAATGACAGCAACATCACCCCCAGAAAATGACAGCAACATCACCCCCAAAAAATGACAGCAACATCACCCGCAAAAACTGACATTAACATCACCCCCAAAAATTGACAGTAACATCTCCCCCAAAAACTGACAGTAACATCACCTGCAAAAACTGACATTAACATCACCCCCAAAAAATGACAGTAACATCACCCCCAATAACTGACATTAACATCACCTCCAGAAAATGACAGTAACATCACCCCCAAAAATTGACAGGATCATAACCCCCTAAAACTAACATTAACAACACCCTCTAAAAATAACAGTCACATCACCCCAAAAAATGACAGTATCACCCCCAAAACCTGACATTAACATCACCCCCAAAAAATAACAGGTACATCACCCCCAAAAAATAACATTATTACCCCCACAAAATGACGGTATCAACAACCCCAAAATTTGACATTAACATCACCCCAAAAAATGAAAGCAACATCACCTTCAAAAATTGACATAATCACCCCAGAAACTGACAGTAACATCACCCGCAGAAAATGACAATAACATCACCCCCAAAAATTGACTTTTAGATCACCGCCAAAAAATGGCAGTATCATCATCCCCAAAAAATGACAGTAACATCACCCCCAGAAAATGACATTATCATCATCCCCAAAAAATTACATTCACATCACCCCCAAAAAAAGACAATAACATTACCCCCAAAAAATGACAGTAACATCACCCTCAAAAAGTGACATGAACATCACCCCCAAAAAATGACTATAACATCACCCCCAGAAAATGACAGCAACATCACCCCCAAAAACTGACATTAAAATCACCACCAAAAAATAACATTAATATAACCCCCAGAAACTGACATTAACATCACCTCCACAAAATGACAATAACATCACCCCCAGAAAATGACAGGAACATCACCCCCAAAACTTGACATTAACATCACCCCCAAAAATGACAGTAAGATCACCCGCAAAAACTGACATTAACATCACCCCCAAAAATTGACAGAAACATCACCCCCAAAAAATGACATAAACATCATCCCCAAAAAATGAGAGTAACATCACCCCAATAACTGACATTAACATCACCTCCAGAAAATGACAGTAACATCACCCCCAAAAATTGACAGTATCATCACCCCCTAAAACTGACATTAACAACACCCTCTAAAAATAACAGTAACATCACCCCCAAAACCTGACATTAACATCACCCCCAAAAAATAAGAGTTACATCACCCCCAAAAAATGACATTACTACCCCCAAAAAGTGACGGTATCATCACCCCCAAAAAATGACAATAACATCACCCCCAAAACATGACAGTAACATCACCCTCAAAAAGTGACATGAACATCACCCCCAAAAAATGACTATAACATCACCCCGAGAAAATGACAGCAACATCACCCCCAAAAACTGACCTTAAAATCACACCCAAAAAATAACATTAACATAACCCCCAGAAACTGACATTAACATCACCTCCACAAAATGACAGTAACATCACCCCCAAAAATTGACATTAAGATCACAGCCAAAAAATGACAGTAACATCACCCCCAAAAATAGACATTAACATCACCCCCAAAAACTGACAGTAACATCACCCCCAAAAATTGACAGTATCATCACCCCCTAAAACTGACATTAACATCACCCCCAGAAAATGACAGCAACATCACCCCCAGAAAATGACAGCAACATCACCCCCAGAAAATGACAGCAACATCACCCCCTAAAAATGACAGCAACATCACCCGCAAAAACTGACATTAACATCACCCCCAAAAATTGACAGTAACATCTCCCCCAAAAACTGACAGTAACATCACCTGCAAAAACTGACATTAACATCACCCCCAAAAAATGACAGTAACATCACCCCCAAAAAATGACATAAACATCACCCCCAAAAAATGACATAAACATCATCCCCAAAAAATGACAGTAACATCACCCCCAATAACTGACATTAACATCACCTCCAGAAAATGACAGTAACATCACCCCCAAAAATTGACAGGATCATAACCCCCTAAAACTAACATTAACAACCCTCTAAAAATAACAGTAACATCACCCCCAATAACTGACATTAACATCACCTCCAGAAAATGACAGTAACATCACCCCCAAAAAATAACAGTTACATCACCCCCAAAAAATGACATTACTACCCCCAAAAAGTGACGGTATCATCACCCCCAAAAATTGACATTAACATCACCCCAAAAAATGAAAGCAACATCACCCCCAAAAATTGACATGATCACCCCAGAAACTGACAGTAACATCACCCTCAGAAAATGACAGGAACATCACCCCCAAGAATTGACATTAACATCACCCCCAAAAAATGACAGTAACATCAACCCTAAAAAATGACAGTAACATCACCCTCAGAAAATGACAGGAACATCACCCCCAAGAATTGACATTAACATCACCCCCAAAAAATGACAGTAACATCACCCCTAAAAAATGACAGTAACATCACCCCCAGAAAATGACAGTAACATCACCCCCAAATATTGACATTATCACCCCCAAAAAATGACATTAACATCACCCCCAAAAATTGACATTAACATCACCCCCATAAAATGACAGTAACATCACCCCCAAAAATTGACATTAAGATCACCGCCAAAAAATGACAGTATCATCATCCCCAAAACATGACAGTAACATCACCCCCAGAAAATGACATTAGCATCATCCCCAAAAAATTACATTCACATCACCCCCAAAAAATGACAATAACATCACCCCCATCAACTGAAATTAACATCACCCCCAAAAAATGTGTCACCCCCAAAAACTGACATTAACATCACCCCCAGAAACTGACATTAACATCACCCACAAAAAATGACAGGAGATCACCCCCAAAAATTGACATGAAGATCACAGCCAAAAAATCACATTAACATCACCCCTCAAAACTGACAGTAACATCACCCAAAATATTGACAGTATCATCACCCCTAAAACTGACATTAACATCACCCTCAAAACCTGACATTAACATCACCCCCAAAAAGTAACATTAACATAACCCCCCAGAAACTGACATTAACATCACCCTCAAAAGATGACATTATTACCACCAAAAAATGACGGTATCATCACCCCCAAAAATTGACATTAACATCACCCCCAAAAAATGACATGATCACCCCCAGAAACTGACAGTAACATCACCCCCAGAAAATGACAGGAACATCAACCCCAAAAATTGACATTGACATCACCCCAAAAAATTGATTTTGATATCACCCCCAGAAAAAGACATAACATCAGCCCCAGAAACTGACAGTAACATAACCCCCAGAAACTGACATTAACATCACCCCCGGAAAATGACAGTAACATCACCCCCAGAAACTGAAATTAACATCACCCGCAGAAAATGACAGTAACATCACCCCCAGAAAATGACAGCAACATCACCCCCAGAAAATGACAGCAACATCACCCCCAATAACTGACATTAACATCACCTCCAGAAAATGACAGTAACATCACCCCCAAAAATTGACAGGATCATAACCCCCTAAAACTAACATTAACAACACCCTCTAAAAATAACAGTCACATCACCCCAAAAAATGACAGTATCACCCCCAAAACCTGACATTAACATCACCCCCAAAAAATAACAGGTACATCACCCCCAAAAAATAACATTATTACCCCCACAAAATGACGGTATCAACAACCCCAAAATTTGACATTAACATCACCCCAAAAAATGAAAGCAACATCACCCCCAAAAATTGACATAATCACCCCAGAAACTGACAGTAACATCACCCGCAGAAAATGACAGGAACATCACCCCCAAAAATTGACTTTTAGATCACCGCCAAAAAATGGCAGTATCATCATCCCCAAAAAATGACAGTAACATCACCCCCAGAAAATGACATTATCATCATCCCCAAAAAATTACGTTCACATCACCCCCAAAAAAAGACAATAACATCACCCCCAAAAAATGACAGTAACATCACCCTCAAAAATTGACATGAACATCACCCCCAAAAAATGACTATAACATCGCCCCCAGAAAATGACAGCAACATCACACCCAAAAACTGACATTAAAATCACCCCCAAAAAATAACATTAACATAACCCCCAGAAACTGACATAACATCACCTCCACAAAATGACAATAACATCACCCCCAGAAAATGACAGGAACATCACCCCCAAAACTTGACATTAACATCACCCCCAAAAATGACAGTAACATCACCCGCAAAAACTGACATTAACATCACCCCTAAAAATTGACAGAAACATCACCCCCAAAAAATGACATAAACATCATCCCCAAAAAATGACAGTAACATCACCCCAATAACTGACATTAACATCACCTCCAGAAAATGACAGTAACATCACCCCCAAAAAATGACAGTAACATCACCCCCTAAAACTGACATTAACAACACCCTCTAAAAATAACAGTAACATCACCCCCAAAACCTGACATTAACATCACCCCCAAAAAATAAGAGTTACATCACCCCCAAAAAATGACATTACTACCCCCAAAAAGTGACGGTATCATCACCCCCAAAAAATGACAATAACATCACCCCCAAAACATGACAGTAACATCACCCTCAAAAAGTGACATGAACATCACCCCCAAAAAATGACTATAACATCACCCCCAGAAAATGACAGCAACATCACCCCCAAAAACTGACCTTAAAATCACCCCCAAAAAATTACATTAACATCACCCCCAGAAACTGACATTAACATCACCTCCACAAAATGACAGTAACATCACCTCCAAAAATTGACATTAAGATCACAGCCAAAAAATGACAGTAACATCACCCCCAAAAATAGACATTAACATCACCCCCAAAAACTGACAGTAACATCACCCCAAACAATTGACAGTATCATCACCCCCTAAAACTGACATTAACATCACCCTCTAAAAATAACAGTATCATCGCCCCCAAAACGTGACATTAACATCGCCCCCAAAACCTGACAGTAACATCACCCCCAGAAACTGAAATTAACATCACCCGCAGAAAATGACAGTACCATCACCCCCAGAAAATGACAGCAACATCACCCGCAAAAAATGACAGCAACATCACCCCCAAAAAATGACAGCAACATCACCCGCAAAAACTGACATTAACATCACCCCCAAAAAATGACAGTAACATCATCCCCAAAAAATGACAGTAACATCGCCCCCAATAACTGACATTAACATCACCTCCAGAAAATGACAGTAACATCACCCCCAAAAATTGACAGGATCATAACCCCCTAAAACTAACATTAACAACACCCTCTAAAAATAACAGTCACATCACCCCAAAAACCTGACATTAACATCACCCCCAAAAAATAACATTATTACCCCCACAAAATGACGGTATTAACACCCCCAAAAATTGACATTAACATCACCCCAAAAAATTGACTTTTAGATCACCGCCAAAAAATGGCAGTATCATCATCCCCAAAAAATGACAGTAACATCACCCCCAGAAAATGACATTAGCAACATCCCCAAAAAATTACATTCACATCACCCCCAAAAAATGACAGTAACATCACCCTCAAAAAGTGACATGAACATCACCCCCAGAAAATGACAGCAACATCACCCCCAAAAACTGACCTTAAAATCACACCCAAAAATAACATTAACATAACCCCCAGAAACTGACATTAACATCACCTCCACAAAATGACAGTAACATCACCCCCAAAAATTGACATTAAGATCACAGCCAAAAAATGACAGTAACATCACCCCCAAAAATAGACATTAACATCACCCCCAAAAACTGACAGTAACATCACCCCAAACAATTGACAGTATCATCACCCCCTGAAACTGACATTAACAACACCCTCTAAAAATAACAGTCACATCACCCCAAAAACCTGACATTAACATCACCCCCAAAAAATAACATTATTACCCCCACAAAATGACGGTATTAACACCCCCAAAAATTGACATTAACATCACCCCAAAAAATTGACTTTTAGATCACCGCCAAAAAATGGCAGTATCATCATCCCCAAAAAATGACAGTAACATCACCCCCAGAAAATGACATTAGCAACATCCCCAAAAAATTACATTCACATCACCCCCAAAAAATGACAGTAACATCACCCTCAAAAAGTGACATGAACATCACCCCCAGAAAATGACAGCAACATCACCCCCAAAAACTGACCTTAAAATCACACCCAAAAATAACATTAACATAACCCCCAGAAACTGACATTAACATCACCTCCACAAAATGACAGTAACATCACCCCCAAAAATTGACATTAAGATCACAGCCAAAAAATGACAGTAACATCACCCCCAAAAATAGACATTAACATCACCCCCAAAAACTGACAGTAACATCACCCCAAACAATTGACAGTATCATCACCCCCTGAAACTGACATTAACATCACCCTCTAAAAATAACAGTAACATCGCCCCCAAAACCTGACATTAACATCACCCCCAAAAATAACATTAACATAACCCCCAGAAACTGACATTAACATCACCTCCACAAAATGACAGTAACATCACCCCCAAAAATTGACATTAAGATCACAGCCAAAAAATGACAGTAACATCACCCCCAAAAATAGACATTAACATCACCCCCAAAAACTGACAGTAACATCACCCCAAACAATTGACAGTATCATCACCCCCTAAAACTGACATTAACATCACCCTCTAAAAATAACAGTAACATCGCCCCCAAAACCTGACATTAACATCACCCCCAGAAAATGACAGTAACATCACCCCCAGAAACTGAAATTAACATCACCCGCAGAAAATGACAGTAACATCACCCCCAGAAAATGACAGCAACATCACCCCCAAAAAATGACAGCAACATCACCCCAAAAAATTGACAGTATCATCACCCCCTAAAACTGACATTAACATCACCCACTAAAAATAACAGTATCATCGCCCCCAAAACCTGACATTAACATCGCCCCCAAAACCTGACATTAACATCACCCCCGGAAAATGACAGTAACATCACCCCCAGAAACTGAAATTAACATCACCCGCAGAAAATGACAGTAACATCACCCCCAGAAAATGACAGCAACATCACCCGCAAAAAATGACAGCAACATCACACCCAAAAAATGACAGCAACATCACCCGCAAAAACTGACATTAACATCACCCCCAAAAAATGACAGTAACATCATCCCCAAAAAATGACAGCAACATCACCCCCAAAAAGTGACATGAACATCACCCCCAAAAAATGACTATAACATCACCCCCAGAAAATGACAGCAACATCACCCCCAAAAACTGACATTAAAATCACCCCCAAAAAATAACATTAATATAACCCCCAGAAACTGACATTAACATCACCTCCACAAAATGACAGTAACATCACCCCCAAAAATTGACATTAAGATCACAGCCAAAAAATGACAGTAACATCACCCCCAAAAATAGACATTAACATCACCCCCAAAAACTGACAGTAACATCACCCCCAAAAAATTGACAGTATCATCACCCCCTAAAACTGACATTAACATCACCCCCAGAAAATGACAGCAACATCACCCCCAGAAAATGACAGCAACATCACCCCCAAAAAATGACAGCAACATCACCCGCAAAAACTGACATTAACATCACCCCCAAAAATTGACAGTAACATCTCCCGCAAAAACTGACAGTAACATCACCTGCAAAAACTGACATTAACATCACCCCCAAAAAATGACAGTAACATCACCCCCAAAAAATGACATAAACATCATCCCCAAAAAATGACAGTAACATCACCCCCAATAACTGACATTAACATCACCTCCAGAAAATGACAGTAACATCACCCCCAAAAATTGACAGGATCATAACCTCCTAAAACTAACATTAACAACACCCTCTAAAAATAACAGTCACATCACCCCAAAAAATGACAGTATCACCCCCAAAACCTGACATTAACATCACCCCCAAAAAATAACAGGTACATCACCCCCAAAAAATAACATTATTACCCCCACAAAATGACGGTATCAACAACCCCAAAATTTGACATTAACATCACCCCAAAAAATGAAAGCAACATCACCCCCAAAAATTGACATAATCACCCCAGAAACTGACAGTAACATCACCCGCAGAAAATGACAATAACATCACCCCCAAAAATTGACTTTTAGATCACCGCCAAAAAATGGCACTATCATCATCCCCAAAAAATGACAGTAACATCACCCCCAGAAAATGACATTATCATCATCCCCAAAAAATTACATTCACATCACCCCCAAAAAAAGACAATAACATCACCCCAAAAAATGACAGTAACATCACCCTCAAAAAGTGACATGAACATCACCCCCAAAAAATGACTATAACATCACCCCCAGAAAATGACAGCAACATCACCCCCAAAAACTGACATTAAAATCACCCCCAAAAAATAACATTAACATAACCCCCAGAAACTGACATTAACATCACCTCCACAAAATGACAGTAACATCACCCCCAAAAATTGACATTAAGATCACAGCCAAAAAATGACAGTAACATCACCCCCAAAAATAGACATTAACATCACCCCCAAAAACTGACAGTAACATCACCCCAAACAATTGACAGTATCATCACCCCCTAAAACTGACATTAACATCACCCTCTAAAAATAACAGTATCATCGCCCCCAAAACCTGACATTAACATCGCCCCCAAAACCTGACATTAACATCACCCGCGGAAAATGACAGTAACATCACCCCCAGAAACTGAAATTAACATCACCCGCAGAAAATGACAGTAACATCACCCCCAGAAAATGACAGCAACATCACCCCCAAAAACTGACCTTAAAATCACCCCCAAAAAATAACATTAACATAACCCCCAGAAACTGACATTAACATCACCTCCACAAAATGACAGTAACATCACCCCCAAAAATTGACATTAAGATCACAGCCAAAAAATGACAGTAACATCACCCCCAAAAATAGACATTAACATCACCCCCAAAAACTGACATTAACATCGCCCCCAAAACCTGACATTAACATCACCCCCGGAAAATGACAGTAACATCACCCCCAGAAACTGAAATTAACATCACCCGCAGAAAATGACAGTAACATCACCCCCAGAAAATGACAGCAACATCACCCGCAAAAAATGACAGCAACATCACCCCCAAAAAATGACAGCAACATCACCCGCAAAAACTGACATTAACATCACCCCCAAAAAATGACAGTAACATCATCCCCAAAAAATGACAGCAACATCACCCCCAAAAAGTGACATGAACATCACCCCCAAAAAATGACTATAACATCACCCCCAGAAAATGACAGCAACATCACCCCCAAAAACTGACCTTAAAATCACCCCCAAAAAATAACATTAATATAACCCCCAGAAACTGACATTAACATCACCTCCACAAAATGACAGTAACATCACCCCCAAAAATTGACATTAAGATCACAGCCAAAAAATGACAGTAACATCACCCCCAAAAATAGACATTAACATCACCCCCAAAAACTGACAGTAACATCACCCCCATAAAATTGACAGTATCATCACCCCCTAAAACTGACATTAACATCACCCCCAGAAAATGACAGCAACATCACCCCCAGAAAATGACAGCAACATCACCCCCAAAAAATGACAGCAACATCACCCGCAAAAACTGACATTAACATCACCCCCAAAAATTGACAGTAACATCTCCCCCAAAAACTGACAGTAACATCACCTGCAAAAACTGACATTAACATCACCCCCAAAAAATGACATAAACATCATCCCCAAAAAATGACAGTAACATCACCCCCAATAACTGACATTAACATCACCTCCAGAAAATGACAGTAACATCACCCCCAAAAATTGACAGGATCATAACCTCCTAAAACTAACATTAACAACACCCTCTAAAAATAACAGTCACATCACCCCAAAAAATGACAGTATCACCCCCAAAACCTGACATTAACATCACCCCCAAAAAATAACAGGTACATCACCCCCAAAAAATAACATTATTACCCCCACAAAATGACGGTATCAACAACCCCAAAATTTGACATTAACATCACCCCAAAAAATGAAAGCAACATCACCCCCAAAAATTGACATAATCACCCCAGAAACTGACAGTAACATCACCCGCAGAAAATGACAATAACATCACCCCCAAAAATTGACTTTTAGATCACCGCCAAAAAATGGCAGTATCATCATCCCCAAAAAATGACAGTAACATCACCCCCAGAAAATGACATTATCATCATCCCCAAAAAATTACATTCACATCACCCCCAAAAAAAGACAATAACATCACCCCCAAAAAATGACAGTAACATCACCCTCAAAAAGTGACATGAACATCACCCCCAAAAAATGACTATAACATCACCCCCAGAAAATGACAGCAACATCACCCCCAAAAACTGACATTAAAATCACCACCAAAAAATAACATTAATATAACCCCCAGAAACTGACATTAACATCACCTCCACAAAATGACAATAACATCACCCCCAGAAAATGACAGGAACATCACCCCCAAAACTTGACATTAACATCACCCCCAAAAATGACAGTAACATCACCCGCAAAAACTGACATTAACATCACCCCCAAAAATTGACAGAAACATCACCCCCAAAAAATGACATAAACATCATCCCCAAAAAATGACAGTAACATCACCCCAATAACTGACATTAACATCACCTCCAGAAAATGACAGTAACATCACCCCCAAAAATTGACAGTATCATCACCCCCTAAAACTGACATTAACAACACCCTCTAAAAATAACAGTAACATCACCCCCAAAACCTGACATTAACATCACCCCCAAAAAATAAGAGTTACATCACCCCCAAAAAATGACATTACTACCCCCAAAAAGTGACGGTATCATCACCCCCAAAAAATGACAATAACATCACCCCAAAACATGACAGTAACATCACCCTCAAAAAGTGACATGAACATCACCCCCAAAAAATGACTATAACATCACCCCCAGAAAATGACAGCAACATCACCCCCAAAAACTGACCTTAAAATCACACCCAAAAAATAACATTAACATAACCCCCAGAAACTGACATTAACATCACCTCCACAAAATGACAGTAACATCACCCCCAAAAATTGACATTAAGATCACAGCCAAAAAATGACAGTAACATCACCCCCAAAAATAGACATTAACATCACCCCCAAAAACTGACAGTAACATCACCCCCAAAAATTGACAGTATCATCACCCCCTAAAACTGACATTAACATCACCCCCAGAAAATGACAGCAACATCACCCCCAGAAAATGACAGCAACATCACCCCCAAAAAATGACAGCAACATCACCCGCAAAAACTGACATTAACATCACCCCCAAAAATTGACAGTAACATCTCCCCCAAAAACTGACAGTAACATCACCTGCAAAAACAGACATTAACATCACCCCCAAAAAATGACAGTAACATCACCCCCAAAAAATGACATAAACATCATCCCCCAAAAATGACAGTAACATCACCCCCAATAACTGACATTAACATCACCTCCAGAAAATGACAGTAACATCACCCCCAAAAATTGACAGGATCATAACCCCCTAAAACTAACATTAACAACCCTCTAAAAATAACAGTCACATCACCCCAAAAAATGACAGTATCACCCCCAAAACCTGACATTAACATCACCCCCAAAAAATAACAGGTACATCATCCCCAAAAAATAACATTATTACCCCCACAAAATGACGGTATCAACAACCCCAAAATTTGACATTAACATCACCCCAAAAAATGAAAGCAACATCACCCCCAAAAATTGACATAATCACCCCAGAAACTGACAGTAACATCACCCGCAGAAAATGACAGGAACATCACCCCCAAAAATTGACTTTTAGATCACCGCCAAAAAATGGCAGTATCATCATCCCCAAAAAATGACAGTAACATCACCCCCAGAAAATGACATTATCATCATCCCCAAAAAATTACGTTCACATCACCCCCAAAAAAAGACAATAACATCACCCCCAAAAAATGACAGTAACATCACCCTCAAAAATTGACATGAACATCACCCCCAAAAAAAGACAATAACATCACCCCCAAAAAATGACAGTAACATCACCCTCAAAAAGTGACATTAAAATCACCCCCAAAAAATAACATTAACATAACCCCCAGAAACTGACATAACATCACCTCCACAAAATGACAATAACATCACCCCCAGAAAATGACAGGAACATCACCCCCAAAACTTGACATTAACATCACGCCCAAAAATGACAGTAACATCACCCGCAAAAACTGACATTAACATCACCCCCAAAAATTGACAGAAACATCACCCCCAAAAAATGACATAAACATCATCCCCAAAAAATGAGAGTAACATCACCCCAATAACTGACATTAACATCACCTCCAGAAAATGACAGTAACATCACCCCCAAAAATTGACAGTATCATCACCCCCTAAAACTGACATTAACAACACCCTCTAAAAATAACAGTAACATCGCCCCCAAAACCTGACATTAACATCACCCCCGGAAAATGACAGTAACATCACCCCCAGAAACTGAAATTAACATCACCCGCAGAAAATGACAGTAACATCACCCCCAGAAAATGACAGCAACATCACCCGCAAAAAATGACAGCAACATCACCCCCAAAAAATGACAGCAACATCACCCGCAAAAACTGACATTAACATCACCCCCAAAAATTGACAGGATCATAACCCCCTAAAACTAACATTAACAACACCCTCTAAAAATAACAGTCACATCACCCCAAAAAATGACAGTATCACCCCCAAAACCTGACAGTAACATCACCCCCAAAAAATAACAGGTACATCACCCCCAAAAAATAACATTATTACCCCCACAAAATGACGGTATCAACAACCCCAAAATTTGACATTAACATCACCCCAAAAAATGAAAGCAACATCACCCCCAAAAATTGACATAATCACCCCAGAAACTGACAGTAACATCACCCGCAGAAAATGACAGGAACATCACCCCCAAAAATTGACTTTTAGATCACCGCCAAAAAATGGCAGTATCATCATCCCCAAAAAATGACAGTAACATCACCCCCAGAAAATGACATTATCATCATCCCCAAAAAATTACGTTCACATCACCCCCAAAAAAAGACAATAACATCACCCCCAAAAAATGACAGTAACATCACCCTCAAAAATTGACATGAACATCACCCCCAAAAAAAGACAATAACATCACCCCCAAAAAATGACAGTAACATCACCCTCAAAAAGTGACATTAAAATCACCCCCAAAAAATAACATTAACATAACCCCCAGAAACTGACATAACATCACCTCCACAAAATGACAATAACATCACCCCCAGAAAATGACAGGAACATCACCCCCAAAACTTGACATTAACATCACCCCCAAAAATGACAGTAACATCACCCCCAAAAAATGACATAAACATCATCCCCAAAAAATGAGAGTAACATCACCCCAATAACTGACATTAACATCACCTCCAGAAAATGACAGTAACATCACCCCCAAAAATTGACAGTATCATCACCCCCTAAAACTGACATTAACAACACCCTCTAAAAATAACAGTAACATCACCCCCAAAACCTGACATTAACATCACCCCCAAAAAATAAGAGTTACATCACCCCCAAAAAATGACATTACTACCCCCAAAAAGTGACGGTATCATCACCCCCAAAAAATGAGAATAACATCACCCCCAAAACATGACAGTAACATCACCCTCAAAAAGTGACATGAACATCACCCCCAAAAAATGACTATAACATCACCCCCAGAAAATGACAGCAACATCACCCCCAAAAACTGACCTTAAAATCACCCCCAAAAAATAACATTAACATAACCCCCAGAAACTGACATTAACATCACCTCCACAAAATGACAGTAACATCACCCCCAAAAATTGACATTAAGATCACAGCCAAAAAATGACAGTAACATCACCCCCAAAAATAGACATTAACATCACCCCCAAAAACTGACAGTAACATCACCCCAAACAATTGACAGTATCATCACCCCTTAAAACTGACATTAACATCACCCTCTAAAAATAACAGTATCATCGCCCCCAAAACCTGACATTAACATCGCCCCCAAAACCTGACAGTAACATCACCCCCAGAAACTGAAATTAACATCACCCGCAGAAAATGACAGTACCATCACCCCCAGAAAATGACAGCAACATCACCCGCAAAAAATGACAGCAACATCACCCCCAAGAAATGACAGCAACATCACCCGCAAAAACTGACATTAACATCACCCCCAAAAAATGACAGTAACATCATCCCCAAAAAATGACAGTAACATCGCCCCCAATAACTGACATTAACATCACCTCCAGAAAATGACAGTAACATCACCCCCAAAAATTGACAGGATCATAACCCCCTAAAACTAACATTAACAACACCCTCTAAAAATAACAGTCACATCACCCCAAAAACCTGACATTAACATCACCCCCAAAAAATAACATTATTACCCCCACAAAATGACGGTATTAACACCCCCAAAAATTGACATTAACATCACCCCAAAAAATTGACTTTTAGATCACCGCCAAAAAATGGCAGTATCATCATCCCCAAAAAATGACAGTAACATCACCCCCAGAAACTGACATTAACATCACCTCCACAAAATGACAGTAACATCACCCCCAAAAATAGACATTAACATCACCCCCAAAAACTGACAGTAACATCACCCCAAACAATTGACAGTATCATCACCCCTTAAAACTGACATTAACATCACCCTCTAAAAATAACAGTATCATCGCCCCCAAAACCTGACATTAACATCGCCCCCAAAACCTGACATTAACATCACCCCCGGAAAATGACAGTAACATCACCCCCAGAAAATGACAGCAACATCACCCCCAAAAAATGACAGCAACATCACCCGCAAAAACTGACATTAACATCACCCCCAAAAAATGACAGTAACATCATCCCCAAAAAATGACAGTAACATCGCCCCCAATAACTGACATTAACATCACCTCCAGAAAATGACAGTAACATCACCCCCAAAAATTGACAGGATCATAACCCCCTAAAACTAACATTAACAACACCCTCTAAAAATAACAGTCACATCACCCCAAAAACCTGACATTAACATCACCCCCAAAAAATAACATTATTACCCCCACAAAATGACGGTATTAACACCCCCAAAAATTGACATTAACATCACCCCAAAAAATGAAAGCAACATCACCCCCAAAAATTGACATGATCACCCCAGAAACTGAAAGTAACATCACCCCCAGAAAATGACAGTAACATCACCCCCAAAACTTGACATTAACATCACCCCCAAAAATGACAGTAACATCACCCCCAAAAATTGACATGATCACCCCAGAAACTGAAAGTAACATCACCCCCAGAAAATGACAGTAACATCACCCCCAAAACTTGACTATAACATCACCCCCAGAAAATGACAGCAACATCACCCCCAAAAACTGACCTTAAAATCACCCCCAAAAAATAACATTAACATAACCCCCAGAAACTGACATTAACATCACCTCCACAAAATGACAGTAACATCACCCCCAAAAATTGACATTAAGATCACAGCCAAAAAATGACAGTAACATCACCCCAAACAATTGACAGTATCATCACCCCCGAAAACTGACATTAACATCACCCTCTAAAAATAACAGTATCATCGCCCCCAAAACCTGACATTAACATCGCCCCCAAAACCTGACATTAACATCGCCCCCAAAAACTGACATTAACATCACCCCCAAAAATTGACAGAAACATCACCCCCAAAAAATGACATAAACATCATCCCCAAAAAATGACAGCAACATCACCCCAATAACTGACATTAACATCACCTCCAGAAAATGACAGTATCATCACCCCCTAAAACTGACATTAACAACACCCTCTAAAAATAACAGTAACATCACCCCCAAAACCTGACATTAAAATCACCCCCAAAAAATAGCATTAACATAACCCCCAGAAACTGACATTAACATCACCTCCACAAAATGACAGTAACATCACCCCCAAAAATTGACATTAAGATCACAGCCAAAAAATGACAGTAACATCACCCCCAAAAATAGACATTAACATCACCCCCAAAAACTGACAGTAACATCACCCCAAACAATTGACAGTATCATCACCCCCTAAAACTGACATTAACATCACCCTCTAAAAATAACAGTATCATCGCCCCCAAAACCTGACATTAACATCGCCCCCAAAACCTGACATTAACATCACCCCCGGAAAATGACAGTAACATCACCCGCAAAAAATGACAGCAACATCACCCGCAAAAAATGACAGCAACATCACCCCCAAAAAATGACAGCAACATCACCCGCAAAAACTGACATTAACATCACCCCCAAAAAATGACAGTAACATCATCCCCAAAAAATGACAGTAACATCGCCCCCAATAACTGACATTAACATCACCTCCAGAAAATGACAGTAACATCACCCCCAAAAATTGACAGGATCATAACCCCCTAAAACTAACATTAACAACACCCTCTAAAAATAACACTCACATCACCCCAAAAACCTGACATTAACATCACCCCCAAAAAATAACATTATTACCCCCACAAAATGACGGTATTAACACCCCCAAAAATTGACATTAACATCACCCCAAAAAATGAAAGCAACATCACCCCCAAAAATTGACATGATCACCCCAGAAACTGAAAGTAACATCACCCCCAGAAAATGACAGTAACATCACCCCCAAAACTTGACATTAACATCACCCCCAAAAATGACAGTAACATCACCCGCAAAAACTGACATTAACATCACCCCCAAAAAATGACATAAACATCATCCCCAAAAAATGACAGTAACATCACCCCAATAACTGACATTAACATGACCTCCAGAAAATGACAGTATCATCACCCCCTAAAACTGACATTAACAACACCCTCTAAAAATAACAGTAACATCACCCCCAAAACCTGACATTAACATCACCCCCAAAAAATAAGAGTTACATCACCCCCAAAAAATGACATTACTACCCCCAAAAAGTGACGGTATCATCACCCCCAAAAAATGACAATAACATCACCCCCAAAACATGACAGTAACATCACCTTCAAAAAGTGACATGAACATCACCCCCAAAAAATGACGATAACATCACCCCCAGAAAATGACAGCAACATCACCCCCAAAAACTGACCTTAAAATCACCCCCAAAAAATAACATTAACATAACCCCCAGAAACTGACATTAACATCACCTCCACAAAATGACAGTAACATCACCCCCAAAAATTGACATTAAGATCACAGCCAAAAAATGACAGTAACATCACCCCCAAAAATAGACATTAACATCACCCCCAAAAACTGACAGTAACATCACCCCAAACAATTGACAGTATCATCACCCCCTAAAACTGACATTAACATCACCCTCTAAAAATAACAGTATCATCGCCCCCAAAACCTGACATTAACATCGCCCCCAAAACCTGACATTAACATCACCCCCGGAAAATGACAGTAACATCACCCCCAGAAACTGAAATTAACATCACCCGCAGAAAATGACAGCAACATCACCCGCAAAAAATGACAGCAACATCACCCCCAAAAAATGACAGCAACATCACCCGCAAAAACTGACATTAACATCACCCCCATAAAATGACAGTAACATCATCCCCAAAAAATGACAGTAACATTGCCCCCAATAACTGAAATTAACATCACCTCCAGAAAATGACAGTAACATCACCCCCAAAAAATGACATAAACATCATCCCCAAAAAATGACAGTAACATCACCCCAATAACTGACATTAACATGACCTCCAGAAAATGACAGTATCATCACCCCCTAAAACTGACATTAACAACACCCTCTAAAAATAACAGTAACATCACCCCCAAAACCTGACATTAACATCACCCCCAAAAAATAAGAGTTACATCACCCCCAAAAAATGACATTACTACCCCCAAAAAGTGACGGTATCATCACCCCCAAAAAATGACAATAACATCACCCCCAAAACATGACAGTAACATCACCTTCAAAAAGTGACATGAACATCACCCCCAAAAAATGACGATAACATCACCCCCAGAAAATGACAGCAACATCACCCCCAAAAACTGACCTTAAAATCACCCCCAAAAAATAACATTAACATAACCCCCAGAAACTGACATTAACATCACCTCCACAAAATGACAGTAACATCACCCCCAAAAATTGACATTAAGATCACAGCCAAAAAATGACAGTAACATCACCCCCAAAAATAGACATTAACATCACCCCCAAAAACTGACAGTAACATCACCCCAAACAATTGACAGTATCATCACCCCCTAAAACTGACATTAACATCACCCTCTAAAAATAACAGTATCATCGCCCCCAAAACCTGACATTAACATCGCCCCCAAAACCTGACATTAACATCACCCCCGGAAAATGACAGTAACATCACCCCCAGAAACTGAAATTAACATCACCCGCAGAAAATGACAGCAACATCACCCGCAAAAAATGACAGCAACATCACCCCCAAAAAATGACAGCAACATCACCCGCAAAAACTGACATTAACATCACCCCCATAAAATGACAGTAACATCATCCCCAAAAAATGACAGTAACATTGCCCCCAATAACTGAAATTAACATCACCTCCAGAAAATGACAGTAACATCACCCCCAAAAATTGACAGGATCATAACCCCCTAAAACTAACATTAACAACACCCTCTAAAAATAACAGTCACATCACCCCAAAAACCTGACATTAACATCACCCCCAAAAAATAACATTATTACCCCCACAAAATGACGGTATTAACACCCCCAAAAATTGACATTAACATCACCCCAAAAAATTGACTTTCAGATCACCGCCAAAAAATGGCAGTATCATCATCCCCAAAAAATTACATTCACATCACCCCCAAAAAATGACAATAACATCACCCCCAAAACATGACAGTAACATCACCCTCAAAAAGTGACATGAACATCACCCCCAAAAAATGACTATAACATCACCCCCAGAAAATGACAGCAACATCACCCCCAAAAATTGACCTTAAAATCACACCCAAAAATAACATTAACATAAGCCCCAGAAACTGACATTAACATCACCCCAAAAACTGACAGTAACATCACCCCAAACAATTGACAGTATCATCACCCCCTAAAACTGACATTAACATCACCCTCTAAAAATAACAGTATCATCGCCCCCAAAACCTGACATTAACATCGCCCCCAAAACCTGACATTAACATCACCCCCGGAAAATGACAGTAACATCACCCGCAAAAAATGACAGCAACATCACCCCCAAAAAATGACAGCAACATCACCCGCAAAAAATGACAGCAACGTCACCCGCAAAAACTGACATTAACATCACCCCCAGAAACTGAAATTAACATCACCCGCACAAAATGACAGTACCATCACCCCCAGAAAATGACAGCAACATCACCCGCAAAAAATGACAGCAACATCACCCCCAAAAAATGACAGCAACATCACCCGCAAAAACTGACATTAACATCACCCCCAAAAAATGACAGTAACATCATCCCCAAAAAATGACAGTAACATCGCCCCCAATAACTGACATTAACATCACCTCCAGAAAATGACAGTAACATCACCCCCAAAAATTGACAGGATCATAACCCCCTAAAACTAACATTAACAACACCCTCTAAAAATAACAGTCACATCACCCCAAAAACCTGACATTAACATCACCCCCAAAAAATAACATTATTACCCCCACAAAATGACGGTATTAACACCCCCAAAAATTGACATTAACATCACCCCAAAAAATGAAAGCAACATCACCCCCAGAAATTGACATGATCACCCCAGAAACTGACAGCAACATCACCCGCAGAAAATGACAGTAACATCACTCCCAAAAATTGACTTTTTGATCACCCCCAAAAATTGACATTAACATCACCCCAAAAAAATGACAGTAACATCACCTGCAAAAACTGACATTAACATCACCCCCAAAAATTGACATTAACATCACCCCCAGAAAATGACAGCAACATCACCCCCAAAAATTGACATTAACATCACCCCCAAAAATAACAGTCACATCGCCCCCAAAACCTGACATTAACATCAGCCCCAGAAACTGACAGTAACATGACGCCCAGAAAATAACAGTAACATCACCCGCAGAAACTGACATTAATGTCACCCCCGGAAAATGACAGTAACATCACCCCCAGAAACTGAAATTAACATCACCCGCGGAAAATGACAGTAACATCACCCCCAGAAAATGACAGCAACATCAACCCCAAAAATTGACATTAACATCACCCCCAGAATATGACAGTAACATCACCCGCAAAAAATGACAGCAACATCACCCCCAAAAATTGACATTAACATCACCCCAAAAAAATGACATTAACATCACCTGCAAAAACTGACATTAACATCACCCCCAAAAATTGACAGTAACATCTCCCCCAAAAATTGACAGAAACATCACCCCCAAAAAATGACATAAACATCATCCCCAAAAAATGACAGTAACATCACCCCAATAACTGACATTAACTTCTCCCCCAAAAAATGACAGCAACATCACCCCCAAAAATTGACATTAACATCACCCCAAAAAAATGACAGTAAACATCACCTGCAAAAACTGACATTAACATCACCCCCAAAAATTGACATTAACATCACCCCCAAAAACAACAGTAACATCACCCCCAAAAAATGACATTATTACACCCAAAAAATGAGGCTATCATCACCCCAAAAAATTGACATTAACATCACCCCCAGAAAATGACAGGAACATCACCCCCAAAAATTGACATTAACATCACCCCCAAAAATAACAGTCACATCGCCCCCAAAACCTGACATTAACATCACCCCCGGAAAATGACAGTAACATCACCCCCAGAAACTGAAATTAACATCACCCCCAAAAAATGACAGTAACATCACCCCCAGAAAATGACAGCAACATCACCCGCAAAAAATGACAGCAACATCACCCCCAAAAAATGACAGCAACATCACCCGCAAAAACTGACATTAACATCACCCCCAAAAATGACAGTAACATCACCCGCAAAAACTGACATGAACATCACCCCCAAAAATTGACAGAAACATCACCCCCAAAAAATGACATAAACATATCCCCAAAAAATGACAGTAACATCACCCCAATAACTGACATTAACATCACCTCCAGAAAATGACAGTAACATCACCCCCGAAAACTGATATTAACATCAACCCCCAAAAATGACAGTAACATCACCCCCGAAAACTGATATTAACATCACCCCCCAAAAATGACAGTAACATCACCCCTGAAAACTGATATTAACATCATCCCCAGAAACTGACAGTATCATCACCCCCAAAAACTGATATTAACATCACCCCCAAAAAATGACAGTAACATCACCCCCGAAAACTGATATTAACAGCACCCCCAAAAAATGACAGTAACATCACCCCCAAAAACTGATATTAACATCAACCCCCAAAAATGACAGTAACATCACCCCCGAAAACTGATATTAACATCAACCCCCAAAAATAACATCACCCCCGAAAACTGATATTAACATCAACCCCCAAAAAATGACAGTAACATCACCCCCAAAAATAGACATTAACATCAACCCCCAAAACTGACTTTAACATCACCCCCAAAAATTGATTTTGACATCACCCCCAGAAACTGACAGTAACATGACGCCCAGAAAATAACAGTAACATCACCCGCAGAAACTGACATTAACATCACCCCCGGAAAATGACAGTAACATCACCCCCAGAAACTGAAATTAACATCACCCGCAGAAAATGACAGTAACATCACCCCCAGAAAATGACAGCAACATCACCCCAAACAATTGACAGTATCATCACCCCTTAAAACTGACATTAACATCACCCTCTAAAAATAACAGTATCATCGCCCCCAAAACATGACAGTAACATCACCCCCAGAAACTGAAATTAACATCACCCGCAGAAAATGACAGTACCATCACCCCCAGAAAATGACAGCAACATCACCCGCAAAAACTGACATTAACATCACCCCCAAAAAATGACAGTAACATCATCCCCAAAAAATGACAGTAACATCGCCCCCAATAACTGACATTAACATCACCTCCAGAAAATGACAGTAACATCACCCCCAAAAATTGACAGGATCATAACCCCCTAAAACTAACATTAACAACACCCTCTAAAAATAACAGTCACATCACCCCAAAAACCTGACATTAACATCACCCCCAAAAAATAACATTATTACCCCCACAAAATGACGGTATTAACACCCCCAAAAATTGACATTAACATCACCCCAAAAAATTGACTTTTAGATCACCGCCAAAAAATGGCAGAATCATCATCCCCAAAAAATGACAGTAACATCACCCCCAGAAAATGACATTAGCAACATCCCCAAAAAATTACATTCACATCACCCCCAAAAAATGACAATAACGTCACCCCCAAAACATGACAGTAACATCACCCTCAAAAAGTGACATGAACATCACCCCCAAAAAATGACTATAACATCACCCCCAGAAAATGACAGCAACATCACCCCCAAAAACTGACCTTAAAATCACACCCAAAAAATAACATTAACATAACCCCCAGAAACTGACATTAACATCACCTCCACAAAATGACAGTAACATCACCCCCAGAAACTGAAATTAACATCACCCGCAGAAAATGACAGTAACATCACCCGCAGAAAATGACAGTAACATCACCCCCAGAAAATGACAGCAACATCACCCCCAATAACTGACATTAACATCACCTCCAGAAAATGACATTAACATCGCCCCCAAAACCTGACATTAACATCACCCCCAGAAAATGACAGTAACATCACCCCCAGAAACTGACATTAACATCACCCGCAGAAAATGACAGTAACATCACCCCCAGAAAATGACAGCAACATCACCCCCAAAAAATGACAGCAACATCACCCCAAAAAATTGACAGTATCATCACCCCCTAAAACTGACATTAACATCACCCTCTCAAAATAACAGTAACATCACCCCCAAAACCTGACATTAACATCACCCCCAGAAAATGACAGTAACATCACCCCCATAAACTGAAATTAACATCACCCGCAGAAAATGACAGTAACATCACCCCCAGAAAATGACAGCAACATCACCCGCAAAAAATGACAGCAACATCACCCCCAAAAAATGACAGCAACATCAACCGCAAAAACTGACATTAACATCACCCCCAAAAAATGACAGTAACATCTTCCCCAAAAAATGACAGTAACATCGCCCGCAATAACTGACATTAAAATCACCTCCAGAAAATGACAGTAACATCACCCCCAAAAATTGACAGGATCATAACCCCCTAAAACTAACATTAACAACACCCTCTAAAAATAACAGTCACATCACCCCAAAAACCTGACATTAACATCAGCCCCAAAAAATAACATTATTACCCCCACAAAATGACGGTATTTACACCCCCAAAAATTGACATTAACATCACCCCAAAAAATGAAAGCAACATCACCCCCAAAAATTGACATGATCACCCCAGAAACCGACAGTAACATCACCCCCAGAAAATGACAGTAACATCACCCCCAAAAATTGACATTATCACCCGCAGAAAATGACAGTAACATCACCCCCAAAAATTGACTTTTAGATCACCTCCAAAAAATGGCAGTATCATCATCCCCAAAAAATTACATTCACATCACCCCCAAAAAATGACAATAACATCACCCCCAAAACATGACAGTAACATCACCCTCAAAAAGCGACATGAACATCACCCCCAGAAAATGACAGCAACATCACCCCCAAAAACTGACATTAAAATCACCCCCAAAAAATAACATTAACATAACCCCAGAAACTGACATTAACATCACCTCCACAAAATGACAGTAACATCACCCCCAAAAATTGACATTAAGATCACAGCCAAAAAATGACAGTAACATCACCCCCAAAAATAGACATTAACATCACCCCCAAAAACTGACAGTAACATCACCCCAAACAATTGACAGTATCATCACCCCCTAAAACTGACATTAACATCACCCTCTAAAAATAACAGTAACATCGCCCCCAAAACCTGACATTAACATCACCCCCAAAAATAACATTAACATAACCCCCAGAAACTGACATTAACATCACCTCCACAAAATGACAGTAACATCACACCCAAAAATTGACATTAAGATCACAGCCAAAAAATGACAGTAACATCACCCCCAAAAATAGACATTAACATCACCCCCAAAAACTGACAGTAACATCACCCCCAGAAACTGACAGTAACATCACCCCCTAAAACTGAGATTAACATCACCCTCTAAAAATAACAGTCACATCGCCCCCAAAACCTGACATTAACATCACCCCCGGAAAATGACAGTAACATCACCCCAAGAAACTGAAATTAACATCACCCGCAGAAAATGACAGTAACATCACCCCCAGAAAATGACAGCAACATCACCCGCAAAAAATGACAGCAACATCACCCCCAAAAAATGACAGCAACATCACCCGCAAAAACTGACATTAACATCACCCCCAAAAAATGACAGTAACATCATCCCCAAAAAATGACAGTAACATCGCCCCCAATAACTGACATTAACATCACCTCCAGAAAATGACAGTAACATCACCCCCAAAAATTGACAGGATCATAACCCCCCAAAACTAACATTAACAACACCCTCTAAAAATAACAGTCACATCACCCCAAAAACCTGACATTAACATCACCCCCAAAAAATAACATTATTACCCCCACAAAATGACGGTATTAACACCCCCAAAAATTGACGTTAACATCACCCCAAAAAATGAAAGCAACATCACCCCCAAAAATTGACATGATCACCCCAGAAACTGACAGCAACATCACCCCCAGAAAATGACAGTAACATCACTCCCAAAAATTGACTTTTAGATCACCGCCAAAAAATGGCAGTATCATCATCCCCAAAAAATTACATTCACATCACCCCCAAAAAATGACAATAACATCACCCCCAGAAAATGACAGCAACATCACCCCCAAAAACTGGCATTAAAATCACCCCCAAAAAATAACATTAACATAACCCCCAGAAACTGACATTAACATCACCTCCACAAAATGACAGTAACATCACCCCAAACAATTGACAGTATCATCACCCCCTAAAACTGACATTAACATCACCCTCTAAAAATAACAGTAACATCGCCCCCAAAACCTGACATTAACATCACCCCCAAAAATAACATTAACATAACCCCCAGAAACTGACATTAACATCACCTCCACAAAATGACAGTAACATCACACCCAAAAATTGACATTAAGATCACAGCCAAAAAATGACAGTAACATCACCCCCAAAAATAGACATTAACATCACCCTCTAAAAATAACAGTCACATCGCCCCCAAAACCTGACATTAACATCACCCCCGGAAAATGACAGTAACATCACCCCCAGAAACTGAAATTAACATCACCCGCAGAAAATGACAGTAACATCACCCCCAGAAAATGACAGCAACATCACCCGCAAAAAATGACAGCAACATCACCCCCAAAAAATGACAGCAACATCACCCGCAAAAACTGACATTAACATCACCCCCAAAAATTGACAGGATCATAACCCCCTAAAACTAACATTAACAACACCCTCTAAAAATAACAGTCACATCACCCCAAAAACCTGACATTAACATCACCCCCAAAAAATAACATTATTACCCCCACAAAATGACGGTATTAACACCCCCAAAAATTGACATTAACATCACCCCAAAAAATGAAAGCAACATCACCCCCAAAAATTGACATGATCACCCCAGAAACTGACAGCAACATCACCCGCAGAAAATGACAGTAACATCACTCCCAAAAATTGACTTTTTGATCACCGCCAAAAAATGGCAGTATCATCATCCCCAAAAAATTACATTCACATCACCCCCAAAAAATGACAATAACATCACCCCCAAAACATGACAGTAACATCACCCTCAAAAAGCGACATGAACATCACCCCCAAAAAATGACTCTCACATCACCCCCAGAAAATGACAGCAACATCACCCCCAAAAACTGACATTAAAATCACCCCCAAAAAATAACATTAACATAACCCCAGAAACTGACATTAACATCACCTCCACAAAATGACAGTAACATCACCCCCAAAAATAGACATTAACATCACCCCCAAAAACTGACAGTAACATCACCCCAAAAAATTGACAGTATCATCACCCCCTAAAACTGACATTAACATCACCCTCTAAAAATAACAGTCACATCGCCCCCAAAACCTGACATTAACATCACCCCCGGAAAATGACAGTAACATCACCCCCAGAAACTGAAATTAACATCACCCGCAGAAAATGACAGTAACATCACCCCCAGAAAATGACAGCAACATCACCCGCAAAAAATGACAGCAACATCACCCCCAAAAAATGACAGCAACATCACCCGCAAAAACTGACATTAACATCACCCCCAAAAATTGACAGGATCATAACCCCCTAAAACTAACATTAACAACACCCTCTAAAAATAACAGTCACATCACCCCAAAAACCTGACATTAACATCACCCCCAAAAAATAACATTATTACCCCCACAAAATGACGGTATTAACACCCCCAAAAATTGACATTAACATCACCCCAAAAAATGAAAGCAACATCACCCCCAAAAATTGACATGATCACCCCAGAAACTGACAGCAACATCACCCGCAGAAAATGACAGTAACATCACTCCCAAAAATTGACTTTTTGATCACCGCCAAAAAATGGCAGTATCATCATCCACAAAAAATTACATTCACATCACCCCCAAAAAATGACAATAACATCACCCCCAAAACATGACAGTAACATCACCCTCAAAAAGCGACATGAACATCACCCCCAAAAAATGACTCTCACATCACCCCCAGAAAATGACAGCAACATCACCCCCAAAAACTGACATTAAAATCACCCCCAAAAAATAACATTACCATAACCCCAGAAACTGACATTAACATCACCTCCACAAAATGACAGTAACATCACCCCCAAAAATTGACATTAAGATCACAGCCAAAAAATGACAGTAACATCACCCCCAAAAATAGACATTAACATCACCCCCAAAAACTGACAGTAACATCACCCCAAACAATTGACAGTATCATCACCCCCTAAAACTGACATTAACATCACCCTCTAAAAATAACAGTAACATCGCCCCCAAAACCTGACATTAACATCACCCCCAAAAATAACATTAACATAACCACCAGAAACTGACATTAACATCACCTCCACAAAATGACAGTAACATCACACCCAAAAATTGACATTAAGATCACAGCCAAAAAATGACAGTAACATCACCCCCAAAAATAGACATTAACATCACCCCCAAAAACTGACAGTAACATCACACCAAAAAATTGACAGTATCATCACCCCCTAAAACTGACATTAAAATCACCTCTAAAAATAACAGTCACATCGCCCCCAAAACCTGACATTAACATCACCCCCGGAAAATGACAGTAACATCACCCCCAGAAACTGAAATTAACATCACCCGCAGAAAATGACAGTAACATCACCCCCAGAAAATGACAGCAACATCACCCGCAAAAAATGACAGCAACATCACCCCCAAAAAATGACAGCAACATCACCCGCAAAAACTGACATTAACATCACCCCCAAAAATTGACAGGATCATAACCCCCTAAAACTAACATTAACAACACCCTCTAAAAATAACAGTCACATCACCCCAAAAACCTGACATTAACATCACCCCCAAAAAATAACATTATTACCCCCACAAAATGACGGTATTAACACCCCCAAAAATTGACATTAACATCACCCCAAAAAATGAAAGCAACATCACCCCCAAAAATTGACATGATCACCCCAGAAACTGACAGTAACATCACCCGCAGAAAATGACAGGAACATCACTCCCAAAAATTGACTTTTTGATCACCGCCAAAAAATGGCAGTATCATCATCCCCAAAAAATTACATTCACATCACCCCCAAAAAATGACAGTAACATCACCCCCAAAACATGACAGTAACATCACCCTCAAAAAGCGACATGAACATCACCCCCAAAAAATGACTCTCACATCACCCCCAGAAAATGACAGCAACATCACCCCCAAAAACTGACATTAAAATCACCCCCAAAAAATAACATTAACATAACCCCAGAAACTGACATTAACATCACCTCCACAAAATGACAGTAACATCACCCCCAAAAATTGACATTAAGATCACAGCCAAAAAATGACAGTAACATCACCCCCAAAAATAGACATTAACATCACCCCCAAAAACTGACAGTAACATCACCCCAAACAATTGACAGTATCATCACCCCCTAAAACTGACATTAACATCACCCTCCAAAAATAACAGTAACATCGCCCCCAAAACCTGACATTAACATCACCCCCAAAAATAACATTAACATAACCCCCAGAAACTGACATTAACATCACCTCCACAAAATGACAGTAACATCACACCCAAAAATTGACATTAAGATCACAGCCAAAAAATAACAGTAACATCACCCCCAAAAATAGACATTAACATCACCCCCAAAAACTGACAGTAACATCACCCCAAAAAATTGACAGTATCATCACCCCCTAAAACTGACATTAACATCACCCTCTAAAAATAACAGTCACATCGCCCCCAAAACCTGACATTAACATCACCCCCGGAAAATGACAGTAACATCACCCCCAGAAACTGAAATTAACATCACCCGCAGAAAATGACAGTAACATCACCCCCAGAAAATGACAGCAACATCACCCGCAAAAAATGACAGCAACATCAGCCCCAAAAAATGACAGCAACATCACCTGCAAAAACTGACATTAACATCACCCCCAAAAATTGACAGGATCATAACCCCCTAAAACTAACATTAACAACACCCTCTAAAAATAACAGTCACATCACCCCAAAAACCTGACATTAACATCACCCCCAAAAAATAACATTATTACCCCCACAAAATGACGGTATTAACACCCCCAAAAATTGACATTAACATCACCCCAAAAAATGAAAGCAACATCACCCCCAAAAATTGACATGATCACCCCAGAAACTGACAGCAACATCACCCGCAGAAAATGACAGTAACATCACTCCCAAAAATTGACTTTTTGATCACCGCCAAAAAATGGCAGTATCATCATCCCCAAAAAATTACATTCACATCACCCCCAAAAAATGACAATAACATCACCCCCAGAAAATGACAGCAACATCACCCCCAGAAACTGACATTAACATCACCTCCACAAAATGACAGTAACATCACACCCAAAAATTGACATTAAGATCACAGCCAAAAAATGACATTAACATCACCCCCAAAAACTGACAGTAACATCACCCCAAAAAATTGACAGTATCATCACCCCCTAAAACTGACATTAACATCACCCTCTAAAAATAACAGTCACATCGCCCCCAAAACCTGACATTAACATCACCCCCGGAAAATGACAGTAACATCACCCCCAGAAACTGAAATTAACATCACCCGCAGAAAATGACAGTAACATCACCCCCAGAAAATGACAGCAACATCACCCGCAAAAAATGACAGCAACATCAGCCCCAAAAAATGACAGCAACATCACCCGCAAAAACTGACATTAACATCACCCCCAAAAATTGACAGGATCATAACCCCCTAAAACTAACATTAACAACACCCTCTAAAAATAACAGTCACATCACCCCAAAAACCTGACATTAACATCACCCCCAAAAAATAACATTATTACCCCCACAAAATGACGGTATTAACACCCCCAAAAATTGACATTAACATCACCCCAAAAAATGAAAGCAACATCACCCCCAAAAATTGACATGATCACCCCAGAAACTGACAGCAACATCACCCGCAGAAAATGACAGTAACATCACTCCCAAAAATTGAATTTTTGATCACCGCCAAAAAATGGCAGTATCATCATCCCCAAAAAATTACATTCACATCACCCCCAAAAAATGACAATAACATCACCCCCAGAAAATGACAGCAACATCACCCCCAAAAACTGACATTAAAATCACCCCCAAAAAATAACATTAACATAACCCCCAGAAACTGACATTAACATCACCTCCACAAAATGACAGTAACATCACCCCCAAAAATTGACATTAAGATCACAGCCAAAAAATGACAGTAACATCACCCCCAAAAATAGACATTAACATCACCCCCAAAAACTGACAGTAACATCACCCCAAAAAATGACAGTAACATCACCCCCAAAAAATGACATTATTACCACCAAAAAATGACGGTATCATCACCCCCAAAAATTGATATTAACATCACCCCCAAAAAATGACAGCAACATCACCCCCAAAAATTGACATGATCACCCCCAGAAACTGACAGTAACATCACCCCCAGAAAATGACAGGAACATCAACCTCAAAAATTGACATTTCCATCACCCAAAAAATTGATTTTGACATCACCCCCAGAAAAAGACAGTAACATCAGCCCCAGAAACTGACAGTAACATGACGCCCAGAAAATAACAGTAACATCACCCGCAGAAACTGACATTAACGTCACCCCCGGAAAATGACAATAACATCACCCCCAGAAACTGAAATTAACATCACCCGCGGAAAATGACAGTAACATCACCCCCAGAAAATGACAGCAACATCAACCCCAAAAATTGACATTAACATCACCCCCAGAATATGACAGTAACATCACCCGCAAAAAATGACAGCAACATCACCCCCAAAAATTGACATTAACATCACCCCAAAAAAATGACATTAACATCACCTGCAAAAACTGACATTAACATCACCCCCAAAAATTGACAGTAACATCTCCACCAAAAATTGACAGAAACATCACCCCCAAAAAATGACATAAACATCATCCCCAAAAAATGACAGTAACATCACCCCAATAACTAACATTAACTTCTCCCCCAAAAAATGACAGCAACATCACCCCCAAAAATTGACATTAACATTACCCCAAAAAAATGACAGTAACATCACCTGCAAAAACTGACATTAACATCACCCCCAAAAATTGACATTAACATCACCCCCAAAAACAACAGTAACATCACCCCCAAAAAATGACATTATTACACCCAAAAAATGAGGCTATCATCACCCCAAAAAATTGACATTAACATCACCCCCAGAAAATGACAGGAACATCACCCCCAAAAATTGACATTAACATCACCCCCAAAAATAACAGTCACATCGCCCCCAAAACCTGACATTAACATCACCCCCGGAAAATGACAGTAACATCACCCCCAGAAACTGACAGTAACATGACGCCCAGAAAATAACAGTAACATCACCCGCAGAAACTGACATTAACGTCACCCCCGGAAAATGACAGTAACATCACCCCCAGAAACTGAAATTAACATCACCCGCGGAAAATGACAGTAACATCACCCCCAGAAAATGACAGCAACATCAACCCCAAAAATTGACATTAACATCACCCCCAGAATATGACAGTAACAACACCCGCAAAAAATGACAGCAACATCACCCCCAAAAATTGACATTAACATCACCCCAAAAAATGACAGTAACATCACCCCCAAAAATTGACAGAAACATCACCCCCAAAAAATGACATAAACATCATCCCCAAAAAATGACAGTAACATCACCCCAATAACTGACATTAACTTCTCCCCCAAAAAATGACAGCAACATCACCCCCAAAAATTGACATTAACTTCTCCCCCAAAAAATGACAGCAACATCACCCCCAAAAATTGACATTAACATCACCCCAAAAAAATGACAGTAACATCACCTGCAAAAACTGACATTAACATCACCCACAAAAATTGACATTAACATCACCCCCAAAAACAACAGTAACATCACCCCCAAAAAATGACATTATTACACCCAAAAAATGAGGCTATCATCACCCCAAAAAATTGACATTAACATCACCCCCAGAAAATGACAGGAACATCACCCCCAAAAATTGACATTAACATCACCCCCAAAAATAACAGTCACATCGCCCCCAAAACCTGACATTAACATCACCCCCGGAAAATGACAGTAACATCACCCCCAGAAACTGAAATTAACATCACCCCCAAAAAATGACAGTAACATCACCCCCAGAAAATGACAGCAACATCACCCGCAAAAAATGACAGCAACATCACCCGCAAAAAATGACAGCAACATCACCCCCAAAAAATGACAGCAACATCACCCCCAAAAAATGACAGCAACATCACCCGCAAAAACTGACATTAACATCACCCCCAAAAATGACAGTAACATCACCCGCAAAAACTGACATGAACATCACCCCCAAAAATTGACAGAAACATCACCCCCAAAAAATGACATAAACATCATCCCCAAAAAATGACAGTAACATCACCCCAATAACTGACATTAACATCACCTCCAGAAAATGACAGTAACATCACCCCCGAAAACTGATATTAACATCAACCCCCAAAAATGACAGTAACATCACCCCCGAAAACTGATATTAACATCACCCCCCAAAAATGACAGTAACATCACCCCCCAAAAATGACAGTAACATCACCCCTGAAAACTGATATTAACATCATCCCCAAAAACTGATATTAACATCAACCCCCAAAAATGACAGTAACATCACCCCCGAAAACTGATATTAACATCAACCCCCAAAAATAATATCACCCCCGAAAACAGATATTAACATCAACCCCCAAAAAATGACAGTAACATCACCCCCAAAAACTGATATTAACATCAACCCCCAAAACTGACTTTAACATCACCCCCAAAAATTGATTTTGACATCACCCCCAGAAAAAGACAGTAACATCAGCCCCAGAAACTGAAATTAACATCACCCCCAGAAAATGACAGCAACATCAACCCCAAAAATTGACATTAACATCACCCCCAGAATATGACAGTAACATCACCCGCAAAAAATGACAGCAACATCACCCCAAAAAATGACAGTAACATCACCTGCAAAAACTGACATTAACATCACCCCCAAAAATTGACAGTAACATCACCCCCAAAAACTGACAGTAACATCACCTGCAAAAACTGACATTAACATCACCCCCAAAAAATGACAGTAACATCACCCCCAAAACCTGACATTAACATCACCCCCAAAAACAACAGTAACCTCACCCCCAAAAAATGACATTATTACACCCAAAAAATGACGCTATCATCACCCCAAAAAATTGACATTAACATCACCCCCAAAAATGACAGTAACATCACCCGCAAAAACTGACATTAACATCACCCCCAAAAATTGACAGAAACATCACCCCCAAAAAATGACATAAACATCATCCCCAAAAAATGACAGTAACATCACCCCAATAACTGACATTAACTTCTCCCCCAAAAAATGACAGTAACATCACCCCCAAAAAATGACATAAACATCATCCCCAAAAAATGACAGTAACATCACCCCAATAACTGACATTAACATCACCTGCAGAAATTGACAGTAACATCACCCCCAAAAATTGACAGTATCATCACCCTCTAAAACTGACATTAACAATACCCTCTAAAAATAACAGTAACATCACCCCCAATAACTGACATTAACATCACCTCCAGAAATTGACAGTTACATCACCCCCAAAAAATGACATTACTACCCCCAAAAAGTGACGGTATCATCACCCCCAAAAATTGACATTAACATCACCCCAAAAAATGAAAGCAACATCACCCCCAAAAATTGACATGATCACCCCAGAAACTGACAGTAACATCACCCTCAGAAAATGACAGGAACATCACCCCCAAGAATTGACATTAACATCACCTGCAGAAATTGACAGTAACATCACCCCCAAAAATTGACAGTATCATCACCCTCTAAAACTGACATTAACAATACCCTCTAAAAATAACAGTAACATCACCCCCAATAACTGACATTAACATCACCTCCAGAAATTGACAGTTACATCACCCCCAAAAAATGACATTACTACCCCCAAAAAGTGACGGTATCATCACCCCCAAAAATTGACATTAACATCACCCCAAAAAATGAAAGCAACATCACCCCCAAAAATTGACATGATCACCCCAGAAACTGACAGTAACATCACCCTCAGAAAATGACAGGAACATCACCCCCAAGAATTGACATTAACATCACCCCCAAAAAATGACAGTAACATCACCCCTAAAAAATGACAGTAACATCACCCTCAGAAAATGACAGGGACATCACCCCCAAGAATTGACATTAACATCACCCCCAAAAAATGACAGTAACATCACCCTCAGAAAATGACAGGAACATCACCCCCAAGAATTGACATTAACATCACCCCCAAATATTGACATTATCACCCCCAAAAAATGACATTAACATCACCCCCAAAAATTGACATTAACATCACCCCCATAAAATGACATTAACATCACCCCCAGAAAATGACAGTAACATCACCCCCAAAAATTGACATTAAGATCACCGCCAAAAAATGACAGTATCATCATCCCCAAAACATGACAGTAACATCACCCCCAGAAAATGACATTAGCATCATCCCCAAAAAATTACATTCACATCACCCCCAAAAAATGACAATAACATCACCCCCATCAACTGAAATTAACATCACCCCCAAAAAATAAGTGTCACCCCCAAAAACTGACATTAACATCACCCCCAGAAACTGACATTAACATCACCCACAAAAAATGACAGGAGATCACCCCCAAAAATTGACATGAAGATCACAGCCAAAAAATCACATTAACATCACCCCTCAAAACTGACAGTAACATCACCCCAAAATATTGACAGTATCATCACCCCTAAAACTGACATTAACATCACCCCCAAAAAGTAACATTAACATAACCCCCCAGAAACTGACATTAACATCACCCTCAAAAGATGACATTATAACCACCAAAAAATGACAGTATCATCACCCCCAAAAATTGACATTAACATCACCCCCAAAAAATGACATGATCACCCCCAGAAACTGACAGTAACATCACCCCCAGAAAATGACAGGAACATCAACCCCAAAAATTGACATTGACATCACCCCAAAAAATTGATTTTGATATCACCCCCAGAAAAAGACATAACATCAGCCCCAGAAACTGACAGTAACATGACGCCTAGAAAATGACAGTAACATAACCCCCAGAAACTGACATTAACATCACCCCCGGAAAATGACAGTAACATCACCCCCAGAAACTGAAATTAACATCACCCGCAGAAAATGACAGTAACATCACCCCCAGAAAATGACAGCAACATCACCCCCAGAAAATGACAGCAACATCACCCCCAAAAATTGACATTAACATCACCCCATAAAAATGACAGTAACATCACCTGCAAAAATTGACATTAACATCAACCCCAAAAATTGACAGTAACATCTCCCCCAAAAATTGACAGAAACATCACCCCCAAAAAATGACATAAACATCATCCCCAAAAAATGACAGTAAAATCACCCGTAATAACTGACATTAACTTCTCCCCCAAAAAATGACAGCAACATCACCCCCAAAAATTGACATTAACATCACCCCAAAATAATGACAGTAACATCACCTGCAAAAACTGACATTAACATCACCCCCAAAAATTGACATTAACATCACCCCCAAAAACAACAGTAACATCACCCCCAAAAAATGACATTATTACACCCAAAAAAATGAGGCTATCATCACCCCAAAAAATTGACATTAACATCACCCCCCAGAAAATGACAGGAACATCACCCCCAAAAATTGACATTAACATCACCCCCAAAAATAACAGTCACATCGCCCCCAAAACCTGACATTAACATCACCCCCGGAAAATGACAGTAACATCACCCCCAGAAACTGAAATTAACATCACCCCCAAAAAATGACAGTAACATCACCCCCAGAAAATGACAGCAACATCACCCGCAAAAAATGACAGCAACATCACCCCCAAAAAATGACAGCAACATCACCTGCAAAAACTGACATTAACATCACCCCCAAAAAATGACAGTAACATCTTCCCCAAAAAATGACAGTAACATCACCCGCAATAACTGACATTAACATCACCTCCAGAAAATGACAGTAACATCACCCCCAAAAATTGACATTAACATCACCCCCGGAAAATGACACTAACATCACCCCCAGAAACTGAAATTAACATCACCCGCAGAAAATGACAGTAACATCACCCCAATAACTGACACTAACTTCTCCCCCAAAAAATGACAGCAACATCACCCCCAAAAATTGACATTAACATCACCCCAAAAAAATGACAGTAACATCACCTGCAAAAACTGACATTAACATCACCCCCAAAAATTGACATTAACATCACCCCCAAAAACAACAGTAACATCACCCCCAAAAAATGACATTATTACACCCAAAAAATGAGGCTATCATCACCCCAAAAAATTGACATTAACATCACCCCCAGAAAATGACAGGAACATCACCCCTAAAAATTGACATTAACATCACCCCCAAAAATAACAGTCACATCGCCCCCAAAACCTGACATTAACATCACCCCCGGAAAATGACAGTAACATCACCCCCAGAAACTGAAATTAACATCACCCCCAAAAAATGACAGTAACATCACCCCCAGAAAATGACAGCAACATCACCCGCAAAAAATGACAGCAACATCACCCCCAAAAAATGAGAGCAACATCACCCGCAAAAACTGACATGAACATCACCCCCAAAAATTGACAGAAACATCACCCCCAAAAAATGACATAAACATCATCCCCAAAAAATGACAGTAACATCACCCCCGAAAACTGATATTAACATCACCCCCCAAAAATGACAGTAACATCACCCCCCAAAAATGACAGTAACATCACCCCTGAAAACTGATATTAACATCATCCCCAGAAACTGACAGTATCATCACCCCCAAAAACTGATATTAACATCACCCCCATAAAATGACAGTAACATCACCCCCGAAAACTGATATTAACAGCACCCCCAAAAAATGACAGTAACATCACCCCCAAAAACTGATATTAACATCAACCCCCAAAAATGACAGTAACATCACCCCCGAAAACTGATATTAACATCAACCCCCAAAAATAACATCACCCCCGAAAACTGATATTAACATCAACCCCCAAAAAATGACAGTAACATCACCCCCAAAAACTGATATTAACATCAACCCCCATAACTGACTTTAACATCACCCCCAAAAATTGATTTTGACATCACCCCCAGAATATGACAGTAACATCACCTGCAAAAACTGACATTAACATCACCCCCAAAAATTGACAGTAACATCTCCCCCAAAAACTGACAGTAACATCACCTGCAAAAACTGACATTAACATCACCCCCAAAAAATGACAGTAACATCACCCCCAAAACCTGACATTAACATCACCCCCAAAAACAACAGTAACCTCACCCCCAAAAAATGACATTATTACACCCAAAAAATGACGCTATCATCACCCCAAAAAATTGACATTAACATCACCCCCAAAAATGACAGTAACATCACCCGCAAAAACTGACATTAACATCACCCCCAAAAATTGACAGAAACATCACCCCCAAAAAATGACATAAACATCATCCCCAAAAAATGACAGTAACATCACCCCAATAACTGACATTAACTTCTCCCCCAAAAAATGACAGTAACATCACCCCCAAAAAATGACATAAACATCATCCCCAAAAAATGACAGTAACATCACCCCAATAACTGACATTAACATCACCTCCAGAAAATGACAGTAACATCACCCCCAAAAATTGACAGTATCATCACCCCCTAAAACTGACATTAACAATACCCTCTAAAAATAACAGTAACATCACCCCCAATAACTGACATTAACATCACCTCCAGAAATTGACAGTAACATCACCCCCAAAAAATAACAGTTGCATCACCCCCAAAAAATGACATTACTTCCCCCAAAAAGTGACGGTATCATCACCCCCAAAAATTGACATTAACATCACCACAAAAAAGGAAAGCAACATCACCCCCAAAAATTGACATGATCACCCCAGAAACTGACAGTAACATCACCCTCAGAAAATGACAGGAACATCACCCCCAAGAATTGACATTAACATCACCCCCAAAAAATGACAGTAACATCACCCCTAAAAAATGACAGTAACATCACCCTCAGAAAATGACAGGAACATCACCCCCAAGAATTACATTAACATCACCCCCAAAAAATGACAGTAACATCACCCCTAAAAAATGACAGTAACATCACCCCCAGAAAATGACAGTAACATCACCCCCAAATATTGACATTATCACCCCCAAAAAATGACATTAACATCACCCCCAAAAATTGACATTAACATCACCCCCATAAAATGACATTAACATCACCCCCAGAAAATGACAGTAACATCACCCCCAAAAATTGACATTAAGATCACCGCCAAAAAATGACAGTATCATCATCCCCAAAACATGACAGTAACATCACCCCCAGAAAATGACATTAGCATCATCCCCAAAAAAGTACATTCACATCACCCCCAAAAAATGACAATAACATCACCCCCAGAAACTGACATTAACATCACCCCCAAAAAATAAGTGTCACCCCCAAAAACTGACATTAACATCACCCCCAGAAACTGACATTAACATCACCCCCAAAAATTGACATGAAGATCACAGCCAAAAAATCACATTAACATCACCCCTCAAAACTGACAGTAACATCACCCCAAAATATTGACAGTATCATCACCCCTAAAACTGACATTAACATCACCCTCAAAACCTGACATTAACATCACCCCCAAAAAGTAACATTAACATAACCCCCCAGAAACTGACATTAACATCACCCTCAAAAGATGACATTATTACCACCAAAAAATGACGGTATCATCACCCCCAAAAATTGACATTAACATCACCCCCAAAAAATGACATGATCACCCCCAGAAACTGACAGTAACATCACCCCCAGAAAATGACAGGAACATCAACCCCAAAATTTGACATTGACATCACCCCAAAAAATTGATTTTGATATCACCCCCAGAAAAAGACATAACATCAGCCCCAGAAACTGACAGTAACATGACGCCTAGAAAATGACAGTAACATAACCCCCAGAAACTGACATTAACATCACCCCCGGAAAATGACAGTAACATCACCCCCAGAAACTGAAATTAACATCACCCGCAGAAAATGACAGTAACATCACCCCCAGAAAATGACAGCAACATCACCCCCAAAAATTGACATTAACATCACCCCAAAAAAATGACAGTAACATCACCTGCAAAAACTGACATTAACATCACCCCCAAAAATTGACAGTAACATCTCCCCCAAGAATTGACAGAAACATCACCCCCAAAAAATGACATAAACATCATCCCCAAAAAATGACAGTAACATCACCCCAATAACTGACATTAACTTCTCCCCCAAAAAATGACAGCAACATCACCCCCAAAAATTGACATTAACATCACCCCAAAAAAATGACAGTAACATCACCTGCAAAAACTGACATTAACATCACCCCCAAAAATTGACATTAACATCACCCCCAAAAACAACAGTAACATCACACCCAAAAAATGAGTCTATCATCACCCCAAAAAATTGACATTAACATCACCCCCAGAAAATGACAGGAACATCACCCCCAAAAATTGACATTAACATCCCCCCAAAAATAACAGTCACATCGCCCCCAAAACCTGACATTAACATCACCCCCGGAAAATGACAGTAACATCACCCCCAGAAACTGAAATTAACATCACCCCCAAAAATTGACATTCAGATCACAGCCAAAAAATGACAGTAACATCACCCCAAACAATTGACAGTATCATCACCCCCTAAAACTGACATTAACATCACCCTCTAAAAATAACAGAAACATCGCCCCCAAAACCTGACATTAACATCACCCCCAAAAATAACATTAACATAACCCCCAGAAACTGACATTAACATCACCTCCACAAAATGACAGTAACATCACACCCAAAAATTGACATTAAGATCACAGCCAAAAAATGACATTAACATCACCCCCAAAAACTGACAGTAACATCACCCCAAAAAATTGACAGTATCATCACCCCCTAAAACTGACATTAACATCACCCTCTAAAAATAACAGTCACATCGCCCCCAAAACCTGACATTAACATCACCCCCGGAAAATGACAGTAACATCACCCCAAGAAACTGAAATTAACATCACCCGCAGAAAATTACAGTAACATCACCCCCAGAAAATGACAGCAACATCACCCGCAAAAAATGACAGCAACATCACCCCCAAAAAATGACAGCAACATCACCCGCAAAAACTGACATTAACATCACCCCCAAAAAATGACAGTAACATCATCCCCAAAAAATGACAGTAACATCGCCCCCAATAACTGACATTAACATCACCTCCAGAAAATGACAGTAACATCACCCCCAAAAATTGACAGGATCATAACCCCCTAAAACTAACATTAACAACACCCTCTAAAAATAACAGTCACATCACCCCAAAAACCTGACATTAACATCACCCCCAAAAAATAACATTATTACCCCCACAAAATGACGGTATTAACACCCCCAAAAATTGACGTTAACATCACCCCAAAAAATGAAAGCAACATCACCCCCAAAAATTGACATGATCACCCCAGAAACTGACAGCAACATCACCCCCAGAAAATGACAGTAACATCACCCCCAAAAATTGACATTATCACCCGCAGAAAATGACAGGAACATCACTCCCAAAAATTGACTTTTAGATCACCGCCAAAAAATGGCAGTATCATCATCCCCAAAAAATTACATTCACATCACCCCCAAAAAATGACAATAACATCACCCCCAGAAAATGACAGCAACATCACCCCCAAAAACTGGCATTAAAATCACCCCCAAAAAATAACATTAACATAACCCCCAGAAACTGACATTAACGTCACCTCCACAAAATGACAGTAACATCACCCCCAAAAATTGACATTAAGATCACAGCCAAAAAATGACAGGAACATCACCCCCAAAAATAGACATTAACATCACCCCAAAAAATGACAGTAACATCACCCCCAAAAAATGACATTATTACCACCAAAAAATGACGGTATCATCACCCCCAAAAATTGACATTAACATCACCCCCAAAAATTGACATGATCACCCCCAGAAACTGACATTAACGTCACCCCCGGAAAATGACAGTAACATCACCCCCAGAAACTGAAATTAACATCACCCGCAGAAAATGACAGTAACATCACCCCCAGAAAATGACAGCAACATCAACCCCAAAAATTGACATTAACATCACCCCCAGAATATGACAGTAACATCACCCGCAAAAAATGACAGCAACATCACCCCCAAAAATTGACATTAACATCACCCCAAAAAAATGACAGTAACATCACCTGCAAAAACTGACATTAACATCACCCCCAAAAATTGACAGTAACATCTCCCCCAAATATTGACAGAAACATCACCCCCAAAAAATGACATAAACATCATCCCCAAAAAATGACAGTAACATCACCCCAATAACTGACATTAACTTCTCCCCCAAAAAATGACAGCAACATCACCCCCAAAAATTGACATTAACATCACCCCAAAAAAATGACAGTAACATCACCTGCAAAAACTGACATTAACATCACCCCCAAAAATTGACATTAACATCACCCCCAAAAACAACAGTAACATCACCCCCAAAAAATGACATTATTACACCCAAAAAATGAGGCTATCATCACCCCAAAAAATTGACATTAACATCACCCCCAGAAAATGACAGGAACATCACCCCCAAAAATTGACATTAACATCACCCCCAAAAATAACAGTCACATCGCCCCCAAAACCTGACATTAACATCACCCCCGGAAAATGACAGTAACATCACCCCCAGAAACTGAAATTAACATCACCCCCAAAAAATGACAGTAACATCACCCCCAGAAAATGACAGCAACATCACCCGCAAAAAATGACAGCAACATCACCCCCAATAAATGACAGCAACATCACCCGCAAAAACTGACATTAACATCACCCCCAAAAAATGACAGTAACATCTTCCCCAAAAAATGACAGTAACATCGCCCGCAATAACTGACATTAACATCACCTCCAGAAAATGACAGTAACATCACCCCCAAAAATTGACAGGATCATAACCCCCTAAAACTAACATTAACAACACCCTCTAAAAATAACAGTCACATCACCCCAAAAACCTGACATTAACATCACCCCCAAAAAATAACATTATTACCCCCACAAAATGACGGTATTAACACCCCCAAAAATTGACATTAACATCACCCCAAAAAAATGACAGTAACATCACCTGCAAAAACTGACATTAACATCACCCCCAAAAATTGACATTAACATCACCCCCAAAAGCAACAGTAACATCACCCCCAAAAAATGACATTATTACACCCAAAAAATGAGGCTATCATCACCCCAAAAAATTGACATTAACATCACCCCCAGAAAATGACAGGAACATCACCCCCAAAAATTGACATTAACATCACCCCCAAAAATGACAGTAACATCACCCGCAAAAACTGACATTAACATCACCCCCAAAAATTGACAGAAACATCACCCCCAAAAAATGACATAAACATCATCCCCAAAAAATGACAGTAACATCACCCCAATAACTGACATTAACATCACCTCCAGAAAATGACAGTAACATCACCCCCGAAAACTGATATTAACATCAACCCCCAAAAATGACAGTAACATCACCCCCGAAAACTGATATTAACATCACCCCCCAAAAATGACAGTAACATCACCCCCCAAAAATGACAGTAACATCACCCCCAAAAACTGATATTAACATCAACCCCCAAAAATGACAGTAACATCACCCCCGAAAACTGATATTAACATCAACCCCCAAAAATAACATCACCCCCGAAAACTGATATTAACATCAACCCCCAAAACTGACTTTAACATCACCCCCAAAAATTGATTTTGACATCACCCCCAGAATATGACAGTAACATCACCTGCAAAAACTGACATTAACATCACCCCCAAAAATTGACAGTAACATCTCCCCCAAAAACTGACAGTAACATCACCTGCAAAAACTGATATTAACAGCACCCCCAAAAAATGACAGTAACATCACCCCCAAAAACTGATATTAACATCAACCCCCAAAAATGACAGTAACATCACCCCAGAAAACTGATATTAACATCAACCCCCAAAAATGACATCACCCCCAAAAACTGACTTTAACATCACCCCCAAAAATTGATTTTGACATCACCCCCAGAAAAAGACAGTAACATCAGCCCCAGAAACTGACAGTAACATGACGCCCAGAAAATAACAGTAACATCACCCCCGAAAACTGATATTAACATCAACCCCCAAAAATGACAGTAACATCACCCCCGAAAACTGATATTAACATCACCCCCCAAAAATGACAGTAACATCACCCCCAAAAACTGATATTAACATCACCCCCACAAAATGACAGTAACATCACCCCCGAAAACTGATATTAACAGCACCCCCAAAAAATGACAGTAACATCACCCCCAAAAACTGATATTAACATCAACCCCCAAAAATGACAGTAACATCACCCCAGAAAACTGATATTAACATCAACCCCCAAAAATGACATCACCCCCAAAAACTGACTTTAACATCACCCCCAAAAATTGATTTTGACATCACCCCCAGAAAAAGACAGTAACATCAGCCCCAGAAACTGACAGTAACATGACGCCCAGAAAATAACAGTAACATTACCCGCAGAAACTGACATTAACATCACCCCCGGAAAATGACAGTAACATCACCCCCAGAAACTGAAATTAACATCACCCGCAGAAAATGACAGTAACATCACCCCCAGAAAATGACAGCAACATCAACCCCAAAAATTGACATTAACATCACCCCCAGAATGACAGTAACATCACCCGCAAAAAATGACAGCAACATCACCCCAAAAAATGACAGTAACATCACCTGCAAAAACTGACATTAACATCACCCCCAAAAATTGACAGTAACATCTCCCCCAAAAACTGACAGTAACATCACCCCCAAAAAATGACATTAACATCACCCCCAAAAAATGACAGTAACATCACCCCCAAAACCTGACATTAACATCACCCCCAAAAACAACAGTAACCTCACCCCCAAAAAATGACATTATTACACCCAAAAAATGACGCTATCATCACCCCAAAAAATTGACATTAACATCACCCCCAAAAAATTGACATTAACATCACCCCCATAAAATGACATTAACATCACCCCCAGAAAATGACAGTAACATCACCCCCAAAAATTGACATTAAGATCACCGCCAAAAAATGACAGTATCATCATCCCCAAAACATGACAGTAACATCACCCCCAGAAAATGACATTAGCATCATCCCCAAAAAATTACATTCACATCACCCCCAAAAAATGACAATAACATCACCCCCATCAACTGAAATTAACATCACCCCCAAAAAATAAGTGTCACCCCCAAAAACTGACATTAACATCACCCCCAGAAACTGACATTAACATCACCCACAAAAAATGACAGGAGATCACCCCCAAAAATTGACATGAAGATCACAGCCAAAAAATCACATTAACATCACCCCTCAAAACTGACAGTAACATCACTCCAAAATATTGACAGTATCATCACCCCTAAAACTGACATTAACATCACCCTCAAAACCTGACATTAACATCACCCCCAAAAAGTAACATTAACATAACCCCCCAGAAACTGACATTAACATCACCCTCAAAAGATGACATTATTACCACCAAAAAATGACGGTATCATCACCCCCAAAAATTGACATTAACATCACCCCCAAAAAATGACATGATCACCCCCAGAAACTGACAGTAACATCACCCCCAGAAAATGACAGGAACATCAACCCCAAAATTTGACATTGACATCACCCCAAAAAATTGATTTTGATATCACCCCCAGAAAAAGACATAACATCAGCCCCAGAAACTGACAGTAACATGACGCCTAGAAAATGACAGTAACATAACCCCCAGAAACTGACATTAACATCACCCCCGGAAAATGACAGTAACATCACCCCCAGAAACTGAAATTAACATCACCCGCAGAAAATGACAGTAACATCACCCCCAGAAAATGACAGCAACATCACCCCCAGAAAATGACAGCAACATCACCCCCAAAAATTGACATTAACATCACCCCAAAAAAATGACAGTAACATCACCTGCAAAAACTGACATTAACCTCACCCCCAAAAATTGACAGTAACATCTCCCCCAAAAATTGACAGAAACATCACCCCCAAAAAATGACATAAACATCATCCCCAAAAAATGACAGTAACATGACCCCAATAACTGACATTAACTTCTCCCCCAAAAAATGACAGCAACATCACCCCCAAAAATTGACATTAACATCACTCCAAAAAAATGACAGTAACATCACCTGCAAAAACTGACATTAACATCACCCCCAAAAATTGACATTAACATCACCCCCAAAAACAACAGTAACATCACCCCCAAAAAATGACATTATTACACCCAAAAAATGAGGCTATCATCACCCCAAAAAATTGACATTAACATCACCCCCAGAAAATGACAGGAACATCACCCCCAAAAATTGACATTAACATCACCCCCAAAAATAACAGTCACATCGCCCCCAAAACCTGACATTAACATCACCCCCGGAAAATGACAGTAACATCACCCCCAGAAACTGAAATTAACATCACCCCCAGAAAATGACAGGAACATCACCCCCAAAAATTGACATTAACATCACCCCCAAAAATAACAGTCACATCACCCCCAAAACCTGACATTAACATCACCCCCAAAAAATGACAGTAACATCACCCCCAGAAAATGACAGCAACATCACCCGCAAAAAATGACAGCAACATCACCCCCAAAAAATGACAGCAACATCACCTGCAAAAACTGACATTAACATCACCCCCAAAAAATGACAGTAACATCTTCCCCAAAAAATGACAGTAACATCGCCCGCAATAACTGACATTAACATCACCTCCAGAAAATGACAGTAACATCACCCCCAAAAATTGACAGGATCATAACCCCCTAAAACTAACATTAACAACACCCTCTAAAAATAACAGTCACATCACCCCAAAAACCTGACATTAACATCACCCCCAAAAAATAACATTATTACCCCCACAAAATGACGGTATTAACACCCCCAAAAACTGACATTAACATCACCCCAAAAAATGAAAGCAACATCACCCCCAAAAATTGACATGATCACCCCAGAAACTGACAGTAACATCACCCCCAGAAAATGACAGTAACATCACCCCCAAAAATTGACATTATCACCCGCAGAAAATGACAGTAACATCACCCCCAAAAATTGACTTTTAGATCACCGCCAAAAAATGGCAGTATCATCATCCCCAAAAAATTACATTCACATCACCCCCAAAAAATGACAATAACATCACCCCCAAAACATGACAGTAACATCACCCTCAAAAAGCGACATGAACATCACCCCCAAAAAATGACTCTCACATCACCCCCAGAAAATGACAGCAACATCACCCCCAAAAACTGACATTAAAATCACCCCCAAAAAATAACATTAACATAACCCCAGAAACTGACATTAACATCACCTCCACAAAATGACAGTAACATCACCCCCAAAAATTGACATTAAGATCACAGCCAAAAAATGACAGTAACATCACCCCCAAAAATAGACATTAACATCACCCCCAAAAACTGACAGTAACATCACCCCAAACAATTGACAGTATCATCACCCCCTAAAACTGACATTAACATCACCCTCTAAAAATAACAGTAACATCGCCCCCAAAACCTGACATTAACATCACCCCCAAAAATAACATTAACATAACCCCCAGAAACTGACATTAACATCACCTCCACAAAATGACAGTAACATCACACCCAAAAATTGACATTAAGATCACAGCCAAAAAATGACAGTAACATCACCCCCAAAAATAGACATTAACATCACCCCCAAAAACTGACAGTAACATCACCCCAAAAAATTGACAGTATCATCACCCCCTAAAACTGAGATTAACATCACCCTCTAAAAATAACAGTCACATCGCCCCCAAAACCTGACATTAACATCACCCCCGGAAAATGACAGTAACATCACCCCAAGAAACTGAAATTAACATCACCCGCAGAAAATGACAGTAACATCACCCCCAGAAAATGACAGCAACATCACCCGCAAAAAATGACAGCAACATCACCCCCAAAAAATGACAGCAACATCACCCGCAAAAACTGACATTAACATCACCCCCAAAAAATGACAGTAACATCATCCCCAAAAAATGACAGTAACATCGCCCCCAATAACTGACATTAACATCACCTCCAGAAAATGACAGTAACATCACCCCCAAAAATTGACAGGATCATAACCCCCCAAAACTAACATTAACAACACCCTCTAAAAATAACAGTCACATCACCCCAAAAACCTGACATTAACATCACCCCCAAAAAATAACATTATTACCCCCACAAAATGACGGTATTAACACCCCCAAAAATTGACGTTAACATCACCCCAAAAAATGAAAGCAACATCACCCCCAAAAATTGACATGATCACCCCAGAAACTGACAGCAACATCACCCCCAGAAAATGACAGTAACATCACTCCCAAAAATTGACTTTTAGATCACCGCCAAAAAATGGCAGTATCATCATCCCCAAAAAATTACATTCACATCACCCCCAAAAAATGACAATAACATCACCCCCAGAAAATGACAGCAACATCACCCCCAAAAACTGGCATTAAAATCACCCCCAAAAAATAACATTAACATAACCCCCAGAAACTGACATTAACATCACCTCCACAAAATGACAGTAACATCACCCCCAAAAATTGACATTAAGATCACAGCCAAAAAATGACAGGAACATCACCCCCAAAAATAGACATTAACATCACCCCAAAAAATGACAGTAACATCACCCCCAAAAAATGACATTATTACCACCAAAAAATGACGGTATCATCACCCCCAAAAATTGACATTAACATCACCCCCAAAAAATGACAGCAACATCACCCCCAAAAATTGACATGATCACCCCCAGAAACTGACATTAACGTCACCCCCGGAAAATGACAGTAACATCACCCCCAGAAACTGAAATTAACATCACCCGCAGAAAATGACAGTAACATCACCCCCAGAAAATGACAGCAACATCAACCCCAAAAATTGACATTAACATCACCCCCAGAATATGACAGCAACATCACCCGCAAAAAATGACAGCAACATCACCCCCAAAAATTGACATTAACATCACCCCAAAAAAATGACAGTAACATCACCTGCAAAAACTGACATTAACATCACCCCCAAAAATTGACATTAACATCACCCCCAAAAACAACAGTAACATCACCCCCAAAAAATGACATTATTACACCCAAAAAATGAGGCTATCATCACCCCAAAAAATTGACATTAACATCACCCCCAGAAAATGACAGGAACATCACCCCCAAAAATTGACATTAACATCACCCCCAAAAATAACAGTCACATCGCCCCCAAAACCTGACATTAACATCACCCCCGGAAAATGACAGTAACATCACCCCCAGAAACTGAAATTAACATCACCCCCAAAAAATGACAGTAACATCACCCCCAGAAAATGACAGCAACATCACCCGCAAAAAATGACAGCAACATCACCCCCAAAAAATGACAGCAACATCACCCGCAAAAACTGACATTAACATCACCCCCACAAAATGACAGTAACATCTTCCCCAAAAAATGACAGTAACATCGCCCGCAATAACTGACATTAACATCACCTCCAGAAAATGACAGTAACATCACCCCCAAAAATTGACAGGATCATAACCCCCTAAAACTAACATTAACAACACCCTCTAAAAATAACAGTCACATCACCCCAAAAACCTGACATTAACATCACCCCCAAAAAATAACATTATTACCCCCACAAAATGACGGTATTAACACCCCCAAAAATTGACATTAACATCACCCCAAAAAAATGACAGTAACATCACCTGCAAAAACTGACATTAACATCACCCCCAAAAATTGACATTAACATCACCCCCAAAAGCAACAGTAACATCACCCCCAAAAAATGACATTATTACACCCAAAAAATGAGGCTATCATCACCCCAAAAAATTGACATTAACATCACCCCCAGAAAATGACAGGAACATCACCCCCAAAAATTGACATTAACATCACCCCCAAAAATGACAGTAACATCACCCGCAAAAACTGACATTAACATCACCCCCAAAAATTGACAGAAACATCACTCCCAAAAAATGACATAAACATCATCCCCAAAAAATGACAGTAACATCACCCCAATAACTGACATTAACATCACCTCCAGAAAATGACAGTAACATCACCCCCGAAAACTGATATTAACATCAACCCCCAAAAATGACAGTAACATCACCCCCGAAAACTGATATTAACATCACCCCCCAAAAATGACAGTAACATCACCCCCCAAAAATGACAGTAACATCACCCCCAAAAACTGATATTAACATCACCCCCAAAAAATGACAGTAACATCACCCCCGAAAACTGATATTAACAGCACCCCCAAAAAATGACAGTAACATCACCCCCAAAAACTGATATTAACATCAACCCCCAAAAATGACAGTAACATCACCCCCGAAAACTGATATTAACATCAACCCCCAAAAATGACATCACCCCCAAAAACTGACTTTAACATCACCCCCAAAAATTGATTTTGACATCACCCCCAGAAAAAGACAGTAACATCAGCCCCAGAAACTGACAGTAACATGACGCCCAGAAAATAACAGTAACATCACCCGCAGAAACTGACATTAACATCACCCCCGGAAAATGACAGTAACATCACCCCCAGAAACTGAAATTAACATCACCCGCAGAAAATGACAGTAACATCACCCCCAGAAAATGACAGCAACATCAACCCCAAAAATTGACATTAACATCACCCCCAGAATATGACAGTAACATCACCCGCAAAAAATGACAGCAACATCACCCCCAAAAATTGACAGTAACATCACCCCAAAAAATGACAGTAACATCACCTGCAAAAACTGACATTAACATCACCCCCAAAAATTGACAGTAACATCTCCCCCAAAAACTGACAGTAACATCACCCCCAAAAAATGACATTAACATCACCCCCAAAAAATGACAGTAACATCACCCCCAAAACCTGACATTAACATCACCCCCAAAAACAACAGTAACCTCACCCCCAAAAAATGACATTATTACACCCAAAAAATGACGCTATCATCACCCCAAAAAATTGACATTAACATCACCCCCAAAAAATGACAGTAACATCACCCCCAGAAAATGACAGGAACACCACCCCCAAAACTTGACATTAACATCACCCCCAAAAATGACAGTAACATCACCCGCAAAAACTGACATTAACATCACCCCCAAAAATTGACAGAAACATCACCCCCAAAAAATGACATAAACATCATCCCCAAAAAATGACAGTAACATCACCCCAATAACTGACATTAACTTCTCCCCCAAAAAATGACAGTAACATCACCCCCAAAAAATGACATAAACATCATCCCCAAAAAATGACAGTAACATCACCCCAATAACTGACATTAACATCACCTCCAGAAAATGACAGTAACATCACCCCCAAAAATTGACAGTATCATCACCCCCTAAAACTGACATTAACAATACCCTCTAAAAATGACAGTAACATCACCCCCAATAACTGACATTAACATCACCTCCAGAAAATGACAGTAACATCACCCCCAAAAAATAACAGTTACATCACCCCCAAAAAATGACATTACTACTCCCAAAAAGTGACGGTATCATCACCCCCAAAAATTGACATTAACATCACCCCAGAAACTGACAGTAACATCACCCTCAGAAAATGACAGGAACATCACCCCCAAGAATTGACATTAACATCACCCCCAAAAAATGACAGTAACATCACCCCTAAAAAATGACAGTAACATCACCCTCAGAAAATGACAGGAACATCACCCCCAAGAATTGACATTAACATCACCCCCAAAAAATGACAGTAACATCACCCCTAAAAAATGACAGTAACATCACCCCCAAAAAATGACATTACTACCCCCAAAAAGTGACGGTATCATCACCCCCAAAAAATGACATTAACATCACCCCCAAAAATTGACATTAACATCACCCCCATAAAATGACATTAACATCACCCCCAGAAAATGACAGTAACATCACCCCCAAAAATTGACATTAAGATCACTGCCAAAAAATGACAGTATCATCATCCCCAAAACATGACAGTAACATCACCCCCAGAAAATGACATTAGCATCATCCCCAAAAAATTACATTCACATCACCCCCAAAAAATGACAATAACATCACCCCCATCAACTGAAATTAACATCACCCCCAAAAAATAAGTGTCACCCCCAAAAACTGACATTAACATCACCCCCAGAAACTGACATTAACATCACCCACAAAAAATGACAGGAGATCACCCCCAAAAATTGACATGAAGATCACAGCCAAAAAATCACATTAACATCACCCCTCAAAACTGACAGTAACATCACCCCAAAATATTGACAGTATCATCACCCCTAAAACTGACATTAACATCACCCTCAAAACCTGACATTAACATCACCCCCAAAAAGTAACATTAACATAACCCCCCAGAAACTGAAATTAACATCACCCGCAGAAAATGACAGTAACATCACCCCCAGAAAATGACAGCAACATCACCCGCAAAAAATGACAGCAACATCACCCCCAAAAAATGACAGCAACATCACCCGCAAAAACTGACATTAACATCACCCCCAAAAAATGACAGTAACATCATCCCCAAAAAATGACAGTAACATCGCCCCCAATAACTGACATTAACATCACCTCCAGAAAATGACAGTAACATCACCCCCAAAAATTGACAGGATCATAACCCCCTAAAACTAACATTAACAACACCCTCTAAAAATAACAGTCACATCACCCCAAAAACCTGACATTAACATCACCCCCAAAAAATAACATTATTACCCCCACAAAATGACGGTATTAACACCCCCAAAAATTGACGTTAACATCACCCCAAAAAATGAAAGCAACATCACCCCCAAAAATTGACATGATCACCCCAGAAACTGACAGCAACATCACCCCCAGAAAATGACAGTAACATCACCCCCAAAAATTGACATTATCACCCGCAGAAAATGACAGTAGCATCACTCCCAAAAATTGACTTTTAGATCACCGCCAAAAAATGGCAGTATCATCATCCCCAAAAAATTACATTCACATCACCCCCAAAAAATGACAATAACATCACCCCCAGAAAATGACAGCAACATCACCCCCAAAAACTGGCATTAAAATCACCCCCAAAAAATAACATGAACATAACCCCCAGAAACTGACATTAACATCACCTCCACAAAATGACAGTAACATCACCCCCAAAAATTGACATTAAGATCACAGCCAAAAAATGACAGGAACATCACCCCCAAAAATAGACATTAACATCACCCCAAAAAATGACAGTAACATCACCCCCAAAAAATGACATTATTACCACCAAAAAATGACGGTATCATCACCCCCAAAAATTGACATTAACATCACCCCCAAAAAATGACAGCAACATCACCCCCAAAAATTGACATGATCACCCCCAGAAACTGACATTAACGTCACCCCCGGAAAATGACAGTAACATCACCCCCAGAAACTGAAATTAACATCACCCGCAGAAAATGACAGTAACATCACCCCCAGAAAATGACAGCAACATCAACCCCAAAAATTGACATTAACATCACCCCCAGAATATGACAGTAACATCACCCCCAGAAAATGACAGCAACATCACCCGCAAAAAATGACAGCAACATCACCCCCAAAAAATGACAGCAACATCACCCGCAAAAACTGACATTAACATCACCCGCAAAAAATGACAGTAACATCTTCCCCAAAAAATGACAGTAACATCGCCCGCAATAACTGACATTAACATCACCTCCAGAAAATGACAGTAACATCACCCCCAAAAATTGACAGGATCATAACCCCCTAAAACTAACATTAACAACACCCTCTAAAAATAACAGTAACATCACCCCAAAAACCTGACATTAACATCACCCCCAAAAAATAACATTATTACCCCCACAAAATGACGGTATTAACACCCCCAAAAATTGACATTAACATCACCCCAAAAAAATGACAGTAACATCACCTGCAAAAACTGACATTAACATCACCCCCAAAAATTGACATTAACATCACCCCCAAAAGCAACAGTAACATCACCCCCAAAAAATGACATTATTACACCCAAAAAATGAGGCTATCATCACCCCAAAAAATTGACATTAACATCACCCCCAGAAAATGACAGGAACATCACCCCCAAAAATTGACATTAACATCACCCCCAAAAATGACAGTAACATCACCCGCAAAAACTGACATTAACATCACCCCCAAAAATTGACAGAAACATCACCCCCAAAAAATGACATAAACATCATCCCCAAAAAATGACAGTAACATCACCCCAATAACTGACATTAACATCACCTCCAGAAAATGACAGTAACATCACCCCCGAAAACTGATATTAACATCAACCCCCAAAAATGACAGTAACATCACCCCCGAAAACTGATATTAACATCACCCCCCAAAAATGACAGTAACATCACCCCCAAAAACTGATATTAACATCACCCCCAAAAAATGACAGTAACATCACCCCCGAAAACTGATATTAACAGCACCCCCAAAAAATGACAGTAACATCACCCCCAAAAACTGATATTAACATCAACCCCCAAAAATGACAGTAACATCACCCCCGAAAACTGATATTAACATCAACCCCCAAAAATGACATCACCCACAAAAACTGACTTTAACATCACCCCCAAAAATTGATTTTGACATCACCCCCAGAAAAAGACAGTAACATCAGCCCCAGAAACTGACAGTAACATGACGCCCAGAAAATAACAGTAACATCACCCGCAGAAACTGACATTAACATCACCCCCGGAAAATGACAGTAACATCACCCCCAGAAACTGAAATTAACATCACCCGCAGAAAATGACAGTAACATCACCCCCAGAAAATGACAGCAACATCAACCCCAAAAATTGACATTAACATCACCCCCAGAATATGACAGTAACATCACCCGCAAAAAATGACAGCAACATCACCCCAAAAAATGACAGTAACATCACCTGCAAAAACTGACATTAACATCACCCCCAAAAATTGACAGTAACATCTCCCCCAAAAACTGACAGTAACATCACCCCCAAAAAATGACATTAACATCACCCCCAAAAAATGACAGTAACATCACCCCCAAAACCTGACATTAACATCACCCCCAAAAACAACAGTAACCACACCCCCAAAAAATGACATTATTACACCCAAAAAATGACGCTATCATCACCCCAAAAAATTGACATTAACATCACCCCCAAAAAATGACAGTAACATCACCCCCAGAAAATGACAGGAACACCACCCCCAAAACTTGACATTAACATCACCCCCAAAAATGACAGTAACATCACCCGCAAAAACTGACATTAACATCACCCCCAAAAATTGACAGAAACATCACCCCCAAAAAATGACATAAACATCATCCCCAAAAAATGACAGTAACATCACCCCAATAACTGACATTAACTTCTCCCCCAAAAAATGACAGTAACATCACCCCCAAAAAATGACATAAACATCATCCCCAAAAAATGACAGTAACATCACCCCAATAACTGACATTAACATCACCTCCGGAAAATGACAGTAACATCACCCCCAAAAATTGACAGTATCATCACCCCCAAAAAATGACATTACTACCCCCAAAAAGTGACGGTATCATCACCCCAAAAATTGACATTAACATCACCCCAGAAACTGACAGTAACATCACCCTCAGAAAATGACAGGAACATCACCCCCAAGAATTGACATTAACATCACCCCCAAAAAATGACAGTAACATCACCCCTAAAAAATGACAGTAACATCACCCTCAGAAAATGACAGGAACATCACCCCCAAGAATTGACATTAACATCACCCCCAAAAAATGACAGTAACATCACCCCCAGAAAATGACAGTAACATCACCCCCAAATATTGACATTATCACCCCCAAAAAATGACATTAACATCACCCCCAAAAATTGACATTAACATCACCCCCATAAAATGACATTAACATCACCCCCAGAAAATGACAGTAACATCACCCCCAAAAATTGACATTAAGATCACTGCCAAAAAATGACAGTATCATCATCCCCAAAACATGACAGTAACATCACCCGCAAAAACTGACATTAACATCACCCCCAAAAATTGACAGAAACATCACCCCCAAAAAATGACATAAACATCATCCCCAAAAAATGACAGTAACATCACCCCAATAACTGACATTAACTTCTCCCCCAAAAAATGACAGTAACATCACCCCCAAAAAATGACATAAACATCATCCCCAAAAAATGACAGTAACATCACCCCAATAACTGACATTAACATCACCTCCAGAAAATGACAGTAACATCACCCCCAAAAATTGACAGTATCATCACCCCCTAAAACTGACATTAACAATACCCTCTAAAAATGACAGTAACATCACCCCCAATAACTGACATTAACATCACCCCCAAAAAGTAACATTAACATAACCCCCCAATAACTGACATTAACATCACCTCCAGAAAATGACAGTAACATCACCCCCAAAAAATAACAGTTACATCACCCCCAAAAAATGACATTACTACTCCCAAAAAGTGACGGTATCATCACCCCCAAAAATTGACATTAACATCACCCCAGAAACTGACAGTAACATCACCCTCAGAAAATGACAGGAACATCACCCCCAAGAATTGACATTAACATCACCCCCAAAAAATGACAGTAACATCACCCCTAAAAAATGACAGTAACATCACCCTCAGAAAATGACAGGAACATCACCCCCAAGAATTGACATTAACATCACCCCCAAAAAATGACAGTAACATCACCCCTAAAAAATGACAGTAACATCACCCCCAAAAAATGACATTACTACCCCCAAAAAGTGACGGTATCATCACCCCCAAAAAATGACATTAACATCACCCCCAAAAATTGACATTAACATCACCCCCATAAAATGACATTAACATCACCCCCAGAAAATGACAGTAACATCACCCCCAAAAATTGACATTAAGATCACTGCCAAAAAATGACAGTATCATCATCCCCAAAACATGACAGTAACATCACCCCCAGAAAATGACATTAGCATCATCCCCAAAAAATTACATTCACATCACCCCCAAAAAATGACAATAACATCACCCCCATCAACTGAAATTAACATCACCCCCAAAAAATAAGTGTCACCCCCAAAAACTGACATTAACATCACCCCCAGAAACTGACATTAACATCACCCACAAAAAATGACAGGAGATCACCCCCAAAAATTGACATGAAGATCACAGCCAAAAAATCACATTAACATCACCCCTCAAAACTGACAGTAACATCACCCCAAAATATTGACAGTATCATCACCCCTAAAACTGACATTAACATCACCCTCAAAACCTGACATTAACATCACCCCCAAAAAGTAACATTAACATAACCCCCCAGAAACTGAAATTAACATCACCCGCAGAAAATGACAGTAACATCACCCCCAGAAAATGACAGCAACATCACCCGCAAAAAATGACAGCAACATCACCCCCAAAAAATGACAGCAACATCACCCGCAAAAACTGACATTAACATCACCCCCAAAAAATGACAGTAACATCATCCCCAAAAAATGACAGTAACATCGCCCCCAATAACTGACATTAACATCACCTCCAGAAAATGACAGTAACATCACCCCCAAAAATTGACAGGATCATAACCCCCTAAAACTAACATTAACAACACCCTCTAAAAATAACAGTCACATCACCCCAAAAACCTGACATTAACATCACCCCCAAAAAATAACATTATTACCCCCACAAAATGACGGTATTAACACCCCCAAAAATTGACGTTAACATCACCCCAAAAAATGAAAGCAACATCACCCCCAAAAATTGACATGATCACCCCAGAAACTGACAGCAACATCACCCCCAGAAAATGACAGTAACATCACCCCCAAAAATTGACATTATCACCCGCAGAAAATGACAGTAGCATCACTCCCAAAAATTGACTTTTAGATCACCGCCAAAAAATGGCAGTATCATCATCCCCAAAAAATTACATTCACATCACCCCCAAAAAATGACAATAACATCACCCCCAGAAAATGACAGCAACATCACCCCCAAAAACTGGCATTAAAATCACCCCCAAAAAATAACATGAACATAACCCCCAGAAACTGACATTAACATCACCTCCACAAAATGACAGTAACATCACCCCCAAAAATTGACATTAAGATCACAGCCAAAAAATGACAGGAACATCACCCCCAAAAATAGACATTAACATCACCCCAAAAAATGACAGTAACATCAGCCCCAAAAAATGACATTATTACCACCAAAAAATGACGGTATCATCACCCCCAAAAATTGACATTAACATCACCCCCAAAAAATGACAGCAACATCACCCCCAAAAATTGACATGATCACCCCCAGAAACTGACATTAACGTCACCCCCGGAAAATGACAGTAACATCACCCCCAGAAACTGAAATTAACATCACCCGCAGAAAATGACAGTAACATCACCCCCAGAAAATGACAGCAACATCAACCCCAAAAATTGACATTAACATCACCCCCAGAATATGACAGTAACATCACCCCCAGAAAATGACAGCAACATCACCCGCAAAAAATGACAGCAACATCACCCCCAAAAAATGACAGCAACATCACCCGCAAAAACTGACATTAACATCACCCGCAAAAAATGACAGTAACATCTTCCCCAAAAAATGACAGTAACATCGCCCGCAATAACTGACATTAACATCACCTCCAGAAAATGACAGTAACATCACCCCCAAAAATTGACAGGATCATAACCCCCTAAAACTAACATTAACAACACCCTCTAAAAATAACAGTAACATCACCCCAAAAACCTGACATTAACATCACCCCCAAAAAATAACATTATTACCCCCACAAAATGACGGTATTAACACCCCCAAAAATTGACATTAACATCACCCCAAAAAAATGACAGTAACATCACCTGCAAAAACTGACATTAACATCACCCCCAAAAATTGACATTAACATCACCCCCAAAAGCAACAGTAACATCACCCCCAAAAAATGACATTATTACACCCAAAAAATGAGGCTATCATCACCCCAAAAAATTGACATTAACATCACCCCCAGAAAATGACAGGAACATCACCCCCAAAAATTGACATTAACATCACCCCCAAAAATGACAGTAACATCACCCGCAAAAACTGACATTAACATCACCCCCAAAAATTGACAGAAACATCACCCCCAAAAAATGACATAAACATCATCCCCAAAAAATGACAGTAACATCACCCCAATAACTGACATTAACATCACCTCCAGAAAATGACAGTAACATCACCCCCGAAAACTGATATTAACATCAACCCCCAAAAATGACAGTAACATCACCCCCGAAAACTGATATTAACATCACCCCCCAAAAATGACAGTAACATCACCCCCAAAAACTGATATTAACATCACCCCCAAAAAATGACAGTAACATCACCCCCGAAAACTGATATTAACAGCACCCCCAAAAAATGACAGTAACATCACCCCCAAAAACTGATATTAACATCAACCCCCAAAAATGACAGTAACATCACCCCCGAAAACTGATATTAACATCAACCCCCAAAAATGACATCACCCACAAAAACTGACTTTAACATCACCCCCAGAAAAAGACAGTAACATCAGCCCCAGAAACTGACAGTAACATGACGCCCAGAAAATAACAGTAACATCACCCGCAGAAACTGACATTAACATCACCCCCGGAAAATGACAGTAACATCACCCCCAGAAACTGAAATTAACATCACCCGCAGAAAATGACAGTAACATCACCCCCAGAAAATGACAGCAACATCAACCCCAAAAATTGACATTAACATCACCCCCAGAATATGACAGTAACATCACCCGCAAAAAATGACAGCAACATCACCCCAAAAAATGACAGTAACATCACCTGCAAAAACTGACATTAACATCACCCCCAAAAATTGACAGTAACATCTCCCCCAAAAACTGACAGTAACATCACCCCCAAAAAATGACATTAACATCACCCCCAAAAAATGACAGTAACATCACCCCCAAAACCTGACATTAACATCACCCCCAAAAACAACAGTAACCACACCCCCAAAAAATGACATTATTACACCCAAAAAATGACGCTATCATCACCCCAAAAAATTGACATTAACATCACCCCCAAAAAATGACAGTAACATCACCCCCAGAAAATGACAGGAACACCACCCCCAAAACTTGACATTAACATCACCCCCAAAAATGACAGTAACATCACCCGCAAAAACTGACATTAACATCACCCCCAAAAATTGACAGAAACATCACCCCCAAAAAATGACATAAACATCATCCCCAAAAAATGACAGTAACATCACCCCAATAACTGACATTAACTTCTCCCCCAAAAAATGACAGTAACATCACCCCCAAAAAATGACATAAACATCATCCCCAAAAAATGACAGTAACATCACCCCAATAACTGACATTAACATCACCTCCGGAAAATGACAGTAACATCACCCCCAAAAATTGACAGTATCATCACCCCCAAAAAATGACATTACTACCCCCAAAAAGTGACGGTATCATCACCCCAAAAATTGACATTAACATCACCCCAGAAACTGACAGTAACATCACCCTCAGAAAATGACAGGAACATCACCCCCAAGAATTGACATTAACATCACCCCCAAAAAATGACAGTAACATCACCCCTAAAAAATGACAGTAACATCACCCTCAGAAAATGACAGGAACATCACCCCCAAGAATTGACATTAACATCACCCCCAAAAAATGACAGTAACATCACCCCCAGAAAATGACAGTAACATCACCCCCAAATATTGACATTATCACCCCCAAAAAATGACATTAACATCACCCCCAAAAATTGACATTAACATCACCCCCATAAAATGACATTAACATCACCCCCAGAAAATGACAGTAACATCACCCCCAAAAATTGACATTAAGATCACTGCCAAAAAATGACAGTATCATCATCCCCAAAACATGACAGTAACATCACCCCCAGAAAATGACATTAGCATAATCCCCAAAAAATTACATTCACATCACCCCCAAAAAATGACAATAACATCACCCCCATCAACTGAAATTAACATCACCCCAAAAAATAAGTGTCACCCCCAAAAACTGACATTAACATCACCCCCAGAAACTGACATTAACATCACCCACAAAAAATGACAGGAGATCACCCCCAAAAATTGACATGAAGATCACAGCCAAAAAATCACATTAACATCACCCCTCAAAACTGACAGTAACATCACCCCAAAATATTGACAGTATCATCACCCCTAAAACTGACATTAACATCACCCTCAAAACCTGACATTAACATCACCCCCAAAAAGTAACATTAACATAACCCCCCAGAAACTGACATTAACATCACCCTCAAAAGATGACATTATTACCACCAAAAAATGACGGTATCATCACTCCCAAAAATTGACATTAACATCACCCCCAAAAAATGACATGATCACCCCCAGAAACTGACAGTAACATCACCCCCAGAAAATGACAGGAACATCAACCCCAAAAATTGACATTGACATCACCCCAAAAAATTGATTTTGATATCACCCCCAGAAAAAGACATAACATCAGCCCCAGAAACTGACAGTAACATGACGCCTAGAAAATGACAGTAACATAACCCCCAGAAACTGACATTAACATCACCCCCGGAAAATGACAGTAACATCACCCCCAGAAACTGAAATTAACATCACCCGCAGAAAATGACAGTAACATCACCCCCAGAAAATGACAGCAACATCACCCCCAGAAAATGACAGCAACATCACCCCCAAAAATTGACATTAACATCACCCCAAAAAAATGACAGTAACATCACCTGCAAAAACTGACATTAACATCATCCCCAAAAATTGACAGTAATATCTCCCCCAAAAATTGACAGAAACATCACCCCCAAAAAATGACATAAACATCATCCCCAAAAAATGACAGTTACATCACCCCAATAACTGACATTAACTTCTCCCCCAAAAAATTACAGCAACATCACCCCCAAAAATTGACATTAACATCACCCCAAAAAAATGACAGTAATATCACCCCCAAAAACTGACATTAACATCACCCCCAAAAACAACAGTAACATCACCCACAAAAAATGACAATATTACCACCAAAAAATGACGGTATCATCACCCCCAAAAATTGACATTAACATCACCCCCAAAAAATGACATGATCACCCCCAGAAACTGACAGTAACATCACCCCCAGAAAATGACAGGAACATCAACCCCAAAAATTGAAATTGACATCACCCCAAAAAATGACGGTAACATCACCCCTAAAAAATGACAGTAACATCACCCTCAGAAAATGACAGGAACATCACCCCCAAGAATTGACATTAACATCACCCCCAAAAAATGACAGTAACATCACCCCTAAAAATTGACAGTAACATCACCCCCAGAAAATGACAGGAACATCACCCCCAAAACTTGACATTAACATCACCCCCAAAAATGACAGTAACATCACCCGCAAAAACTGACATTAACATCACCCCCAAAAATTGACAGAAACATCACCCCCAAAAAATGACATAAACATCATCCCCAAAAAATGACAGTAACATCACCCCAATAACTGACATTAACATCACCTCCAGAAAATGACAGTAACATCACCCCCGAAAACTGATATTAACATCAACCCCCAAAAATGACAGTAACATCACCCCCGAAAACTGATATTAACATCACCCCCCAAAAATGACAGTAACATCACCCCTGAAAACTGATATTAACATCATCCCCAGAAACTGACAGTATCATCACCCCCAAAAACTGATATTAACATCACCCCCAAAAAATGACAGTAACATCACCCCCGAAAACTGATATTAACAGCACCCCCAAAAAATGACAGTAACATCACCCCCAAAAACTGATATTAACATCAACCCCCAAAAATGACAGTAACATCACCCCCGAAAACTGATATTAACATCAACCCCCAAAAATGACATCAGCCCCAAAAACTGACTTTAACATCACCCCCAAAAATTGATTTTGACATCACCCCCAGAAAAAGACAGGAACATCAGCCCCAGAAACTGACAGTAACATGACGCCCAGAAAATAACAGTAACATCACCCGCAGAAACTGACATTAACATCACCCCCGGAAAATGACAGTAACATCACCCCCAGAAACTGAAATTAACATCACCCGCAGAAAATGACAGTAACATCACCCCCAGAAAATGACAGCAACATCAACCCCAAAAATTGACATTAACATCACCCCCAGAATATGACAGTAACATCATCCGCAAAAAATGACAGCAACATCACCCCAAAAAATGACAGTAACATCACCTGCAAAAACTGACATTAACATCACCCCCAAAAATTGACAGTAACATCTCCCCCAAAAATTGACATTAACATCACCCCAGAAACTGACAGTAACATCACCCTCAGAAAATGACAGGAACATCACCCCCAAGAATTGACATTAACATCACCCCCAAAAAATGACAGTAACATCACCCCTAAAAAATGACAGTAACATCACCCTCAGAAAATGACAGGAACATCACCCCCAAGAATTGACATTAACATCACCCCCAAAAAATGACAGTAACATCACCCCCAGAAAATGACAGTAACATCACCCCCAAATATTGACATTATCACCCCCAAAAAATGACATTAACATCACCCCCAAAAATTGACATTAACATCACCCCCATAAAATGACATGAACATCACCCCCAGAAAATGACAGTAACATCACCCCCAAAAATTGACATTAAGATCACTGCCATAAAATGACAGTATCATCATCCCCAAAACATGACAGTAACATCACCCCCAGAAAATGACATTAGCATCATCCCCAAAAAATTACATTCACATCACCCCCAAAAAATGACAATAACATCACCCCCATCAACTGAAATTAACATCACCCCAAAAAATAAGTGTCACCCCCAAAAACTGACATTAACATCACCCCCAGAAACTGACATTAACATCACCCACAAAAAATGACAGGAGATCACCCCCAAAAATTGACATGAAGATCACAGCCAAAAAATCACATTAACATCACCCCTCAAAACTGACAGTAACATCACCCCAAAATATTGACAGTATCATCACCCCTAAAACTGACATTAACATCACCCTCAAAACCTGACATTAACATCACCCCCAAAAAGTAACATTAACATAACCCCCCAGAAACTGACATTAACATCACCCTCAAAAGATGACATTATTACCACCAAAAAATGACGGTATCATCACCCCCAAAAATTGACATTAACATCACCCCCAAAAAATGACATGATCACCCCCAGAAACTGACAGTAACATCACCCCCAGAAAATGACAGGAACATCAACCCCAAAAATTGACATTGACATCACCCCAAAAAATTGATTTTGATATCACCCCCAGAAAAAGACATAACATCAGCCCCAGAAACTGACAGTAACATGACGCCTAGAAAATGACAGTAACATAACCCCCAGAAACTGACATTAACATCACCCCCGGAAAATGACAGTAACATCACCCCCAGAAACTGAAATTAACATCACCCGCAGAAAATGACAGTAACATCACCCCCAGAAAATGACAGCAACATCACCCCCAGAAAATGACAGCAACATCACCCCCAAAAATTGACATTAACATCACCCCAAAAAAATGACAGTAACATCACCTGCAAAAACTGACATTAACATCACCCCCAAAAATTGACAGTAACATCTCCCCCAAAAATTGACAGAAACATCACCCCCAAAAAATGACATAAACATCATCCCCAAAAAATGACAGTAACATCACCCCAATAACTGACATTAACTTCTCCCCCAAAAAATTACAGCAACATCACCCCCAAAAATTGACATTAACATCACCCCAAAAAAATGACAGTAACATCACCCCCAAAAACTGACATTAACATCACCCCCAAAAACAACAGTAACATCACCCACAAAAAAATGACAATATTACCACCAAAAAATGACGGTATCATCACCCCCAAAAATTGACATTAACATCACCCCCAAAAAATGACATGATCACCCCCAGAAACTGACAGTAACATCACCCCCAGAAAATGACAGGAACATCAACCCCAAAAATTGAAATTGACATCACCCCAAAAAATGACAGTAACATCACCCCTAAAAAATGACAGTAACATCACCCTCAGAAAATGACAGGAACATCACCCCCAAGAATTGACATTAACATCACCCCCAAAAAATGACAGTAACATCACCCCTAAAAAATGACAGTAACATCACCCTCAGAAAATGACAGGAACATCACCCCCAAGAATTGACATTAACATCACCCCCAAAAAATGACAGTAACATCACCCCTAAAAATTGACAGTAACATCACCCCCAGAAAATGACAGGAACATCACCCCCAAAACTTGACATTAACATCACCCCCAAAAATGACAGTAACATCACCCGCAAAAACTGACATTAACATCACCCCCAAAAATTGACAGAAACATCACCCCCAAAAAATGACATAAACATCATCCCCAAAAAATGACAGTAACATCACCCCAATAACTGACATTAACATCACCTCCAGAAAATGACAGTAACATCACCCCCGAAAGCTGATATTAACATCAACCCCCAAAAATGACAGTAACATCACCCCCGAAAACTGATATTAACATCACCCCCCAAAAATGACAGTAACATCACCCCTGAAAACTGATATTAACATCATCCCCAGAAACTGACAGTACCATCACCCCCAAAAACTGATATTAACATCACCCCCAAAAAATGACAGTAACATCACCCCCGAAAACTGATATTAACAGCACCCCCAAAAAATGACAGTAACATCACCCCCAAAAACTGATATTAACATCAACCCCCAAAAATGACAGTAACATCACCCCCGAAAACTGATATTAACATCAACCCCCAAAAATGACATCACCCCCAAAAACTGACTTTAACATCACCCCCAAAAATTGATTTTGACATCACCCCCAGAAAAAGACAGGAACATCAGCCCCAGAAACTGACAGTAACATGACGCCCAGAAAATAACAGTAACATCACCCGCAGAAACTGACATTAACATCACCCCCGGAAAATGACAGTAACATCACCCCCAGAAACTGAAATTAACATCACCCACAGAAAGTGACAGTAACATCACCCCCAGAAAATGACAGCAACATCAACCCCAAAAATTGACATTAACATCACCCCCAGAATATGACAGTAACATCATCCGCAAAAAATGACAGCAACATCACCCCAAAAAATGACAGTAACATCACCTGCAAAAACTGACATTAACATCACCCCCAAAAATTGACAGTAACATCTCCCCCAAAAACTGACAGTAACATCACCCCCAAAAAATGACATTAACATCACCCCCAAAAAATGACAGTAACATCACCCCCAAAACCTGACATTAACATCACCCCCAAAAACAACAGTAACCTCACCCCCAAAAAATGACATTATTACACCCAAAAAATGACGCTATCATCACCCCAAAAAATTGACATTAACATCACCCCCAAAAAATGACAGTAACATCACCCCCAGAAAATGACAGGAACACCACCCCCAAAACTTGACATTAACATCACCCCCAAAAATGACAGTAACATCACCCGCAAAAACTGACATTAACATCACCCCCAAAAATTGACAGAAACATCACCCCCAAAAAATGACACAAACATCATCCCCAAAAAATGACAGTAACATCACCCCAATAACTGACATTAACTTCTCCCCCAAAAAATGACAGTAACATCACCCCCAAAAAATGACATAAACATCATCCCCAAAAAATGACAGTAACATCACCCCAATAACTGACATTAACTTCTCCCCCAAAAAATGACAGTAACATCACCCCCAAAAAATGACATAAACATCACCCCCAAAAAATGACATAAACATCACCTCCAGAAAATGACAGTAACATCACCCCCAAAAATTGACAGTATCATCACCCCCTAAAACTGACATTAACAATACCCTCTAAAAATAACAGTAACATCACCCCCAATAACTGACATTAACATCACCTCCAGAAAATGACAGTAACATCACCCCCAAAAAATGACATTACTACCCCCAAAAAGTGACGGTATCATCACCCCCAAAAATTGACATTAACATCACCCCCAGAAAATGACAGTAACATCACCCCCAAAAATTGACATTAACATCACCCCCAAAAATGACAGTAACATCACCCGCAAAAACTGACATTAACATCACCCCCAAAAATTGACAGAAACATCACCCCCAAAAAATGACATAAACATCATCCCAATAACTGACATTAACATCACATCCAGAAAATGACAGTAACATCACCCCCGAAAACTGATATTAACATCAACCCCCAAAAATGACAGTAACATCACCCCCGAAAACTGATATTAACATCACCCCCCAAAAATGACAGTAACATCACCCCCCAAAAATGACAGTAACATCACCCCTGAAAACTGATATTAACATCATCCCCAGAAACTGACAGTATCATCACCCCCAAAAACTGATATTAACATCACCCCCAAAAAATGACAGTAACATCACCCCCGAAAACTGATATTAACAGCACCCCCAAAAAATGACAGTAACATCACCCCCAAAAACTAATATTAACATCAACCCCCAAAAATGACAGTAACATCACCCCCGAAAACTGATATTAACATCAACCCCCAAAAATGACATCACCCCCAAAAACTGACTTTAACATCACCCCCAAAAATTGATTTTGACATCACCCCCAGAAAAAGACAGTAACATCAGCCCCAGAAACTGACATTACTACCCCCAAAAAGTGACGGTATCATCACCCCCAAAAATTGACATTAACATCACCCCAGAAACTGACAGTAACATCACCCTCAGAAAATGACAGGAACATCACCCCCAAGAATTGACATTAACATCACCCCCAAAAAATGACAGTAACATCACCCCTAAAAAATGACAGTAACATCACCCTCAGAAAATGACAGGAACATCACCCCCAAGAATTGACATTAACATCACCCCCAAAAAATGACAGTAACATCACCCCTAAAAAATGACAGTAACATCACCCCCAGAAAATGACAGTAACATCACCCCCAAATATTGACATTATCACCCCCAAAAAATGACATTAACATCACCCCCAAAAATTGACATTAACATCACCCCCATAAAATGACATTAACATCACCCCCAGAAAATGACAGTAACATCACCCCCAAAAATTGACATTAAGATCACTGCCAAAAAATGACAGTATCATCATCCCCAAAACATGACAGTAACATCACCCCCAGAAAATGACATTAGCATCATTCCCAAAAAATTACATTCACATCACCCCCAAAAAATGACAATAACATCACCCCCATCAACTGAAATTAACATCACCCCCAAAAAATAAGTGTCACTCCCAAAAACTGACATTAACATCACCCCCAGAAACTGACATTAACATCACCCACAAAAAATGACAGGAGATCACCCCCAAAAATTGACATGAAGATCACAGCCAAAAAATCACATTAACATCACCCCTCAAAACTGACAGTAACATCACCCCAAAATATTGACAGTATCATCACCCCTAAAACTGACATTAACATCACCCTCAAAACCTGACATTAACATCACCCCCAAAAAGTAACGTTAACATAACCCCCCAGAAACTGACATTAACATCACCCTCAAAAGATGACATTATTACCACCAAAAAATGACGGTATCATCACCCCCAAAAATTGACATTAACATCACCCCCAAAAAATGACATGATCACCCCCAAAACATGACAGTAACATCACCCCCAGAAAATGACATTAGCATCATCCCCAAAAAATTACATTCACATCACCCCCAAAAAATGACAATAACATCACCCCCATCAACTGAAATTAACATCACCCCCAAAAAATAAGTGTCACCCCCAGAAACTGACATTAACATCACCCCCAGAAACTGACATTAACATCACCCCCAAAAATTGACATTAACATCACCCCCAAAAAATGACATGATCACCCCCAGAAACTGACAGTAACATCACCCCCAGAAAATGACAGGAACATCAACCCCAAAAATTGACATTGACATCACCCCAAAAAATTGATTTTGATATCACCCCCAGTAAAAGACATAACATCAGCCCCAGAAACTGACAGTAACATCACCCCTGGAAAATGACAGTAACATCACCCCCAGAAACTGAAATTAACATCACCCCCAGAAAATGACAGTAACATCACCCCCAGAAAATGACAGCAACATCACCCCCAGAAAATGACAGCAACATCACCCCCAAAAATTGACATTAACATCACCCCAAAAAAATGACAGTAACATCACCTGCAAAAACTGACATTAACATCACCCCCAAAAATTGACAGTAACATCTCCCCCAAAAATTGACAGAAACATCACCCCCAAAAAATGACATAAACATCATCCCCAAAAAATGACAGTAACATCACCCCAATAACTGACATTAACTTCTCCCCCAAAAAATTACAGCAACATCACCCCCAAAAACTGACATTAACATCACCCCCAAAAATTGACAGAAACATCACCCCCAAAAAATGACATAAAACATCATCCCCAAAAAATGACAGTAACATCACCCCAATAACTGACATTAACTTCTCCCCCAAAAAATGACAGTAACATCACCCCCAAAAAATGACATAAACATTATCCCCAAAAAATGACAGTAACATCACCCCAATAACTGACATTACCTTCTCCCCCAAAAAATGACAGTAACATCACCCCCAAAAAATGACATAAACATCACCCCCAAAAAATGACATAAACATCACCTCCAGAAAATGACAGTAACATCACCCCCAAAAATTGACAGTATCATCACCCCCTAAAACTGACATTAACAATACCCTCTAAAAATAACAGTAACATCACCCCCAATAACTGACATTAACATCATCTCCAGAAAATGACAGTAACATCACCCCCAAAAAATAACAGTTACATCACCCCCAAAAAATGACATTACTACCCCCAAAAGGTGACGGTATCATCACCCCCAAAAATTGACATTAACATCACCCCCAGAAAATGACAGTAACATCACCCCCAAAAATTGACATTAACATCACCCCCAAAAATGACAGTAACATCACCCGCAAAAACTGACATTAACATCACCCCCAAAAATTGACAGAAACATCACCCCCAAAAAATGACATAAACATCATCCCCAAAAAATGACAGTAACATCACCCCAATAACTGACATTAACATCACATCCAGAAAATGACAGTAACATCACCCCCGAAAACTGATATTAACATCAACCCCCAAAAATGACAGTAACATCACCCCCGAAAACTGATATTAACATCACCCCCCAAAAATGACAGTAACATCACCCCTGAAAACTGATATTAACATCATCCCCAGAAACTGACAGTATCATCACCCCCAAAAACTGATATTAACATCACCCCCAAAAAATGACAGTAACATCACCCCCGAAAACTGATATTAACAGCACCCCCAAAAAATGACAGTAACATCACCCCCAAAAACTAATATTAACATCAACCCCCAAAAATGACAGTAACATCACCCCCGAAAACTGATATTAACATCAACCCCCAAAAATGACATCACCCCCAAAAACGGACTTAAACATCACCCCCAAAAATTGATTTTGACATCACCCCCAGAAAAAGACAGTAACATCAGCCCCAGAAACTGACAGTAACATGACGCCCAGAAAATAACAGTAACATCACCCGCAGAAACTGACATTAACATCACCCCCGGAAAATGACAGTAACATCACCCCCAGAAACTGAAATTAACATCACCCGCAGAAAATGACAGTAACATCACCCCCAGAAAATGACAGCAACATCAACCCCAAAAATTGACATTAACATCACCCCCAGAATATGACAGTAACATCACCCACAAAAAATGACAGCAACATCACCCCAAAAAATGACAGTAACATCACCTGCAAAAACTGACATTAACATCACCCCCAAAAATTGACAGTAACATCTCCCCCAAAAACTGACAGTAACATCACCCCCAAAAAATGACATTAACATCACCCCCAAAAACAACAGTAACCTCACCCCCAAAAAATGACATTATTACACCCAAAAAATGACGCTATCATCACCCCAAAAAATTGACATTAACATCACCCCCAAAAAATGACAGTAACATCACCCCCAGAAAATGACAGGAACACCACCCCCAAAACTTGACATTAACATCACCCCCAAAAATGACAGTAACATCACCCGCAAAAACTGACATTAACATCACCCCCAAAAATTGACATAAACATCATCCCCAAAAAATGACAGTAACATCACCCCAATAACTGACATTAGCTTCTCCCCCAAAAAATGACAGTCACATCACCCCCAAAAAATGACATAAACATCATCCCCAAAAAATGACAGTAACATCACCCCAATAACTGACATTAACATCACCTCCAGAAAATGACAGTAACATCACCCCCAAAAATTGACAGTATCATCACCCCCTAAAACTGACATTAACAATACCCTCTAAAAATGACAGTAACATCACCCCCAATAACTGACATTAACATCACCTCCAGAAAATGACAGTAACATCACCCCCAAAAAATAACAGTTACATCACCCCCAAAAAATGACATTACTACCCCCAAAAAGTGACGGTATCATCACCCCCAAAAATTGACATTAACATCACCCCAGAAACTGACAGTAACATCACCCTCAGAAAATGACAGGAACATCACCCCCAAGAATTGACATTAACATCACCCCCAAAAAATGACAGTAACATCACCCCTAAAAAATGACAGTAAAATCACCCCCAGAAAATGACAGTAACATCACCCCCAAATATTGACATTATCACCCCCAAAAAATGACATTAACATCACCCCCAAAAATTGACATTAACATCACCCCCATAAAATGACATTAACATCACCCCCAGAAAATGACAGTAACATCACCCCCAAAAATTGACATTAAGATCACTGCCAAAAAATGACAGTATCATCATCCCCAAAACATGACAGTAACATCACCCCCAGAAAATGACATTCGCATCATCCCCAAAAAATTACATTCACATCACCCCCAAAAAATGACAATAACATCATCCCCATCAACTGAAATTAACATCACCCCCAAAAAATAAGTGTCACCCCCAAAAACTGACATTAACATCACCCCCAGAAACTGACATTAACATCACCCACAAAAAATGACAGGAGATCACCCCCAAAAATTGACATGAAGATCACAGCCAAAAAATCACATTAACATCACCCCTCAAAACTGACAGTAACATCACCCCAAAATATTGACAGTATCATCACCCCTAAAACTGACATTAACATCACCCTCAAAACCTGACATTAACATCACCCCCAAAAAGTAACGTTAACATAACCCCCCAGAAACTGACATTAACATCACCCTCAAAAGATGACATTATTACCACCAAAAAATGACGGTATCATCACCCCCAAAAATTGACATTAACATCACCCCCAAAAAATGACAGTAACATCACCCCCAGAAACTGACATTAACATCACCCCCAAAAAATGACAGCAACATCACCCCCAAAAAATGACAGCAACATCACCCGCAAAAACTGACATTAACATCACCCCCAAAAAGTGACGGTATCATCACCCCCAAAAAATGACAATAACATCACCCCCAAAACATGACAGTAACATCACCCTCAAAAAGTGACATGAACATCACCCCCAAAAAATGACTATAACATCACCCCCAGAAAATGACAGCAACATCACCCCCAAAAACTGACCTTAAAATCACCCCCAAAAAATAACATTAACATAACCCCCAGAAACTGACATTAACATCACCTCCACAAAATGACAGTAACATCACCCCCAAAAATTGACATTAAGATCACAGCCAAAAAATGACAGTAACATCACCCCCAAAAATAGACATTAACATCACCCCCAAAAACTGACAGTAACATCACCCCAAACAATTGACAGTATCATCACCCCCTAAAACTGACATTAACATCACCCTCTAAAAATAACAGTAACATCGCCCCCAAAACCTGACATTAACATCACCCCCGGAAAATGACAATAACATCACCCCCAGAAACTGAAATTAACATCACCCGCAGAAAATGACAGCAACATCACCCGCAAAAAATGACAGCAACATCACCCCCAAAAAATGACAGCAACATCACCCGCAAAAACTGACATTAACATCACCCCCAAAAAATGACAGTAACATCTTCCCCAAAAAATGACAGTAACATCGCCCGCAATAACTGACATTAACATCACCTCCAGAAAATGACAGTAACATCACCCCCAAAAATTGACAGGATCATAACCCCCTAAAACTAACATTAACAACACCCTCTAAAAATAACAGTCACATCACCCCAAAAACCTGACATTAACATCACCCCCAAAAAATAATATTATTACCCCCACAAAATGACGGTATTAACACCCCCAAAAATTGACATTAACATCATCCCCAAAAAATAACATTATTACCCCCACAAAATGACGGTATTAACACCCCCAAAAATTGACATTAACATCATCCCCAAAAAATTACATTCACATCACCCCCCAAAAATGACAATAACATCACCCCCAGAAACTGAAATTAACATCACCCCCAGAAACTGAAATTAACATCACCCCCAGAAATTGGCAGTATCATCATCCCCAAAAAATGACAGTAACATCACCCCCAGAAAATGACCTTAGCATCATCCCCAAAAAATTACATTCACATCACCCCCAAAAAATGACAATAACATCACCCCCAAAAAATGACAGCAACATCACCCTCAAAAAGTGACATGAACATCACCCCCAAAAAATGACTATAACATCACCCCCATCAACCGAAATTAACATCACCCCCAGAAAATAACATTAACATAACCCCCAGAAACTGACATTAACATCACCTCCACAAAATGACAGTAACATCACCCCCAAAAATTGACATTAAGATCACAGCCAAAAAATGACAGTAACATCACCCCAAAAAATTGACAGTATCATCACCCCCAAAAACTGACATTAACATCACCCTCTAAAAATAACAGTAACATCGCCCCCAAAACCTGACATTAACATCACCCGCCAAAAAAACAGTAACATCACCCCCAAAAAATGACATTATTACCCCCAAAAAATGACGCTATCATCACCCCTAAAATTGACATTAACATCACCCCCAAAAAATGACATTAACATCACCCCCAAAAATGACATTAACATCAACCCCAAAAAATTACATCAACATCATCCCCTAAAAAAGACATTAACATCACTCCCAAAAACTGACATTAAGATCACTTCCAAAAATGAGAGTATCATCATCCGCAAAAAATGACAGTAACATCACCCCCAAAAAATAACAATAACATCACCCCCATCAACTGACGTTAACATCACCCCCAAAAAAGAACAGTAACATCACCACCAAAAACTGACATTGAAGTCACCCCCAAAAAATAACATTAACATCACCCCCAGAAACTGACAGAAAAATCACCTGCAATAACTGACATGAACATCACCCGCACAAAATGACAGTAACATCACCCCTAAAAATTGACATTAAGATCACAGCCAAAATTTGACATTAACACCACCCCAAAAATAGACATTAACAGCATTCCCAGAAAAATGACAGTAACATCACCCGCAAAAACTGACATTAACATCACCCCCAAAAATTGACAGTAACATCACCCCCAAAAACTGACAGTAACATCACCTGCAAAAACTGACATTAACATCACCCCCAAAAAATGACAGTAACATCACCCCCAATAAATGACATAAACATCATCCCCAAAAAATGACAGTAACATCACCCCCAATAACTGACATTAACATCACCTCCAGAAAATGACAGTAACATCACCCCCAAAAATTGACATCAAGATCACCGCCAAAAAATGACAGTAACATCTTCCCCAAAAAATGACCGTAACATCACCCCCAAAAATTGACATTAACCACCGCCAAAAAATAACAGTAACATCAGGTTTGCACTTGAGTTCTGACTTGGTTTGCAGTAGAGTGCTACAGTGGAAGTTTGGTAAGGAGGGAGTGAGGAGCTCGTTTCATTTCCTACCTGTCCTCAGAGTGAGGGGAGCCCAGAGCTTCCAAAGAGCACAGCTGACTGGGAGAAGACTTGGAGGGCAGAGTTCTGGACTGGTAAGTATAAAAAACTTACCTCTGGTAAAAAAAAACTGAGTGATGTCATGGGAAAGCTGTGACCTGATTGGCTGGTAGGGAATTTCTTTTACTGAATTTGAAAATAACACATTGATAAAAATTGATTAAAACCCTAATTAATAAATAGAGTAACTAAACCAGAGGGAGGAGAATACTGTATTTGGTTAGCATTTAATATTTATTGTAAGAATCTAGCACTAGGGACCATATAGTTATAACTTTTTAGTAAGAATTTAATAAGTATTTATTTATCTTTAATTAGTGCTAGAAATGTCAGTTAGAGGGGTCAAGTGCTTCACCTGTGAGATGTGGGAGGTCTGTGATGCTTCCAGTGTTCTGGATGACCACATCTGCAGGAAGTCTACCCAGTTGCAGCTCCTCACAGACTGCATGGATTGGTTGGAGTGGCAACTGGATGCACTTAGGAGCACGCAGATGGCAGAGAGTGTTGTAGACAGGAGTTTGAGAAGGTTCAGGCAGATAGATGGGTGACCGCTAGAAGGCGTAGGCAGTCAGTGCAAGAATCCCCTGTGGCTATCCCCCTCTCTAACAAGTATACTGTTTTGGATACTGTTGGGGGGGGGGGGGGGGGGGGGTGTGGCCTATCAGGGGAAAACAGCAGCAGCCAGAGCAGTGGCACCATGGCTGGCACTGTTCAGCAGGGAGAGACAAAGTGCAGAAGAGCAATAGTTATAGCGGACTCTATAGTCAGGGGTACAGATAGGTGCTTCTTTGGATGTGAAGGACTCCAGGATGGTATGTTGCCTCCCTGGTGCCAGGGTCAAGGATGCCTCTGAATGGACAGGGGGCATTCTGAAGGGGGAGGGTGAACAGCCAGGTGTTGTGGTACACATCGGTACCAATGACATAGGCAGGAAGAGTGATGAGGTCCTGCAGGGGGAGTTTAGGGAGTTAGGTAGTAAGTTTAAAAAAACACAACCTCTAGGGTTGTAATCTTGGGATTACTCCCTGTGCCATGTGCCAGTGAGGCTAGAAATAGGAAGATAGTGCAGCTAAACATGTGGTGAACATCTGGTGTAGAAGGGAGGGTTTCAGATATCTGGACCATTGGGATCTCTTCAGGGACAGATGGGACCTGTACAAGAAGGACGGGTTGCATCTAAACTGGAGGGGCACAAATATCCTGGCTGCGAGGTTTGCTAGTGTCACTCGGGAGGGTTTAAACTAGTGTGGCAGGGGGGTGGGAACCAGAGCAGTTGGACAGCAAGTGAAATAAATGAGGGGGAACTAGTAAATAAGGCCAGTAAGACTAAGGAAGATCAGGCAGGGAGATGTTGAGGAGCACAGTGGTACTGGTCGTCTGAAGTGCATTTGTTTCAAAGCGAGAAGTATAACCGATAAGGCAGATAAACTTAGAGCTTGGATTAGTACTTGGAACTATGATGTTGTTGCCATTACAGAGACTTGGTTGAGGGAAGGACAGGATTGGCAGCTAAATGTTCCAGGATTTAGAAGCTTCAGGTGGGATAGAGGGGGTTGTAAAAGGGGTGGGGGAGTTGCATTACTTGTTAAGGAGAATATCACAGCTGTACTGCGGGAGGATACCACGGATGGGTCGTGCAGCGAGGCAATATGGGTGCAGCTCAGGAATCGGAAGGGTGCAGTCACGATGTTGGGGGTTTTCTACAGGCCTCCCAACAGCCAGCGGGAGGTAGAGGAGCAGATATGTGAACAGATTTTGGAAAGATGTAAAGGTAACCGGGTTGTAGTGGTGGGTGATTTTTAACTTCCCCGATATTGACTGGGACTCACTTAGTGCTAGGGGCTTAGATGGGGCAGAATTTGTAAGGAGCATCCAGGAGGGCTTCTTGAAACAATATGTAGGTAGTCCAACTAGGGATGGGGCCGTACTGGACCTGGTATTGGGGAATGAGCCTGGCCAGGTGGTCGAAGTTCCAGTAGGGGAGCATTTCGGGAACAGTGACCATAATTCCGTAAGTTTTAAGGTACTTGTGGATAAGGATAAGAGTAGTCCTCGGGTGAAGGTGCTAAATTGGGGGAAGGCTAATTATAACAATATTCGGCAGGAACTGAAGAATTTAGATTGGGGGCGGCTGTTTGAGGGTAAATCAACATCTGACATGTGGGAGTCTTTCAAATGTCAGTTGATTAGAATCCACGACCAGCATGTTCCTGTGAGGAAGAAGGATAAGTTAGGCAAATTTCGGGACCCTTGGATAACGCGGGATATTGTGAGCCTAGTCAAAAAGAAAAAGGAAGCATTTGTAAGGGCTGGAAGGCTAGGAACAGACGAATCCCTTGAGGAATATAAAGACAGTAGGAAGGAACTTAAGCAAGGAGTCAGGAGGGCTAAAAGGGGTCATGAAAAGTCATTGGCAAACAGGATTAAGGAGAATCCCAAGGCTTTTTATACGTATATAAAGAGCAAGAGGGTAGCCAGGGAAAGGGTTGGCCCACTCAAGGACAGAGAAGGGAATCTATGTGTGGAGCCAGAGGAAATGGGCAAGGTACTAAATGAGTACTTTGCATCAGTATTCACCAAAGAGAAGGACTTGGTGGATCATGAGCCTAGGGAAGGGAGTGTAGATAGTCTCAGTCATCTCATTATCAAAAATGAGGAGGTGTTGGGTGTCTTGCAAAGCATTAAGGTAGATAAGTCCCCAGGGACTGATGGGATCTACCCCAGAATGCTAAGGGAGGCAAGGGAAGAAATTGCTGGGGCCTTGACAGAAATCTTTGCATCCTCATCGGTTACAGGTGAGGTCCCAGAGGACTGGAGAATAGCCAATGTTGTTTCTTTGTTTAAGAAGGGTAGCAAGGATAATCCAGGAAATTATAGGCCGGTGAGCCTTGCATCAGTGATAGGGAAATTATTAGAGAGGATTCTTCGACAGGATTTACTCCCATTTGGAAACAAACCTATTAGTGAGAGACAGCATGGTTTTGTGAAGGGGAGGTCGTGTCTCTCTCGAGTTTTTTGAGAAAGTGACAAAGATGATTGAAGGAAGGGCAGTGGATGTTATCTATATGGACTTCAGTAAAGCCTTTGACAAGGTCCCTCATGGCAGACTGGTACAAAACGTGAAGTCACATGGGATCAGAGGTGAGCTGGCAAGATGGATACAGAACTGGCTGTCATAGAAGACAGAGGGTAGCAGTGGAAGGGTGCTTTTCTGAATGGAGGGATCAGTGCTGGGACCTTTGCTGTTTGTAGTATATATAAATGATTTGGAGGAAAATGTAGCTGGTCTGATTAGTAAGTTTGCGGACGACAAAGGTTGGTGGAGTTGCGGACAGTGCTGAGGATTGTCAGGATACAGCAGGATATAGATCGGTTGGAGACTTGGGCGGAGAAATGGCAGATGGAGTTTAATCTAGACAAATGTGAGGTAATGCATTTTGAAAGATCTAATGCAGGTGGGAAGTATACAGTAAATGGCAGAACCCTTAGGAGTATTGACAGGCAGAGAGATCTGGGCGTACAGGTCCACAGGTCACTGAAAGTGACAACGCAGGTGGATAAGGTAGTCAAGAAGACATATGGCATGCTTGCCTTCATCGGTCAGGGCATAGAGTATAAAAATTGGCAAGTCATGCTGCAGCTGTACAGAACTTTAGTTAGGCCGCACTTAGAATATTGCGTGCAATTCTGGTCGCCACATTACCAGAAGGACGTGGAGGCTTTGGAGAGGGTACTGAAGAGGTTTACTAGGATGTTGCCTGGTCTGGAGGGCATTAACTATGAGGAGAGGTTGGATAAAGTCTGAATGTTTTCACTGGAACGACAGAGGTGGAGGGGTGACATGATAGAGGTTTACAGAGAGGCATGGACAGAGTGGATAGTCAGAAGCTTTTTCCCAGGGTGGAAGAGTCAGTTACTAGGGGACATAGGTTTAAGGTGCGAGGGGCAAAGTTTAGAGGGGATGTGCAGGGCAAGTTCATTACACAGAGGGTGGTGAATGCCTGGAATTTGCTGCCGGGGGTGGTGGTGGAAGCAGGTACGATAATAACGTTTAAGAGGCATCTTGACAAATACATGAATAGAGGGATATGATCCCCGGAAGTGCAGAAGGTTTTAGTTTAGGCAGGCATCAAGATCGGTGCAGGCTTGGAGGGCCGAATGCCTTGTTCCTGTGCTGTACTGTTCTTTGTATCACTCCCAGAAATTGACGGTAACACCGCCCCCGAAAATTGACGGTAACATCGCCCCCCCCACCCCCTGAAATGTCTGTAGAGGGAAAAATTGTGGCCGATGCAGCTAAATAAATACACACATATATCCAAGATGAAAGTGTAGCCACATATTGTTAGTTAGCTTGCAGCCTTGAGCATGGTACTGCTTAGCACAGGCAATTAGCCAACCAAGGAGAACCCCCCATATTAGTGCATAAGACAGCTGCTCTGTCTAATTGCGGACTGCACAAAGCAGCTAGGAACTCAGGCCTGATAGAGGTAGAAGGATTCATTGTAAAGACCCAAGGATAGTTGATGAGGGGGTTTGGTAAACCAGTTGAGATGGTCAGGGGCGTACCATGAGCTATCCCCACAACCACATGATGCATAATTAATAATTTTATTGGTAATGAATGTAATGTATGTGATCAATAACCATTATGATTGGATTGTGTCCAAATTGGATGGGCTGAGTAACTGTATATCTGTTGTGAATTTTCCTCTCTTCAGTGAGAAGCGCATGGTAAGCCCAGCGACTTACTCCCCACCTGTGTAAAATAAACCTTTTGATGATTGGAACAGACCTGAGCATCAAGTGGTTCATTTTAGTTAATTCCACTCTAACAATTGGCATAGTCGGCAGGATAAGGTGTAGGTCAGCTCTTCTGTAACCCCGCTATCCCAATCACCCAGCCTGAGCCTGAATTAAGAGGACTTAGTCCCACATGACGGCCAGGATCAAGGGAACTAATGGGCCAAGGGGGAGTTGGCCAGAGCCCGATTCCGAACTTGGGACGAACAGGACATTGAAGGGCGTCCCCCATTGACAAAGTACCGGGTGAGTATGTTTATTCGTTCTCCCCGGGACGAGGTGGTGGTGTTCAGTGGCTAGGATATCCAAATTGTAGAGGGGTTGGACCAGTCGCCAAACGGTGGTAGGCAGCTCGTTAGAACGTGTTTTCGGGTATTGTCTGAGTTACTATAAGTTTGTTGTAAAGTTGTGACAGGCTTGTGACCCATTAGTTGGCAGAGTTGATAGTTCACCACAAGTCGCGCCAGAGTTGATAGGCAGTCCTCCAAGTAGACGGTTACTCTGTGTCGCGCAGTCCTCAGAGTAGTCGGTTATTAGTTTACTCCGTGTCGCGCGGGGGATGGTTACTCCGTGTCGCGCGGTCCTCAGAGTAGACTAAAAAATGGTGCTGATCCTACCCAAGTACAGCCAATGAGAAAGCAGAGCTCGAGTGGGGACCAGAGGGTTCCCTTAAGTGTTATTTGGCAGTTAAGAACAAGAAACCTATCTTTTTTTTTAAGATGATTAAATCTAATTGGAATTCCCACAACCCTGCCGCAAAAGAAGAAAAGCATTCGCTAAGTTTATGGCAGAGCGACATAAAAGACTATTTTAGAGTAAAAACAAGTTACTGTGTCTTTTGATTCAAATGTGTGAATGTTCGAAGCTTCCACAAATGAATTGAATGTCCCTGGGATGTACAGCTTGTGTTCTGTAGAACTGACTGTTAACTCTTTGTTGTCTGGCTTTAATGTTGAAAGCATGTGTCTATTAAGTTGTTTGGAATTGAATGGGCATGAAAAGTGATCGTGTGCGTGTGCCCAGGAATGGGATATCAACGTGCATTATATTTTAAGTTTAAAATTCTATTTTTATTTTAAAAGTTGGTTGTGCAACTAACAAAATTGTTCATTGCCTTTTCAAAGATAAGCTTCAGCCTTGAAGGTCTGAAGATGTCTGGCAGAAATCCAATTTGAACTTTAAAACACTGCTTTAATTGGAAACTCTGCTATTGCTTTATCTTGCAGTCTAAACTTGAAGACATGTTTTACTGACTGTTTTTTAAGTAGCAAATGTCAAAAGATTTAATATTGTCTTAAGGGAGAGAAGGATAAGCAAAGGAGATATGGGAAAGATTAAAGTTTGTGTAAAGAGCTGGTGTTAGTCTTTTGTTGTAAGAACGTTAAATAACTTTTTTCTTTAGTTTTTGGTTTTATTAGTCATTTGAAAAAGCACCTGAAGAAAGTCAAGAAAAATGATGTAATTTACCTATCTTTTTTTTTAAAAAGCACGTGCTATTCTGTTCTGTGTAGTTAATAAGTATTATAAGTTAATAAGTCTGAATTAAATTAATACTGTTAAGGTTAACTAACCTGTTAAGTTGAGGAAAACTCTTAAATGTTTATTGACGTGAACCGGTATTTGGAATTATCTTGGTCGTATAAAATCCTTGGACTAGAAATCTCTTATAAAAGATGCTAAAAGTTTGGAAACAATTGGAGTTTAATCTAAAATGCTGTCTTTCCTGATGAAGATGGTTTCCTTTTGAAGTTGATAATGTTACTAAAGATTTTGTTTTAAAATCCTAAGGATACTAAAAAAACGTTTAAAATGGAGTTTAGTTCTTTTCGAAAAGGGGGGAAAAAAGGGTTATGTAAAGCGACACAGCTGAGAATGCTTTGCTCCGCCCCCTTGGAGACCAGCAAAGAAATTAACCGAGCTGCAGCTATTTTTATCAATGAGACAAAGTGCTTGAGAAGGAGAGATAGTTGCAAACACGTCTGTCTTTACTATTTAAAAAAAAATGCAATATCACCAAGTCTGAGCATAAAAAAAATTGGAATTGATAAACAAAATTAAATTGAGTGTTTATTTAAAGCATTCAAAGGGAAATTTGCTGTTTTGATTTTGGAATAATCAGATGTCGAAAATCCAGTTTAATTTGGCAGGTTATTTAAGGAATTAATGTCATCTAAGGTTTAAAAAAAAAAACAATATATAGTAATGCCTGGAATCAAACAGAAACGTTTGATTTCTGTTTTAAGGAGTTATGAATATTGATTGTAAAGGTTCTCCAGGGCTCAAAATGAAATAGAATTATAATTAATAGGAATTGGCAATTAGATCTGGCTGATGCAGGAGCTAATAAAGGAATTCTGGGGATAAACAAATGGTGAAATTAGAATTCAAACAGCTAAATTTAAAATAGCGTGAAATTTCCAAGAAGTCGAGAATTTTCCAGTGAAAGTCAGGAAAGTGTAGATAAGACTGGCAATTGATGGTTTTCTCTTGGAGATATGAGTTTTTGAGAGCTACATTTGAAAGTCTGACCATTTTTGATTTTTTTTTTTGATCAGATCACCTGAGTTGAGAATATGTGGAATGTCATTGGGATACCAGTGTAGGTGTGCAGATGTGATTTGTTGCATGCAGAGCAACTAACATGCAAAATGCATGGTGAAATAAACACCACCTTTTATTTTTAGAATTAGAACATTACAGCGCAGTACAGGCCCTTCGGCCCTCGATGTTGCGCCGACCTGTGAAACCATCTGACCTACACTATTCCATTTTCATCCATATGTCTATCCAATGACCACTTAAATGCCCTTAAAGTTGGCGAGTCTACTACTGTTGCAGGCAGGGCGTTCCACGCCCCTACTACTCTCTGAGTAAAGAAACTACCTCTAACATCTGTCCTATATCTATGTCCCCTCGTGTTTGCCATCACCATCCGAGGAAAAAGACTCTCACTATCCACCCTATCTAACCCTCTGATTATCTTATATGTCTCGATTAAATCACCTCTCCTCCTCCTTCTCTCCAACGAAAACAACCTCAAGTCCCTCAGCCTTTCCTCGTAAGACCTTCCCTCCATACCAGGCAACATCCCAGTAAATCTCCTCTGCACCCTTTCCAAAGCTTCCACATCCTTCCTATAATGCGGTTACCAGAACTGCACGCAATACTCCAGGTGCGGTCTCACCAGAGTTTTGTACAGCTGCAGCATGACTTCGTGGCTCCGAAACTCGATCCCCTACTAATAAAAGCTAACACACCATATGCCTTCTTAACAGCCCTATTAACCTGGGTAGCAACTTTCAGGGATTTATGTACCTGGACACCAAGATCTCTCTGTTCATCTACACTACCAAGAATCTTCCCATTAGCCCAGTACTCTGCATTCCTGTTACTCCTTCCAAAGTGAATCACCTCACACTTTTCCGCATTAAACTCCATTTGCCATCTCTCAGCCCAGCTCTGCAGCCTATCTATGTCCCTCTGTACCCTACAACATCCTTCGGCACTATCCACAATTCCACCGACCTTAGTGTCATCCGCAAATTTACTAACCCACCCTTCTACACCCTCTTCCAGGTCATTTATAAAAATGACAAACAGCAGTGGCCCCAAAACAGATCCTTGCGGTACACCACTAGTAACTAAACTCCAGGATGAACATTTGCCATCAACCACCACCCTCTGTCTTCTTTCAGCTAGCCAATTTCTGATCCAAAGCTCTAAATCACCTTCAACCCCATACTTCTGTATTTTCTGCAATAGCCTACCGTGGGGAACCTTATCAAACGCCTTACTGAAATCCATATACACCACATCCACTGCTTTACCCTCATCCACCTGTTTGGTCACCTTCTCGAAAAACTCTAAGGTTTGTGAGGCACGACCTACCCTTCACAAAACCGTGCTGACTATCGCTAATGAACTTATTCTTTTCAAGATGATTATAAATCCTGTCTCTTATAACCTTTTGCAACATTTTACCCACAACCGAAGTAAGGCTCACAGGTCTATAATTACCAGGGCTGTCTCTACTCCCCTTCTTGAACAAGGGGACAACATTTGCTATCCTCCAGTCTTCCGGCACTATTCCTGTCGACAATGACGACATAAAGATCAAGGACAAAGGCTCTGCAATCTCCTCCCTGGCTTCCCAGAGAATCCTAGGATAAATCCCATCTGGCCTAGGGGACTTATCTATTTTCACACTTTCCAAAATTGCTAACACCTCCTCCTTGTGAACCTCAAACCCATCTAGCCTAGTAGCCTGAATCTCAGTATTCTCCTCGACAACATTTTCTTTCTCTACTGTAAATACTGACAAAAAATATTCATTTAACGCTTCCCCTATCTCCTCTGATTCCACACACAACTTCCCACGACTATTCTTGATTGGCCCTAATCTAACTCTAGTCATTCTTTTATTCCTGATATACCTATAGAAAGCCTTAGGGTTTTCCTTGATCCTATCCGCCAATGACTTCTCGTGTCCTCTCATTGCTCTTCTTAGCTCTCCCTTTAGATCCTTCCTGGCTAGCTTGTAACTCTCAAGCGCCCTAACTGAGCCTTCACGTCTCATCCTAACATAAGCCTTCTTCTTCCTCTTGACAAGCGCTTCAACTTCTTTAGTAAACCACAGCTCCCTCGCTCGACAACTTCCTCCCTGCCTGACAGGTACATACTTATCAAGGACACGCAGTAGCTGCTCCTTGAATAAGCTCCACATTTCGATTGTGTCCATCCCCTGCAGTTTCCTTCCCCATCCTACGCATCCTAAATCTTGCCTAATCGCATCATAATTTCCTTTCCCCCAGCTATAATTCTTGCCCTGCGGTATATATCTGTCCCTGCCCATCGCTAAGGTAAACCTAACCGAATTGTGATCACTATCACCAAAGTGCTCACCTACATCTAAATCTAACACCTGGCCGGGTTCATTACCCAGTACCAAATCCAATGTGCCATCGCCCCTGGTTGGCCTGTCTACATACTGTGTCAGAAAACCCTCCTGCACACACTGGACAAAAACTGACCCATCTAAAGTACTCGAACTATAGTATTTCCAGTCAATATTTGGAAAGTTAAAGTCCCCCATAACAACTACCCTGTTACACTCGCCCCTGTCGAGAATCATCTTCGCTATCCTTTCCTCTACATCTCTGGAACTATTCGGAGGTCTATAGAAGACTCCCAACAGGGTGACCTCTCCTCTCCTGTTTCTAACCTCGGCCCATACTACCTCAGTAGACGAGTCCTCAAACGTCCTTTCTGCCGTTGTAATACTCTCCTTGATTAACAATGCCACACCCCCCCCTCTTTTACCATCTTCTCTGTTCTTACTGAAACATCTAAATCCCGGAACCTGCAACATCCATTCCTGCCCCTGCTCTACCCATGTCTCCGAAATGGCCACTACATCGAGATCCCAGGTACCAACCCATGCTGCAAGCTCACCCACCTTATTTCGGATGCTCCTGGCGTTGAAGTAGACACACTTTAAACCACGTTCTTGCTTGCCAGTGCCCTCTTGCGTCCTTGTAACCTTATCCCTGACCTCACTACTCTCAACATCCTGTACACTGGAACTACAACCACCTGGTACGCAAAGAGATACCAGCAATGGAAGAATACACTTGAGAATCGACTACTCGGGGGCTGGGAATAATGGTAGTATTGATAGGCATTTGGATTATTATTAGATGGGGAATGAAGCCTGAGCACGACAGGACCATATACATAACTTATATTAATCTCTACTCTTTTGAAATTAACGCCTGGATTCCCCAGGACGTGTTCGGACCCCACAGGTAGACATGTATCCCTCATCAGGGGATACTCACAACATGGACAAGTACTAACACCTGGTGACCACCAGGGCAGTGTGGTTAAATTACAGATATAACCACGAGTGGAGAATGGGAAGGAACCGGACTGCAGTGGCTGTGGGGCCTGATGCTAATATCCGAAGAGGAAGAACAAAGACCCGGTAATGGATGCACAACGGATTAATGAAAGGACTATTAATATGGACTATATGAAGTATGGGGCATTGTACAACTTGTTGGATGGGAAGTGTATAACGGCCAGTAAAGATCAAAACAGGGACCAAACCTACTTGAATGCATGGCTTATGGTGAATCCGGGCAAAGATGCAGTATGCATACAGTGCTCCACAGATGACCGTGCTACTACGTGACCAGACAGAAAGGGGAAGGGGTAACAGAGCTGTGTCTTTGGAATTGTTTGTGCCCCTCCCATTGGGCAACAGATGATGAGGAAAGTTGAAAGGAACATGGAAGTGTGTTGGTACATTGTATGATAATGTAAAACATGAAATTGTGCCTGTGTTGATCAATGTCTCAGATATCTGGATGCCGGAGTATTGTTCAGAACAGGCTAAGAATATGTACAGTATGTTAGCCATGAATATTGCGACCAGTTGCTGATGCCACAGGGGCCACAAGGATCAGGGGGCATAACACATTTCATAGATACAAGAGGAAAAAATATGAATTGATGAAGTAACCGGGATCAATACTGGGACTTCTTTAATCAATTCTTTAGATACACAAGGGGTAAATGAGAACGTGGAACGACTCTGGTGGGTTATAAGGGAGCTCATAATTCAAGCTGAGGGGGCCCAATCAAACAGGTCTAGGGCAGAGAACCAGGGAAATACAATTAGATGGAATAGTGGTGCCAGAGGCCTATGCCAAGACCATTAATCACTTTGGATGCTGGACCTGGCAGGGACAATCGTGCCATGCTGATGGGCTGTGGATGGTGGAACAAATGAGACACCGCCTCGATCAGCTCCAAAGGGGGGAGGTACCAGATTGGATTGACAGGGCAATACCTCCCTCCGATATTATCTGACAGATTTTTGCAAGAAATAGAAACAAGAAATGCTGGAACCACTCAGCATGTCTGGCAGCATCTGTGGAAAGAGAAGCAGAGTTAACGTTTCGGGTCAGTGACCCTTCTTCGGAACTGACAAATATTAGAAATGTCACAAGTTATAAGCAAGTGAGGTGGGGGTGGGGCAAGAGATAACAAAGGAGAAGGTGTAGATTGGACAAGGCCACATAGCTGACCAAAAGGTCATGGAGCAAAGGCAAACAATATGTTAATGGTGTGTTGAAAGACAAAGCATTAGTACAGATAAGGTGTTAACGAACTGAAGATTGAACAGCAACAAGTGCAAACATGAAAGAAACCAGTGGGTAGTCAAACTGAACAAACTAAGATGAATGAAATAAACGCAAAAAAAAGATTGTACAGAATATAAAAAGGAAAAGTTAACTAAAAATGAAAGTAAAATGGGGGGGGCTGTCATGCTCTGAAATTATTGAACTCAATGTTCAGTCCGGCAGGCTGTAGTGTGCCTAATCGGTAGATGAGATGCTGTTCCTCGAGCTTGCGTTGATGTTCGCTGGAACACTGCAGCAATCCCAGGACAGAGATGTAAGCATGAGAGCAGGGGGAAGTGTTGAAATGGCAAGCAACCGGAAGCTCAGGGTCCTGCTTCCGGACTGAGCGGAGTTCCACAAAGCGGTCACCCAGTCTGTGCTTCCTCTCCCCAATGTAGAGGAGACCACATTGTGAGCAGCGAATACAGTATACTACGTTGAAAGTACAAGTAAATCACTGCTTCACCTGAAAGGAGTGTTTGGGGCCTGGGATAGTGAGGAGAGAGGAGGTAACCTGCCCACTCCAAAAATTGACATTAACATCACCCCCAAAACCTGTCAGTAACATCAACTGTACAAACTGACATTAACATCTCTCCTGGAAACTGACATTAACTTCAGCCCTGGAAACTGACAGTAACTGCACCTCCAAAAACTGACAGTAACTTCAACCTCCAAGGGCGACGTTAACGTTGCCCCCCCCCCCCAACCATCTCCCCTTGACATTCGACGGCATTACCATCGCTGAATCCCCCACTATCAACATCCTAGGGGCTACCATTGACCAGAAACTGAACTGGAGTAGCCACGGTATTTATATGGCTACAAGAGCAGGTCAGAGGCTAGGAAGCCTGAGGTGAGTAACTCACCTCCTGACTCCCCCAAAGCCTGTCCACCATCTACAAGGCACAAGTCAGGAGTGTGATGGAATACTCTCCACTTGCCTGGATGGGTGCAGCTCCAACAACACAAGAAACTCGACACCATCCAGGACAAAGCAGCCCACTTGATTAGCACCCCATCTACAAACATTCACTCCCTCCACCACCGACGCACAGTAGCAGCAGTGTGTACCATCTACAAGATGCATTGCAGCAATGCACCACAGATCCTTGGACAGCACCTGCCAAACCCGCAACCTCTACCAACTAGAAGGACAAGAGCAGCAAATACATGGGAACACCACCACCTGCAAGTTCTCCAAGTCACACACCATCCTGACTTGGAACTATATCGCCGTTGCTTCACTGTCACTGGGTCAAAATACTGGACCTCCCTTCCTAACAGCACTGTGGGTCTACCTACCCCACATGGACTACAGTGGTTCAAGAAGGCAGCTCACCACCACCTTCTCAAGGGCAATTAGAGATAGGCAATAAATGCTGGCATAGCCAGCGATGCCCACATCCCAGGAATGAATTTTTAAAAAAGTAACATTCCCCAAAAAACTGACATTAACTTCACCCCCAGAAAGTGACATGGACATCATCCCAAAAACTGACATTCATATCGCTGCCAAAAACTGACATTAACATCACACCCGTAAACTAACATTAGCATCAGGCCCAGAAACTGACATTAACATCATCCGCAAAAACTGACAGTAACATCACCCGCAAAAACTGAAATTAACGTCAACCCGAGACACCAATTTCAGCCCATTGATAGATATTGATCACCCTGTTTCGTCAACAACTCGATTATCGTTGTCGCATGTGATACCAGGATGGTAGAAGGAGAACTAAATGGACTTTGGCCTTTCATCATCTCACAATTCCAATGTTCCTGCGTGTTTGTACCAGACAGAGTAGCTAAAATTGCTCTATTTAATTTATTGATGTATTCTCAATAAAGCTGGAAGAGCAAATGTGTTGATATCATCCCAAGAAGTTTGTCAGATGCAATCTATCCCGGTCATTGTTTGATGTTTGGTGGAATTGGTATGGATTACGCTGCAAGCTTTTTGTCACCTCTTGCACTATTAACATTTAGACACTCTCCTTTCCTTCACCTTCAAATCATACCCTTTATAAGTGGCCACTTTATGATCTGCAGAATCTCATTTGCCCTTCTGCTCTCAGCTTATGTTTCGCATGCCATCCCTGCTATTAAGATGATGTCTTCACCTCATTAAAGGGATTTGTTTTGCGAATGGCTCACTGCTATCTCAGGACAGCTGTCGACACAGCTGTTAAGAGAGCATTCCCAGTACAGCAAACCTAGCAGTGACCCCGATATGATCCACACTCCAAACTTGCTCTTCTGCTGAAGATGTGAACTCGTGCTGAAAAAGCCAGGGTTCAGTTTCACAGCCACCAGGCGCGGTCACTACCTCACCCCTCCCTGTCTCTCGCCTACTTCAGCCCTATAACCCACTGAGATATCTGCGCTCCTCCAATCCTGGCTTCTTGACCATCCCTGATTGCTCCACCATTGGCGGCTGTGCCTTTACTTGCTCTAGGCTCTGTCATTCCCTCCCTGAACCTCTCCACATCTCTCTGCTCAGTTAAGGTGCTCCTTAAAACCTACCTCTTTGACTAAGCATTTGGTCATCTGTCTTAATATTTCCTTATGTGGCTTGGTGTCATACTTTGATAACACTCCTGTGTAGCACCTTGGGATATTTTTCTACATTAAGGGTGCTACATAAATGCAAGTTGCTGTTGCTGACAGTGAGTGTTGGACGGCTAGTTAATTGTGGAAGACATCACTGCTAAGTCAGATCCTGTTTCCTGCCACACAAGTGCACTGTCAATCATGGGACGTTGGGTAGCAAACTGGGAAAGGGGGTCAATTTTCACCTTCACTGCCTGGAGAAAATTGGGCAAGTTGCCAATTAAAACCAGAATGGCAATTTACCTGCCTAAATCCTGCCATCTTCAATTTTAACCTGATTATCCGAACAGACAGCAAAGGCACCCGCCCGAAGCCGAAGGGGTCTTTAAGTGTGCAGGTCGTGGTCAGATGACATCATCTGGCTCCAACCGCAGTTTGAACTCTGACCTGAATCCGCTGTGACCTTTCCCACCATTAAGGAGAAGGTTGTAAGGAGATCAGAACATTTGAGGCAAAATGTCCTTTGTGGCAGTTGGGAGAGAACGAACATTCCTCTGGGAATCTTTCCTGCCCTGCACTGTGACCTCCACTTTCCATATTGTTAGACCATTCCTCCACTCCATTCCACCCCTGCCTGAATGCTCCCTCTCCCCCACAATAGTAACAGCTGAAAAGGCCAGCAGTCACTTCCCGCCATTCCCGACAAGAAAACCTGTCGTCGTCAGTAAGGAATCCAATTGAATCCAACAAATTCCTGCTGGAAACCCATTGGTGACGAAAATTCCTCCTCCCTTTCTCAGGATGTCCCAATCTGCTTTCCAGCCACTGAAGTACTTCTTGAACAGTAGCCATCGTTGTAATGTAGAATATGAGACAGCCAATTTGCACACAGCAAGCTCCCACAAACAGCGATGAAATAAATGGCCAGACTGTCTGTTTACGGTGTTGGTTATAGGATATATGTTGGCCAGAGCGCTTTGTCGAAAAGTGCTATGGAATCTCATTCGAGATGATGCCCAGTTCTGATGAAGGGTCACTGACCTGAGACATTAACTCTGCTTCTCTCTCCACAGATGCTGCCAGGCCTGCTGAGTATTTCCAGCATTTCTTGTTTTTACGCCACGGAATCTTTAACGTGCACCTGGGAGGGCAGGCGAGGCCTCGGTTTAAATCACATCGGAAAGACGGCACCTCCCACAGTGCAGCATTCCCTCACTGGGAGTATCACCCTAGAGTTTGCGTGAAAGTCTCTGAAGTGGAACTTGAAAGCACAACCTTCTCACTCAGAGACTAACGTGCTACCCACTGAGACACCCACTCAGGAAAATATAGAATGAAATATTTTCATAGGGGAGGAGGTGGCATAGTGGTATTGTCACTGGACTAATAACCCAGAGACCCAGGGTATGGCTCTGGGGACATGGCTTCGAATCCCACAATGGCAGAAGATGGAATTTGAATTCAATTAATAAAAATCTGGAATTAAAAGCTAGTCTAATGATGACCATGAAACCATTGCCAATTGTCATAAAAACACATCTCATTCACTAATGTCCTTTAGGGAAAGAAATCTGCTATCCTTACCTGGTCTGGCCTACATGTGACTCCAGACCCACAGCAATGTGGTTGACTCTTAACTGCCTTCTGAAATGGCCACTCAGTTGTAACAAATCGATGCAAAGTTAATAAGGAATGAAACCGGACGGAACACCTGGAAACGACAACGGCAAACTCAGCCCTGTCGACCCTGCAAAGTCCTCCTTACTAACATCTGGGGGCTTGTGCCAAAGTTGGGAGAGCTGTCCCACAGACTAGTCAAGCAACAGCCTGACATAGTCATACTCATGGAATCATACCTGACAGGCACCACCATCGCTGTCCCACTGGCAGGACAGACCCAGCAGAAGTGGCGGCACAATGGTATACAGTCGTGAGGGAGTTGCCCTGGGAGTCCTCAACATCAACTCTGGACCCCATGAAGTCTCATGGCATCAGGTCAAACATGGGCAAGGAAACCTCCTGCTGATTTCCACCTACCGCCCTCCCTCAGCTGATGAATCAGTACTCCTCCATGTTGAACATCACTTGGAGGAAGCACTGAGGATGGCAAGGGTACAAAATGTACTCTGGGTAGGGGACTTCAATGTTCATCACCAAGAGTGGCTCCTAAAGGACATATCTGCTAGACTGGGTCTGCGGCAGGTGGTAAGGGAACCAACAAGAGAGAAAAACATACTTGACCTCTTCCTCACCAATCTACCTGTCGCAGATGCATCTGTCCATGACAGTATTGGTAGGAGTGACCACTGCACAGTCCTCGTGGAGACGAAGTACTATCTGCACACCTAGGATACCCGCCATCGTGTTGTGTGGCAGTACCACAATGCTAAATGGGATAGTTTTCGAACAGATCTAGCAATGCAAAACTGGACATCCATGAGGCACTGTGGGGCATCAGCAGCAGCAGAATTGTATTTAACCACAATCTATAACCTCATGACCCGGCATATCCCCCACTCTACCATTACCAGCAAGTTGGGGGATCAACCCTGGTTCAACAAAGAGTGCAGAAGTGCATTCCAGGAGCAGCAATAATGAGGTATCAATCTGGTGAAGCTACAACACAGGACTACTTGCGTGCCAAACAGCATAAGCAGCATGCAGTAGACAGAGCTAAGCAATCCCACAACCAGCAGATCAGGTCTAAGCTCTGCAGTCCTGCCACATCCAGCCGTGAATGGTGGTGAACAATTAAACAACTAACTGGAGCAGGAGGCTCCACAAATATCCCCATCCTCAATGATGGGGGAGCCCAGCACATCAGTGCAAAAGATAAAGCTGAAGCATTTGCAACAATCTTCAGCCAGAAGTGCCGAGTTGATGATCCATCTCGGCATCCTCCTGAAATCCCCAGCATCACAGATGCCAGACTTCAGCCAATTCAATTCAATCCGTATGATATCAAGAAATTACTTGAAAGAACTGGATACTTCAAAGGCTCTGGGCCCTGACAACATTCCTGCAATAGTGCTAAAGACCTGTGCTCCAGGACTTGCTACACCCCTAGCCAAGCTGTCCCAGTACAGCTACAACACTGGCATCTACCCGGCAGTGTGAAAAATTGCCCAGAAATGTCCTGTACACAAAAAGCAGGACAAGACCAACCCAGTCAATTACCACCCCATCAGTCTACTCTCGATCATCAATAAAGTGATGGAAAGTGTCGTCGACAGTGTTATCAAGCGGCACCTGCTTAGCAATAACCTGCTCAGTGATGCTCGGTTTGGGTTCTGCCAGGGCCACTCAGCTCCTGACCCCATTACAGCCTTGGTTCAAACATAGACAAAAGGGCTGAATTTAAGAGGTGAGGTGAGTGTGACTGCCCTTGACATTAAGACAGGATTTGACTACGTACAGCATTAAGGAGCCCTAGCAAAACTGGAGTCAATGGGAATCAGGGGGAAGCATCTCCGCTGGTTGGAGTCATACCTAGCACAAAGGAAGGTGGTTGTGGTTGTTGGAGTTCCAGGACATCACTGCAGGAGTTCCTCAGGGTAGTGTCTTAGGCCCAACCATCTTCAGCTGCTTCATCAATGACCTTCCTTCAATCATAAGGTCAGAAGTGGGGATGTTCGCTGATGATTGCACAATGTTCAGCACCATTCGCAACACCTCAGATACTGAAGCAGTCCTTGCAGAAATGCAGCAAGACCTGGACAATATCCAGGTCTGGGCTGATAAGTGGCAAGTAACATTCATGCCACACAAGTGCCAGGCAATGACCATCTCCAACAAGAGAGAATCTAACCATCTCCCCTTGACATTCAATGACATTACAATTGCTGAATCCCCCACTATCAACATCCTAGGGGCTACCATTGACCAGAAACTGAACTGGAGTAGCCATATAAATACCATGACTACAAGAACAGGTCAGAGGCTAGGCAAGGAGTAACTCACCTCCTGACTCCCCAGTGCCTGTCCACCATCTACAAGGTGCAAGTCAGGAGTGTGATGGAATGCTCTCCACTTGTCTGGATGGGTGCAGCTCCAACAACACTCGAAGCTTGACACCATCCAGGACAAAGAAGCCCGCTTGATTAGCACCCCATTCACATACATTCACTCCCTCCACCATCAATGCACTGGCAGCAATGTGTACCATCTACAAGATGCACTGCAGCAACGCACCAAGGCTCCTTAGACAGCACCTTCCAAACCCGTGACCTCTAACACCTAGAAGGACAAGGGCAGCAGTTGCATGGGAACACCACCACCTTCAAGTTCCTCTCCAAGCCACAGACCATCCTGACTTGGAACTATATCACCGTTCCTTCACTGTCACTGGGTCAAAATCCTGAAACTCCCTCCTTAACAGCACTGTGGGTGTACCTACCCCACATGGACTGCAGCGGTTCAAGAAAGCAGTTCACCACCACCACCTTCTCAGGGGCAATTAGGGATGGGCAATAAATGCTGGCCTGGCCAGCAATGCCCACATCCCATGAACGAATAAAAAAATGGGTCAGTAAAAGAATTTCTATCCGAGTGGTTTCATTAACATTCAAATTGTTTTCAGCAAGCCTGGTTATGAATTTTATTATCTGTAGCTTGATTCTGTGAAATCGTGTGCATAATCAAAATAATATATTAGATGATTTATCAGAGTGCACAGATTTAAATGTAGAACTGCCCTGGGCCAATAGACCCATTGACTCAAGCAGCTTATACACCAGGATTACACTGAATTACATAGTAGTTACTGCACTGAAACAGGCCAATTCCGCCCATCTGGTCCATAATGGTGTTTACACTCCATGCGAGCCTCCTCCCACCTCTCTTCATCTAACCTCATCATTCTATTCCTTTCTCCCTCATGTGTTTACCCAACTTTCCCCTGAAATGCATCTATGCTATTCAACTCAACTACTCCATGTGGTAGCGTGCTCCATATTCTCACCACTCTCTGGTTTGTCCTGAATTCCTTATTGGATTTGTTGGTGACTGTTTTATATTTATCGTCCCTAGTTTTGGTCTCCCCCACATGTGGAAGTGTCTCTAGGTCTACCCTATCAAATCTTTTCATAATCTTAAACACCTCTGTCAGGTCACCTCTCAGTCTTCTCTTTTCTAGAGAAAAGAGCCCCAGCCTGTTCAGTCTTTCCTGACATATTTAAACTCTCTTTAATTCTGGATGAATTCACAACCGATTTACAGCCAATTGCTTTGAATACTTGTTCTTTGAGTACCTTCCTCTGTAGTGCCTCATCCTTCCACTTCAGTGTTTGCTGTCAAAAAAAGTGATGGAGTGCCTGAATGAGATGGATGATACATAATTTACAGTATCGGTCAAAATGCTCTGTGAGCTTCATGTCTCATTTAATTCCCCATTTTCCAACTACTTTATCTTCCTTGAGCATGGACACAGATAACCCTCCATCATTTCATCCAAATTTTCACTTTCATATTTGAATGTAGAGAGTGATGTTTTATTTTTAAATATTTGTTCTTGGGATGGGAACAACACTGAAATTTATTGCCCATGCTTAGAAAAAGAAAGAACCTGTATTAAATAGCACTTTTCATGACCTCATGGTGGCTCAAAGTGCTTTACAGCCAATGAAGTACTTTCGAAGCGCAGTCATTGTTGGAATGTAGGAAATGCAGCAGCCAATTTGCACACAGCAAGCTCCCACAAACAGCAATGGGATATATGAGCAGACAGTCTGTTATTTGGCGTTAGTTGAGAGATAAATATTGGCCAGGACACTGGGAGAACAACCCTGCTCATTGTCTAGGAGTGCCATGAGGTCTTTTACGCTCCTTGAGAGGCAGACAGGACCTCGATTTAACCATTCATCTGAAAAGTGGCACCTGTGACAGTGCAGAACTCCCTCAGTACTGCACTGGAAGTGTTAGCCTGGATTATACGCTCAAGTCTCTGGTGTGGGACTTAAATATCAGCACTTAGATTCAGAGGCCAGAGTGCTACCGCTGAGTCACAGTGGACACCTCAATTGCCCTGTGAAGGTGGTCATAACCCTTCAACTTGAACCTCTGCAGTCATTGTGGTGACGGTGCTCCCACAATGTGTTAGGTAATGAGTTCCAGGATATTTATCCAGCAACAATGAGAAATTACATAAAGAATACTAGCATTGTGGTTATGTTACTGGAATAGTAATCCAAAAGCCTGAGCTATTGATTCAGTGGCATAAGTTCAAATCCCACCATGGTAGCCAAGGAATTTAAATTCAATTAATTAAATAAATCTGGAATTAAAAAGACAATCTCAGTAATGGTGACCATAAAACAACCGCATTGTCATAAAAACCTATCTGCTTCACCACTGTTCTTTCGAGAAAGAAATCATAGAGTCATTTAATGGCACAGGAGGTCATTTGGTCCATAGAGTCCATGCCAGCTCTCCAGTCCGTTCCACTCCCTGCTTGATCCCCCAGCCCTGCAAGTCTATTTCCTTCAAGCGCCCATCTAAGTTGCTCTTGAAGTCTTTGAACGTCTCAACTTCCACCACCCTTGTGGGCAGTAAGTTCCAGGTCATTATCACCCGCTGCTTAAAAAGGTTCTTCCGCATATTTCCTCCACACCTCTTGCCCAAAACTTTCAATTTTTTTTCCGTAGTCCTTGCACCATTAGTTAATGGGAACAGTTTTTCCATGTCTAACTTATCTAAGCCACACTTTTATTAAATCTCCCCTCAATCTCCTTTGTTCTAAGGAGAACAAACACAGCTTTTCCAAACTAGCCTTGTAACTAAAATCCTCCATCCCTGGAACTATTCTGCTAAATCTCCTCTGCACCCTCTCATTCTTCTTAAAGTGCGGTGACCAGAATTGGACGGAATACTTCAGTGGAGGCCTGGCCAGAGCTTTATAAAGGTTCAGCATAACTTCCCTGCTTTTGTACTCAATGCACCTATTTATGAAGCCCAACAACCTATGTTTTACTAACCACTCTCTCAATATGTCCTGCCACCTTCAAAGACAGGCACTCCCAATCCTCTGTTCCTGTACACTCTTTAGAACTGTGCCATTAAGTATATATTGCCTCTCCCTATTCTTTCTGCCAAAATGCATCACCTCACGTTTGTCAGTATTAAATTGCATCTGCCACCTGTCTGCCCATTCTGCTACTCCTATGGTTCGTGTCATCCTACTGTTTGCTGCACCTCCAAGTTTGGTGTCATTGGCAAATTTTGAGATCCTACTCTGTATTCCAAGATCCAATTCATTTATATATAGGAAAAAAAAACAGTGTTCCCAGCACTGACCCTTGGGGAACACTACTGTCTACCATCCTCCAGTCTGAAAAATAACCATTTACTACGACTCGCTGTTTTCTGTCCTTAAGCCAATTTTTTAACCAGTTGGACACTGACCCTCCGATTCCATGAGCCTAACTTTTGTTAACCAACCTTTTATGCTGTTTGTGGTATATATTAATGATTTGGACTTAAATGTGGGAGGCATGATTGGAAAATTTTGTGATGACACAAAAATTGGCCGTGTAGTGAAGAGGATAGCTGTAGACTCCAGAATGATATCAATGGTTTGGTTGAGTGGACGGGAAAGTGTTAAATGGAGTTCAATGCAGAGAAGTGTGGGGTAATGCACTTGGGGAGGGCAAATAAAGTGAGGGAATACAAAGTAAGTGGGAGGATATTGAGAGGGGTAGTAGAAGTGAGAGACCATGGAGTGCATGTCCACAGGTCCCTGAAGGTGGCAGGATAGGTAGATAGAGTGATGAAGAAGGCATATGGAATGCTTTCCTTCATTGGCCGAAGTATAGACTACAAAAGCAGGGATGTGTAAAACGCTGGTTAGGTCACAGCTGGAGTATTGCGTACAGTTCTGGTCACCACATTACAGAAAGGACGTAATTGCTGTGGATAGAGTACAGAGGAGATTTACAAGAATGCTGTCAGGGCTTGAAAGTTGCAGCTATGAGGAAAGATTGGATAGGCTGGGGTTGTTTTCCCTGGAACTGAGGAGGCTGAGGGGTGACTTAATTGAGGTATACAAAATTATGAGGGGCCTAGATAGAGTAGACAGGAAGAACCTGTTTCCCCTGACGGGGAGGTCAGTTACCAGGGGGCACAGATTTAAAGTGATTGATAGAAGGGTTAGAGGGGATATGAGGACAAATTCTTTCACCCAGAGGGTGGTCAGTGGCTGGAATTCACTGCCAGGAACAGTGGTGGAGGCAGAAACCCTCAATTGTTTTAAAAGGTCCTGGACATGCACCTGAAGTACTGTAACCTGCAAGACTATGGATCAGGTGCTGGAAAGTGGGATTAGATTGGTTGGCGAATTTTTTCGGCTGGCATGGACACGATGGGCTGAATGGCCTCCTTCTGTGCCATAATGGGTTTCTATGGCTTTATGGTTCTAAATGCTTTCTTAAAATCCATATATACAACATCCACTGCATTCCCTTCTTCAACCTTCTCTGTTACTTTATCAGATAGTGAGAGTTTCAACAGATATTTTAAAAAGAAAAGAGCTAACAAAATGAGTGTTGGTCCTATAGAAAGTGAGTCTGGGGAATTAATAATGGAAAATAAGGAGATAGCGGATGAATTGAGCAGGTATTTTGCATCAGTCTTCACTATAGAAGATACAAGTAACATTCCAGAAATAGCTGTAAATCAGGAAATGGAAGGGAGAGAGGAACTCAAGAAAATTACAATCACCAGAGAAGTGGTACTGAGCAAATTGTTGGGCTAACAAGTCCCTGGGTCCTGATGGACTTCCTCCTAGGGTCTTAAAAGAAGTGGCAAGTGAGATAGTTGATGTGTTGGTTTTAATTTTCTAAAATTCCCTAGCTTCAGGGAAGATTCCATTAGATTGGAAAATAGCCAATGTAACTCCTTTATTCAAAAAGGGAGAGAGACAGAAAGCAAGAAACTAAGGTCAGTTAGCTTAACATTTGTCACAGGGAAATTGTTAGAAACTATTATTAAAGATGTTATAGCAGGGAATTTAGAACAATTTAAGGTAATCAGGCAGAGTCAACATGGTTTTGTGAAATGGAAATCATGTTTAACCAATTTATTGGAGTTCTTTGAGGGAGTTCATGTGCTGTGGATAAAGGGGAGCCGGTGGATGTACTATACTGAGATTTCCAGAAGGCATTTGATAAGGTGCCACATCAAAGGTTATTGCGGAAAATAAAAACTCATGGCGTAGGGGGTAACATATTGGCATGGATAGAAGCTTGTCTAGCTAACAGGAAACAGAGAGTTGGCATAAAAATGGGTCATTTTCTGGTTGACAAGATGTAACAGGTGTACCACAGGGATTAATGCTGAGGTCTCAACTTTTTACATTTTCTATAAATGACTTGGATGAAGGGATGCTGATGATACAAAGATAGGTAGGAAAATAAGATGTGAAGAGGACATTCAAGCCCATCTGCCATTCAATTAGATCATGCTTGATCTGTATCTTAACTCTATTTATCCATCTTGGCTCCATATTCTTTAATACCCTTACCTAACAAAAATCTATCAATCGCAGTCTTGAAATTTTCAGTTGACCTCCAGCCTCAACACCTTTTTGGGGAGAGCGTTTCAGATTTCCACTACCCTTTGCATGAAGAAGTGCTTCCTGACATCACCTCTGAATGGCTCTAATTTTCAGATTGTTCTTCCTTGTTCTAGACTCCCCCCATGAGAGGATATAGTTTTTCTCTAACTACCCTATCATGTTAAACACCAGAATTAGATCACCCCTTAGTCTTTTATACTCAAGCCTCATATACACAACCTGTCCTCTCACCACAGTTTCCGATCAAGCTTTACCTAACTCGACACTGACTAAGCCCATGAGTTTCTTGCACCCAGTGACAAGGTGGTCAATGCATTTACGCACAAAGCCCTATTGGGGGTGAGGAGGGAGACTATTTTTAATCACCACCAAGCTAATTAGCAAAAGAAGCAGAGGAGAGATGAGGGGACCTTTTTATTTACACAGCAAGATGTTCTGATCTGCCATGTCCTGCCTGAAATGGTGGTGAAAGCAGAATCAATAATAACTTTTGAAAGGGACTCAGATAAATACTTGAAAAGGGAACAATTTGCAGGGCTATGGGGAAAGACCAGGGGGAGTGGGACTAATTGGATAGTTCTTTCAAAGAGTTGGCACAGGCATGATGGGCCGAATGGCCTCCTTCTATGTTCTGTGATTCTATGATTCCAAGACTCCAAACCCATTACTGTTATTAGAAAGTAGTTCTGTACATAAAACTGGTAGCTGGCTTGTAACCATAATTCAATTGTATCACTTCATCTACACGGCAGAACAAGTTCCGAACATGATGCTTTTCATTTCCCTTGAGCATTACTGAAAGCTTCACAGAGATTGTTATCAGACATTTTTTAACAGATTGTTTTACAGTTCCCAGTTATTAGTTGAAGTGTATGCTAGTCCAGAAAATCAGTGCATTGCATTCTTTTCTTTTATCGCTTTCCAATGGCCACGAATAACACAAAAAACATTTCTTCTGTTTAATTACCAATGGGTTTTGCTTTGTCACCTCCAGACTCGATTATTCCAGTGCTCTCCTGGCTGGCCTACCATCTTCCAATCTCCATTAACATGAAGTGATATAACTGAATTATGGTTACAAGCCAGCTACCAGTTGTGTGTCAGAACAAACTACTTTCCAATAATGGAAAAGTGTTTGGAGTGAGTTCATTGACAGAGCAAAACTCTGCTGGCCGCATCCTAACTCGCACCAATTCCCATTCACCCATCACCCTTGTGCTCACTGACCTACATTACCTCCCGGTCCACCAACTTCTCTTAATGTTCAAATCCTTCCATAACCTTGCCCCTCCCTATCTCTGTAGCCCCACAGGCCCTACAACCATCCAAGATCTCTATGTTTCTCCAACTATGGCCTCCTGTCCCTCCCCAACTTCCTTTGGCCCACCATTGGTGGCCGTGCCTTCAGACATCAAGGTCCTAAACTATGGAATATTCCCCAAAATCTCTGTCCTCCTTTAAGTCGCAGCTTAAAACCTACTTTGTTGACCAAGCTTTTGGTCATCTGTAGTCATGTCTCCTTTGGCGTGGTGTCAATATTTGTTTGATAATCACTCCTGTGAAACATTACCATGCTATAGATGCTATAAAAATACAAGTTGTGGCTTTGACCAAGTTTTCTAAGTCTTAATAATCTCCCTGTATTTTTCTTAGCACCCTTTCTCCTCAAGCCTTGATGATGTGCCTTGGGACATCTTCTGTCTTAAGTATTTTTTAATTCGTTCATGGGATGTGGGCGTCAATGGCAAGGCCAGCATTTATTGCCCATCCCTAATTGCCCTTGAACTGAGTGGCTTGCTAGGCCATTTCAGAGGGCAGTTAAGAGTCAACCACATTGCGCCTGGAGTCACATGTAGGCCAGATCAGGTAAGGATGGCAGATTTCTTTCCTTAAAGGACATTAGTGAACCAGATGGGTTTTTAAAACAATTGATGATAGTTTCAGGGCACTATTACTGAGACTAGCTTTCAATTACAGATATTTATTAATTAATTAAATTGAAATTCCACCAGTTGCCGAGGTGGGATTTGACTCCATGCACCCAGGACATTAGCCTGGGCCTCTGGTTTACTAGCCCAGTGACATTACCACTCTGCCACTGTGCAATTTTTTTTTGAGGAGTGAAGAGTGGAGTGGATGGAGGAGTGCCATTCAATGTCTGTCATTTTATTCTATATTCTTTTTTAAAAATGCATTCTTGGGATGTGAGCATTGATAGCAAGGCTGGAATTTACTGCCCATCCCTAGTTGACTAGGGATGAGGGATTACAGTTACACGGAAAAGTTGGGGTTTGTTCTCCTTAGAGCAGAGAAGGTTAAGGGGACATTTGATATCAGTGTTCAAAATCATTGACAGAGTAAATAAAGAGAAATGGATTCCAGTGACTGAAGTGTCAATAACCAAAGGTCACAGATTTAAGGTGATTGACAAAAGAACCAGAGGCTACATGAGGAAGCACTGCCTGGTGGAAGCAGATTCAATAGTAACATTCAAAAGAGAATTGGATAGATTTACAGGGCTATGAGGAAAGAGCAGGGTGTGGGATTAATTGGATAGCTCTATGCACGATGGGCCGAATGGTCCCCTTATTTTCTGTATCAGTGGCTTGCTGGACTACTTCAGAGGGCACATAAGAGTCAAACACATTAGTGTGCGACTGGAGTCACATAAAGACCAGATAAGAACAGCAGGTTTCCTTCCTTAAAGAACCTCTGTGAATGCGTTGAGTTTTTTTAACAACAATCTGACAACTTCATGGTCACTTTTACTCTTGCCAGCTTTTTTTGATTCCCAGAAGTTAAAAAAAACGCAATAACCACAGTGGGATTTGAATACTGTTCTCAGGATTACTACTCCAGTAACATAACCAGTACACATTCACCTCCCAAACTGTACAAGACACTTCTCCTGGCCTGACATCGTTGCTCCAAGGATTTTATATATGTGACTTGTTATTTTTATCTTTGCCTTTATTACAGTGTTAGAACAAACAACAAAGCAGATTTTCAATGCTAGTTATTTCTGGCAGACAGCTAAATATTTGAGTCTGAGACAAAATCCTCCCTTGTACATCTTCACAGGTATAATCATCACAATTCAACATCTGTGGCTTTCCATTCTGATTTCTCCTTCCTTTCCTCTTTCCTTCTGTCTCTCTTGCTTCTCATACTCTCTCATTTCTTTTCACGTTCTACTTATCTTTCCATCTCATTTACATTGGTGAGTGATGTTCGTTCGAACTCATTGTTCATAGAATGATAGAAACCCACTGTGGAGAAGGAGGCCATTCAGTCCATCATGCTAGTTCTGGCTCTTTGAAAGACCAGTTGTGCTTTGTCCCACATCCCCATTTATTGTCTGTAAAACTGTAAATTCCTCAAGTACCTGTCCAACTTCCTTTTAAAATTACTTATGGAATCAGCTTCCCCCACCTTTTCAGGTCGTGCATTCCAAATCCTGACAACTCCGAAAACATTTCTTATCTCCACTCTAGATCTTTTGCCAATGATTTTAAATCTATTATCTTTGGTTATTGACTCACTCGCCAGAGGGAAGAGCTTTTCTCCCCCTAGTCTGTCAAAACCTCTCATCATCTTGAAAACCTCTATGAGGTCACCTTCTACCTTCTCCATTCCAAGGAGAACAATCCTAATGTTTCCAAACTCTCCCCATACTGAAGTTCCCCGTCCCAGGTAACATTCTGGGAAACATCCTCTATTCTCTTCCTAAGGCCTTTATGTCTTTCTTGAAGTGTGGTGCCCAGAATTCTCCACAATAGTCCAGCTGAGGCCTAACCTCAGAGTTAGCGACAGCAGCCTACCCTGATTTTAGGTTCCTTTCAAAATTTTTACGTCTCCTGGCCAGTGACTTTCTACCTTTGTGGTGGTGAGGTAGTGGTGAGGGGGCATGGGGGCAAGGAGTGAAGGACTCAACAGGAGAGTCAGAGGGTTGGTCACATTGGTTCTCTCTACACAAGAACACAAGAAATAGGAGCAGAGGTAGACCATATAGCCCATTGAGCCTGCTCTGCCATTCAATATGATCATGGCTGATCTTGTGCTTCAATTCCACTTTCCTGCCTGCTCCCCATATCCCTTGATTCCCTGCAAGACCTGCTATCCCAGCTTTAAATGCATTCAATGATGGAGCATCCACAATATTCCGGCAATAGTACTGAAGCCCTGTGCTCCAGAACTTGCCGCACCCCTAGCAAAGCTGTTCCAGTACAGCTACAACACTGGCATCTACCCGGCAATGTGGAAAATTGCCCAGGTAAGTTCTGTACACAAAAAGCAGGACAAGTCCAACACAGTCAATTACCGCCCCATCAGTCTCCTCTCAATCATCAGTAAAGTGATGGAAGGTGTTATCAACAGTGCCATCAAACAGAACTTGCTTAGCAATAACCTGCTCAGTCATGCTCAATTTGGGTTCCGCCAGGGACACTCAGCTCCTGACCTCATTACAGCCTTGGTTCAAACATGGATAAAAGAGCTGAACTCAAGAGGTGAGGTGAGAGTGATTCCCCTGACATCAAGGCAGCATTTGACCCAGTATGGCATCAAGGAGCCCTAGCAAAACTGAGGTCAATGGGAATCAGGGGGAAGAATCTCTGCTGGTTGGAGTTATACCTAGCGCAAAGGAAGATGGCTGTGGTTGTTGAGTCAATCATCTGAGCTCCAGGACATCACTGCAGGAGTTCCTCAGGGTAGTGTCCTAGGCCCAACCATCTTCAGCTGCTTCATCAATGTCCTTCCTTCAATCATAAGGAATTAGTATTAGATTTACCAGGATGCTGCCTGGATTGGAGGGCATGTCCTACGAAGAAAGATTGAGGGAGCTAGGGCTTTTCTCGTTGGAGCGTAGAAGGATGAGAGGTGACTTGATAGAGGGGTACAAGATGATGAGAGGCATAGATAGAGTGGATAGTCAGAGACTTTTTCCCAGGGTGGAAAGGGCTATCACCAGGGGGCATAATTTTAAGGTGATTGGAGGAAGGTTTCGGGGAGATGTCAGAGGTAGGTTCTTTACACAGAGAGTGGTGGGTGCGTGGAATGCGCTGCCAGCGGTGGTAGTAGAAGCAGATACATTAGGGACATTTAAGCGACTCTTGGATAGGTACATGGATGATAGTAGAATGAAGGGTAGGTAGTTAGTTTGATATTAGAGTAGTTTAAATGTTCGGCACAACATCGTGGGCCGAAGGGCCTGTACTGTGCTGTACTGTTCTATGTTCTATGTTCTAGATCCCATCAGGCCCTGGGGACTTATCTACCTTAATGCTTTTCCAGACACCCAACACCTCTTCCTTTTTGATATCGACATGACCCAGACTATCTACACTCCCTTCCCTAGACTCATCATCCACCAAGTCCTTCTCGTTGGTGAATACAGATGCAAAGTACTCATTTAGTACCTCGCCCATTTCCTCTGGCTCCACGCATAGATTCCCTCCTCTGCCCTTGAGTGGGCCAACCCTTTCCCTGGCTACCCTCTTGCTCTTTATATACGTATAAAAAGCCTTGGGATTCTCCTTAATCCTGTTTGCCAATGACTTTTCATGACCTCGTGTAGCCCTCCTGACTCCTTGCTTAAGTTCCTTCCTACTTTCTTTATATTCCTCAAGGGCTTTGTCTGTTCCCAGCCTTCTAGCCCTTATGAATGCTTCCTTTTTCTTTTTGACTCGGCTCACAATATCCCTCGTTATCCAAGGGTCCCAAAACTTGCCAAACATTCTTCTTCCCCACAGGAACATGCTGGTCCTGGATTCTAATCAACTGACGTTTGAAAGACTCCCACATGTCAGATGTTGATTTACCCTCAAACAGTCGTCCCCAATCTAAATTCTTCAGTTCCTGCCTAATATTGTTATAATTAGCCTTCCCCCAATTTAGCACCTTCACCCGAGGACTACTCTTATCCTTATCCACAAGCACCTTAAAACTCACGGAATTATGGTCACTGTTCCCGAAATGCTCCCCTACTGGAACTTCGACCACCTGGCCGGGCTCATTCCCCAATACCAGGTCCAGTACGACCCCTTCCCTAGTTGGACTATCTACAAATTGTTTCAAGAAGCCCTCCTGGATGCTCCTTACAAATGCTGCCCCATCCAAGCCCCTAGCTAAGTGAGTCCCAGTCAATATAGGGGAAGTTAAAATCACCCACCACTACAACCCTGTTGCTTTTACATCTTTCCAAAATCTGTCTACATATCTGCTCCCCTATCTCCCGCTGGCTGTTGGGAGGCCTGTACAAAACCCCCAACATCGTGACTGCACCCTTTCTATTCCTGAGCTCTACCCATATTACCTCGCTGCATGACCCCTCCAAGGTGTCCTCCCGCAGTACAGCTGTGATATGCTCCTTAACCAGTAATGCAACTCCCCCACCCCTTTTACATCCCCCTCTATCCCGCCTGAAGCTTCTAAATCCTGGAACATTTAGCTGCCAATCCTGTCCTTCCCTCAACCAAGTCTCTGTAATAGCAACAATATTAAGGATGATGGTATATTCCTGCCTTATGCCCCTTTTCAACCTTTAGCTCACCCTCATCCTTATATCTAGCCTGCTGAAGAAGCTGCAGAAGGTGTAACCATGGACAACCCTGCTTCCCTCATCCCAATCTTCCCCTTCCTGATTTCCTGCTTTTCGATACTTATGAACTGTCACCTGTTCAGCCACAGCATACCCAGGAGTAAGAGAGAGAACAACAACACAGTACCAATGAAGAAGCCCCATCACTTGATCTGACAATTACAGCCACCAGCTCAGGTACTGCCATTGCATATATTTTAGAGGCTAGTATAGAGTTGGGATCTGCATGTGGTGAGTTACCAGGCACATGTGAATTCCAGGGGGAAAGGATAGTTCACAGGAGGACGAGGTCACAGATGAGTTCTGCTACATGGGGCTCGATGAAGACATCAATGGGGTGGCCTACAGGAGAACACTGATGGGCATGCACACTGAGATGCTGGGTGCATTGACTGGCTTGCCAGACAACCTCATATCACTGTCGAGGAGCATGGAGGGGTCCGGCTCTAACTCATCAAAGGACATTGCACAGAGCTTTCCCTTTCCACAGCCTCTGCTCCATCACCCTGTCATTTTGCCGGAACAGAGACACTGCCGCTGCTACCCACCCCCCCATACCTGTTGCAGCCTTTGTGTGGACAGGCCACCAAATCCTCTTTCCTCCCTGTGAGGATGCAGCAACACTGCCTGTCAAATCTAGGAACATACCAACATACGACCATTCTAGCATACGAATTAGGAGCAGGAGTGGCCACTGAGCCCTTTGAACCTGCTCCGCCATTCAGTAAGATCATGGCTGATCTGATTGTAACCTCAACTCCACATTCCCACCTATCCCGAATAACCTTTCACCCCCTTGCTTATCAAGAATCTATCTACCTCTGCCTTAAAAATATTTAAAGACTCTGCTTCCACTGCCCTTTGAGGAAGAGAATTCCAAAAGACTCACGACCCTCTGAGAAAAATTTTTTTTCGTCATCTCTGTCTTAAATGGGCGACCCCTTATTTTTAAACAGTGACTCCTAGTTCGAGATACTCCCACAAAGGAAAACGTCCTTTCTACATCCACCCTGTCAAGACCCCTCAGGATCTTCTATGTTTCAATCAAGTCGCCTCTTACTCTCCTAAACTCCAGCAGATACAAGCCTAGCCTGTCCAACCGTTCCTCATGAAACAACCAGCCCATCCCCACAACACCTCCAAAAACACTCCACAGTAGTTCCAGGGATTTTGCAATAGCAGAGGTTATTGAAAATAAGCTTACCTGCAAGTTGGGTGCCTGGTCCTTTAAATAACACTGGTGCTGGGCCCCTGAACACATCTTGTCTGGTGAGTGCCAAGCGAATACATTGAATGGAACTGCATGGTCCAAGTTTGCAAATAGGACATCACATTAGCCAATAGGGGTGAGTGATGTCATGTCCTTCCCAGCATGTGGCTCAGTGCAAGCTGCACTGGACACAGCTGGAAGGGGAATGCGCCCCACTCAGAGGGCCTCCGAATCCCGTACCGCCGTCTCCAGTGGTGCTATAGATTTTAACACTGTCACTACTAACATCACATAATACATCAATTCTCCCTGTGATTCCCAGCTTTGATCCCTGTTCTGTGCTGCGTTAGCAGATTTCATCCCACATGAAACCTTCATATTGCAAATAGCACAATTGCCCAGATTGCCCCCCGATTGGACAGAGGAAGAAAATCAGTCAGGAATTGCCACTCTTATTGTTACCCAGTGACTCCTGATAAAAAGCTGTGGGCATTTGCTGTAACACCTCATTCTTGCCACTCCATAATATCCTTCCAAGGCCATTCAAACCTGTACAAACTTCACCTGTCAAAATGACTACTTGGGAAGGAATGAAATTAAGGGTGAAAATGTCCTTGGAAGAGCTGAGGTTTTTTCTTTGCTAATTATTCTGCTGAGGCTGTTTTCAAATTCCTGCATGGCCTTGCCTCTCTCTACCTCTGTATCCCTTTTCTTCTTTACAACCCTCCGAGATATCTGTGCCCTCTAATTCTGGCCTCTTGAGCATCCCTGATTTCCTTCACTTCACCTTTGGCAGCTGTGCCTTTAGCTGCCTAGACTCTAAACTCTGGAATTCCCTCCATAAACCTCTCCACTTCTCTATCTATCCTACTTTCTTTAAAAAGTTACAACACTGGCATCTACCTGACAATGTGGAAAATTGCGCAGGTGTGGCCTGTCCACAATAAGCAGGACAAATCCAATCCGGCCAATTACTGTCCCATCAGTCTACTCTCGATCATCAGCAAAGTGATGGAAGGTGTCAGTGGCAGTGCTATCAAGCACCACTTAAATAGAAATAACCTGCTCAATGACGCTCAATTTGGGTTCAGTCAGGGCCACTCGGCTCCTGACCTCATTGCAGCCTTGGTCCAAACATGGACTAAAGAGCTGAACCCCAGAGGTGAGGTGAGAGTGATTTCCCTGGATATCAAGGCAGCATTTGACCCAGTATGGCATCAAGGAGCCCTAGCCAAATTGTAGTCACTGGGAATTGGGGGGAAAACTCTCTGCTGGTTGGAGTCATACCTAGCACAAAGGAAGATGGTTGTGGTTGTTGGAGGACAATCATCGTAGTCCCAGGGCATTTTTGCAGGAGTTCCTCAGGGTAGTGTCCTCGGCCCAACCATCTTCAGCTGCTTCATCAATGACCTTCCTTCAATCATAAGGTCAGAGTGGGGATGTTCGCTGATGATTGCACAATGTTCACCATTCGTGACTCCTCAGATATTGAAACAGTTCATGTCCATATGCAGCAAGACCTGGACAACATTCAGACTTGGGCTGATAAGTGGCAAGTAATGTTTGCGCCACACAAGTGCCAGGCAATGACAATCTCCAAGAAGAAAGAATCTAACCATCTCCCCTTGACATTCAACATACGAACATACAGACGAACATACGAATTTGCAGCAGGAGTAGGCTGCTCGGCCCCTTGAGCCTGTTCCGCCATTCAACAAGGTCATGGCTGATCTGACTATAATCTCAACTCCACATTCCTGCCTAACCCCGATAACCTTTCACTCCCTTGCTTATCAAGAATCTATCTACCTCTGCCTTAAAAATATTCAAAGACTCTGCTTCCACCGCCTTTTGAGGAAGAGAGTTCTGAAGACTCACGACCCTCTGAGAGAAAAAAATTTCTCCTCATCTCTTAAATGGGCAACTCCTTTTTTTTAAACAGTGACCCCGAGTTCTAGATTCTCCCACAAGAGGAAATATCCTTTCCATATCCACCCTGTCAAGACCCCTCAGAATTTTATGCTTTAACCAATTCACCTCTTACTCTTCTAAACTCCAGTGGATCAAGCCTAGCCTGTCTGACCTTTCTTGTAAGACAATCTGCCCATTCCAGGTATTAGTCTAGTAAATCTTCTCTGAAGTGCTTCCAATGGCATTACCATTGCTGAATCCCCCACTATCAACATCCTGGGGGTTACCATTGACCAGAAATAAATACCATGGCTACAAGAACAGATCAGAGGCTAGGAATCCTGCAGCGAGTAACTCACCTCCTGACTCCCCAAAGCCTGTCCACCATCTGCAAGGCACAGATCAGGAGTGTGATGGAATACTCTCCACTTGCCTGGATGAGTGCAGCTCCAACAACACTCAGGAAGCTCAACGCCATCTAGGACAAAGCAGCCTGCTTGGTTGGCACCCCATCCACCACCTTAAACATTCACTCCCTCCACCACCGATGCACAATGGCAGCAGTGTGAACCATCTACAAGATACACTGCAGCAACACACCAAGGCTCCTTTGACAGCACCTTCCAAACCCACGACCTCTACCACCTAGAAGGACAAAGGCAACAGGTCTATAGGAACACCACCATCTGCAAGTTCCCCTCCAAGTCACATATCATCCTTATTTGGAACTATATCGCCATTCCTTCACTGTCGCTGGGTCAAAATCCTGGAACTCCCTCCCTAACAGCGCTGTGGGTGTACCTACACCACATCGACTGCAGCAGTGCAAGAAGGCAGCTCACCACCACCTTCTCAAAGGCAATTAGAGATGGGTAATAAATGCTGGCCTAGCCAGCGACGCCCACACCCATGAAATGAATAATAAAAAAACGACCTCTGTGACCAAGGTTTCGGTCACCTGTCCGAATACCTCCTTGATTGGTTTGGTGTTAAATTGTTTTTTGTCTGATTACTCCTGTGAAGCACCTTGGGATGGTTTACTACATTAAAGGCACAAAATAAATTCAAGTTTTGTTGATAAGACAGAACAGAGATATCATGGAGGCAATCAGACGCCTCTGGTCAGACCATTTCCAACAGATTTCCACGCAGAGTAACTGGAATCCTCCCCTAGGAAACTTAGGACAGCTTCTCTTGATCTATCAACCAATTTGCCTCTCTCCTCCCTCTCGTGTTTCCACCATAATAAACCTGTGTTGCAATTTCCATTCTGTTGTATCAGCCCCACCTCCCCCACTGAGTGCACTCAGAGACACCAAGCCCCATATTACCTTGGCTTTACCAATCTGATTTATTCATCTGCAACGTAGTCATAATCTAAGTAACTTGATTTCCACAAGCCGATTTGAGCATTAGGCAATAAAATCTAATAGAGCTGATCCTGAAATTTTAGCTAGCTTTAGATTATCAGGAATCTATGAGAGTAGAGGTGAGGCAGCTGTTCATTCCACTGCTGGCCTAAATGTTAAAAGGTAGATTTATTTGGTTTTCAGTTCTGGTGAAGAGTCTAAATGCCCTCTCCTCACACCCCTATCTCACAGCCCTCCACTTCCCTCCTCACCTTCTCACTCCTCCTTCCCCTCCCTGCAGCCTTACGATCTCCCCACACGTCTCTCCCTCACCGGACCCCTCCCCTCTCACTCCCCGCGGCCCTCCCCCTCTCACCTGCCACACCCCTAACCCTTTCCCCTAACCCTTTCCCCTCCCCCTCCCTGCACTCCACCCCGTCCCACTCCCCCCCCTCACCCCATTCCTGCAATTGTCCGTCCCCACACCACTACTATCTCTGCAATCCTTCCCCTCCCCACACGCCTCCTGATCCCTGCACCTCTCCTGCAACCCACCCACTCCCCCTCAAATCCCACCCTTGAAACATTTAACTCCCTTGTTTTATATTGTAAAATGGAGTTCAGATAAACAGTACATTGTTCCATGCTGAGGCAAGGCACACGAGTCAGGAAGGGACAAAGCTTGATCCCCTGTCTCTGCTTAGGAACATGAGAAGGCCATTCAGCCCTCCAGTATGTACCACCACTATCCAATTAGATCACAGCTGATCATGTACCTCCACCCGCTTTGGTCACATCCCTCGATAACCTTAATCAACTAAAGACTATCGACCTCAATCTTGGCCCAGCTTCCTCACTTTTTGGAGGAGGGACTTCCGAATATGGGGTGCTGTGAGGCAATAGAAATCAGCGATTCGCAAAAGGCAAGAATTAGAGGAGCACAGAGATCTCAGAGAGTTGTTAGGGCTGAGGGGATTACAGACTTAGGCAGTGGTGAGGCCTTGGATAGGCTCAGTAGAATAATTAACAAAAATAAACTGTCAACTCTTCAAAGGACTTTTTATCCATTAATTTCTTTCCCTTTCAAGAAGTTATTCTTCATATTAGTTATTTCCTGCATAACAACAGTGACTACATTTCAGGAGTTGTCCATTGGCTGTAATGTGTTTTGGGATGGCCTGAGGAAAGACAAATCTTTCTTTTAATTTTTTGGACATTGTTGCAAGCGTGGAACAGGGCTGGGGTTGGGGAGAATGAGTTGTTGTAACAAATGCCCACAGCCTTTTATCAGGAGATAAAGAAATAAAAGAAAGCATGTTTATATATCACCTCGTCACATTCACAGGACGTCACAAAGGGCCTCTCCTTGAACTGTAGCCACTGCTGTTATGTTCACACAGCAAGATCCCACACACAGTGAAAGAGATAGTGGTCAAGATAATCTGGGCTTTTTTTGTTGAGTGAGCAATGTTGGTCAGACCACCACACAAACTCCACATGCTTCTTCCAATAGTTTTATAGTCACCTAAACAAGGCTTCAGCATTGCCTGGAGTGTCGGCCCAGACTTTGTACTTAAAGAATGAAGTGGTGCTTGGCCCTGCAAATTTACATAGAAGGTGTACTGCACAGAAGGAGGCCATTATGCCTAACTGGGCTGTGCCAGTATTTATGCTCCATACAAGCATAGTCCCACTTTAATTCATCTCACCTTATCAACATATCCTCTATTCCTTTCTCCCTCATGCGATTATCTGGCTCCTGCTTAAATGTATCTATACAATTTGCCGCAACGACTCCTTGTTTCACAAGGTCCACATTCTAACCACTCTCTGGGTAAAAAAGCTCCTCCTTTCGCCTGGATTGTGCTGGATTTGCCTCTGACTGAGAGCTTCTGAAAGCACAAAGAAAACCTTTCCCCCCACTCCACAGTAAGAGACTGAGTAAAATCAAAGCAAAATACTGCAGATGCTAGAAATCTGAAATAAAAACAAAAAGTGCTGGAAATACACAGCAGCAGGTCTGGTAGCAGCTGTGAAGAGAAGAACAGAGTTAACATTTCAGGTCTGTAACCTTTCAGCAGTTCTGTTTTTATTTTATATTGTATTAGGCTCTGAGTGCCTTAGGATGGGAATGGGCAATTTTAACAGAGGAACCACAGAAGGTGAAGGAAAAGCAGAGGCAACATTTGAGCAAGTATTGCCCTGCAGCTTATTACCCTGCCATAAAGAATTTACAGGCTACATAGGTCCTGTGAAGAGCTTAGCAATGAAGGCTGTGTTAGACCAAACAGGCAAAAGGAGAAAAATGCCAACCACTCTAGAGATCTGAGCACAAATCCAGTCTGATGGAAAGCCTGGCAACCCGATTCGAACCCGACCAAACCCGACTATATGTGGCGGGTTCGGGTTCGGTCGGGTCTATATTCTGTGTCCAGCATTCGGGCTCGGGTCGGGTCAGGTTCAGGTTAGCTGTGGTCAGGTTTTGTTTTGTATTGTTTTATTTTTAATCTACGTTTTGATGCGATTTTTGTTCTGTACTAATAACATGTTTGATATTTTCGGGTCGGGTCAGGCATGAAAAAAAGTGAAGGACTGGGCCCGGCTTGGGTTCAAGTTGGCTGTGGTCAGGTCGGGCCCGGGTTGGGTTCGAGATGGCTGTGGTCGGGTCAGGCCCGAGTTGGGTTCAAGTTGGCTGTGGTCGGGTCGGGCCCGAGTTGGGTTCAAGTTGGCTGTGGTCGGGTCGGGCCCGGGTGGGATCGAGTTGGCTGTGGTCGGGTCGGGCCCGGGTTGGGTTTGAGTTGGCTGTGGTCGGGTCAGGCCCGCGTTGGGTTGGGTTTGGCTGTGGTCGGGTCGGGTACGGGTCGGGTTCAAGTTGGCTCTGGTCGGGTCGGGCCCGGGTTGGGTTGGGCTTGGCTGTGGTCGGGTCGGGCCCGAGTTGGGTTCGAGTTGGCTGCGGTCGGGTCGGGCCCGGGTTGGGTTCGAGTTGGTTGTGGTCGGGTCGGGTCTGAGTTGGGTTTGGGTTGGTTGTGGTCGGGTCGGGCCCGGGTTGGGTTCGAGTTGGATTTGAGTTGGCTGTGGTCGGGTCGGGCCCGGGTTGGGTTTGAGTTGGCTGTGGTCGGGTCGGGCCTGAGTTGGGTTTGAGTTGGCTGTGGTCGGGTCGGGCCCGGGTTGGGTTGGGTTTGGCTGTGGGCGGGTCGGGTCCGGGTTGGGTTCGAGTTGGCTGTGGTCGGGTCGGGCCCGGGTTGGGTTCGAGTTGGCTGTGGTCGGGTCGGGCCCGGGTTGGGTTCGAGTTGGCTGTAGTCGGGTTGGGTTCGAGTTGGCTGTGGGCGGGTCAGGCCCGGGTTTGGTTCGAGTTAGCTGTGGGCGGGTCAGGCCCGGGTTGGGTTCAAGTTGGCTGTGCTCGGGTCAGGCCCGGGTTGGGTTCGAGTTGGCTGTGGGCGGGTCAGGTCCGGTTCAGGTTTTAATTTTATACCCGAGCCAGGCTTTAGTCTGATAGTCCAGTACTGTACTGAGGGTGTGCTGCCCTGTCGGAGGTGCTGTCTTTCAAATGAGAAGTTAAACTGAGGGCCCCGTCTGCCCTCACAGTTGAGGTGATTGGGAGGGGGTCGGACACATTGTAGGGGGGAAATTGTGGGGGTGTTAGACAGAGTACGGGGTGAGATTACGGGGTGGGGAGAATGGACAGATCACTAAGACCACCTACTTCCACCTCTGTAACATCACCCAACTTTGTCCGTCTCAACTCATCTGCTGCTGAAATCTTCATTCATGCCATCGCTATCACTAGACTTGACTATTCCAACACACTCCTGGCTGGTTTCCCACATTCTACTCTCCATAAAGTTGTCATCCAAAACTCTGCTGCCCATGTCTTAACTCACACCAATTCCTCTTCACCCATCACCCCTGTGCTCACTGACCTACACTAGCTCCTGGTTAAGCCTCGATTTTAAAATTCTCATCCTTGTTTTCAAATTCCTCACCCGTCCCTTTCTCTGTAATCTCCTCCAGCCCCACAATCCTCGGAGAATTTAATCATTTCACCACTGGTGGCTGCGCCTTTAACTACCTAGGCCTCAAGCTCTGAAATACCCTCCCTACACCTCTCCGCTTCTACCTCACTTTCCTCCTTTAAGACGCTCCTTAAAAACTATCTCTTTGACCAAGCTTTTGGTCATCTGACCGAATGGCCAGAATTTTTCCCTTGGCAGACGGGAGCCGTCCACCGACCGAAAAGGCGGGGGTGTCCCGCTCTCACCAGGCCTGGGGATCCAGTCTGGATTTTACGGTCCCCAGGCCTTTAATTGGACTTAGGCGGGACTTCCACCTGATTGAGGAAGGAAGTCCCGCCTAATGGAGCTGCTGGCTAATCAGTGTGCCAGCAGCTCATAGTCCCAACAGCGCCACTAGAAGCGGTGGCCACTGCTGGGACTGCAATCCAGCTTCCACAAGAAGAGGAAGGATGGCCCCGATACGAAGGTGAGATTTTGGGGCCTTGCCAGGGGTGATCAGTCAGGTAAGGCAAGGGGGAGTCAATTTGGGGTACAGGGGACATGCTGGATGTTGGGGGTGGTTGGGGTGGCCCTCCATCAGGCACAGGGTCAGGCCATTCATTGAATACTTCCGTGTCACATTACTCCTTCCAAAATGTATCACCTCACACTTTTCAGCATTAAATTCCATCTGCCACTTTTCTGCCCATTTGACCATCCCGTCTATATCTTCCTGTAACCTAAGACACTCAACCTCACTGTTAACCACTCGGCCAATCTTTGTGTCATCCGCGAACTTACTGATCCTACCCCCGCACCCCCCCCCCCCCCACCCCCACATAGTCATCTATGTCGTTTATATAAATGACAAACAATAGGGGACCCAGCACAGATCCCTGTGGTAAGCCACTGGACACTGGCTTCCAGTCACTAAAACAGCCGTCTGTCATCATTCTCTGTCTCCTACAGCTAAGCCAATTTTGAATCCACCTTATCAAGTTACCTTGTATCCCATGTGCATTTGCTTTCTTGATAAGTCTCCCATGTGGGATCTTGTCAAAGGCTTTTCTGAAATCCATGTAAACTACATCAACTGCACTACCCTCATCTACACACCTGGTCACATGCTCAAAAAATTCAATCAAGTCTGTTAGGCATGACCTCCCCTTGGCCTGACCAAGGTCACCTCTTCCTTGTTTTTTGATAATTGAAAGTACAGGGAAGAAATTAGATTACCAAGAGTGTCCCATCCTTGTCTCAAGACATAGTAGTTAACAGAGGTCAAGCAATCTCCAACAAGAGGGAGGCACAGTGGTTAGCACTGCAGCCTCACAGCTCCAGCAACCCAGGTTCGATTCAGGGCACTACCTGTGCGGAGTTTGCAAGTTCTCCCTGTGACTGTGTGGGTTTCTGCTGGGTGCTCTGGTTTTCTCCCACAGCCAAAGACTTGCAGGTTGTTAGGTAAATTGGCCATTGTAAATTGCCCCTAGTTTAGGTAGGGAATATGGGATTACTGTAGGGTTAGTATAAATGGGTGGTTGTTGGTTGGCACAGACTCGGTGGGCCGAAAGGCCTGTTTCAGTGCTGGATCTCTAAATAAATAAAATCTGAGGACATCATCTTGGGCATTCCAATTTTAAAGACAATTTATGTTAGTTTTTTTTATTCGTTCATGGGATGTGGGCATCGCTGGCTAAGCCAACATTTATTGCCCATCCCTAATTGCCCTTGAGAAGATGGTGGTGAGCTGCCTTCTTGAACCACTGCAGTCCATGTAGGTACACCCACAGTGCTGTTAGAGAGGGAGTTTGAGGACTTTCACCCAGTGACAGTGAAGGAACGGTGATATAGTTCCAGGTCAGGATGTGTGTGACTTGGAGGGGAACTTGCAGGTGGTGGTGTTCCCATGCGTCTGCTGCCTTTGTCCTTCTAGGTGGTAGAGGACGCGGGTTTGGAAGATGCTGTCGAAGGAGCCTTGGTGAGTTGCTGCAGTGCATCTTGTATATGGTATACACTGCTGCTACTGTGCATCAGTGGTGGAGGGAACGAATGATGAAGGTGGTAGATGGGGTGCCAGTCAAGCAGGCTGCTTTGTGCTGAATGGTCTCAAGCTTCCTGAGCGTTGTTGGAGCTGTACTCATCCAGGCAAGTTGGGGGTATTTGATCACACTTCTGACTTGTGCCTTGTAGATGATGGATAGGCTTTGGGGAGTCAAGAGATGAGTTACTCACTGCAGAATTCCCAGCCTCTGACCTGCTGTAATCACAACATTAATGAGGCTGGTCCAGTTCAGTTTCTGGTCAATGGTAACCTCCAGGATGTTGACAGTGAGGGATTCAGCAATGCTAGTGCTGCTGAATATCAAGGGGTAATGGATAGATTCTCTCTTGTTGGAGATGATCAATGCCTGGCAATGTGGCATGAATGTTACATGCCACTTATAAGCCCAAGCCTGAATGTTGTCCAGGTCTTTTTGCATGCAGGCAAAACTCTTCAGTGCCTGAGGAGTTGCAAATGGTACTGAACACTGTCCAATTATCAGTGAACATCCCCACTTCTAATCTTATGATTTTGGGAAAGTCATTGAAGATGAATATGGTTGGGCCTAGGACACTACACTGAGGAACTCCTGCAGCAGTGTCCTGGGGCAGAGATGATTGGCCTCCATCAACTAAAACCATCTTCCTTTGTGCTAGGTATGATTCCAACCAGTGGAGAGCTTTCCCCCTATTTTACTAGGGCTCCCTGATGCTCAAAAACTACCTTGACGTCAAGGGCAGTCACTCTTACCTCACCTCTGGAATTTTGCTCTTTTGTCTATGTTTGGACCAAGACTGCAATGAGGTCTGGAGCTGAGTGCCCCCGGCAGAACACAAACTTAGCATCAGTGAGCAGGTTATTGCTGAGTAAATGCAGCTTGATAGCACTTCTGATGGGGCAGTAATTGGCTGAATTAGATTTGTCCTCCCTTTTGTGGACAGGACATACCTGGGCAATTTTCCAATTTGTCGGATAGATGCCAGTGTTGTAGCTGTACTGGAACAGCTTGGCTAGGGGTGCAGCTAGCTCTGGAGCACAAATCTACAGTGGTGATCAATTATGGGGGACCGGGGGCGTGCTGCAATCACAGTCAAGCTGCCTGGCTTAAATTTCAAACAAAGCTTGGCAGTTAACTGTGAGTCAACGTAAACTGGTGCATTCTGTATGGCAACACCTCTACCAATTACAGTTCACTTGCCAACCAATTAGCACTCTCTTCTCATGCAGTATAACTTGTTGTTTTCCCTTACATTGGTTATTCTTGCATTGTCTTGATGAGTGCAAGACAGAAAGCTTCGACAACATATCTCTATTTTCTGCAATTTTACTGAACTTGTGAGCACTTAGCTGCTCTGGTCTTATTAGTCAAATATTCAAAAAACACTTTCTACATATCTGTAAAATACCATGTAAAATGAGTTCCCCAACCTCGAGTAATGTGATTTTATCCAAGATACATTGGTTCCAAGATCAATAAAAGAGCATCTGGAAGCCCCAATTAATCAATCTTACCAGGAGTGAAGGCAGGCTATAGATTATCACCTATTTAATTCAGTGTCTTCAATGCATTGGATAGCTTCAGCATCTCTTACAGGCATTTGCCTAGAACTGCAGTGCTCTTTCTTGAAGATGATATTGACACTCACCTAGGTCTCTACTCAATTGCAATGGGCCCCGATTTGGCAGTTGAACTCTCCTTTAATGTGTAAACAGGACAGCAACTCTCAATGACCACACACAGATAAATTCATAAATCAGAAAGTTGCTGACCCTGCTCCTTCATAAGTTGTATGGGGACAGTATCTGAGACTCTATTGAAATGCAATGAACAGTGTGAAATTGCTGAAGCTATGTGATATACACCTATTAAACGCACCAGAAAGTGTTCTTTTCTGTCTCTTTAATCTCTCTCTGGATCCAATCTTTATTTTCTGTCTCGACATTGTTTCTATACCTCTTTGGCATTGCAGTCACTATTCTAATGGGCTCTCCCTGGTTCAGACCCTGCACTGCCCATCAACGATTCTCAAATCTAATTAAAGAGATACATACGCTGTTGCTTGCTCTATGCACATAGGTCCCAGATGTCCTATAGTAAGCTCTATGCTTTTTTTGATTGTTGGTTGACAGCAACTTCCAATTCAAAAGTCCATAAAATACATGCAAGTGCAACAAACAGCCTCACTGACCACAAAATCCATTATGGCTCTTGGGAGTGCCAATTACTATACAACTAATTGGTTGTTTAATGTAGTAGTTGATCCGCACCATTGGTTCATGAATACTAGAGGGATACCACCTTTAGCCTAGACAGAATCTTGTCGCTTAATACTGCAAAGAGCACTCTCGTTTTCGCCATCTGTTTCCAATAGAAATCAAAACAGGTTAAGCTTGCAGCCAAGTCAGCCAAACCATTCTTATTTATTCCAGTTTCCTAGGTATAAAACTGTGGATGAGCAGAGATTTACAGGTCAAGTATAGAAATCATTAAAAACTAGGTGGACAGGTGCAAAGAATAATGTAAATGGACAATGGAATATTGGCCTTTTATCTCGAGAGCATTGCAATACAAAGGGGTGAAAGTTATGTTATAGGTGTACAGAACACTGGTCAGACCCGATCCGGAGGACCAAGTTCAGTTCTGGGCACCCCTCAGGAAGGACATATTGATCTTAGTAGGATTGCAACATAGATTCTTAAGAATGTTACCCAGGTTAAAGTGTTAATTATGAGGATATGTCACATTCCCTTGAACATAAAAGATTGTGTTCTAATTGTGGTGTTTAAGATGATTAAAGGACAAAGATGTCATGGAATAAAAGGCAAAGGGAGTAGTAATAGACTGATATCTTTGTCATCTAATCTCTCCTGCCCTCCATCCTATCACAGACATAGAACATACCTTCCCTTTTGTTCTCCACCACCCCCCATTCCATCACTTGCTCAAAACCTATTAACTTGCCACATCTGATGGAAGGTCACAGACGTGAAATTGTTTCTCTCTCCACAGATACTGCCAGCACTGTTTTTCCAGCACTGTTTTTATTCCAGACTTCCAGCATCCACAGCATTTTGCTTTTATTTTAGCGGAAATCTGGAATTTTCTCCCCAGAAAGCTACTGAGCAGAAAAGCGTAGTGCGGCGTCCATGAAAAATTTCAAAACAGAGATTGGTTGATTTTTGTTAGGTAAGGGTATTAAGGGTACGTGGAGTAAAGATACAGATCAACCATCATCTAATTTAAATGGCATAACAAGCTGGAGCAGCGAAGTAGCCTCCTGTTCCTAAAGAAAGTGGCTCAAGGGCAATTAAGGATGGGCCATAAATGCTGGCCTTGCCAGTGAAGCCCATACCACATGAATGCAGGAAAAGGGTTGAGCCCAGTAACTAGACATGAACACCTAGGCAGTAGTGGTGAATGGCTGTTCTTCCAGACTGGAGGGAAATGTGCAGCAATGGCCCCCAGGGGTCAGCTCTTGGGACCACTGCTTTTTCATCATAACCTGACTTGAGTAGACAAGGCATAATTTCAAAGTTTACAGGTAACAAAACTCAAAAGTAGTAGAGTGAAGATAGTAACAGACTTGGATGACTGGTGAAATTTAACAACTGTGACGTGATTAATTTTGGTAGGAAGAGCAAGGAGGGTTAATATGAACAAAATGCCAGCTTAAAAAGGGATGCAGGAACAGAGCTGATGGTATGTCTTTGAAGGGCAAGTTAAGAAGGCAGTCAAAAAGCTATATGGAATTCTTGACTTTATAGAGCCCAGGCAGCCATAAAGGCAGGGCTAAAGTGTAGCGAGTCGAAGAGACTTAGTAGTTGGCAGGAAAAAAGACAGGCGCAAGGGGAGAGCCAACTGTGTAACAGCCCCGACAAACAAATTTCTCTGCAGCACCTATGGAAGAGCCGGTCACTCTAGAATTGGCCTTTATAGCCACTCCAGGCGCTGCTTCACAAACCACTGACCACCTCCAGGCACTTATCCGTCGTCTCTTGAGATAAGGAGGCCAAAGAAGAAGATAAAGCCCGAGTACAAAAGCAAAGTGATACTAAACCTTTAATGGTTGGGCCCCAGCTGGAGTATTGTGGATAACTCTAGGAATCACTGAAAAAACAAAGCAAGGTATGAGTTTGGAATGCATTCCCTGAAAGGGTGGTGGCAGCATTCAGTTACAACTTGAGGGGATTGGATAAATAGCTGAGTTATGGAGAACAAAAACAGGTTAAGTGGGACTAATTGGGTAGCTCTTTCAAAGAGCTGGCACAGGTGGATAGGCCAAAAGATCCCTTGTACACTAACATTTCACTGACTGGAATGTGGAACTTGCTACCCTAGCAAGTGGTTGAGGCAAATAGGTTAGATGCCTTCAAAAAGGAAATTAGCCAAAAAGTGAAAAGAAAATGACATGCTGAAAAGGTAAATGGAATGGAGAAAGGCTCAACGTCTGAACAATCTAGTTGGACTAAATGGCCTGTTTGAGCTGTATATTCTTAGTAATCTATGATACAGGAAGCTGGGTGGCATATTGCAAGTTGTCATTGATGCAACTATCCATTGTATAGGTGATGAGAAAACAACTTGAGAACAGCTGGTGTAAGGAGCACACAAATAGAATTATTATTCACCATTACCCCAATTGGAGGAGTGTAGCAGCAGATCCTGCTAACTCCCACACCTCAAGTCAACCAATGACCAAATGGATAACTCATTCATTTTATGGTAAGCTGCACTGTTCACAAGCTCCTACAAACCTGCCCCCCCAATATAGAATTTACAATAATTGACAACTTCAAATTTTCCATGTACTTCCTAGAAATTGTGGAGAATGCTGCCATGTAATTAGAATATATTTATAAAACAAATATGACAGCTGTATACATGTACTAAAAAAAAAGCTAGAAATACTCAGGTTTGGCATGTCAGTGAAACATTAAGTCTCTCTCCCCACAAATACTGCCAGACCAGCTGATTTCCTGGATCTGCAATGCTTTGCTCTTGCACAACAAAAAGGCCAACTGAAACTACAAAATGTGAAAGTCTGAGTTTTTCTCCAAGTTGTACATTTATACCCAAAACCTTGCAACCATCTATCAAGAAGAGTTAGTTAAGTGGATAGGTTAGGGGCTGATTAATGCATTAACCTTGATCTACAGAATGCCATTTTCCAATTTATGGAATCTATAAATTGAAATCTTTTGATACTCAACTTCCAAGTTGCCTTTCAGTTTACAAGTTGGGAAAGATGTGACAAATGCACAATGCTATTCACAATTAGCATTATTGTTTATTGTTAGCTTTTTGCTTAAACTTCATAATACATAAAGCATTAAGTTTGGTCTGTATATTTACAACATAGTAACATTTCATTAAGTTTAAACTTTTGTTCATCTGATGCACACACGAGAAACTGGTATCTCCCACATCTAAACACAGCATTATAAGTTGCAATGTATCAGCATACAAGCTACCAGTATATAGACCCATCACATCAATTCCCAAAAGGATTACACCTCATTAAACACAGGAGTTAAGTGCCAGCTCTTGGCCATGATACAAATTCAAACTTCCACTAGGAAGCTCAGAATCTATGTGACCAGGAATGCTCCTATCAAATTGGAGTTTGTGCACGAAACCTACAGCACCCAAGAGCTGTGGAAAGTTCCTGGGCCTGGACCCTGCTCCCCAATCAGGGAGCAACCATCAATTCTCCAAGCTTGTCCAGGCTGAAGGGAACATGAGAGTAAAAGAACTAGGCTTTAGGAAGTACAAGTAGAGGATAGCAGGAGCGATTGTGGCTGAAAAGGAGGGTTAGACCTTGCTTTGGTGCATATGGAGGCTTGCATTCTGTATCATGTGCAGCCTACTTGCATGTCCACTCTCCAGCTCCAAAACATTTGGATACCCCAGCCCAATGGGAGGAAATCAGCCTCGGCAGTCAGCTGTGACTAGAAAAGGTAGGCCAAGGTGCAAATATCTGCAACGTTACCCAGAAATATTAAACCACATGCCCCTTGGAGTAGTTTAGTGTTCAATTAATTCAGCTTTCAAACTTTTCAATTTTACACAGCAGGAACACCAGTTTTAGAATCTTTCAATATAAAAGTTGGTCAGAAATTGCTTGGTTTGATATGGATTTATTGTAGATTGCAGCAACATTAAAGACAAGTTTTAGTAAGCAAATTATTTAACTGCAAAATAATCAGGATATACCCAAGTTAAACATATGCCATGGTAAAGTGGTCTTGAACTGGGGTTTTGGTGTATTCAATTTTTATTGTAAATGGGAACCAATAGGCCTATTTCAAAAATATTTCTTGCAAACACCCACTGACAAGTGGTTATGATGTTACACAAGCTGAAACACAGCAATCATTGGTTGAAACCAATCAGAATAATTTGAGGTCACCTACAGGTCATATGAATAACTGATAGTGGATAAATAAATTTGGCACCCAAGAGACTCAAGTTAATGGTCTTTTATTGGAAAAAAAGACTAGCATTTACAACTTGGAATGGACATAATTGTAATTTGCTGAACAGCCATGTCGTCATTGTGCTGAAGTCCTATGTAGATATATACTCTGACGGCTCCAAGTTATGGTACAGAACAGAAGATAAACGAGAGTCCAAGACACTCCCTCATCATAGGTAACTTTAAAAATTCAGTGAACGGTAAATTGCCTGACATCCGTTTCACTATAGTGCAATGCAGACACGTTAACCAAGTTTTATACAGACATGCCATCTTTAATTTTTTTCAAATCAAGATCTTCAATCCTGGTAATTGTTTTGTGAGCACACAAGTATGAAAACAATTCCACTCCAGGGACAGTCATACAATTCCAACCTTCGATTGTAGTTTTTGCTTGCTTTAGCACTCAAAATTAATCAACCCATCAGGAATAATCATCCTGGTACAATATACAAACTGGAAAAACTAAACTATTCCCACGAAGAACATAAAGTGGAATTAAGAGCCAGGCTGTGCTCAACTGTCAAGCTGCATGCATGAAAAACTGGCCAGCCCAAACAGTGTATTTATTAGCATGGAACTTCATAGAGTCCAATTGCCTTTGTTTTTAAGGTAGTACAAGTTTTACTGATGCATGGCTTGAAGATCTTTGGGGACAGGACCACTGATCATTACATGCAGAGTTTGTGGACAGGTTTTTTTCTTTTGACATTCAGCAACTTTTGCTATACAGAAACAGAATGAATAAATGAACATTTTGCAAGAGGTAAGTAAAAGATTTCAACTTTTTTTTCTAGGAAGGGGAAAGTAAAAGTCTTCATTTTGCAGTCATCATCTGTACGAATTCTGTGAAAAACAAGGATGAGAATTTAATTGAAGTTTGCTTTCAAATAGTTGATTACAGATCAATATCAGCAATTCAGATTTTCCTCCTTGCACAGAGCAAGGAAAGATGGTTGCTGCTGAACATGTTAATAGCCACAGTAGCAATACATTTCTGGTGTCTCATTTCAATCTACAGACCAAGTTGAGCAGCCCACTTTCATAGTTACCGCTAAATTAAAGGAGTCAGCACATAACTGATTTAAAAACAAAATACTGCTGGTAAGAGAGGCATTAACAGACTAATATTTCAAGTGACCTTCATTATAAAGTTTTAGAACTAACAAATTATTCCTAATGGCAAAGTGAGCCAATTGTCACATTTCAGTGCTGCCAAAAGCCATCAAGCCATTTAGTATGGGGAAAGGCAGAAGACAATAGTCACCGTCAAGTCTTGCCCTGCATTACTCAGCAGTTATGCTCAACATGATAGACCAATCTGAAGCAATACACATCTGCAGCCACATAGAACATAGTTCAAGTTACCCTAGCCAGTGAAAAGTCTGTCCTGCATGGACAGATTGTTATAGTGTATAGACAATCCAAATTCCCAGTCTGCCTAATATAGTCCTTACAAACACCTTGCTCTGCAACTCCACCCTAGTGCACAACAGTATTTACCAGCAACTTACAGAATTCGATATGGTCAAATTTACAAGTTCACCACTTGCAGCAGACCTAGCTTTACTATAGTTCCTTTAAGTGATCTAGTTGCTAACTTTTACTCTGCTGCAACATTTCATATTGAAAAGGTGTTAGTATTGTGCTCAACTGAACATTCACAGCAAGTTCTAAGTAATTCACCCAAAGACAGCAACATTGGTACCAGATTTACTCCTTAGAATCCAACTGTCAGTGGAGAATTGCATTTTTAGATCACTTAATGTAAAAGAACACCAAGGTATGACAGAGGCAAAAGCAATATTAGATGGGGTGAGCAAAAGCCAAGTTTTTTTTTTAAATTAAGGGAGTTAATGTGTAGGGCCTTTGACTGAAGGCAGAGCCACTAACAGCAAGATGAAGGGGAGAAATGTGCAAGATGCCAGAGATACAAGTCATAAATGGAAATGTTGTTCAAAGTCCAAAAATAAGGAGCCCCACAGATTCATTAGAGATGAACCAACTAGGTAGAGTGGGGCAAATGGAAGGCCACCCCAACTTGTCGTAACAATTTATAACTGGTCCTTCTGTTTCTAGGATCTATCTTAGTGGGCAAATTTGTCAAGCTTGAATTTGGTTTCAGTATGCATTAGAATGCAAATCAAAGTAAACCATTTTAAAAATTAAACCTTTACTTGCAAGTGTATAGTATCGGACTGGACATGGAAGGGGGCAAGGGAAGAGGAATTTCAGTCTTGGTGTAGAGACTGCTCATTTATATATAAAATGGCCGATATAGATTTCACAGCATGTTGGCCCACTGCATGTGTTCTCATTTGTTGGGCCAGTTAAGTATAAAGTATTGTTAGGTTAAAAAATGTCTAAGTATGCAATGATGAATAGAATTCAGAGAATAGTGACCTAGAATTAAATGGATTTGTCACTTCCAAAGTTGGAATATTGATATGTTGTCACAACAGTACAAGCTGGAGGTTAAAAGGGTTACAGTAGTCACAATAGATTAGAGATTGCAAAAAAGGGTAAATGTATAACCTGACAGAAAAAGGTGCATGAACTCACTGCCTACTTTAGAAAAATGGAGCTAAAAATGAGGGGAGAAAGGGAACTTCTCAATCTACAGAAAAATGTGAGATGGGTAAACCTAATTACTTAAAATAAAAGCTACCCAGACCAAGCAACCTCGAAGATGCCAAATGAGATGGTAGATATCACATGAGGCTGGTGACCAGATTAGGCATACCAGGGGAGATGGTGTAGTGGTAATGTCACTGAACCAGTAATATAAAGGCCAATGCCCTGGGATCATTGGTTCAAATCCCACCATGGCAGCTAGAGGAATTTAAATTCAATTAAGTGCAATTTTGGTGGCAGTGGTTAGCACCACAGCCTCACAGTTCGACCTAGGTTCGGTTCTGGGTACAGCCTGTGCGGAGTTTGCAAGTTCTCCCTGCGACTGTGGGTTTCCTCTGCATGCTCTGGTTTCCTCCCGCATGCCAAAGGCTTGCGGGTTGATGGGTAAATTGGCCACTGTAAAAAAAAAATTACCCCTAGTGTAGGTAGGTGGTAGGAAAATTGAGGGAAGGTGAGGATGAGGGGGAAAAATGGGATTAATGTAGGATTAGTATAAATGGGTGGTTGATGGTTAACGCGGACTCAGTGGGCCAAAGGGCCTGTTTCAGTGCTGTATCTGACTAATTTAAGAGATCTGATAAACACTCCTTGTAAAAACATGATCATTTTCCAGGAAAACATGCAAAAACTTATTCATGCTGTTCCAGTTCTACTAAGTGCCACGTTTGCAATACTCTAGGCCAATTGCTGCATGAACTGCAGAATTAGATGGTTAAATGAGCCACAAAAAGTCCTCAGAACCAAGCACAACCCTAATCTTACCAGGTGTCTAATATAACTGCCAGCATAGATCATTTGTGATCAGGAACCACAACTCTGGCCAATTTTTAAAAATGTCACTAGCCCAAATGCCAAAAGCAACTGCAAACCTAAGCAACTTCATCTAAGATGGTCAGCCTCAGATCAGAAAGCAAACTTTGAATCTTATTTATGTAGCTGGCTATCAGATAGAATCAATTAATTTCCTTACCAGTTCTAATGCACCGGGAGAGGGGAAATAAAATCACCCATGTAGCACTATAAACTGCATTTGAGAAAACTAAAATGTATAAATCTAATTGAAATCTAGCCCAAGCAGAAATAAATTTACCATTCTTCTAGATGACTGTTCTTTAATCTTCAGTTTATTAAATTTAAAGACTGGAAAGGTTGTCCTGCTAGGATTTTAACCTTGCTATTGCAAATTAAAGTCAAGTTGAAGTCTCCTTTCCCTTCATCTGTGGGCACTTGCAAAAAGCAAGTCCCAAGGTAATCCTTCTGGTAAAAGGAAACTTCAGCCAGTGCACAATTTAATCCAATGTATTATCAGCATTTCTAAGCTAAAAGGGAAAGGCCAAGGGTTCTGCTCCCAACCACTTTGAAAGTGCACTTGGACAGGACTGAGCTCTCAGCCACCCCACAAATGAATGGCCTCAATATACATAAAAATGGCCACAGGCAAGACACTGGAAGACTCAATAATGAGAGTCAACAACTTCAAGGGGCAGGACTGAGAAATTGACAGGGAAATAAAACATGTTATGCAGGGATGAATTCATTCAGGGTGTTACTGGCACATGGTTCTCAAAGCAAAGCATTTAAACAAGCCAACCCTTATTCATGTCTTAAGGACCAAGTGCTGTGGAAGAAGTTGATTAGTGCTCAAGTTCATAAAATTTATTGATACTATAACTTCAAAATGCAATTCTTTATTGCATCACTTGGAAGCACTGTTTTGCAGCATCCAGCTTTATACCAATTACAGGCAAGAGCCTCAAATTAAATAGTGATTTGACGAATGACTGACTAGATTTATTGTACAAATTGACACGAATACATGAGCTTCTGTTAACGACTTCCCATTTATACCAGAGATTTTAAAAAAATCAGGAAACAGACATACCTTCATAGTTGACTTGGCCATCACCATCAATATCTGCTTCTCTAATCATTTCATCTACTTCTTCATCTGTCAATTTCTCACCTAGGTTTGTCATAACGTGACGCAGCTCTGCCGCACTGATGTAACCATTACCATCCTGAAATTCAAAATCAGATCCCAAAATAAATTTTTTTAAAAGTTTAAATTCTTTTCCAAATATTTTCTCCTATGAAGAGTTTTGCAAACTTTAATGAATAGTAACCTATTCCTTCAATGGCTCTGTCCCACCTAGAAAGGGAAGGGCAGCAAGTATGTGGAACTACCACCACTTCCAAGTCATACACCATCCTGAATTGGGCATTTTTCAGCTGCTCCTTCACAAGTTACTGGGTCAAAAATCCTGGGACTCCCTTCCCAACAGTATTATAAGAGTACCTTCACCACATGGATTGTAGTGGTTCAAGGCAGCAGCTCACCACCACTCAAGGTGAAGGCAGCATCCGCAATAATGCTAACCTCCCCATGACACCCACTACTAGTGGGAATTACTACCTGAATTTATAGTAGTTATCAATAAAGAAGTTTAAGAGATTGGACCATGCCTAGAATTGATCGAGCAGTGTCACTTTGGAACTGCACATTATAGAAATTTAAATGGTAACAAATTTAATTTTATTTTATAGTAATACAGCACTGAAACAGGCTCTTCAGCCAGAATCTGTGCCGACCATCAACCACCCAACTATACTGATCCTACATTAATCCCATATTCCTACCACATTCCCACCTTCCCTCAATTCCCCTACCACCTACCTATACTAGGGGCAATTTATAATGGCCAATTTACCTATCAACCTGCAAGTCTTTAGCTGTGGGAGGAAACCAGAGCACCCAGCAAAAACCCACACAGTCACAGGGAGAACTTGCAAACTCCGCACAGGCAGTACCCAGAATCGAACCCGGGTTGCTGGAGCTGTGAGGCTGCGGTGCTAACCACTGCGCCACTGATATTTTGATCAGTAATGCAAATTAATAAAGCAATCACTATGAGGGAATTCCAAGTCCCAAGAAACCCCCCTATATATTTCAGAAATACTCATTCACCTTACTTCAAAAGGCACTTTGTTCAGCACTTCAAACCTGACTACCTCCAGCTTTTGTATAGAATTAATGTAGTGAATAGCCTATTGCTGCAACAGGTTGCTGCTGGCATTTACACTCCACGAGTCTCCTTCCACTCTACTTCCTCTTGCCCTATAGCTCTATTCCATTCCCCTTAGTTATCTAAATTCTCAAATACATCATACTGAATCACATAACAGACCATGAACCTAGCACTGAGGCAAGTACAAACAGGCATCACCTGTTTTCATTGGGTTGCTCTTGGATGGGAAAGAACTAACATTTAAAAGTAACCTTCTCTAGAGATAAGGAATGCTGGATAAAAGCAGTTGGATCTGCCCGAAATGCATCAATACTTCAGCCTTCACTTGCAAGCAAAACTGTAAAGAAAAAGGGAATTAGCTATTAACTCAGCTAGAAAAATCAATTAGGCCAAAGTAGTAACCATATTGAAGTTACTGATATGCTCAGGACAAGGTGGGTCATGACACATGCACTGAACCCACAAATCAAAAGAGGGAGAGGGAAAGTGTATTCTTTAAGGTCACCAAGTACTTGTAATGCCAATGATTGATGCAGAGTCTGTCGTGAGCAAAGAGAAAAGTAGAGACCACACCCTTTGCAATGCAAGTTTTCCCTACTGGGAACACTTTTCTGCTAAGCATTAAGTATCCTACAAAGAAGCTTCTGTATCATGCTTAATGCCATAGCCAAAGTAAACAAATGGGTAGTCTGATAAGACTGTCCCATGGACATGTAGCCACGTAACTTCCAAAAGAACCTCCGCTGTTAGTTGCATTGCTAAATGAAGCACTAAGAACTAGCAAAATATGAACAGCGGCTTTGAGTCTTATAAAGACGCCTCAGGATAGTGATTCACTTCAAAACAAAGCCACATACTGCCATTTAAATATTGTCCCAACCAAGTTAGGAAACTGCAGAGTTATAAAGATACACACTAGGAGCAGCAGCAGGCCACTCAGCCCCTCGAGCCTGCTCAGCCATTCAACAAGATCCTGGCTGATCTATTGTAACCGTAACTCCACATTCCCACCTATCCCAATAATTTTTCATCCCCTTGCTCAAAAGCAAACCAATAAAAAGGGCCACTAAACCTATATTGCAATATTACACTATTTAAAATGCCCACCTTGTCAAATACACGGAACGCCTCACGAATTTCCTCTTCACTATCTGTGTCCTTCATTTTCCTGGCCATCATGGTCAAGAATTCAGGGAAGTCAATAGTTCCATTACCTAAAAAACAGAAAAAAGTAACATTCAGGAGAAAGAACCATTATGACATTTAAGGCTCAAGCAACATCTACAAAAGGAACTCAAAAATCCCCCAAAAAGTCTTAGAACTTCTAAACAAGCTACACCCAGTTTTCTAGGTAGTAAGCGGAACAGTTGATGAACCTTTAGATCTAAATGCAAAAAGAACTGCGGCAAAGCACATCTCCCATCTTGGTAATCTTGTTTTGTATACTTACATCCAAGAGGCTAAAGAACTTAGCCAATGTTTACATGCAACTATGAAATCGAAATTGTAGGGAGTTAAAAGAATGCTGGTCAAAGCTACAATTAAAAGCTGCTCAAGAGCCAACTACTCAATTTTCTAAATCAGGATGCGACCCCATACAGTTTCTACTGACCTAATTAAAGCTGTGATCCAATCTTATTAAACCATAAATAGATCCTACTGAAATTATCCAGCTAAGCAGGTTCATGGTGACACCAAGTTAATGAGAAACTTCAATGTTTATACTTAATTATGCTCTATAATAGCTTCCATTGTGCTCATTTCAATTGTACCTTACAGCACAATTTTCACCTTGTAATTAACTACAATACTAGGGAGCCAACTGTATTCTGTGCTCCAATTGTCCATCTTGCTGATATTTCATCAGTTTTTGCAAGACAAAAGTTTTTATCTCTGCGCACAGATTGTCAAACTTGTCCAACAGGAATCAACCACAGCTCTGGATAGATCAAGTACAAAGCCTTCAAAATCATTTTCAATGCCTGGAGAACTGCCATGCCAAAGGCCAAGTTTGGGGCACAGTTATTCAGGGTTATGAGAGCTCTTCAATTATGAAGTTTCCATTGTATTACTATTTGGATTATACTCAAATACTACCTTCGGAAGCAAGTTAGTAGTACCTTGTTTCCTATACAACCTTCCTACATTTTTATTTATACCTAAATATCACCAATGTAGAAACCCAGTATACCACCACTAGCAATGCATGCCAAGTCTTCAGATCTGGTTTGACACCATGGGAATGGCAAAGTTGACCAAAGACTTGTTCTCCAAGGTGCAGCAGTTTCTGAATTGGCTACAGCCAGGTTGAATCTCATCCCGCTTAGGAAGCTGTCAGTTTGGGCACTAGAACACAACTCGAACCATAGAATCAGAATTGTTTCGCAAAGGAGGCCATTCAGACCATTGTGTTAATGCCAGCTACTGAACAGATTGTTGTATATCACCACTGCAGTCTGTGTAGGCTATTTTAAACCAAGCCAGTTTGCTGCTGAGTCACTTGCTTTTTTGAAACTAACAATTATCAAAGAATTATGTATATGCCTCATTGTGGAAGGGGTAAATACAAAAAGAAACATTTTAGCACAAATGTATCACATTTATAGTCAGTCTTCATCAATATGCACAATTCTAGGGATTCCCATCACAACTGCCCAAGACAATTCGGATTACGAAAAAGGGAAACAATGCCATCATTGTTATATACTAACAAATTGTTTACAACAGAAATAATGCATTAGTAACTCAAAACAGAACACTGCATCTCAGCACTTAAGTTTCCTTAACTGTCCCCCTCAGGTTAGGGAAACCCTACCTGAAACCTTAATGTACATGTCAGCAGGAACCATGACTATTTTACATTTCCCCCACCCAGTCACTAGCTAACAGTAGCAATCTAATTGGGCAAGAAAAAAGATCTGGGACCCACAAGCACCAGACTAGGGATGCATGCAAGCCCCTTGAGAACTGAATCTTCAATTGTCCAAAAGCATTCGATTTTAACATCTGCGTTAGGATCTTTGTAATTGTGGCATTAGGTGCCAGTTACTGCTATACCCAAATTCTTAAAAAAAAATCCATCTGGCCATTGACAGGAGCAGGGTTGCTTATTTGCCTAGCTAAACCTGCATTGTTCACTAGAAGCAGGGACATGCAACAATTACAAAACAGCTAAGGAAGTGGTATGACAGCTGTGAAGAATTACATTAAGCCCAAGAACTGGTAATTCACACTTTTACCAGGCTGTGGAAGTCACTTAATTCCTAGAATTTACCCCCCCTTTAATTTTCATCACTGCCTCATTTGAAACTCAGCCACCTAACAGTTGGTCAGCTGAACAAAATTTTCATTGCTACCAGGAGGCAGGAATAATTTAATTTTTAATAAGCATAATAGAAGCCTGCAATTAGTCAATTAGGTAGGGATTCAAATGAAACAACAATCTAAAAACCTCATTCAGCCACATTAAAAAGGAATTAAAAACATACTGGCAATTCAGGTCAGGCAGCTTCTGTGGATAGAAACAGTTAACATTTCAGGTCAGTGACCTTTCATCAGAAAAGAAAAAAATTACACTTTAACAGGTTTTTAGAGGCAGGGACGGAAGAACAAAAGGGGAAGGTCTGAGGGTGGAAGGCAGGAGAGATTAAGTGACAAAAGGGATTCGGTGCAAGGAAAGAAAAAAGATAGTAATGGGACAAGTAAAGGAACAAAAGATAGTCTAGGTAAAATAGGAACAGCAGGAGGTTATCATTTGGAATTGCTGAACAAGGTAGAGTCTAGAAGGCTGCAAAGTGCCTTATCAAGAGCTTCTTTGGAAGAGTGTAGGAGATAGAGGTCAGACTAAGTGGGATACAGAATTAAAATGGCAGACAGCCAGAAGTTGGAGATCATGCACGTGACTGAATGGAGATGTTCTGCAAAGTGGCCACCCAATCTGTGTTTGGTTTCCCCATTGTAGGAGACCACATTGTGAAGTAGGAACTACAGTATACTTAAATTGAAACTGTTAACGCAAGTAAATTGCTGTTTCAACTGGAAGGAGTGTCTGGGGCCCTAGACAGTGGAAAGGGAGGAGGTTAAGATTAGATTAGATTTAGATTAGAGATACAGCACTGAAACAGGCCCTTCGGCCCACCGAGTCTGTGCCGACCGTCAACCACCCATTTATACTAATCCTACACTAATCCCATATTCCTACCAAACATCCCCACCTGTCCCTATATTTCCCTACCACCTACCTATACTAGTGACAATTTATAATGGTCAATTTACCTATCGACCTGCAAGTCTTTTGGCTTGTGGGAGGAAACCGGAGCACCCGGAGAAAACCCACGCAGACACAGGGAGAACTTGCAAACTCCACACAGGCAGTACCCAGAATCGAACCCGGGTCCCTGCAGCTGTGAGGCTGCAGTGCTAACCACTGCGCCACTGTGCCGCCTCTGGCAGGAGTTGTATCTCCTGTAAATATGCAAGCATGTGCCACAGAAAGGGAGGGGAGAAGACAATTGAGTGGAATTATGTGTCAAGGAAGGTGTGGCATTATGCTGGAGGTGCTGGAAATGGTGGAAGATAATCTGCTGAATGTGAAGGCTGACAGAGGGGGAAGAGGGCAAGAGAAGTGCAAGAAAAATAGAACATTGTTTAGGGCCCCAAGCATGGCAAGGGAAATCCTCGCTTAAGGAAAAAAGGACATCAAGCATTTGCGACAGCTGAAAAAACTGGGAGAATGGGCTATTTATAGGAAGCAGGGCAAGATGAATTAGGCAGTACAGTCAAGAAAGCTGAGAGTCAGCACTCTTATCCAGTTCTGACAAAGGATCGAACCAAAAAGTTACTGCTTCTCTCTTCACGGAGGTCACCTGACCTGCTCAGTATTTCCAGCTTTGAATTTTTAATTTGATTTCCAACACATGCAGTATTTTGCTTGCACATTCTTGTTGGTAAGTGGCCATTTAGAACATAACTAGGAGCAGGAGTAGACAATTCAGCCCCTCGAGCCTGCTCTGCCATTCAATACGATCATGGCTGATCTAATCTCTGCCTCAACTCCACTTTCCTGCCTGTTCTCCATAACCCTTCAACCCATTTCTAATTAAAAATCTGTACCTCCTCCTTAAATATACCTAATGTCCCAGCATCCACTATACTCTGGGTAGTGAATTCCACAGATTCACGACCCTTTGAGAGAAGTAATTTCTCCTCATCGGTTTTAAATCTGCTACCCCTTATCCTAAAACTATGACCTCTCATTCTAGATTGCCACACAAGAGGAAACATCCTCTGTTTACTTTGGCAATCCCCTTGATCATCTTATTAGATTTCCTCTCATTCTTCTAAACTCTAGAGTAAAGGCCTAAACTGCTCACTCATGAAACAAACCCCTCATCTCTGGAATCAATCTAGTGAACCTCCAATGCAACTACATCCTTTCTTGAGGGGACCAAAACTGTAGACAATACTCCAGATGCAGTCTCACCAATGCCTTGTACAGTTGCAGCAACACTTCCCTACTTTTATATTCCATTCCTTTAATAAATGCCAAAATTCCATTTGCCTTCCTTATCACCTGAAAACTAGTTTTCTGCAATTCATACATGAGGACACCCAGATCCCTCTGCACTGAAGCACTCTGAAGTTTCTCCATTTAGATAATTTGCCTTTCTATTCTTCAGACCAAAATGGATAACCTCACTTATCCACATTAAAATCCATCTGCCAAATTTTGACCCATTTATCTAACCTATCTATATCCATCTGTAGATTTCTTATTTCTTTATTGCAACTTACTGTCCCATCTTTTAGTGTCATCTACAAATTTGGCTATAGTGCCTTCTATTCCTGCATCCAAGTCATTTATGTAGATTGTAAAGAGTTAGGGCCCAAGGACCAAACCCTGTGGCACCCCACTAGTTACATCTTGCCAACCAGAAAAACGACCCATTTATCCCGATTCGGTTTTCTGTTGGTTAGCCAATCCTCTATCCAAGCTAATAAATTGCCCCTAACCCCATGTGAACATACCTTGTATTAACCTTTTGTGCGGCACCTTATCAAATGCCTTCTGGAAGTCCAGATAAACTACATCTACAGGATCCCCATTATCCACTTCACTTGTTACAGCTTTGAAGAACTCTAGCAAATTAGTCAAACATAATTTACCCTTCATAAAACCATTCTAAATCTGATGGATTAAGTTTTGACTTTCTAAATATCCTATTACTTCCTTAATATGGATTCTAACAATTTCCCAATGACTGGTCTATAGTTTCCTACTTTCTGCCTCCCTCCCTTTTTGAATAAGGATGTTACATTAGCCTTTTTCCAATCCACTGGAACCTTTCCCATATCCAGAGAATTTTGGATTATAACCAATGGATCCCCTATCTCCACTGCCACTTCCTCTAAGACCCTAGGATGTATCAGGCCCCAGGGACTTGTCTGCCTTCAATCGCAATAGTTTGCCCAATACTTTTTCTCTAGGTGACGATTGTTCTAAGTGCCTCCCTTTCTATAACCTCTGCATTATTGGGGTACGAGTATACTCCACTGTGAAAACTGAAGCAAAACTGATTTAGTGTCTGCCATTTCTGTGTTCCCTATTAACTCCCCAGTCTCATCCTCCAATGGATGAACATTCACTAGCTACTCTTCCCCTTTTATATACTTAGATGCTTTGGCTATCCATTTTTATATTTTGCACTAGTTTTCTTTCATAATTTACCTTTCCTTTTTATTACTTTTTTTAGTAACCCTTTGTCAATCTTTAAAAGTTTCCCAATCTTCCATCCTGCCAGTGGTCTTTGCAATATGACATGCCTTAGTTTTTGTCTTTATGTTATCCTTAACTTCCTTGCTTAGCCGTGTATGTTTTATCCCCCTCCTAGAATCTTTCATCCTCTCTGGAAGATATTTTAGTTGGGATAAATTGAATAGCTCCTTAAACATCTGCCACTAGTCAACTGCTCTACCTTGTAGTCTTCCTACCAGTCCACTAGGGCCAAATCTGTCCTCATGCCTATATAATTACTTTTGTTTAACGCCAGAACACTCATGTGGGACTCCAGCTTCTTGCCCTCAAACTGAATTTATGCTATAGGGGTGCACTAAATTTTCCCAGCTTCCTATTACACACGGGAAGTGATTCAGAGGTGAAGGAAAAGCAATGTAAAACTCAATGTGCCAGCATGCAGTATATCCTTGGTCCACCCAAGTTCAGTGTGCAATCAAATATAGCCACATCCAAAGGCAATCAAGGCTTGAAACTTAAATTCTAAGTAAAATGAAATCTTGATAAGTAATTTCTAAATAGCTCACCACACCATTCCTTAAATCAAGCATTGTTGGACTTGACTGTCAGATGCAGGTACAGTGACCAATAGCAATCTTCTCAGAACTCCCAACAGCTGGGACACTATAGTCAAGGTCAGCAAATTCAGACCAGAGACCTTTACTGTACAGCTCAGTACATCAGGACATTCTCAGCCATTAGGGGGCAGAAACATGTTACTTGGCTGGGAATTCAATTATATCAACCTGCAAGATTATATCCTGTTTTCTACTTTAACAAACTTTTGAGAACACCAATTTAGGTATAACTTCAGAACTGCAAAAATTGACATGTTCCTACACAAATTGCATGAACTGGAGACCAATAATTAAATGAAAAATTTGGTAATTTCATTAATCCTAATAGTGCAGGCATGCAATATGTCCTAAAGCAGTAGCGTTAAAAGACTTAATGCTAATTACATTTTAGGTTTTTAAAAAAAGACAAAGATGCACATGTGCAGCCACAGAAACACCTGCCTGTTCCCCTAACTATTGAATTTCCTTTCGCTATTCCAGTCTTCCTTGTGAGTGAGTGTTTTCTTGGACTCTGGTTAAGTTGCTTATCAATTATGTTTGACAGTTGATTTGTTACTTCTGCCTACCCTCAACCTTACTGATCTGAGATGTTCTCAAAGGGTACCAGAAGCTCCCAACTGGTTGGTCACTGTGTGCTTCTGCAGAAAGCACTCTGTTTAACCATTGTGAGGTTGAGGCCCAATATCCATAGCAATCTGGAGCAGGAAACAGATTTTATCCCCTCCAAACTATTGGAAGTCAATAGCTTCCACTGCCATTCTAGCCACGATCAACTGACAATTAATAACTTGAGTACACTGGAATGCCAAGTTTTTCAAGGAATGCATATAGCTTTGGGATGCAGAAAAATTTAATTGCACTCAAGTGGGACTTGGAATAGGCCTTTTCTGATGAGCATACACTTAGAAAAGAGATGTACACCTTTGGGAAAAAATAATCCCGGGAGTCCGAGAAACCAAAAGGGCTAAATATCAGAACACTGCACTCAGCTGCATGTCAGGTGATAAACAAAAACAAGTCTCAATTTATTTATTTTTTTTAAACTCATTGTCGCCACTCAGTAGACTGACTTTCATAGTCAGTGACAGTTAAAATAGAATATTTCAATCTCAAGACCTTTTAATTCTACATATTTTAAAACTACCTATAGGCATGATGTTGAACACTGCCTTATGAAACCTTTACAGTTTAACTAAATCCTCTTGCGTGTTGCAGGATATAATGAGTCAGTTACTCCAACACCACAAAAGGACAAACACTTCAAACTTTCCCACTCCAGGTCATTCTAGCAAATGCTAGTGTTTGATTTGTTCATTTGATCACTAGCAGTTTGCTGCTGAAGTTTTTTTCAATGTTTGCTTTAGGCTGTGATCTGGTAGTGTAAAGCAATTTCTCCAAAAACAGTATTGTATTTACTCACAGCAAGAACTCACTCACCACTGGAAAAACTTGTGCATCACACCTACATCTGAAACAGTTTTATAAGTATTAACTCAAAATTCTAGCTCTGGCATTCAAAGCAGTCTAGTTTAGGTCAGCATGTGATCAGTCGTGACAGGGTTTTTTTTTGAGCGGGGGGGGGGGGGGGGGGGGAAAAGAGAGTAAACAACGGACTCAAATCTGGCTACCTTCATGAAGCAAAATGAAAAATCAACTCAAAAAACTTACCATCAGCATCAACTTCATTGATCATGTCCTGCAACTCCGCTTCAGTAGGATTCTGCCCCAAAGATCGCATTACAGTCCCTAACTCTTTCGTTGTGATGGTGCCGTCGCCATCTTTATCAAAGAGGGAGAATGCCTCTTTGAATTCTGCAAGGAACAAAAGAGATGAGTAGGTTGACATGGGAGAAAACTACATTACAAAGCCTGCAAATTTTGGCACTTCAAAATTAAAGCAATTTATCCAGGAAGGATTTGCATTGCACAAAGTAAAACTTTTTGATATGCCAACAGTGCCAGTAGGCACAACAGATTTAACTTCCTAACATTACAGCAGTAGTTAAATGCGCATGATTCACTGGAAATTGCCTTCTAAAAACAAGGACAAATGTTTAGGATTTAAATTTGCCACTGAAGGCAAGTCTATTCTTCCCATCCCTTTTCTATCATGGGATGAATAATTCAGGTTGTGCCACTAACACTGCCACATTCTACTAATGCTTCATCAGTGGCTAAACACTGACAATTGCTTCAACCCACTGGTTAGGTCATAAAATTGTGACAATGTCCTAATCAATCTGGTCAGGCATTCAGTCAGTGCCAGCATGTTCAGACTTGCAACCAAACACCCACAGCACAGATGGAATTGATGTATACTGTTTCTTAGCAACTTGAAGACATCTAATCAAAATTAGTTACTGCTAGGAGGAAATCAACTTTGGCATAAGAGCAGATGCACTTTTTGAAAAAGATTTATGCAAGTTTTGCAAACCAATGCTCCAGTATTTTGAAAGATAGTCAAGGTCAAGTTGCATGCATATGAGAATTCTCCAATGCATTCATGAAGATTCAGAACCTTTTAATTCACTGCTCAAACTGTACATTAGTCCATTTCTGTAAATTTCTTCTACAAATCAAGCAGCTGATAAAAGTTATTCAAACCACACACCCTGAAACAAGCTTAAGAATGTACTGCAACACATTGAATAACTTGGGAAAACCATTAAATGCATAGATCAATGTAATTACACATTTACTTTGGATTTCCTCTTGCAACAGCCACTGATGCAAATTACAGGCATATGGAGATAGTTCTATTCAGGAAGCTAAGTAGGCACTTTGGCCAATGGTGAATGTCAATTTAGAAACAGAATAAGCTGGGTACTCTACCAGAACTAGTATTTGCTGTCTTTGAGCAACTCTACCTTGTAACCTACATGATTGTATCAACTCAATGTTAAGTGGAAATCCACAGAAGGGAAAGAGTGATTAGGACAGAAAATTGCAGGTGGAGTAAAGATGTTTTAATTATGCCTTCTAGCCCTCCTGTAATATATCAAAGTGCATTCCAATTTCTCAATGTTTTAAAAAGCTACACTGTTTGGAGAACCAGCTGTTTTTTGCATCCACCCAAATGGACAGCACTGTGGGGCTCATCTTAAAGTCCTTACAGCATGGGCCCTATTCTAGGCAATGTTCACTGGTTGCCTCCTTTGTGCCTTTCTAGAATTCCTTTTAAATTTACTGTTGTCAGAATTTGTAAATATCCATACCACTTCCCCATGATTAAAAGGAAGTCCAACCCAGGGCATGACTTATTAAAATTCCTCTGAGACTCAGTCTACCATGACTAATATTCTCCACATTTTAGAGAACTCAGCTCCTCCTTACTGCCTCTGAACAATTAGAATACACTTTACTGCACCACATTTACAATTCACAGCAGCCCTCTGAAGACCGCTTGGAAAATATCATGTTAAATCCTTAGCCGGATTGGCTAGCATCAGCTGACAATTTGATAGATCCATTTCTTCACCCCAAGTGCAGTAGCCCCTCAAGGTTTGGCAACCCCATCCTTCTCCACAAGACACATCAAAACACTAGCACACGGTCACAATAGAGTGCAGTAGCTGGACCTACCAGCAGCCTACTTTGCCTATCCTACAAGACAAAAATCCAGGTTTATCTTGTACTAACTCTTTCCTTCCTAGAGTATAATTTTCCACAAAGACTAGCCTGACATGTTAACATGTCCCAATATATACCATTTACTTTTGAATGTGCTCACCTTGTACAAACTTAATCATGTAGACTGGCTGCCCAATAGACTAAGCTTAACCATTGTATACACAAGCTTTCAGTCTGAATGCTAGATGATTGGTTAGAAGAACATAAATAGGAGGCAGCCATTTGGCCCCTCAAGCCTGCCCCGACATTTAACATGGCTGATCTGCCCCAGAACTCAACTCTTTCGTTCGTGCCAGCTTCACATAGCCCTGAACTCCCCCAATATTTCAAAAATCTATCTACTTCATTAAATACAAACAGGAAGCAAAGAGTGGCCATAAACAGGGCATTTTCAAGTTGGCAGCCAGAAAATAGTTGAGTGCTGCAAGCATCAGTGAACATAGAACAGTACAGCACAGGCCCTTCGGCCCACAATGTTGTGCCGAACCTTTAACCTACTCTAAGATAAAACTACCTGCATACCCTTCATTCTACTATCATCCATGTACCTATCCAAGAGTCGCTTAAATGTCCCTAATGTATCTGCTTCTACTACCACCGCTGGCAGTGCATTCCACGCACCCACCACTCTAAAGAACCTACCTCTGACATCTCCCCGAAACATTCCTCCAATCACCTTAAAATTATGCCCCCTGGTGATAGCCCTTTCCACCCTGGGAAAAAGTCTCTGACTATTCACTCTATGTCTCTCATCATCTTGTACCCCTCTATCAAGTCACCTCTCATCCTTCTTCGCTCCAATGAGAAAAGCCCTAGCTCCCTCAACCTTTCCTCATAAGACATGCCCTCCAATCCAGGCAGCATCCTCGTAAATCTCCTCTGCACCCTCTCTAAAGCTTCCACATCCTTCCTATAATGAGGCGACCAGAACTGAACACAGTATTCCAAGTGTGGTCTAACCAGGGCTTTATAGAGCTGCAGCATAACCTCGCAGCTCTTAAACTCAATCCCCCTGTTAATGAAAGCCAACACACCATACGCCTTCTTAACAACCCTATCAACTTGGGTGGCAACTTTGAGCGATCTATGGACATGGACCCCAAGATCCCTCTGTTCCTCCACACTACCAAAAATCCTGTCTTTAAGCCTGTATTCCGCATTCAAATTCGACCTTCCAAAATGAATCACTTCACACTTTTCCAGGTTGAACTCCATCTGCCACTTCTCAGCCCAGCTCTGCATCCTGTCAATGTCCCATTGCAACCTACAACAGCCTTCCACACTATCCACAACTTCAGCAAACTTTCTAACCCAGCCTTCCACTTCCTCATCCAAGTCATTTATAAAAAAATCACAGAGCAGATCCCTGCAGAACACCACTGGTCACCGAACTCCAGGCTGAATACTTTCCATCTACCACCCTCTGTCTATGGGCCAGCCAATTTTGTATCCAGACAGCCAACTTTCCCTGTATCCCATGCCTCCTTACTTTCTGAATGAGCCTACCAGTGCTGGAGCCTCAGCTATTAACAATCTCTATTAATGACTTAGATGAAGCCAGAGTAATGTAACCAAGTTTGCAGATACAAAGGTAAGTTTTGGGGAGGACAGAGGCTGCAAAGAGATTATAGACAGGTGAGGTGAGTGGGAAACAAGATAGCAGATGGAACATAATTTAGGGAAGTATGAAGTTATTCACTTTGGCCATAAGAATAGAAACAGCTTTTTTTTTTAAAAAAGGTGTGGAACTTGTAAGTGTCAATGTTCAGAGACTTGGGTGTTTGTACAAGGAACAAAGTTAGCATGCAGGTACAGCAAGCAATTAGGAAGGCGGAAGGCAAATGGCACGTTGGCTTTTATTGCAAAGGGACTGGAGTATAGGAATAAAGTAGTATTGCTACAATTGTACAGGGTTTTGGCAAGACCACAAATGGAGTAGTGTGCAGTTTTGGTCTCCACATTTAAGAAAAGCTATACTTGCACTGCAGGCAGTACAGTGAAGAGTCACTAGATTGGTCCCTGGGATTGGGCAGGGTGGGGGCCCTATTGAGAGGCGCCAAGTAAATTGGGCCTGTATTCAGGAGTTTGAGAAAAAGGTAATTGCATTGAAACATAAGCTTCTAAAGGGGCTGGATAGGGTAGACAGATTTTCACTGGTCAGGGAATCTAAAACACAGGGACCAGTCTCAGGATAAGGATTTAGGACTGATGAGAAGTTTCTTCAAAAGGGTTGGCGAAATCTTAGTAATTCTCTATCCCAGAGGGTTGTGGATGCTCCATCGTTGAATATATTTAAGGCAGGGACAGATATTTTTGGTTTCTCAGGGAGTCAACAGATATGGCAAGCAGGCAAGTGGAGTTGATCATACTGAACAGAGCAGGCTCAAATGGGCCATATGGTGTACTCCTGCACCTATTTCTTATGTTCTGACCAGGCACCAGCTTGGTAGAGAACACAAATTCCTGGGCATACATTAAGCCACAAGGTCCTCAACCTTGATCTCCTTCCCCCGAGAGAAAAAGCCAAAGCCTTCTCAAAACATCCAATTCATTGTGGGAAAACAGCTATTACCATTTTATTCTGCTGGAACATAATTTGATGTGCTTGTTACAAAAAAGTTTCTGCATTTGTACAAATTAGTTTGCAGTTCGTATCTATGACATCTGGACCAATTCCAGTAACTATTAATTGTACAGAAATATTGTCACTCACCAGCAATCTGCTCTTCAGTAAGTTGGTCAGCCTGTAAGACAAGGTAAAGCATTAAATGTAGTTTAGTTTTGACAAATGCACTACAGTATTAAGTTACTAAAGTGGGTGAAGTTTATAAGGCAATAATTTGAAATTTGCTCAATTCTATTGACTTCCATTTCTGGTAGAGACAGAAAAATTAACAGGAACATGTTACTGGTGAATACCACTCAAAAAGTCAGCGTTTTCCAATACTGTCAGTATAAAAGGCAGATCCATGTCACCCAATGGAAACTTGGGCATTCAAAGTAAAAAGTAAAGTTTGTGACCATTAAAGCTCAATTTTAAAAGTGAAGACAAACTCATCAGGGAAGGAACTCCACACACTTCACTAAAAACCAAGGTACAATCAAGTTTTAGTGGTCTTAAGTTCTCAGGCCCAAGTTTAAGTCATGATCATCCTTAATACAGTCAAGTTTTAAGAATGTGCATTTATCAGAACTACATGGCATGGAGAACAAAGGGCAAATTTGCCAAACTATAAATCTCTGGCAGTTCCAGCTTCTGTCAACGGGAATAAATTTTGCAAGGAAACAAAGTGCTGGCAATAGGTCAGGCAGTATCTGCTGAGATTAAACAAAGCCACAAGTGCATGTTCCATACTTTGGCAATATGATCCATCCTTGAAAAATTTAAAGCAAAACACTGTAGATGCTGGAATTCTGAAATAAAAACTGAAAGTGCTGGAATTACTCAACAGGTCAAGCAGCATCTGCTGAGAGAAGCGGAGTCAACATTAGTTAAAGTTCACCTATTGGTGTGGTACTGTTAGTAATTCACAAATATACCTGAATCCTAGTGCAAGAGGCCACTTCAAAAGACAACCAGAAAGAACTTTCATCTTTCAGTTCCTAATGTCTAGCCAACGATGCCCACATTCCTCAAATAAAAAATGCAGGTTGTCTCGGAGACAAAGGTGGACACATATACCTTAAATTTGCTTCAGAACTACTTTTGTGCATATGGTCATGTACAGGAATTAATGATGCTGAACCCCATCAGTTCCCATACTGGGCCAATGTCACCACTAATGTGACAAGAACCACTTGCTTGCAAACCAGAATCAACCACTTAGTCAAAGACAGATAATCCAATACATCTTGAGCTTCAAAATGCTTGATACGTTGTTTTCATGTTACTGGGATAGACTTTCACCAAATCGACCCTTCAGCTTGACACTGTCCATCATGGCAAGCTTGTATTCCATTTTCTCTGCCAGAATCATGATCGTGGCCACAAGAGCTTGGTTTCTCCTAAACTTGTGGGCCTGATTTGATCCACTATGCAGACAATTGAAGGGAAAAATTTGCAGCCAAGTGACTGGTCTTCTGCTTCATACAAATTCAAAATCAAGCTTCTTGTTCTAGTTTCCTTCTCACTTCTCAGTGGTCAGGCCAAATTAAACTATAGTGACATTGAAAGGATTAAACATGAGACTTGAAAAAAGTTAGGCTTTTAAAAACTGAGGGAAAAACAAAACTTAAAAAAAAGAGAATGTTAATGCCATGGAGGAGTATACAGGAAAATTGAGTAATCAATTCCTGTGTTTGTTCTCCAGGAGGGGGCAGTAATTTTCCCTATTCTGCAGGCTATACTGAATCTTCATTAGGAGTTTCGAACAGTGACAGTTCTGAAAGTTGGGGGTCCACCCACTAAGCTGGGGAAGTGCATTTTAACTGGACTGAAAAAAGTGGAAAAAGTTGGGCATACAACAGAGCAAAAGCACTGGCAATCACCCATGAAAAAAAATGTGTTCTATGGAGACAGAACATTTAGAATTCATAAGCCACTGTTTCATCTACTGAAACTGTATCTGACTTGATCCCTATACTTTCTGCTGTTCTATGCCCAACTTATTTTAACTTCAGATCCAAATATAAAGTTACATCACAATTCCCATCATACCACAATTAAAGCTATCCAATTTAGCTTTAGATATCTCATTGCCACTCGAGGTCAGTATCAATATCTAAATACCCTTTTAATGCAGGACCATGAAAAATTGCTAATTTACATCCTTTACAATTAATTCACACTAATTGCTAGGCTTCAATTCAAAACCTGCAATCTTTGAACACATTTTCTAAATCCACAAATTTTTTTAAATTACAAGCTCTAAAATTAGATAATTGACTTCACTCAGTATGTTTCATATAATGAAATTATTTCATTATATAAAATTTCACCATTTCAATAGGTCAAACACACCACAGATTAATTGCAACATTTAGGCATACTTACAGCATCCAAAAGTTAAGCACAGTCACATACAAAACAAGCCACCATCCAGGTCAAATTTATTACCCGAAGGCTTTAAACATTGTTTTAAATTAGTAGTTTTACATGTTGGTGCAGTAACATCCTTCAGACAAGACACTGACAACATAACAGAGGTCGTGTAGGCTAGAGACAAGATACTTAAACTACATTCCAGTGGCAAAACAATGATTCACCACTTGAAGCAGAAAAACCTGCAATTACGTAATGTACTTGTCAAAGGCAGTTCTGTGCACATTACTAAATATTTAGAAGTCTGTTCAATTCATTACATACCACTACTCCTGAATGTGCAAGGAATTCAAATAGCAAACTAAGAACCCGTTTAAGCTTATGGGCCCTTCAAGCTCAACAAACGACATCAGAAAAAAAAGGCTGAGCAACAATGTGCAATTCGTCGTAACCTTAAGATTGCAAAATAGTCTTTCAAACATAACCGGATTTCGTTCTTTGCAAAAAGAAAAAAAAAACTGATTGAGGGTTACGCACCCTTTTGGGCGCTGGACGTTTTAAATTTAAAAAGAAAAGACACCGGAGATTGGGGGAGAAAAGGGGTGGAAAAGAGGAAGCAACAAAAAAAAAAAATCGCTGCGATTAAACAAAAATGCGAGTTTCGTTCCAAGGCCAGATATACAGGAGCAAAAAAAAAAGTAGACGAAAGAGAAGATGCATCTAAGATCAAGTGAAGGTATAACACCCAACTCCGCCGCCCGCGCACTTTGAAACATTTTAGTGCATCCAGCGGAATGCAGCCGTCTCTTCCGCCACCCTCCCTTTATCTTGGCACTGCAAGAGCCCCGGTTTGTAGTAACAACGCCGCGGGGATAGAGCATCAAGTTGCAGCCCAGCCGGTCGGGGTCGGTGCAGCGGGGAGCAGGAAGAGCTCGCGCCCTCTCCCGCTCCAGCGCCCGTCACTCGCCGCCGACAGCGCGGCGGCACCGGTCACCTTCCCCCGCTGCTGCCGCCGCCGCCGCACACCCCTTAAACCAGCCCCCAACCACACCAAACAAAAAAGTGACTGTCTAAAATAAGGGAACACAAAGCGGGGCGAGCCGCATGACAGTCGCTCGCGCCCCATGCCGCCATTTTGATCGCCTTTTCCTTTCTCTCTCTCCCCCCCCCCCACACACAATCGTCAAAGGACCACATTTTTTTTTTTAAATGAAGAAATTTCTTTAAGCAGATTATGATGAGAGTCAGGCATCCTCTCGGCCGAGCATACGCACCATGTCGAGTTGATAAGAGGGGAAAGAATGCGCGCTAACCGCACACACCAACAACTCGTCCAACACTCCGCGATCCCACTGACGCCGATTACCGCGCTCTTCCTCCACTGCCCACTACATATATACTGTGTATCCCTCCGCCGCACTCAGCAACCGCGGCGGAGTTAGAGAGGGAGGGGGGGGGGATGGGCGGAGTGCTGCGCGAAAGGAAGAATCTGCAATAAAACCAGTCCGCCGGTACCGAGCTTCCCTCACTCTTTCCCCCCCCCCCCCCTTATCGAAATCAATCATCACTATGGAGTAACCGGCGTCTCTATTAATTGTGCGTGGCCAACTCGGACTTATATCGCCAAGGCGTAAGGTTACTGGTGGTTGGGGTGGTGGCGCTGTGTGAGACTCGGTTGCCTGGTTGGCGTTGGACGGGGTGGGGGAGGGGGCTCTGTGTACGGGAGGGGGGAGGGGCAGGGGAAGTCCCGTCGGGTTTGTCTCGCGTGCTGTGATTGGCCCAGGCGTACCTGCAATGGGGGAGCGGATGTGTCGCGCTCTGCCATTGGTTGCCAGGTACCTGCAATGCGTCAAGTCATGATGCTTGCGATGGGGGTAAGTGAGAGTGGATGCAAGTGTTGTGGAATTGCAGGTCTTGGTTGTTATTGGTCCAGGTGGAAACGCTGACAATTAAACCTAGAGACCGAAACACTGGAACAGAGAGATAAAAATAATGCCTAATTATAACACTTTTTTTTTCTTATTTAGTTTCTGTTTTAACTTAAAACAGAGGCAACATGAAACTTTAACAATGAGTTGTTTGTTGGCAGTGTCTGCAAGAATGGTGGAATGAGATTCAATAGTAACTTAAATAAATCCTTAAAGGGAAAAAAGGAATACAGGGTTATGGAGAAAGAGGAGGGGAGTGGGAGTAATTGGATAATTTTCCCACAGTTAGTTCTTCCACAGAGCTAGCACAGACATGATGGACCGAATGGCCTCCTGTGGTCTGTCATTCTATGAAAGTTTCCTTCTACATCCACCCCCTCAACTACTGTTTTTATGTACCAAGGGAGGTAATGTGGAATCTACCAAACTCTCACATTTTAGTAGAAATACTTCTGCTAAACTATGAGGCTTTTGGAAATGGAATATTTGAGTCAGTAGATGAATGTTATAATACAGCACAGGCTGATTTAGGTGGGTCACGTAAATTGACACATTTAAGCCATGAAACATAAATCAGGCGAGTCTTCTGCTATTATACTGCAGCTTACAAGCTTCTTGTAATTGCCTTGTTCTAGGCACAATTTCTTTGCTCAAGCAGACAACAGAGATATGGCAGTAGGTGAAGAGGCCATGCAACACTGTAGTTAACATCAATGATCAGTCTTGTACTGTCATCAGTTGCAGGAGCTGCTGGGAGATGGAATTGGAGTTGGGTGGTGGTGGTGGTGGTGGGGGGGTACATTTGGACAGAAAAGTAATGATCTGGAGAGGGTACAGGCTGATAGTTGGATGAGATGAAGAGGTATGGAGGTACTTTGGGGAGCAGTGGAAACACAACCAGCACTGAAACAGTGGTTGATTTGCCCTGAATCAATGAAAATCAAACTGACACTGACATTTGTCGAAACCATGTGCTGTACATGGAGGGCACACAAATCACAAAGTCCTCTATACTGCACATTGATTTTCTGAGTTAATTTAAGCTTTCCCTTAAACAGTGAGACAACATAATAACTTTATTTCATGGGGGTGTACTATTGCAGAATGCACCTTAATGGTCTGAAGTGCAGAATCATTATTATTATATGGTTATGTGACAGTGAGCCCTTTGTAAAGTGAGTTTGAGCACAATGGAGGGGTAGAATCAATAATCCTCAGGAGGTGGATGCAGCAAATATTAAACTTTACCAGTTAGGAAACATTTAAAGACTAATTTCCTGGATATGTACCGTGCAATGAATATACTATTTTTTGAGTACATCTGCCACACTTCAAAGTCGGAAAATAGTAAAAGAAAAAAAGACCATCATCTTATGCTGGTTTCGCCTGGTGTGAAAATTTACAATTGCTTGTCAATTTGTGAAACACGCTCACCAACACAGGTAACCTATAATTGGTGTCAACATAGTCACAGCAATTTCGTACTGTTAAAGGGACAAACCATATTAGACTCAGTTCCACCTTAGCAGCAAAATAATACATTAGATATCACACAGAACAGGCTGTATAACTCTATGACTCTACATCATCTGATTTACCAGGAGCTAAGTTGTGGTTTATCCACTAGTAAATGTGAGTTCAGGAACCAAAGAAATCGGGTTCCAGAAATAAACTATCACCATCCTTTCCAGGTTCTCCCAAATGTCTCTCTCAGTTTATGCAGAGAGTAGTTCAGCCATGATGATTGTGAAGGGTCTACATTCAATCCCTAGTTTCCGATTAGTTGACTGATGGCAGGAGATACATTACAATTGGCATCTTTGTTGAGGATCAGGAAATTACTCCAGAGACTTGAGCACATAACCCTTTATGGAGCGAGTACTGTACTATTGGAGTTGCTGTCTTTCAGATGAGATCCTGAATGGAGTCTGCCCTCTCAGGTAGATATAAAAGATCCCATGACATTATTTGCAGAAGAGGAGGGAAGTTCTCGCCTGTGTCCTGGGCCAATATCTATTCCTCAACCAACATCACCAAAAACTGATTATTTGGTCATTTTCACATTGCTGTGCGCAAAATGGGTGTCTGAGTTTCCTACAGTACAACAGCAATTACTCTTCAAAAGTATTTCATTAGCTATAAAACACCTTGAGGTGTCCTGAGGATGTGAATAGCTCTATACTAATGCAAGTTCTTTTTACCAGTGATGGAGTTTTCAACTATCGCGTTCTGTTAATTCCCTCCTTCGACTCCAACCCCACCACTGCCTTACTACATCTCTCTCACCTATAACAGACTCCTCATAAGCTAATCTCTACAATTAAATTTTGGTCACTGCCATAACTCTTCTCCAAATTCCTGTTCAGTGCCTGCCCTCCTCTCCCACTTGTGAAGTGCCTTGGGACGTATTGCTATGTTGAAGACAACTTGTTGTTGATAAGGACTCGGTCTTTCATGACATCACAGTTTTTCCATAAGAACACACAAAGCTTTTTTTAAATTTGTTCTAGGGACATAAGCAGTGCTGTGAGGCCACATTTATTACCCAGCCCTGGTTGCCCTGAGAACATGGTAACAGCAATTGTTTGTTTAACTGATTGGCTTGCCATGCCATTTTGAAAGATATTAAGGGTCAACCACATAGTGTGGAACTGGAGTCAAATGCAGGCCAGACCAGGGACTGTGGGAAGCAGGTTCTCTTTTCTGAAAGACATAAGTGAAACAGCTGGGTTTTTATGACAATCTGGCTGTACTCCTGGTCATTTATGACTATAATGAATAATAGACACCTCTACATTTTCTGTTCAGTTATAGTTCGTAAATGAAATGTGCATGGCCTCTAGAAACTTAGGGAGAAGTCTGTGACATGATTTTGCTTTTGAGAATGTTCACCCCTTTCTTCCCTGTTGTAACCCCACTAGTGCCATCTCCCACAACTTTAATTGGTGGTCTAGACTTCATCAGGGCCATAATCACAGCTGCCTGATGATCTGTAACAAGTGCAAGACATGGTTTTTTCCTTCAACCCTCCTGAGATACAACAACCTACGCCAACAAAATGATTCACAGCGAGGAACTAGTAATTTGAATTCAGGCATTTATTCTTTCTGTTGTCATTAAGCTTTCAGAAGACTTGTCTTTCAGCTTCAGGAATAAAGTTGGGAGAGGCACATTTGTAGAAAGCTCGACCAACATGTCAAAATACGGCAGTAATAGAAAAAACACCTATAATTAAATATAAATACATTTAAAATATTATATATTAAATAACACTGTTTAATGTTACTAAGCATTAATGTAATCCTAAATCAATACTAATTAATTATTAATAATGATTAATTATTAATTATTATTATAATGGTTATATAATATAACAGTCTTATACAAGTGCTCAATGTAAGAATTAATAAAAGTTGCCCATTGAGGATTACTAGGATTTGAAGTTGGAGAATCCTTAAATAATAATAGTCCAGCTCTGCACTACCTTTACTATTAAGCCACCCTTCAAGTTATTTGTTTATATCTTTTTTTAAGGAATCCTTGCATTTTTATTGCATGTCATTGAAAAACATCTTGAAGCACTTCACATAGTAAATTGCTTTCTGAAGTGCAGCAACTTGTTATGAAGGCAAACATAGTAGCGATGAGATGAATGACAAGTTAATCTGTTTCAGTGGTGCTGGGTGACAGAGGAATGTTGGCCCAGGACACCAGGAAAACTTTGCATCGTGCCATGAAAGAACGTCAGCTTAACAGTTCAAGCCAATAGACACTTGTAATTTAAAGACATGTTCACAAAAACTATGCAAGAAAAAAAGAATCCTTTTCTAGACTATATACAACATTGTTGGAGCAATTATTGACCCCTCTATCTCCATTTCTTCAGTGTCACATTGAGTTAACAATGAAAGCAAGAGAGGGATGATAGTAGCCAGTTCAGTATAATGATTTTATTATTGAGCATTTACGTCATTGATTATGTTTGTACTAAAACATTACTGACAGCGTATTCACCTAGCAGATGATGCCATTAATAACTAGAAACAGTGTTAGATTATACAACTTGTCACCTGCCTAAAAAATGACCTAATGAGACAACATAAAGTTTTCAAAGTCTGATGTGCCTCAAAATCAAGTACTCTGTGGGGTGACCAAATTGCCCACTGATGTTAATTTACATATTTTAACAAAGCAAATATTTCAACCTTATTTATTTAATGTTTAAATGATTTTTTAAAATTTATTTTCAAAATATACTTTATTCATAAAAAACTGTCAAAAATACATTACCAAACAGTTTTAAACAGCACCAAGTCAAAAATACAAACAGTGCAAGGGTGATCAGTTTCCTTCAATACAATCATGAGTTGCCTCACAACCCTTCCATTTCATTTGTCATGCCCTATACATTTTTACATTTTACAGCAAACTAAAATTTTCCCGATACAGTTCAAGGGTTTTCCCATGGATCCAGCCCCTCAGTTCAGCTTGGTGGGGGGACCTTACACAGTGGTCTTTCCCCATTGAGCCTTTGCTGCGGCTGCCCCAAGCTTTAGTGCGTCCCTCAGCACGTATGTTTAAGTGATTTTTAAAAAATTTCCAAAATATACTTTATTCATAAAAATCTGTAAAAAAAAAATACATTACCAAACAGTTTCAAACAGCACCAAGTCAAAAATACAAACAGTGCAAGGGTGATCAGTTTCCTTCAATACAATCATGAGTTGCCTCACAACCCTTCCAATTCATTGTCGTGCCAGATACATTTTTACATTTTACAGCAGACAAAATTTTCCCGATACAGTTCGAGGGGTTTTCCATGGATCCAGCCCCTCAGTTCAGCTTGATGGGGGGACCTTACACAGTGGTCTTTCCCCATTGAGCCTTTGCTGTGGCTGCCCCAAGCTTTAGTGCGTCCCTCAGCACATAGTCCTGGACCTTGGAATGTGCCAATCTGCAACATTCGGTCGTGGACAACTCTTTGCGCTGGAAGACCAGCAAGTTTCGGGCAGACCAAAGGGCGTCTTTCACCAAATTGATAGTCCTCCAGCAGCAGTTGATGTTTGTCTCGGTGTGCGTCCCTGGGAACAGCCTGTACAGCACAGACTCCTGTGTTACCGAGCTGCTTGGGATGAACCTCGACAAAAACCACTGCATCTCTTTCCACGCTTGCTTTGCAAAGACACATTCCAGAATGAGGTGGGCAACCGTCTCTTCCCCACCACAGCCACCGCGGGGGCATTGTGCGGAGTGGGTGAGACTTCGGGCGTGCAGGAAGGATCTGACGGGGAGGGCTCTTCTCACCACCAGCCAAGCTACATCTTGGTGCTTGTTTGCATGTTCTGGTGATGAGGCATTCCGCCAAGTGACTTTGGCGGTCTGCTCGGGGAACCATCCGACAGGATCCACTGCCTCCTTTTCCCGTAGGGCCTTGAGGACATTCCGTGCAGACCACTGCCCGATGGATCGGTGGTCAAAGGTGGTTTCCCGCAGAAACTGCTCCACGAAGGATAGGTGGTACGGCACGGCCCAACTAGATGGAGCGTTCCACGGCAATGTGACCAGGCCCATCCTTCGGCCGCCCTATTCCTTGAGATCAGTTTGAGGTAATCTTCAGCTGAAGTGTCTATGGGTTGAGGTGGGTCACAGTAAAGTCAGAGTAGTAATACAGAGGTGGTCTTTCAGGGTAGGTGGCTAGTGCTGACTATGGGATGGAAGTGAAAAACGAGAGACAAAGTCAGTCTAAACACTTTCTTGATAACTTTACATTTTTGATTTCCCACTGTTCCAATCTAGCAATCGGCAGAGGGAAGGCTGAAGACTTCCTTGAGGTGCTGGGGCTGCGGGGGTGGGGTGGAGAGCATTCCTGGTGCACAACGAGTGCTGTAAAAGACACTTATCGTCTGGCATCTCCTGCCTCCCTATCGATGCTGGGTTCCCCAAGCTCTGGGAAACCCACAACTATGAAATTTAAATCAGACTCCCAGTTGCACAATCGGAGCCCAATATAGATATGTTAATGAAATGTCTCGCTTTTTGAGGGCAAGATACTTGCACATCACAAAATGCACCACCATAAAAATGCCACCCCGACCCTCTCCTTCCTATCTTTGGTAAGAGGAGCTAGTATCAAGGCAGTAGTGTCGTAGAATAATTCACCAGAGAAAGAAGTGTACATAGATTCGGGAGACATCTGAAAAGAGAAATGATTGAGAGTCATAGTGAGAAGGTGGATAGGTGGTGTTGAACCCTGTCAAGAGGGGGCAGGAATGTCAGGCCCAAAGGCCTTTATCCTGTTCGTTAAAATTCTTATGTAGCCCACATTGTTCTTACTCATGTTTTGTCAGTCCATTGCAGAATCATGACCTATGTTGGCCATTAGAAGAAGCCTGGGAATAAATGACCTGCACACCATGTGATATAGAATGGTTACAGCACAGAAGGAGGCCATTCAACCCATCGTGTCCATGCAGGATCTCTGCGAGAGCAACTCAGTCCCACTCCCCTCACTTTTCCCTGCCTCTTTAGATAATTATCCAATTCCCTTTTGAAAACCATGATTGAATCTGCCTCGACCACACTCTCAGGTCGTGCATTCCAGATCCAAACCACTCACTGCGTAAAAAAGTTTTCCTCATCTCCTCTGGTTGTTTTGCCATTCACCTTATCTCGGTGTCCTCTGGTTCTCAACCCTTCCACCAATAGGAACAGTTTCCGTGGTGATTACAAATAAGGGGTGGGGAGGGAAGGGACTAATGAATCAAAAAGTAAAAAGCTTGCTGTGTAGAATCATAAAGAGTAAAGAAAAAGAAAATTACAGTTGTCAAAGCACCAAGAAAGAAATAATCTGGGCCAGGGAACAGGAAAGTCCACTCCTGATCACTGTGAGTGGTTCCTACTGAGGAGTGCATGTGTGGCCATCAGGTGGAAACAGGATCAGGTTTGGTGGTGACAGTCTTCTTTTTTTTATTTCCAAAATATACTTTATTCATAAAAATCTGTAAAAATTACATTGCCAAACAGTTTCCAAACAGCACCAAAAAATACAAACATTGCAAAGGAGATCAGTTTCATTCAATACTGTCATGAGTTTCTTCCCGACCCTTCCGTTTCACAATTGTCATGTCAATTACAGTTTTACATTTACAGCAATTGAGAATATTAACGATACAGTTCGAGGGGTTTCCCATGGATCCAGCCCCTCAGTCCATCTTGGTGGGGGAACCTTACACTGTGGTCTTTCCCCATTGAGCCTTTGCTGCGGCTGCCCCAAGCTTTAGTGCGTCCCTCAGCACGTAGTCCTGGACCTTGGAATGTGCCAGTCTGCAACATTCGGTGGTGGACAACTCTTTGCGCTGGAAGACCAGCAAGTTTCGGGCAGACCAAAGGGCGTCTTTCACCGAATTGATAGTCCTCCAGCAGCAGTTGATGTTTGTCTCGGTGTGCGTCCCTGGGAACAGCCCGTAGAGCACAGACTCCTGTGTTACAGAGCTGCTTGGGATGAACCTTGACAAAAACCACTGCATCTCTTTCCACACCTGCTTTGCAAAGGCACATTCCAGGAGGAGGTGACAGTCCCTGCAGGCAAACAGCCTGCTGATCCTTGTTAGAATGGTAACTTTGGGAGTGGGGGAGGGTAACCAGTGAAGTGACCCCTTTAAGGATTCAATACCTTCAGGAGAGGAAGGGCAAAAATTGAGTTAAAAATGTTCACTGTGGAACATCATAAAGCTGTACATAAAAAGATACAATCATCAACATGCTCAAACAATAATATATTGCATGGGTTTAGTTAGAGTAAATAAAGAGACACTGTTTCCAATGACTGAAGGATCGATAACCAGAGGGCACAGAATTAACGTGATTGGCAAAAGAACCAGAGACAACAGAAGAAGAAACTATTTTATGCAGTGAGTGGTTAGGATTTGGAATGTGCTGCCTTATACAGATTCTGGAAACAGATTCAATAGTAGCCTTCAAAATGGAATTGGATTAATACTTGAAGGAGAAAAAAATTGCATTGATATGGGGAAAGAGCAGGAATGTTGGACAAACTGGATCACTCTTTGAAAGAGCCAGTGCAAATTCAATGGGCCAGATGTCCTTTCTGTGCTGTAATATTCTATGATTCTATATTCTGAGCGTCAGACTTGCCCTGTCTATTTTTCAGTGAATAAACAACCTCCTGTGTTTTTTTTCAGACAGAGTCTGCTATACACGATCCACTGGGAGAAATCTTTCCTTGTATCTGTCAATAATAAGGTTTGATATTTCCCTAGTCAACCTTCTCAAATTATCTCCTAAGCTAGGAATCTCTCCCTGAATTACCAGGAGTAGTTTGTTGGAATAGAGTCCTATTATGAATCTGACCATGGGAATTATCGGAGAAAACTCGCCCTCTGTTTTTTGCAGAATGTGGAAACCTGGTGAAAACATCATGACATTGAAGAGGTGGAACACACAAGCCCTCCTCTCACCTTCAAGGCACAACTGTATTACAATACTGTGATTTAATGAATATAGAGGGGGGAAGTGTAAGGTTCCCCGGTGTTCAGAAGGCGAGAGAGAGACAGAGGGAACTGTCCCGACTCCAGAAAATTATGCAAAATCTACTCCGGTTGCAGTCAATGGGGGTCGAGGTCAAGGAGGACCTCCAAGAGGTGAAGAGCCAGCAGGCCTCGCTCTTTGCCAAGGAGGCCTCCAAGATCATCTTCCGGTCCAGAGTCCGCTCCATCGAGCAGGATGAGACGTGCTCGCGTTACTTCTTCCAAAAGGTACACAGAGAGAGCTCTGTTATCAGCAGCCTGAAGGAAGAAGATGGCTCGGTGACGTCTTCGCAGTCCGACATACTAAGGATCAGCAAATCCTTTTATGCTGGGCTGTATGACGCGAAGCCCACAGACAGCAGAGCCTCCCAGTCCTTCCTGTCATCTATCACAGAGGTCCTAGATGACAGCAGGAGGGAGAGACTGGACAAGCCGCTAACTCTGGACGAGCTGACAAAGGCCGTTGAGTCTTTCGAGACGAGTAAAACCCCCGGGAGCGACGGCTTACCGGTCGAGTTGTACTCGGCCCTGTGGGACTGGGTCGGCCCGGACCTGCTGGAAGTATACGAGAGTATGCTCCTGGCCGGCAGCATGTCAGAATCCATGAGAAAAGGCATCATCACCCTCATTTACAAGCAGAAGGGGGAGAGGGCAGAAATCAGAAATTGGCGACCCATCTCACTGCTTAATGTAGATTACAAGATTCTGTCCAAAGTCATAGCCAGTCGAGTCAAGTCTGCTCTGGAGTTGGTGATTCACCCCGATCAGACCTGTACTGTACCCGGCAGGAAGATCTCTGATAGTCTCGCGCTACTCAGGGATACGATCGCCTACGTACGGGACAGGAGGGTGGACACCTGCCTCATCAGCCTGGACCAGGAGAAGGCTTTTGACAGGATATCGCACACCTACATGATGGACGTGCTTTCCAAAATGGGGTTTGGGGAGGGAATCTGCAATTGGATCCAACTGCTCTACACAAACATCAGTAGCGCAGTGTCAATCAACGGGTGGGAATCTGAAAGTTTCCCGATCAAATCTGGAGTCAGACAGGGCTGTCCTCTGTCCCCGGTCTTATTTGTTTGCTGTATTGAACCCTTTGCTGAGTCTATTAGGAAGGATGCGAGCATAAGAGGGGTGACAATCCCAGGCAGCGGAGGCACTCAGGTCAAAACCTCCCTGTACATGGATGACGTCGCCGTCTTCTGCTCGGATCCGCTGTCCGTGCGCAGACTGATGAGCATCTGCGACCAGTTCGAACTGGCCTCGGGAGCCAAAGTTAACCACGGCAAGAGCGAGGCCATGTTCTTTGGGAACTGGGCTGACCGATCCTTTGTCCCCTTCACCGTCAGGTCAGATTACCTGAAGGTGCTGGGGATATGGTTCGGAAGGGCCGGGGCGTGCACCAAAACATGGGAGGAGCGAGTAGCCAAGGTACGACAAAAGTTGGGCATGTGGGGGCAGCGATCTCTCTCCATTGTGGGTAAGAACCTGGTCATCAGGTGCGAGGCGCTCACGTTGTTGCTCTACGTGGCGCAGGTCTGGCCCATACCCCACTCCTGCGCCGTGGCAGTCACCCGAGCCATTTTCCGCTTCGTCTGGGGATCTAAAATGGACCAGGTCCGGAGGGACACGATGTTCAAATCTCTGGACAAGGGCGGGAAAAATGTACCCAACGCGGCCCTCATCCTGATGACCACCTTCGTGTGCGGCTGCATCAAGCTGTGTGTAGATCCCCAGTACGCAAACTCCAAGTGTCACTACGTGCTGAGGTTCTATCTGGCCCCGGTGTTGCGAAGGGTGGGCCTGGTCACATTGCCGCGGAACGCTCCGTGCAGTTGGGCGGTGCCGTACCACCTATCCTTCGTGGAGCAGTTTCTGCGGGGAAACACCTTTGACCACCGGTCCATCAGGCAGTGGTCTGCACGGAATGTCCTCAAGGCCCTACGGGAAAAGGAAACGGTGGATCCTGTCGGATGGTTCCCCGAGCAGACCGTCAGAGTCATTTGGCGGAATGCCTCATCACCAGAACTTTCAAACAAGCACCAAGACGTAGCTTGGCTGGTGATGAGAAGGGCCCTCCCCGTCAGATCCTTCATGCACACCCGAAGTCTCGCCCCCTCCGCACAGTGCCCCCGCGTTGGCTGTGGTGGGGAAGAGACGGTCGCCCACCTCCTCCTGGAATGTGCCTTTGCAAAGCAGGTGTGGAAAGAGATGCAGTGGTTTTTGTCAAGGTTCATCCCAAGCAGCTCTGTAACACAGGAGTCTGTGCTCTACGGGCTGTTCCCAGGGACGCACACCGAGACAAACATCAACTGCTGCTGGAGGACTATCAATTCGGTGAAAGACGCCCTTTGGTCTGCCCGAAACTTGCTGGTCTTCCAGCGCAAAGAGTTGTCCACCACCGAATGTTGCAGACTGGCACATTCCAAGGTCCAGGACTACGTGCTGAGGGACGCACTAAAGCTTGGGGCAGCCGCAGCAAAGGCTCAATGGGGAAAGACCACAGTGTAAGGTTCCCCCAACAAGCTGGACTGAGGGGCTGGATCCATGGGAAACCCCTCGAACTGTATCGTTAATATTCTCAATTGCTGTAAATGTAAAACTGTAATTGACATGACAATTGTGAAACGGAAGGGTTGGGAAGAAACTCATGACAGTATTGAAGGAAACTGATCTCCCTTGCAATGTTTGTATTTTTTGGTGCTGTTTGGAAAGTGTTTGGCAATGTAATTTTTACAGATTTTTATGAATAAAGTATATTTTGGAAATAAAAAAAAAGGAAGTGTAGGTTTGATCTGGATGGATTCAGTAAGAGGGGCCAAATGGCCACCTTCATCCATAAGTATCTTGTGAATTGTGTAATGGGACTGTATAAATGAAAATATTTCCACCTCGGTGATTTATGATCTGTTTACTGATCTAGCAGATGTCTATCGACGTGTCTAGACTTCAAAAGAAAACAGTATTTTCAAAGCACAAGTAGCCCCTTTTTTCAGTAAACTCTGCTTAGCCACCAATATGATTCTGAGCAAGATGAGCTCTGCCCCCTGATGGTATTACTGGAGCTACAGCACAGACTTTACAGTGTGTGATTCGCGAGGAACAGTTCCCAACTGACTGGCTTCCTGAGCTGAATGTCATAGCAGTGAAAAGGTGATGGGGCCACATGGATAAAAAGAAAGACTTGGAATTATGTAACCTTCTGCAAAACATAAACAATTTTAATACCTTTCAGAACCACAGGAAATCCGCAAGCACTTTCTGAAGCATGGTCACTTATATGGGGAAACATGGCAGGTAATTTGTGCTCAAGATCTCACAAACAGCAGTGTGATAATTACCAGATAATCCCCCTGCTCTTTGAAATAGTGACTGTGGGATCTTTTACATCATCTGACAGGGTAGACAGGGCCTTGGTTTAATATCTTATCAGAAAGATGGCACCTCCGATAGTGCAGCGCTCCCTTAGTGTCAGCCTGCATTACATGCTCAAATCTTGAGAGTCGGACTCAAACTCACCACCCTCTGATTCAGAGGCGAGAGTAAGCCATAGTGAACCGAGGGTCTGGAACCTGTGTTAAACCCCTCGGGCTGTATGCGTCAAAATGTTTTTTGCTATGTAATGCCAATGTGCATTGCATATAAAATGGAATGGCAAGAGTTGTGAGGCAACTCATGTTTCGTATCAAAGAAATCTGATCTCTATTGTACTTCCTGAAATGTGAAATTTTAAATGTTTTGTAATGTATTTTTGCAAATTTTTATGAATAAAGTACGTTTTTGAGAAAAAAAAAGTTAAAGAGCTGCCGGCCTCTAACTACCTGCAGCTTTCAGGGGGCAGACTTTCGTCGCTGGGGTCCTTAATCCCAGGGAAGGCCCGCCGCTGTCCACTCAAGTGCCCAATTGGCATGTAATGCGGCAGGCCTTCCGCAAAAGAGGCGACACAGGGCTCTCGCCAGCTCTTCAGCTGGTGGCTGAAACTTCTGTCGCCTATATAAAATCCCTCCCAAGGAGATATTAGGACACCTGGACAAAGAAGCAAATTTTGAAGGAAGAGAGAGAGCGGCAGAGAGATTTAGTGAGAAAATTCCAGTGCTTAGGGCCCAGGCAGCTAAACTCACGGCTGCCAATGGTGAAATGAAGAAAATTGGAGATGCAACAGAAGACAGAGATCTCAAAGGGTTGTAAGGCTGTAAGATATTACTGAGGTAGGGAGGGGCACAAACAGAAGGGTTTTAAAGAAAAGGATGAGAGCTTCACAGAATCACAGAATTGTTACAGCACAGAAGGAGACCATTCGGCCCATTGTGTCTGCCCTGGCTCTGCGAAGGAGCAATTCACCTAGTGCCACTCCTCCACTTTCTCTCTTTAACCCTGCACATTCTTCTTTTTCAGGTAACGATCCAATTCCCTCTTGAAGGCCTCGATTGAACCTGCCTCCATCACACTCTCAGGCAGTACATTCCAGATCCTAACCATTCGCTGCGTGAAAATATTTTTCCTCATGTTGCCATTGCTTCTTTTTCCAATCACCTTAAATCTGTGCCCTCTTGTTCTCGATCCTTCCCCCAGTGGGAACAGTTTTTCCCTATCTCATCTGTCCAGACCCTTCATGATTTTGAATACCTCTATCAAATCCCCTCTCAACCTTCTCCAAGGAAAACAGTCCCAGCTTCTCCAATCTATCCACGTAATTGAAGTTCCTCATCCCTGAAACCATTTTCACTAATCTTTTCTGCACTCTCTCTAATGCCTTCACATCTTTCCTAAAGTGTGGCTCCCAGAACTGGACACAATTCTCCTGTTGAGAACAAATCAGTGTTCTATACAAGTTTAACATAACTTCCTTTTGTACTCTATGCCCTTATTAATGAAGCCTAGGATACCGTATGTTTTATTAACTGCTCTCTCAACCTGTCCTGCCACCTTCAATGATTTATGCACATATACACCCAAGGTCCCTCTGCTCCTGCACCCTCTTGAGAATTGTACCCTTTATTTTATATTGTCTCTCTGCATTCTTCACTCTTCTCTACATCAAATTTCATCTGCCACTTGCCCATCCATTCCAACAACTTGTCTATGTCTTTTTGAGGTTCTACACTATCCTCCTCACAGCTCACAATACTTCCAAGTTTTGAATTTGTGCCCTGTACACCAAGGTCTGGGAACAGCAAAGGTCCCAACACCGAATCCTGGGGAACTCCACTACAAACCATCCTCTGTCCAAACACATCTATTAACCATTACTCTCTGTTTCCTATCACTCAGCCAATTTCATATCCATGTTGCTACTCTCCCTTTTATTCCATGAGCTATAACTTTGCTCACAAGTCTGTTGTGTGGTTCTGCATCAACTTTAAAATTGAGCCGTTGCTGGACAGGGAACTAAGGTAGGACACAGGTGGTGTCTAGCATGACCTACCAATCATGCAAGTTGGGCTGAGTGGGGGAGGGTAAATCACTCCAGGTAGGTCTCATACATCTAGTGCCGGTTACAGAGCAGTGTTGTCCAATACACTCGCCACATGTGGTGAATCAACCACAGACATATGACGAATTGATGCTCTTCATCTTTAGAGCCACACAATACTGAGTTGTGTTAAAGGTGAAGTGGTGGATATGAGTATGGTGTCACTCGCTAGACCGCTATTTGTCGTCTGTCCCTAATTGAGAAAGGAGGAATCAACCACATTGCTGTTAGCCAGGAGTCACCTCGGTCAGACTGCGACTATGTTTATCAGAATATCATTCAGTTATTGGGTTTCTCGTGACCTGGAAGCTGAAGGGGCACTTGCTCAATGAAATAAGCGCCGTTTGTTACTGTTGTTCACTGTTCCTGTTCTCTCTAAGTGCCTCTAAAATGATGATACATTTAGTTCTATCGGACCATTCTATGAAGCGCTGTGAAAGCAGAACCAGCCGTCGGAAGGATAGTGGTCCTGCTCTTGAAATGCTTGGGGAATCTAGTGACACAGGGAATGCTAACTGAAGAATTTGGTTTTGTTTTGCTAGCAGTTGGTGGCTTTCGCAAAACAGTTCAGTTGCATGGCTGCCAATGAAGGTTGAAACGTACAGTTTTGGCAAGTTGGGGCAGTGCAGCAACATCCAAATGTGTTCAGCCTTCATCTTAATAGGTCTGTTGAAACTGGGGCACACTGTCAGAAAGAAAACACTTTAGATAACAGATTGGCACCACCCTTTGAGAGAGTATATAGTAGGCTTTCTATACAGGCCATTTGGATTGCAAAATCCTTTTGAGGTTGGTCTCCTGGCTCTGGCAGTGAGAGTATCAGTCTTGATTGCTGATGCCTTAAACCTCAAACCTATTTTCAAAAGATTGAGCATTTGTTTTATTAGTATTGCATATATTTTGTATCATGTGGTGAATATGGTGACCTGATTGCCACAGGTTTGGTGAGCGTCAAAATCCTATTGGACAACACTGTTATAAAGTGATCTTGGAGCTTGCTGATCATCTCAGCTGATCCAAGGTAAACGAGGAGAAAACAATGTGAGATTTTCTTCCATTGAACATTGATTTAGACATGAATATAGGGGGTATTATAAGTAAGTTTGCAGATGACACAAAAATTGGTGGTGTCGTAAATAGTGAGGAGGAAAGCCTTAGATTACAGGACGATATAGATAGGCTGGTAAGATGGGCAGAGCTGTGGCAAACGGAATTTAATCCTGAGAAGTGTGAGGTGATGCATTTGGGAGGACCAACAAGGCAAGAGAATATACAATGGATGGTAGGACCCTAGGAAGTACAGAGGGTCAGAGGGACCTTGGTGTACTTGTCCATAGATCACTGAAGGCAGCAGCACAGGTAAATAAGGTGGTTACGAAGGCATATGGATACTTGCCTTTATCAGCTGAGGTATATAATATAAGAGCAGGGACGTTATGATGGAGCTGTATAAAACGCTAGTTAGGCCAGAGCTGGAGTACTGTGTACAGTTCTGGGCACCACACTATAGGAAGGATGTGATTGCACTGGAGAGGGTGCAGAAGAGATACACCAGGATGTTGCCTGGGCTGGAGCATTTCAGCTATGAAGAGAGACTGAAAAGGCTAGGGTTGTTTTCCTTAGAGCAGAGAAGGCTGAGGGGGACATGATTGAGGTATATAAAATTATGAGGGGCATTGATAGGTTAGATAGGAGGAAACTTTTTCCCTTAGCGGAGGGATAAATAATCAGGGGGCATAGATTTAAGGTAAGGGGCAGGACATTTACAGGGGATTTGAGGAAAAAATGTTTCACCCAGAGGATGGTTGGAATCTGGAACGCACTACCTGAAGGGGTGGTAGAGGCAGGAACCCTCACAACATTTAAGAAGTATTTAGATGAGGACTTGAAACGCCATAGCATACAAGGCTACGGGACAAGTGCTGGAAAATGGATTAGAATAGTTAGGTGCTTGATGGCCGGCACGGACACAATGGGCTGAAGGGCCTGTTTCTGTGCTGTATAACTCTATGACTCTATAACATCACTGTTTAGTGAACAACTCAACCCCTTCCTGGTAAGATGCTTATATGAGTGTATCGGAATGCTAGCTAATGAAACAAGACAGGCATATGGGGAGGCTGTGGTATAGTGGTAGTGTCACTGGACTATTAATCAAGACCCCCAGGCTAATGCTTTGGGGACATGGGTTTAAGTCCCACCACAGCAGATGGTGAAATTTGAACTCAATTAATAACAAAAATCTGGAATTAAAAAAAAAAGCTAGTCTAATAGTGACCATGAAACCATTGTCGATTCACGGAAGGAAATCTGCCATCCTCACTTGGTCTGGCCTACATGTGACTCCAGACCTACAGCAATGTGTTTGACTCTGAAATGGCCTAGTAAACCACTCAAGAACAATTAAGGATGGGCAACAAATACTGGCTTAGCCAATGATGCCCACATCCCATGAACGCATTAAAAAAATAGATTGGGTCAGATAAAAAAATGTATTGAAGATCAGTTGTGCTACAGACCTTTTAATTGAACTCAATAAATGTCCTTCTGGGTCAATCAGCTCTTTAAAGTGTTATGTTGAGAACTATAATATGTGAATGCTCCTGGGTGTAGGTAACGATAAATCATCCATGGTTCCTGTTGGGGTGAGCGCATCAGTGGACATCCAGTGAGGTAAAGGAAGAAAGAAAATGCATTTATATCGCGACCTCAGGACCTATGTTCTCTCAAATTTCTCTTTATTGTGCGCATCCTGCTTGTTGCACTGCACGGTCCCTTTAAGATTGACATGGGGAGTGCATGTGCACACCTTAAAGGAAACTTTGGTTGTGCGCGACCTGTTTGTTCCTTGCATGTATGTTCTAGATTGTGAAGTGGCTGCAGATTCGTGCAGCTTCAAGAAAACGTTGCTCGTAACCTCCCAAAGTACTTTAAAGCACAGTCACTGTTGTAATGTAGGAAATACGGCAGCCAATTTGCTCACAGCAAGCTCCCACAAACAGCAATGTGATCATCTGTTTTAGTGATGTTGATTGAGGGGCAAATATTGGCCCAGAACATTGGCTCATCTTCAAATAAGGCCATGGGATTTTTTACTTCCATTTGAGACGGTTGGTACAGCTTTGGTTTAACATCTCATCTGAAAAATGGCACCTCCAACAGTGCCGCACTCCCTCAGTACTGCACTGGTGTGTCAGCCTAGATTTTGTGCTCAGGTCTCTGAACCAGGACTTGAACCCATGATGTTCTGACTCAGAGGTTAAAGTGTTACCCACTGACTCTTTAAAATAAGTTTGGACTTCAGGTGAGGACAGATTCACACTTGGTTGTGATGCCCATCACAGTCAGTTAGCTCACACATGAAAATGTCCATTTGGAGTGAGGCGACAGTGTGGTGCTGCCAGGTGTAGAACCAGCTTGATTATGCACCTTTAAGATGGAATATTAGAAAGCCTTTTCTAAAAGGTTCCTACGTTATAACAAGCACTACACTCCAGAAATACATAATTTGCTGTAAATCGTTTCAAGAAATCCTGAGCTTGAGAAAGACACTATATAAAGGCAAATTAATTTTTTCTATTGAAAGGGTTTCCAAGAATCACTGAGGAGAGTAGCATAATTTGTATTGTCGAAATCAGGTGGAAAGGCACTGCAGGAGACTTGTTTTCTGCAGACCTGATTTCACTTGTTTGATTTGTTCTGGCTCTGATCCTGTGTTTATTGAGTGTGGGTTGTTCACTGAGCATTTCTTTACTCCTGTGTTCATATAAAAATTCTTTAATTCTGTGCAATCTGTCAAGCAAGTGCTCTCAAGGTTAAAAAGAAAAGGTAACCTTTGAATAGTTACAGAACGGTTACTCAGCCACGATTATGAACAGGGGCCTTAACTTTAACACTTTACTGCAGGGGTACAGAAATGGCTGTGTGATTTCCTATGCTAACAGTGCAGGTCTTGGGGATCTGAGAAGCTGTAGATCCTAACACATCGACTCTTAGAACTACACAGCACAGGAGGAGGCCATTCGGCCCATTGTGCGTATCCTAGCTCTTTCAGAGCTATCCAGTTATTGCCACTCCCCTGCTCTTTCTCCATAGCCCTGCACGTTTTTCCTTTTCAAGCATTTATCCAATTCCCTTCTGAAAGTTACTATTGAATATACTTCCACCCCCTTTCAGGCAGTGCATTCCAGATTGTAACAACATGCTGCATAAAAATGTCTCTTCATTCCCTCTGGATTTTTTCCCAATTAAGTTAAAATCTCTTAATTCTTTTTAATTGTATTTGGTTCCTATACCAATACAAAAGCAAAATACCACCAATGCTGAAAATCAGAAATAAAAATAGAACCTGTCGAGAGGTCACAGATCTGAAACGTTAACTCTGTTTTTCTCTCTCCACAAATGCTGCCAGACCTGTTGAGTGTTTCCAGAATTTTCTGTTTTTCATTTCCCTACACTATGGCCTTGACTTCTTAATAAAAGAAATCCTATTCTCACCAAGAATAAACAGAAACCTTGTACTAGAAATCTAAATAAAAAAATGCAGGAATTGACCAGACAGCAGCTGAAAGGTTAATGTTTCATTGGGTTCCTTTATTAGAGATGGTACTCTTTGTTCTCGACACCATCCAGGACAAAGCAGTCCACTTGACCAGCATGCAATCCTTCACCTTCAACATTCACTCCCTCCACCATGGCGCACAGTGGCAGCAGTGTGTACCATATACAATATGCACTGCAGCAACTCACCACGCCTCCTTCAACAGCGCCTTCCAAACCGGCGACCTCTACCACCTAGAAGAACAATGGCAGCAGGCGCATGGGTATACCACCATCTGCAAGTTCCCCTCCAAGGCACACACCATCCTAACTTGGAAATATATTACTGTTCCTTTGAATGTCAAATGGAGATGGTTAGATTCTCTCTTGTTTGAGGTGGTCATTGTCTGGTACTGTGTGGCGCGAATGTTACTTGCCATTTGTTACAGTCCAAGCTTGGATATTGTCCAGGTCTTGTGGCATCTGGACATGGGCTGTTTCAGTATCTGAGGAGTCATTAATGGTGTTGAACATCGTGCAATCATCAGTGAACATTCCCACCTCTGACCTTATGATGGGAGCTTGCTGTGTGCATACTGGCTGCTGCGTATCCTTACTACAACAGTGACTACTCTTCAAGAAGTACTTAATTGGCTGTAAAACACGTAGAGACATCTGGTGGTTATGAAAGGTGCTATATAAATGCAAGTTTTTTTTTCACCAAAGACTTTAACTCTGGAAAAAGCTATATAAAGCTGTCCATTTGTAAAAACAGGCCTATTGTTATAAATAAAAATTGTGTCAAGAGTCTGACCTTGTTACTTGCTTGCAATCATTGACTATGAAAGTTTAATTGGGAACTGTTTTCTCCTGAGTTGAAAAGGCAGGTTTACATCTGATGGGGGTCAATCTTATTTGAGGAATAAAAACTCCATTTCCTTGAAATCTGCCTTTTGTAATTTCAGCATCTATCATCGAAGAAAACATCTTCCTAACTACCAATCTTGTTCCATGGCAAAGTCCTTATACAGGTTTTAAGTTTTGCAGCAAGATTATAAATACTCCTTCTTTGAGTTTAAGTTTGTGCGGTGACATGCCCATTGGAGTTAAACTGTGTAGATACTGTGGAGGGTATAGTCTGTTATCATCTTCTTCATCTATAGAATCAACACTGATATATACTTTCAATTCATCTGACAGCTTTGCTAAAACATTTTCATTCAAATCTAGTGAATTTTCATTTTTAGCACAAACAAAAGCTTTTGAATAATCAGTTGTATCTAAGAATTGTCCCCACCATTTTGCCACACTTAATCAATTCCATCATCTCATCCATCCCTCCCATGGCATCCCCATCCCATGGTATTTCATCCTTCCCATGCATCCTCATCCTGCTCTTGCAATCGCCATCCCTCCCCTCAATCCCATCCATTCCCTTATGGAAACAGTCTCTCCAGCCAGGGTAACTTTGTTGTTGTTCTCCCATTAACTTCTGCTGTTTTTGTTCCCCACCAACGCCCCCACCCCCCACCACACTGCAGCTCCAATAACATTCAAGAAGCTCAACGTCATCCATGACAAAGCAGCCTGCTTGATTGGCACCCCATCCACCCCTTTCAACATTCATTCCCTCCACCACCGATGAACAGTGACAGCAGTGTGTACCATCTACAAGATGCACTGCAGCAATAGCTCCTTCAACAGCATCTTCCAATCAAGGGCGGCAGATGCATGGGAACACCACCACCTGCAAGTTCCTCTCTAAGCCACACACCATCCTGACTTGGAACTACATTCACCGTTCCTTCATTGTCGCTGGGTTAAAATCCTGGAACTCCCTCCCAAACAGCACTGTGGGCGCACCCGCACCAGATGGACTGCAGTGGCTCAAGAAGGCGGCTCATCATCACCTTCTCAAGCGCAATTAGGGATTGGGCAATAAATGCTGACCTGGCCAGCAACCATCACGTCTCACGAAAGAATAAAGAAAAACAATGTGATAGCGACCAGATAATCTGTTTTCATGATGTTAATCGAGGAATTAATACTGGTCAGAACACCGAAGCTTACTCCCCAACTCTTCCTCAAAATAGTGCCATGGGATCTTTTACAACCACCCGAGCAAATAAGACATTGGTTTAACGTCTTACGCAAAAGGCGGCCCTCCAACAGTGCAGCAGTCCCTCAATACTGTACTGGAGTGTCAGCCTTGATCTATGCCCAATCCCTGGAGTGGGCCCTAAGCCCAGAACCTTATGACTCAAAGACCAGACTGTTATCCAGTGAGTCACAGCTGGCACCTAAATAACTAAAAATCCTGTATTTTAAAAAGTACTGTTGCAATAAAGATCATAATTTGGCCGCAAATGCTTGAAAATGGGATTAGAATAGATAGGCTTGATGGCCGGCGCAGACACAGTGGACCGAAGGGCCTGTTTCTGTGCTGTATAACTCTATGGCTCTATGCGAGTCTCTGCTCTGCGAGTATATTATTACAATACATTAGCAGCATATTGCTCGAGGAGTACAAAAATTGAAGACTAGCAGTGCTACTGATTGTAGTAAAATAAAAGCAAAATACTGCAGATGTCGGAAATCTGAAATAAAAACAGAAAGTGCTGGAAATACTCAGTAGGTCACGCAGAGATTGTGGAGAGAAAAGCAGAGTTAACATTTCAGGTCTGTGACCTTTCATCAGAACTGGCAAAAGTTAGAAAAGTATTAGGTTTTAAGCAAGTGGTGGGGAAGAGGGCAGGAAAGATTAAATAAGAAACAGCTCTCAGAGTATTTCCAGCACTTCAGGTTTTTCCTACAGATTGTAGTCCCTGATTCCATGGCTTGCCATTTGTTCCAATGAAGACCCGCCCCTTTAAAGACTACAATTCCCATAATGCGCCTCCGTTGGTGCGTGACGTCATATTCAGGGGACGCGGCGACCGAGTTCGGAATGAGCGCGGCCTCCACAGGATGGAGCCGGTGTCAGGCTCCTTATTTCCGGCGTTTGATGAGTGGAAAGTACCTTGTGGAAGCGGTTCCGAAGGTAGGCGCTTGGAATAAAATGAGGGATTATTGGCCACCCTATTTGCGTGTTTGCTGGGCTAGGACGAGTGCCTTCAATTTAAAGGCCTTTTCCTACAGGGAAGCCTTGAGCAACCTGTTCACTCTATTCCAGGCTTGGCCCTTGACAGTCATCTGGGCCTTGTTGACATTTTCTTTCCCTTCATGCAGCCCTGTACCTGGTTTACAATCCAGGATCATGTGGTGATAGTGGGCCAGCTGAGTTTACTGTGGGAATACTGGTTGGTATTTTTGGACGACAGCTGTGGCTCCCCTCTGAATCAGAAGGTTATGGATTCATGTCCCAATCCAGTGTAGTACTGAGGGAGTGCTGTGCTGTCAAAGCTGTCTTTCAGATGAAAGAAGAGTGTCTTGGTCGTTATTTATCCCTCAATCAACATCGCAAAAAACATTATTTGGTTGTTATCTCATTGCTGTTTGTCAGGGTCTGCTGTGTGAATATTGGCTGCTTTGTTTCCAGGGTTACACCAGTCACTCTACTGCAAAAGTACTTTATTGGCTGTAAAGCACTTTGGGACATTCTGAATTTGTGAAAGGTGCTATATAAATGCAAGTCTTTGTTTCTTTACCTTAAAGTCCCCTTGTCCTAACCCCACAGTCTAATATAAAGTTGTTTCATAAAGTGATGCAGCACAGAATGGGCCTTTTGTCCCATTGCGTCTACGCCAGCTCCTTTTTAACCTTCTCTGCTCTCAGGAGAACAACTGTTTTTCTAGTTTCTCCACATAATGGAAGTCCCTCATCCCTGGTACTGTTCTAGTAAGTCTGAATTAATTGTTTCCAGATAGTATAAAATGTCAAGTAAACCACAGGTGTAGGTCAAAGGAATGTGGATCCATACTGTTAATAGATAACTTTATGATTGCTCTGTGAAGCACTAATTTCTGATATTAATAGACACTTCTGGGCAAAGTGATGGAGGTGAAAACTTGTGGAATGATTTAAGAAGCAACTAGATCCAGTAATGGGAGGAATGTAGGCCTCTTCTGGATGGATGAATTAAGATGGGCTGAATGGTCTTCCCCATCTGTAAGTATCTTGTGAAACTAGTAAGTGAGCACCTGTGGGGAGAATAGTCTACGTGTGCAACATTAACTCTGTTCTCTCTGGAAGTGCTGACTAATCCGCTATGTGTCTGCAACATCTGCAGTCTTTCTTAATTTTGTCTGTAACAAATGAGTGTTACTGCTAGATTTACAGCAGCATTGTCTAGTCTTTGGTAGGAATGAGCTGCTGAATTCGGTTTAATGTGGTTGTGGCTACATAATGTAAACAACTTGCATTTATATAGAATCATAGAAAAAAGCAGAGGGAGACCATTCAGCCCGTTGAAAGAGTTGGCACAGACTCAAAGAGCAGTTCTGATGAAGGTCACTGACATGAAACGTTAACTCTGCTTCTCTCTCCACAGATGCTGCCGTACCTGCTGAGTATCTCCAGCATTTCTTGTTTTTCTTTCAAAGAGCAATCCTGTTATTCCCACTCCCTGGCTCTTTCCCCATATCTCTGCAGTATTTTCTCCTTCAAATATTTATACAATTACCTTGTGACAGCTACTATCAAATCTGTTTCTGCCATGCTAACAGGCAGTGCATTCCAAATCCTATCCACTTAATGCGTGAGAAAGCTTTTCCTCTTGTTGCATTTGGTTCTTTTGTAAATCACTTAAAATCTGTGCGCACTCAATATTGACCCACATAGCAATATTACTACAGTAAAATGTCCCAGGGTGTTTACACTGCACCACATGAGATGTTATGACAGATAACCAAAAATTTGCCAGAGGTAGGTTTTAAGGAGCAACTTAATTGAGGAAAGAAAGAAAAGACTTGCATTTATATAGTGCCTTTCATGACCACAGGATGTCCCAAAGTGCTTCATAACTGATGAAGTGCTTTTGAAGAACAGCTGTCATGCAGGAGACATGGCAACCACTATGCTATAATATTCTTTCTTTTGGGCCTCCTTATCTCGAGAGACAATGGATACGCGCCTGGAGGTGGTCAGTGGTTTGTGAAGCAGCGCCTGGAGTGGCTATAAAGGCCAATTCTAGAGTGACCGGCTCTTCCACAGGTGCTGCAGAGAAATTTGTTTGTCGGGGCTGTTGTACAGTTGGCTCTCCCCTTGCGCCTCTGTCTTTTTTCCTGCCAACTACTAAGTCTCTTCGACTCGCCACGTTTCAGCCCTGTCTTTATGGCTGCCCGCCAGCTCTGGCGAACGCTGGCAACTGACTCCCACGACTTGTGATCAATGTCACAGGATTTCATGTCGCGTTTGCAGACGTCTTTATAGCGGAGACATGGACGGCCGGTGGGTCTGATACCAGTGGCGAGCTCGCTGTACAACGTGTCTTTGGGGATCCTGCCATCTTCCATGCGGCTCACATGGCCAAGCCATCTCAAGCGCCGCTGACTCAGTAGTGTGTACAAGCTGGGGATGTTGGCTGCTTCGAGGACTTCTGTGTTGGAGATACGGTCCTGCCACCTGATGCCAAGTATTCTCCGGAGGCAGCGAAGATGGAATGAATTGGGACGTCGCTCTTGGCTGGCATACGTTGTCCAGGCCTCGCTGCCATAGAGCAAGGTACTGAGGACACAGGCCTGATACACTCGGACTTTTGTGTTCCGTGTCAGTGCGCCATTTTCCCACACTCTCTTGGCCAGTCTGGACATAGCAGTGGAAGCCTTACCCACGCGCTTGTTGATTTCTGCATCTAGAGACAGGTTACTGGTGATAGTTGAGCCTAGGTAGGTGAACTCTTGAACCACTTCCAGAGCGTGGTCGCCAATATTGATGGATGGAGCATTTCTGACGTCGTGCCCCATAATGTTCGTTTTCTTGAGGCTGATGGTTAGGCCAAATTCATTGCAGGCAGCCGCAAACCTGTCGATGAGACTCTGCAGGCACTCTTCAGTGTGAGATGTGAAAGCAGCATCGTCAGCAAAGAGGAGTTCCCTGATGAGGACTTTCCGTACTTTGGTCTTCGCTCTCAGACGGGCAAGGTTGAACAACCTGCCTCCTGATCTTGTGTGGAGGAAAATTCCTTCTTCAGAGGATTTGAACGCATGTGAAAGCAGCAGGGAGAAGAAAATCCCAGAAAGTCTGGGTGCGAGAACGCAGCCCTGTTTCACACCACTCTGTATAGGAAAGGGCTCTGATGAGGAGCCACCATGTTGAATTGTGCCTTTCATATTGTCATGGAATGAGGTGATGATACTTAGTAGCTTTGGTGGGCATCCAATCTTTTCTAGTAGTCTGAAAAGACCACGTCTACTGACGAGGTCAAAGGCTTTGGTGAGATCAATGAAAGCAATGTAGAGAAGTGCGAAGAGAAATGCAGACTGGTTTCAATCTCATAATGAAGAGCTGGAACCTGTCATAGCCGCTAAGCACATTGCACTGTTGAACTACAAGAAAGCCCCCAGCGATTTAACATCCGCAGCACTTAAAGCAGCTAGAAGCACTGCACAAAGAACAGCTAGGCGCTGCGCAAACGACTACTGGCAACACCTATGCAGTCATATTCAGCTGGCTTCAGACACCGGAAACATCAGAGGAATGTATGATGGCATGAAGAGAGCTCTTGGGCCAACCATCAAGAAGATCGCCCCCCTCAAATCTAAATCAGGGGACATAATCACTGACCAACACAAACGAATGGACCGCTGGGTTGAGCACTACCTAGAACTGTACTCCAGGGAGAATGCTGTCACTGAGACTGCCCTCAATGCAGCCCAGCCTCTACCAGTCATGGATGAGCTGGACATACAGCCAACCAAATCGGAACTCAGTGATGCCATTGATTCTCTAGCCAGCAGAAAAGCCCTTGGGAAGGACAGCATTACCTCTGAAATAATCAAGAGTGCCAAGCCTGCTATACTCTCAGCACTACATGAACTGCTATGCCTGTACTGGGACGAGGGAGCAGTACCACAGGACATGCGCGATGCCAATATCATCACCCTCTATAAAAACAAAGGTGACCGCGGTGACTGCAACAACTACCGTGGAATCTCCCTGCTCAGCATAGTGGGGAAAGTCTTTGCTCGAGTCGCTCTGAACAGGCTCCAGAAGCTGGCCGAGCGCGTCTACCCTGAGGCACAGTGTGGCTTTCGTGCAGAGAGATCGACCGTTGACATGCTGTTCTCCCTTCGTCAGATACAGGAGAAATGCCGTGAACAACAGATGCCCCTCTACATTGCTATAATATAATCCCTCAATAAACATTACGAAAACCAAGACACGTGGGGTAACTTCCCCTGCTCTTCACAGTAGTGCCATCGAATCGTTTACGTCCACCTGAAAGGACAGATGGGGCCTCGGTTTAACGTCTCATTCCCACAGTACTGCACTGGGAGTGTTAGCTTTGGATTTTTGTATTCAAGCCCTGGAGTGGGACTTGAACCCACAGCCTTCTGACTCAGAAGAGAGTGTTAATGACTGAACTGTGGATGACAAAGAAAGAGAGACAGAGATTTAGGGAGAAAATTCCAGAGTTTAGGGCCTAGGCGGAAGGCACGACCACCAATGGTGGATGATGAACATTGGGGCTGCGTGGGAGGCCAGAATTGGAGGATGCTGAGATCTTGGAGGTTATGGAGGTTTAGGGTTGGAAAATGTTAGAAATAGAGAGGCGTAAGGTCATGGGGGGATTTGGATATGAGAGTTTAGTCATAATTTTAAAAATGATGTCCAACTGTCCCATTTTTTTTGCGGGGGAGCCCTTGGACTTTGATGTGGACACCTGAAGGTGAGATTAGCAAACAGAAAAGAAAAGGCACTTTCTGTGCATTTGGTATCACAGAACAGCACTTGTCTTTTGCAGTGATTGGGGTAGTGTTGAGTAACCCGGACAGATTCAAAGGGAAAATAAAGGCAATGCCACAGCTTTCAAGCTTTTCACTCCCTCAGCATTGTTCAACTTAGGCGGGAGGAGTGCACTATTAATTCAGTCCCACTTCTCCAAAGGTCACAACTTTATATTTAAATTTTCACAATAACCAAAACAGTCAATCAGATACTCTATTTTTTTTTCCCCCATAATAAAGCACACCAACCAGGTTTCTTCAATAAACAACAAAATTATTAATTTATTATAAATGGTCTTAACCAATAATAAAGTGAAACATTCACACAAATTGAAATATTAAACCCCCATATTTATCCTAGCTGTCATGCCCCCACACCTACATACACAACTGGTTAACCGGGAAAAAATAAAAATGGATTTTTGTTTACTGCTGTTATAAAGAAATAGAAGGAATAAAAAAAACACTTAGGCTGAAAAGAAGGTATGTAAATATGTCCTTTGTTTCGGTGAAGTGTCCAAAAAGCATTAACGGCTGACAATGGGATCTTCCTAAAACAGTTCTTTCAGTTTAGGTAGGCTTTCCAAGAGATGCAGCTATAGAAGGCTTCAGTTAGGTCTTAAAGCAGAAATGCAGCAACAAAGGTTTTAGTTCCACACATTTGACATGCAAGTTCTTTAGTCGTGCAGGCTTTCTTCAACTACAGGAGGAAATTGGAACACCCTTGATATGGATTCCTGTCACGAGAGAAATGGCTGGTAGTCTCCTAGCACATCAAAAGGCCAACTTCTGTTTCAGGCCAAACACCAACTGGCTTTTTTAACAGTTCAAAATGAAACTAAAACTTTTCCAGAAGCAAGTACTGTGGCATCTGTAAGTCTTGGCTTGTCACTCTTCTGCAAACATCTCAAGCCAAAACAACTCCTGATGGATTCTTTGAAAACAGATGTCTTCCAGTAACACTTTACTCTCAGGTCAAACCTTCTGGTGACCTTTTTTTGAAAAAAAGATACAAAGTTCAGCTTCTTCAAGATTCCAGATGAATCAATGTCCATAACATTTTTTAAAAGTAATACAAGTAATCTCGTAACAGCATATGCAGAACGCCCTTCGCAGCCTCCAGGATGGGTCAAAAATACTCTATTCACAAATCTCAGGAATGCAGCATCAAGAAGGCCTATCAATCCAACTAGCTCACCTCTCGCTGTGCTAGGAAACTCCCCACCTCCTGTCATAACCCAATTGTAAGGAAGCAAGGGTCAGTTCCTACTCTAGTTCTGATGAAAGTTTGCAGAACTAAAACGTTAACTCTGATTTTCTCTCTCCACAGATGCTGCCAGGCCTTCTGAGTATTTCCAGCATTTTCTGTTTTTATTTCAGATTTCTAGCACCTGCAGTGTTTCACTTTTGTAGCTCCTATTCTTTGTCAGATTGTCCTGCTGTATCTGCAGTTTGCTAGTTGTCTGCTCCATGTTTGGAGATGGGTTTCCTTTAGTCTGCTTGGGAGACCTGTGCTTTGTCACTATGATTTCATCCTGCGAATCTTTGCAAAAAATGTCCAAAAAAAATCATGAAAAGTCTTGCGTACTGAATTAACCTTTATTTTGCTCTATTTCTGTTTCTCTCACCTACCAGCTTTCTACTTTTCCTTTTCTTTCTTCTCCTCCTTGTTCTTCTTGCTGCACCTCTTTGTCCCTGAACTATACACGGGGAGAGGCAGAAACATCAGGACTTGGACAAGCAGCTTCGAGGCACTCAAATGGGACTTAGTAAGAAAGTGAACTGAAGATATTGTTATATACTGCAGAGGGTGACAGGATGAGGGAGGGCAGAAATGTCTACTGGTTGGTGGTCTCTTGGGAGGGGGAAGTACGCTGGTATACTTGGGCTCCGTAGTTGTGTGTGGACTTCCAAGAAGGGTTTTGCCGGCACAATTTCTCCAGTACGGCCTGACAGAAGCAGCTATCCCTTTTGTTTCCAATGCAGACCCAGCAGTGTGTTCATGGCTTATCTCTTGCTGGGGAGCACATTGGCCTGCCAAGTTCTCAGCGGCATTGCTTTTTCACCTTCCCAGGTGGGAGTCAGTTCGGGACTCTGCAAAACTGTGGATCTTAACTTCTTGGGTGTGGTTCCGCTGGGACCCATTGGTGCATTGCCCAAGTGGTTTGAATGCTATTAGGTTTTTCAGTGGTGGGTTGGGAGCGCTGGTGGTGGTGCGTGGGCATCAGAATTGAACTTGATTCTGTCCTTGCCAGACATCCATGTGCACTTCCCACAGGATCAGCTGAATGGTGAACAGGATAGTTGTGTAGTGGTTATGTAACTGGCAATCCAGAGACCTGGAGAATGTAAGTTCAAATTCCATCATGGCATTTGGAGAATTTGAATTTAGTTTACAACAAAGGAACATATTAAAACAATGATTATTTTTACTGACAACGGGTTTACCAATGTCATTCATAGAAAGTAACCTGCTGTCCCTACTCGGCTGGGTTATATCTGACTCCAGTCCCATGCCAACATGGTTGACTATTACCTGCCCTCTGAAATGACCTAACAGGCAGAAAAGGACAACAAGAATTGGATGGCAGTAGTTCAAGAAGGCATACCACCACCATCCTGGAATGGGAGATAAATGCAGGCCTTGCCAGTGATGCCCACACACCAAGAATGGATTTTTAAAAAAAGTAACAGGGCCCCCTCCCTTGTAAGAAGTTCGAGATGTTAACCTGAAAGGGAGGAAATCTGTTGTAAGAACTGGAATAGAATATTTAGAGTATGTGGATATATTAATGCAGTTGGGTGGGGAGTAAAAGAAATCCCTCCTGATGTAGAGTCATACAACACAGAAACAGGCCCTTCGGCCCATTGTGTCTGTGCCAGCCATCAAACACCTATCCTAATCCACTTTCCAGCACTTGGCACGTATCCTTGTATGTTATGGCATTTCAAGTGCTCATCTAAATACTTCTTAAATGTTGTGAGGGTTCCTGCTTCTACCACCCCTTCAGGTAGTGTGTTCCAGATTCCAACCACCCTCTGGGACAAAAAGTTTTTCCTCAAATTCCTCTAAACCTCCTGCCCCTTACCTTAAATCCATGCCCCCTGGTTATTGATCGCTCCGCTAAGGGAAAAAGTTTCTTCCTATCTATCCTGTCAATGCCCCTCATAATTTTGTATACCTCAATCAGGTCCCACCTCAGCCTTCTCTGCTCTAAGGAAAACAACCCTAGCCTATCCAGTCTCTCTTCATTGCTGAAATGCTCCAGCCCAGGCAACATCCTGGTGAACCTCCTCTGCACCCTCTCCAGTGCATTCACATCCTATAGTGCAGTGATCAGATCTGTAAACAGTACTCCAGCTGGCCTAACAAGCGTTTTATACAGCTCCATCATAACCTCCCTGCTAAAGGTAAGTATCCCATATGCCTTCCTAACTATCTTATCTACCTGTGCTGATGTCTTCAGTGATCTGTGGACAAGTACACCAAGGTCCCTCTGATTGTTAGTCCTCCCAAAATGCATCACTTCACTTCTCAGGATTAAATTCCATTTGCCACTGCTCCGCCCATCTTACCAGCCCAACTATATCGTTCTGTAATCTAAGGCTTTTTTCCTCACTATTTGCGACACCACCAATTTTCATGTCATCTGCGTACTTACTGATCATACCTCCCATATTCACGTCTAAATCATTAATGTACACTGCAAACAGCAAGGGTCCCAGCACTAATCCCTGCAGTACACCACAGGTCACAGGCTTCCACTCTCAAAAACAACCCTCGACCTTCACCCTCTGCCTCCTACCACTAAGCTAATTTTGGATCCAATTTGCCAAATTGCCCTGGATCCCTTGGGCTGTTACCTTCTTAACCAATCTCCCATGCGGGACCTTATCAAAAGCCTTACTGAAGTCCACGTAGACTACATCAACTGCCTTACCCTCATCTACACATCTCATCACCACCTCGAAAAATTCAATCAAGTTTTTTTAGACAGGATCTCACCCTGACAGCCATGCTGACTATCCCTGATTAATCCCTGCCTCTCCAAGTTGAGATTAATTCTGTCCCTCAGAATTTTTTCCAATAGTTTCCCTACCACTGATTTTGGACTCACTGGCCTGTAATTACCTGATTTATCCGTGCTACCCTTCTTGAATAATGGTACCACATTCACTGTCCTCCAGTCCTCTGGTACCTCTCCTGTGGCCAGAGAGGATTTGAAAATTTGTGTCAGAGCCCCTGCTATCTCCTCCCTTGCCTCACATTGCAGCCTGGGATACATCTCATCTGGGCCTGGGGATTTATCCACTTTTAAGCCCGCTAAAACAGCCAGTACTTGCTCCTTTTCAATGCTAATTTGTTCAAGTATATCACAGTCCCCCTCCCTGATCTCTACACCTACATCGTCCTTCTCCATAATGAACACACATGAAAAGTAATCATTTAAACCTCACCTACGTCCTCCGGCTCCACACACAGATTGCCACTTTGGTCCCTAATGGGCCCTACTCTTTCTCTGGTTATCCTCTTGCCCTTAATATACTTATAAAACGCCTTGGGATTTTCCTTTATCTTGCCCACCAGTGGTTTTTCATGTCCCCTCTTTGCTTTTTTAAGTACCCCCCTACACTTTCTATACTCCTCTAGGGCCTCTGCTGTTTTCAGCGCTTTGAATCTGCCATAAGCCTCTTTTTTTTTTCCTTATCCAATCCTCTATATCCCTTGACATCCAGGGTTCCCTGGGCCTGTTGGTCCTACCCTTCACCTTTACGGGAACATGTTGGCCCTGAATTCTCACTATTTCCTTTTTGAATGACTCCCACTAGTCTGATGTAGACTTGCCTACAAGTAGCTGCTCCTAGTCGACTTTGGCTAGATCCTGTTTTATCATATTGAAATCGGCCTTCTCCCAATTCAGTGCCTTTATTTCCGGTCCCTCTTTGCCCTTTTCCATAACTGCCTTAAATCCTACTGAGTTATGGTCACTATCCCCGAAATGCACCCCCACTGACATTTCTACCACTTGTCTGGCTTCATTCCCTAGGATCTCGGCTCAAAAAGCTCTCCTGTTAGCATTTTAAGAATTCCGCCCCCTTTAAGCCTTTTGCACTATAACTATCCCAGTTGATATTGGGGAAGTTGAAATCCCCTACTATTATTACCCTATTATTTTTACACCTCTCAGAGATTTGCCTACATATCTGCTCCTTTATCTCTCCCTGACTGTTTGGAGGCCTGTAGTACGCTCCCAGCCAAGTGATTGCCCCGTTTTTGTTTTTCAGTACCCTTCCAAGAAACCAAAAACATGCTCTGAAAATGTTGCTTTGAACCAGTGGTTCTCAAAGAGGGTCCCACAAACACCTTCCAGATGGTCTGCCGCCTGGCCCAAAATGTAAGTCGCTGACGTGCAGTGCCATGGCTGAGGCCATACGAGAGAACAGGCCAGAACCACCATCCTCACCACTCGCATAATGTCACACAACCAGACTGGCTCCCACGTGCAGGGCACGAGTCATCATGAGCACAGGCAACAACAGTGTAGTTTTATAAGCAAGGTTTATGTTCCTGTTACAACATAACTGTGAAATCAGATTTTCGACACTTGTGGGGCTGAAACCAAAGAGGAACCGATTGAACGTGAAGCTTGCCAGAGACTGAAGCTATTCAGCTTGGAACCAGACATCACCTCATTGGTGCTGCTTTTGATGAGACACCATTCTTCCCATTGATTCTGATGAGTTTTTTTGGGGCGGCAAGCGAAAGCAGGTGGGGTAGGACCGGTAGGTGGTCCGTGGGGTCTTTTGCCCCACCTAAATGGTCTGTGGACAAAAACGTTTGAGAACCACTGCCTTAGACCTAATCATTAGCTCAGAAAATCAAGTTTATCCAGTGAGTAGCTAAACCGTACCCTTTGGGAAGGTCCTGGTATAGTCCCTGGGTTGTGTTGAGTTAGCCAACCTGAGCCAGGCTACACTGAACCAATTGGCTTCAATGGCCCTGAGGATAAGGTAGGATATTTGCTTAGGGTTCCTGCTCCTAATGCTGTGCACTGAACTTATCTGGAAGTGCATACAGTTGGATGTCAGGGGCAAGATCAGGCTTGTCTGTAATGCCTTCCACAGGGGAATAGCACCCTGGCTCAGCATCTAGAGTTACAGCAGAAGAATGGCCCCTTGGGCAGGATACCGGAAGGTAATGTGTCAGTACAGCTGTTACCTCAGTAAGGAATTAGCCCTATCAGGAGAAGAGAAAATTGAGAGATGGAAAAGAGAAACTACTCTTGGTGTAAACTGGAACCTGAAGCCAAACTTTTAAAACGGAAGAAGTCTCCAGAGTAGCTACAAGAAGTGAGAAGTGCCATATCTCCCATATTTTGAAAAATCTGTCTGGGTCCAATCCTGTGTATATAACCCAATCAAACAGGAAAGAGCTTACATTTCTATAGCGCCTTGTCATGACTGCAGGACATCATAAAGTTCTTCATAGCCAATGATGTACTTTAGAACTGTTGTGAGGTACGTGGCAGCCAATTTGTGCATAACAAGCTCCCACAAACAGCAATGTGGTATTGACTAGATAATATCTACTAATTGATATTGGTTGATAAATGTTGTCCCAGGACATTGAGGCTTTTCATCAAAATGGTACCATGGGATCTTTACACCTCTGCTTAATGCCCCATCTGAAAGCCAATATTTTTCTATTTCTAATTGACGTTTTGGGGTACAGCTCCACAGGCCAGGCAACTGAGGCTACACCACCTGAATGCTTGTTTGTTGCCATGTGAGCCTCGACCATGTCCTCGCGTTATTTATCTGTAGTTGTGGACTGTTACTATTAAGCTTGTTTCTGTCTCCAGGCAATTTTCACTGGTGAATTGGGGAGAGTGGGGTGGGATGGTAGGGTGGTGGGTGACTGATCTGGGGCAGGGACACTGTTATAATTGCTAACGCTCCAAGTTACAGAAGCCAATTGTAGAGCTCCACTGTTGCCTTGGCTAAATCCAGCAACCTCAGTTTAGGTTGATTTAGAGCGTTGCTGGTCTGTACAGCTCAGTGCTGCTGCATTGCACGGTGCAATCGAGTACAGGAGCATAATGGTTATGTTACTAAGCTAGTAATCCAGAGGCTTGGACTAATGATCCAACACATGAGTTCAAATCCCACCACAGCAACTGGGGAATTCAAAATTAATTAAAATGTGGAATAAAAAGCTCGTCTCAATAATGGTGACGACAAAACCACCAAATTGTTGTAAAAATCCATCTGGTTCACTAATGTCCTTAGCCAATATCCCAGCCCCACAGCAATATGACTCTTAATTGCCCTCTGCAATGACCTTGCAAGCTACTCTGTAGTATTCAAGAAGGCAGCTCACCACCAGCTTCTCAAATGCAGTTCAAGATGGGCAATAAATGCTGGCCTTATCAGCGATGCCCACATCCTGTAAATTATTTTTTAAAATCCCAGCACGCCTGACCTGTGTTTTTGTAGGTTTTAAAACCAATTGTAATGTGCACTGTGACTCAGTCTGCAGTCACTTTCGTACAACTGGAAGAATCCATGGATGGTGTGGAGTAGAAGAAGTTGTAAATGGTGTGAAATAGAGCAAGAAAGAAGGAAATAGAGGGGAATAAGGGAAGACAAATGGGTTTCTAATCCCTGGAAGTTGACTTCACAGATCACAAAATAGATGAGAGAGGCCTTTGTGCCAGCTTGAGACAATAAAAAAAAAGCTTGCATTCCCTGCACCACTTTTATCGAATCAATTCTTGAACAAATCAAAGGTTTCCACCTCCACTGTCTGACATAGATAGACCATTGACAGTATTGATCACAGGAAGGAACATAGGATCATTCTGCATAATGAAGGCCTTTCCTGACGCCTGTCCAGTCTCTGCCCCAAACCCCCTCCCCGCAACCCTGGTTCTAGTGCGGAGGTAAACCTTGAAACGGTACTCAGTACTCTGAATGAAAGCCTTCTCTGGGTTGAAATGAATTTGGGTCATCTCAGTTGGTTTGCCATGGGCAAAGGG